>NC_060121.1:808499761-810899761 GCF_021461395.2 Schistocerca americana
CTGAAAGCGGTTTTCCGAAATTGTTTCACCGCGGAAGACTGTAACACGGTCCCTCATTTCAATAACGAAATCGCCGATTTTGAGGTAACCGATAGCGAAATATAAAACAGCTACAGTCGCTTGGAAGTGGAAAGACGACAGGACCAGATGAGATATCTATAAGATTCTACAAAGATTATGCGAAGGACTTGCTCTCCTTCTAGCAGTAATTTAGTGCAGATCGTTTGAGCAACGAACCGCACCTAGCGATTGGAAGAAAGCGCAGGTCATTCCCTTTTTTAAGAAGGGCCGTAGGACAGATTACAGACCTATATTGTTGACGTAAATTTACTGTAAAATTGTGGAACATGTTTTATGCTCAATAATTAGGACGTTCTTGGGGAAGGAAAATCTCTATAAAAAGCAACATGGATTCCGCAAACAGAGATCCTGCGAAACTCAGTTGACTCTATTCATCCATGAGATCCACAGTGCCGTGTTCCAGCTATCCAGACAGACCTTTAGTGGATAGGGAACATAAAACAAATAGTGGGAAAAGCGGATGCCATACTCAAGTTCATAGGAAGAATACACGAAGAAAGCGGCTTATAAGGCGCTGTTCGACCCATTCTTGAGTGTTGTTCATGTATCTGGGACCTCTACAGATAGGACTGATAGAAGTGATAGAGAAGATCCAACGAAGAGATTTACTATTGAAATTTTTAGAGGGCACTTTCCGGGAAGAGTCGGACAACATACTACTTCCCCCTCCCCCCAAATACGTCTCGGTAAATTCGAGAAATTAGAGCCAATACAGAGGCTTACCGACAATCATTCTTCCCACGTTCTATTCGCGAGTAGAACGGAGCTGGAGGACTCAGTTGATGTTACGAAAAGTCCTCTCCGCCACACTCCGTTAGGTGGATTGCGGAGTATGACGAAGATTTAGATGTAAAATGAGCAACAAAATTAAAGGTTCATTTTTTTAAATTTCTAATTATCTTCCATTGAGATACAAAAGTTTGAAATTTGGCTCAAAGGTGACTTCAAACTTCCTCTGCAGCTCTGCAAAAGAATTGCACTCTGCGGCTTTACCCTTGTGGTCGGCGACGCTTCAAACGGCGAAGTGTCGACGCATGTGAGAAACAGGCAAGTGCTCAGAAGTTCATGTGAGGTATAAGGTGGATTAAGGACCTTAAACGTGCACCAAATTCCACTATAATTCTGCCAAAAGTCACCGTGGATGTGTCATACCTATGGGATGGTGGTCCCATACCGTCTTACCCACTTCAGAAACCATTAACTAAAAGTGTGAGGTTGTTCAACCCGGTATCTATAGAGCACTTCCGAGGAATTTTAGGAAATGTGAATTTGGGAGGTGTATATAATGAGCCAAATGCTAATTATAAGTGCAACTTATTTCTTGATAAATTTATATCCCGTTTTGAACACTTTTTCCCAAAAAAAATTACTAAATGTAACACCACACACTTTTCAAAGCAACCTTGATTCAAAATGGTTCAAATGGACTTAACATCTGAGGTTATCAGTCCCCTAGAACTTAGAACCACTTAAATCTAACTAACCTAAGGACAACACACACATCCATGCCAGAGGCAGGATTCGAACCTGCGACCGTAGCGGTCGCGCAGTTCCAGACTGAAGCGCCTAGAACTTCTCTAAGACAGCGGCCGGCCAACATTGGATTACTACAGGTATTAAAGCGTCTTCAAAAAGAAAAAGAAAACTTTATGAGACAGCAAGAACTAGTAAAGATCAAGAAGTAGTTTTACACTATAAAAATTATTGTAACACACTGAGAAAAGTTGTAAGGAAATCAATAAATATGTATGTTAGAGAAGAAACTAATAACTCTGGCAATAAAATCAAATCAATATGGATGTTGTTAGAACAGGGACAGGAAAAGTAACCATTAGGGTAGGTAGTATTACTATTAAAGAGAATGAGACCATCCTAACCAACAGTACTTAAGTACCTAAGGTATTTAACAACCATTTCTTAAGTGTAGGAGAATAGTTCAAAATAAAAAGCCAAGCAGTACATGAAAAATTTTAGTCAGATGAAGTTTCACCTAACAACCTCTTGTGAAATAAGTAAAATTATTAAACGTTTGAAAAATAAATCTTCTGTTGGAGTAGATGACATCTCTAATAAGATATTAAACAATGTGGAGGAATTGCAGCTGATGTTCTGAGTGGCATGTGTAATACGTCACTAACTCAAATTATTTTCTCAGACAGGTTAAAATATGCCATTGTCAGGCCTCTCCACAAAAAGGGGGACACCACAGATGTCAATAATTATCGGCTAGTATCCTTGCTTAGAGCATTTTCAAAAATCTTTGAGAAAATAATGTACTCAAGAGTGATTAACCACCTCAACAGTAGTGGGATACTTAGTAAATCACAGTTTGCATTTCAAAAATGCTCTTCCACTGAGACAGCAATATACATTTTCACTGTCCACATAATAGAGTCTTAAAATATTAAAATGTCACCAATAGGAATTTTCTGTGACTTCTCCAAAGCATTTGATTGTGTGAACCATGACATTATATTACAGAAATTACAATTCCATGGTATAAATGGAATAGCAAATGAGTGTTTTAAGTCATACCTACAGAACAGGAAACAAAATGTACTTTTATATGGGTCAAGTGATTTAAATAAGTTTGCCACCTCCTCTAACTGGGGTGAAATTACGTTAGGTGTTCCACAAGGTTCAGTCATGGGTCCCCTTCAATTCTTGATGTATGTGAACAACCTCCTTTCTTATCTGAAGCAAGATGGTGAACTGACAGTGTTTGCTGATGATACAAGCATCATTATTAATCCAGTAAAAGAAACTCCAATTGTAAATGACACAAATAAGGTCTTTGGAAAAGTCATTAATTGGTTTTCTGCAAATGGGCTTGCTCTAAATTTCTGAAAAATACAGTACATCTAATTTTCTGCTGAAAGAAGTACAGTTCCTTCAACAAATATAACACATCAACACAAAACAGTAGAATGGGTAGAGCATCCAAAATTTTTGGGTATACACATACATGAGAATCTTGATTGGAAAATCCGTATTTTGGATCTTTTAAAGCGACTAGTAATTGTCAATTTTGAGGATATAGAAATTAGTAACCTAACGTACTTTGCATACTTTCACTCTCTGATGTCATACAGAATAATACTTCGGGATAACTCAACACTTAGACAAAAAGTATTCATTGCTCAAAAGAAAGTGGTTAGAACAATGTGTGGGGTTCATAGTCGGACGTCCTGTAGGCATATTTTTAAAAGATTGGCTATTCTTACAACAGCCTCAGATTACATTTACTCACAAATGAAATTTGTTCTCAACAACATAGACAAGTTTAAAAACAACAGCGAATTCATGATTATTATACCAAAATAAAAGAAAGACTTCCGCTATCCTTTACTCAACCTATCTTTGGCACAGAAAGGGGTAAAATATGCCGCTATAAAATTTTTTGACAAACTACCAGATGAAATAAAATGTTTGACAGACAGCAGTAAACATTATCTCGTATATATATATATATATATATATATATATATATATATATATATATATATATATATATATACTGTATCATATGTGAATTTCTTGTGCACTTAACACGTTACACATCATAACAGCTTCCGTACCGTGCGATTGATCAATAGAACACGCAACCAACTAACTAACTTCGCATCACTTTTTTTTACTCCGGTGCGATGGTCAGAACCGTGACGCCCAGTGTTAAAATCACGCAGTTTTCTTCTGGGTGGCCGATGAAAACATTTCAGACACGTTGCCGCTCAGAAATGAAACTAAATGGTCTCATGAGTTGGCATAAATGGTGTCAGTGAAACCACTCCTTCCCTTGAGGCGTTAACTCCCACATATTTAGCTGTAGAAAACGGCAGTTCACAGTGCGATGAGCATCAAGATGGCAATCTTGGGAACGATAGACACTGCTGATTGCCCCAGGACGATTCAATTGTTCACGAAGGATATCGTGCCGCTGCAACCTCATTGAACGTGACCTGACCCCTCTGAGGTGTAGAGCGACAGTAATTTTTGCTCAGTATACAGGCGGTAGGGATCGTTGTAAACCTTTCGACATTTGAACGTGATCCAAAGCATCAGCAGTTATTAATGCCTTCTCAGCCCTTTGCGCCATTACTGCTACCAAGAGAGCTCAATATGGCCCCCATCAGTGTCCTGAAGAGTCTGAAAGCGCCCGATTACATTCTGCACAGCAGAACGAAGCATGTCCGTTGGTATGCTAGGTATCTCTCTTGATATGCTGCGGTTCAGATCACCACATGTCTGAATGTTCCCCTGGTAAACCTTCAAGTAGCCCCACATCCAGAAATTACAGGGACTGACATCAGGTGCCGGCCATGCGTTTGGAAACGATCGGGCGATAATTCCATCGTTTCCAAATGTGTCTCGGAGAAGCAGGTGAACTTCACGAGCGATGTGCGGTGAGGCTCCATCTTTCATGAAAACTGTTTAGTTCAATGCGTCTCTCTCCTGTAGGGTAGGTGTGACATGCTGGCGAAGCATATCGCAGTAACGCTGGCCAGTCACACTGCACGTCTTTGGTCCTTGAGCGCCAACCTGTTTAAAAAGGAATGAGCCAATGATGAAAGTAGCCGTGAAGCCACATCATACCGTGACACGTACACCATACAGAAGAACTTCATGTACAGTGACTGGAGGTGAAGATCCCCACACTTGGCAATTCTGAGTGCTCAGATCACCCGTCAAAGAAAAATAAGCTTTTTCTGTTCACAGAATAGTCCAGGGTCAGCCCTAATGAACTTCAGTCCTTGCGAGAAAGTGAAGAGCGAATTCAACACTTCGTTGTGCGTCCTGTGGTGCAAGCCGCTGTACAATATGGATCTTTTACGGATACTGTTTGAGAATTGTTCGAAGCACCTTCTGTACAGTGGACCACGGGATGTCCAATTGTCCTGACAGCACGAGCACTGCCTGACGATTGGGAACTGTGCGCAGCTTCGTCTGCCATAGCAATAGCGATTTCGTCAACCACCTGTGGTGCAACCGGTCGTCGGCCTCTTCCCGGAGCGATGCCCAGTGGTGCAGTTCATTTGAACTTTTTCATCGTGCTCTGCACAGCAGGTGGAGAAAGAGGACCCTCCCGTAATCCTTTCAGGCGGCGATACTCTCCAAGTGCAACTGCAGAATTACTGTTCTGTTGATAAAAGGGCTTCACCAATAATGCCCTGCTCATTTTGTCGAAGCTCATGTTAACACATCAGCAAGTGCACAGTGACTGGTCAGATGAGAGAGACTATGAATCACAATGACTGATCACGGCACCTGGTGGCCATAGTTGGAACTGAACGGTGGCGCTGCGGCGCATGGAAATCATGCACCACATACTCTGGACATTAATGCTACCAAGTCTGATACTTGTACGATGGTTATTTTCCGTGTTATAACGTGTTAAATAGGGTAAGTTTAATTGTAACCATCCGGTATATTCCAGAGCCTGAGTATGAGTCTTGATTACACTTCACGTTATGTATTAGTTTATGTTAGCTTATTTGATGTAGAGAACAACTTTTACTTTGTGATTTTTGAAAATATTTGCGATTTTCTACGGTATACTGCCAATGTATGGGATGTTAGATATACATTTGTTTTGGTCTTTTTCTTCTGTGGTGCACTTTGTGTTGGGGTCTTACATCACTTTGTTTAGGACTTTGTCAACCATGGAAGCAGTATAATCATTATCGACTGCAATCTTTTTCACTATATGAGGCGTGTTTTTTAAGTAAGGTCCGTTTGAACATAAGTACACAACGAAAGGTTACTTCAGAAAAATAAATTTATTTTCAGAAAGTACATACTTCTCCCTATTTTTCGACGTAGTTGCCAAGTTTGTTCAAACACGAATCATACCGCTCAACCAATTTTAAACTACCTTCTTCATAAAAACTTGCCTCCTGCTCCGATAACCAAGAGTTCACTACCGTTTTCACGTCGTCGCCATCACTGGAATGGTTGCCACTTAGGTGTTTGAGGTGGAGGAACAGATGGTAATCGCTCGTCGCAAGATCAGGACTGTAGGGTGGGTGGTCTAAAACTTCAGAGCCAAAACTGTCCAATAAATCGCGGGTCTGACCTGCAGTGTGAGGTCTTGCGTTGTCATGGAGAAGAACAATTCCCTTTGTCAGCATGCCGCATCTTTTGTTTTGAATCGCTCTGCGTAGCTTTCTCAGGGTTTGGCAGTATGCTTATGCATTGATAGTGGTTCCTCGTTGCATGAAGTCGAACAACAAAACACCATGCCTATCCCAAAATACCGACGCCATGATTTTGCGCTGGGACAGAGTCTGTTTGGCGTTCACCTTTACAGGCGAATGTGTGTATTGTGGCGTCCGCTGTGTTATTCAGTGGTTTGGTATTTAACTAATTTGTAAATGGAAATGATAATCTTATTTTATTACGTTGAATAATTACTAAATAATTTTTCTCCCAGCTAAAGATTTGATCAAGTTGCTAAAGAACTCCAAGTTAACGTCGTGTTAAAGTGTTGTCTGTAAGTTGTGTAAGTGTCACTAAATCACAGTTCATACAACAGATTCCTTACAACTATTGATTAAAATAGAAACAGTTATCTTCAGCAAAATGATCATTAAAACCACCGAATATCAGCAGCGCACAACACTGATGTATGTTACCTGAAACAATATTCTTCGCAACTCGTGCGTAATTAATTTCGGCTCCATACATCAGCTAGTAAAGTTTCTTATAAGGATCGTGCTATCAGCACTGTTTTTAAAGACCCAATCTGATTCGAATCATTTTCATTATAATGAGTTCGGGACCACCGGTGCACAATTATTTTTACACATTTGTATTACCTTCGGCATTTATTCTGCAGAGTTGCGTAATTTAAATTTGAATTTGCCGCTGAGATAGTTGTTAATATTGCGGCAGACAATTGATAGAGACTTTCTATTGTTAGAGCAAATAAGTAAACATTTAAAATGCTTATTAAACTCTATAAAATCTACTTTCGTATTGTTCACTATTTAGACTTCATCAAGCAAACATTTGATTTGTTTCGAAGGAAAACAAGGACAAAAGCGCGACACAAATCGCTATCATCAATGGCTGCGCTCCTTGCAGCGGAAGGAAATAATTAACACAGATAATGCTTACTGAGAGAGGAATTAAAGTTACAAATAATTACTACGGTATGTTGATGATTTTCACTTATGGACCGTCTGACAGCAACTGAATAAAACACAATTTTAATGCCATACGCGTTTCGCCTTTATTTTCTGCAAGGCATCATCAGTGGCAGGTTGCGTAGACCGTTTCTTACATATTACGCTCCTGTTGCATTTTTGGTCTTGTTCTTCTTCTTATGAACGCCAATTTGCGGTTTTTTCCGCATTCCACAGCACTATGCACTGAACGCTTGTTTTAATGGTGACGCGAGACTGGACGCACAAGTAGTTTATGTATCAGCCGATAAAGGACAATATTGTATAGGGGGACTGTGATTTTAGTTTCGATTGTGCCCACTAGAGTGCACTAAAGTAATAGAATGTTTTACATAAACTGTTCTAGTATTTTCATAAAGTGTTATTATGTCCTTTTGTGTATGAAAAATGTTATAAATGTGTTTTAGCAGTATGAATGATACGTGAGTGTGGTTTAAGGTTAATATGAAGATAATTGTTTAACGAGTTATGTAGTAGAATTAAGTGTAGGAAAATTTCGAAGAAGTATGGATATGGACCAAGGGGATTTTTGTAGAATAGATTTGTAAAGTAAGTTTATGGTAAAGGGAAAGTTAATTAAGGTATAAATACAAATAGTAAATAACTTTATGTATAAACAAAACTTCAGCATATTAGATAATAACGTCGGTAAAAAGTGCAGTCGTTAGGTTTACTATTTTCCGATTGGTTTTTGATGAAAAGTGCGGACTGACGCGGGAGAGTGTTGTTTTGCTATTGGCCGTTGAGTAAACTGACCAATGGTAAAGCAATATTCTTCGAGCGCCTTTCTCTGCTGGTAGAGAAGCCTTAGAGTTTCTAGAGAAGAGTGGGAGCCTAGCCATGAAACAGTTCGGACGTGTATAGTAGTAGTTCAGATGGAAACGATAAGTTGCCCGATCTAGCAGTGTTTCATACATCAAAAGTGTGGTAAAGTGACGGCATAACTATTCCGATGGGCATGTAGAAATTTCGGAACTTTTAAGTGAATTTTGTGACGAGAAAAGAAATATATTCCGCGTGGCGTATTGAGAGGGGCGGTGTCTAAAAACTGTGACTGCATTTGGTACCGACAGACTTAATATTTGGCGAGCATTATCGATCAAAAAGAATCAGTATTTTTGTAGCTATTACATTTTCGGGAAATGCAACACCATAAACCTGCTAACGTGAGTGAAAGGGATTGTGAGTGACTGTGTTAAGACTAGCACGGGCTTAGCAGTGATACTTGTTCACCTAAGTTTCAGAATATATTAAATGAGGACAAAATTTCCAACCTTTCATTTCATGTGAAAACTATCTCCCAGAACGTAGATTAGTGACTTAAATTGCAGCCTGGTTCACGTCGAAGTACAGTAGGTTTCACTCGGCTTTCCTACTGATGATATGGTGAGACAATGTTCAGAGGGAGGTGCAGGTTCGTCGTAAAGGGACGGAAAGAACCGCGCCGCCGCACTTTCTTCAACTGAAGCCACCAAATCGTCTGTAACCAAAGGGCGACCCGAACGGTCCTCATCATGGACGTTCTCACGGCAATCTTTTAATTCTCGTACCCACTTGCGCAGTTTGCTTTCACTCATAACAGTATTACCATACTCTTCGCAATCTGTCGATGAATTTCCGCAGCAGACAGGTTCCTTGCTGACAAAAACCGTGTCACTGAGCGAACCTCAGACGTGGCGGGTGAGTTGATAGTCTTAAACATTTTGAAAGCACAGAACAGAACCGTACAGGTTAGCTACAGAGCTGAAGCTGAGCACAGTTGTTCCCGAGGCATGCCGGTACACGACGCACGCGCTCGTTGCGGTATGCGCGCGAACTACTACAACAAAAGGGACCTTGCTTAAAAAACACACCTGGTATTTATTTCTTGTTACATTTTTTGTTGGTTCATAGGTACGAGGTTTGTCCGGAAAATACGTATAAAAGTTGAATAATGTCTTTATATTACAAGTTGCAGTCACTGCCAGGTGGGACTACTGCTGTAATAAGTCCCATCAACGCTCATTCGAGTCAGAGCACTCTGCGTGAACATGGGAGTGTGCGGCAGCTTGTTGACAGTTACCCTTTTTCACCTGCCGTCGGCATGGAGCTCTCTCTGATTGAGGAACAGCGCGTCAACATCAATTTTCTTGCAAAGCTGGGCAAGAATGGCCGTGAGATTTTTGAGTGTTTGAAACAGGTTTACGGAGACAATTCCCTGAAGGAACCAACCGAGAACAAGTGGTTAAAAAGGTTCCGGGATGGCCGAGAAGAAGTGAACGATGACCCTCGCCCAGGACGCCCGCCGACATCGAGTTCCGATGGGAATGTTGAACGAATTCGGGCTTGTGTTCTTAAAGACCGTAGATTGCTGACGAGCTGTCAATCCCCAAAACAATCGTTCACGAAATCCTGACACAAAAACTTGAAATGAAGAAATTGTGTGCGAAAATCGTACCGAAGCTCTTGACGCCAGTACAGAAAGCAAAGAGGGTTGAGTGCTGTGAGGATTGGTTGGGAGCAGAGGAACGAGGGGACTTTCTCAACCGAGTCATCACTGTAGGCGAGTCCTGGTTTTACGAATTCGATGTGGAGCTCAAATCTCAAAGCAGGGAATGGAAACTAGCAGGAGAACCGAGAACGAAAAAGTCGCGAAAATCAAGGTCCAATGTGAAGACAATGTTGATTATTTTCTTTGATTATAGGGGCATTGTTCACGAGGGATTTGTCCCTCCCGGCCAGAGCGTGTACGGAAATTTTTAGGTTGAATTTCCGACACGTCTCAGAGCTCGTGTGGCCCGAGTTCGACCGGAGTTGGCAAAAAGGGGCAGGTGGATCCTTCATCACGACAATGCACGCGCTCACACGTCGCTCGTTGTGCGCGAGTTTTTGGCCCGAAGCTCAGTCACCGTGACAGACCACCCGGCTTATTCACCCAATTTAGCCCCATGTGACTTCTTCATGTTCCTGAAATACGAAATGGTGCTTCGGGGGCGGCACTTTGGAGATGTGGAAGCCATCAAGGCGGAAACGACACGGCAACTGAACAACATCACAACTGAAGACTTTCAGCAACGTTATCAACAGTGGAAACGGCGTGCATCGCGTCTCAGGGCGAGTACGTTGAAGGAGACCATATTGTAATACCTGAATAATTGTAAAATAAAGTTATTATTCAACTTTTATACGTATTTTCGGGACAAAACTCGTATTTTAGTTGTGCCATGTAGCACTGACGTGTATGCTGTCTGCTTATGGATGTCCGGGTGACACGAGGTTGCCAGAATTGTGGTGTCGGTCATCGTTGAACACAGTTCTACTCAATGCGACTTCAGACTAAGATGTGTGTGTGTGTGTGTGTGTGTGTGTGTGTGTGTGTGTGTGTGTGTGTGTGTGTATGTATGTGTGTGTGGAGACGCCCCGGACGGATGTGCACGGGATGAGGATCCGCGCAGACCGTCGCCCACAGCGACGCCACACGGTCGAGCGTCTGTAGCAGGGTGTTTGATCCGCGGCGACTTCTCTGGAACCGGAGCGCTGGCTGTTCCGTCCGTCGGCTGCGGACCGGACGGGTCCCGGCGCACATTCTTCTTCGGCCGGCTGGCCCCGTGACAGGTGATTTACGTCCGTCGGTGCGGTGAAACGAAATATGAAGACAATCTACTTTCGTAAGCCCTGCTGTTTCCTTTTGTCCAGCGGCCTGTGTTTTTTTCCTATCCTTTTCCTCGGCTGCGAGATAAATGGGCTGGCGGCGCCGCGGACAGGTGTGTCGGAGTCGTGACCGCGCATAAAGCGACGGCGGTCGCGCAGCGCAGGGCAGTGTGTGTCTTCGGTATGCGTCCTGCGCTCTGCCGTACGGCGGCATCGTGCACCTACTGGGGAACGAGGAACACGGAAGAGCGTAATTGCAAAATGTAATCCCGAGATGGTGTACAACTTGGAAACTTTATCCTCGCGTTTTATGACCTCTTTAGAGGCCGAAAGTCTCCTCTGTAGAAACAAACACGGACTCAGGAAACAACGACCTGTGAAACTCAATTCTCTCTTTTTGTCCACAAGACCCTGAAGGCAGTACGAGATGGATAAAATAAAACTGACCCGGAAAATTTTTCCTGCACACTGAGGTAGACAATCTGCCCTAGCTGCAGATGGCTAAATGGTTCAAATGGCTCTGAGCACTATGGGATTTAACTTCTGACGTCATCAGTCCCCTAGAACTTAGAACTAATCAAACCTAACTAACCTAAGGACATCACACACATCCATGCCCTAGGCAGGATTCGAACCTGCGACCGTAGCGGTCGCGCGGTTCCAGTCTGTTTCGCCTAGAACCGCTCGTCCACTCCGGCCGGCTAGTGGAACTGGACAGTGTATGTAATACATGTGGTTGCAACTACAGCCGTCTTCACCACCAACATGTTACTAAAGTTACCACTCGAATAGCAACTGCAGATGGTTGTGAGTTTCCCTATCTTAAAGTTGTAACGTTTAAGTCTAAAGTAAGGTGTGATGATTATGTTGTAAACCCCCTTAGAAAAATTATAAGTGACTGTGCTGATAAACCTCTTACGTTATTTGATTTTCAAACAGCTGAGCAAAACTGAACGTACTCATACATTTCTCTCTTTACTTATTCTGATCATCACTAAACTGACTCTTTTTTTTTTTTTTTATACTGCCAGCTAAATGAAAGATTCTAACTACTGATAGGCATAGCTAGCAAATGAAAGATTTTGATAGAGAACAAACAATGTATTTACCTTAATAGTGTTCAAAAATCATTATATATATATATATATATATATATATATATATATATATATATATATAATGACTTTTGAACACTATTAAGGTAAATACTGATATATATATCAGTTCATGACATCCAGTCTTACAAATTTCCTTTTTCTGGCGGACAAACGTCCAGATCATCCGCTCTCAAAATTCTGCCATCTCGTGGCGTTACCAACATAAAAACCTTAGCAGCCTACTTACAAAGTCCAACAAAGAACAGTTATACCAGGTGGTGTGCTGACAGCGTATCTGATTACTTGTATCTGTATAATCACCTGACCCTGTTTTAAACAATCTGCCTACTAGCAAGAAAGCAATACCAGTAAAACCAAACTAATTAAAACCTATGTGCGATAATGACAAATGGAGGTAAGTACATGCAGATCTACTAAAATCTGAATCCGGTCCCTTTGCGAAAGTCGATGAACTGTGTGAAATAAATATATTACCTCGTATTGGTGTCGCCTTGGATAACGCGTTGTTCTCCTCTCAGCATAACTAAACTAACTACAGTAGCAAAAGCCAAAATGCAAGATACTTGACTGAGACACGTTTAGAAGTTGTTCAAATAAAAACGACTTGGAACTGGGAGGCGGAACGTGACAGAGGAGAATGAGTGTAATATCGTATTTGAAAATCATACTATACTGTGAAACTGATATGCAATTGTTAAGCTAAATCGTAAAAATTATATTTACGCAAATAAATGATCTTTACAAAAGAAATACAATAAAAAAGTTACATACAAAGCTGGTCTCAATCAAATTCGTTCTTCAGCAAAAGTGCATAAATACATGAATATCGATATAACATTATGTAGAAGGATTCGTCATCAAAATTTCATAATAACATTTGTAGCATTTTCTTGATTAATTTTGCATCAAATCTTATTTATTACATAAATCGTTAATACACAACACTGAAACTATTACACTGAATATTTAAACTAAGCGCCTGTCCACTCCGGAGCATCGCAACAAACGCTGCCAGCCCCTGGTCCGCTACTCCCGAGCGACGTAACGAAAGCTCTTCATTACACATACACTGTACTTTGCCTCAGCGATAGCTGCGTCGCAGCGTTCTTTCACACGTATATTTTTGTAATCGATAAATCGCTTATGCTCTTCGATAATAAGTTAAAATTTACAATTTTCCTTATATGTACCTCTTTGCCTATTTAGGCCCCATATGTTACAGTAACTTACGTTCAGGGTCAATTGTCATTCTTTGAACCAATCATCGATCTTCCGCAGGTCTTCCACCATTTCACTAACAGCAATGGGCCTACAGCTCTACATTGAGCCACACCAGAAACTACATCTGTCGGTTTCGTCGCATTAATAGGGCGCAGGCGTTATCGTGCAACAGGATGTATCCATCCGACAACATTCCTGGGCTTTTTGATCTTATGGCGCATCGTAGCTTCTGCAAAGTGTCTTCAAGGCGTTGTACGTTGATTGTGATTGCACACTCGCGGAACTCGACAAGCAGAGGAAGCATTCTGTTGAACGACAACGCCCATTCCCACACTACCAGTCAGAGGAAGGCTGCACTTCAGCGATATGGTTGGAATACACTGCAATATCCTTCCTACAACCATGATTTTTCACAGTCTGATTTTCACATCGTTGGCGACGTGAAGAAATATATGCGTGAATGTTCATTTCATTCGAATGAGGAAGTGGAAGAGTGGGTGTGGTTGTGGATCCATCAGCGACCGAACCTGTTGTACGAAATAGGAACTCTCTCTTCTCCCAGTAAGAGTAATGTCTTAACTCTTGTGGTTATTACTTTTGAATGGTACCGTTTCATGGTGCTGTTGTGACTGGTTTTCGTTTCTCATTTCACTGCCCCTTATTATGAGGGGCGTTAAATAAGTAATGCAACGTATTTTTTCTGAATGCAGATTGGTTTTGTACAGGATTCGAATTCCTCATTTGTTTGGCTACAAAAACCTATTTTTCAACACAATCTCCGTTCATTGCAACAGCCTTACGCCACTTTACTAAGAGGGCACGTATGATAGCACAGTAGCTCTCTACTGTAGTGGTAACTTCTGTCTCCGAATGTAACAGCAACACCAAATGTAGCGGGAAGAGGTAGAAGGCATCATATTAAGACTTGTCCGAGCTGTCCAAGTAATTTATTGTTTCCAACTACAGGTTCCTCATTCCTCTCGATCTGCATCATGGGGTCCCACAATGCTGAGGACACCACTTTGCTGTCTGCGAAATGGCTTGGCGCGGAATGGCTGCCTCAGCGACCAGTGCATGCACTGCTGTGAGTTGGCCTTGTTTGGCAGTGGAGTTGCGGTGTCATCGGGATGCTGGCAGTTGACTCAGTGGTCTGCAACCCTGCTGACTCATCACTGCTCGGTGTGAGCTGGAGGTGACCAGCTGCTTGCTTCTCGCCAGAGTAGCTAAGATCGAGTCAACAACAAGTGCCCATGATCCAGAGTCCGAATCTGTTCCCCTCGCTTCAGGATGCCTCCAGCATGTGTTTGAAGCCAGGATGACTGCCTGTGGTAGCAAGCCATGGAGTGACCTGCTGCTGTATATCTACGGACCCTGTGTCGGCCTCAGAGTGTCGAACCAGCGACCCGCCATGGACTGGAACGCTGGCGCCCCATCTGCTGCTGCGTGTAGCTGGTGGTGTGACACGCCCCGCCATCCAGGAGAGCTGCCACACTCAAATGAATCTTGTTAGCAACCCGCACCTATTTATATGTGGCTGTGTGCCTCTGTTTTGCCATATGTGCCACTTCATGTCATGTACTCATAACACACTAGGTTGGCCAGTGGGCCCCTTCTGCCTGTGATTTGCGACATTCAAAACCACTACGTATAGTCTTTCAGCAATTTGACGGCCCTGTGGCCTCTATTCTGCTTCGCAACTGTTGGTATGCGTAACTCACTGCAATCTGGCCCACACCTGGCTGTAGCTTGTCCTCAGAATATCAACCAAAACAAACTTTCCCTATCCTAAACGGTGGTGCCACTACACTACTGATCGACGACAGAGCCAAAGTCAATAACCTCCCTTCCATCCATGTACTGTTTCCCATGGAGTGCATCCTTCATTGGGCCAGATGGAAGTCGGAAGGTGCGAGATACGAGCTGTATGGTGTCCAACGAAGTTTTCTGAGCTCCTCTCAGGTGCGCAGACTTGTGTGAGACCTTGCATTGTTGAGAAGGAGAAGCAGGAGGAGAAGGAGAAAGATCACCTCGAAGAATGTCTGCACATTCCAGCCTTGAAGAAGAGGCAGCTGTGTGCGGCCGGCCAGCACTGGGGAGATCGGACATGTTTGTGCAACCTTAGTACAATAATTACAGACACCTCGCCCAACGACCAATTTCACACCGTACTTTTGTTCAGTGTCAGGTCACCGTAGACATTCTGCAGGCTCCTATGAATATCTGAGATGCTCTTGTTTTCCGCCAAAAGTAACTCTGACAGTTCTCGGTTGGAAACGGACTTCCGTTGCGGACACCTTTTTTGAAGGCTATGTTGGCACCTCAATCTATCTATGGAAGCTGAAGCGGAAATACCTCACAATAAATTCCGTATTTTTTCAGCAGAAACTGACCGAGAAAAAATATGCTGCATTACTTATTGAATACCACTTGTACGTTTACATTAGTCTTTTCTGCGGTTAATGTATTGTCACACTGACAATTCTTAACTACATATAAGCGGGATAACTATAGTATTACTTTGTTTAGTTAACCTCGATATCGTCTTCTGTTTCCCGACTGCTAATTTTTACGTCTGTCTGTTTTAACTGACGACTCATATAGCGTCTCGCAACTCCGTAGACGGCGTTATCTACATAGGTTACGAATTGATAATAAAATTAATTGACCACAGTTAATTGCTTCAGAGCCAATTATTTTATCACTAATCAGACAATTTCCTTGTAAGAATACCTTGCTTCAGCAAGACATCACTCAAAGGAATCGCTTATCTGCAACATTTCCACAACGAATACACCTATCTGACTATAGTGCGAAACTTTTCTCCAGTTAGCCAATAAAACACACACACTCATTATCGAACAGGCAGGATCCACACATATTCTCTGAATATCTCTAAATTAGGCTAGCTCTTTTCGGACATATTGTTTACAAATAAAGTAGACACAACAATTTATTCTTCTTAAACTACGCTGTTTTTTGTAAATCATCACCTACATTGGAGATCGCAGACACTCATAATCCGTATTGAGGAAAACCATAAATTATATCCAGCGCCTATACTATTGTCTACCTTTTTTGAGGCTATTTCCTTCTTTGTGAAGGAGACGTAAGCCAACATTTGTCACAGTCTGCTTGACTCGTCCACTTCCTTTACTTCCGTGACTGCCACTAGTAGATTTTTCTGTGTTTTCTAAAGACCCGGAACCCTCTTTTTCGTCTAATCTGCAATTCTTGATACCGTTTCAGGTGTAGTTTTTTCATGTTCGTGAAACCCACGATACCTTTATTTATTCTTTTTCCTTTCCTTACCGTGATACAGCTGGTACATAAGTAAATACTCTGTTTTACATCTAAAATGAAATGTCCTAAATTTTCTGACACCTAATTTCTTTCTTCTTAAATGGGCAGCATTAGCTTTGCGTTCACCTGTTTTCTTTTTCCTTGAATGAAGTACTGATACCGTCTTAAATGTATTTCCGACTAATGTGAAATATATGATAAACTCTTACATATGTAAAGCTTAGCTGACATGTTCGTATATTAACTAAAGAGCTAATCCATGGACTTTTAACATTTCTGTCTATATTTTTAAAGGAAATGTTTCAGTGATAACGAGAAGAAAAGGAAAAAGACGTGGATGTGCTTGTTATTGTCTTCCCCGTGGTGTTCTTTATTAGTTTTGACACTAGGATTAAACAAACGAGTGGAAATAATTACCTCCTTGCTGTATCTTGGTGACCATCGTAATTCCGACAACATATGTTCAACGAGAGCTTTACTTTCTGCAACGTCTAACAGCTTCTCCTGTCTCATACCAAGAGGGCAGCCAGTTCTGTTGTCCATGGGAGGTGATGGAGTAACACTTTCAGATACTACAATTTCTTTTTTTTCTGTCACAGTTTGTGACGGTACGTCACGTAAATGGACATTTGGAGAAACGGAAAAGAAGTTGTTTTTTATGAGATGTGTGAACCATAAATTATTTAAAGACTAAGTACGTCTGCGTGATGTATAACAAATAGTAAAGATTGTAAATTATTATTATAAAAACACAAATATCGATGTAATTAACAAAGCACGTTCTCGTGTTTTGTTTCGTCTAGCGGTAGGCCGCCATTGTAGTGCTGTTTGGTAAATAACGGAAGGTTTATCTGTATTTTTGAAAAATATAATAGAAACTGTTATTAGAAAGTGTGTATTATTGACTTAGTTTTCACCTCTCATGATCGCAACCATTAATTCTCATTAACCAAGTTTTTACAGAACTTCTTAGTGCAGGGAGCTCATCTCCCCTAGCAGGATTTAGTCTGCCATTACGCTGACTGTATTATTTAATTAAAATATCATGTCATAATATTAAATGTAAATGCGAGAGACGTCTCCATTTTGATCTATCATTAATTTCAAAGTTAAAAAGCGTAGTAATAAATTTCATTTACAAAAATCCACAGCACTGAATGAGTTAAGCATGTTTCATTTTGGCCGCCTAACGGCAGACGAGATCTCTCCAGTTTCACCTTGCAAATAATGAACAACAAATACTGGAAATCATTACACCCAATAAGCTCTGCAATATCTCAGTTCATCTTTGTGACATTTGGTACATAAATAACCAGTAGCCCATGAGACCCATATTAATAATTACAGTTTGCGTAAGAATACGCATATTTTCTTTTCTAAATAGCAGCGCTCACGCAAAGTATTTATTAGAAGGCGATGAGTCACGCGTTGTGTGTAAAAAAAATATTATATCGTACGTACTTCGGGGCAGCCGATGTCCGTATGAGTTTTATTGCGGTATAAGTTAATTAAAAGTCTCATGCTTGCCTACAATATTTAAAGTCACCCCAACCAAAATCATAAAATATATAATTATAAAAATAAAAACATATAATTATCCCGTGATAAGTGGCCACACACACACATATACACTTATACCGTGATAAGTTGTTAGTTTTCCCTACTGAAAACTACTAACACAGTCCTCTCCGATAACTATGGTAGTTAGTTAGTTCCATGTCCAATGGATCAGCTGAACGGTTTTGCTATCGACATGATGTGGAACAAATTAGTTTAGAGTATATGTGCATTTGATTAGAGTTCTGGGTCTTTATTTCTACTGACATAGATATCGGCTCTTCCTCCTGAACATAATTAATATTGTCACCCGTAGATAACGGCATGGTTCTTTCGCGCTTCCTAACTTGGCTATCTGTTCTTTCTCCTGACAGCAGCTGATACCGCTCTGCACCGTCAACTATGAGATAAATGTATCCTCTATCGTTTGCTCTATGCTTTCTGACATAACAGTTTCTTTCTCCTCCTGATAACACCTAATGCAGTCGTCCATAGGAAACGGTGGGGTAAGCGTATCAGCTACTTGTCTATCTATCCCCTCGGCCTCATAACAGAGCTTTAATATATCACTCACATATTCTGAATCGTAGGCAATGGATCATTCTTTTAATTGTGGAACACCATTACCTGATTTGTTATTATTGCTGTCTCTTAGTTGCACAGAAACTCGGTTTAATCAAGAGCAATTGCTGCCAGCCCTTCCCCCAAGTGAACAAATACTTTACAATATTAATTCTTTCACACTGCAGGATTCCCTTTAAGCTTTTCTTTTCTATTACGAAAATTTATGTGCTTTCTAGGAAACCGTGTAATTCCGTTATCTATTTCTGTACTATCTATGTGCCTTAAGGGACTTTGGATATCATTTACTTTCTTTAGCTTCTTTTCTCTCATAGTTTTCCTCACACGGGCGGACAGTCAACCTTTCAATACTGTAATGAGATATATTTCATCTATTGTATCATATAACCACTTAGATCCCTTTACATACCATTCAAAGAAACGTTCATATCCTTGCCGCTGCCTATCGTATTTGTCGTCCAAATAATCCGCATGGAATTTCCTCTGTCTCACATTCAGACCAATACTTTTCTCTAAATAGTCTAAGAAGTTCTTTTCTGCGTGTAAATTCTCCTTGCCGGCCGTGGTGGCCGAGCGGTTCTAGGCGCTCAGTCCTGAACCGCGCGACTGCTACGGTCGCAGGTTCGAATCCTGCCTCGGGCATGGATGTGTGTGATGTCCTTAGGTTAGTTAGGTTTAAGTAGTTCTAAGTTCTAGGGGACTGATGACCTCAGAAGTTAAGTCCCATAGCGCTCAGAGCCATTTTTGAAATTCTCCTTGTGACGTATCATCCATTTCTTACCTCCGCTAATTAAGTGCGACGTAACAAACTGAATCTTCATCCCATCATTCCAAGATACAGGTAATGTATCCCCAAATCGTTGGAAAACTATTGGTAGTATCGCATCAACAGGTTTAAACGTGTCTATATCGACTGGTATTTTAAAGTTACGTCTAAAACGTAGTTATTTCCATTAATGTTTACCCTCTTCATCTGCCACAAGGTAACAAAATTCATACAAACAGTTACGTGCTTTCCTTTTGTTATCTATTTCTTTGCTACGATTAAAACTGTTTGTCATTTTCTTAAGACCTGTGTCCATGACAGCATTACTTGTATCTAAACGATTTTTCATTTATTGCTTGCTTGCAGCTACGTTATCTAATTATTCATTTCCTGAAAAGTATTACCTAGTAGCAGCCGGCATCTCTTTGATCTTCCGCATTACACACGAATAGTGTAATAATGATGCACTAGTTTCTGTGGTGAATTACCCTGTATTAAATTTACCACTCACCAAAGAGTTAGCTTCACCTGATAACTTAACAGTTAACCCCACAAGTTAAAGTTTATAAAAATCTATTGTTTTAATTTCTCCTCAGCAGCAACTTAAACAATATCATCACAGTCTCTTTTACACTTTTGAGAACACTAATCAACGTTAGGCGCTACAGCTATTAGTCTGACTTGCCGCATCTATTTATTGTCTACGTTGGGGAGTGTCGCATAGAGGGTGTCGATAAGACACTGTATGCAGGCGGCGAGATGCGTCAGCTACCCGATTGTACTTCGTCAGCTGCAAGAAGCTCTGCACCATGCTGCAAGTTGCTCTACGTCATCTGCAAATTGCTGCTGCACCAATCGTAGCGTGGACGATTGCTCGTTGTTGGAGAACGCCGGACCCGTCGACATGGAAACTCTACACGTTCCTGGAAAATCTCTCTCTCCCTTAAATTGCCTCTTCATTTCTTGAAGTTTCGTTAGGTGCTTTCGCTTCGTCTGATTCTTTCCTCTTCTTTTTTTCGGATGTCTTCTTTCTTCAGCACGTATCTTCCCGTTCCTCACGTCTCAGTTTCAGCCTTTCTCCTCTATCTTCTGTAATGTCCACAATTTTCGTCGTTTCCCAAACCGCCACTGAGATAATATTGACGTACATTGGACGCCACTGAGATATATTCCCATGTGGTTACGTCGCAGTCTCTTTATAGAGACACTACAGATCAGTATTTAATGTAATTTTCTGCCAAAGCGTATCTCACGGAGCTCGTTCGCAAAACTCAATTCTGCTACCTTTGAGAGTGCAACAGCCTTTGCTTCCTCACCTTTCTACGAATTTCCTTATTAAACCACGGTGATTTTTTTCTGTCCTTAATACAAATACTAGGCACATACTTGTCCAGAGCACGATTTACAAGATGTTTAAACTTTGACCGTAATTCCTCTATAGCCATCATTTTGGGACTAAATAATTACAGTTCATTGTCTAAGAGAGACGCTAACAACTGCTTATCTGCTCTTTCTAACAGAAACGGTCTCCTAGCCTTCTTGACTGGTTTATTAACATTCGTAAGCATAGTCGCTATGATGACATCATGATCACTAATCGCTGTCTCTATACTGACGCCATTGATAAGTCCCGGCCTGTTTGTAGTTACAATGCCCATGATATTTCCGTTGTGTGTCGGTTGGCGACCTAGCTGCTCAAGAGAGTTTTCGGAAAACGCGTTCAAAAGTGCTTCACAAGACTGTCTGTCTGTACCCCCTGCAGTAAAGCCACACACGTCCCAGTCTATACTCGGTAGGTTGAAGCCATCAGGAACTAGTACTGCGTGATCTGGATATTTATGCACTTTGAATTACTCTAGAATAGTTACAACGGAGTCGGGTGGACGTAAAAAGATCCAAGAATTAACTTGGTTGCACCTAGATCTGTTATGCGCAACCAGATAACTTCACTACCACACTCAGTTTCAACTTCAGTAGAGACAACATTTTTATCCACGTTAAGGACACCCCCATCTTACGGCGTGTGGTCTGTCTTTCCTATGAATATTACAAGACTCGCTAAATACCTCAGAGATTTTCACTCAGTCCCAAGAACAATTCGGAGTTGATCACTTTCCTGAGGGCAGTAAATTCTGGAACTTCGTTACAAATACTACGACAATTTACTGATGAAATTTGTACAGTCGAACTGTCTTCACTCTGAACGCAGTCTGATTTCCCTATATGCGTATCAACTGACGAGCGTTCATGAGATTACCTCAGACTGTGAATCGTGACATTACGCGAAATTAGCGGTGACATGTGAAAAATGTGCACTGGACTGCGATTCGAACCGAGGATCTCCTGCTTACTAGGCAGATGCGGTAATCACTACGCTGCATGCTCGCTTCTCTGAGATTCCCACAGGAGGTCTGACGTACCTGTGCATCTGCACTGAAGAAGGTGGACCCATTGCCATCTAGGCGAATCAGTTATATGAATGTGTGGTGTCTGTTCTTTCAGACATGTGCCGAGATAGTCAGCGCAGCCGCAGTAAACACAGTGTCCCGGATGTCGCAGTGGCTTAACGCACCTGCCTAATCTGCAAGAGCTCCTGGTTTCGAATCCCGGTCCGACACACATTTCCACTCGTCCCCGCTGATTCAGAGTGATACCTCGAATCGACTGACATCAGTAATCCCTTTCCTTCTCTTTTCTTTGTACCCTTTTTCTTTGTGCCATCTGTTGCTGCGTACGGGGACTATAAAAAATGACGTCACTCCTCTGTCGTCAACATCAGTTACATATGTTAGAACAGAACCTTTGGTACTGAATTGCTTTATTTTGTATTTATGTGCATTTTATTAGCTCACAATTCTAGCCAATGTACAGATTGTTTGACTGCAGGACCACAGCTACTGGCTATTATTTTAGCGAATTAAATGGTTCTGAGCACTATGGGACTTAACTTCTGAGGTCATCAGTCCGCTAGAACTTAGAACTACTTAAACCTAACTAACCTAAGGACGTCACACACATCCATGCCCGAGGCAGGATTCGAACCTGCGACCGTAGTGGTCACGCGGTTCCAGACTGTAGCGCCTAGAACCGCTCGGCCACCCCGGTCGGCTTTTAGCGAATTAGCTGCGGGGCATGAAAGCAGAGGAGTGCAGCTCGACCCTGTGACTACATTGAGCTATTCTTTTCAAACAGAGCCGTACATAGCCCAAGTATCTAAAATATGAAAAAACCACAGGTAAAGACGCAACTAGTTTGCTTTTTGCTCGTATGCATACAGAGCGATTCAAAGCGGAGGGGCAACAGAAAAAAAAATCACACAAAAAACAGAGCCAGACTGTGTGTTATTGGAAGAACGGTCCGGAAATTTAGCTGACACGTGAATGGCCGGCCGCGGTGGCCGAGCGGTTCTAGACGCTTCAGTCCGGAGCCGCGTGACTGCTACGGTCGCAGGTTCGATTCCTGCCTCGGGCATGGATATGCGTGGTGTCCTTAGGTTATGTAGGTTTAAGTAGTTCTAAGTTCTAGGGGACTGATGACCTCAGATGTTAAGTCCCATAGTGCTCAGAGCCATTTGAACCATTTTTGAACACGTGAAAGACGCGACTTACAAAACCCCTGTTAGACAGACAGTTGTTTGTAGTTGTTTCATTACCAGTTTATATGCCTTGTATGCGAGTGCATTTTTGTCACATGTGCCTAGTTTTGCGGTGTCACATGCAAGGAACTTAAAATAAATTTGTGGCCGGTTGCTATCTCAACACCAACAACATTAGTCTTCAAATAACAGCCACAGTCTTCAACCATGTGATTATATGACGAAATCACATGATGAGTGGGCTTGGGTTTGCAGTTAACCTTTTTAGATACCAATCACGTTTCTTAATACTTGAGGACTTCTAAACTTATCCGCAGTGTCTGATGAGGCAAGAGTATGTGATACTGTTTACGGTGATCCGTGTCTAGGATGGGACCCTTACCATGTACGACTGATAAGAGAAATTGAGAAAAGCCAAATAAGAACAACGCCATTGGTCGCCGGCTCGTTGACGAAACACCAAAGTGTCACGTGGATGGTCGTCCAAGTCCAGTGGCATACGCTGAAAGAGAGGAATTGTGGATCACGGTGTGGTTAACTGACAACATTCTAAGTGCTTCGTCAAGAAACATGTTGACTTCTCTTACGTACATCTGGCGAAAATTTCGACTCACACTGCGAATGACGGAAACATGTAAACGAAACCTTTGGCATGTTAGGAAAAGGAACTACATGTTGCGGAAAACGTCAAAGACAGAACATCAGCGTACCCTTTATTACATATTACAGTGCACGATGTTGAACAAAAGCACTACGGAAGAAATGTACATTAGCGGTAGAAAGATATTGTGGAATATATAAGCGCAAAATAAAGAAACAGAATGATGTTATCTTTTTAAAAATAGCAACTAACATAGTAAATATTTAACCATTCCATTCTCATGTGGAGAAAAGGAACTGTATGTCAGTGAAAACATCGAAAGCACAATATCATTTTACTTGTTGTTTTGTGTTACGAGGTCAGTTGTTGAACAAGAAACGGAAGGAATGTTCATTAGCCATAGGAAAGTATAGGAAATATAGGGGTAAAATAAAGCAGCAGAACAATGTATGTGACAAAATTACAGCGAGTATGGTAGACATCGAAAAAAAGCCTTTGGCGTATCAGAAATTGTAACTATTTGTTACCGAAAACATCAAAGATAATATACCGACATACCGACGGTAACTATTAGATCACCAAATGGACCTGCAAACAAAAAACGTGTGGAAAGAAGATGTAAAATAGTACTTAAGAAAGTTTCAATTTCCGGTAAAGGTCTACGCCTGAAAATTTTCGAAGGATTGTTAAGGAAAACTTAAAGAAAGGAAAAGAAAAAAGTGATTTAAAGAGGACTGATAAAGGAAGAGAGTACCACAGATATACCTGTAAATTATTCAAAAATGGTTCAGATGGCTCTGAGCACTATGGGACTTAACTTCTGAGGTCATCAGTCCCCTAGAACGTAGAACTACTTAAACCTAACTAACCTAAGGACAGCACACACATCCATGCCCGAGGCAGGATTTGAACCTGCGACCGTAGCGGTTGCGCGGTTGCGCGGTTGCGTTCGGCCACACCGGCCGGCTGTAAATTATTCATTTGAAAAAGGAGAAAAAGGCATTTACTATATACAATGAAATGAACGACTGTGCAGAAATTTCTTTAAACGAATAAGGAAATAAATAAATGCAGTACGGGTGCATGAGTGAAAATGTGAAGGTTTTTTAGTTACCAAGCGCTTTCCTCTGATATCTTATTAAATTAAGCAGGATGTGTAATTGTTTTCTAGTAGCTGCCTGAGATATTCCGTCATATTATGCACACTGAGAACGCCGGCCGCTATGGCCCAGCGGTTCTAGGCGCTTCAGTCTGGAACCACGCGACCGCTACGGTCGCAGTTTCTAATCCTGCCTAGGGCATGGATGTGTGTGATGTCCTTACATGAGTTAGGTTTAAGTTGTTCTAAGTTCTAGGGGACTGATGACCTCAGAAGTTAAGTCCCATAGTGCTCAGAGCCATTTGAAACACATTGAGGACACTCTTCTCCTCCCAGTTGCCATTGCTTGAGTTGAAATGCTGGTGGTTGGTGTCTGGGTATTTGATAGTTCGGTTTACAAGGCATTAAGGGTAGTAATCGTGGAACAATAGGTTTCTACCGAGCCATGAGGAGAAGTCAGACACAAGGCACTGATTGTGATTCTCCCAGGCGCGCGTCTTTACAATGCAGCAGCAGAAGACTGAGAATGCGCATGTACACGTGAAACACGACAAGCACAGCTGCATCCCAATGCAGGTTCCTTCAGTAGGCGAGCCGCCAAGACAACGCTCTGTAACATTTCGGTCCGTTTTGATTTCATTCAGTGACGTGTTAAGGCCGACAAAATGTATCCACAAATGCACTACTGCATAGCTGTTATGAATGAACAGTAATACCAGCACTTATCACAACCACAAGAATAATATAACTTTCAGATGGCACCAAACTGACGCAATCTAAAACATATATAAGATCTTTTGCTCTACGGCACCAGGACGTGTGACAGTTTTGCCAGTACTTCCCTCAGTTAAACCTAACGAGGAAAAAGGACGATTAGAATTTAACGTGGCATCAATGACGTGGTCTTTAGAATCACGGTACTTGGGGAGTTGCAGAATGATGGAGAAGGAAGAAAGTATAGCACCATTTTCCTTGAGAAGCTTAAGCAGAATAACAATAATAAAAAGAGTTAAGCTACTCAGACAGTGATCTTGTTTATGTACATTTTTCGTGATTGAAACAATATTTATATTTTGTTTACCTCTCTATTAACAGAGGTTTGATGTACGTTGTAGTTAGTTTCCTTATGACACTGCTTCTAACGGTAATTTCGTTCTCTTTTACTGACTTCAGGCACGGTTGAAGAAAATATGTGTGGGGGCTTCTTCGGAGCTGCAGTCACAATGCGGAGATGGGACCATATAGCTGAATATAGATGCTGGACGAAGCTTTCATTTTTAAAACCATGGTACGATATTGTCATTTGCAGATGTCTGTGGAATTAAGTTTTTATACCGAGGGTGTTGAGGCAGCTTAGGGATTAATTGTAACATATTATTCCTGGCTATGCCTGCGGGGTTATCCTGTTTCCTGTTGGTCACAGCAGAAACAATTTTGAGAAGTTGGTAGTAGGGGCTTTGTCTGCACGTGCATCTACATGATTAGTCTGTAATTAGCCGGCCGCAGTGGCCGAGCAGTTGTAGGCGCTTCAGTCTGCAACCGCGCGACCGCTACGGTCGCAGGTTCGAATCCTGCCTGTGGCATGGATGTGTGTGATGTCCTTAGGTTAGTTAGGTTTCAGTAGTTCTAAGTTCTAGGGGACTGATGACCACAGATGTTAAGTCCCATAGTGCTCAGAGCCATTTCAACCTGTCATTAATTCACACTTAAGAGGTTATCAGAGGGTTCACAGAACAAGAAGCGAAATTGACTGCACACTGCCCAACGTGGGACATTGCAAGGTGAGGAACAACTTATCTCTGACTTGATGTGGACGCATTTAAAAGGAAAATTGCACCGTGAGAGAAACAAATTCTGACAAAGAACCTCCGAATTCCATAAGCTCACCGCCGCTGAAGAAAACGCGTGGTTTGAAGAATTAATTGTGATCTTGAACGAATTAGAAGGATAAATTTCTAAATGTTTTGAGGACACTGCCAATCGTTCATCTGTCTTCGTGCTGTTTTCGAGACCATTTGCCATTTCAGTCGAAAGCGCCCCTGCGGATGTGCAAACTGAACTAATTGATCTGCAGTGTAATTCATGTTTAATAGGTAAATTCTGCTACGTTTAAACTGTCCAAGTGGTCTACGTTGTTTTCCTCCAGGAGAGTTTCTACATCTCCGTAATGAAGTTGCAAACGTGATAAAATGTGTCGATCGACATATGTTGTGAAAGAATTTCTACGATTATGAAGTTAAATAAGTTACAGTTATATGGCAGCCGGAGTGCGGAAATCTATGAAATTATCTGTGTCTCCGAATGCCGACAGTACGTACCAAATAAAAATTATAGTATGTCTTCAACATCCGGAAGATATGTAAATAATACTGATAAATTTTTTTGTCTATGGTCTGTGTTGTCGAGAATTACTAAATATGAAAGGTGATTGCACTGCCATGCGGCGCGTTCGCAGTTTGACTCTCTTCTGCCACCTCACATTCAGGAGCTTGTGGAGGTGGGGGAAGTGTAGAGCTAGGAGAGAACAATGGCACGAGACCCGGAGCGCTTATAGGGTACCGAATTCTTGACCACCCCTGCTGTAGGAGGATGGATGAACTTCAGTGAATTTGGTCTTCTCAGTGGAGTGTCAAAGAAACGACCTCTTTGGTTCATCCTCCTCTATGTGCTGGTTCAAATGTAAGTAGTTGTGATCCCTAGGTATTTCACTGAATCGGCAGCCTTTAAATTTGTGTGATTTATCACGTATCCAGATTTGATTTTTTGATGTCTTTACTAGATACTAAATGTCAGCATCATCTGCAAACAAGCTAAGAGGGCCCCTCATATTGTCACATAAACCGTTCATATAGGTGGAAATAGAGACAGGTTGTACCAATTTCTTGGGGAACGCATATATCACTACTATTTCACACGACGACTTCCCGTCCGTTACTGCGAACTATGACATCCTTTCTGAGAGGAAATCACGAATCCAGTCTCACAACTGAGACGATATTTCATAAGCACTTAATATGGTTAAAAGCTACTTATGAGGAATGATTTCTAAAGCTTTCCGGGTATCTGGAAGTCTGGAATCAATATGAAATACTTTGTCTATAGCCCTGGTTATTCCGCGCGGATAAAGTAACAGCTGTGTTTAGCGAGAATGACTTTTTCTGAATCCGAGCTGCTTATGTCAATAAGTCGTTTTCTTCAAGATATTTCATAAAGTTCGAAGATGTAATACAAAATACTACTGTCTGGTCTGGCGTGGGGTCAGTCGCTTCACGGCGCGTTCGGCACGGGCCCGCTCGTTGCCGGTGCGCCGTAGGGCACGGAAGCTCGCACTGGGGCGTATCGCTTCCAGTCGGGCGTGCCGCGGCAGTCCTCACAGGGGAAGTGACGCGTCTCTTATAGCCTCTCCTTCCCAAGTGGCTCTTTCCGCCTTCCCGTGGTGCCAGATGTTAAGCTTGGCATTCTGCCTTGCCACAAAAGGGAGAGCTGCGACCCAACCCGATGCGAAAGCGAAGGGTGCGAGGCATAGGGGGAGCTGTGTCAGGGACCGAACACCAGTCCCTTTCTGTTCGCAGGGCGCAGACCAGCAGGTGCTCTGCATGCCGGCGATCTCGTTTGTCGGCGTGGGATCGCGGCGCGAGTCGGCAAGGGTGCTTCGCCGCGCCCCTGGGTAACCGGGGCGTGTTCTGCCAAACCCAGGAGGTGGTGACATCGCCTGGGCCAGGTTAGATGGGTCCAGACCGCCGAACGTCTGGGGGACCGGCCCGCCACCTGAGTAGCAGTGGGTCGGTCCTTGGCCGAGAGGTGGAATCTCGGGCAAGTAGGCGGCGAAGGGCGAAAGGTGCATCCACCTCTCCGGAGTGCGGGATGCAGTTGCCGAGGTGCGTCGCGTGAAATCGTCGATGACGGAGTCACCGAGGGGGACCAGTGCATTGGTGACGGTGAGCTGAACCCAGCAGCTCTGAAGTGCCCTTGACCTAGGGGCGAGGTCGGTGGGCGAGCTGCAGAAGTCCCCCCCCCCCCCCCCCCCCATGCCAGAAGAGCCGGTCCGGGGTAAGAGACGGGCTCCCACTTCTTTTTATCACTCGTACAAAATGGCGACACCGGAGACGAGTGATACTAGTGCGCTCTCGAAAACTTCTTTTGCGCCTGATCCCTCTCCACAGGACGAGGTGGGACAGGCCGAGGAAGACTACTCAGTAATGAAGAGGCATGCAAAAATTACGTTGCTCCTGGAGCAAAGTATAAAAAATGGGAAGATAAGCCAGGCAGCAATCTTGCAAATAAAAAATGAATTGGCTGCATGGGCAATCGCTCACGCAAAGTTAGAAGGACGTGTAGAGGAGCTGGAGAGAGAGAATACCCGTATGAGACAACAGCAACAAGAACCGAGCAAGACCTGGGCGGCGGTGGCTGCACAAGCCCCCACCAGACAAATCAACACGAAAGGGACAACAGACAGGGTGACTAAGAAACAAGAGACGGCAGTCTTTCTTAGGACCTTGCCTGGACAAGATACGAGCGTCAAAAGGATCCAGGAACTTCTAACCCTGTAAAAGGTAAGATAAAGATTAAGCGTGTTAAACAAAGCCGCAACTCGGTGATTGTAGAAGTTGCGTCTGAAGAGGACAAAAATAAGCTTCTCGAAAATCCTAAATTGAACGCGGTTGTTAAATGCGAACCGCCAAAAAGAGGAACCCCTTGGTCATACTGTACGATGTTCCTACAGTAATCACAAACGAGGAACTATGTGAGACAATAAGAAAGCAGAACTTTGAGGACATGAATGAAAATGATTTTCAAAGCAGCTTCAAGCTGAGATTTAAGACGGGTCCTCGTGACCGTGATGTCGTACATCATGTTGCCGAGGTCTCCGCAACAATGTGGAGACGTATAACAGCACTGGGCAGACTATACGTGGGATTCCACGCAATAAATACCAAAGACTACATCGTGGTACCTCGCTGTCATAATTGCGGCGACTTGGACCACATTCTAGGGCACTGCACCAGGGGGTCGGCCTGCTCCAAATGCGGTGATAACGGACACACTCGTAAGGACTGCAAGGCCACAGGTGTCTGCATCCCCTGCAAGAGTCGTGGCAAGAAGTCTTGTGGAGCCACAGGACGAAACTGCCCTACCTACAGGATGCTTGAACAGAGACTAATTTCTCGCATCGATTATGGCTGAAAACGGCATACCAAGCAGGATGCCAAAGCATAAATCCCCGAGCAAAAGGAGGAGGGATGCTATGAGAGCAAGTAGATTCAGGAATTTCCTGAAGTCGCTTATCAGCGCCGACGTACCAACAGTCGACAAATCAATACAAACGGAGTCCCCCACCAGGGACATAGGCATTCAAACTGAGCTGGCCTCAGAGGTCAAAGCACCCTCCTCCCAATGCCGGGACACGCTGCCGACTAACAATCCACAACGGCAAGAGCATCCTGTGGTAGTGACAGATAAAGCTGCAAAACCTGTTCAAGAAAACACGTTAGCGAGCTCCACCGCCAACTCCATCACCAAAGACAGCCCGGTGGTCAGGTTGCCACCCGTAGACCCGGTGAGGGTGTACCCAAATCTTGAGTACACCATGTAACTAGCTAGGCTGGAGCAGCCGACTACCCTGACCACTGCCTTGCGACATGTGGTCCGAGTAGGACATGAGTACGGACGGAGGGTAACCTCCTCGGTGATGGAGGCTGTGGACAGAATACAATTAAAGTCGGTGAACCTCCCCACTGACTTCGGAGCACTGCGGGACCTACTCAAAAAAGTGTTTGAAAGACGAGGAGAAAAATTTGACCTGGAATTTACCATCAATCAGTGATAGCAAACGGACGACTAGCATACGACTAGAACAAAACCTGGCCACATGACCACATACATACTTACTTTCCATGACGACCAGAATAAAAATCGGACAACTCAATACTCATAACAGTCGACTAGTAATGCAGGAGCTCCGAAAGGAAGTGGTGGAGGAGAGACTGGACATACTCTGCTTACAGGAGCCGTACTCTCTGGCTGGAAAACTTGCGTTCACTGCCGCAACATGGCAAAGTGTTAGCAGTGGGGACATCCCCAGAGCGGCCATTCTGATAACAAACACTGCACTGAGTGCAACACCTCTGTCACAGTACTCTAATAGTCACTGCAACGCCGTGGAGATACAATCTCCTGCTGGAATTGTCATCATCATTAACATGTACTTTCAGTACGGAGATAGAATTGAACTACACATAGATCATCTAGGTGATCATCATAGGTGGTCACGGCGTTGCGGGGACGAAAAATCATTATAACTGCCGACATAAACGCCAAATCCCCCCTATGGTACAGTGGCACAAGGGATGAAAATGGTGCTAAAGCAGAGGAAATGATAATGGCTCTTCAACTAGTGGTGGCAAACAGACCAGGCAATCCCCCCACCTACGTGGCCGGAGGAGGACAGGGCACCAACATTGACGTGACGTTGGTCACGCCAAATACAGTGAATATGCTCCAAGAGTGGAGAGTGGTAGATAATGCCACCACTACTGATCACATTCTAATCACCTTTATTGTAGGAGATAGAGAGTGCCGCTGGGCCATGGGGTGGAAATTTTAGGAAAACAGACTGGGAACGCCTAGCCAGAGAGTGCGACATTCCTCCGTTACCAGAAGGGGACGCACGACAGGACTTTAAGGTGGACGACAGAGCCGAGGGACTGGTACGTGCAATAACAAGGGCGATCAAGGCAGCCGTACCAACCAGGAGGAGGGCCGTGGCGGCCAAACCGTCACCATGGTCAGCCGAGCTACAAGAACTGCGTCAGTCTGTCAGGAGACTGAGGAAGCACTACCAGCGCAGTGTCGTCTGGTGGGAAAAGCAAAGATGGCTGCAGTTATACCGGGAGGCAAAAGACAACTTTCAAAAAGAGCTACAGAAGACCAGAATAAATAGCTGGGAAAATTTTGTAACCAATCAGCTGGCCCTCGACCCTTGGGGTGTGCCATACAGATTGGTGAGGGAGAAGATCCGCTCCCCAACGATGATATCAACGCTCAGGCACGGGGACGGGATGACGGAATCCTGGCAGGAAACTCCTCCTCCGGTCGCTGTTGCCTGACGACGACAGGAATGACGACACTGAAGAGCAGCGTCCATTACGAAATGAAGACCTTCATAGGTATGTAAATGACGAAGCGGTCCTCCCCTTCTCTGAGGAGGAAGTTGCTGCTCTCATCAAGTCCTTAAAGAAAGGAAAAGCCCCCGGGCCAGACCTCCGCACTGTGGCGGAGGTGGTGCAGTTCTTAGCCCCACAGCTAGTTGCGCCACTTATACATCTCTTTAACGAATGCCTCAGGCAAGGCAAATTTCCAAAAATATGGAAAACCGCAAATGTGGTAATTATTAAGAAAGGCCCCGAGAAGGACCCTGCTGACGCCAAGTCCTACAGGCCCATCTGCCTGCTGGACGGTTTTGGCAAACTCCTCGAAAAGTTATTAGCGAACAGACTGACTGCTCACCGCATGCTGCAGGGGATGAGCGGCAGGCAATTCGGTTTTAGGCCGGGGCGATCGGCATCTGATGCAATCGCCCTGGCGGCCGAGGTCTGCGGCGCAGCCCCGTGTAAGTATGTTGTTGGCATCATGGTGGATATCAGTGGCGCCTTCGACAACCTGTGGTGGCCTTCGCTCTTCTCCTGTCTCCGGGGGAAGGAGTGCCCAGGGCTGCTATATGGGTGTTTGAGGAGCTATTGTGAAAATCGGGAGGTATGGCCATCATACCCTAGCGGGAAAGTCCGGAAAACTATCACCAAGGGTTGCCCCCAGGGCTCTGTGTTGGGTCCCCTTTTTTGGGACATCCACATGGAGCCTCTTCTGGATAGTCTGCAACAGAGCGAAGATGTGCTAGAAGTGATAGCCTACGCTGACGACCTCCTCTTGCTGGTCGGCGGCCGAAGTCGCGAGGACATAGAACCAAAAATAGAATGAGCAATAGACAAACTACAACTATGGTGCCGCAACACCAAAATGACTGTCTCACCAACCAAGTCGACTTACTTATTACTCAAAGGACAGTTAATGAGAAACCCGACTGTGAGAATTGACGGTACGCCCGTTCTTCGGAGACGAGAAACGCACTACTTGGGAATCATCATCGATGAATGGTGGAACTTTGCAAAGCACATAGAAACCGTAACCCAGAAAGCACTACAACTACTAAATAACCTGATTTCCATTGGACATAAGAGATTCCACCTCCCGCCTCATTTAATCAAGCTTTATCATAACAGTATACTGACGTCAATAGTGGGTTATGGCTCGGGAGTCTGGGCTCAAAGGCTCACGAGGGTGGTGCCTGCCGTGACAGTGAGAAGAGTACAAAGGAACATGATACTAAGGTCTGTGGGAGCATACAGAACATCCCCAGGAGGAGCCCTGTTAATCATAATGGGGCTCTGTCCCCTAGATATAAAGATTAGGGAACAGGCTGCATGGTACTGGGCCAAAAAGGACATTATCACCAAGGTAGAGGAAATTATGGGGGCACCAGTCAGGGAAAAAGGGGTGATACGGGGAAGGGGGGTAGATCTATGGCAGGAGATATGGGAGGCAGATGAAACTGGTAGAAGAACCTTTCAGTTCCTACCAGATGTTAAGGAAAGATTGAAAATGAAATACTTCGAGCCAACTCGGGGATGTTCCACTTTCTCACCGGTCATGGCCCCTATCCGACTTATTTATGTCGGTTTGGGAAAAGGGCGACGCCCGCGCGCGACTGTGGCGCACCGGAGGGTACTCCTGACCATGTGGTTTACGAGTGCCCCCTTTTCGATGATGTAGCAGACACACTAAGACGACAACTACCAAGTATGAACACCTATGACCTTCTAAGACAAGAGGAGACCTTTCAGAGACTGAATACGCTAGCAAACGAGGTATCACAAAAAGTATTGAAAACTTTTTTGAGAGACCTTCATGCCTAGATAAATAGAAATCACCGATTGTGACCACTGCCTCAATCCCGTACCGCCTGTTCGTGGATAGGTCGACTTCACAGTTGGAATCCGCCACGGCCAGGACCAGGGGGACTGGGGTGATCCCGAACTGAGACAACGCACCGATTATGACGTAGAGTAGGAAGTAGATTTAGTTAATTAGAATAGGATAGTAAGTTAGGAACCTGCAGCGATAAATTACCCTTTGCCTGCCCTGTACCAGGGGCATGCTCATAGGGATTAGCTCTATGAGCAAGGCATCTAAGTAGGTTTATATAATAACACTGGCACAACTGTAACGCTGCAGGCAGTTAATACTAACCTTTCGTAGTAACCAGAAAGTATGCTAACACTAGTTAAATAAGAATTAGTCTGCCTAGTAATAATCATAGTACTGTCTGTAGTCAAGTAAATGTAGAAGCTGCTATTGTAAAGTTAGAAATATAGGATCCACTAATAACTAAGGTGATGGGTCATTTTTGTATAATTATTATGTTATGAAATAAAGAAATTTAAAAAAAAAATAATAAAAATAAAAAAATACTACTGTAAATCGGTGTCAGTGATTTGGGTATATAATTCAGTGGCTTACTTCTTTTTTCTTTCTTATATAATAATTTGACCTATGCAACTTTTCATTCTCCGGGGCTAAGCTGGAGCGAATATGTTGGCTGGCTCTGAGCACTATGCGACTTAACTTCTGAGGTCATCAGTCGCCTAGAACTTAGAACTAATTAAACCTAACTAACCTAAGGACAGCACACACATCCATGCCCGAGGCAGGATTCGAACCTGCGACCGCAGCAGTCCCGCGGTTCCGGACTGAGCGCCTAGAACCGCTAGACCACCGCGGTCGGCGGATATGTTGGTCTTTCCGTAATCTGTCTACAGTGGTTTGTGTCTACTACGTTGACTTAAGGGCTACAGTGTTTATCATGAACGCAAGTGTTTTCAGCACTTGTTGCAAATAATATTCCAAAACGTCCTCGCAATGGTTAGCTTTTCCAATGGCCGGTGGAAATGCCTGCATTATGTTCCTTAGGCTGGTTGGATGAAAGGTCTGAATAATAATTTAAAAAAAATGTAATCGATTAGTTTTAACGCCCCCTCTCGGGTGTCGGAGACAATTAGAGAGCACTCTGTGCTGAAGATGGGGTTTTATGACATTTAATACATCTGAAGTTGGGAGCTAGTCATGCTTCGCGATCAGCAAGGTACCTTTCGGTATACGGGAAAACCTACAAGAATTCTTAAGTGCTTTCCACTGCTCTTGTGTGCGTATGGGGCGGGGGATATTACAAAGTCATTTTACAATTTTCTACGTGACTGTTGCTATTTGGTGAGCACATAATCCCATTCTCGGAAGGAAAATTTCTCATACCGTAGTAGGAAGCCATGACTGCTGGAGGTGGCAGATAACGGAAAAGACGGAGTTGACAAGGTGTAACTAAAATCAGTAAATTTATTTTTTTGAAAACTTGGTGATTTTGTGTGTCTTTCGTCCTCTTGTCTTTGAACTGTTATTCTGTTTTGTCTGTATGAAGATTTTAGCCAGAATCTGCGCTGTGTGCCAGCTGCTAGCTATGTACGTAATCCAGTTCAATGGTCGTATATAGGAATCTTTTTAAGTGCTGCTAGATAGCTACAGGGTATTAATAATTGGTTTTGGAATTGGTGAAACGTTTTACTTGTCTCTGTGGCTATAAACCGTCCTCAGTGGGCTTGGTACGTCCTCGATCTGAGATAAAACAAATTACTGTTTGCCTTACTGAATGGACAGAGTTCACATAAAAATCGAGAGAGAGCAAAGCTGACTAAAATCTCTGTTGATATTATAGCAGATGGTGCTAACATTGTTAGGGGCTGCGAAATTATGTGGCAGACATCTGAACAAATCACGAATTCAACGTTAACGAGACAAAAAAGGAAGAAGACATTATAATCAGATAGGCCTCACAGATTGCAAGGCAGAACAGGAAAGTTATGAAGTCGCGAGCTGATCATCATATGGAACACACTACGACAATTTCGAAACTTAGGTTTCCCCAAAAATCAGCTGGCCATTCAGAACCACATGGTGGCCGGAAGACGAAAGACTCCGGTTCTGAGTCCACAGCCCTCAACTGTCCACTTAAATAAAAGAAATCCTTATTTGGAGAGGACGGCTCGATGCTGTTGCTAATGTGACGAACGAGAATATCCCCTACTTCATGTAAAATCAGGAGAATGTATAAGCATTCCTATGTAGGGGTGCAAAAACTAATTTTACCAGACAAGAGGTTGGCAATGGCATGGAGCAGTGTCCTACCGATCGGTCAGCCTCTTTGCGGCAAGCGTTATGGTGGGCACGACTCATTCGATTGGCTACAGAAGAATTTTTGAGCGAAAGCAACGTGTTTTTTGACGCTGGTCCGCCTGGCGTCGCAACAACCTGTCCTTTGACATCTGAGCAAAAAATTAAAAATATCGTGCTCGATTATTCTCTGAAGAAAGCAGTGGCAGTTCGATGGTCGTTGCCCACAGTGAGTGCAGGTGCCGGCTCTTGCCAACAACAGTACAGAATGGGCCGCGGCGCAATTTGTGCGCAAATGCTCAACTCCCCGGGGACTCTCGCTCTACTGTTGAACACATCTGTGCGTGCTGACCACCGTCTGGCAAAAAGCAGCAACTTGAGACCACACCAATAGTGCGCCTTCCCAGCGAGAAATACGCAAAAGTTTCCTCCCAAAGAAACGCGCCCACTACTCTCAATAAAGAAACCACGAAATAGTGACAGAATAATGAAGCAATATCCCATAGTGATGTATGACAGTGATGTTACACAGTTACAAGTTTTACACTGTTTCTTTACAGTCATTTCTTTCTGACTGCCGTCTTATCCGCCACTGGTATCTACGAGGCGTGTTTTTTAAGTAACGTCGGTTTTGTTGTAGACACTAGTAGTTCGCGCGCATACCGCAACGACATCGCGTGCATCGTGTACCAGCATGCCTCGGGAACAACTGTGCCCAGTTTCAGCTCTGTAGCTAACCTGTACGGTTCTGTTCTGTGCTTTCAAAATTTTTAAAACTATCAACTCGCCCGCCGCGTGTGAGGTTCGCTCAGTGATATGGTTTTTGTCAGCAAGGAACCTGTCTGCTGTAGAAATTCATCGACAGATTTGCGAAGAATATGGTGATACTGTTATGAGTGAAAGCAAAGATGGTGTGACAACGTCCGTGATGAGGACCGCTCCGGTCGCCCGTTTTTGAGCACAGACGATTTGGTGGTTCCAGTTGAAATGAGGATTCGTGAGAACAGGCGCTTCACAATAACAGGTCTCTTAAACGAATTTTCTGACGTGTCGACATAAGTGCTTTACAAGATTGTTTCTGAACACCTAAGGTTTAGGAAACTGTGCTCCCCTTGGGTCCCGAAACTCCTATCAGAGGACCACAAAAGCCCAAGATTTGAGTATGTGATGAAGCTCTTGACTCGTTATCACGAAGAAGGTGATGGCTTCATGAGTCAGACGGTAACTGGAGACGAAACATGGGTTTCGCGTATCATGCCCGAATCAAGCAACAAAGCATGGAATGGAAACACAGCCTCGCCTGTAAAGGTCAAGTCCAAGCAGACTCTGTCTCAGCGAAAAATCATGGAGTCGTTGTTTTGGGATATTTATGGTGTTTTGTTGGTCGACTTCATGCAACGAGGAACCACTGTCAATGCAGAAGCATACTGCCAAACCCTGAGAAAGCTACGCAGAGCGAATCAAAACAAAAGACGCGGCTTGCTGACAAAGGGAATCGTCCTTCTCCATGACAATGAAAGACCTCACAATGCAGGTCAGACCCGCGATTTATTGGACAGTTTTGGCTGACTTCCCACCCACCCTACAGTCCCGATCTTACGACGAGAGATTACCATCTGTTCTTCCACCTCAAACACCTCAGTGGCAACCATTACAGTGATGGCAACGACGTGAAAATAGCAGTGAACTCTTGGTTATCGGAGCAGGTGGCAAGTTTTTATGAAGAGGGTATTTTAAAATTGGTTGACAGGTATGATACGTGTTTGAACAAACTTGGCAACTATGTCGAAAAATAGAGTGAAGTATGTACTTCCTGAAAATAAATGTACCTTTTTGAAATAACCTTTCGTTGTGTACTTATGTTCAAATGGACCTTACTTAAAAAAACACGCCTCGTACAATATCCCTCACCGTCATTTTTACATTAGCTGGCCAAACCTAAGCGGATCTCTGCGACGAACCAGAACCATTTTGGACGGATCCAGAATGCTGATCTCAGCCCTCATGTTTTCCTCTAACGTGTTGTCAGACTAGTGTCTCATATCAGCCTGAAGGTTGCTTGCCACCATGTGCTGGATAAATGAGCGGATTTTCTGATTTATCAGCGGACCCGGAACGGCGATTTCCCGACAGACCAGAGGCCATAGGCGATAGATTTCCGTAGCTGCGACTGCGTCTCGCCGAAAGTACGTTTTACTATGCAACCCTTTTAGACATTGTTTCGTTGAAGTATACTTTTGGCTTCTGAAAATACATCGTCCAGGAGAATTTTGTATGGACGACAGTAGGAAGAAAACTGGCAGTCGCTGGCGATTTGTACGATATGGGCTTATATATTTTTCGAAAGATAAATCTCACAGAATGGGTCAAAAATGGATTGGTGAGAGATAATTTTCGAATCTCACTGATCTGATTCGGAGTAGTGCGAATTCATCTGAGAATCATGAAGTTTCAATGTGCTAGGAACAGGTCGTTCTTGATCCTTTTGTAAAATATTTCGCAATTCCTGTAAAATACTGAGCCTAAGAGACTTATGGATAATAAAAGAATGAAAACAGCACAAGCATCTTTTTCTAGGCACTCACTATTGTGTTGGTTTATGGAAAGCGTTCACCCTACCCCCTTTTCGTTTTTTTCAGAGGCCTCCAGTTGTCTGAGCTATTCTCTGAAATTCAGTAAAAAATTTTGTAGCCCAGGTATTATCACACTTTCTGTCCCCATCTCGAATTCCGTCTACAAATATTTCAAGCATCTCATTCTACGATCTATTTTTACAGTCTTGTTGCTGTGATGTTCATGTGTCAATTTTCACTGACAAGGTATTTCGCAGTACAGTGGGGTCAGTTTTTCAATTCGGTCGTCGGTCCGCTCCTTTAGTATAACTGTGGAAGCTGAAACTTACTGTCACATGAAAATAACAAGAAAACTCAGGGACTTTCAGAATGTGGACCGATGCAAAGATCCACCCGCTTGTACCCCGGTGTGGAGGCTGGATCGCCGGCTCTGATAACTCCTGGTAACGGCTTGCAGGTCACGTCTGCTCCCACGCACAGGCAGAGCCTGCGGGTTTTGCAGGAACCGTCGAAATACCCATGGCTCGTCAGTAAAACCCGCTCACGTGTGTCCAGCTATTAAGATCTCCGGTACTTGCGTCTGTCACTGTGGGTATTATCTTTACCACGTAAGATTAGCCGAGCGGTCTTAGGCGCTGCAGTCATGGACTGTGCGGCTGGTCCCGGCGGAGGTTCGAGTCCTCCCTCGGGCATGGGTGTGTGTGTTTGTCCTTAGGATAATTTAGGTTAAGCAGTGTGTAAGCTTAGGGACTGATGACCTTAGCAGTTAAAGTCGCATAAGATTTCACAAACATTTGAACATTTTTTGTGTTATCTCTTCTAACCAAGTTTAGTTCATAGCTAATACGGTGTTTGTTACATTGCTCAGTTACGTAAAGTTGCCGATACTCAGAATTAATAACTCTGTCTTGCCACTGGAAGTTTCCTGCTTCCATTGAGTGAGCATATGAAAAACACATTGTCGGAGGATCCTAAATTACAACGATCATACTTCGTTAATGGTCTCCTTCCTATTTTGGGTGAATATTGAACTACGCACCGCGATCTTTCGTAAAGTGAACTATACGACTGCTGGGGAAGATGTGATTTATTTACAAGCAAACTATGGTCGAAAGTGCAAAGGATGTTTGGATGAAAGAAAAATAAACGCTAATCACAAATCAGCAAATAAAATATTGTGCAAATGGATTTATTAAATACGTGACGCAGTTTTACAAGAAAGAATGCAACCAAATCTGACAAAAAGAGCATGTTTAGGACTATAGCTAGGTAAACTTTAAGTACTGTGCCTAAAAACAAATTTGAGAAAGACACCATCAAACGTCGTCCATTATGTAAACTCCTCCAAAAAAAATTAAATATTGTTTCATTTCTGCGGTTTGTCTGTGCATATCTGTTGAGAGCAGTACACCATACTGGCTGTACGATTATCGCCTACAGATACGTAAGTTCGTGTTTGTTAAATATTTTGTTGCTAGCAATGACTGCAGCTTACATCATTATTAAGGACATTCTTCAGATAGTACAGTTTCTCTGAAAAGCGACCAATTTATAATCGTGCACTGATTGCTAGTAAGGATATATTGAAATATTTCCATGGTCAACCTGTAGTAGTCGAAATATTTTCGCATGACCTTCTTCGCAAGACCGAGGAAACAATGCCTTTGTTTTCACTGGAGGATTTTCCTCATGAGAGGTGCATTACAGTACATTTTCATAATACTTGTCGAGGTCGGAAAAGCATGATCGTCAACGTAAAAATGGTTAATAGTTTCCTTCCAGGTGTTAGGCTGTTTTTAATGCACAGTATTTCCGTTACCGACAAAAGTCATCTTCTTCAGGTGTTGATTGCTGCTTTGTTAAGTGTAGCCGCTGACAATAACCAACGTTGGTGTTGCGCTGCTATTTAAAGATGATCGAGTCTTTTTTACAGTCCGCACTGATATTCCGTGAAACTCACATTCTCTCACCGTTTGCCGAACATGGGGTTTGTGATGGAGGGAAATATCTTAAAAAATTGAAAATCGCACCCTAAGTCTTGTTTAAATTTGAACACTTGTCCCTAATTACTGGGTTTACAGGCATACTCATTTCGATAGACTCCTCAGTTACGCTATTCCAGAAACTTGGTGTTTGCAAAGCGGTACTGATCTCATCGTGTTACATTTCTTGATTATATTGAAGCAGTGCTCGGCAACAGCTGATTCTTTTCAGTGTCGTAATTGGTTAGGTCACTGATGTTCCTAGCATTTCTCCTAGTGTGTTCTAATAGTCCGCCCCACTGAAGTTGTCACATTCGCATGGAATATGGCTGAGACCTACTTCGCCCTGTAACGGTACAGAGGAGACTTTTGATCTTTATTGTTTGGCGAAATTCTCTGGATGCCATGTTTTTATAGGAGTCTATCGATCTTTCTGGTCATTGAGACAGCGTAAGGTAGATATTCTTAATTTCTCTTTCTCTGCATCGGTCTCCACCTCTTTCTTAGGAGTTCTTGAATATGACTGCAACGCCTACTCAGTTTAACAGTCTGAGTATCTACTCCTTCGGAACACTATTCGTAAATGCAATTCGTCGGCGAGGTTTCCTCTTCTGAAAAAGTTGCATCTCTACGGACCAGAGTCTTTAGTACTGAATGGTGGTGACACGAGGAGTGGACATATTTTGCGTAGGTTTTCTGTATGCACTGTGACCCAGGGATCCATCCAGCCTTCATTTAACTAACACAGGTGGCTGGCCCTCTTTTTCAATTCCATTAGTGAAATTCGAAATAGGATGGACAAAATTTACTTGCCCCAGGAACTCTTGAAGCTTTATCCTTCCAAGTTGGCACACCGTAACCGGTCGTCCACGTATCGATAAAAACACGCCAGTTTGAACTGGACTGATGCTACTGAGTTTGCTTCAAAGTGTTTCAGGTATGTACGCCACGACATTCGATAATGGACTACCCATCGCCACGTCATCGGTTTGTTCATATCATTTTGTGTCAGCAAGGGAATAAGTGCACATCCAACGCACCTAAGAAGTTCAATGAAACAGTCATCGAACTTCTCCGCCATTAGTTGCAAGGATTCTCGTAAAGAGGGCGACTACATTGTAGCAATATCTGCATCAAGGACCCGCAATTTACTGAGACGGTGTATAAAGTGAGTGGCGTTCCGAATACGGTGTTCGCGCTTCTGCACACATTCGCTAAAAAAGCATTGCAGATATTTTGCCAGGAGATATATAACTGCACCAGTATTATTAACTTTGGGTCTTAGAGGACTGCATTCCTTCTGTACCTTACCAGGGCGCACCTACTCGTGGTTTGAGACCATTTACGACGTTACATGAAAATCCTAACTCAGTAAGAATAGTTGTGCCGGAGATTCTTCTCCTGTGTTATTAATATGTACCCATTTAACTCTGTTATATGTTTTCATTGATTATCTTTGCTTTCAGTGTTACTGTATATTATTTTGTGTTTTATTATGGATTTTTATTAACACCAAGTGAAGTGCGTATATTTGAATATTTGAAATTGTATTTGCAGATGTAGCCTTCTGCTGTGTTTTTATTTAATATTAATATAAAATGTTGTGATTTATATAACTGAAGTAATATGTCTGATAGCACAAATTATGTACCTGTGTTATTAAATGAAAAGGGAAGCAGTGTAAAGAGAATAACAGAGGCCCTTTAGCGAAAGTATGGTGAAAGTAGAGGTATTTGAACTAATGTTCAGACTGGAATGTGTGGATAATTGATGCGCGGAGCGGCCGTGTGGTTTAAGGCGATATGTCGTCGATTGCGTATCCTCTCCCGCCGGAGGTTCGAGTCCTCCCTCGGGCAATTTGTGTGTGTATCGTTAGTTAGTTTAAGTAGTGTATAAGTCTAAGGGCCGATGATCTCAGCAGTATGGTCCCCTAGGAATTCACGCAAACACACACACACACACACATTTGTGGAGGATTGTACAGATAGAAGTACTGCGAGAAAGAGTTCAAGCAAATCTATTTGGAACCAATTAACAGTTGTTGAAGAAATGTGTTGGCGACCTTGTAATTGAGCATTCAGCATATGAAACACTCAGTGACTATGAAAGCGTAGTAACAGAAGGAGAGAAACGCGGCTACTGACGAAAGAAGAAGAGCAGGAGACCCCTCTAGGGCAATCGACCGCCTGTTGCCAAGTCTTTCTATTTGACGTCTATTGAGGGACTTCGGCGTCTGATGGAGATACGTTTAATGGTGAGGACAACTCTCTCCCACTCTCTCTCTCTCTCTCTCTCTCTCTCTCTCTCACACACACACACACACACACACACACACACACACACAATACGAACTCCCGCTCTGAAAAAACCCCGATCAGGTTAGGATTTTAACCCACGGCACTGCAATTTGGGGCAGCAGTGCTACCTACTGGACTAAGAGCTGTTGACTCCACTGAGCACAGAATATGGACTGAGAGTAAAACAAGGAAAGACGAAAGTACTGAGGAAGCTATAAATGAGATTAGTGACAAGCTTAGTTCCACAATTGGAGATCCTGTAGTATGCGAAACGAAGAAGTTTTTCTACCTTTGTAAAAAAATAGCTTATAGCCCATAATAAAAGGGAACACAAGAAAAATAGCACAGTAAAAGAAAAGAAATCGCGTCAGAGGAACACAAGTTTCAAACATAGGTCGTTTATTGAGGAAACTTCTAAACTTGTGCGTCTAGAGCAGAGCACTTTATGAAAGTGAATAGTGGACTGTGATAAACAAGAAAAGAATTCATGTGTTTCAGATGTAGGAGGGTAGCGACCATTAAATGTACTGATAAGATGGAAGGAGATTATCTATAGAATCAGTGAGGAAAGGAATGCTTCACATACATTAATTCGAATAAGCTATAGGATGATTTGAATTGTGTTAAGACTTCAGAGGATAACTTCTATGGTACTAGAGGAAGCCATAGAGGGCAAACGCGGCAAGGGCAGATAGAATTTACATGCGAGTATATCCTACAAATAACTGAAGGCTTTGAGGTTTGCTGTTAGTGAGACAGGAGGAGTTACTTAATAGAAATGGGGAGAAAAGACTTTAGTGGTCTAGCCTGATAAAGAGAAGGGAGCTGTTGATCCAACTACTTTCTGATCCATCAAGGAATCGTCAGTTTAGTAATGGGGGGAAGTGTAAGGACGAAAATTGTACCAAGATTTACAGGAACTTCTACCACCACTACCTATTCAGTAATACTTTAACTAAATTTCAGCAATAAATTGTTTGATTCACATTATCCAGATCTTTACATTTTATGTGTATAGGAGCATTCAATAAAATTTTCAATCGTTACAAATCGATACATAACATAATCATAATTTCGCACATTTCTGTGAATTAATCTTAGGCTAAGAAAATTAGGTTTCCTGTAGATCCCACTTTGTACGGGTTACCAGAAAGGCCACTTACTTCAGACAGTTGACCACAGATGTATTACACAACTATCCACGAAAATTATTTGTACATGAAATATAAAGTTGTTATTATCTACCAGAAACAGGCTTAATATCTCATAAATACAGACACACGTTAGAAACATCAAAATATTCATTGTCTTAAGCACGTCGCATATTTCGATCTCTTAAAAATTACGTTTTCAGTTTATTTAAAGGGAACTATGCTACTAAATTTATCCTTGGATTTTTGTGAGCTTCAAAAAATACAGCTTCTCTTAAATTACTCACTAGTGGAAAAACGAAACGCAACAATACCCTAAGTTGAATCATTACTGTTTTTCGAACGTTCTGTAACGAATTGTTCTAAGATATAGAACAAATTGGGCGCCACAATCAGCAGTCATTGTTCAACCGTTGTCGAGGCAACATCTACCATGTAACTTAGCGCAAAGCTCTTTTTCTTTGCTTCATATAATTTTTTTTGGAAACGTATTTTAACAATTTTTTCTTGCGTATAGGTATATATATATGTGTGTGATTTTGTGCACTGACAAAAAGATGGAAAAGCTCGCTTTAGTGTGAAAAGAACACTCCTGTAAAATGCTGGATTGGTAATAAGAATTAGTTATGTGAAATAAATCAGTCAATCTTCAGATCGAAGAAAAGCTCCTTTGTTATAAATCGTCAAAATGTGGACCTACTAACTTTATTATGAATTGTTAGTAGTGTCCACCTTTCCGATAATGCTACAGATGCGCCGTAAAAGCAATGCCTATTGCTAAATAGGTACTAATTTTCATTTGTATATTAGAAAAATATTGATACTGCAATAAAGCGTAGGAAGGGGGGCATTATATGTTGAAGATACGTGCACATTACGAGAGTTCAAAGTGATGTGTGCAGAACCCCATGCATGGTTAAAATATTATCCCGACCCAGGAAGCTAATCGAGAGGTGAACATGCCTTTTAGACCCAAGGTGAAATTAGTGGAATGACTAATGGAAACATTGTAACTTCCTTGGTGACAATACTAAGTAAATGTCTGAAGATGGCCTTGTAAGCAGAAAACCGGTTAACACATTAAAAGTAATATTGTAGAACAAAATCAAACTGGTGTTTCTCATTTATTATAATGTTGTTCTACCAAGAACCGACGGAAGATTCTGTTAACATGACTAATGGAAATCCTTTATAACCCTTGCTATGGATCGAAAAGACGAGAACTGCATAGTATTAAATTCCATATTAATGGAAGGTGTTAACAGAAACAAATTGTAAATGAACACAATTTATTTACTTAAAACATACATTAAGTGCACAAGATTATGAAAAAACTTCAACTGAAATAACAAATTTGCCCTTGGTGAACTATACCAAGTGAACCTGCTGATTTTCAGTATTAATTTATTTACTTAAAACACACATTAAATGCATAAGATTATGAAAAAACTTCAACTGAAATAACAAAATGTGATCTTGGTGAACTATACCGAGTGAACCTATTGGTTTTCAGCGTTACTTGAGGGTAAATGAGGGTGTGCACTTTAGATCTAACTTATATTCTAAAATTACTCATGAGTTTTTATTCTAACAAATGCAGTGACTATTGGCTTGAAGTTAGATTGGATATCGCATGCATATGCTAACTAAATCCAAGTCTTGAAGCAAATAACGACAATGATTTGACCAGTGCGGACCAAGTGTTGTCCTACGATGCCGGTGCTGCTAATAATGATCGTCATAATTATAATAGCTAGATGTCGTTGTCCCCGTGTCTCTGCATTTTGTACTCCGATCAGCTGCTGTGCACCAGATCCGTGCCTCCCCGTCTCTGGGAGAACGCTTCAGTCCGTCTGTGTCTCAGCCGGCTGGGATGGCCGAGCGGTTCTAGGCGCTACAGTCTGGAACCGCGCTACTGCTACGGTCCTTAGGTTAATTAGGTTTAAGTAGTTCTAAGTTCTAGGGGACTGATGACCTCAGAAGTTAAGTCCCATAGTGCTCAGAGCCATTTGAACCGTCTGTGTCTCAATTCCACAACCAACGCCCTATATTCTCGCTGCCTCCTCTTTTTCTGCCGCCAAATAGGACATCGCACCAAGAAAGCATGCCACAATAAAACGTCAGTCACTTTCCGATTCGCCCTCCTTTCTCAAAAAAGCTACTGCTTCTGCTCCATCCTCTTGGTGTTAAAGACATTTTTACTAATCACGCGTTCTCGTGTCCAGCAACAAATCTCAGAAGAGAGGGCATCTGAATGTACAAAAACTGCGGCCCAGGTTAGGCTCCCGTTTTTCTGCAAGCCATGTTTCTTTAGGAAAGTGTGAGATACTTATCTGCTGAAAATGGAAAGCACCTTCCTTCTGCTGATAAAGTTCCTTTCCCGGCCTCTGCTTGGCTGCAGGGCTTGGCACGAGTCATAAATGCACAACTGCTCCGACTCTCTGGGGCTCACTAACCCAAGCAGCTATCACAAAGACAACACCTGAGGCTGCCTGCCTGTGCGGATGCCAGAAGACACTTAAGTTGTTACGCCGGACACTGCGGTGCCTGTACAACATCCAGCGTTCTGTCCTATTCCCACGCACTCTCAAAAGTAAAACGCAAAAAAGACCCAAACTGTGATTGATGAACTTAAGATTTGAATTTGGTTGGAAATCAGTACGCACAGACACTGTAGTCCAGTTTGCTTATATAAACATGTCGGCCAAAGGCTTCTGGCATACGAAGTCACCCTCATTCAGCCAAAGGCCTTATCAAAGCAGTGGAGGAGCAGACAGAGCTTCAGGGCACTCTCTTGCCCTTAGGGTGGGAAACTGCCTTTAAAGGTGGAATAATCAGAAATTATCAACGGCATGAGGATGCAGAAGGAAATGGAAACATCATTAAAGACACATTACGTACATCCATAGGAAATGTGGCCTGGTATTGAGAGGGGGTCATGATGATCTCTCCAGTGGCAAAAACTTCCAAACTATGTGACTTCGTAGGCTTTCCCGGCGTAATATAAGTAAGTCTTGAAAGTCTCTTCGGGTTTGCTGAAGGATCCTAAAATCAATTCGATTCGATATTTAAGCAATCCAACTGTTCGCCATCTTCTCCTGAAGATGGCGAACAGTTGGATCGCCGAAACATCGAATCGAATCGATTGTTGAATCCCGCAGCAAACCCGAAGAGACTATCAGATTCCAAAGTAGTCCGCCATTCGGATCTCTGGGAGGGGACTGCCAAAGGGAAGATGATATGAGAAAAACATTGAATAATCAACGAAAATTTTACGTTCTTCAAGTCAGAGCGTGGCATGTCAGGAGTTTTTATGTGGTAGGGAAGATAGAAAACCGGCAAGGAGAAATGATAAGGATCAATCTAGATATAGATGGAGTCAGTGAAGTGAAATGGAAAAACAGACAAGGATTTCTAATCAGGTGAGTACAGGGTAACATCAGCAGCAGATTAGTATAACCGGAGTAGGAGTCGTTATGGATAAGAAGGTAGTGAATGACTTACTGTGGACAGTTCAGTGATAGCGTTATTCTAATCAGAACTGACAGCAAAGCAACACAGACAACGGTAGATCAGGTATACATGCCGACGGCGCAAGCCGAAGATTAAGAGATAGAGAAAGTATATGTAGATATTGAACAGGTGATTGGGTATGTTAAGGGAAATGAAAATCTGATAGTCATGGGGGATTGGAATGCGACTGTAGAGGAAGAAATAATTACAGGAGAATACGGGCTTGGTGCTAGCAAAAAGAGAGGAGAATGACTGACTGAGTTCTGCAATAAACTTCAGCTGGTAACAGCGAATACTCTGTCCAAGAATCACAAGTGGAGAAGGTATGCTTGAAAAAGATCAAGAGATACAGCAATATGTCAGCTGAATTACATCATGGTCAGGCAGAGATTTCAGTGTAAGATACTGGATTGTAAGGCATACACAGGAGCAAATATACATTCAAATCACAATCTAGTAGTGAAGAAGACAAGGCTGCAATTTAAGAGACTGGTCGAGAAGAATCAGTGAGCAAAGAAGTGTGATAAGGAAGTACTAAGGAATGAAGAGATACGTTTGAAGATCTCTGAGGATACAGAAACTTAAGAAATAACTTAGTAGCCAATTCAGATGAAGAGCAATGGAAATCTCTAAAAAGCGCAGTCATAGATGTTGGAAAGAAAAACATACGTAAAAAGGAGGTAACTTGCAACAAATACTTCAGTTGATCATTGAAACAAGGAATACAAAAGTATTTATGGGAATTCAGGAATACTTACGAATGAAATTAATAGGAAGTGGCTGCATGAAGTATGAGAAGAAATGGTAAAAGAACTATCGTCGGAAGGACAGGCTCAACACATAGAAAAGTAGAAACAACTTTCCGTGAAATTAAAAGCAAAACTGGTAACATTGAGACTGCAACTGAAATTCCACTGTTAAATTCTGAGGAGCGAGCGGATAGATGGATAGAGTACATTGAAGGCCTCTGGGAAAGATTTAAGATCGAATAAGACAGAATGGATAGGTAATGTTCCTTCAGAGTTTCTAAAAATCATGGGAGGAAGTGCCAACAAGACGGCTATTCACGTTGATGTGTAGAATGTATCAGTCTGGCGATAAACCATCAGACTTTCTAAAAAACATCATTCACCAGTTTTGAATTTGCAAGAGCCGACAAGAGCGAAAATTATCGCTGGATCAGCTTAACAGCTCATTATCCAAATTGCTGACAAGATTAACAGACAGAAGAAGGAAATAGAAAACTGAAAAACTGAAGATGTGTTAGACGACGATCAGTGTTGCTTTAGGAAAGGTAAAAGCACCGAAGAGTCAATTCTGACGTTGCCGCTTTTATGAGAAGAAAAGAAAAGACTAAAGAAAAATCAAGACATGTACATAGGATCTGTCGACTTGGAAAAAGCGTTCGTCCATGTCAAATGATGTATCTTGTTCGAATTTCTGAGAAAAACAGGGGTAAGCTACAGGGAAAGTTGGGTAATACACAAAATGTACAAGAATTAAGAAGGAACAATAAGAGAGGAAAAACATCAACAAAGTACTCGGATTAAAAAGGATCTAAGACAGGTATGTAGTCTTTCGCCCCTACTGTTCAATGTATACATAGGAGACGTAATGACGAAAATAAAAGGAAGGTTACCGGGTGGGATTAAAGTTCATTGTGAAAGGATATGAATGGTTAGATTTACAGATAACATTGCAATTCTCAGTGAAAGTGACCTGCTGAACGTAATGAACAGTCTAATGAGTACAGAATCTCGACTGAGAGTAAATGACACTAAGAGAAACAGCAGAAATGAGAACAGCGAGAAACTTAACATCATGTTTCGCGATCACATAGCAGATGTAGTGAAGGAATTCTGCTACCCAGGCAGCAAAATAAGCCACGACGAGAGGAGCAAATAGAACATAAAAAATAGAGTAGTACTTACAAAAAATGATATTTCTGGTCGGGAGAAGTCTGCTAGTATGAATCACAGGTCTTAATTTGAGAAAGAAATTTCTGAGGATGTACGTTCGGAGCTCAGCAGTGAGACATGGAGTGTGGGAAAAGCAAAATAGCAGTGTGACATGGACTGTGGAAAGGATGGAACAGAAGTGAATAGAAACATTTGAGATATGGTGCTACAGAAGAATGTTGAAAATGAGGTGGACCGACAAGGTGAAGAATAAGGAGGTTCCCGGAAAACCGACGAGCAAAAGAACATATGGAAAACACTTACAAGAAGAAGGGACGGGATGGTAGGAAATCTATTAAGACACTGGGGAATAACTTTCATATTATTAGGGGGGAGCTGTAGACGGTAAAACTATAGAGGAAAACAGAGATTGGAATAATAACAGAGAACGTAGGTTGCAAGTGCTACGCCGAGATGAAGAGATTGGCACAGGATAGGAATTCGTGGCGGGCTGCATCAAACCATTCAGAAGATTGATGACACGGAAAAGAAACATTATTATCATATTCTCCCCCTAATTAACCCACAAGTAGAGCGTTATTCTCATGTTAAAAGAAAAAGGGCATTTGGATTTGGAGATTAAGAGGCTCGCACAGGGTTGACCAGTTCGGAGAGCTCCATCGAATCAGTGTTCAGACTGGAGACCACAATAACAACAACAAAAACGATAACATTAACAAAAATGGATCCATTGGAAGCGAAATTAAGAACGGCATGGATCAAGGTAGACTAGCAACCAAATAATCAAATGGAGTTTTGTGAAATAACAAGCAATGGTACGTCTGAGGTGAGCAGTGCGTGATTACAATAATTATTTTAAAACTTTTATTTGTCATCATGGCATAGCCTTTATATTACAATTAGTATCACAATACGTGTCAGAGAAATGCTCTAAAATGCTTCACCAAATGGCTGAAAAACAACAGATGGCCTGAATCAAGCCAAAACGCAACAATCCTTACAATTACTTATACTACAATACCCAGTAACAGGAATCGAAGATACTTACCATAATATCGAAAACAAATAATATAATTAAGTTGGACTGGAGCACCCACGTAGTAAGAACAATTTAAAAAAGCGTACCAGAGTAAGAAATGAAATGAGTGCACGTGGACCAGAGCACTAAACGCAATTTTACTATGACGGTGAGAACATATATATAAATTTTATATATGTAGACTGAAGCGGCGAAAAAATATTGTAACAAGCGAGAAATCGAACCCGCGTCTCCTGCTTACTAGGCAGCTGCGTCAGCCACTAAGCCACCTTGTCACAGCAGTTACACAACTGCACAGATTACCCTGGCAAGCCGCCTCCCCGATGCAAATTCTCACTAACGCCCCCTTCTACCTTAAATTCCCCCTTACACAGATAAGACGCATGCCAGGGTGATTCGTGCAGTTGTGTGAAGTGCTGTGCCAAGGTGGCTTAGTGGCTAACACACCTACTTAGGAAGCAGGGAACATGGGCTCGATTCCTGACCTTGGCAAAAACTTTCATTTGCCGCTTCGGTCTGTATACACAAAATCATATCTCTATATAGACCAGTAAAGTCTCTGAAATTGTGTCATTTCATTTACATACATATGAACCATGGACCTTTCCGTTGGTGGGGAGGCTTGCGTGCCTTAGTGATACAGATATCCGTACCTTAGTTGCAACCACAACGGAGGGGTATATGTTCAGAGGCCAGACAAACGTGTAGTTCCTGAAGAGGGGCAGCAGCCTTTTCAGTAGTTGTAGGGGCATCAGTCTGGATGATTGACTGACCTGGCCTTGTAACATTAACCAAAACGGCCTTGCTGTGCTGGTATTGCGAACGGCTGAAAGCAAGGGAAAACTACAGCCGTAATTTTTCCCAAGGGCATGCAGCTTTACTGTAATGTTAAATGATGATGGCGTCCTCTTGGGTAAAATATTCCGGAGGTAAAATAGTCCCTCATTGGGATCTCCATGCGGGGACTACTCAGGAGGATGTCGTTATCAGGAGAAAAGAAACTGGCGTTCTACCGATCGGAGCGTGTAATGTCAGGTCCCTTAATCGGGCAGGAAGATTAGAACATTTGAAAAGGGAAATGGATAGGTTAAAGTTAGATATAGTGGGAATTAGTGAAGTTCGGTGGCAGGAGGAACAAGACTTATGGTCAGGTGAATACCGGGTTATAAATACAAAATCAAATAGGGGTAACGCATGAGTAGGTTTAATAATGAAAAAAATAGGAGCAGGGGTCAGCTATTACGAACAGAATAATGAACGCATTATTGTAGTCAAGATTTAAGTGTCAGGAAGTCTTTTCTAAAAGTATTTGTATGGAGTGTAGCCATGTATGGAAGTGAAACATGGACGATACATAGTTTAAACAAGAAGAGAATAGACGCTTTCGAAATGTGGTGCTACAGAAGAATGCTGAAGATTAGATGAGTCGATCACGTAACTAATGAGGAGGTACTGAACAGAATCGGGGAGAAGAGGAATTTGTGGCACAATTTGATTAGAAGAAGGGATTGGCTAGTAGGACACGTTCTGCGGCATTAAGGGATCACCAATTAGGTGATGGAGGGAAGCGTGGAGGATAAAAATCGTAGAGGGAGACCAAGAGATGAATACACTAAGCAGATTCATAAGGATGTAGGTTACAGTAGTTACTCGGAGACGAAGAAGCTTGCACAGGATAGAGTAGCATGGAGAGCTGCATCAGACCAGTCTTTGGACTGAAGACCACAACAACACAACATATGAAGCTAACTCTGAATAACCGTGTCCCCTGTCTCTGCCAAATAACTCAGTGACTAGAAATCACAAATATTAAAAAGCCGCAGGGAATTTTGTTGCAATTCAGAAGTACAACAAGACGAGAAAACGATTCCATATAATTTACCAGATTAGTTGCAGGCCTTGTACTGAAACCGACATAATGGGCAACAACGTTAACAATAATATGAAAGACTAATAACCCATTCACTGCAAAGGAACCAGAGTGGTAATTCGATAACACTAGATCGAAACACCAAAATATGCCAAGAGTTAGCTTTACTTAGACGTGCTTACATCACATGGCAAAAGGTACAATAAATAACTTAGTAGTTCACTGGGAACTGCCGCACAACAGGCCAACATGATTACGAGTACCCAGAATCAGAGATCATGTACTACAAAATGCTTAAGAGACACGCAACTGTAAACAGTCAACCTTGCTCTGGGCAAGAACCTATGTATACACCAAAAACACTATCTGCTCTATTCTATAACCACGATACGGGTCGTATAAGGGAGGGAGTTAACAACAAGTTGTACAAGAAGTGAGGGAAGCGCTCTATCACAACACACTCGCGCAGCGCAAGGCGCAGTCTCAGTTTGTGCTTCCCAGGAACTGCCAGGAAGATGCTGCTCTTCTCCAAAGAGCACCAGGAGTGCCGTACTTCCACTCTTCAGGCAGCACAGTCCTATCATCATTCCATGACTATGCAGTCGGAACCGGCCTGTTTGGCTACTCGGTGGTACTCCAGGATTCCCTCTGATTTTCCTCGGTGAAACTCTCATTTCTTCCCATTGTGTCCAGCTGATCTCGTATGCCAACTCGCGCCACTGCAAGCTGTAGCGAAACGATTAAAGTGTTATTGACATGTGTGCCGTTTGCATTAGGACCGATGACATAAGAAGATGATGTAATGGATTCTAACCAGCAGAAGCCGGCTAGTGTGGCCGAGCGGTTCTAGGCGCTTCAGTCTGGAACCGCGCGACCGCTACGGTCGCAGGTTCGAATCCTGCCTCGGGCATGGACGTGTGTGATGTCCTTAGGTTAGTTACGTTTAAGTAGTTCTAAGTTCTAAGGGACTGATGACCTCAGACGTTGTCCTATAGTGCTTAGAGCCATTTGAACCATCTCCCGCGGCCACTCAGTAAACAAGCGCTTCGGCCATGACATCAGCATGTGACAGTTGGTGCCAGACTGAGGCTCAAATACGGACATCCTGTTTATTGCGAAAAGTTGCCCTAGCCCTTCAGCTGTCTGAGCACACCTCTACCACAGACTTATACTTTTGTTGTCACTGATGTTTGCAGCTATGATTTCCGAATACTTCTACGATCTAGAGGGTTCTCCCACAGGATATGTGAGTATAGCGCAACTGGCGAATCGGGGTTGTTGGATTGTGGCTTACCACTTTCTCCCAGCAGTATTTTTCGCACATTCTCAATGGTAGCAGTCTCTAGAAATCATAACGGCACCCATCAGTCGCAGAGAAAGCTTACTTCAGGCCTAAAGACGACCTGAAATAACCGTCTGTCAGCCATCTTAAGGAACCACCATGAAAATTTGTCAAGTATTCTCGATTTTCCAATCTCGAAAGAGTAAATGATAAGCATAGTATCGGCAGAACACCAAAAAGTTGACCGCTGATAACATGAATGGTGCTCAGCCATAGTGAGTCAGAGTAGCAGAGCTCCGGGAAATCCGAAGAATAAAATTATATTGCCCCAAAAGACAATGGGATGAGAAAGGAAGAAAAAGGAAAAGCAAACTGAAATCAGTATGATGAAAGCTGTAGTAAAAGGTACAGTAAAGGAGAATCGCCGGCCGGGGTGGCCTAGCGGTTCTAGGCGCTACAGTCTGGAACCGCGCGACCGCTACGGTCGCAGGTTCGAATCCTGCCTCGGGCATGGATGTGTGTGATGTCCTTAGGTTAGTTAGGTTTAAGTAGTTCTAAGTTCTAGGGGACTGATGACCTCAGAAGTTAAGTTCCATAGTGCTCAGAGCCATTTGAACCATTTGAACCAAAGGAGAATCAACAAACTAGCAGACCATCTTTCTATGCAGAATTGGAAATCGCAAAAGATTTTGAGGCCCTGCTGCTCGAAGGTCGGCAGTAACAATCGAGTCGATGGTGGGAACTGTGATAAATCTGTCTCTGATCAGCTTTCAGGACCTGGACGCCGTTTTCGACATGACGTAGGTGGTTCTCTGTGATTTCCGGAACTGCTCACAATCGAACCGAGGCAGCAGTGGTGATATTGCAGCTGCGTCAGGCCAACCTACAAGATTTCTTTTGCCACCTAATCACCGTGGACAAGTGCCGAGTGCATCCATGTGGTTCAAAGGAGTGAAGGAAGATCTGGAAACATGTATTCACCACCACCGAAAAATGTTCATAACCAGCCGTGGACTAAGTTATGCTGAGTACTTCTTGGGAATTCATCGTGTGCAGTCAACGATGTTATGGGAGGCTGTCAAGACAAAAAGTCCCATGAATCTCTACAACTAGTACCTCAGCTGCTGCTACTCAGGACACATCCACAAATAATGCTTCTTTGGGCAATTATTTTGCGCCTTACCTCCATATTATCATTTAATGGCACCCAATGACTTCTTGTTCCCTCGGATTAATACACTACCGGTCATTAAAATTGCTGCACCAAGAAGAAATGCAGATGATAAACGGGTATTCATTGGACAAATATATTATACTAGAACTGACATGTGATTACATTTTCAAGCAATTTGGATGCATAGATCCTGAGAAATCAGTACCCAGAACAACCACCTCTGGCCATAATAACGGCCTTGATACGCCTGGGCATTGAGTCAAACAGAGCTTGGATGGCATGTGCAGGTACAGCTGCCCATGCAGCTTCAATACGTGTAGTTACTGGCCTATTGTGACGAGCCAGTTGCTCGGCCACGATTGACCAGACGTTTTGAATTGGTGAGAGATCTGGAGAATGTGCTGGCCAGGGCAGCAGTGGAACATTTTCTGTATCCAGAAAGGCCCGTGCAGAGCCTGCAACATGCGGTCGTGCATTATCATGCTGAAATGTAGGGTTTCGCAGGGATCGAATGAAGGGTAGAGCCACGGGTCGTAACACATCTGAAATGTAATGTCCACTGTTCAAAGTGCCGCAGATGCGAACAGGAGGTGACAGAGACGTGTAACCAATGGCACCCTATACCATCAAGCCGGGTGATACGCCAGTATGGCGATGACAAATACACGCTTGCCATGTGCGTTCACCGCGATGTCGCCAAACACGGATGCGTCCATCATGATGCTGTAAACAGAACCTGGATTCATCCGAAAAAATGACGTTTTGCCATTCGTGTACCCAGGTTCGTCATTGAGTACACCATGGCAGGCGCTCCTGTCTGTGATGCGGCGTCAAGGGTAACCGCAGCCATGGTCTCCGAGCTGATAGTCTATGCAGCTGCAAACTTCGTCGAACTGTTCGTGCAGATGGTTGTAGTCTTGCAAACGTCCCCATCTATTGACTCAGGGATCGAGGCGTAGCTGCACGATCTGTTACAGCCATGCAGATAAGATGCCTGTTATCTCGACTGCTGGTAATACGAGACCGTTGGTATCCAGCACTGCGTTCCGTATTATCCTCCTGAACCCACCGACTCCATATTCTGCTAACAGTCCTTGGATCTCGACCAACGCGAACAGCAATATCGCGATACGATAAACCGCTATCGCGATAGGCTACAATCCGACCTTTATCAAAGTCGTAAACGTAATGGTACGCATTTCTCCTCCTTACACGAGACATGACAGCAACGTTTCACCCGGCAACGCCTGTCACCTGCTGTTTGTGTATGTGAAATCGGTTGGAAACTTTCCTCATGTCAGCACGTTGTAGGTGTTGTCACCGGCGCAACCTTGTGTGAATGCTTTGAAAAGCTAATCATTTGCATATCACAGCATCTTTTTCCTATCGGTTAAATTTCGCGTCTGTAGCACGTCATCGTCGTGGTGTAGCAATTTTAATGGCCAGTAGTGCAATTCATTGAGAGGTAAGCATTTCCAGAAAGAGACGAGCTGATCTGCGAGATGGAAGGTTTATTGAACTACGAAAATGTAGACTTCTACAACCATGCTCTCCGCCGTTGCGAAAACAATCTCGCGTTGAAGGGTGAATATGCAAAGCAGGGCTAAGGCTGGGATTTGTAGTCATCTTATTACACATTCAATTTCATCCACATCGATAAGCTGACTCCATGTCAGACCGTCGGATGCAGCCTGCACTGCTCGACAACGGCGAAGCAGTGGCGCTGGCCACCTGCGCTGGCCCGGCCCCCGCGTCGGAGGCGGAGGTGGTGCCGGGGTTTTGGAGCTGGATGTATCTGGCCGGTCGTTTTATTGGGCGCGCGGTCCGGCGCCGTGGCCTTGGTCCGGACAGGTTCTGGCAGCTGCCCGCGTGCCTGCGCTGCCGCCGCCGCCGCCGCCGCCGCCGCCGCAGGCCGCAGCAGCAGCCGCAGCAATAGCAGGGCCTCCAAATAATTTACACGCCGGCAGCCGCCGCCGCTTCCTCCGCTGCGATTGCGTCCGCTCCCCGCTGCCGCGACGCCTTATTCGGACATTCCCTATTACAACCGCGCCGCTGCAATTGTCGCGGCCGCCGTGCGAGGTCAGGAGAACCACTGAGCGACGTTTACACTAGGGGCCCAGCAGGCAGCGCGCAAAACCTCGCAGCTGCATCATCCTCTCACCATGAGATACAGGACGACAGGACGACATCATACCTGTAAGATTCCACACATAATATGCGAAGAAAATTTCTTCAGCAGTCTATCCAAAACCGCTGGATGAGAAAGCCGTTCCAAGTCATTGTGGAAATGAGCAGGTCATTCTCGTTTTCTAGAAGGGTTGTCGAAAAAGTGTACACAACTATAAGCTTACGTCCCTGACGTCAGTCTGTTGAAGGATTTTGGACCACGTTTAATTCTCGCTATTACGAGCTTACTGGTTACGTAGACTCTCCTCTGTTGGGATTAACACGGATTCCACAGACATGAGGAAGCCGAGATCGTTCTGTCCACACGTGGGATACAGAAAGCAGTACATACCGGTGCCCACGACGATGGCTTCCCTTTCTGAAGAGCATCCGTAACATTACTCATTGTCGCCTAACGAACAATATACGAGCGCAAGGAATATCAGACCATAATGAGATTCTCACTCTGCAGCGGAGTGTGCGCTGATATGAATCTTTCTGGCAGATTAAAACTGTGTGCCGAACCGAGACTCGAACTCGGGACCTTTGCCTTTCGCGGGCAAGTGCTCTACCATCTGAGCTACCCAAGCACGGCTCATGCCCCGTCCTCACAGCTTTACTTCTGCCAGTACCTCGTCTCCTATCTTCCAAACTTTCTTTCAGGAGTGCTAGTTCTGCAAGGTTCGCAAGTGAGCTTCTGTAAAGTTTGGAAGGTACGAGATGAGGTACTGACAGAAGTAAAGCTGTGAGGACGGGGCGTGAGTCGTGCTTGCGTAGCTCAGATGGTAGAGCACTTGTCCGCGAAAGGCAAAGGTCCCGAGTTCGAGTCTCGGTCCGGCACACAGTTTTAATCTGCCAGAAAGTTTCAATGTCAGACCATCTTTATGGTCGAGAATACTTATCAAACAGAACACAGGATGTCGCTCTTAACGGCGAAAATTCTGCTTACGTGTACGTAAGTTGAAGATGTACGTCAACGGAGGACTATTAGGCGACAATATATCAAAACAACCTACTCAGTAGCGGTTGAAACTGCCTGAAGCTGTTCGTAGATAATGCTGTTCTACAAAGTAATACTACAAAATAATAGCGAGGAGCACCAATACGTGCAGATAAATGTTGCTTACTACAGGAACTGCAAATTGACCCCCCCCCCCCCCCCCCATAAAGAAATCCAATGTAATGTACATAAATAGGGAGAGTACGAGATTGTCGAAACAATCACTTCATGAAATGACCGCTAATATGAATGCGAAGCGGTTATAAATAGATTGACGACCTATGACTAAAGGTAGGGGTGGATCCAGAGTTCGCTTCTAGAGCGGGGTCACAATTGTCTATGTTACTCTCTTCCACCGCCATCCCAAGTACAGCTTACCGCTACAACCGCGTTTAATGTGCCACGTGTACCTAGTATTTTCATTATAAAATATATAAAATGTTTTATATAATAAAATAAGAGAAATCAGAGCCCGCACGGAAATATTTAAATGTTCGTTTTTTCTTGTGCACTGTTCGAGACTGAAACGATAGAGAAGTAGGTTCAAGGTGGTTTGATGAACCCTCTGCCAGGCACTTAGTTGTGAATTGCAGAGTAATCATGTAGATGTAGCTGTAAGTGAGTATTCATCCTCAGTTACCCTTATAATTAAGGATTGATAAAGCAAATAGAGAACATGAACACCCACAAAGAATTTTTCCTAAGCTGAGAATAACATACTACATACTGCTTCAAATTGGAAAAGCAAACGGTGCAGAGAAATCTTTCCAGTTGCCGAGAATGTTGTATAGTGTGGGAGACTATACTGCTGATTAACTTATTTCTTATTTTTATCTCTTGTGTTAAATAAACTAACGAAGAAACAGTGTAAAGTATACACTGTACTATCAGAAATGAATTTCAGCTTGCCATGGTAACCTCACAACAGAAGTCTTCTGCAGTAAAACAATGTACCCGTAGAACAAATGCCCCCAAATCGTCACGAATTACACTGAAGATCGAAACAAACTGGTACACCAGCCTAATATAGTGTAGGGCCCACACGAGCTCGCAGAAGTGCCGAAACAAGACGTGGCATGGACTCGACTAATGTCTGAAGTAATGTTGGCGGTAATTGACATCATGAATGCTGCAGTGCTGTCCATAAGAGTACGAGGGGGTGGAAATCACTTCTGAATATCACGTTACAAGCCACCCCAGATATGCTAAAAAATATTCGTGTCTGGGGACTCTGGTGGCCAGCAGAAGTGTTTAAACTCAGAAGAGTATTCCTGCAGCCAATCTGCAGCATTTCTGGACACGTGGAGTGTAGCATTGTCCTGTCGGAATTGCCCAAGTCCGTCGGAATGCACAATGGACATGAATGGATGCAGGTGATCACACGGGATGCTTACGTACCAGTCACCTGTCAGAACTGTATCTAGACGTATAAGGGGTCCCCTCTACCAGCTTGAACAGACCCCTGCTAACATGCAGGGTCCGTGGATTCAAGAGGTTGTCTCCATACTCGTACACGACCATTGGCTCGATACAATTTGAAACCAGACTTGTCTGACCAGGCAACATGTTTCCAGTCATCAACAGACGGTACAGACGGACCCAGGTGAGGCGTAAAGTTTTGTGTAATCCAGTCATCAAGGTGCACGAGTGGGCATTCGGCTCCGAAAGCCCATATTGATGATGTTTTGTTGAATGGTTCGCACGCTGACACTTGTTGATGGCACAGCATTGAAATCTGCAGCAATTTGCGGAAGGGTTGTACTTCTGTCACACTGAATGATTCTCTTCCTTCGTCGTTGGTCCCGTTCTTGCAGGATCTTTTCCGGTTGCAGCGATGTCGGAGACTTGATGTTTTACTAGATTCCTGATATTCACGGTACACTCATGAAAAGGTCGTACGGGAAAATCCCCACTTCATCGCAACCTCGGAGATGCTGTGTCCCATGGCACGTGCGCCGACTACATCACTACATTCAAACTCACTTGAATCTTGATAAGCTGCCACTGCAGCAGCACTAACCGATCTAACAACTGTGCCAGACATTTGTCTTATATAGACGCTGCAAACTGCAGCGGCGTATTCTGCCTGTTCTCTGTATTTGAATACGCGTTCCTGTATCAGTTTCTTTGGCGCTTCAGTGTAGCAAGATATTATGCACTTTTGGCATAAAAGCCATCTGTGACTATGTGCAGTCCATGGTCACAGTGAAGTAGCGTTACAGTACTACCACAAAAATACGGAATGTCGCAGTGTGGACAGACATGAAGGAAATCCAGTTAACAGATTAATCAGTGCCCCAATTAAGTCACTCCAATTGTTCCATCACAAAGAACTAAAAATTATCTCTGCAGAAGCAGCAAAGGCAGCAATAACAGTTGCGCAAATCTGCAGGTTTTTCACTTTTAGACCTACAGTGTACTGAATTGAGGTAGAAAGAAAACTTAAGAGGGTGAAGTGTTCTAAAGATTTCTTTACTGATCGTCGATCTGCCTGAGGGTAACTTTGCGACAGAAGAAGTGAAAGTTTTGTCGCCAGCCAGATTTCAACCGACAATCTTCCATTTGATGGGTGAACACTACAGCTGAGCTTGCAGACAACTGTTGCATGGAACTCTTCCTTTGCCCCATTGACAGCCAAAATGGATAGTTTGCAATGTAGAAGATGAGAATGGTTGTAGTTTCAGCTTGGAACGAGCTTCGTGGACTCAAAAACACAAACTTTCTAGCTCTGTTTCATGCCTTAAGCGACAACCATTCAGAATATTTAATCTAAATGACAGGAAAATATCAAGTCAGTATTAAAAGATAATTCTCTGCCACGCCAGGAACTAAGTTAAAGATCACATTGTTGCCAAATATATTCTGGGATGTTGTCCCATCTCTAACTAAAGACAGGGAAAATGTTTCCACAGCTTAAGTTGTACCTCGAGAGTGTCCGAATTGCTTTTGAAAGACGCAGAACAGCCACGAGCTTTATTTGCATTCCTGTAACTAGGGGTCGAAACTAAATCGTAGTTCTGAATAGTTTTTAGTTGCAACGACGGCAGCCTAAACATTGTAAATAAAGGTTAGGAGGAATTACTTGGGTGGATCAACTCTTCAGAAGCGGTTGTAATTATTATTTTTTCTGCTTCATGCGTGACGCAAACTGAAAAGCTCCTTCGCTGTACACAATTGAACCGCAGCTGTTTGTTGCGTTATTATAAGCCATACTTAATCTCTGATAGGGAAAAAGTTGATAACTATAAGTTAACTCCATCGACAACCCATAACCTCACACACCACACAGTCGCCTCATTAGGTTGGTAAATAAATTATATACACTGTCTACTGCTTGTTAATATGAATGTAAATTCCTGTTGGGACTAAATATCTTTCGATAAAAATTGTTGCTGCGAGGTTTAATACTGACAGCAGATTTAGTGAAGACAGACAAAGTCCTCAGATAATTCATGAGATACTGAACTGTGTTGAGGTGGCATTGAATCACGGAAGTCGAAACAACTTATTTGGAGTAGAAAACGTTCATTTGTTGACATCCTCGGTGTAAAATACCATGAAAAACTATTCCAACGCGTATGCAAAATATATGACGTAGGAAAAATAGCCTCTTGACTTCAAGAAGGACGTAATAATTCCAATAACGAAAGTGGCGGTTGCTGACAGATGAGACTGTCACCGAAATATCAGTCTTATAAGTCATGGATGCAATGTACTGACACGAATTGTTTACAGAAGTATCGACGGAAACAAATCGTGTAAGTCGAGTTCAGTGATGAACAGTATGGATTCCGGAGAAACGTAGGATTGTGTGAGGCAGTACTGATCCTACATCAGAATATCTTGAAGAATGGAAAACTTACGTTGGTATCACTCTTCGATTTTGAGAAAAAATTTGACAAAGCTGACAGGGAGAAATACTTATATTCTGAAGATTTCAGAGATAAAAGACGGAGCGAAAGGTTCTCTGCAAGTGATACAAACCAGATTGTGGTTGAAGCTCACCAAGGGTAGCAGTTTCTGAGAAGGCAGTGAGAGAGTCTTTTAGTCTATTTCCGACGTTATTCAGTCTGTACATTGAGGATCTGTCAAGAATACCAAGGAGAAATTTTGAAAGGAAAGTGAAGTTCAGTGAGAAAAACTAGAAACATTGAGTTTTGCCGATGACGCATAATTCAGTTGGTAACAGCAAAAGACTCGGAGGAGCAGCTGAACGGAATGGATAACGACCTGAAAAGAAATGATACGATAAACATCAACAGAAATAGAACAAGGATAACAAAACGCATTCGAATTGACAAGGTAACACTGAAGGAATTAGATTCAGAAACGGGACACTAGAAGTAGTAGATGAGTTTTGTTATTTAGGCAGCAAAATAAGTGGAGATGGTCGATGTAGAGAGGATAGAAAAAGCAAGGTGTATTAGCAAGAAAAACTTTCCTGAAATGGAGGACACAGTTTACATCCAATAAAAAGTTGAATATTGAAAAGATGTTTACCTGGAGTGTACGCTAGAACAGAATTGAAACTAGGAATGAACTGTTCAGACAAGAAGAAAATAAAAGCTTTCGAAATACGATGCAGAAACAGAAAGGTGAGGATTTAAAGGAGGGGAAGGAAAGAAATTTATTTTAAACTTCACTAAAAGTAGGGATCGTTTGATAGGAGTCATTAAGTAATAGTTATTTGGTAATGAATGGCAGTGTGCATGTAGGTGGGGGTGGGGGTGTGGGGAAGGGTATGAAATGTTGAGAACTGAGAAAGACCAAGAGCTGAACAATGCAGGAAGATCCGGGAGGACGGAGGTGGCGGTAGTTACGTAGAGATAATGCGTATGTTGGGTCATCTTAGCGAACTGCATCAAACTAATCTTCGGCCGAAAGAAAACTGTAGCGATAGCAACAACACAGGCTAAATTCTCCAATAATTTACTTTTTTCCTCCAGTCTTCTGAATGATTTGATGCAGCTTGTCACGACTTCTTCTCCTGTGCCAACCTCTCCATTTGCACTAAACATTTTCAGGTATGTGAAGCATGTCGTTCAAAATCTGCCTTCCTTTACAGCTTTTACCCTCTACGGCTCTCTCTAGTACCATGGATGTTTTCTCCAACTATCTTAATATGTTCTCTCACCCTGTTTTAATTAATATTTTACGCGAAGATCGTCATTTCTTATCTTATGAGACACTTAATTTTCATCACTCTACTGTAAAACCACATCTCAAACGAATCAACTTTCTTTTCCGTTTCTGAAATGGTATGTAACTGCGCCATAAATTTGTCAAAGGCTAAAGTTCCTGTGTAGAAACTTTTAGAATGAGGTATTACAGTAGAATATGTTAGGCATTTGTTTCGTACGATAAAACGTTTAGGAGCAGCCAGAGTCTCGGCTTTGGGCAGTTGTTTTGAGCTTTGGTAAAGAAGAGCTAACTTGTGAAGTCGTAGTTGTGCATCAAAAGTCAGGTGTAAATGGGAATAAGTATACAAAAATATAGTATACTATTCGCAACTTTCCTGCAGGACAGGTTAAATTTCAGTAATATTCTTAACGGTGGAAGACAGGTGGCAGTGAACAGATTGTTTGTCAAACCGTAACACACAGAACACGTGCAGTGACCATTATTTCGCCTGTGTACCGGACGACAAGGGTTGTCATGCATATTATCAATGGTATTAAAAGGGCCAGTTTTAGGCCCAAGCGACACAAGCTACCGCTTAGGGCGTCAAGTTGTGGGGGGTGCCACGGACTCCACAATTGTGAGATTTCTATACAGGACGTGTCACAATAAAAAGTAACCGCATACGGTGTCTCTGAAAGCCAAAGTCAAGATTTGTATCGCCTTTGGCTGGCTCTGAGCACTATGGGACTCAACATCTTACGTCATAAGTCCCCTAGAACTTAGAACTACTTAAACCTAACTAACTTAAGGACATCACACACACCCATGCCCGAGGCAGGATTCGAACCTGCGACCGTAGCAGTCCCGCGGTTTCGGACTGCAGCGCCAGAACCGCTAGACCACCGCGGCCGGCGTGTATCGCCTTTAGTAGCGACAATTTATACGGGTGAGAATATCCGGGGGAAAAGGGGGGAGAAGGCGAACTTCAAATGATAAGTCGCTTGTGCCGAAAATATACTAGAAGCAGCCCTGTGATTTAACACAGTAACTATAGCAAGCAACGAATTACGGTAGTGAGCAACAAGTTGCTAAGAAGAGATAATCAAGTGCAACAGTGAAAGGTTTAGCGCATGTCTGGTAACAATTCTGCTTGACAATACTATTTTCAGAGCAGTTCACACTCGTACTGCTGTGTTGTCTGAACAAAACATAGTCAGAGATAAACCACCACAGGCGCAAAGAGGCGAGCTGGTACCAGTGCCGTAGGGACTCGCCACTTGCGCGAGTTCCAGCAGCGCCACGGGAGGCGCTGAAGATGGAGATATAGACTTCATCTCGGTCAATTGCCGGCCGAGTATAATCCAATGACCGGATGACAACGGACAGAAGTCTACTCAGAAGATAGAAGAGCAGCTCTCGCCCACTTGGTTATATGTCATCGTCCAGACCTGACTTAGGCAGGGAACATCGTTTAGTGAACTCTTACAAGTGAATAGACAGTTGTTGTAAATTGCACTTGCTATGTACTATGAAGTTTACCTACGATTGTTTGCACTTAGCCAATCAAGGCCTTTCTGTGTTATATTACAGCCAGTGTTGCAGACCATTATTAAGCAAGTCACAAAGTTAAGTGAACCTTTTTAATTCATTTGTGTGACATCGTTACTACTTTGTTGGAGTGTTGTAGAAGCTTCTTTCTTCCATCCTGTTACCTGACTCTGGGGTATAGTTGTGTAATACTGGCGGGGAGAAATTCTCTTAGCGGCGTACTGCACTAGAAGCCGTTTCATAAACTCACTAACTCGGCCTACCATAACAACAGTGGCAACTCGGCCTCCAAAGCAGTAGCGTCGAGGCCTTTACAAAACTGGCTACGTGGATTTAGAAAACATACCGGATGTCATCAGCAGATGGAATGAAATTAAAATTAGGATCACCGACTGACAAGGGGAGGCCGCCAATTGTGAAATTCAGATTCGATTCATACTGCGCATAATAAAAGCTCATGGCCAGAGGTGTAATGTGGCAAAGCACCAAGATGCACTTCTCAGCCGTTGTCGAGAAAATCGACAGTTAAAAGAAACCGATGAGGTGAAATATTCTCTACGATTAATAACTTTCTGCGGCGTCGTGGCGCAGCGGTAAGCGCTCGGGTTCGTAATCCGAAGGTCGCCGGATCGAATCTCGCGCCATGCACCCTTTTTTTTTTAGTGTTTGTTTTTTGTAATTCTAATATATATATATATATATATATATATATATATATATATATATAAAATTCCCGGCAATCAGTTGCAACAATTATGCATATAATAAGTTGTTGAAGTCGTTTGTCGTGGAAAAACTGGCGACTTCGAACATCATTATGTTTTCCGCAAACAAAGTTGTATTTCACAAATGTTATTAATTGTCTTCATAATGTTAACCACGTATAGTTAACGGAAGACGTAGAAACGATATTCCGAAACGAATACGTATAGCGTAAGTCAAACGTTCGAATTAGAATAGAGACCCCACGAACACAAATTTGCTGTGGCAGGTATGAAATATAAACTCCGTTACTCGCTCGTTACACTTGAAGACCAGACGTTGAATGGGCCGAAACGAGCCGCCGCAAACAGCGTAGTTGCCTGCTAACTTCGAAAGAAGGTAGATGCGGTCCCTAGCGCAACTTATAACATCGTCGAAAATCAGTGCGGACTGGAGAGCTTTCGTACACCCTGTTAAACAAACGGAAACATGGAGGCGGTACAATTGGAGAGCGATCCGCCTTCACCAACATGTATAAGCAATTCATTAATAGTTGATATATATATATATATATATATATATATATATATATATATATATATTCCGAAGGTCGCCGGATCGAATCTCGCGCTATGAATTTTTTTTTTATTATTAGTTTTTTGTAATTCAAATATATATATATATATATATATATATATATATATATATATATATATATATATATATATATGAATTACAAAAAACAAATACTAAAAAAAAAGGTTGCATGGCGCGACATTCGATCCGGCGACCATTCTGATTACGAACCCAAGCGCTTACCGCTGCGCCACGACGCTGTAGAAAATTATTAATCGTAGAATTTCACCGCAACGGTTTCCTTTAACTGTCGATTTTCTCGACAACGGCTGAGAAGTGCATCTTGGTGCTTTGCCACATTAAACCTCTGGCCATGAGCTCTTATTATGCGCAGTATGAATCGAATCTGAATTTCACAATTGGCGGCCTCCCCTTGTTAATGAAGACAACGCAGGCAACACCGTGAGTGCTTTGTGTTCCTGTTTGCATGAGCTGATGACAGCTGCTTCTCCCTTCGTGTTAGTATAGACATGAATCAAATTTTATCTGTATATAGTCACCGGGTCCATTTCTTTGTGAGTTTCTGAGCCCACTTCACTTCCTTAATTTGAAATTTTATGTTATTCGTAGCTTTCTGTATGTACCAGTATTCTCAAGAATAATTTTTTTAGCTCATGATGATCAAAAGAATAAAAAGTGCCATCTCCTCATAATTATTACCGTATAACCACTAGTGATGCCGGAAAATACGGAGAAGTGAATCGCGTCTGGCGAATGAGTCTTTAGTTACGGCAGCCACTGAAGAGTAGGGCCATCCAAATAATTTCTCCTGCTCTTCAGCCATGATGTTCGATTTACAGTTGATGATTCTGGATGTTATTCATTACTAAGCTCTAGATAAAAAGATAGTCACAGAAACGCAAACAAAACGCTCTGAGCTAAGTTTCAGTTATTGGCTACCTGTAACGTGGCAGGAGGCAGCTTCCCCGCGTCTTCAAAAGGCGAGATTACCAAGTGACAGCCGACTCAGCACATCACCTGAGCAAATGTATTCTCGTTGTTGCTAGCCTAATGGCGAACTGGCAGCATTGTAGAATACGCTTGGCAACTATGTGATAGCCCATTTACTTCATGGTGTGGGTCAGAATTGTCCTGCTAGGTTGACTTAATAGTTCATAGTTGTATCACACAATAAATCTGACTGATTCACATTTAAGGTGTAACGCTGGGGTGTTAAATTTCTTATTTGTTTCCCGAAAGGTAATTTAACACGAACTCTATATATATTTGTTAATTAAGAAGACCACAGGAAGAGCTAACTACATGGTAGCGTGGCTCCTTTGCGCATGGAACGCTGCATTAATTCTGTGTTGTAATCTCGTTAGAAACCTGACCATTTTGTCTGCTTCTTCTTCTTCTCTTAGAGAGCAATAAGCTCCCAGATCGAAAACTATTAGGGAAATCTTAACTTGGCCATCTAAAGACTCGTCAGAATATCCATTTAGTACCCCCTAGATCTGAAGATGAAAATATTAAGAAAGTAGCGAGAACTATAAACGCTTTAGCACGCTAAATTTGAAGAAAAAATGCGCTACTGATTGCCGAAGCCTTAGACAATTTCTTTTGCGAAATCAGCACAAAGTAGACAGATGCCAACTACGATGGACACACCCCTGCGATGCAGTTCCTTACACAAAATATCATATTGTGCCACTAGATGCGTAATGTTACATTGTGAGAACTCACACTGGTCTACAATTCTGTTTTTTGTTAGGGCCAACCATTATTTTGAGTTTATGAGGTTAATACACAGTGGTTTTCCGTTATTTCCTTAAATCGATTTTTTTCAGTTCGTCTGTTTGTCTGTCCGTCTTTTTCTCAGGAACAGGTAGTGATATAAAATTGAAATTTATGCCACATACTAACGTGTACGATGTTTGGTAGCGCAAATAGCTTATGACTCTAAGAAAGTGCAGTGGAAAGATACGGCCATATATATCACACATTTTGATAATTGAAAAATAAATCATGAGAGGCGATAGATGAAGTTATTGGTGGTCTAGCGATGAAGTACGTGCTTGCAAACCGACAAATCGCGAGAACGAGTCTTCGATGGATCAGGTCCTCTTCCTCGGTGGAATACTTTGGGTAGGCTAGGCTCACGAAAGTTGACGATGTGGCGTCCCGTTGAAGGACTTGAGTGAGGCAAAATTATTATTGTTATTATTATTATCATCTATAAACAGAAATTAAGTTTTGATGGAATCCTCAGACCGTGTGTCCTACTCTCACTCGTCTGGTTTGTTTAGGTGAACTTTACGCTGTTGGATTAAATACATGATCCACCACAGGAACAATGCCTGCTAGATTGGAGTCCTGGATTCCTGTTCAGAACAAACATTTTCGTGACATAATTTCAAGGTGAAAGTTGCTTTTTGAATTTTATTGTAATTTTGTTGTAATAAATTGAGTTTACAAGCCTAATGGCTGAGTCTTTTCTAATAACGAGTTTTCTGATAATTACATTATCGTGATGTTAATCTGCAGCTGAATATTACCCATACACATCAGTTATCTCTTGTCGCTTCTTGTAGTCATCACTTTGTACAGTCAAACGATTGTACTAGAAAGAGAGCAGAGGCCTATAAGATGGATGCGTTATGAGGGTTTATGCCCGCACACCCACAGTCGTCGCGACTGCACTATGTGTATATATTGTCCCGGCTAGTTAAGAACCATTCCCTGCCGTGTGGGTCGGGAATAAAACATATCTGAATCACGTTGTGAATCTAATCGTGTGAACTAGCTGTTGAAAACTGATCGCCTTTTTCCAGAGATATTTCATACACTTTCAACCACGATGGATCCAAAGACAGTTTTGTTTTTTATTACTCTGGAGTCTGATATCAGTTGAGTTCCAGTCTATTTTTACTAATTTTTTTCCCTGAATAATTTGATTTAGTTACTTTAGCAGTCTGTATGCATTCGTTGAATCCTATTAAGTATGTTTGCAAATCAGCTTCCTTCAATAACCCTTGAATGTTCACAGATATTATTCTCTATGTACTAGCTGATTATGGAATTTAGTAAACACTGGGAATGTCTCGTATATTTCTGTTTTATTGAGACAATTAAGTTCTTAAATTAATGAGAGATAGCACTGGGCGATCAAAGAAAGGAAAGTTGATCCTACTGTGTATTGTTTCGGTGTGATAACAGTCAGTCAATACCACATTCCTTCGTGTACCTATCACCAAAGATATGATTTCCCATGCAACTGTCCTTTGCCATTGATGTCCGATAAAATATAAATATGTCTCTGGGCCTTACAATGTATAAGTTTCTCAATTCTCAAGACACGATATTAATTACAGGTTAGAATCCTTTCAATATCTGTTCAGCACAAGTTTAGTCTTTTAACGGGCACTAATTTTCACTTCTCGTTTATTAGCGGAATCTTGACAACGAGCGGCAAAGTAACTAGTGTGATAAGGTCCAAACTATTTTCGGTCCCAATACTGTTTAATAATTAGCATACAGCGAATTAAGTCCTAATTGAACATAAAAGTTTCCGTATTGTCAATAAACCTCTTTCACAGTCCTAAGTATACGATCGCAGCGTTTCGTTTAACACATACAATCACCATTCACTTGAATATCAATGTTCTTACACCCAATCACCTCTAATTGATTCCGTCTCTGAATTGATCCCAAAATAATCTATTCTCCATCACTCCAATGTCTAATCCAGTTCTAAGAATGTAATTTAATTAGTCTTCTAATCCCAAAATTCCGACTACCACGGATGAACTGAGAACACACTCGCCGCCGCTGAAAACAAATCCTCAAGAGACCTAACAATCGTGCGCATTGGTTTATATATTACATTCAAAACAAAACGCAGTTCTGTTATGTCTTCCTTGGATTCCCTTTTTACTACTTTGCGTTACTCTATTTCGAATATCTACCCCTTGTAAAATTTTAACTAACTATTACTTCGAAATACTACAACCGTTTTTTGACTCTTAGATCATTTCGTATTACAGAATTTAATCTAATACTCGTTTCTGTATGATCACTCTCTAAACCCGCGCAGGTTTAGCCGAGTGGTCTCAGGCGCTGCAGTCATGGACTGTGCGGCTGGTCCCGGTGGAGGTTCGAGTCCTCTCTCGGGCTTGGGTGTGTGTGTTTGTCCTTACGATAATTGAGGTTAAGTAGTGTGTAAGCTTAGGGACTGATGACCTTAGCAGTTAAGTCCCATAAAATTTCACACACTCTCTAAAGTTCGATTACAGGTTGCATACGAATCAGGCGAAGCATAACGCAGGTCGTTCGAAAACTTTATAGCACGATAGCGCATTCAGTGCTATATATGGGCACAGCCTGCAAATGTGTAGCGAATACAGTTAGTAGTAAAGAAGAGGTAAATGAAAACGCTGTGTCTGATGCAGCATGGACAGCGAAAAAGTAGTGGGCGGTAAAGTATTTTCCTTTCGTCGTTTTGTGGGAGATGTCAGGGAAAAAAATATTCGTAAAAGTTTGAAACTATGGGTAAAGGTTGTAGGTTGCAGCTAAGTGATCGTATTCTTAAATACCGGGTGAATATAGCACCGGTATTTTCACGCGGTGAGTTTCGCAGTCGCAAGACGTATAGACAGTTTGTGACTGTAATACTTGTTTTGCTGTGTTGTGCGTATTACTTAAGATTATAGCTCCTAATGAGCAGATCATGTCAGCATTTTAAAACTTTAAATTCGGTCACTATTTGTGTGACAAATGTGGACTATGGATTCAAAGGTCTCGGCTTCGGCCTCACGTCTGTCATGGAATTTTTGTCTGTCAGCTATACTTTCTTTCACCCCTTACAGAGTTTGTTAATACGAGAAATGCTGATTAGCACGGTGGTTTGGAATCCACGCTAAACTGTAGGTCTCCGTACAACTGGCTGAATAAGTCAGTTCAAAAGTCGTAGGAAGGCAATAGCGTACCATCTGTAATAGGAACATGCCTAGCAAAGGACTGTGGTGTTCAAATTAATCCTCGGATTGATGACAGATTTTTTCCTTCCCCATTCCACTCACGTGTTGAGCGAGGAAAAAGTGTCTGTGCCTCTGTGTGTGCCCAAGCTACCTTACTCTCGTTATCCATAATTCATTAATGCGGAACCAATGTATGCTCGAAAAGAAATTAGTTTAAATTTTTGGCACCAGTTGCAAACCTGGCGCTGTGAATGCAAGAAAGACGTATGGAAATGTTTTCATATGTGGGTAATGGATTAGGGACGGGACGTGGGCAAGAAAGGTCAAACAAGTGTGAAAGGCATAATGTTGATGTTATTATTAACCACCGCTTACACAGTTTGTGCACTACGATCACCGAACTCGTCATCGAGATGCTGTACAGGGCCAGAATTACACGTGGTGGCCGAAATTGGAACCAATTTTTTCCACCTTAAATCGGTTCCTCATTAAGACATTAGAATATCTACCAATCTTTGCTGCCATACGATAATTACAGTCCATACTGAAACTCTGTGAGTTACTACGCTTCAGTTGCAATCACCCGGTATCAGCGTTATAGTCTCATTGTCCTGAAATACAGATTCCCTAAACTTCGTGAGAACTATGTCATCTTTCTTCGAAAGATTACCACAAAAGTGCCGCAAGCACGTCCGTAATAGTTTCATGGGGAGCGCTTCACTGAATCCTTTCGCTGTCTGTTCTCATGCGTACTTGAGATATGCCTCTAGTAACAGGAACGGGTCTTCAGATAGTGTCACCCACATGAAAATTATGCAGTCTGCGGAAATGGAAATTGCAATGTATTTTTTGTGATTAGGACTTCCAACAGGCATATGACACCTTTTTTACGTAAATAAGTGTTTCTGTTTTCCACTACCTCAAATATCAAATCAAAAAATGTTCAAATGTGTGTGAAGTCTTACGGGAATTAAAATGCTAAAGTCATCAGTCCCTAAGCCTACACACTACTTAACTTAAACTATCCTAAGGACAAACACACACACACACACGCCCGAGGGAGGACTCGAACCTCCGCCGGGACCAGGTGCACAGTCCATGACTGCAGCGCGTTAGACCGCTTTTTTTTTGTGCTCTACCAAATTTTGTATTTTTTGTTTTTTTGTTTATTGAACAAACTGAGAGTACACATATATACACAAAGCAACAGTTCTTCAAGGTACCAGTTAAACATGTACAAATGAGTGTGAGGTAAACAAATTCTTAGAATAACATTAAATACAACAAAATATAACATATCCTGTTTTCTTCCTTTTTTTATAATAATCTGTATTGAACAAATTAAAATTACATATATGTTCACTATGCAAGAGTTCTTTAAGGTACTATTTAAACATATACAAATGACTTAGGTAAAGAAAAAAATATCAAAAAAACATTAAATGCAACAAAATATAACATATTCTGTCTTCTTCCTTTTTTTTATTTGTTTTTCGGTCGATGCATGAGAACGTGGATAAGGGTGTTGCATCATGTGACAGGTAGACATGGTACACCCCAACTTTGAGGGGGGTCAAGGAAGACGCTGCGGAGATAACCGGCAAAAGTTTGTCGGTAACATGGTTTTTGGGCGAGGGTGCTATGCGCGGTTACAACTTTGTCCTAGAAGTCAAGGACTGTATGCGGACCACTCTGAAAGAGGTATTCTAAAGCCTGTCCTCGAAACCAGATTAGGGTATGGTGCTTAGCATGAGGGTAGTGAAGTGTCTGGGGCAACAACAGGAAATCCTGGGTTACCGTCGTTGGCGGGGCACGGAGGTAAAAGCCCACGATTCGTTGGATGAGGAGCCATACCTTTTGTTTCAGGGGGCACGTAAGACGGTGCTCGTCGGTGTCTTCGAGCTGACAGTCAGGGCAGAGTGGGGAGGTAGCCAGTCCTATGCGATGAAGTCGACTATTAGTCGGGAATTTGCCATAGACTAAAACGTACCAGAGTGCAGACACAGACGACTGTAAAAAGGGTGCATGCACACACCCCCAAACCGTTCGCCAGTTAATGTCAGGATGCTGTAGCACCATGGGGTCGCAAGGGTTGGACTGCATAAACAAACGATAATAATCTTTTGTACGGGGAGGACGGGTGACTGGAAGATCGGCCCGAACGTAGCTGAGTTCTATGAAACAGTTGGCGACGTGGTATAATAATGGAGAAATAGGTGCCACATTGATCGGTGGAGCGAGAGAAGCTGGTCGGAGGATATCTAAGAGACTGCGTGTTAAGGACGGGACCGGCCCCTGCCAGTGCCGCAACAGAGTGTGGACAAAGAGTGCAGAAGATCGTGCACGCACGTTGACGAGTCCGAGGCCACCTTTTGCAGGAGGCAGTGTTAGAGTGTTGTAGCGGACTTGGAAAAGTGTCCCTGCTGACACGAAATATCCAAAGGCTGATTGGATGCGGCGGCCAAGGAGTAACGGCATTGGGAGGATCTGGGCGACGTGTACCAGTTTAGGGGCGACATACATGTTGACGTGGGACACACGTTGGAGTTGGTTTAAGTAACGGTGCACTTGACCGCGGACATGGGGCCGAATCGACTGCAAAAGCCGCCGGTAAGCCAGGGCCACTGTGCGGTGTGTGGAGCTCGTAAATTCGATACCCAAGTAACGAAGGGTGGTACTGACTGGGAGTGGGGTCGGCACCATAGCCGGGAGGCCGCGCCCAATGTGCATCATAGTCGATTTACGGACATTAAGAATGCTACCAGAAAGACGTCCATACTGGTAGATCAATTGGATGGCGTCATTGAGTTCCGTGGAGAGCAGGTGAGAAAGAGGAGGTAGTCCGCATAAGCCCTGCAGTGAAAGGTGTAGTCACGCAAAGTGAGACCATGCAGTCTAGAGGTACGACCAGTAATGAGGGGCTCAAGTGCAATGGCATATAATAGACATAGGGCATCCTTGACGCACAGAGCGGCGTATAGGAATCGGTCCTACAAGCCTCCCATTGACTTGTACCATCGAGACCGCGGGAAGTAGTAACCGGCGAATGGCATCGACAAAAAGTAATGGGAACCCCATACGTGTCGCCACCATGTGGAGGAATGGGTGTCGAACGCGATCAAAGGCACTCGTGAAATCGACGGATACCAGTGCTGCCCGAAGGCGACAAACCGACGCCAGTGCGATGAGGTCACTGCATTCTCCTAGGGCTGTTTGTAAGGTGGCCCCACAACCACGTGCAGTCTGCTCAGGTGAAAGGACCGTAGGTAAGATGGTGCGTATGCGCGCTGCTAAGAGGCGTGCATAGATTTTATAGTCTGCATTCAGTAGTGTAAGGGGGCGATATGCAGAGACATGAGACCCTCCCTTCGGCTTAGGCACAGGTAGAAGAATGCCAGTGACGAATTCAGGTGGAATTGGGAAGGACGGAGTAAAGAGTTCTCGAAGCATTTCCGTCCAGCGAGGAAGCATTAACGTGGTGAACGCAGGGTAAAACTCCACTGGGAGACCATCTGGTCCTGGTGATTCGTTCTTGGCCCCTTTGTTGATCGCATCTGCCACCTCTTCTGCGGTGATTGCAGACATCATGGACGTTGACTCCGCTACGGTGAGGGTCCAATCAGGGGAAGGACGGAGATCATCAGGAACTGGCGTTGCCATCGGTTCATCATCATAAAATTGGCGATAATGTTCAGCAAAGGCAGACAGCACTGCCGCCTGTGTTGTGTGGTGAACACCATCGGAGGTAGTGATGTTGGGGACGAAAAGTCGATGTCGACGACTATGGTCGGATGCGGCATGGATTGTGGATGGGGTTTCGTCGTGGAGGAGGTCTTGTCGTCGGGAACGCACCACAGCACCATGCAGTCGTCCACGTTGGAGAGAGAGGAGACGAGCTTTAGTACGCTGTCGTTCCCTATGGGTGTCAGGCGATGGAGGGAGCGCATCGAGGTCACAGAGGACGGGGTAGTGAAAATTTGTGGTGTCTCGATGCCATGTTGCTGCTTCCTTGCCACATTGCATGAAGATCTTTCTGATCGCAGGTTTGGCACATTTGAGCCACCAATGGAACGTGGATGTGTACTGCGGGAGACGTCTTTCGCAAGAAGCCCATGTAGTGGCAATACATTGTCGGCAGTGTGGATCATTAAGGAGGGAGGTATTAAGCTTCCAGTAACTTCTGCTGCGCCACACTGACTGAGGTGGCAGAGCCAGGGAGCAAATGACGGCGCAGTGGTCCGAAAAGGCAAGGGGCCATCGTTCAGCTTGGGCGACTTCATTGCCAAGGTGAGCAGAGACATAAAACCGGTCCAGTCTGCTCGCAGAATGTGCTGTATAATGGGTAAAACCGGGGGTATTGCCATGAATTTTCTCCCAAACGTCCACTAGATGAAAATCTTCGATTAAGGTGAGCAGCACCGGGCATGGCGAATAACCAGGCATTTGGTCCTGCGGATGGAGGACGCAGTTGAAATCGCCTCCCATGATAAGGCGATCATAGTGTCCAGAAAACAGGGGCGCCACGTCATGTCCGAAGAAAGTGGACCGCTGCCGACGGTTCGTGGAGCCAGACGGTTGATGACGCGCGTGTCGAAGATGGTAACAGCCATGCCCCTTCCACAGGGAAGGATTGTCGTGTCCTTGAGTGGGATTCCTTCGCGTATGTAGAAAGCCACTCCACGCCCTGACTGATCACATGTGGACGTGTATGAGTCGTAGCCGTAGACTGGTGGTAGTGAGGCAACGCGTACTTCCGGAAGAAGGGCGACGTCGACGTCAAAGGCCCGAAGCATGTCACAGAGGAGTTGCAGCTTGGGTGCAGTGCCGATCATGTTGATGTTCAGTGTGGCGAACCGGTACGTTTGTTTCAGTGGTTGTGAACGCGCATCTACCATCACCAAGGGAAGTATGAAGAGGGCACCGACAGTAAGTCCCGTCCCATCAGCTGCAATGCCTCGCTTTTGGTGTTAACAGGCAGTCTTGTCCGGCAGAGGCAATTCATCCGGAGGAGGGGGCGTATCTTCCTCAACGTCGTCGGCCCATGCTCTTGTGCCGTGGGTCTGTCCAATGTCCATGGGAATTGTGTCGTGGTGGGAGAGATCTGGAGTTGTCGGCGGGGAGACAGGCGTCTCAACCTGCGCACCGTTCGTTACATTGTGCGGTGGCGACCTCCATGGTGGTCTCGTCCTGTGAAACGTCTTGTTCATCGTGAAAGTTGTCCGCCAACCTCTGCGTGGGAATATCGGCTGGTTGGGTGTCGTCTTCGTCGTCGCGGGTCGCGACGCTTTGAGAGCCCGTGGGTGAACGGCGACGGCGTTTGCGCCTACGTGGCGAGCGTTGTTTGCGCACGTGTTCCTCAGTGTCTGACGACGGCAAGGGGGAGCGTCGACCTGGTTCGAAGGCGTCGGTGGGTACAATGAAATTGTCAAACAGGTGTTGTGAAGAAGTACTGTTCTCCTCAGCGTCCGGTGCGGGAGCCTGTTCGGCGGCAAGGTTGTCAGGTGGGACGTCCGCACCGTCAATAGGTGACTGGGACGGTGGGACGTGCCGATCGGAAGGACCGGGCGACGGACTGGACGAAACTGTAGACGTGGCGAGAGCCGCTGCGTAAGTGACCGGTAGGGCGGTCATCGAGGGTGTGACGGACGCTTCCGACAACGGGAGCTGCGCGACACGTCGTTGAATGCATTCAGACCGTAGGTGACCTTCTTTCCCGCAACCGAAACAGGTCCGAGGTTGGCCGTCGTACATTATAATGGCACGGCAGCCTCCGATACGTAGATAGGAAGGCACGTGTTTCTGCAACTCGATGCGGACCTGTCTAACACCGTTTAAAACGGGATACGTTTGAAATTGTACCCATCGTTCGGCAACATGTTCCAGGACGTTGCCATACGGACGGAGCGCCTCGATGATGACGTCTGCAGGTAGTTCGAACGGCAGTTCGAAGATGCTTATCGTCCGTGTGCCGAGACCTGCGTGATCGACGGTAACGGGTCCGACGTTGCCGTCGGAATGGCAGAAGCGCAGTCCCCGTTTTGTCTCTTGAAGCACCTTGTCGCACGCCGCATCGTCGATCATTTTGACGTAGACGGTACTGCTAACTATGGACAAGTGGATACCAATTAGATCCGTTGGTGGTATTTTAACTTCATCGCGTATAAATCGTTCTACCTCCAGGGCCTTGGGTCGAGCGAAGTCGGAACAAAAGTTGAAATGTAATGTCTTCTTCCGATACTTGTGCGCCATGGTGGTCTAGAAGGGAAAACGGCACTTACAGCGGCCGAAGTAAATACAAACACACCGTGCGCGCCTCGCCCACAGCGCTCTAGCACGTGACCGCCTCGCAGCACTGCCGGCGGCGGACTACCGACCGCTCGGCTAATCACGCGCGGCCCTCAAATATCAGCCTCGTTTCCAGAGCATTGTCATTAGAAACCATTGACACGCAGCCACTTTTATTATTTCACATTCTCAAGTACGTTAAAGTGTCTTACACACTGACGGATGCACTGACTTCCCGAACATATAACATTAAGTGCTAAAGACAAAAACTTCAATCGAGTTGCAATTCGAGTGGTACCTTTAGTAACATCTTGGTGGTGAAGATGGCTATAATTTCAACCACATGTATTACATACACTGTCCAGTTACACTAGCCAGTCACTGTGGCCGTGCGGTTCTAGGCGCTTCAGTCTGGAACCGCGCTGCTGCTACGATCGCAGGTTCGAATCCTGCCTCGGGCATGGATGCATGTGATGTGCTTAGGTTAGTTAGGTTTAAGTAGTTCTAAGTTCTAGGGGACTGATGACCACAGATGTTAAGTCCCATAGTACTTAGAGCCATTTGAACCATTTGAACCAGTTACAGTAATGTGACCACCTGTCAGAAACTTGAATCATCAACCTAGCTGCGCAGACCGCTGCGAGACGTACGTGCAGGAAGAGAGTCAGGGAAGTTCTGGAAGGTACGACAAGGATGTTGACCCATGCCGACCCCAGTGGCGTGCGCAGCTGCGCTAGGTTATTTCAGTTGAGGATCCAAGGCGCGAACAGCCTAATCGAGGTGGTCCCACAGATTCTCAATTGGGTTTAAATCCGAGGAGCTCGGTGGCCAGGAGAGTACGGTAAATTCATCCTGGTTCTTCGAACCACGCACGTACTCTGCGAGCTGTGTCACACATTTCTTTGTCTTGCTGGCAGATGCCATCGTGCGAAGGCAAATAAAACTGCTTGTAGGGGTGGACATGGTCCCCAATTATGGATGCATACTTTTGTTGACGCATTGTGTCTTTCATAACGAGGAAATCACCCAGCGAATGCCACGAAAACATTCCCCAGACCATAAGGCAAGCAGGGTGTTTGCTTCCAGACATTTCACCTCATACATGCTAATTGCTATCTGCCTTCACAAAAGAAGATGAAGTAAATATTCCAGAATCCAAATCGAGAACAGGTGCCAACATGAGTAAAATAGAAGTAAATATCCTCGGAGTAGTGAAGCAACTTAAATCACTTAGTAAAAGCAAGTCTTCTGGTCCAGACTGTATACCAATTAGGTTCCTTTCGGAGTATGCTGATGCATTAGCTCCATACTTAACAATCACATACAACAGTTTGCTCGACGGAAGATCCGTACCCGAAGACTGGAAAGTTGCACAGGTCACACCAATATTTAAGAAAGGTACTAGGAGTAATCCACTAAATTACAGGCCCATATCGTTAACGTCGATATGCAGCAGGATTTTAGAACATATATTGTGTTCGAACATTATGAATTACCTCGAAGAAAACGGTCTATTGACATACAGTCAACATGGATTTAGAAAACATCGTTCCAGTGAAACACAACTAGCTCTTTATTCACATGAAGTATTGAGTGCTATTGACAAGGGATTTCAGACCGATTCCGTATTTCTGGATTTCCGGAAGCCTTTTGACACTGTACCACAGAAGTGGCTCGTAGTGAAATTGCTTGCTTATGGAATATCGTCTCAGTTACGTGACTGGATTTGTGATTTCCTGTCAGAGAGGTCAAAGTTCGTAGTAATTGACGGAAAGTCATTGAGTAAAATAGAAGTAATTTCTGGCGTTCCACAGGGTAGTATTATAGGCCCTTTGCTGTTCGTTATCTATATAAACGATTTTGGAGACAATCTGAGCAGCCGTCTTTGGTTGTTTGCATATGACGCTGTCGTTTATCGACTAATAAAGTCATCAGAAGATCAAAACAAACTGCAAAACGATTTAGAAAAGATATCTGAATGGTGCGAAAAGTGGCAGTTGACCATAAATAACTAAAAGTGTGAGGTCATCCACATGAGTGCTAAAAGGAACTCGTTAAACTTCGGTTACACGATAAATCAGTCTAATCTAAAAGCTGTAAATTCAACTAAATACCTAGGTATTACAATTACGAACAACTTAAATTGGAAGGAACACATAGAAAATGTTGTGGGGAAGGCGAACCAAAGACTACATTTTATTGGCAGAACACTTAGAAAATGTAACAGAGCTGCTAAGGAGACTGCCTACACTACGCTTGTCCGTCCTCTTTTAGAATACTGCTGCGCGGTGAGGGATCCTTACCAGATAGGACTGACGGAGTACATCGAAAAAGTTCAAAGAGAGGCAGCGCGTTTTGTAGTATCGTGAAATTTGGGAGAGAGTGTTACAGAAATTATACAGGATTTGGGCTGGAAATCGTTAAAAGAAAGGCGTTTTTAGTTGCGACGGAATCTTCTCACGAAATTCCAATCACCAACTTTCTTCTCTGAATGCGAAAATATTTTGTTGATACTGACCTACATAGGGAGGAACGATCACCATGATAAAATAAGGGAAATCTGAGCTCGTAGGAAAAGATATAGGTGATCATTCTTTCCGCGCGCTATACGAGATTGGACTAATAGAGAATTGTGAAGGTGGTTCGATGAACCCTTTCCCAGGCACTTGAATGTGATTCGCAGAGTAACCATGTAGATGTAGATGTAGTTATTCGGGTACTTAGGAAAGGAAAACTTGTCTATCTTTAACATTAACAGTGCACTTTTAAGTAAGATGAGATGATCTGAAGGTATTCCTCATAGCAAGATAGTGTTCTGTCAACAGAATTTGGTAAGATCGTCATAATAAGGGGAATTGTGCTTTGCCGAACACACACACACGTATATATAAAAGGGTGTCGCAAAAGTCAGTGGGCACTGGGCTCTAATTTAAACTGAAGATTGAATTTATGTTTCATTGCAAATACAAACAACACTTACAAAAAATGTGTGTGATATCTTGTGGGACTTAACTGCTAAGGTCATCAGTCCCTAAGCTTACACACTACTCAACCTAAATTATCCTAAGGACAAACACACACACCCATGCCCGAGGGAGGACTCGAACCTCCGCCGGGACCAGCCGCACATTCCATGACTGCAGCGCCTAAGACCGCTCGGCTAATCCCGCGCGGCACAACACTTGCAATTACTTTTTATGTTCACGCTGTCTTTCGTCTTCATTAATCCATCTTTGAAGTCTTTTTCGAACCCTGTTAAATATTCTAAGGCATAGTGTGGTATCACTGTCCAGATCATGAAATATTTCGTGTGTGTAGTCTTTTAGTTCAGCAATGATCTGAGGCTTTTGAGAATAAGAAGAGGACTTAAAACTGGTGTCGTCAGACCACACTATTTTATTTAATAGGTTAGGATCGTGTCTCTGTTAGTCAAGCATCAATTCACAAAACTGGAAACGTCGATCTACACCCTCTTCGGGTAAGCCCTCTCGCAAACATAGAGGGTAAATTTTAATAAATTCAGCTCAGTTGCTAATACTCTGGTTGATTTTCGCGGGCTTTGGGTCACAGCCTAACATACCCGCAATTTATTTCCCTCAATTGTGACTGTTGTTGGGCGGTGCATCAATAGCAACTCCATGTTCTACAGTTCTATCTCTTATGCCGTACACTGTTTGTTAGACCATGGTTTTGATCTAAAGTGTTTCCCCATTCATTAACAAATGTGACAGCACCACCTAGGCGTACAGAGGTTCATGACATTCGGCACAAAGGGCGCCGTGGGCTCGGCCCCTTTCTGTGAACCGCCTATTAATGGTCCTTGTAGTCACTGAAGCGCCAGTTGCACGTCGGATCGATGATAAAGATGGATCCGGGAATCCGAGTGCCCTTCTGTCGATTACTTGAGATCACCCTTTCGTTGTCTCTCTATCTCCATCGCTGCTTTCTTAATTCTGTGTTCAGCTGTGGTTGAATCATTCCTGCTATCGTCGTCGAATAGTGGCATCGCTCCCATTCAAATGTCGAGCGATTCGCCGATTTCTTCAACTACCTTTCTTTGAGTCCAACTACACATCCTTTCTCAAATGCTGACATCAGCGTGTATTAAGTTCTTGTGCGTCCATCCTTGTGCCTAGAGATCTGCTGGACTATGGCCGTTCACTGTTGAAAGAAAATGAAACACCTACAGCCGTCCTTAAGATGTCATTTATTGTGTAGCTAACAGTTTCGGCGCTTCAGTGCACCGTCTTCAGGCATTAGTTGATACTGAAGGGGTTATCACTATCGATGGTTGGAGACACAACATCACAGTTACTGCTACTATGCATAAACTGGTTGTTGGCCACTTACGTATCGAATACCGGGTGATCAAAAAGTCAGTATAAATTTGAAAACTTAAGAAAAACCACGATATAATGTAGGTAGAGAGGTAAAAATAGACACACATTCTTGGAATGACATGGGGTTTTATTAGAACAAAAAAAAGCAAAGTTTTCACAAAATGTCCGACAGATGGCACTGGACAGCAAAACGTCAGTGACTGCGCATGACAATCGTGCATAAAAGGAGCTGTAATGAGAAAGAGAATCAGATGCGCCAGCAGTCGCAGCATGTTGACGTTACCTGAAAAGGCGCTTTTAGTGAAGCTGTATTATGAGAATGGGGAATGTGCTAGTTCAGCGTTACGATCCTATCGCCATAGGAAGGGGATTCGAACGGGTAAAGGTCCGTTGACAAATGCAGCTGTGGCGACAATGATTTCGATGTTCGAAGCCACGGCTTGTTTAGAAGATAGACCCCGTAGTGGCCGACCGAGCACAAGGCGTAATGCTGCTGAGACAGTTTAGGAAGAAGTGGAGACTGTAGCGGGTTCGTCTATGCACGGGGAAGTCAGCGCTCGTGCAGTCGCACGTCGCACCGGCGTTCCATACACTACTGTTTGATAGGCACTGAGGCGTACCCTCCACTGCTATCCGTCCAAAATCCATCGGCATCATGAACTGTTACCTGGCGATTTAGTGAAGCGGAGGGCATTTCCGGTGTGGGCGTTTCAAAAGATGGCGGAAGATGACGACTGGTTGAGTAACGTGTTGTGGACCGACGAAGCTCATTTCACGCTCCGAGGGTCTGTCAACGCCCATAACTGCTGAATTTCGGCTACCGAAAATCCTAGAACTATCGTGGAAACTCCATTGCACGACGAGGAAGTCACGGTATGGGTTGGATTTACCACATCTACCGTCATCGGGCCTTTTTTCTTCGGGGAAATGCGTGATTCTGGTTTTGTAGCTGCTACCGTGACGGGCGAGAGGTACGCCGATATGTTACAGTCGCATCATCCCCAGTCTGGCTGATAAACACCTGCTGGAACGTACAATGTTTATGCAGGATGGCTCTCCACCCCATATTGCTAGACGCGTGAAAGACCTCTTGCGCGCCTCCTTCGGTGATGATCGTGTGCTCAGCCGCCACTTTCGTCATGCTTGTCCTCCCTGCTCCCCAGATCTCAGTCCGTGCGGTTATTGGCTTTGGGGTTACCTGAAGTCGCAAGTGTATCGTGATCGACCGACGTGTCTAGGGATGCTGAGAGACAACATCCGACGCCAGTGCCTCACCATAACTCCGGACATGCTTTACAGTGCTGTTCACAACATTATTCCTCGACTACAGGTATTGTTGATGAATGATGGTGGACATATTGAGCATTTCCTGTAAAGAACATCATCTTTGCTTTGTCTTACATTGTTATGCTAATTATTGCTATTCTGATCAGATGAAGTGCCATCTGTCGGACATTTTTTGAACGTTTGTATTTTTTTGGTTCTAATAAAACCCCATGTCATTCCAAGCATGTGTGTCAATTTGTACGTCTCTACATTATTCCGTGATTTATTCAGTGTTCAAATTTATACTGATTTTTTGATCACCCGGTATATGGATCGTGATAGCCCCTTCAGCATCAACTAAGGCCTGAAGATGATGCAATGAAGCGCTGAAGCTGGTAGCTTTAGGTATTTAATTTTCTTACAGTCTACGTGTATTGTTCATGCCCTTATCTGTGAGGCATAGGTACTGTCCAACCGAGTACACGGAATGAAATTCACAAAGACTTTATGCTCTGTGTCGACTTGTCCCCTTTTTACTATCTTTGCTATCTGCAGCATCACACATTTATGCATCGGTGTCCAAAGTTTACAGTTTTGCATTTTGCGTCGATACTCATATGAATATCAGTTTGCAAAGCTCCTTGGTGATGCGACTTATTTTTCCTTTGAGTGTATATAACTCGATGGCTGCGTACTTGATACCTCAAGGAAGCCAAGTGAAAGGATTAGTTCACTTCCAAAAGTTAGCACATAATTTTATTCTTTATCTTCGTATTAAAATTTTTAATCGAGAGTCGCATGCTGGGGCGGTTAACATAAATAATTATGGCTTTCTTGGGATCTGTGCCCCACGGTAACAGCCTTCAGTGAATCTCTAATGCGGCAGCAAACGCAATGAGATATTTATCAACACCGATATCATAAGTGGGAAACAAGGCTTAAGATCTTAATCTTGCGCCAGCTAGGGCACGCCAAACGACGCAGGGTCGTTGCGTATGAGAAAATGCCAGAAGGCGTTCTCACGGCGTCTAGGGTCTGCGTGATCTTTACCCTATCACCTGGGTTTATGACGTCATTTATTGTGTGGCAACAATTTAACAATCGTGAAAACCAAAATAGCTCTTTTGCAGCAGAGTCGTTACTTCCTTGCTGGAGACCTCTCATCATGTGAGATCACTGAAACAGAAAAAATATAATCAAAAAATAATTTTTTTACAGCGTAAATTCCACTTATTGAACTTCATACATCAAAAAATCGTCTTTATCTATACTTGTATAATACTTCTTGTAACTTAAATGTGAATAAAATTAGTAAACTGCCGTCTTTCATCTACATGTGCTAAAAATCAAGCTACGGACGCCTTAGTTACGTAAAAAAAACGGTAACATACACTGAAGAGCCAAAGAAACTGGCACCCCTGCATAATACTGTGTAGGGCCCCGGCCAACACGCAGAAGTGCCGCAATACGTTGCGGCATGGAGTCGACTAATGTCTGAAGTAGTGCTGGGGAGAACTGACACCATGAATCCGCAAGAGTACGAGGTGGTGCAGGCCTCCTCTGAGCACCACGTTGTAAGGCGTCCCCGATATGCTCAATAATGTTCATGTCTGAGGAGTTTGGTGACCAACGGAAGTGTTTAAACTCAGAAGGTTCCTGGAGCCGCTCTCGAGGAATTCTGGATGTGTGTCGCATTGTCCTACTGGAATTTTCCAAGTTCCTCGGAATGTACAATGTACATGATTGGATCAGTTAATGAGAGAGGGTGCTTACGTACTGTCAGAGTCGTATCTAGAAGTATAAGGGGTCCTAAATCACTCCAACCGTTCACGCCCCACACCATTACAGAGCCTCCACCAGCTTGAACAGTCCCCTGCTGACATGCAGGGTCCATGGATTCATGAAGTTGTCTCCATATCCGTACACGTACATCCGCTCGATACGATCTGAAACGAAATTCGTCCGACCAGGCAACATGCTTCCAGTCAACAGTCCAACGTCGGTGTTGATGGGCCCAGGCGAGGCGTAAAGCTATGTGTCATGCAGTCATCAATGATACACGAGTGGACCTTCGGATCCATATTGGTGGGTCGCTGAATGTTTCCCACGCTGACACTTGCTGATGGCCCGTCATTGAAATCTGCAGCAATTTACGGAAGGGTTGCTCTTCTGTCGCATTGAACGATTCTCTTCAGTCGTCGTTGGCCCCATTCTTGCAGGCTCTTTCTCCGGCGGCAGTGATGTCGCAGATATGATGTTTTACTTGATTCCTGATATTCACGGTACACTCGTGAAATGGTCGTTCGGAAATCCCCACTCCATCGCTACTTCGGATGTGCTGTGTACCATCGCTCGTGCGCCGACTATAACACCACGTTCAAAGTCACTCAAATCTTGATAACCTGCAGCAGTAACCAATGTAACAACTACTCCAGACACTTGTCTTAAATAGGCGTTGCCTATCGCCGCGTCGTATTCTGCCTGTTTACATATCTCTGTATTTGAATGTGCATGCGTATACCAGTTTCTTTGGCATTTAAGCGCATATTTGGATTACATGTACAGTATCTAATCAAAGTGGACGTTAATGTGTGGTGTGTTCACACTTCGCCTTTATGATAACTTGAATTCTGCTGGGGACACTTTCAGTTAGGTGTCTAAATGTCTGTGGAGAAGTGCTAGCTGGGTCTTCCTCAATTGCCGACATCAGAGCTGGAACTGAGCTTGGAAGCTGGGTTCTGGAACGAAGTCAGTATTCTAATTCTTCGTAAGGTGTTCCGTAGTGTTCAAGCCGAGACTCTGTGCAAGAATGATGTTGTCCAAACACCATTGCTTCACTAATGTTACTTCATCTGAGGGTGCAATGCCGTGCTCATGCAGACAACCATTGTCTTCGAAATATTCTTCTAGTGCACGGAGTAGAAATGAAATCATATCATTCGACGTACAGCGTTTTCTTGAGTGCAGTAAGGCGACCACACATGAAGTACGAGAAACGCCCCCCATGCTGTAACACCACCTCCTCCGGAAATCCACTGCTGATGCTACGCACGATGGCAGGTAATCTTCTCCAAGCATTCGCCCAACCCAATTCCTTCCATCCGACTGCCACAGGGTGTAGCTTATAACATCCACGATATATATATATATATATATATATATATATATATATATATATATATATATATATATATATTACTTATAATGTGACGAGTGGAATATGAACGTGTGGAAAATTACGTAACTCAATAATATCCATTCAATTATGTAATTATTTCTTAAAAAGATGATAATTATGTAAAACAGAGACAATATTTGTCTCACATTCTTTGTTAATCTATGTCATTCTTTTCTTTTGTTTTGTACCCTTTTGTCGTCTTCTTCTGATGTATGTCGCCGACGCAAGACGCGAATCGATTTGAGGTCTGTTGAATGACAAACATTTAACGTAAAATTATTGTAGTTTTATGTTCATTTGCTGGTAAAAAACAAATAGAGCCAAATGCGTTAAAACAATTTATGATTAATTATTTAAAAATCACTTCCTCTTTTAGTTATAATTTTGTATTAATCGTTTTAACATAGCTGCAAGAAGCGCAGCCATTGTTAGTTGCGATTATATAGCAACTTCGTCTGTACTTCTGGTCGAAATATCAAGGGTTTGTGTTAAACTAATTTGCAAAACAGTATTAATAATTTTTTTTTGGTGGCACCAATTTAAATGATTAATTATTTATTGAGCAAAGGAAAATCTTAATTAAAAAAGAAATCCTCTATCGTTTGTTGGGCGCCATCTTAACTTTTATCTCAGCGACAAATTTAAATTACTTGAAACTGCAAACAATATTCCGATGTGTAAGAAATAAATGTGCACCGGTGCTACTGAACTCTATTTATATATAAATAAAATAAAAAAAATTAATCGAATCAGACTGCGTCTTCTAAGAACAGTGCTGATTGTTGAACAAGATTTCATTGCTGATGTGTGAGGCCAAAATTAAACTACGCACCAATCACACAGAAAAATATTTCTGGTAGCATACGTCGTGTTGTGTGCGGGTGGTATTCTGTGGTTCCTTTTAATCATCAATTTGCTAAGAATAGTTAAATCCATCGAAGAGAAAAATTATAAAAGCTCTGATGTACGATCTGTAATTTTAGTGATATGAACACAACTTACGGTCAACATTATTACACTACGTCAGGTGGAATTCTTGGGCAATTCGAACAAAATAGTTATCCGAGAGAGGTTGTAGTATGAATATTGCATTATACATGTGTATAATATTGTCAGTATCATTTACAAAATCAAATCATTGCAACTGCTAAATATCAGAGTGAATTCAAACCGCAGAATACCATAGAGTATCATATCATCCATATTCATTGCATTTGTCCATGTTTATGATACGCAAAAACCGCCACAAGCTTCAACCATCACTCCAGGTCATTCGCCTACAGTCATCCAGTACCCAGCAGCGTCACTCTTTATACCACCGCAAGCATCGCTTAGCATCGACTGCAGAAATGTGGGGCTTGTGAGGAGCTCCTCCACAATAGTATCCCATTCTTTTGAACCTCCTTCTCACGACAATGTGCTAGCTATACTGCTGGAAGCATTTTGGCACTGACGAGTAACTTCTTCCGCAGACCACATGCGATTTGCTACAACCACCTTCCCAAACGCTCAACGGTCCCTATCGGTCAGTACATGAGGTCCGCCTGGCCTTAGTTTAATTGGTTGTGGTTTCTCCTTTGCGTTGCCATTTCTCGATCATATAAACCAATAGTATAATTGGACTGTTTTAGAACGCTTGAAATGTCCTTGATGGATATGAAGATGATATCAAATGACTAGCTGACGTTCGAAGCATCGGAGCTGTTGAGAAAGATCCATTTTACTTTCATTACTTCTCTATGTCCGCAGCTCGTTGTCTAGTCGCTAGCGTTGCTGCCTTTGGATCATAGGTTCCCGGGTTCGATTCCTCGATGGGCTTGGGGATTTCCTCTGCCCGGGGACTGGGTGTTTGTGTTGTTCACATAATTTCTTCATCATCATCACCATCATCATCATCATCATTATCATCATCATTCGTGGCAGTGGCTAGATTGGACTGTGTAAAAAATTATCCTGTGTAAAAATTGGGGCTTTGCATGGGCGCTGATGACCGCACAGTTGAGCAGCCCACAAACAAATATCATCAACTACTTTTCTGCAGACAACACAGTACTCGCCACCTCCTTTTATTCTGGCTGGTCCGCCTCTCGTGACACGTAGTGGTCACTTCCACATTATGCTGGGGTGACCAGATACTACTTGAAACGCCCTCTAAACCCGCTGGGCGGAACAGGTGATTAGGACTGTGGAAAGGGCCAAATAATGTTGGGGTCAGTTTCACCTTAAAATTGTAATTTAATAACACCTTTAAACCAAAACGGCACATTGCCGAACCTTTAGAACAACGAGTTTCAAAAAGGCAATTAATTCACAGCTGAAGGCCACCAAACAAGAAATCTTAAAGCAACAAGATAAATCTCAAGTGGTAAAAACATGCAGTTAAAATTTTCAAGTAAAGTAATTAGCATATATATACACTCCTGGAAATTGAAATAAGAACACCGTGAATTCATTGTCCCAGGAAGGGGAAACTTTATTGACACATTCCTGGGGTAAGATACATCACATTATCACACTGACAGAACCACAGGCACATAGACACAGGCGACAGAGCATGCACAATGTCGGCACTAGTACAGTGTATATCCACCTTTCGCAGCAATGCAGGCTGCTATTCTCCCATGGAGGCGATCGTAGAGATGCTGGATGTAGTCCTGTGGAACGGCTTGCCATGCCATTTCCACCTGGCGCCTCAGTTGGACCAGCGTTCGTGCTGGACGTGCAGACCGCGTGAGACGACGCTTCATCCAGTCCCAAACATGCTCAATGGGGGACAGATCCGGAGATCTTGCTTGCCAGGGTAGTTGACTTACACCTTCTAGAGCACGTTGGGTGGCACGGGATACATGCGGACGTACATTGTCCTGTTGGAACAGCAAGTTCCCTTGCCGGTCTAGGAATGGTAGAACGATGGGTTCGATGACGGTTTGGATGTACCGTGCACTATTCAGTGTCCCCTCGACGATCACCAGTGGTGTACGGCCAGTGTAGGAGATCGCTCCCCACACCATGCTGCCGGGTGTTGGCCCTGTGTGCCTCGGTCGTATGCAGTCCTGATTGTGGCGCTCACCTGCACGGCGCAAAACACGCATACGACCATCATTGGCACCAAGGCAGAAGCGACTCTCATCGCTGAAGACGACACGTCTCCATTCGTCCCTCCATTCACGCCTGTCGCGACACCACTGGAGGCGGGCTGCACGATGTTGGGGCGTGAGCGGAAGACGGCCTAACGGTGTGCGGGACCGTAGCCCAGCTTCATGGAGACGGTTGCGAATGGTCCTCGCCGATACCCCAGGACCAACAGTGTCCCTAATTTGCTGGGAAGTGGCGGTGCGGTCCCCTACGGCACTGCGTAGGATCCTACGGTCTTGGCGTGCATCCGTGCGTCGCTGCGGTCCGGTCCCAGGTCGACGGGCACGTGCACCTTCCGCCGACCACTGGCGACAACATCGATGTACTGTGGAGACCTCACGCCCCACGTGTTGAGCAATTCGGCGGTACGTCCACCCGGCCTCCCGCATGCCCACTATACGCCCTCGCTCAAAGTCCGTCAACTGCACATACGGTTCACGTCCACGCTGTCGCGGCATGCTACCAGTGTTAAAGACTGCGATGGAGCTCCGTATGCCACGGCAAACTGGCTGACACTGACGGCGGCGGTGCACAAATGCTGCGCAGCTAGCGCCATTCGACGGCCAACACCGCGGTTCCTGGTGTGTCCGCTGTGCCGTGCGTGTGATCATTGCTTGTACAGCCCTCTCGCAGTGTCCGGAGCAAGTATGGTGGGTCTGACACACCGGTGTCAATGTGTTCTTTTTTCCATTTCCAGGAGTGTATGTATACACAGAGAGGCTGAGAGCTTCAAGGCAAGGTGAGTTGACAAACATAACCAAGACGCAGTACAGACCACTGTAGGCCCACAATAAAATTTTCAAGATTTTAAATAAATTACCATAACCTTTCAAAGGCACACTGCCCCAATGTTTTTTTTTTCTTTGTTTTAGAATAAGGACTTAAGTGGCTGAAGGCCCATAGTTGATTTTACAAAATTCAAAATACATAAAATCCAGTAATAGCAATTTTTTTAAAAACATTGGCTATGATAGATTATAAACAGGCAAATAAACACCGATGAGAAGGGCAATAAAGAAGAGTCCGCAGCTCGTGGTTGTGCGGTAGCGTTCTCGCTTCCCGCGCCCGGGTTCCCGGGTTCGATTCCCGGCGGGGTCAGGGATTTTCTCTGCCTCGTGACGACTGGGTGTTGTGTGATGTCCTTAGGTTAGTTAGGTTTAAGTAGTTCTAAATTCTAGGGGACTGATGACCATAGATGTTAAGTCCCATAGTGCTCAGAGCCATTTGAACCATTTTTTGAAGACGGCACTCAGAAGCCTCCAAGGAGGTCAGTCTGCCCTCGTTCACTTAGGCGAGACAGGTGGTGAGCCCAACTACATTTCATCTGTCGGAACCCAACCAGGGGATAGCCACGGACCGACCGACGAACGACTTGCTTGCCACCAATCGGTACATGAGAACTCAAACACCAAAAGTTACGAACGTGATTAGCCTCAATGAAATATGTATTAAGCTGTCAAAACCAACACTATGTTGGACAGCGACAACAGATGAGGAAAGGACGCTGCATGATATTACGTTAGTGGCCAGGGCGGGTAACCGGAAAACTGATGGCCACAAGGCAGAAAATTCCGCTGGTACACTTAAATTTGAAATACGGTAATATAGTTAACTTCGCCTAAAAGGAGCACTGCCTGAATTTACGTCAGTGGCCAGGGCAGGTAACCAAAACACTAACGGCCACAAGGCAGAAAATTCCGCTGGTGCACTTGAATTGTAGTTAACCAATATAGTTAACTGCACCGCATGGCGGCTAAATTTCAGCAATAGAAACACACGGTGTTGCTCGCAGGAAAACGTCCCCAACAGCGAACCACCGAAACGAACCACACAACATGAATGGATGAGTCGGCGAACCACGAAGTTCGTAGCGACCAGACAGCTGCACACACTCTCTGACACTGCGCAGGGACCGCCAGCGGTCACAGCCGACTGCACGCAGAATGACGACAACATCTAAAATAGTCGTCAGTGGAAATAACGCCAACTACACACACAGCCTGACAAACACTGGGACGAAGACCTGAACGATACTCACCAGTTCCTAAGCATGCACGGAGACAAATCGGTAGTCGATGCACACACACACACACACACACACACACACACACACACACACACGACTCATGAACAATCGGCGAGCCAAAACGCGTCGTCCGGTAGGACGACCGACCGACGATCCACCAAGACCGCAGCCCGGGTCAAGCGATGCGTGGCGGCAATGGTCGGGCGAGCCATGTCGACGCAGACCTCTGAGCTCCATACCGACTGCACTAGTGCCTCACTGCAAACTCCCGACTGGCAGGTCCAGACTGCGCTCCAGAGGCGTTCCAACTGACTGGCAGCCCGAACCCGCGACCCAAACTCTACTCACGACAAACAACGTCCGGGAAGTAATAGCAGTCGAGCAAAGATATTACGAGAGTGGATATATCGATGCGCGTTGCTAGCGCCGCTCATGGTCAGGCAAAGCAGCAACTCACTGACAGTAGTAATTTAAATTAACGTAGTGAGGTGGAAGTACGTTCAAAACAGTGTATAAAATACATGATGGCTGGAACACAAGGCACGCGCGGCTCACTACCGATGTATACGACGTAATATGAAAAGATAAAAAAAGAAAAGGAAGTGGACATTCCCTTTTGGCATTTGAAGAAGTGGCCGCTAAGATAAAAGTGTCTGTTAAGGTCACAGGGCCGGCCGAAGTGGCCGTGCGGGTAAAGGCGCTGCAGTCTGGAACCGCGAGACCGCTACGGTCGCAGGTTCGAATCCTGCCTCGGGCATGGATGTTTGTGATGTCCTTAGGTTAGATAGGTTTAACTAGTTCTAAGTTCTAGGGGACTAATGACCTCAGCAATTGAGTCCCATAGTGCTCAGAGCCATTTGAACCATTTAAGGTCACAGTAGTTTTCCACGTAAACGTGATTGCTGTGCTTCTTGGTGCTTAGCCAATTAAACTTATTTGATACTTCGGGCATCTACTTTGTAGTTAACTTTAGGTTACTGTACGTCTACATCTTACCCAGCAGCTCACAGTGAAGTATTTGGCGCCGCGCGGAGTGGCCGCACGGTTTGAGGCGCATTGCACTGATTGCGCCATCCCCTCCCGCCGCAGGTTCGAGTCCTCCCTCGGGCGTGGGTGTGTGTGTTGTTCTTAGCATAAGTTGGTTTAAGTAGTGTGTAAGTCTAGGGACCGATGACATCAGCAGTTTGGTCCCTTAGGAATTCACACACAATTGAACATTTTAAGCGTTTGGCAGACGGTTCGTAGAGCCACTTTCAGATTACACTGAGGTGCCAAAGGCATGGAAAGACGATATGCAGAAGGCGGTATTATCGCTTACACAAGGTATAAAAGGGCCATGCCATGCCAGAGCTTTTCCTGGTGTAACTAATGGCTCCTTAAGGTTAACCCCCCCCCCCCCCCCCCTAAAACCCAGTCAATAATTACAGCACACACTACCCGCACCTTCCAATCTCAATGACTTCTACCTCACCACTTACGACCCTCCCATCGAGCTAACTAATACACTAAAATACCTTGGGCTAACCTTCGATCGAAACCCACCTACTAACCATCCAACAGAAATGCCACAATCGACTAAAACTACTAACACTACTAACCCGCCGATATGGAGACTATGCCCCTCCACTCTCCTACACACGTACAAATCCCTACTCCGCCTTATCCTTTGCTATGCAAATGTTGCATGGATATCCGTCCCTCCCAAGTTCTATAAGCCCCTCCTCCACGCTTTCCACATCGGCTTACTTCACACTCCCGCCTCTCCTCATTCATAATGAAAACCTGCGCACAATCTATACCATCCACAAACTCGACTGCAATAATCCCGTCGTTTACCTTTTATTTTCCATTCCTCATATGCTGTCACGCCTTTGCAAAAAAATGGTTCAAATGGCTCTGAGCACTATGGGACTTAACATCTGTGGTCATCAGTCCCCTAGAACTTAGAACTACGTAAACCTAACTAAACTAAGGACAGCACACAACACCCAGTCATCACGAGGCAGAGAAAATCCCTGACCCCGCCGGGAATCGAACCCCGAAACCCGGGCGTGGGAAGCGAGAACGCTACAGCACGACCACGAGCTGCGGACACGACTTTGCAAACATATCCCACCAACCCTCTCTTCTTCCAGATCACAAATTCCGCCCTGTCATTTAGCCATCTTACCAGCTCGTCCCACTCAGTCCACCTTATCAGGGCTCCCTCTCCCTTTCCTCCCCACATTTCACTCCCCCATTTCTACCCTGTTGCCTTTCTTTCTACCTCCCCCCACCCTTGTCTTTCCCAGCAACTGTGAGTGGCTATTGTGCCACCAGTTCCGCCATGTACTCCACCCTCTCTTCTGTCCTAACAGCTACTCCCACTCCATCAGTGTAACGAATCCTTATACCACCACATTTCTACACTCTTCACTGGCCTAACTTTTCCCCTTCAACAGCTGACTCCCTAACCCATTGCAGGACCTTCCAATGTGCGTCTTTCATATATCAGTATTTCGGAAACACGTTTTAAATTTCTTAAATCTGCTCTTATTGTATTTCATTTTACCTTTATTCTTACTGTTGTTAACTGTCAGTGCAAAAAATCATCCACGTACTCGTATATTTGAAAACTTCAGTTTTATTCTTCACCTTCAGAAGTTGTAAATTGAGTGTATATATCTCCACGATCTGTGTCATGTTTTTTCATCTACTTTACTTTTTTATTATCCACTGGCAGAAGAGCTGGTGCCGCTTACAGACCTTCCACCCGCCCTTCCCCCCTATATGGAGCACGGAGAAATGAAGAAACAATAACGAACAGAAAGCGGAGCTGTCATTCGTACTCACATCATCCATGTGAAAAGGTTTGCGGCGTGATTGTGGAAGCATGACGGGTATTAACAGACTCTGGACGCGGAATGGTAGTTGGAGCGAGACGCATGAGACATTCACTTGTGGAAATGAAATTCAATATTCCGAGATCCACAGTGTCAAGAGTGTGCTGAGACCACCAAATTTCAAGCATTACTACTCACAGCGGACGACGCACTGGATGATGGCCTTCGCTTAACGACCCAAAGCAGCGGCGTTTGTGTAGAGTTGTCAGTGCTAACACATAAGCAACACTGCTTGAAATAAGCACAGGAATCAATGTGGGACGAAAGACGAGCGCATACTTCATGGCAGTGCGGCGAAATTTGGCGTTGACGGGTAACAGCAGCGGACTATCGACTCGTGTGTCTTTACTGACAGCACGACATCGCCTCAGCGACTCTCCTTGTCTCGTCACCGTATCGGTTGGACGCTAGACGACTGGAGAAACGTGGCCTGGTCAAATGAGATTTCAGTTGGAAAGAGCTGATGGTAAGATTCGATGGTGGCGCAGACCCCACGAAGTTGTGGACCCAAACTATCAACAATCACTGGGCAAGGTGAAGGTGACTCCATAATTGAGTGGGCTGTTTTCATCTGGAAACCCTCTTTAGCCATTTATGGACTTCATGTTCCCAAATAACGATGGAATTTTTATGAATGACAATGTGCCGCGTCACTGGACCACAACGGTTCACGACTGGTTTGAAGAACATTCTGGAGGAATCGAGAGGACGATTTGTCTATCTATCGAACATTTATGAGACATATTCGAGAGGCCGGTTCGTACTGAAAGTCGTGCACCGCCAACACATTTGCAATTATGGACGGATACAGAGGCAGCACGGTTCAGTATTTCTGTAGGAGACTTCCAACCACTTGTTGAGTCCGTGCCACGCTGAGTTGCTGCACTACGCTAGGGAAAAGGATGTCAACGATATCAGGAGGTATCCCATGACTTTTGCCACCTCAGTGTATTTTTCGCCCATTCCGCTTGAAACGGGCAATGGTCTTGCCGCAGTAGAAACACCGGTTCCCGTCAGATCACCGAAGTTAAGCGCTTTCGGGCGTGGCAGGCAATTGGATGGGTGACCGTCCGGGCCGCCATGCGCTGTTGCCATTTTTCGAGGTGCACTCAGCCTCGTGATGCCAATTGAGGAGCTACTCGACCGAATAGTAGTGGCTCCGGTCACAGAAAAGCATCATAATGACCGGGAGAGCGGGGTGCTGACCACACGCCCCTCCTACCTGTGTCCTGAGCTGAGGATGACATGGCGGTCGAATGGCCCCGATGGGCCACTTCTGGCCCGAAAACGGAGTGCTTAGAGCCACTTGTAACGCTACTACTTTGTACCATTCATATAACTACTGCTGCATTTATTGTCTGTTCATAATAGTAATTATTTTTTACTGTGTGTAATATGCTGAATATGTTTATGTGTGGTTTACGTATATAAAGCAAAAAGGCACGTCGTATGTAACTTCCATTTGGTTTGGTTCATCAGTTTATGTTGTTGATGAAAACTCTTCTAAAGGTAAAGAATCTCAGGGGCAGCCATATCTATGAGCCTAAAATGCATGTCGCTGAGGATGTAAGCTAAACTGATGGTAAGTGTCAGGATGGATGTGGGAACCACAGTGGCGTCGCGCGGTGGGTGCTGGGTTCTGTCAGTGGCGGTAGGTAGCGGCGTAGCTGGATAATCCTGTCTGCGCGGTAATTACATCAGTTAATACACTGAAACTTCCTGGCAGATTAAAACTGTGTGCCAGACCGAGATTCGAACTCGGGACCTTTGCCTTTCGCGGGCAAGTGCTCTACCAAGTGAGCTCCCCAAGCACGACTCACGCCCCTTCCTCACAGCTTTACTTCTGCCAGTACCTCGTCTCCTACCTTCCAAAGTTTACAGAAGCTCTCCTGCATACCTTGCAGAACTAGCACTCCTGAAAGAAAGGATATTGCGGAGACATGGCTTAGCCACAGCCAAGGGGAAGTTTCTAGAATGAAATTTTCACTCTACAGCGGAGTGTGCGCTGATATGAAACTTCCTGGCAAATTAAAACTGTGTGCCGGATCGTGACTCGAACTCGGGACCTTTGCCTTTCGCGGGCAATATCCCTTCTTTCAGGAGTGCTATTTCTGCAAGGTTTGCAGGAGAGCTTCTGTAAAGTTTGGAAAGTAGGAGACGAGGTACTGGCAGAAGTAAAGCTGTGAGGGGGGGGGGGGGCACGATTCGTGCTTGGGTAGCTCACTTGGTAGAGCACTTGCCCGCGAAAGGCAAATTATTGAACATGGAGCTCCACAGCAGACCACCCCTACGTTTTCACATGCTGACCCAACGCCTGGACACTGTACCATCGGGCTCGACTGAAAAACATTGGAAACATGGCTTCTCTTCGAACGAATCGAAGATACACTGACAGCTGCGAACCACCTGCATCCCTTCATGCTTGATGTCTTCCCTGACGGCGATGTCATCTTTCCGCAGCATAACTGTCCGTGCCTCGTAGCCAGAGCTTTGCTACAATGGTTTGAGGAGCATTATTGTGAAATCAAGTTGATGTCTCGGTGACCAAATTCACCTGATTTAAATCCTATGGAACCCATCTGGGTCGTTATCGGGAGCCGTCACTGCGAACACAAATCAGCGGCCCTTTATTTACGCGAATTACATGGCCTGTGCATAGATATCTGACTCCTCATAGCTCCAAAAACCTACTAACAAACTGTCGCACCCATGACATGCTGAATCAGTGATATATTTCGTTCCAAAGACGGACAAATAAGCTATTAAGCAGGTGGTCATAATGCTTAATGTATCCAGACGGGGGTTCAAATGGTTCAAATGGCTCTGAGCACTATTGGACTTAACATCTGTGGTCATCAGTCCCCTAGAACTTAGAACTACTTAAACCTAACTAACCTAAGGACAGCCCACCCGGTTGGCTGTGCGGTCTAACGCATGGCTTTCCGGGCGGAAAGGAGCGCCGGTCCCCGGTACGAACCCGCACGGCGGATTTGTGTCGAGGTCCGGTGAACCGGGCAGTCTATGGATAGTTTTTAGGTGGTTTTCCATCTGCCTCGGCGAATGCAGACTGGGTGCCCTTATTCCGCCTCAGTTACACTATGTCGGCGACTGATGCGCAAACAAGTTCTCCACGTACGCGTACACGACCGTTACTCTACCACGGAAACATAGGGGTTACACTCGTCTGGTGTGAGACGTTCCCTGAGGGGTCCACCGGCGGCCAAACCGCACAATAACCCGCTGGGTTCTTTGTGGGGCGGCGGAGAGTTGAAGTGGACTGCGGTAGTCGTCGTGGGGTTGCGGACCACTGCGACTGCAGCGGGGACGGAGCCTCCCCGTCGTTTCTAGGACCCTGGTTAACATACAGTACAATACATACAACCTAAGGACATCACACACATCCATAACCGAGGCATGATTCGAACCTGCGACCGTAGCGATCGCGCGGTTCCAGACTGTAGCGCCTAGAAGCGCTCGGCCACCCCCGGCGGCCCCAGACGCGGGAAGTGTTTTCATAATCGATAAATATAACGGGAGCTTGAATATACTATATTTAATGGAATGTAACAATAATGTAGTCACACCTTTCAAATTCCTCGCAAAACTGTGTCTGTGTGTTCTCCCTTGTAGGAACGATACGTGACAGGGTGACGTGAGAAAAATGGCTCTGAACACCATGGCTCTTAACATCTGAGGTCATCAGTCCCCTAGAACTTAAGAACTACTTAAATCTAACTAACCTAAGGACATCACACACATCCATGCCCTAGGCAGGATTCGAACCTGCGAACGTAGCGGTCGCGCGCTTCCAGAGTGAAGCGCCTAGAACTGCGCGGCCAGGATGACATGAGACCTCACACTGTAATCTCTAGAGCCGGCCGGTGTGGCCGACCGGTTCTAGGCGCTACAGTCTGGAACCGCGCGATCGCTAGGGTCGCAGGTTCCAATTCTGCCTCGGGCATGGATGTGTGTGATGTCCTTAGGTTAGTTAGGTTTAAGTAGTTCTAAGTTCTAGGGGACTGATGACTTTAGAAGTTAAGTCCCATAGTGCTCAGAGCCATTTTTTTTTGCAATCTCTAGAACGTATTCACAAATCAACCACATATACAGTTAACACTCCAGGCATGTTGAGGATCAGAAAAAGGTCTCGAACTTCACGAAAGCACTAACTTAGCTTATACGACTCTAAAATGCATTCGAAAAGTTGGAAATAAAAAAAAATCTCCTATTCTGTCACTATTTCGATTGGGTTCCACATAAAACATACTTCTCAAATGAAAATTTTCTTCTGCTCGTTTTTTGCAGCGCAAACTCACAAATAAATTTATCATTGTCAATTAGTATCTCTTGTTGGATTTCCAAAATAGTTAGATTGGTAATCTCAACGTGGACATTTTAGATTTTAAATAATTGTTAATTGGTGCCAATTTAGAGAAGCTTCTCTCACAACTAGCACTACTTATGATTCAGTGTTATAACTATTTTGAGCATCCCTTCTTCGAATCTGGACTCAAAATAAACTTTAAAAAAACCAATGAGCCTGAATCAGTACGTCCTCTCTTACAAGCTGTTGAAGGTACGAAACCTCGTAGTCGCACGCGAGCTTAAACTCTTTTCTGTCAATATCTTGAGAAGCTTGGCCGGTGTTGCATCCTTCATCATCAACGCCCAGTATTATTGCAAGCCTCAAGAAATTTACGTCTCGGTACGTGAATGTATTTATTTTCTTTGTTGAAACTGTCTTAAATACGAGTATGTCTTTGGTTTTTTTCCTTCTTAGGGACGTCTCGCACAAACAAGTCATATAAAAATCTTGGAAAACGATTAGTTCAGTGTGACGGAAAGCGTAGAAGTCACTAACAAAATTATGCAGAAAATAAATTATAAGGTCCCTCTCTTCTGATTATAAGTCACAACTAAATGCTGCTACGCGTGTCAGAGAGCTCGATTATTTTTTGGTTAACTGTGAAAAAGGGGGCTGGCAAATTAAGGGCTCGCACCGGGTGGGAGAAATCCACGCTACTCCACTGAGGCATCACCGCAAAGCCAGGGTTGATGACCGAGACGACAGCAGAGCTGTGTTCGGCTGTGGACAGCGAGACGTGCCGGTGGCGGGAGGCGGCTTTTGTTCCAGGCCGCCGTTATTTACGTCGGTCCAGGGCACGGCAGCTGCCTGGCGTGGAGTGCGTGGCGTGGTGTGGCAGCCAAGGCTGACCCGCTGGGGCCCGGCCGCCGAACAAAGGCCCGGCCGGTTTGCTGCCCGCCGGAGTCGAACTGAAGCCCGCAGCTGCTGACGCGCCCCACTCCGCACGCCGTACGTTTCCCACCATCTCTCAGCAGGCAGCCGTTTTGGAGTTGACCGTACCGTAGCTGCCGAACACGACGGTACAACGACTGCAATTTGCACACCTACGTTGCAGAAAGGTGAAAGGAGTATATAGAGGGTCTATGCAAGGGCGATGTACTTGAGGACAATATTATGGAAATGGAAGAGGATGTAGATGAAGATGAAATGGGAGATATGATACTGCGTGAAGAGTTTGACGGAGCACTGAAAGACCTGAGTCGAAACAAGGCCCCGGGAGTAGACAACATTCCATTAGAACCACTGACAGCCTTGGGAGAGCCAGTACTGACAAAACTCTACCATCTTGTGAGTAAAATGTATGAGACAGGGGAAATACCCTCAAAGTTCAAGAAGAATATAATAATTCCAATCTCAAAGAAAGCAGGCGTTGACAGATGTGAAAATTACCGAACTATCAGTTTCATAAGTCACAGCTGCAAAATACTGACGCGAATTATTTACAGACGAATGGAAAAACTGATAGAAGCCGACCTCGACGAAGATCAGTTTGGATTCCGCAGAAAAATTGGAACACGTGAGGCAATACTGACCCTACGACTTATCTTAGAAGCTAAATTAAGGAAAGGCAAAGCTATGTTTCTAGCATTTGTAGACTTACAGAAAGCTTTTGACAATGTTGACTGGAATACTCTCTTTCAAATTCTGAAGGTGGCAGGGGTAAAATACAGGGAGCGAAAGGCTATTTACAATTTGTACAGAAACCAGATGGCAGTTATAAGATTCGAGGGGTATGAAAGGGAAGCAGTGATTGGGAAGGGAGTGAGACAGGGTTGTAACCTATCCTCGGTGTTATTCTATCTGTATATTGAGAAAGCAGTGAAGGAAACAAAAGAAAAATTCAGAATAGGAATTAAAATCCATGGAGAAGCAATAAAAGCTTTGAGGTTCGCCGATGACATTGTAATTCTGTCAGAGACAGCAAAGGACTTGGAAGAGCAGTTGAACGGAATGGACAGTGTCTTGAAAGGAGGATATAAGATGAACATCAACAAAAGCAAAACGAGGATAATGGAATGTAGTCGAATTAAGTCGGATGATGCTGTGGGTATTAGATTAGGAAATGAGACACTTAAAGTAGTAAAGGAGTTTTGCTATTTGGGGAGCAAAATAACTGATGACGGTCGAAGTAGAGAGGATATAAAATGTAGACTGGCAATGGCAAGGAAAGCGTTTCTGAAGAAGAGAAATCTGTTAACATCGAGTATAGATTAAGTGTCAGGAAGTCGTTTCTGAAAGTATTTGTATGAACTGTAGCCATTAATGGAAGTGAAACATGGACCATAAATAGTTTGGACAAGAAGAGAATAGAAGCTTTCGAAATGTGGTGCTACAGAAGAATACTGAAGATAAGGTGGGTAGATCACATAACTAATGAGGAGGTATTGAATAGAATTGGGGAGAAGAGGAGTTTGTGGCACAACTTGACTAGAAGAAGGGATCAGTTGGTAGGACATGTTCTGAGGCATCTTGGGATCACCAATTTAGTATTGGAGGGCAGCGTGGAGGGTAAAAACCGTAGAGGGAAACCAAGAGATGAATACACTAAGCAGATTCAGATGGATGTAGGCTGCAGTAGGTACTGGGAGATGAAGAAGCTTGCACAGGATAGAGTAGCATGGAGAGCTGCATCAAACTAGTCTCAGGACTGAAGACCACAACAACAACAACAACGTTGCAACAGTTTACCCATTGTCTCCATGTTCATCCTCATCCAAAATCCTCGAACAACCGTGAAGTAAGTGGCATAGAGTGCTCCCCATTCTAACTTGTCTAAAGGTAAGTGGTATTTCTCGTTCAATTCGCGTATGGAACATTGAAGAAATGACTGTTTAAAAGCCGGTGTCCGCACTGTAGTCAGTCTGATCTTATCTGCCACACTGTAGACTGCTATCGAATTTCTGAGCATACGCGACAGGTTTACAGGTACGTGAGTCGCTCCAAGACTTCTTAAGTAATAGACCAAGCACGTTGTCTTGAGCAACGGATCTTGAATCAGAGACAAAAGTATCGCCATTCGTAGCTAAGGAAAATCGAACAGGACCGCACTTGTTGTCTTTACACATCGAAGGGCCAAAGAAACCGGTATAGGAGCGCATATTCAAAGATATGTATACAGAGATACGTTTACAGAGGAACGTGAACAGGCAGAATACAGCGTTGCGGTCGGAAACGCCTATATGAGACAACAACTTCCTGGCGCAGCTCTTCGATCGGTTACTTCTGCTACAATGGCAGGTTATCAACGTTTAAGTGAGTTTGAACATTGTGTTATAGTCTGCGCACGAGCGATGGAACACAACATCTCAGACGCAGCGATAAAGTGGGGATTTTCCCGTACGACCATTTCACGAGTGTACTGTGAATACCAAACTTTCTGTTCTGCCTTACGGCAGGTCTTGTCATGGGGTAAGCCTCGTCAGAGAGATCCACCGCATGAACATCGAGGGAAGTGATTCCAGTAGTGGTTTCCCGTTGACTTCCACTGAAGATGATGAAATAATAATGAGGACAACACCCAGTCCTTGAGCTGAGAAAATCTCCGACCCAGCCAGGAATTGAACCTGGGTCCCTTGGCATGACAGACTGCCGCGCTGACCACTCAGCTATCAGGGCGGACTGTGAATATCAGGTATCCGGTAAAGTATCAGCTCTCAGACATCGCTGCAGCCGGAGAAAGAGCCTGCAAGAACGGGACCAACAACGACTGAAGAGAATCGACCAACGTGACAGAAGTGCGACTCTTCCGCAAATTGCTGACGATTCAATGAGGGCCATGAACAAGTGTCAGCGTGCGAACCCTTCAACGAAACATCATCGATATGGGCAATCGGAGCCGAAGGCCCACTCGTGTACCCTTCATAACTGCACGAGACAAAGCTTTACACCTCGCCTGGGGCCATCAACATCTACATTGGACTGATGATGACTGGAAACATGTTGCCTGGTCGGACGAGTCTCGTTTGAAATTGTATCGAGTGGACGGACGTCTACGGGTATGGAGACAACCTCATGAATCCATGGACCCTGCATGTCATCAGGTGCTGTTCAAGCTGGTATAGGATCTGGAATGGTGTGGGGCGTGTGCAGTTGGAGTGATATGCGACCCCTGATACGTCTCTGACAGGTGACACGTACGTAAGCATCCTGTCTCATCACCTCCATCCATTCATGTCCATTGTGCATTCAGACGAAGTTGGGCAATTCCAGCAGGACAATGTGACTCCCCACACGTCCAGAATCGCTACAGAATGGTTCCAGGAGCACTCTTCTGAGTTTGAACACTTCCACTGGCCACCAAACTCTGCAGACACGAGCATTACTGAGCATATCCGGGGTGCCTTGCAGCGTGCTGTTCAGAAAAGATCTTCACCTCGTCGTATTTGTGGACATCCCTGCAGCATTCATGGCGTCAGTTCCCTCCAGCACTACTTCAGACATTATTCGAGTCCAAGCCACGTCGTGTTGCGGCACTTCTGCGTGATCACGGGGGTCCTATACGATATTAGGCAGTTGCGCCAGTTTATTTGGCTCTTCAGTGCAGATAAATAATCTGTCGGAGAGAGTGAGCAACAATCTGCGATCTTTCCCGATGACATTGTAGTGCAGGGAAAATGTCGTTGAGTAATTGTAGGTAGCTGCAGGATGACTTGAACAGAACTTCTAATTGATGTGCTGGATGGGAGGCTGCTCTACACGGGGTAAAGTGTAAGCTGATGCATGTGAGTAGAAAAAACCGTCATGTCGTGTTCGAATATAGTATTAGTGGTGTTGCTTGACACAGTTACGTCAGCCGTGCAGTTGCAAAACGATATGAAATAGAGTACACTCGTAAGGTCAGATGTAGGAAGGGTGTACTGTAGAGAAATGGGATAGTTCTCGGAAAATATAACATCGTCTATAATCAATATTATGTAAGGAGCACTTGTGTGAATCATTCTTGAAAATAGCTTGAGTATTTAGGATCCCGACTAGGCATAATTAAAGGAAGAAGTACAGATGCGTGCTGTTTGATTTGTTACAGGTATGATTAAGAAAATGATCCTTGAACTCGAATGGGAATTCGTGAAGGGAAGAAGACGTTCTTTTTTTTTGTGAAACAGTATTGAGAGAGTTTATAGAACTGCCGTTTGCGACTGCATAACGATCCTACTGCCGCCATCTTGTGTAACGGCCGCGAAGATAAAGAAATCAGGGCTCGTCGTGAGGCATATCAGAAAAGTCGTTTTCCCTATCTCTAATCGCCAGTAGAATAGAAAAATGAGTAGCTGCCGTACAACGTACTCTCGTCTGTCCCGGGTTTGAAATTCCGCCGCGTCTTAATTTTTGATTAATAATCAGCATTGGCGGCCGAAGCCTTCCGGCATAAGAAGTCACCCTCATTCTGCCAACGGCGTTGCAAAGAGGATGGAGGAGCGGACAGAGGTTCAGGGCACTCTCTTGTCCTGGGGGTGGGAAACTGCCACTAAATACGGAAGAATCAGCAATGATCAGCGGCATGAGGATGCAGAAGGCAATGGAAACCACTGAATTAAAGACACGTAACGTCTATCCACAGGACATGTGGCCTGTAATTGAAGAAGTGTCATGATGATCTCTCCACTGGCAAAAGATTCCGGAATAATCAACAAGAAGATAACGAGTCGGGACGTGGAATGTCAGAAGCTTGAACGTGGTAGGGAAATTAGAAAATCTAAAAAGGGAAATGCAAAGGCTCAATCTATATGTAATAGGGGCCAGTGAAGTGAAATGGATGTGAAATGGAAAGAAGACAAGGATTTCTGGTCAGAGGGATATAGGGTAATGTCAATATCAGCTGAAAACTATATAACAGGAGTAGGATTCGTTATGAATAGGAAGGTAGGGCAGAGAGTGAGTTACTGTGAACAGTTCAGTGACAGGGTTGTTCTTATCAGAGCCGACAGCAAACCAACACCGACAACGATCAGAGCCGACAGCAAACCAACACCGACAACGATAGTTCAGGTATATACACTGACGGCGCACGCTGAAGATGAAGAGATAGAGAAAGTTTATGAGGATACTGAAAGGGTAATACAGAATGTAAAGTGCGATGAAAATCTAATAGACATGGGAGATTTGAATGCAGTTGTAGGGGAGGGAGTAGAAGTAAAGGTTACAGGAGAATATGGGCTTCGGACAAGGAATGAGAGAAGAGAAAGACTAATTGAGTTCTGTGAAGGGTTTCAGCTAGTAACAGCGAATATTCTATTCAAGAATCACAAAAGGAGGAGATCTACTTGGAAAAGGCCGGTGATACGGAAAGATTTTAGTTAGATTACATCATGGTCAGACAGAGATTCCGAAATCAGATACCGGAGTGTTAGGTGTACCCAGTATCAGATACAGACTCTGATCACAATATAGTAATGATGATGAATAGACTGGAGTTTAAGACATTAGTCAGGAAGAATCAATACGCAAAGAAGTGGGATACGGAAGTACTCTGGAATGAAGAGTGACGGTTGAAGTTCTCTAAGGCTATAGATACAGCAGAAATAGCTCAGTAGGCAGTACATTTGAACGGGAATGGGCATCTCTAAAAAGGACCATCACAGAAGTTGGAAAGAAAAACATATGTGCAAGGAAGGTAATTACGAAGAAACCGTGGGTAACAGAAGAAATACTCCAATTGATCGATGAAAGGACGAAGTATAAAAGTGTTCTGGGAAACTCAGGAATACAGAAATACAAGTCACTGATGAATGAACAGAAAGTGCATGGAAGCTAAGAGGAAATGGCAGCTTGAATAATGTGAAGAAATCGAAAAGTGATTGTCGGAAGTCAGGAAAGTCAATAGAAGCTTCGGTGACATTAAAAGCAAGGGCGATAACATCAAGAGTGCAGCGGGAATTCCACTGTTAAATGCAGAGAGGAGATCAGATGGGTCGAAAGAATACATAGAAAGCCTCTATGAGGGGGAAGATTTGTCTGATGTGATAGAAGAAGAAACAGAAGTCGACTTAGAAGAGATAGGGGATCCAGTATTAGAATCAGAATTTAAAAGTGCTTTGGAGGTCTTAAGATCAAATAAGGCAGAAGGGATATTCCATTAGAATTTCTAAAATCATTGGGGGAAGTGGCAACAAATCGACTATTCACGTTGGTGTGTAGAATATATGAGTCTGGCGACGTACCATCTGACTTCCGGAAAATTATCCACACAATTCCGAAGACAGCAAGAGCTGACAAGTGCGAGATTTATCGCATAATAAGCTTAATAGCTCATGCATCCAAGTTACTTACAATACTAATAGATAGAAGAATGGAAAAGAAAATTGAGGATGCACTAGATGACGATCGGTTTCGCTTTAGGAAAGGTAAAGGCACCAGAGAGGCAGTTCTGACGTTGTGGTTAATAATGGAAGCAAGACTAAGAAAAATCAAGTCACGTTCATAGGATTTGTTGACCTGGAAAAAACGTTCGAGAATGTAAAATGGTACAAGATATTTCCTAATTCTGAAAAAGTAGTGGTAAGCAATAGGAAGAGACGTGTCATATACAACACGTACAACGGCCAAGAGGTAATCAGAGTGGACGTCCAAGAAAGGAGTGCTTGTATTAAAGGGTGTAAGACAAGGATGTAGTCTTTCGCCCCTACTGTTCAATCTGTACAACGAGGAAGCAATGATGGAAATAAAAGGAAGACTCAGGAGTGGAATTAAAATTCAAGGTGAAAGGATATCAATGATACGATTTGCTGGTGGCATTGCTATCTTGAGTGACAGTGAAGAAGAATTACATGATCTGCTGAACGGAACGAACAGTACGGTTTGAGAGTAAATCGAAGAAAGACGAAGGCAATGGGAAGCAGTAGAAATGAGAACAGCGAGAAACTTAACATCAGGATTGATGGTCAGGAAGTAGATGAAGTTAAGGATTTCTGCTACCTAGGGAGTAAAATAACTAATGATGGACGGAGCAAGGTGGACATCAAAAGCAGATTAGCAACGGCAAAGACGACATTCCTGGCCAGGAGAAGTGTGCTAATATCAAATATCGGCCTTAATATCAGGAAGAAATTTCTGAGAATGTACGTCTGGAGTACAGCATTGTACGGTAGTGAAACATGGACTGTGAGAAAACCGGAATAGAAGAGAATCGAAGCATATGAGGTGTGGTGCTACAGACGAATGTTGAAAATTAGGTGGGCAGATAAGGCAAGGATTGAGGAGGTTCTGCGCAGAATCGGAGAGGAAGGGAACATCTATAAAACACTGATAAGGTGAAGGGACAGGATGATATGACATCTGTTAAGACATCAGGAAATGACTTACATTGTACTAGAGGGAGCTGTAGAGGGAAAAAGCTGTAGAGGAAGACAGAGATTGGAATACATCCAGCAAATAATTGAGGACGTAGGTTGCAAGTGCTTTCCCTGAGATGAAGAGGTTAGCACAGGAGAGGAATTCGTGGCGGGCCGCATCAAACCAATCAGAAGGCCGGTGGCAAAAAAAAATTGCATCCAGTGACGCCTATGAGCTGAGGATGACATGACGGACGGTCAGTGGCATTGAGCCTCCATGGAGCCGGCCACTGTAGCCGAGCGGCTCTAGGCGCTTCAGTCTGGAACCGCGCGGCTGTTACGGTCGCAGGTTCGAGTCCTGCCTCGGGCATGGACGCGTGTGAAGTCCTTAGGTTAGTTAGGTTTAAGTAGTTCTAAGTCTAGGTGACTGATAACCTCAGATGTTAAGTCCCATAGTGCTTAGAGCTATTTGAGCCATGCTGCTCATAGAATAGAGTAAGAGATGAAGACTAATAAGAGAGGGTGCAGTGATTGAGACTACGACAGTGCAAACGTAGAATATGACACTGACTATGCAGGGACAGGGAAAGCAGAAAGGTGGAAGAAGTATATAGAGGGTCTATACAAGGGCGATGTACTTGAGGACAATATTATGGAAATGGAAGAGGATGTAGATGAAGATGAATTGGGAGATATGATACTGCGTGAAGAGTTTGACAGAGCACTGAAAGACCTGAGTCGAAACAAGGCCCCGAGAGTAGACGACATTCCATTAGAACTACTGACGGCCTTGGGAGAGCCAGTCCTGACAAAACTCTACCATCTTGTGAGCAAGATGTACGAGACAGACGAAATACCCTCAGACTTCAAGAAGAATATAATAATTCCAACCCCAAAGAAAGCAGGTGTTGACAGATGTGAAAATTACCGAACTATCAGTTTAATCAGCCACTACTGCAAAATACTAACACGAATTCTTTACAGACGAATGGAAAACTGGTTGAAGCCGACAACGGGGAAGATCAGTTTGGATTCCATAGAACTGTTGGAACACGTGAGGCAATACTGACTTACCTTAGAAGAAACATTAAGGTAAGGCAAACCTACGTTTCCAGCATTTGTAGACTTAGAGAAAGCTTTTGACAATGTTGACTGGACTACTCTCTTTCAAAGTCTGAAGGTGGCAAGGGTAAAATATAGGGAGCGAAAGGCAATTTACAATTTGTACAGAAACCAGATGGCAGTTATAAGAGTCGAGGGGCATGAAAAGGAAGCAGTGGTTGGGAAGAGAGTGAGACAGGGTTGTAGCCTATCCCCAATGTTATTCAATTTGTATATTGAGCAAGCAGTAAAGGAAACAAAAGAAAGATTCGGACTAGGAATCAAAATCCATGGAGAAGAAATAAAAACTTTGAGGTTCGCCGATAACATTGCAATTCTTTCAGAGACAGCAAAGGACTTGGAAGAGCAGTGGAACGGAATGGACAGTGTCTTGAAAGGAGGATATAAGATGAACATCAACAAAAACAAAACGAGGATAATGGATTGTAGTCGAATTAAGTCGGGTGATGCTGAGGGAATTAGATTAGGAAATGAGACACTTAAAGTAGTAAAGGAGTTTTGCTATTTGGGGAGCAAAATAACTGATGATGGTCGAAGTAGAGAGGATATAAAATGTAGACTGGCAATGGGAAGGAAAGCGTTTCTGAAGAAGAGAAATTTGTTAACATCGAGTACAGATTTAAGTATCAGGAAGTCGTTTCTGAAAGTATTTGTATGAAGTGTACACATGTATGGAAGTGAAACATGGACGATAAATAGTTCGGACAAGAAGTGAATAGAAGCTTTCGAATTGTGGTGCTACAGAAGAATGCTGAAGATTGGATGAGCAGATCACGTAACTAATGAGGAGGTATTGAATAGAATAGGGGAGAAGAAGAGTTTGTGGCACAACTTGACAAGAAGAAGGGACCGGTTGGTAGGACATGTTCTGAGACATCAAGGGATCACAAATTTAGCATTGGAGTGCAGCGTGGAGGGTAAAAATTGTAGAGGGAGATCAAGAGATGAATACACTAAGCAGATTCAGAAGGATGTAGGTTGCAGTAAGTACTGGGAGATGAAGAAACTTGCACATGATAGATTAGCATGGAGAGCTGCATCAAACCAGTCTCAGGACTGAAGACCACAACAACAACAACACTATGCTTACCGGCACGTAGCCATAAATAATTATTCTTATGCTGGTGTGATTTGGTCGGAAAAGCGTACGTCACAAATTTATCGTACATAAGTATTCATCGCGATTTCCAGCAGTCGTTAGCTTTTGTACGAAAATCTTTGGAGATTGGCACCACCATAGTAAAGTATGGAAGGTATTAATGTCTTTAGAGGCTTCTTTTTAAGCTCGAAAGGAAACACTTTTTTATGTTTCTGCAGGGACTAAAGTAACGCTGACACCTTCTTACAGAGTGCTGTTCTGCGTTCAGTCAGTTCTAAGTGACGGTCCAGAATTATACCCAAGTTCTTTGCAGGAGAAGGAAAGGTTATTTTTGCCCCACTTAGGATTAACGGTGCAAGAGGTTCTCTGAACTGATGGGCGAAAAGTCTTTTGTGAGCGACTAATATTGCTTGCTTTTTAGATTGGTTAAGTTTCAAACGTATGTTCTGCGCCCACGCTGATACGGCAAGAAAATCGACATTTACGTGTTGGAAGGCTATGTAAACCTTTGTTGAACTTGCACTTAGATATAACTGAATGTAGTCAGCGTATAGGCGATATTTTCGATGGGAGAGAGTAGTTGACACATCATAAACAAATAATGAGCAGAGTAATAGACCCAACACTGATCCTTGTGGGATCCCTGGTACTGTATCTCTCCATCTACATCTACATCATACTCCGCAAACCACCTAATGGTATACGGCGGAGGGTACTTTCGGTACCACTATCTGATCCTCCAACCCTGTTCCACTCGCGAATTGTGCTTGGGAAGAAGCCTCTGTATTCGCTCGAATTTTCTCCTCGTGGCCAATACGCGAGATTTATGTGCGGGGGAAATAATATGTTGTCCGACTGCTCCTGAAAACTGCTGTCCCGAAATTTCAATAGTAAATCTCTCCGAGATGCAAACGCCGGTCTTGTAACGTCTGGGTCCGCAGCTCGTGGTCATGCGGTAGCGTTCTCGCTTCCCGCGCCCGGGTTGCCGGGTTCGATTCCCGCCGGGGTCAGGGATTTTCTCTGCCTCGTGACGACTGGGTGTTGTGTGATGTTCTTAGGTTGGTTAGGTTTAAGTAGTTCTAAGTTGCAACGTCTGCCAGTGGACTTTGTTTAGCATCTCCGTAACGCTCTCTCGCCAGGTAAACGATCCCGTGTCAAAACACGGCGCTCTTCGTTGGATCTTCTCTGTCTCTTCTATCAGACCTCCCTGATTCCAGATAGATGAACAATACTCAAGAACTTCGAGAACAAGCGCCTTACGAACCACGTCTTTCGTGGATGAGTTACATTTCCTTAAGATTCTTCAGATGAATCTGAGTCTGGTGTCTGCTTTTCCCATTATCTGTTTTATGTGGTAATTCCACTTAAGGTCGGTCTGAATGGTTACGCCTAGATACTTTATGGCAGTCCCGGCGGAGGTTCGAATCCTCCCTCTGGCATGGGTGTGTATGTTTGTCCTTAGGATAATTTAGGTTAAGTAATGTGTAAGATTAGCAGTTAAGTCCCATAAGATTTCACACACATTTGAACATTTGAACTTTATGGCAGACGCTGTCTCCAGCCGTTTGTCATTAATCGTGTAGTTGTACAGTAGTGAATTTCTTTCCTATGTATGAGCAATAGGTTACATTTATTTACGTTCAGAGTCAACTGCCAGAACCTGCACCATTCATCAATTCTCTGCAGGTCGTTCTGCAAGTTCTTACTATCTTCTGGCGTTGCTACTTTTGTATAGACAACTGTACCATCTGCGAATAGCCTTAAAGAGCATCCGCCACTTTCTACTAGATCATTTATATACTTTGTAAACAGCAGCGGTCTTATCACATTCCCCTGTCGTACTGTGTTGAGTTCTATCTGCAAGAAAGTCTTGAATCCAATCGCAAGTCTGCTCCGATACTCAGTAAGTTCGTAACTTTTTTTCATTATACGGCAATGCGGGATGGTGTCAAATGCCTTACAGAAATCAAGGAACACAGCATCAACCTGAGCGCCGCTGTCCACTGCGCTGTGGATCTCATGGAGGAACAGAGCGAGCTGAGTTTCGCAGGACCTCTGTTTGTGGAATCCATTTTGATTTTTCTAACGGAGATGTTCATTTTCCAAAAACGTCCTAATACCATTCTGACCGATTTGTTCCAATCGTTACACACTGCAAGCTTGCTGCTCCCTTTTAGGATCTGGACTGTAATAAAAATGGCAAGGTACTGTTAATCAGAACACAGGGAGAAGTTGTGATCTAAATGACAATAGATTTATTCATCTTTAACATCACAAGACAACAAAAATGACTAAAGAAACGTCACACGAACATTTTTTTATTTGATGAACGCTTTCACTAACATGGGATCTATGGTGGACAAAGCGGTCAGTCGGGGATCAACACACGACACTAACCGTAACACTAGTCGCTTTATCTGACTTCGTACACGTTAATCCGGGTTATGGCACAAAAACTACGTCACCATCAAGCGTATATACTGTACTATTCCAAAAAAAGATATATGTTTCGAAAGAGCAGGCTGCTGAGATAAATTGGAGCCCTACGCCGTAGCAGCGAGTACCTTACCCTTCTGTTGGTCAGGGCGGCACGCCACGATGCGTTCGGCGACTGAAGTCATGGACGGCAGCAATCTGTTATTAATGGCGCGTGGGCGAAAAATTCAAGTACGCGCTCTCGCGTTCGGTTAATTCGGAACTCAGGCACTTCCCTATGAGCCTCTGAAAACCCGGTGGATTCCAGTGTGCAGGTGGACAAGTTTGCTGGTCTGCCAAACCGATTTGACTCCGCGCTACGACTGTGCGTGACGGAATATGTCAGATGTTTAGATGGCTGACTCAAGACAGATAAGTACACCCACGCAACACTCGTTGTGTGTGTGATGCTAGAGGCAGTACTTCTGATAGTTCAGAAGGTCACATGCTCTAAGTGTCACACTAGCCAAGGACACAAGTCTCATCGTTTAGGTAGAGGCCTGCAGTTCTTTACTAGCGAAGTACGAGTACAAGAGAGATCTCTTCCCTTTCTGTCCACTTCCTTGTCAGCTTGGTAGCAAAGCACATGTACATCTTAGACTTCCCCCACTTTACCACAAACCAATCATGAGCTGGAGCGCGGCATTCGAAGCTGGGAGAGCACCCTTTGCCCTGCATACACCGATTTGACCAATCAGAGACTTTAAAGTTAATTGGGAAAAAAATGAGATTCAGCTTTGCAACCTCTTTCCCACGCATTTACGCTGTGTGTTTTGCTAACAATATGACCAGGATGGAACCACAGCTCTCCATAAAAAGCTTGTTATTTCCCCTCTTGCGCCCATTTCGAGGTTTCCATAGAACAGCCATAAACCCGCTAAAATGCTCGTACTTTCACAAATATGTTTTGTAACAGGGTCTGAACGTCTGGGCGCCAATGACCTGTCCCACTGCCCGCATCTCGTGGGTGTGCGGTAGCGTTCTCGTTTCCCACGCCCGGGTTCCCGGGTTCGATTCCCGGCGGGGTCAGGGATTTTCTCTGCCTCGTGATGGCTGGGTGTTGTGTGATGTCCTTAGATTAGTTAGGTTTAAGTAGCTCTAAGTTCTAGGGAACTGATGACCATAGATGTTAAGTCCCATAGTGCTCAGAGCCATTTGAACCATTTTGAACCTGTCCCACTGAAATTCGCAGAACGCTCACAGTAGTCTTGTCGGCTTCCTGCCTAAGAAGGGCCCATCCTCTGCTTTATTGCCGGTCTACAATGCACTGGCCATTGCAGCGGCGACTTCTCGGCGCTAGTCTAGTCAGTCTACCTGGACGTGGATGCTCACCGACCGGCTCCAACCAACGTGTCTCCACAATCAGACCGCAGAATTTGGCCATCCGGAAGTATTTCCACTCAGGTTCTGCAGAAAAAACACGCAGTCAAATCGTAATGAACATAATCTTCCCTAAGAACATGAAGTGGCATAACATCGAATCAGATGTGAGAGTGCCCTGCAGTCTCTCAGTACGTTTGGGGAGATGTAAAATACGCATGGAACCACTGAACAGCACTTGAAGAAAATATTCATTTGTGCACTTAGGAAATAGAACGCAACAGTCGACATTGTCGAAAGTTTTGCTGAAATCCAAAAAGCACATAATAGTCGCCCGCTGTTTATCCTTAGTTTGTTTCAGTTCGTCATTCTTTTTTATAAGAGAAGTCGTAGTGCCATAAACCTGACTGGCAGTCATCTAGAAGTTCGTTTGGTGTTAAATAGTTACTAAAGCCTTGCAGAATGCTAGTAGAATGAAAATGGGAAGCTATTTTTAAGAATCCTTCTTGCGTAATAGTTTTATGAGTCCCTGCTTCCAGGCAGTTCTTTACTATCCTAACATTCTGCCAATGAATTGAAGTCTATGACCTGCTTCACCTGGATTGAACCCATTTCCACACAAACTGTTGTACTTACGTGGTTTTCGATTTGACTTAGTCCAGCGGTGACTCATTCGTATTATATTCTTAGTAGACTACGGTCTTGGTCTTCTGAAAGATATAGTTTTACGTTTATGAAAAGTTAAAGCAAGTTACCAACCTCTGAAACACTCGGAAATCTTCGAAATTCTACTATTAATATTGTTTACAATGTCTTTAAGGGAAATAGGCAAGCGTCCGATCCCGCCCGTCTGCTTTGACCCATGACGTCACAAATATGGCAGACACGACCATGAACCACGATTCCAATATTGCGCATATAAAGTCGGTACGTAGACATTATGAGGACGAAAATACATCGAAAAACAAACACACACACTTTCCACAAAAAGCCTAATGACGCTAACGGGACAAGCGCTGGAAATGGGGTGTTTCTGGGTGGGGGCAAACTAAATATAAACAAATTTAGACACCCACCCCTATGCAAAACCACACAAAACGACGAAAAAAACGGACATCACAAAACTCCCCAAATACCACTAAACACAATATCATCTGGAATCGGACACTTCAAGCTCAACAGCAGCTCCCGATCCCATAAATTAGGAACATTTCCCTTGGCCTATATAGCTCAAAAACATCTCCCGATACCAATATCAACATACACAGCCACACGTTGTGATCGAACACTTCCCTTGGCCTGCGCACTGTTAATTTTATCCGCCATATCCATTCCTGAACAAAAACAACAATGGATTAATTTTACTAAAATTACCACACGATGTACAGCAAACAACACTAAATTAACCGTCACACAAAATCGTTAACTCCCTGAAACGAATTCCACTACAAACACAGCCGACACTCGAACAATTCTGGATAATGAGCAAAAGCAAACTGAGCCCATTACACCACACAAACGAAAACCCTGAACATACCACCAGAGAGCACAACAAAGCACAACACGACGACATCTGCAAACACGCCACACTACAACCAAACTCCGGGCCGTCATGACGTCAAACGCGACAACACCCTTACGTCACGGGTCAAAGCCGACGCGTGGCATCGGACGCTTCTGTCGACCCTCTTAAGATATAACATGAACAACTAGCCTTCAAATACGCTTCGCTGGGACCCACCTGAACTTAAAGGAGTGGACAAAAATACGGAAAAATCGCGAGATATGCGTTCTTGAACATAAATGCAAGTGCTAGCCAAGCCTGCAGGTTGCGTTGCTGTATTTGACGACGAACGGTACGGGTGCAATGTCCTCAGTACGTTACAAGTGTCAACAGTTGTGAAAATAGTGTTCTGTGTAGTTGTGCGTGTATGATATCGGGGTTAACTGACTTCTAAAGTGGGCAAGTTGTTGGTGCTCGTATCGCTAGTGGTTCAAGAGGCACCGTATCGAAGATTATGTCTCATACATGGTAAGTGGAAAAACATCATTCGCTAAGTCACAATACGGACGGACGTGTGGGCTGAGTGTTTGTGACAAACAGTTATTGGGGAGGACTGTGACGGCAAATAAGAAAACAACTGCAAAAGTCACTGTAGAACTGAATGTCGCACTCGCGAGCCCTATCAGCACCAAAACAACATGAAGGGAGCTCCATTATCAGGGAATTGCACGTAGAAGCAATTAAAATCGCTCAAAAGAGGAAAGGCCGCTGGACGTGATGGGATACCAGTTCGATTTCAGACATACACTCCTGGAAATTGAAATAAGAACACCATGAATTCATTGTCCCAGGAAGGGGAAACTTTATTGACACATTCCTGGGGTTAGATACATCACATGATCACACTGACAGAACCACAGGCACATAGTCACAGGCAACAGAGCATGCACAATATCGGCACTAGTACAGTGTATATCCACCTTTCGCAGCAATGCAGGCTGCTATTCTCCCATGGAGACGATCGTAGACATGCTGGATGTAGTCCTGTGGAACGGCTTGCCATGCCATTTCCACCTGGCGCCTCAGTTGGACCAGCGTTCGAGCTGGACGTGCAGACCGCGTGAGACGACGCTTCATCCAGTCCCAAACATGCTCAATGGGGTACAGATCCGGAGATCTTGCTGGCCAGGGTAGTTGACTTACACCTTCTAGAGCACGTTGGGTGGCACAGGATACATGCGGACGTGCATTCTCCTGTTGGAACAGCAAGTTCCCTTGCCGGTCTAGGAATGGTAGAACGATGGGTTCGATGACGGTTTGGATGTACCGTGCACTATTCAGTGTCCCCTCGACGATCACCAGTGGTGTACGGCCAGTGTAGGAGATCGCTCCCCACACCATGATGCCGGGTGTTGGCCCTGTGTGCCTCGGTCGTATGCAGTCCTGATTGTGGCGCTCACCTGCACGGCGCCAAACACGCATACGACCATCATTGGCACCAAGGCAGAAGCGACTCTCATCGCTGAAGACGACACGTCTCCATTCGTCCCTCCATTCACGCCTGTCGCGACACCACTGGAGGCGGGCTGCACGATGTTGGGGCGTGAGCGGAAGACGGCCTAACGGTGTGCGGGACCGTAGCCCAGCTTCATGGAGACGGTTGCGAATGGTCCTCGCCGATACCCCAGGAGCAACAGTGTCCCTAATTTGCTGGGAAGTGGCGGTGCTGTCCCCTACGGCACTGCGTAGGATCCTACGGTCTTGGCGTGCATCCGTGCGTCGCTGCGGTCCGGTCCCAGGTCGACGGGCACGTGCACCTTCCGCCGACCACTGGCGACAACATCGATGTACTGTGGAGACCTCACGCCCCACGTGTTGAGCAATTCGGCGGTACGTCCACCCGGCCTCCCGCATGCCCACTATACGCCCCCGCTCAAAGTCCGTCAACTGCACATACGGTTCACGTCCACGCTGTCGCGGCATACTACCAGTGTTAAAGACTGCGATGGAGCTCCGTATGCCACGGCAAACTGGCTGACACTGACGGCGGCGGTGCACAAATGCTGCGCAGCTAGCGCCATTCGACGGCCAACACCGCGGTTCCTGGTGTGTCCGCTGTGCCGTGCGTGTGATCATTGCTTGTACAGCCCTCTCGCAGTGTCCGGAGCAAGTATGGTGGGTCTGACACACCGGTGTCAATGTGTTCTTTTTTCCATTTCCAGGAGTGTAGTACGCGAAGGAACTTGCCTCCATTCTTGCAGCGGTGTACCGTAGGGACGTCGAACAGATGTGCAGAACTATAGACCTATATCTCTAACGTCGATGAGTTGTAGAATTTTGGAACACGTATTATGTTCGAGTATAATGACTTTTCTGGAGACTAGAAATCTACTCTCTAGGAATCAGCATGGGTTTCGAAAAACACGATCGTGTGAAACCCAGCTAGCGCTATTCGTCCATGAGACTCAGAGGGCCATAGACACGGGTTCCCAGGTAGATGCCGCGTTTCTTGACTTCCGCAAGGCGTTCGATACAGTTCCCCACAGTCGTTTAATGAACAAATTAAGAGCATATGGACTATCAGACAAATTGTGTGATTGGATTGAAGAATTCCTAGATAACAGAACGTAGCATGTCATTCTCAATGGAGAGAAGTCTTCCGAAGTAAGAGTGATTTCAGGTGTAACGCAGGGGAGTGTCGTAGGACCGTTGCTATTCACAATATACATAAATGACCTTTTGGATGACATCGGAAGTTCACTGAGGCTTCTTGCGGATGATACTGTGGTATATCGAGAGGTTGTAACAATGGAAAATTGTACTGAAATGCAGGAGGATCTGCAGCTAATTGGCGCATGGTGCAGGGAATGGCAATTGAATCTCAATGTCGACAAGTGTAATGTGCTGCGAATACATAGAAAGAAAGATCCCTTATCATTTAACTATAATATAGCAGGTCAGCAACTAGAAGCAGTTAATTCCATAAATTATCTGGGAGTACGCATTAGGAGTGATTTAAAATGGAATGATCATACAACGTTGATCGTCGGTAAAGCAGATGCCAGACTGAGATTCATTGGAAGAATCCTAAGGAAATGCAATCCGAAAACAAAGGAAGTAGGTTACAGTACACTTGTTCGCCCACTGCTTGAATACTGCTCAGCAGTGTGGGATCCGTACCAGATAGGGTTGATAGAAGAGATAGAGAAGATCCAACGGAGAGCAGCGCGCTTCGTTACGGGATCATTTAGTAATCGCGAAAGCGTTACGGAGACGATAGATAAATTCCAGTGGAAGACTCTGCAGGAGAGACGCTCAGTAGCTCGGTACGGCCTTTTGTTGGAGTTTCGAGAACATACCTTCATCGAGGAGTCAAGCAGTATATTGCTCCCTCCTATGTATATCTCGCGGAGAGACCATGAGGATAAAATCAGAGAGATTAGAGCCCACACAGAGGCATACCGACAATCCTTCTTTCCACGAACAATACGAGACTGGAATGGAAGGGAGAACCGATATACTCAAGGTACCCTCCGCCACACACCGTCAGGTGGATTGCGGAGTATGCAGGTAGATGTAGTGGTAGATGTAGATGATCTGGAATTCCAAAACAAAAAATCAGTGGTGCAAATGCCCGCAACAGAAAAATGTGGTACCGAAGCCATGAAACGTAGGTTACAGAGCAATCGAGAACGTCATTTGGTCGGATGAGTGTTATTTCACACTAGTTCCCAATTCTGTCCATTTTTACGTCCCAAGAGTGAAACATGACTGTGGGTCGATCATGATTTGGGCAGCCATATCTTGGTATCCCGTGGGCCCCATGGTCACTCTGCAGTGTCATGTTACTTCCAAGTATTATATGACCATTTTGGCTGATCCAGTCCACCCCATGGTACAGTGTTTGTTCCCCAACAGTGATGCTGTGTTCTGAGAAGGCAGGGTCCCTGATCACACAACTCACTTCGTCCAGGACTTGTTCCGCTAGCACGAGAATAAATTTTCATACCTCCCGTGGCCACCACAGTAACCAGATCTCAATATTACTGAACCTTTGTGGCGTACTTTGGAGAGAAGGATACATGTTTTTATATACTTCCATTGTCGTTACCTGAAATTGCCACTTTTTTGCACAAAGAATTGTATATGAGTCTCGTGAGAACCATACAGAACTTGTGTTTATCCATTCCCAGACGACTGGATACTGTCTTGAAGAAAAGAGAAGGCCGGTGTGGCCGAGTGGTTGGTTCTAGGCGCTACAGTCTGGAGCCGCGCGACCGCTACGGTCGCAGGTTGGAATCCTGCCTCGGGCATGGATGTGTGTGATTTCCTTAAGTTAGTTAGGTTTAAGTAGTTCTAAGTTCTAGGGGACTGATGACCTCAGATGTTAAGTCCCATAGTGCTCAGATCCATTAGATCCATTTGAAGAAAATAGGAAGTAGAGCCATTTCAGTTATAATTGTCTTCCTCTATATGGCTAACGTTCACCATACTTTACACCCATCCTTTTAAAAAAGAGCCGGCTTACTGTAGTGGCAAACGTAAGAGATATTTCCGCTGAAACTCCAGTGCTTTCGTAGCGCAGTGGGTTCTGTTGATTTTCCGCTCTGACGTGTCAACCGCACACCGATAGAGCTATAGGGTAACTGCTGCGATTGATAGGAGGAACAATCCTGATTTGTGTCCTTCCTTGGGAGCGCTGATGACATATCTCTTCCTTTCTTTCCCTCGATAGCTTTCTCCTGTTTCTCCCTCCTTATGAAGCAGGTGGTTTATTAAATTATTCTGTTTTTCAACCATAGCTGCATGGCTATGAATCCATATCCAGTGGTCACCACGTGCAAGCGACTGTCAAATTTGTGTCTGCGATTCTAGTGTAGGTTAAAAATGCAGCAACGAGCTTTGATGAGTTCTTTTTTGTGAAATAATTTATGTTGTTAAAAGTTTTGCATCTCATGGTAATTTTCAAACGCTGCCAGATGAATCTGCGGCCCCTAAAACATTTCATAGTTTATTCGGCAAGACAGGATAATTTAATTTTTGTCAGACTGAGAATTAAATTTTTACCACCCATCGTCCCTAGTAATGGAATTGACTTTATGTACAAAAAGAAGTTTTTTGTTATTACGTGATTTGTAACAAAAGCTGAATCTTAAATTTAATTGGAGAACCTAACTCATATTGACACACTTTCCAGATGCTGTGGCTGATAATTATGTTTTATTTAGTCTCCCTCGTTCGACCAAAACTTGGTGATAAAACTGTTTTCTTTTCCCGCTAATCTTTCACATTAAAGATCTACGACAACGGCCAAAGAATGGACAATCTGTATCATCTGTGTCTCTTAACAAAGAACACTTTTTCTTTAACCAGAAAAAAAGTGGACAGAGTTTAGTAAAAACTGCTCATGATTAATATAGAGTGGGCACCACTTTTGTTGTCTGACAACGTCATTTGGACTTCAGTAGCATGCCTGCAGAACCATTCGGATATACTGTCTGCATGGAACACTATGGTTTTTTTCCTGATGTTGTAACATGCTTTGCGTGCAGTGGTTGTAATCACCGGCTAGCGACAGACATGTCGGTCAACCGTTAGATTGCTAGCTCATGCAGTCAATTATTTATAACTTCAGCTTCCCTATATTTGGAAGATTCTGATATTAATTTACAGAGTACTGTAGTATGCTTAAAAGTTAAATGCTTGCCGAGGGAGGTGGCTATGAGCCATAATGGTGCCAGTGGGTGGTGGAACAGAGGTGGGAGTCCAGGACGCTCCAGATAAAGGCAGTTACAATTGAAGCAAGTTCTTTTATTGAGGCATATATGAAGACCAAAACATATTGGTTCAAGACAAATGGATTCCTGCTGAATGAAAACAAAACACAGCAGATGGTTTGTAGTCTTAGAGATAAGCTTCTGTCAGATGATCAAAGTTATGTCAAATTTTTGGGGGTATACATAGATGATAAATTACCTTGGGGTCAACATGTACTATATATTAGTGGTAAGTTGTCAAGAGTTATTTACCTGTTGAGGCGACTTATGCATTGTATTCCTGAAAAATATGTGAGAACATCCTATTTTTCATTCTTTCAAAGTATAATAACATATGGAATTTTTTGTGGGGGAACTCTAGCTGTGTACATGAGATATTAATACTGCAAAAAAAATGCTATTAGGGTAAATACTAGTTCTGCATATAAGGCACACTGTAAAGCATTGTTCTGTGAACAAAAAATCATGACTGTTATAAACTTGTACATATACTATGTTCTAATTTATAGGAAGAATAAATTACCAGAAACAACAACCAGCGAAAATGTACATAGCCACAATACAAGAAGGAATAGGTGCCTCTATATTCCTTACCAGAGATTGTCAAAGTCACTCAACAGCTATGAAATCATGGGGTACAAATTATTTAATAATCTTCCTCAATCTGTTCAAGAATTACGTGAACAATTATTCAAACAAACAATTCATGACTGGCTAGTCTTCCACCCATTTTACGATACAAGAGAATTTATAAACTGTAATATAATACTATAATGTTAACAACAAACCTGTTGTTTCTTTCAAACTATTAACTATATTTTACTATGTTTATGACGTTGTCTAGTGTTGTAATGGCCGAATGACAGTAAAATTATTATTATTATTATTATTATTATTATTATTATGACCAGTGGCGGCTGGGCACTGACTTCTGCTGGGCTGGCTGCTCGCTCACCCCGCAATGGTGATGCTGTGCTCCACCGCTCCGATGGCATCGTTATGTACACCAGCTGCGCGGTTTCTGTGCCAGGAGCGTGTTCTCTATAATGGCGTGCGTATGACGTCGCTGGGCTATGCGCGGTCGCGTCTTGGTGGCTGACGCCCACCCCGGGGAGACACCCGTCCATGTGGTGGTAGGCAGCTTGCGTGCACGGGGAGTGACCTGCTGCCCCTAGGCAGGAGTCTGCCGTGCTGTTCGAGATGACCTCATGTGGTCTACATCTACATCTACGTGATTACTCTGCATTTCACAATAAAGTGCTTGGCAGATGGTTCAATGAACCACCTTCAAGCTGTCCCTCTACCGTTCCACTCCCGAACGGAAAGAGGGAAAAACTAGCACTTAAATTTTTCTGTGCGATCCCTGATTTCTCTTATTTTATCGTGATGATCATTTCTCCCTATGTAGCTGGGTGCCAACAGAATGTTTTCGCAATCGAAGGAGAAAATTCGTGATTGAAATTTCATGAGAAGATCCCGTCGCAACTAAAAACGCCTTTGTTTTAATGATTGCCACTCCAATTCACGTATCATGTCTGTGACACTATCTCCCCTATTTCGCGATACTACAAAACGAGCTGCCCTTCTCTGTACTTTTTCGATGTCATCCGTCCGCCCCACCTTATGCGGGTCCCACACCGCACAGCAATACTCCAGAATAGGTGGACAAGCATGGTGTAAACAGTCTCTTTAGTAGAGCTGTTGCACCTTCTAAGTGTTCTGCCAATGAGTCACAGTCTATGGTTTGCTCTACCCATAATATTATCTATGTGATGGTTCCAATTTAGGTTACTTGTAATTGTAATCCCTAAGTATTTAGCTGAAGTTAGAGCTTTCAAATTTGTATGAGTTATCGTGTATTCGAAATTTAGCTGATTTCTTTTGGTACTCATGTGAATAACTTCACACTTTTCTTTATTCAGGCTCAAAATGGCTCTGAGCACTATGGGACTCAACATCTGAGGTCATCCGTCCCCTAGAACTTAGAACTACTTAAACCTAACTAACCTATGGACATCACAAACATCCATGCCCGAGGCACGATTCGAACCTGCGACGGTAGCGGTCGCGCGGTTCCAGACTGTAGTGCCTACAACCGCTCGGCCACCCCGGCAGGCTATTCAGGCTCAATTGCCACTTTTCGCACCATGCAGATATCTTATCCAAATCATTTTGCAAGTCGTTTTGATCATCTGATGACTTTACAAGACGGTAAATGACAGCTTCATCTGCAAACAATTTAAGACGGCTACTCAGATTGTCTCCTATGTCGTTAATATAAATCAGGAGCAATAGAGGGCCTATAACACTTCCTTGGGGAACACCGGATATTACTTCTGTTTAACTCGATGACTTTCCGTCTGTTACTACGAACTGTGACCTTTCTGACAGGAAATCACGAATTGAGGCGATACTCCGTAGGCATGCATTTTGGTTAGAAGAGGAACGGTGTCGAAAGCCTTCTGGAAATCTAAAAATATCGAATCAATTTGTCATCACCTGTCGATAGCACTTATTACTTCATGAGTATGAAGAGCTAATTGTGTTTCACAAGAACTAAAATGTTCAAATGTATGTGAAATCTTAGGGGACTTAACTGCTAAGGTCATCAGTCCCTTAGATTACACACTACCGAACCTAAATTATCGTAAGCACAAGCACACACACCTATGCCCGAGGGAGGATCCTAAGGACAAACACACACACCCACGCCCGAGGGAGGACTCGAACCTCCGTCGGGACTGCTGCGCCCTAGACCGCTCGGCTAATCCCGCGCGGCACACAAGAACGATATTTTCTGAATCAGTGCTGACTATGTGTCAATAAATCGTTTTCTTCGAGGTACTTCATAATGTTAGAATTCAGTATATGTTCCAAAACCCTACCGCAAATCGACGCTAGTGATATAGGCCTGTAATTCAACGGATTACTCCTATTTCCCTCTTTGGGTATTGTGACTTGAGCAATTTTCTAGTCTTTAGATACTGATATTTCTGTGAGAGAGTTGTTGTATATAAGTGCTAAATATGGAGCTATTTTATCAGCATACTTTTAGAGCAACCGGACTGGTGTACAATCTGGACCCGAGGCCCTGCCTTTATTAAGTGATTTAAGCTGCTTTGTTACACTGGGCAGTGGCACGCAGTCTGGGAGGGACTTAGTGCACAGAACTGTTGCCCTGCTGTCGCTTCAAAATGGTGACTTGTGCTGGCAGGTCTGCATGGCATCTTCGTTCATCACGTCATTCCGTTTTTGCTGCAAGACTCTGAATAATTTTGTTATAAAAATGTTCAGTATTTATGCTAGGTAGTGGCCCACTTGTTGTGCATATGTACCACAGCCAGTGACGTATCCTAAATCACCACTGCCACTGTCAGCGAATAAATCTGCGTTGCCCTTTGCTGCACTAGGCTGTGCGGTACCATTGATCTCGCTGTTCCAGCAAGTTAACCTGCTTCACAACGTCGTGCTAGCCGTGTTGAATTACTACTGCGACAACACTCAGCGTCCGCCTACCGTCAGCGCCGCTGCAATACACCGCGCACGCTGGTTCTACTATCCCCATACAGCACTGTCGGCTGGACCAGGCAGCTCAGCTCCATACATATTCCGTGTGTGCGCAGTGAACGTGTTCTCATTGTGTACTGTTATTTCTGTCTCATGTAACTGGCACTTTATTACAGATCCTACACGACGGAAATAAAATATTTGCCACCTCGTGATGATTTAGGCTTCGTGACATCACATCATCAGCATCATCAGCCACTGGACAATCACTACTATGTAAAGGGGTCCTCCAGCCATCCCTATACAGTATGACCCTCAGTTGTACACATTCACGTTTCATCAACATCTCAGGTCGTTTATCTATCTTCCATTGACAGCACCTTGGACTTTTAACCTGACTAAATGCCTCACCAACTTCTACTTCATTTTAATTAAGGTACGCACCTTTCCACTGCTGAGTGTTTAACCCACATTTTTATTTATCTCTCACATATCTAACGACAGTGTCTCTCAAAGGTAAATTAAAACTGTAACAGAAACTGATTCCAGACACTCCGTTTCAGGCACATTGGGAATTTATTTTTGAAAACTGTTTAGTTTAGCAACAGCACACTTGCCCATTTCTACTCCTATATCTGTTTGTTTTGGTATCAGTCCATTTCTTTTCTTTAGGACTGGGAGCATTGGCACTCCTGTGGAGACACATTTCGGCAGACCCTGGGGCTATTACTCGGTTAAGCAGCCATTTGCAGGTAGCGTACACGCACACTAAGGATTTGTTTCCTGTCTAGCAGTCTACCACAGCGTGATATACTCGACTAGACGTGTTACTAGGAATTAGTTTTAATATATGTTGAAAGCCTGAAAAAACTGCGAGCAGTCACTTTTTGATTATAATTTATTTTGCTTTTACTAGTTTCAGGCTGGTTTCCCCATGTTGAGGCGATGTCCGTTATAAGTTGGAAGGCTATAGTTTGGTCGTGAGTTGTACGACAAGAAAAAGGAATAAAAGTGAGATAGTGTTAATACTTTCACCCTTCTTTACCTCCTCTGCATTACTGCAGATGACGTGTCACTGAGCAGATTTGTACTGTGCATGCAGTACACATTAGGTGCCTACTTGTTTCCACTGCCCTGTGTGGAATACGTAAGTTCTTGTACACTTCACTAACCTGCTGTCTTCATGATGATGATGTCCCCAGCGCAAAAAACAGCACGCAGGTCGTGGATTCTTTTTCTTGAGGCTGAAATTACCTTCGCAAGGAATTGCTGCTACGAATAAACTATAACTCATTTGGGATGCCACTCGCGTTTTTATTGATATAGACACGAGAAACTATTCTTGATCACAACGTATTGAACATATCTTTCCACAGTCGTTATATGTGGCTAAAATAACATGAAATACATCCTGCCTCAGACAACATGTCTGTCTACTGGAACCGTCAGAACTGGAGAATAAAATTACATGAATCAAAAACTACTATTACAGACAACATGTCTGTACCTAGCGACGGTCCGAACTGTAGTAAATAAAATTGCACGAAACAAATACGGCTATAACAGACAACATGTCTGTCTACTAGAACGGTCAGCAATGGAGAGCCGGACTGCCCGAGACACTTCGCGCGCCAAGCCAGCAAGGCGTGACCCGAACGCCACCGAAATGCATCGGCAGTAATATCGTCAGTCTTTTGTTTTAGTAATACTTTGATTTTAATAATTTTGAAATAACTGATTGATAGCTGGCTGTTGAGAGATGTTTATTTAAAAAATGAAGTAATTTGTATGACAGGTTTAATTAATAATAGCAACTAACGTTTAACGTTTTGGTGCCCCACCGCCGAACACAGCAGCCAATCACAGAGCAGCAGCATCATGCAGGCGGTCTTTCTCAAGGAAATGGTACCGAATCTAACATCTGTCACCGGTACCTGATCCCACCTGATCATCTCTATGCTTCTTGCATCTCCACTGCCCTGGGAATAGCTTCCTGGAGCCTAATATGATGGTTGAATAAGGCAGAAATATTACAGTTGGCAAAGCCAACAAACGAGAATGCAAAAAAACCTGGTTTTGGTGAAATACCTAGGTCTCGATTAGGTTAGAATGTGACAGTCAGGTTGTGCGTTGGCGAAGCCTGCGAATCTGGAAGCAGAAAAATTACCTTAGGTGTTTTGGACTCTGCCAGAATGTCAGGACATTCCCTCCTTGCGCAAGTGTCCCTCCCCTCAACTGTCACAAACTCGTTTTTTTCGACTACTGCTAAATACAGCCGACCGGAGTAGCCGTGCGGTTATAGGCGCTACGGTCACAGGTTCGAATCCTGCCTCGGGCATGGATGTGTGTGATATCCTTAGGTTAGTTAGGTTTAATTAGTTCTAAGTTCTAGGCGACTGATGACCTCAGACGTTAAGTCGCATAGTGCTCAGAGCCATTTGAACCAAGCCATTTTTGCTAAATACAAAATCCCATCAACTGGAGCTTTTTTCTATAGATAGATTTATTATATTTTAGCCATTTTCTAGAGATACGTTTATTACACGTTGTTACTGTTAATAAAATTGATTTCAGTGAATAGCTTCAAAGTTGCCAGTAGAGGTTTTCCTTTAGTTGTAGACGTTTACTTACTATAGGGACATAGTGTACACTAAACGAAAGTAGCAAGCCTGGATTTAGTTCTGGAGTAAGTCGAGCGTGCATTTGAACACACACTAGATAATAGATCACTTTATTAAAATTTGGAATATGTAAAATACTTAACTTGGAAGCAATCAACGTCCACATAAATGACAATCAGTATTTGTTAACGTCGCTGACTACCGTTATCATTTGGAACAATACAGAATGATGGTCATCTCAACGTACAGTTGACTATAAACTTTGATACACTGTCCTGACTAACAGTTCTGTAAGTTCGCAGCCGGATCTGAGCTAAGACGATGCTGTCGTCGTGGGCAATAATTGCAGAGTGCACTGAGCTCTGACATAAGTAGTTTCCGAAAGCGGCAGCGTATCGTAACTCCTGAGGGTGTGTCTGTCAGCGACTGTCTTTAGCTAGTGGTGCCTTCGTGAAGTATCAACTTTGACATGGGATCTTGTTCTTCGGATTTCAGAAGTTCCTTTTACTCTGATTGCTATTTTTCCCAAATTTGGTGACCTAAAAACTTTCTCACAACATTTGGTGTTTCTTATAGTCTTGAGTTGGAACGCTGGTTTGATGCAGTTCTCGAGGTAGACCATTCTGTGGAAGCCTCTTTATTTCTGAATAACTACTGCAAACTACATTCATTTAAACCTGATTTCTGTTGCCAAGCATCAGCCTCGCTCTACCATTTTACCCCCCACTTGCCTCCATTATCAAATTGTCGGTTCACCTCAGACTTCTTTTAGCTATGTAGCGCCATAAATGTCTTTTCTTCCAATTCGGCTGAGTATCTCCTCATTAGTTATTCGATCTGTCGATCTATTGTTCAGGAGCTTTCCCCTGCAGCAGCACATTTCGAAAACTTTAGTTTTATTCTTCTCTACACTGTTGATCGTCCACGTTTCACTTGCGTACAAGGTTCCTGCCAAATACTTTCAGAAGGAAATCGATTCTAACATCTTTCTCACAAACATTTCTCATGCTACTGACAATCTACATTTTATATCCTCTCTACCTCGGCCATAGTCAGTTATTTTGCTGTCCAGATAGCAGAAATCGTCTACCATTTTTAGTCCGTCATTTCCTAATCAAATATCCTCAGTATCGCCTGATGTAATTCGACTATTTCTCTTTACTCTTGTTTTACATTTATTGAAGTTCATCTTACAACCTCTTTTCAAACCACTATCCATCCTGTTCACCAAATTTTCAGAGTCCTTTGGCATCTCTAATAGAAATACAATGTTATTTGGAAACCTCGAAGTTTTTATTTATTGTGCTTGAACTTTGATTTATGTTCCACATTTCCCTTCATTTCCTTTACTGCAGGCTTAATGTGCACATTGAATAATATCAGGGATAGGATACCAACGTCTTGTTTCAGCCGCTTTTCCTTTTTAGCGCACTTTAGAAAGTTTCAATGGTGATATACGAATCCCGCATTTCAGGGATACTACACTGTTCTATTGCTCAAGAATGCGGTAGAAAGGGGGGGGGGGGGTAAAACGATTGTTTTTGCTTCTGATGGTACACTGCTTAAAATACGCATCTCACGGACAAATAATCGTGAACAGTGTAACATGAAAGACTGTGCACAGTTGTTACGTGATAGAATTACGCTATAAGTGTTACAACGTGTTTAACTTATATCTTATTGTTCAAATTTTTAAATATTCGTAAGCCATTCTGATCTGTTCATTGTAGCTTTGAAGAAAATGTTAGTTATCATATTAACCAAAAATTGTGTTATTCTTCAACTGATAGTGTAAATGAAAATCTGAAGCTCAAAGATTATTTTTATTAATTTCTGCAATTTTAAGATCTGTGACAGTGATACGAAATACACCTACGTTGTGGATGGTACGTGGTTCAGGAGACAAAGAATAAGATTTTACTGACAAAACGATAAATACACTGGTACCGGTTGCGAACTACGGTTTAAAATCCCGAAGACGATGGGGTCCCTAGAGGACCGCAGGCTAGTGTTCGGGGAACAATGGTGAAGGAAATCGGCTGTGTCTTTCTCATAGCAATTACCCCGCCATTTGCCGGTAGGTATCTGGGAAGACCTCGGAAAACCTAATTGTCTATGGCTGGAGGGCGGCTGTTCAAGCCGCATCTCACTCTGTGGCAATCTGCCAAGCTTTAACACATATGTTTGAGAAGGCCCCGCGCATAATCGCGGTTGTGAGAGTTGATGCTCGATTCCCATTTGAGCTAGAAACATGGGCGAAAAGTTTTTATTTTAACCTTTACCACAGGAAATTTTTATAGCAATTGGAAGACCTGTCTTACTGTAGTTAATTAACAGTACATTAGGCAATGTTTGAACGATGAACCAGAGATGGCGCCCAAGGAAATTGATCTCATCGATTAATTCGTCTTGCAAAAGAAATTAATTAGGCTGAAATTAATACTCAGCTAATGGCACCATTTGTACGTGCACCTTCGGATTTTAGGTGCAAAACGTGCAAAAAAACGAGTTTTAGGGAAGGTTTATGAAGTGCACGACTTATGTAGTTGAAACTTGTACGAATCGGTTCAAACTTTGCACTAAGTGGATAAAATCAAAATGATTTTTTTTGTCCAATAATCTGTATCTATTCTCGAGATACAATGGTTTAAAGTCGAGGTAAATGTAGTATGTAAAATTAATTCTTATGCGAGCTGAATGAGCAGAAATGTTTTACAGTGGTTCAGTAAATGGAAAATGAATTCTTCCGATAAAATTGAAAATTTGTCCTCAAAAATCTAACTTCATTCGGATATAACATGCAAAAAACACGTTTTTTCTGGGTGTTTTTGCACGCGTCACTTGTTTATTTCAAACTTGTGCGAATCTTCTTTTCATGAAGGTAGACAAAAACATATTATTAATGCTCGTCCTGCTGTTTCGCGAAAGTCTTATCTGTTGCCGTCTGCTTCGCGTCTGCTGTGCAGCGAGCTACCTTAATTTAAGTATTAACTGTATTTTTCTTACTTGTCACTTTTTCTTCCGTGTGTTTTTGCTTTTAGGAAGCTTTAACTGTCGAGTGCTAGTAATAGTGTTCCATAGATTTCGTGTTTGTTTTGAATACAGTCAGAGAGAGTCCCTTTCGTCAACCATAGTGCCAGTAGTGCTAGTGTTTGTTTTCAATACAGCCTAGAGACAGGTAGAGCTATTTTCATTGTTTTCTACAAGAAGTGTCTAGCAATCACAGTTTAGTCAACTATCAGCCGCCTTTAGTGAATTAGCAGTATAGTTAAAAGTTGATTAACTCTCTATAGTAAATTGATTTCTTAGGATGGATAGGATGTGTGACTGCTGTGTACGGACGCAGGAGGAGCTGGCCACCGTTCGCGAACAGCTGAGCGTGTTGATGGCCGCGGTCAGCCGCCTTCAGGCTGTTGCCTCGGAGTGTAGCGGCAGTGGGGAGTCTGGTGCGTCGCATGGTACACCCCAGATGTTACATGATTCACCCACTGTCCCTGCTGTCGAGACATCTTCGCGGGTACCGGGCGCGGTTGGGCCACCCTCTCCCCAACGGGAGTGGCGGGTTCAGCGGCGTTCGCGGCGCACGAGGCGGAGGGTCAATGTGGAAGCTGGCCGTGTGGCATCACCCGCTCTGCCTGTGAGTGGACATGTGGCCGCTTCTTCAGCAAGGTCCGAGCAGACACACGGGGGGAGGGGTTTTAGTGATTGGGAGCTCCAACGTTAGGCGGGTGATGGAGCCCCTTAGGGAAATAGCGGAAAGGTCGGGGAAGAAGGCCAGTGTTCACTCTGTCTATTTGCCGGGGGTTTCATCCGAGATGTGGAGGAGGCCCTGCCGGCGGCGATAGAGAGCACTGGGTGCACCCGACTGCAAATTGTTGCCTATGTCGGCACCAATGACTCCTGCCGTCTGGGTTCAGAGGTCATCCTCAGTTCGTACAGGCGGTTGGTGGAATTGGTGAAGGCGGAAAGCCTCGCTCGCGGGGTGGAATCAGAGTTAACTATTTGTAGTATCGTTCCCAGAACCAATCGCGGTCCTCTGGTTTGGAGCCGAGTAGAAGGCTTAAACTAGAGGCTCAGACGATTCTGCGGAGATCTGGGGTGCACATTTCTCGACCTCCGCTATCGGGTGGAGAAATTTAGGGTCCCCCTGAATAGGTCAGGCGTGCAATACACGCCGGAAGCGGCTACAAGGGTAGCGGAGTACGTGTGGAGTGCACATGTGGGTTTTTTAGGCTAGAGGATTCCCTCCCTAGGCCCGACAAGACGCCTCCTGAGACGCGGCAAGGTAGGAGTAGGTGAAATGCAACAGGGACTAACAATATTAATGTGCTAATAGTAAACTGCAGGAGCGTCTATAGAAAGGTCCCAGAACTGCTCTCATTAATAAACGGTCACAACGCCCATATAGTACTAGGGACAGAAAGTTGGCTGAAACCAGACGTAAACAGTATTGAAGTCCTAAACTCATATTGGAATGTATACCGCAGAGACAGGCTGGACAGTGAAGGGGGGGCGTGTTTATAGCGATAAGAAGTGTAATAGTATCGAAGGAAATAGATGGAGATCCGAAATGTGAAATAATTTGGGTGAAGGTCACGGTTAAAGCAGGCTCAGACATGGTAATTAGATGTCTCTATAGGCCCCCTGGCTCAGCAGCTGTTGTGGCTGAGCACCTGACGGATAATCTGGAAATATTTCGAGTAGATTTCCCCACCATGTTATAGTTCTGGGTGGAGATTTTAATTTGCCGGATATAGACTGGGAGACTCAAACGTTCATAACGGGTGGCAGGGACAAAGAATCCAGTGAAATTTTTTAAAGTGCTTTGCCTGAAAACTATCTTGAGCAGTTAAACAGAGAACCGACGTAGATGTAGACGAATAAATCTGGAACTGGCAATATGTAACCTAGTCATGTAGGTGAGTGGCGAAGGTGTGTCCATCGGAGAGAAAGAGTAGTGATATGTTAAAAATAAGATCTTTGATCTAATTTTACTCGCGTCATCGCGGACTCACCGTTTTGCGCATATGAAGAACGACGATGAAAATACGTTAGCAATTGACTTATATCTCTTATGCATAATGAAACGGTACATAGATCCGTCTTATAGATTCTGAATTCACCGATACGTCCGAAAGTGGTATGTGCTTGGGTAGTTATATACTGCCATTACTCTCGCATTTTAAGTTTGTGGTGACACATTTTATACAAGGACGACTTCTTGCTGTCCATCACGAAGACCTTCACAAATATGCTGTAAGCTCCCCAATAGTAATTACTCCGATGGCAGTCGGAATGTTAAATCAGTAGAAGAGCTCATAACGATTAGTCTTATTTTCTGCTAGCACTGGTCGAGTGCAATAGCCAACAAGACCAAGGTTAAACTCATTATTGCTAGTGTGAAGAGAGAGACTTGTGCCTGCAGTGTAGAGCACCTAGGAACATTTGATGTTTCCTTGGTGGGGTTTCGATCAGTATCTGATTTTAGAGTAACATGAAGGTGAGAGCCTCAAGCTGATTCCAGAATTTACTGTTATTTTTGTATTCGTGAGATATGACGTTTTGTCTTGAGCAGTATTTGTATTTATTTTTGGTCCTATACGTTTAACTGCTGCATTGTACATTAAAGTTATTTGGACGGTTAAGGCACTCTTCGTCGGTCATGCACCATCTTGTACCTTGAAATGGAAGGAGCTTCTATATAACGAAACACCCAACAGTTGCAAATAACCTTTGTTTATTCAGTAACTTAAGAGTTTTATCTGTCCTGAATAAAGACATTTGTATTAGTTTTCGGTAGCATTTATTTCAAAACGTATTTAACTTGTAACTAATTCTCGTTAACAATTCTAATTAATTGATGTCACTCATTACTGGGACGTCATAGAGTCGTAATGTAACAGATACACTATTAAATCCAGTACTGGCAAGATTTTGTTGTTTGCAAGACTTTTAGATATGAATAGAACTTTGTTCCCAGGTACATGACCATGTCGTACCTTGGAACACGTTTTCACATTTGACAAAACCTTAATTTTCTGTAGTAATTTTCAGAAAAAGACTGCGTCACATCAAGAGTAAATGCTATCATTTACAAATGGAAGCATGAAGTACACTCTTACATAAAAAGTTATGTACATTGGAGACAAACAAAAGATTACAAATGCAAAAAATTGGGTGATTTATTCAAGAGAAAGAGCTCCATAAATTGAGCAAGTCAGTAATGGGTTAGTCCACCTTTGGCCCGTATGTAAGCACTTATTCGGCTTGGCATTGATTCATTGATTGACGCAGTTGTTGAATGTCCTCCTGAAGAATAATGTGCCAGATTTTGTCCAATTGGTGCGTTACATCGTCAAAATCCCGAGGTGATTGCAGGGATCTAACCATAATCCTCCACACGTTCTTAGTTGGGGAGATATCCGAAGACCGCACTGGCCAAGGTATGGTTTGGCAAGCATGAAGACAAACAGTAGAAACTCTCGCCCTGTGAAGGCGGGCATTTCTTGCTGAAATGTAAGCTCAGGGTAGCTTTCCTTGAGAGACAACAAAACAAGGCGTATAGTATCGTCAACATACCACTGTGCTCCAAGGGGACCGCTGATGACAACTAAAGGGGTACTGTAACGGAAAAGTAATTGCCCTCCAGACCATCACTCCTTATTGTCTGGCCATATAGCGGGTGACAGGCAATTTAGCATGCCACCGCTGTTCAAGGCGTCTCCAGACACGTCTTCGCTCTGGAATCTCATTGACTGGATTAGAACTGTCTTCAGTGATGACTCCTGCTTCGAACTGAGCCCCTATGCCTAGCGGGACATCTCGGCCAGCAGTGAGATACCAACCTGACAGTCGCCTGCCATACAGCCCGACATCAAGGAGTGATGGCCTGGGGTGCCAGGCAAGTTAGCGTCCCACCGCTCTCCAAGGCGTCTCCAGACACGTCTTCGGCCTGGAATCTCATTGACTGAAGTAGAATTGTCTTCAGTGATGAGTCCTGCTTCAGACTGTGCCCCTATGACTAGCGAAGACAAGCCTCGAGACGTCCCAGACAGCAGTGGGGTACCAACCTGACAGTCGCCTGCCATATGGCCTGACATCAAGGAGTGATGGTCTGGGGTGTCATTTCTCTTCGTTTCAGGACATATTTGGTTGTCATCTGCGACGCCCTTACAGCACAGCGGTAGTTCACCGATATTATTCGAACCGTTTTGTTACCCTTCATGGCAAACCTTTCTGAACTTAAAATTCAACAAGATAATGCCCGCTCGCATACGACGAAAGTTTCTACTGTTGGTCTTAGTGCTTGCCAGATCCTATCTCGACCAGCAAGGCCTCCGATCTCTCCTCAGTTGAGACTATCTGGAACATTATAGGTAGGGCCCTCGAACCATGTCGGATTTTTACGATCTAACGCTCAGATTGTACAGAATTTGGCACGACAACTCGCAGGAGGACATCAATCAATCACTGTGACGCCGAATAACTACTTACAAAGAACCAGAGGTGGACCAACGCATTGTCCAGTTGGTCAGTTTGTGAAGCCGTTGAATAATTTATCCATTTTTTCTGAGATTGTTACTATTTATTTGTCTGTATACGTACGTCATTCTTACCGTTTTGTGTCCCATTCGAATAATTCCTACGTAGTGGGTTTTCATTCGTTTTAGAGTATGTAATAAACTTCTGTTACAAAGCTGGCTAGAGGAGAAAGTCTGAAAAGTGTTCCTAGACAGGGAAAATGTGGAATAATAACAATTCCAGTTCCAGATTTCTTTTAGAATTTGATACTGAGAATAAGGCACAACTTTGCTGCCGCCGTTTGCCGATAGGTGGCGACAACGGTAAGTAGCGGTCGCAAGAAACAGAATGCAGACGTAAGGCAGTTAGCTTGGACCTCGGTCAACATAACCTCATTCAAACATTAGTCGATTTGTGTCTGCATCATAAAGTTGTTCTTGATTGAAAATGTCAGTTTACGAGCCTAAAACTCGTCATTTGCGGGAGCTGTTACTGTTTTGTTTCAATATGAATAAAACTGCCGCTGAGTCTCATCGAATGATCTCAAGTACGTATGGTAAGGGCGCTATTAGTGAAAGAACGTGTCATGAGTGCTTTCCACGCATCAAGACCAGTGATTTTTACGTCGTGGACCGGCATAGTGGTGGAAGAGAGAATGTTTTCGAAGATGCAGAATCGGAGACTTTGTTCAGTGAAGACTTGCGTCAAACTCAAGAAGAATTGGCATTATTAGTGGGAGTGTCACAGCATGCCATTTCAAAACGTCTCAAGGCTATGGACATGATTCAGAAACAAGGAACTTGGGTCCGTGTGAGCTGAAACCAAGAGACGTTGGACGGCGTTAGTGTGTTTGTTAACAGTTGCTTCAGAGGCAAAAACGGAAGGGATTTCTGCATCGCATTGTGACCAGGGACGATAAATGGATTCATCGCGTTAACCCTAAACGCAAAAAATCACGAGAATATTCCGCCCATGCTTCCACGTCGACGGCCAAGCCGAAAATTCACGGTTCCAACATCATGCTTTTCATTTAGTGGGACCAGCTCGGCGTTGTGTACTATGAGGTGTTAAAAACAAGCGGAACAATCACAGGTGCTCGTTATCGAACGCAATTAATGCGTCTGAGAAGAGCATTAAAAGACAAACGGCTAAATTCCAGCGAGAGGCACGATAAAGTGATTTTGCAGCACGACAACGCTCGACCCCCCATTGCAAAAGAGGTCAAAACGTACTTGGAAACGTTAAAATTGGAGGTCCTACCCCACATGACATATTCTCCAGACATTGCTTCCTCCGACTATCACCTGTTTAGATCAATGGCGCATGGCCTGGCTGACCAACACTTCCGATCTCATGAAGAAGTCACAAATTGGATCGATTCGGGGATCGCTTCAAAAGATCAACAATTTTTTCGATGCGGGATTCGTACACTGCCCGAACGATGGGAGAAAGTAGTGGCTAGCGATGGAAAATACTTTGAATGATACATGTGTAACCAATTTGTTTCACTAAAGCCTCAAATGTTGGGAAAAAAAGGCGGAAGTAAAGTTGCACATCTTGTATGTTACAATGGTTCCCAGTTTTTACACACTTACTATTAAATTACAGCTCTGCCTCTTATATACGTAAGTCCATCACCAGATATAATTCTTCCAGTTAAATGAACAGATAAAAGGAAGATTCATTCCACGCAAATCACTCGTGATATCGTTTCATCTCGTTTTACATAAAGCATAATATCTTTAATGAGACTACGCCCACCGGTCCGAAACTCAATAGACTACACCCTGCTGATGTAAATAATGTATAACCGTGCCGTAGTTCAAAGAGAAGGATGTACCGCCCCTAGCTAAGATGAGCAATAGATTATGTTACATACCCAACAAGTCTTTTATCGGCTGAGATAGAAATATACCGCAGATATACAACGTGCCATTGAGTTTACTTTGGATACGTATGAGCAAACGTTTTCACATACATTAGGATTTAAAATTTTTTGCTTGGACATATAGTTCAAGAGAAAATTAAAAGTATTTTCCCTCCACCAGTTGTGACAAAGATTTTGAGGATGTTTCTCTTGGGCATCAGGGAAATGTTTCAACTGGAATTCAATCCTAAATATTCATAAATATGACTCCTTCTGCGTCACTAACAGCACGTCTGATGTTTGGCTGAAAAATCGCTGGCGCTGTAATTGGCCAATAGCCGAGGAACCCGCTCTACCTATAGAAGGCAAAGCATACCCAACCTTCCCCCTCCCACTCCCCGCCCCCCCACCCCCACTCCCCAAGAAAAGTGAACAGTCATCACGGTGCAACAAGATTGTACACTTACGTGACTTTCATAGTAAGGCTACAATGCTGACGAGAAGGATAAGGAGAGGGAAGATATAAAGGCAACAACAGAGGTGATGCTCCCACCGGTTAGACCGTTAGCCTGGTGCAAGTCTTTCGAGTGACTCCACTTCAGCGACTTGCGTGTCGATGGGGATGAAATGATGATGATAAAGACATAACAACACCCAATACCTGAGCGGAGAAAGTCTCCGACCCAGCCAGGAATCGAACACGGGCCGTTAGGTATGACATTCCGTCGCGCTGACCACTCAGCTATGAGGGGCGGACTTTACAAGCGGTAAATGGCTGAAAGTTAAAACCCAACGAAGCAGTATCCACTGCATGTTTTTATTATTTTGAATTCATACATCACTTTAATGTAAGCATACCTACACGTGAAATCACGAGCCACACTAACGTTGATGAGATTTTCGATTTTGAATGTCATCTGATGTGTATCACCCTGCATTTTAAATGCCGATTAGACCGTCGGGAAACGACTCCATGAACGAGATTTGCCAGTAGGATCGTGTTAATGAATCCTATTATCGTCAGTATCATATTATTTGTACAGATTTGGTGAAACAATACGACAAAATACCTGAACACTATGACACGAAATTTGACAAAATCGTGAAGATCAGTTGGATTATGGAGCGAGATGAATTACATCATGTCTTCTTCCATCGAAATAATAATTTTTCGAAATAAAGGAGTCCGTCAGCACTGATATCAAAATATGAGAAAAGGCTGTTTGTCAATTTGCCTGAGGAATGCTATATTGAATGTTCTAAAATATTAAAACCTAATGAACTGGCTCTGAGCATTATGGGATTTAACTTCTGAGGTCATCAGTCCCCTAGAACTACTTAAACCTAACTAACCTAAGGACATCACACACATCCATGCCCGAGGCAGGATTCGAACCTGCTACTGTAGCGGTCGCGCGGTTCCAGACTGTAGCACCTAGAACCGCTCGGCCACACCGGCCAGCCCCTAATGAACTGATTGCTGGTCTTACGCTTCGTTTTAACCAAGACTATAGTAGATATTATGTTGGAATGAAAGAGCAGGAAACAGAAGTTTAAAGTATTAGAGCAACTAAAACGTAAGAAAAAGGATTTTATGGTTCAAATGGCTCTAACCCCTATGGGACTTAACATATGAGGTCATCAGTCCCCTAGACTTAGAACTACTTAAACCTAACTAAGGACAACACACACATCCATGCCCGAGGCAGGACTCGAACCTGCGACCGTAGCAGCAGCGCGGTTCCGGACTGAAGCGCCTAGAACAGCTCGGCCACAGCGGCCGGCTAAAAAGGATTTGAGTTTAATGTACCGTCTACAACGAGGTCACTAGAGACGGGGCTTAAGGTCGAATCTGTGAAGGATGGGGAAGTAAATTGGTCGTGCACTTTCCAAAGGTACTATCCCAGCCTTTGCCTTAAGTGATTTCGGGAAATCGCGGAAATCCTAAATCTGGATGATGTGACGGGAAATTTAACCATCGTCCTCCGGAATGCGAGTCCATTTTGCTAGCCTCTGCGCCACTTGGAAAAGAAAGTTAAATACATGTGTGTAAAATCATGAGTAGAGCACTACATGCATCTAGTGCATTGACCCATATAGCGACCCTCGAGTGCACCTGAGAGCTTAACCATTAAAGATAACTGATAATACGTTTTACGGCGTTGTTCGCTGGGGAAAAGCTGCGAAATGTTGAATCAGTTATCGATACCAGGTGCCCCGGCGCATTAATCCTGCGTCTTATTGTCGTTGCATGCTGTCGACGCAAACACAGCTGCTGCATTTGCATTCTTGACATATGAGCCACCTGCAAATCGTGGGCACGCCGAGGAGCGAGTTACGGCAAGGTAAACACTGGGTACACGCCCTCGCTCCACCTGGCCCATAAAGTGCTCTCACAAAACGACCAGCCGCAGCCGCCAGCACCACTTGTCGAGTTCTGCTCAGTCAACTTCACCTTTTTGTCTCCCCCCCGCTTCCCCTCTCGCTTCGTTTCTCCGTCTCTGTCTCCCCAATTCTTGTTTTTCCCTAGTGTCTATTTTTTATTGCGCCGCCTCCTTCTCGATGGTCTCATTCTTTTCATTTTTATGTCTCTTTTTAAAAATTCATTCTCGTTCAGCCGCGGCACCTCTTAATTCTCTCGTCCGCCTACTCCTTCTTTTTGCCTCTCTCTCTCTCTCTCTGTGAGTAGTACTACTACTACTTTCCAACACTCCTTTTTTCTCCCCTCTCTCTCCCCGCCGTGCCTTTTTCTTCGCCTTCCGCATCCACTATCGGAGATGCTCGGCCCGTGTTTATGTTCTTGCTAGTGGCTAGTTTTCCTTTTACTCGTGTTATTCCATTCATTCCCGAGTGCGCCGCTTCCTGGCTAGTCTCTTGTTAGTTTTGTTCTCTCCCACGCCGCGTACCGCTATCTGAACCCGTAGTGTATCCATCAGGGGAAGGACGCGGCAAGGCTAACGAGATTCCCGTTGCTCTTCTTCGCCGTCAGGCGCCGCCCGTGACGAATCGACGGCGGATACTGCCGCTTCCTACAACTGTCACGTCCGTCGCAGCGAGTCGCGCACGCAGCGACGCGCCTACCGGACGAGTGCGGTAGGTCTTGCCCTTATTCTCCTCGGACAACAAGTTCTCAGCCACACCCGTATCTTTCGACGCTAATATCTTTCCGCAATTATTCTTAGTAACGTTGCTAGTAACTCGTACTCTCACCACAAGCTGACTCACTCAAGGTGGGCAAAAAAAAAAAGAAATGGCTCTGAGCACTATGGGACTTAACATCTATGGTCATCAGTCCCCTAGAACGTAGAACTACTTAAACCTAACTAACCTAAGGACAGCACACAACACCCAGCCATCACGAGGCAGAGAAAATCCCTGACCACGCCGGGAATCGAACCCGGGAACCCGGGCGTGGGAAGCGAGAACGCTACCGCACGAGCACGAGACAAGGTGGGCAGTTGCAGTATCGGTAGACATGCGACAGCGTGCACTACATAACACGAGGATAATCCCAAAAGTAAGGTCTCCTATTTATTTATAAGTACATAGACCTGTTTATTTCTACAACGGTTTACATCAGTTTACAGTTTGAACATTTAGCTATTTTTCGACGTAATCACCATGAAAGGTCTCTTTAGGATTCCTTTCATGTTAATTTCTTAAATCTGTTGTTATTTACGGCATAAATTTCTCTTCTAAATTTACTGTGGTGTTTCTGGCTCTATCTGGGAGGAGACTGAGCAGTGGAACGTGTTAATTTTACACATAATCAAGAACGATCTGTCACACTACTACACTATAAAACACAGTTTATATGTAATTCCACACAGTCTCATACGGAACCTACATCCACTTTCTTTTATATATTGTATATGATAAGATACTGTCATCCCCCTTCCCTTCTGTGTGAAAGAATGAATGAGCAAATGTATTTCTAGTTGCATGCTTGATGGTAGCAGAGAAGCCTGTCTGCTAGAGAACAGTAGGACCAACGTCGGAACAGGTAGCTACGCTTTCTAAAAGCAAAGAGGTTTCTATTCTTGGTATGGTCCTGTCCGTCCCTTGTCATGTTGGTATAGGAAGCTGCCTCTCTGGTCGTTTCCGTTTGTATTTGGGAGGCACCCCTCAGGAGGGACCCAAGGCAGTCTGTCTGCGGCGAGCGTCTGAATTTGTAAGATCTCCAGCTAAGCATGTCTCTGCTAAGTCCCTAGGACAATGGATTTCTTAAGTTCAGCCTAACTGGAAATTTAATCACCTTTGTTTCGGGTTTGGATCCAAAATATCTTATGTTATCTTAAATTGCCACGCAGTGTAATTCGATTTCAAGTTCAGAATATCTTCCAGTAGTTGCTTAGTCACCACTTTGTAAGCAAAGTGGAACCACATGTTGATGATCCGTAGCTCTAACTAAGATCATCAATCTTAAATGCGAATGTGCGTGAGATTATAATGTCTCGTCTTGACAATATTTTTCAATATAGCAAATTCTCTTTATGTTCAACCCACGTGAAGTGTACTTTGTGAGAGCAGTACCACGTACTTGTATAATTGTTTGACCCATCAGGTTAATAGTATGACGATAGTAACCAGTTCGAGGTTTATCTTCTCGATGTAATTTATTTTAATTGTCAAAATATTTGTCGAGTTACACACTTTGTGTAAACTAAGTTGACCACATGAAGCATGTGGTGTAATCATCAAAGTAGCCCTCAGCTATTCTTTTAGAGAATATTTCACAGACAATTAGTATGAATTTAGTATACCAGTGTGTGGTAATTTCATGATGGACAGGATTGCGCTATGACTGTAACTTCTTTGGGTGAAAATTGAATCGGTTGGTTGTGGTCAATTTCCTCCTGCATATGTTTCAACGTTCTTAGTGTGTTATTTTATGAATGCAGTGCTATATGCAGTCTCCCAATCTTGGCTCCATATTTGATGTGTTCCGTAAGATTACAAACTCACATTTCCACAATCCCAAATAAGGCACCAGTTTAATTTTGAATCAAGTTTAATACGCTGAAATTTTAACGGTACAATGATCAATGTTAAAATAAATGTCTAAATATAAACTGATTTATTTATTTTTATTTAAATCCTATATATATATATATATATATATATATATATATATATATATATATATATATATATCACCGGTTGTCATAAGATGACTGTTAAAAGATTATAATTAATGTTAGTCTGGTTGGGAATTTGGTAAGCTGGACTGGATACCTGGTGAAACAGTTGCTCAGTATTGTAAGGTTAACTTCCCCAGATAGCTCACAGCCTTTAACCCGCTTTTATTGTCTTGAATATCAGCACCGCTTTCAGAACAACTTAATGCATCAACATTACAACCATTTCAGTATATGCATTTTTGTGGACGCTGTGGCATGGCATACCAGCTCGCCGTCATGCTGTTCAGAAAGTTATGAACCTCTTCTTTCACGTCGTCGTCGGAGCTGAATCGCTGGGACCACAATTAACGCTGACAGGTACTCTGAGACTCTGAAAAAACTGAAACGGGCAATTCAGAGCCGGATAAGAGGAATGTTGAGCAAGGACACACACATTCTCCGTGACAACGCTCGCCCACACATCGCTCGGCAAACCGTTGCTCTCCTGCAACAGTTTCAGTGGAACATAATCACCCACCCACCCTATAGTCCTGACACGGCACCCAGTGACTATTACCTGTTCTCTAGGTTAAAAGAGCATTTCGCTGTGAAGCGATTCAGCTCCGGCGACGAGGTGAAAGAAGAGGTTCATAACTTTCTGAACGACATGGCGGCTAGCTGGTATGACATGTGCATACAAAAACTGCCACAGCGTCTACAAAAACGCATAGATAGAAATGGTGATTATGTCGAAAAATAGCTAAATGTTCAAACTGTAAACTGATGTAAACCATAGTAGAAATAAACAGGTCTATGTACTTATAAAAAAATAGGAGACATTACTTTTGGGATTACCCTCGTATGTTCCAAAACGGGATGCATAAGAAGGGGATTTTTCCGGGGCTCATACTTCAGGTTTTATTGGTGACTTAAAGGTAGGTCTTTTTTTATCTAGGAATGATTATTATACCCAACAGTAGGATCGTCTGACTGTAACTATCCTACCGAACAGGAACAAAGTTTGAGTATGTGGTGTGCGTACTGTAAGACCTTCGGTACACACCCCCCCAGATTATTTGACTTGTCGCTCTAACAAAGTAGGCGAGTGTCAGCAATATGTCTTGTGGTCTTATCGTGGCGTGTTTATCTTCTGCCGTTAGGTCAGACGATAGAAATGCCACTTGCACGCTTAGAGCAGCAGATTGACGGTGACCAACTTTAAACAGAACTTGAATGATTTACACACACATTTATTAAAATAATAAAAAGGATAGACATTATGTACTCGATTCTGGATGCTGTTTATAATTGACAATCTGAAGTTCCTTTGGTCTTGGTTCGTTAATATTATTCTCACATATCTCTGATATTTGACAAAGTGTCTATTCATTTATCTTCATGGCTATGTACAGGAATATGATAATCTTCTTAGGAGCAGACTGAAACTTGACTATAGACTGGTACAGATTAATGCAGACTGGTACAGACTGGTGCAGACAAATGCAGACTGACGCAGACAATTGCAGACTGGTACAGACTGGTGGAGACAAATGCAGACTGACTAATCGGAGGTCTGTACACTCGTTATAATACCTCGCACGTTCAGGTATCACTGCACGAGTGTGATCCAAGAGGAGAAAAGTTTCTACATTAACAGCAATCTCATTAGCTGCGTTACATATTAATACGTGGATTGGCGGAAGCAGAATTTGGTCCGTCTCTAAGGAAGTGCCATCTCGTAGTGCGGAGACGGACGAGCGCTGCGCCTACTCTGTTGTGCTTAGCGGGGCGCGCTCTAGTGGGAAAGTTGTGTACTCGCTGACTATGCAGAACAATGTACACAACAGAGTATTAAACATTTAGGCAAATGGAGTGAATCGGTTAGCTTTTTTGCATTATATATGATGTAAGGTGGCTTATTGAATCACCATCTGGTTCATGGGCGGTAGCTGAGGAAAGCAGAAAAATTTGACTTCTGGGTACAGAAACTGAGCAACGGATTCCAAGACGGATATGCGTCAGAAATGGCTGATTCTTTTTATGCTCTATTCCTGAGATTCCGACATCGAACAACCTTGAAAATTATATTGGTAACATCCGTTTCCGAGATACAGAGGTTCAACGTTACCCTACTTGTACTCGTAAAAGACGCACGTAAATTCCGGAGTGAGGCGAAATCTAAATAATAAATAACAGCAAAAAATTGCTCAAATTTTAACGGTATATTCTCTAGGCATTGATAACGAAGTGACGCTTCCCCCTTTTCAAGAATATTTATCCATTACTGCGAAACACTCCAAAAAGGATGGTTTTTTGGGAGCAAATCCGACCTGCGCATTCCAAGACTGCTTTACACAGAAAGTGGCTATAACTTTGACGATGTATTCCCAAGATCCCGACCTCGAACAGCCTTCAAAATTTTCTTGATGTCCTTACCGTTTCCGAGATACACAAAGGTTTAAAGTTACATTGATCAGCTACAACATTATGACCACCTACTTAATAGATGGTATGTGCACCTTTGGCACGGATAACAGCTGCGACGTCTCATGGCATGGAAGCAATAAGGCTTTGGTAGGTCTCTGGATGGAGTTCGCACTACATTCGCACTCAAAAGGCACCTACTTGCCGTAAATTCCGCGGAGGACGGCGATGAGCTCTGACGCCACGTTCATCCCAGATGTGTTGGTTCAGGTTCATATCCTGGAATTGGAGGTGCCAGTACATCAATAGGAACTCGCCACTGCCTTTCACCCTGGCGCGTTATCCTATTCAAAAATGCCACTGTCTTTGGGAAACACGATCGTCATGAACGGGTGTACGTGGTCTGCAAGCAGTAGGTCCGATACTCCTTCGCCGTCATGATGCCTTGCACGAGCTTCACAGGACCCATGGATGCCCACTTAAATGTTCCCTAGAGCTTAATGGACCCACCGCCAGCTTGCCTCCGTCCCGCGGTACAGGTGTCAAGGAGCTCTTCCCCTGGAAAATGACGGATGGCGCCCTCCCCTCGGTAAGTTGAAGAACATATCGGGGTTCATCAGACCGTGCAACGCTATGCCACTGCGCTAACCTACAATGCCGGTAATGATCACGTGCTCATTTCAGTCGTAGTTGCCGATATCGAGGTGTTAACATTGGCACGGATCGTCGGCTGCGGACACCTATCTTTAGGAGTGTTCAGACACTTCTACTGTTCCCAGCATTACAGTCTGACAGTTCCGCCACAGTTCGCCACCTGTCCTATTTTACTGGTCTGCCCAGCCTACGACGTACGACACATGTAATGAGGGGTGTCCACGACGTCTGGTCGTGGTTTCACCTTGGTTTCGTTACGTGTTGAAGACACTGTAGACATCACTCCTCGAACAGCCGAGAAGTCGCGCAGTTTCCGAAATGCTCGTGGTGAGCCTCCGGGCCATCATAATCTGCCGTCGGTCAAACTCAGATAGATCGCGCGTCTTCCCAATCCTACACACGGGAGCACGCTCACTGGTACTAAATGCATCATGCATGTGTCTGACTAGCAATGATTCCTCACCAGGTGACGCTGTTATCTCCTGGACTGGTTTATATCGATAGAAGATCTTTAATCATAATTTTTCTGGCTGATCATTGTACATAAAATACAAACGTAATATCCCGTGTGAGGTGAAAACGTAGCTTATGAAGTGACGTAGCCCGATGAAACACACTGTAAAATGTCTCTGTTATCACCATAGTGGTTCTGGGAACCGCATGTCATAGTACTAAAGCATATGCAAAATTATTGCACACATAAAATCCCATCTGAGGTGTAAAATTAGTTTTGCCTTATTTCAATTGCACGTAAGTAAACTGTCAAAATTTTACTGACACACAAAGTTTTTTCATATGAGTGATATAACCTGCTGTAGTTAGAAAAAGGAGGGAACCAGCGAAAAATTGTTGTCGGAGAACAAAAAAGGATAACATCCTCCTGTTTTTCAAAAGACTCTGTCTGAAAAGCGGGGTACCAATTGTTTCGTCCTACCTTCCTCACTACATTTCAGAATTTTCCCCAAAAGTTGTAGCATGCGAAAATATTATTGCTCTTTTATGCTGAGAGAGAAGGAGGCAGTGGGAGTGGGGAGGAGACAAATAAATAATAAATACTGAAAGGTATTAGACAGTAGTTGTGGAATAGAAGGAACAAAGGAGAAAATGGCAATGTGAGAGAAAGAGAGAGACACAGAACAGTGATAGTGAAAGAGTGAAGGAGGCATTGCCAATGGGAGAGGAATAAAAAGAAGAAGAAAGTGGAAGTGGTTGAGTGCTAGGGATTATGAGAGACAGAATCGATGATATAACAAAAAAGACAGATATAGTGACAGTGAGAAGAGAGAGCAACAATGGGAAGGAATGAGTGAGATGGTGGTAGTAAGAGAGAGACAGTGATCCTGAGAGGAGGCAGTAGTAATAGGCAGAACGAAGGCTACTGTGACTTTGACTTGGCTGTCTCAGAGTCACTGTATCTCTCTTGCCAGAAAGACACAGAGAGATAATGACAAGGAGCTGAACTGAATATGTGAGTGAGAATGGACAAGTGGGAGTGGATAGGTACGATCGACTTCCAGCGAAGGATTAGTGGATATGAGCGAGTTACAGTAAGGAGAACTTGTGTAAGTGAGAGGTGAGTTGCATATTAAAAACAGCACGAATACGATCGTATATCAAAATCTTGTGGGTGTTTTAAAGATGCTGAGGGAGGTGGACTGAAGCGGCTAGTACCTCACTTTTCAGTCGGAGTCTTTTAATATAGAGGAGCATATTCGCCCTTTTGTGCTCCGATAGGAAGATTCTTCCGCTGGTTTCATTTAAATGACTTAGGATTATGGAACAAGGTTTTCGAGAAGATTTTCTACACAAAGAGGTGAGTATGTTGCTGACTGTTTAATATAAATTTCTTTCTCACAAAGGGAGAGACAAAATGCTTTCAGTAGTACTATGTACCCCTTTTAGCCACAAGACACAGCTCTTAAAAAGATGAGTACAGTACTTTAAGTGCTGGTATTACTGAACTTAATACGCAGGTTAGCTAAATACTGTCACTACTAACAAGCAACAGGTTCCACAAACTGATCACAGTAGCCCCAGGACGGTATCTCTACTCCGCAAAACGGGTGTCCCGAGATGTACTGCCATTACTTTGTATGTCCTCTGGAGGCTATACACTGAGGGAATAAAAGCCGTGGGAAGGCGCCTAATAACGTGTCGGACCTCCTTTTGCACGGGATAGTGTAACAACACGACGTGACATGGAGTCAACAAGACGTTAAAGTCCCGTGCAGACAAGTGAGCTGTACTGTCTCTACAGCCGAGCACAATTGCGAAACTGTTGCTGGTGCAGGATTTTGTGATTTAACTGACCTCTTGATCATGTCCCATAATTGTTCGATGGGGTTCATGTCGGGCGATCTGAGTAGACAATAGTCCAGAATGTTCTTAAAACCAGTCGTGAACAATTGTGGCATGGTGACATGATGGCTCGAAATGGTCTCAAAGAAGCCGAACATAACCATTTCCAGTCAATGATCGCTTCAGCTGGAACACGGGAGCCAGTCTATTCCATGCAAACAGAGACTATACCAAACTCCCTGACAGACTGAAACTGTGTGCCGGACCGAGACCCGAAATCGGGACCTTTGCCTTTCGCCGGCAAGTGCTCTACCAGCTGAGCTACCCAAGCAAACTCACGCCCCGTCCTCACAGCTTTACTTCTGCCAGTACCTCGTCTCCTACCTTCCAAACTTAACAGAAGCTCTCCTGCGAACTAGTTGGTAGAGCATTTGTACACGAGAGGCAAAGGTCCCGAGTTCGAGTCTCGCTCTGGCACCCAGTTTTAATCTGCCAGGAACTTTCATACAAGCGCACACTCCGCTGCAGAGTGAAAATCTCATTCTGGAAACATCCCCCAGGCTGTGGCTAAGACATGTCTCCGCAATATCCTTTCTTTCAGGAGTGATAGTTCTGCAAGGTTCGCAGGAGAGCTTCTGTAAAGTTTGGAAGGTAGGAGACGATGTACTGGCCGAAGTAAAGCTGTGAGGACGAGGCGTGAGTCGTGCTTGGGTAGCTCAGTTGGTAGAGCAATTGCCAGCAAAAGGCAAAGGTCCCGAGTTCGAGTCTCGCTTTGGTACCCAGTTTTAATCTGCCAGGAAGCTTCATATCAGCACACACTCCGCTGCAGAGTGAAAATGTCATTCTGGACAGACCATACCATTATGGAACAACGTCCAGTTTGCACAGTGCCTTACTGAAAATTTGGGTCCATGGCTTCGTTGGAGTCTACCATCAGCTCTTACCAACAATCGGGACTCATCTGACTACGCTATGGTTTTCTAGTTACCTAGTATCCATCCGAGAACAGGAGAGTCGTTGCAGGCGATGTCGTGCTGTTAGAATAGGCACTAGCGTCGGTCGTCTGCTGCCATTGCCCATTAACAACAAATTTCGTAGCACTGTCCTAACAGATACATTCGTCGTACGTCACACAGTGATTTCTGCGCATATTCCACGGAGTGTTGATTCTCTATTAGCACTGGGAAGTCTCCGCAAACGAAACAGTTCTCGGTCCGTAAGTGAAGGCCGTAGGTCTCTGCGTTGTCCCTGGTGAGAGGTAATGTCTGAAATTTGGTATTCGTGGCCCACTACTGCCGCTGCAAATCTCGGAATACTGAATCCTCTAACGATTTCCTAAATGGGATGTCCCATGCGTCTCTCTCAAACTACCATTCCGCGTTCAAGATATTTTAACTTCCGTCGTGCGACCATAATGACGTCGGTAATCTCGTCTCATGAACTACTTGAGTATTAATGACAACTCAGACAATGCACTACTCTTTTAGGCCAGCCGCTGTGGCCGAGCGGTTCTAGGCGCTTCATTCTGGAACCGCGTGCCCGCCACAGTCGCAGGTTCGAATCCTGCCTCGGGCATGGATGGATCTGATGTCCTTAGCTTAGTTAGGTTTAGGTAGTTCTGAGTTCTAGGGCACTGATGACCTCAGATGTTAAGTACCCATAGCGCTCAGAGCCATTGTGAACTACTCTTTTATATCTTGCGCACGCCATACTACCGCCATCTGTATACGTCCATATCGCTATCCCATTACTTTTACAACCTCAGTTTTCTTTGAAATACGCAAGGTATGGACAGAACTATGGAAACACCACGAGAAATGCATGCTTGAACACAAATGGAGACAGTAGCCAAGCTTGCATTTTACGCTGCTCTATTTGATCACGTACGGCAACTGTTCAATACCCTTAGCACGTTGCAAGTGTCGGTCACAGCCAGAACAGTGTTTTATGTATATGTGACGCATGATGTCGTAGTTAAGCGAATTTGAATGTAGGCAAATTGTTGGTATTCGTTCGGTGGGTGCCTCTGCAAACAAGTTATCCGAACTGAAACTTCTGGCAGATTAAAACTGTGTGCCGGACCGAGACTCGAACTCGGGACCTTTCAAGGGTTCGCAGGAGAGCTTCTGTGAAGTTTGGAAAGTAGGAGACGAGGTACTGGCTAAAGTTGTGAGGGCGGGGCGTGAGTCGTGCTTGGGTAGCTCAGATGGTAGAGCACTTGCCCACGAAAGGCAAAGGTCCCGAGTTCGAGTCTCGGTCCGGCACACAATGTGCCAGGAAGCTTCATATTAGCGCACACTCCGCTGCAGAGTGAAAATCTCATTCAAAGTATGCGAACTGTATGCTGCTGGATAGGATGGATGTAAGTCTTTATTTTGCAGGCAGTCTTCATTTAAACAATTTGAGGCAGTAGCTCCATGCTGTGTATCCACCATGAGTTCCAGAGTCCAACTGACCTAGTACATAGTACTGCCACCAGAGGGTGTGGTCGTCTCTTCTGTCACATAATCCAAAGCGGCGGTCTGGGGGGAAAATGGCGGGAAAAGGACTGAGCCTGTTCTAGGCTGCTGGAGAAGGGATGGAGTGTATTTTATTTACTGACGGATTTCACATAGTTTATTTATTACACTGATATAAAACACCCACTATGGAGTGCTTGAGGTCACAATACACAGCCTACAGACCAGCCAACTACCTGTAAATCACCGAAATAATGCAGTACACTGATGTATAGACATGCAAAGAACTCGTAAATTGTCAAAATAATGTATGCATAATGCTCTGCAAACAGCTTGCTAATTGTAAACTGTCGAAATAAGGCATTGAACAGCTTACAGAACTACAAACTACTCGTAAATCACTGAAATAATGCAGTTCACTGATGTGCAGACACGCTCATTAACTATAAATTGTCCAAATAGTGCATACAATTTATATAGGGACAGATTTCACGTACTTTATTTATTACACTGATACAAAACATTCATCCACGCTTGCTTGTGGTCGCAGTAAATAGTCTACAGACCTGAAAACTACTCGTAAATCACCGAAATAATGCAGTACACTGATGTGCAGAGACGCAAACAACTCGTAAAATGTCAAAATAATGGATGTAAAAGGTACTGCAGATCCGTTTGCTAATCGTCAACTGTCGAAATCATGCATTGCACAGCCTGCATACATGTTCACAAAATAATGCTACAGACACTAAAACAACTCATAAATTGTCAAAAGATAATGCATGTGTAATGTTATGCAAACATGCACACAGCGCGTAAACAGCCGAAAATAATGCAGTGCACAAACACTCATTGAACGTAAAAAATGCTTTCGAACTATCGTCAATTGCAAAGTATCAGTGAACTGCGCCCCTACAGATCTCCTACGTGGTCCCATATCTGTGACGCCTCTGGGTCATATGCATATGTTTATCATTGCTGGTGTGATACCTCTCCTCTACCTGTGGACACAGGCATCACAGGTCACACTATACGAGTATAAATCTGTTCCAATGCTTCCCAGAGGAGCACAGAACGCATTGTTCCTGGTGATTCTAATGGGACATTCGAGCTGCACCTAGCCATGCATGCGTTTACATCCCCAGCGTGGCTGACTCATCACTGTGAAATGTTCACATGGTGACTCACCATCTAAAAAGTTCTTCGTGTTATACTGATGTCACATGGCTATGTAAATAAGATCCAAGTCGACGTCTTAGAAGTTGGTAAAGTGCTGCAGAAATAGTTAACAGTCGCTTTTGTAGGAGCTTTCTTTCTGTATTAGCTTGTCCCCATGGAAATTCTTGTCCTAACAGGACCTGGTTACGAAAATAGCCCAGAATAACACCGAATGCACTCCTCCTGATGGTCCTAACATGGCACCCTGTCCATCACATGTTACCCTTACTGAAAGTTGCGACATCCTGCTTTCAGCATACCTCCCAGAAATGCAAACGCACAGACTGCAATGTAGAGGCTCCTATGTCCCAACACAAAGGATGCCCTGTGAAAGTATGGAGCGTTCTGTTCAGCTCTTACTGAATTTACCTGCCATTTTACTGATGCTGCCATTGTGGAATCACTGTCTGCCTTTTCCTTTCTTTATGCAGGCGAGACTTTCAGTGGCCAAACTATTTTGTACAGATCGCCAAATTGCACTGACAATTAAACCCTGAAAAAGTGACCTACGGATCGTCAAATACATGAAGATACTTGCTCAATTACGCTGCTCTGCCACCGAGAACGGAAGCTTGAATGTTAGAGCGTGAAACAAATCTCCAACCCGGAAATATATGATCGCATATCGTGTAGATGTAGTAAACATACAATTCATATCCTGTGCCATACAAAATCGTCCATTTTGCGTCATGCATATAGCTATCAACTTCCAGACACTCGCACATGTACTGCAAAGACAGACAGCATAAGCATATGCACTGTAGGTATAATCCTCGCTGCATTAGATATTTCCAGCAAAGTCAGGTGTTCATCCACCACTGCAGTGTGACCAGAGCTCTCTCAGTGGGCCAAAGTCACTCTCAGAACTGTTGTACAAAGTTGGGGTCGGCTCTCCTCTCCACACAGGTGTTCCTGTTTCTGGCCCTGACCTGTTGCTTGCTTGCTTTTTACACCCATCACTAGATTATGGGATTACAAGAACATATGTAATTTCACATTGTTTGCCAGAATATCATCCCATTTTTGCGTGACACTAGTACATATGTTGTGAAGACTGTTGTACAAAGGATGGGTCGGTTCCCCTTGCCACAAAGCCATCATCATTTCTGGTCCTGACCTGCTTGCTTGCTTTCTACACCAACCTCCAGACTCTGGAATTACAAGAACACAAGTATTTTCACATGGTTTGCCAGAATATTATACCATTTATATGATAAAAATGGTTCAAATGGCTCTGAGCACTATGTGACTTAACTTCTGAGGTCATCAGTCGCCTAGAACTTAGAACTAATTCATCCTAAGTAACCTAAGGACATCACACACATCCATGCCTAAGGCAGTATTCGAACTTGCGACCATAGCGGTCACTCGATTCCAGACTGTAGCGCCTAGAACCGAGCAGCGACTTAAGCCAGCCTATACACGATACTTTTCGATATCAAGCACATAGCAATATTGCTTGCACAGCAGTATCGCTAGCGCAACATAAATCTGAAGACAGATACTGGAAATTATTTCTCTATAAACCCAAAACTACAGCGAGGTGGAGTGTGCTGTAAGCCACTGAGTAACTAGAAACTTATCCTGCCTGCGAAAACCTTTACATGTAAGCTCGAAAAAAATAGAGCAACTGATATTTCCACTCGCGGTTACTGATGTCATTGATGTAACAGATTCCAAATCATCCCTATAATTTACAAAGTCAACTAAGGTGTTTCTCATGTCTCGAGAATAAATAATAAATTTTATATACTTCATTTGTGGCAAAATCTATCCACTGTCTTTCAAAACAATTTTTTTATTTCTTCTTCTATTTCTATTATTTTTTGTTCCTTCTCCAAAACATTCTTGTGTTCTTCCTTTAAAGATTGTGTATTATTAAAATATTCTAGTTTTCTTTTTTTGTGTGTATAAGTTTTCTAATTCTTGTTATCTCTTTTGTAGTGGATTGCAAATATATGGCATGTTTTAGTGCAATTTCTCGAATAGGAAATGGAGAAAGTTTACTGGTTGTATTTATTCTTTTTCTAGACACAAATGGTAAAACATTATATGTTTCTATCAGTCCCAACTGTTCGATATTTATTTTCTTTGGTGTTATGGAAAAACGAGCTATTGGATTTAGAAAAATATGTCTCCTCCACTATTATACTACTATGCAGTTAATAGGCAACAAGTTAAAACTAAAAGCAGATAAAACACATTTAACTAATTTTTCTCTTTCATCTTTATTTTCTGTTTTAATTTTAATTTGTATGCCTGTTAAATTTTTCGTGTTTCTGTTTCCCCCACAGACGTATTGCCAAAGATTGTTGTAAATAGGGCAACAACTGTTTTGGAGAGTATCTGTTAATTTTTGCCACGTTTTAACGAGTGGAACAGAATTAAGTGGAGCCTTCTCAAAGTATTTCCTAGTGTTTGTTGTTAATTGTAAACAGTCTGTTAATGGATCAAATTCCTGATCTCTTTGGAAATCTGTATTAATGTAATTATAAATTGTTGCTTCCAGTCTTGTAATTCCATTTTCTTTAGCTAATTTAGAAGCGAATATTTCTTTTAATCTACTCTCTGGACAATTTAGAAAGTCTATAATATGGTTTCCAAGCTGTTTGTCAACTCCTGGGCCTGTTAACTGGCAAATAAATTTGTTGCATTTTTTCACTCCAGAACTAGAATTTCTCCATGTTAAACAGTCTTTTTAACAGAATTGTTGTTAACTATTACATTACATTCTCCTTTATATACTCCTTGCGTTTGAAAATTAAAATTATTTGTTAAACATTTGCATATTTCTTCATTATTAAAAATTCCTGCGAAGTCTTGTGTTATGTCTAAATCCAATAAATAATAGCATTCCTTTTTAAATTCTTCTAAAATTTCTGGTAATTCTGTTAAAAGTGTATTGAGTTTAACATCTGGTAATTGTATTTGTAAGGAATGACAACAGGGTTTTTATATTTTTCTTCTGTAGTTTTTATATCTTTGCTAATAATTTGTTCAATATCTTTAATTTTTTGTGTATAGGAATCTAATAAATATGGAATTTTTGCCTTAACTCCATGTCTTGCGAAATTAAATTTAGAAAATCTAGATCTTAAAATAATATTAAAACCAGCACATGCTTCCTTTTTACAAGAAATTTGCCATTTTTCATTTCTCCTCCACAATCTGTAAGAGCTGTTATTTTAACTATGATAATGTTATCGCAAAATGGTTCTGTAATAGACTTAATTTCTTCTAATTTTTGTTCTCCACTTGTGTATATTATATCTCCAGTTTTGTAACAAGATTATTATTATTCAAATTATCAGTAAGTAACCATAACCCAAATCTTTCGTTGTTTGGTTTTACTTTATTTCTCAAAAATTCTGTCATAGAATATTTATTATTTTTTGTAGAAGACAATTCAGTTTCAACTCCCATTTATAGTGGAGAAAATTTCTTAGGTTTGGAAAAAAGTAGTTAGGACTAGAGATGCAAAAATTATTAGTAAAAGATATAAAATTTAATTGTTTCCAGAAATTAGTTCAAATTGGGTAGTGAAAACCATAGCGATGTGTTTTTCTTACCTATATGAAGTAAACAAAAAAGCATTGAGTCCTCATGATGATAAAAGATATGTTTTGAGAAATAAAATAGATACAGTATCATATGGACATTATAAATTATAATTCATTTTATTTATTTTCTTACATTCACCTTTTATAAACATTTTATAAAAATAACTGTCAGTGCAATATGGCGATCTGTACAAAATAGTTTTGCCACTGAAAGTCTCGCATGCAGAAGAAAGAAAAAGGCAGACAGTGATTCAGTAATTTGGCTGGTAAATTCAGTAAGAGCCGATCAGAACGCTCCATTCTTTCACAGGGCATCATTTGTGCCGGGATATAGGAGCCTCTACATTACAGTGAGAGCATTTGTGTTTCTGAGAGATATGCTGAAAGCAGGACGTCGCGACTTCCATTAAGGGTAACATGCGATGGACGGGGTGCCATGTTGGGACCATCAGGAGGAATGCATTCGGCGTTATTCTGGGCTATTTTCGTAAACAGTTTCTGTTAGGACGACACTTTCCTTGCAGACAAGCTGAGACAGCACAGAAGCTCCTACAAAAGCGACCGTTAACTATTTCTGCAGCACTTTACCAATTTCTCAGAGGTCAACTTGGCTCTCATTTACATAGCCATGTGACATCAGTATAACATTGAGAACCTTTTAGATGGTGAGCGCCATGTTAACATTTCACAACGATGTGTCAGCCACACTGGGGGTATAAACGCATACATGGCTAGATGCAGCTCACATGTTCCATTAGGTTCGCTAGGAACAATGCACTCTGTGCTATTCTGGGAAGCAGGTGGGCATTAACTTACTGAAATGCAAGCCCAGGATGGCTTACAATTAAGAGTAACAAAACGGGGTATAGAATATCGTCAACAGATTGCTATACCGCGACCTGTGACGTCAGTATCCACAGGTAGAGAGGCATCGTGCCAGCAATGGTAAACATGCTTGCGTGGCCCAGAGGTGCCTTATGTATGGGACCTGTGTGAGCACAGCAATTCACATGTGCACCTTGAAGTTCTGTAGGGGGCAGTTTACTGATACATTTTGGTTGGCGATAGTTCATAAGTGTTTATTATGTGCAGTAAGTGTTTGTGCACTGCATTAATTTCAGCTGTTTAAGTGCTGTGAGCATGTTTGTATAGTGTTACACAAGCATTATCCTTAGTGGAGGTAGCCCAAGTGACCTATTTCCCCTCCATTTTCTTATTTTACTCGAGTTAACCATGGTGTGTTGCATTGTCCTGCTGAAATTTGAACTTCCCCCCAGTTTCTGGGGGTGAGGACCAGGGAGTGGAGAGGGGGAGGAGGGAGGTTAGGGAGATTACCTGAGGAGGTGAGGTTAATTAATTGATAAATTTAATGCAATAGTTAATCTAAATGATTTCACCAGCAAGAGGGAGGTTTCCTAGGGGGTGCCAGGGGGAAACAATAGCTTAAGAACCTGTCAATGAAAAGGAAGGATCCTTTTAGCTGAACAACAGGCTAAGTACCTGTCAATCAACGGAGGACAATAGGTTAAATACCTGTCAATCAAATGAGAGCAATAGTTTAGCCGTTGAGTCCGTACCTGCCCCTGATGTAGGCAACCCACACTAACAAAATGTGCTGGTGCCGCCCTTGTTCCCCTACTCTCAGAAGCCTGATACTTACAAATGAAATTGATTTACAGTTATTGGAACTGTGTACATCAGACCTTTGTTACCATTGTTCTATCTTTGCGAGTGTCCCTGTATCTAACTAAGGACTGGAAAAGGAGAAAGAGGGAAGGGAAGCCAAATAAAATCGCTTATAGGAAGATACCATGTGGCAAGTGGCATGAATAAAAGAGATAAACTGTCCTAAGGTTATGACACAACATGTCTTGAATAATTCATGGTGAATTGTTACATCTAGCACAATGTTATTTACAAATAAAAAAGTTTAGGCAATCCATTAAGAATCTTAAGAAACGATGTAGGTTAGCAAATCTTATAGTGATTAGAAGAACGTGAAAACATTCATCACTTAACATAACTAATTCACGAAATAATTTCGTTTTGGTTTCAGCATCTTATTACTATAAATGCATAGTTTGTGTTATTTACATATTTACAATGAGTAGAAGTGTTCAAATGTGTTTATACAAAGGAAAGAGCTTCACAAACAGAGCAAGCCAATAGTGCGTTGGTCCACCTGTGGCCCTTATGCAAGCATTTATTTGGCTTGGCGTTGATTGATAGAGGTGTTGAATATCCTCCTGAGGGATATCGGGCCAAATTCTGTCCAGCTGGCGAATCAGACCATCAAGATCCCAGGCTGGAGGGAGGATCCTGCCCATAATGCTCCAAACGCTCTGAATTTTGGAGAGATCCAGTGATCCTTCTGGCAAAGTTAGTGTTCGGCAAGCCCACAGACAAGCAGTAGAAATTCTTGTTGTGTGCAGGTGGGGATTAACTTACTGAAATGCAAGCCCAGGATGGCTTACAATTAAGAGTAACAAAACGGAGTATAGAATATCGTCAACGTTCTGCTTTGTTGTTGGGGTGCTGCTGATGACAAGCAAAGGGCTACGGCTATGAAAAGAAATTTCGCCGCCTCGTACCAGATATAAAAAAAAAATATTTTAGCTCCCTCCTCTCCCCATGAACAAATCCTGCCCCCCAATTTTTTTTTTTGACCCAGAAAAGCTTTTTTAGCTATTATATGTGCGCTCTTCAACTGTATGATATTATATGTCGTTGACTATAGCTGACGAAAATTCTGGATTCTGGCCATAGGTTCAGGAACATTTGCCTATAAATTGCAAGTTACACGTGTGCGAACACATTGTAGTTATGAGAGCTCACTGAGTTGAGGGACTGTGGTTAACTCGTAAAATGGAGCCAACACAGTCACTTCTGGTTCTCGAAGTGTATGGCAGGTGATATTCAGGTTGGTATTCATCCACTGCGGCATCTCCAGACACGTCTTCGTCCTGGAATCTCATTAAGTAGTATAACTGTCTTCAGTGAGGTGTTCAGCTTCGAGTTGAGTCCTGATGACACGACTGAAGACGTAGGCAGGCGAATGTACACTGACGTGACAAAAGTCATGGGGTAGCGATATGCACATGTATAGATGGCAGTAGTACACAAGGTGTAAAAGGGCAGTGCACTGACGGAACTGCCATTTGTACTCAGGAGGTTCATTTGGAAAGATGTCTAACGTGAATTTGGCCACATGAGAGGGATTAACAGACTCTGAACGCGAAATGGTAGTTGGAGCTAGGCGCGTGGGACTTTCCATTGTGGAAATCGTTAGGGAATTCAATATTCAGAGATCCACAGACTCAAGAGTATGCCGGAGCACACTTAGGGACCGACAGCAGCGGCATTTGCGTAGAGTTAGGCTAACAGACAAACACTACTGTGTGAAATAACCGCAGAAATCAATATGGGACGTATGACGAACGGTCCCGTCAGAACAGTGCTGCCAAATGTGACTTTAATGAGCTATGGTAGCAGACGATCGACGTAACAGCACAATGTCTCCTGCAGGGTCTCTTTTGAGCTCATGACCATAGTGGTTGGACGCTAGATGGCTGGTTCAAATGGCTCTGAGCACTATGCGACTTAACTTCTGAGGTCATCAGTCGCCTAGAACTTAGAACTACTTAAACCTAAATAACCTAAGGACATCACACACATCCATGCCCGAGGCAGGATTCGAACCTGTGACCGTAGCGGTCGCTCGGTTCCAGACTGTAGCATCTAGAACTGCACGGCCACTCCGGCCGGTGGATGCTAGATGACTGGAAAGCTGTTGCCTCGTAAAACGAGTCCCGATTACAGTTGGTAAGAGTAGTTGGTAGGGGTCGAGTGTGGTGCAGATTCCACGAAGCCGTGGACCCAAGTTGTCAACCAGGCACTGTGCAATCTGGTGGTGGCTCCACAGTGGTGTGGCTGTGGTTACATGTCTCTGCTGGTCCAGCTGAACTGGAAATGGTTATGTTCGTCTACTGGGAAATCATTTATAGCTATTCATAGACTTCATGTTCCCAACAGCGATTAGATTTTTACGGATGACAATGTGCCACGTCACAGATCCACAGTTGTTTGGATTGGTTTGATGAACATTCTGAACGATTCGAGTCGGTGATTTGGCCACCCAGATCATCCCACATGAATCTATTCGAAAATTTATAGGACATAATCGAGGGGTCAGTTCGTGCACAAAATCCTGCACAGGCAACACTTTCCCAATCGAGGCAGCGTGCCTGAATATTTCTGCGAAGGACTTCCAACGACTTGTTGAGTCCATACTGCAAGAGGTCGCTTATTTTATCCAAAAAATATGTCCAACTCATTTTAAAAGTTATTATCTTTACATAAAGAAAAGTTTATCTTATCAACAACTGTCAAATCGCGAGCTGCTCCGTTACTTTTTATATATGAAATTAGTGAATTTACTCATGGCACTTTTGTTGCCTTTGTCTGTGGTCACTTTCAGAACTCAGATTAATCATCAAATTAATTTAGTACGACTACATTCTGAATTACTGGTGTATCCATGTATCACCACACAAAAATAAAAGTAATGAATGGCTGGAGGAGTATGAATGAGAACAGTGGCGTATTTGAGTTTACAAAAATGATGACATGTTTTTATTTATCCCTTTATAAATTCAATCGAGCCGATAAATCTTACAAAAAATGTGACAAACATAAATCACGATAGGAATGGTGTTTGGTTGGCAAAGCATTAATTGGGATGAAAACTGTACAAGTTCTCCCATGAATTAATCCCTTTTACAACGCAATAAGACGTCGTTTACATGAATCCACTGTGAGGCCAAATTCTATTCAAATGAAATCAGCTACGACCAGCTACACCAAAAACTATGGTTCATGGAGGACAGGGAACTGTGATTACCATTTAAAAACCCTACGCCGGTGCAGCAATGATTTAGCCTTTCACCTTGATTCAGGCGCTAGTAAGAAATGGAACCCTGTGGGCAATGGGCGGAGCGCGGCGGCAGCTGTAATATTCTGATGCGTCCACTAAAACTTGCAAACTACACGGACTGGCGTTCTGATTATTAGAACGTGGGAAATTTCCCTATCGGAGTCGTGAAATCCCGGCAGATTTCAGTTGGAATGTACACTTTCACTGGTCTCGCTAACCAATTTGTGTGACAAGCACGACGGTGCGTGCTGGAATGGTCAAACGTCAGACGGGCGACTCAGGCCGAATAAGTTACCCTCGGGACACACGATATGTTTGAGACGATACGCAGTTCCACTGTCGGTACAGTTGAAAACTGCCACTGGCTCTTAGTCCTCCACAAGTTGCATACCACAAGTCTCACCAACTAAGGAAAGACCTGAAGTTTCTCACCAGTGGAGGATCAGAAGACGAAAAAGGAAAAAAAAAAATCACAATCACATTCCATCAAGCCTTGTACAGGAGTCGAATTAGTATGAAAAAAAAAAAAAAAAAACCGCTTCCATGTCGTACAAACGAATCAAACTATCCTCCACTCATTGAATCTCCCATCTTGACTACTCTGCTGGTATGGTAGCCAATCCAGACACAGCACTGGGGTTCCCACGTTAGGGCAGCAAGCCTTTGCTTCGAATGTCCTGAGAGGAGTCAACAGCTACTCAAAATCTCTCTTGTCTGAAATAAGAAGGCTATTAAGCTACCCACACAGTCGTGTCTGTGAAATATATGTTTTTTTCCGCTCACTGAAAGAACCTGGTGACTTCCTTTCATCAGGGGAGTTACAGTCTTGCCTCCAGTAAACACGTGTACCAGCTGCTCCGATCTTATCGTCCCAGCTTCTTACATGAGAATTCTTATAGTCTTATGACCATTCTGCCACACGCACAAACGCTGAGATTACCGCAGTCTCTCTTAAATGGCTTCCACAATCCACTTTCTGCCATCTGGCTGCCTTTGCGGTGGACTGTCGTCTGGCTCAGATAAAACGTTTTGTGAGCTGGCACCCTCTTGCTACAACCCAAGGTGGAAAGAGTAGAGTGTCATGGCCCGAGGCACCTATGCATCCACAATGCCCACAGCGTTGCCTTCCCAAATCATTCGCACAGCCAGGCCACTGGACACTACATTTTCGTATCACAATCCATCTTTATCCCAGTTCTGTGTTGCCTCCACTATGGCACCTTGGGTACAAGTTCTCTACAGGCTACACAGGCCATCCCCAATTACTCCATGCAAAAAAGTCATAAACGACACATACCAAATGTTGTATTGGGGAACACAGAAATCATGACCTAAAATAACGATATTAATCTGGCCAACAGAGTAGTGAAAGTGAGGGAGTGGCTTGCTACCATTCACTACCTCCCCATTATCATATAATTTATGTAGAGAGAATGTCACACTACAATAAAGAGATTAGTGTGACACAGAGCAGAAGAAATTATGATACTCTTAATTAACATGTCAGACCATGAAGCTTTGCCAGCCACAACCCCCAGAAAAAAAGAAAACCACACCTTGTCTTGTCTTCATTCAACGGTCATACACACACTCACTGCTGCATACCTGCTAATGGCTTGTGATACTTTGAATGTCGGAATTATTCCTGTTGCCCCTTAGGTCTTTGACATACACCCCTGACTGTCAGTACAATGACTGAATGGTTAAAATGTCATGCAGACGTTTAACTAACCCATTCACACTGAAGCTGAGATCAGAGATGATTGGTTTCCCTAACCACAATACGGTATCGTTGAGCATTGAGATTCTCTACCTCAGAGATCTCGTGACCCCTGTCTATGCATTCACAATGAGTCAATCTTCCAGGGACAATGACATGACAAATTCCATCCAAGCATCAGCAAAACTAGTTCTTTTAGTACAACAGAATAAATGGTGTTAACACAAAACAAAATAAAAATGACACGTGTAATACAGTGAGACTGTACGCAAATGACAAAGACAAAATAAACAAATGAATCAATTTCAGAAGGTGGTTTGCATATTAATGTGTTTGTTGTGTGTGATCTTTTGTCAGTCTTAGATTTTAGATGAGAGTGGCCTTGTACCTCAGCACACATCTAAAATGTTGTTGTCCCTTAAAGTATTACCTTTAACCTAATAAAATAAATACAGTGAGGTACACAGAAATAAGAATTAAAAAACACATATAGTTTTAAATCTCCTACTGCCCCTTCTCAAAGGTCTTTAGGGAGTCCAAGAATTAAATTTAACATTAGATGGACATATAGACACAGCACTAAACTCAAGATGTGGCAGGTGTAGTGGGTGAGTTGATGCAAAGACAAGGGTAAGGCCTTTACTTAACATCATCAGTGGTGGCAGCAGTGTCGACACAGGACCTGTAACCAGTCTATGTCAGCAACAGGTAGGCATCTGCACTATTGACAGATCATAGATGGGGTAACAGATGAAAAACAGTTGCTCCTGTTGAAGACAGTCCTCCAGCAGCAGTTGTCAGTGATGTGTCAAGAGCCTGGAGACATCAATCGCATAGTCAAGCACTCTGCAATTTCTCCTTTCTGGTCAGCACCCACGTTAGATTTAGGTTGAGTCCCTCAAGACTCTTGCGTCAGACTGTGGTGGTCCTAGGTGTTTGCGTGAAGTCAGGTGGGTGCCTTTGTTACCTGCTGGCTGCAGGCAAGGCACCCCTGTGGTGACTTCATGTCAGTTGGTCTCTCGTCCTGGGACATCGCCTATGCTGTGATGTCACATTGGCAGCCGTGCCCAAGGTCTCACTGCAACACCCTAGCCCTGCTTGCCGCATTGTGATATGGGTGACTGTGCTGCACAGAGCAATGTCCAGCCGTAGTCCTCTGCACAACCCTTAGCACAAGTTTTGTGCTGTGTTCCTACAATAAATGTTGACAAAAAACACAGACATAGAGAATCATAAGAAATATATGAACTGAAGTTTATTAAACTTTACAGTATTATTAATGGAGAAAAAAGTGTCATTCTGCTGTCTTTCATTAAAGTAAATAACGAAAGAACAAGAAATTAATCTCTTATCTAAAAACACACCTAAACAATCATTTTCTGGTTTGAAGCCGTTACTGTGGTGTATGTCATTGCCATGTTAGTCCCCAACACCCCTCGTGCACTGCAGTAGGCGATGTCGGCACAGTCTGCACATTCATACTTCAAACACTCTCACTTCATGCAACACTAAATTCTAATTATTCTACCCACTGTTAAGTTTAGCGACCTCTATCCTTTTCTACTTTACTCTACTCTGGACTTTGATACTTCTCCTGATGCCAACTTAGTGGATGGGGACGCTGATGCTGATATATGGAGCAGAATGTCGGGCGAATACTGCTCACTGTCATCAATACACTTGTTACTGTTCTGTCAGGACAGCTCAGACATTGGCACAATTCACTTTTCCATCTGACACTGACCAATATCTCTGAACATATGTATATATATATATATATATATATATATATATATATATATATATATATATACCATCAGTTAACAGCTGCAGCAATGACATGAAAATACCAGGTCTTATTAATATTTTTAGTGCAGAACGATTAGTAGCTTCAGTTTTCATCTGGTCCTATTCGCCATTTCCTTCCCATCTACCTGAAAATCTAGTACTGTGACTCGCACTCCACGTGCTCACGTCTCGTAATGTTAATCTTTGCCAATGACTCATCTCTGGCGCTGGCGATCCACAATCTAAAGACTTTAAGACGAAGACGATCCTGGAGATCATCCTTAAGTGAGAGCCACAGACGAAACAGTACCTCCAGCGAAAAACATCGTACCATAGCCGATTATCCATAAGTAAAACCACATTCGAAAACGACCAACGAGAACACATCGCTCGACTGGCGATAATCATAATCGAACCAAAGCGAGAAAAATTGCGATACTCAAACGACAACACGCCTCTGGCGTGAACAACCCATGTCCATCTCGCAAGATACCCCCACCGGTATCGGTGGCATGATTCAAACCGCGCCCAGATCCACTATCGGATGACGGAGCAACTTCTGTGGCACCACTATTGCCTCCTCTCTCCGAATGATGTAACAGACCGTGCATACGCGCCACCGGCAATGCATGCAATATCAACGGTAGAAACCAAACCACTACTACATTACAAGATAAATTTTGAAAAGAATTGTGTCTCCAAGACTTGTTCAATTATTTGTGAACCAAAAAATGCAATTTTTACGTTGTTCCAACACATACCTTTGTTGTGGTGTGAGACGCTACTAATATAGCAATGGTAAAGTATTGAACCAACCGGTTTTGTCGTAAGTCCGAGTTGTTTTCTCCGAGAAATCAGCACATTCCTGGGGTCCATGAAAGGAGTCTCCACGAAGATTGCAATGATTTCCGACCGAGATAAGACTTGCAATCGGGCGTACCCTGGGCGTCAGGTTTCTCTGGCGGCTGATCCTTTCACGCCAGAAACATCATCTTGGTCCTTTTCAGGACCACAGTTGACCATCATATCGATGAATATAGAAGGTATATCATCACCAAAAGAAGAACTGTTACAAGAGCTGTGCAGACAAACTAAATGCGATGTACTCTGCATACAGGAGACCCACAGAAGCTGTGAAATGCGCAGACCAAAAATAAACGGAATGCAACTGGCTACGGAAAGACCCCACCCAAAATACGGAAGTGCTATATGTGTCCAACCAGATACACAGATAATATCATCAGCCTTTACTGAAGCAAATGATACTGAAATCTTAACTTTGGAAATCAAAGGCTGTACAGTCACATCCGTATACGAACCACCGGACGTTGATCTCAAAATCAATCTACCTGATAACTTTTATAGTCAGCACACACAAATAGTGACTGGTGACTTCAACCGTCACAGCACCACGGGGGGTATGAGCATGATGATGAGAATGGTACAGCGTTGCAAGAATGGGCGGAAGGCAATCATCTGAGCCTTATACATGACCCTAAGCAACCTGCATCTTTCAACAGTGGCAGATGGAAACGCGGATACATCCCCGATCTGATATTTTGCAGCGAGAACATCTCACAACAGTGCATAAAAACTGTCTGCAACCCTATTCCAAATACACAGCACAGACCGATCATGTGTGAAATTTACGCAGCAGTTAGACCACAGACAGTTCCGTTCAGAAGGAGATTTAACTTCAGGAAAGCCAACTGGCCGAAGTTTACAGAAACGCTGGACGCTGCAGTTCCCAATATTGAACCTTCACCTGACTCGTATGATACTTTTGTGAGGGCTGTAAAGAGGTGCTCCAGAATTGCAATTCCTCGGGGTTGTCGAACATCATACATTCCTGGTCTAACTTCAGAACTCAGTGCTCAATTTACAGAGTATAAGGTACTATTCGAAGAAAATCTATCTTAATGGTCTAACTGTACAACTTTTACATGACACATGTGATAAATCCCTAAGGACTTCTTGGATTTCAATGTTTCGAGTTCCACCGTGTTTGGACAGGCTATCCTACGAACCCTAACAAGTCCGATATAGACTGGATAAAATTTGTGGCACAGATGCTTTTGCTTAGTCGATATTCAGAAGCTTTTGACGAGGACTTTTTGTCCAATCTGAAACTCTCTTTTTCGAGATTTCCTGTCTGATGCATGCTTTGTCTTCGCACCTGCCACCCGCAGACGTCTGATAGCCAGCACCACAATGTATTTATGTTGTTTCAAGGTTCTCGTCGGAAAGGCAATTACCTCGCGGATCAGGTCATTGGACTGCCTATTTTTTAGCAGAGTCTTTGGTGCTATTCTTGCGACCCATGTGGCTGCTCATTCATTACGTCCTGTAAATCATGTAAGAAGATAACCCAGGTGGCGTGCCTTCCCATGCAGTAGATGCGGCAGGGATTCCTGAGGCTTTTCACTATTCTCTCCACCGCCGACGATTGAGGATGCCTTCTAGATATATAAATTGGTCTTATCCTGTACCGTCTCAACATTGCCTTCCATCTGTCTGAGCTAAACTGGGGACCATTGTCGGAGATCATTCCGTCCAAATGCCCTACTTGTGACAGGAAACCTTTACAAAATGCTTTCCCCACCGTTTGCGCGGTAGCCTTCTTCAGTGGCGTCAATGTGCCGTATTTGGACGTTAGCTCCACGACAACTAGTATGTAGCAATACCCCCTACTCGTGCGTGGGATAGGTCCCCTGAGATCTATTGGCGGCCATATGCTTTAATTTCGTCGGAATGGTAGGGTACTGTAGCGCCTGCGTTGTGACTGTTGTGTGTTTCGATCTCTGGGACGTCTCACACACCGCTAGTACTCTCCTTATCCTCCGTTCCATATGTTTTTTTAGCACAGTGTGCGTAGCTTAAAATAACACTTTCTGACACCGAAGTGCGCTTACCTCAAGTATGTGTGCCATATCACTTCATTTACGAATTCATGAGGGATGCAGACGCTCCACAATACATCTTCCCCTTGGCAACAGTAAAAAAGCATCCGTTTACGTAACGAATAGCACGGACTAATCTTTGTTTATGCGCGGTCTTTGACTCTCCCCATCAAGACTGACAGAGCTGGGTCTTTCTCCTATTCTCTCCCGACGTCTTTCAAGTTTGCGGTCACACAGTTTTCAAATACTACATTTTTTGTGTAGTGCAGACTCAAGGGCTCCTCCTGCAGTGGATGCACAATATTTGTCGCCAATATTGCAGGTGATCGTGACAGCGCAATAGCAATGATGTTCTCTTCGCTAGGTATTGAGTGATTATAAAATGAAATTCTTGTAATGCTAGGACCCATCTTGTCAGTCTTTTATTGCAGAGTTTTGCTGTGAGAAGAAACTCTAAGGGCTTGTGGTATCTACTCTCGTTTTTCGACCATACAAGAAGAATCTGAATTTCTCGAAACACCAGACTACCGCCAGTGCTTCCAACTCGGTGACTGAGTACTTTTTTCGCATTTGCTCAGGACACATCTTCCAAAAGCTATGTACCAGATTATCACCACCTTCTTCGTACCTCTGGAAGATCATAAGCCCCACACGAGAATAGGAGCTACCCGTGACCATACAAAATTCCTCTTCTAGAGTGGAGTGAGACAGGAATGGTGCATTAATGAGCGCTTTTCTGAATGCTTGAAACTCATCCTCAGCCACGTCGTTACATGCCCATGTAGACTTCTTTCCAGCGAGTTGACAAAGCCGTGGTATTGCGAACTATTTTATGTGTAGAAACCTCTTGTAGAAATTGGCAATTCCAAGAAACCCAAGGAGTTGCTTTATTGTTGTTGGGATAGGAAATTTCACTATTGCTTCTATTTTTTCTTGATCTGGAGAGATTACCTCTGCCATAATGATGTGGCCTAGGAATCTGACTTGGAACGTCCCGATACATGATTTGGTAATATCTGCAATAACACCACACTTTCTGAAGGCATAGAGGATTTCTCCTATCGTCAAGTTGTGCTGCCTCCGTGCTAGCTCTCCTGAGGTCATCGGTCCCTAAGCCTACACACTACTTAATCTAACTTAAACTAACTTACGCTTTGGACAACGCACACACCCATGCCCCATGGAGGACTCGAACCTCCGACGGGGGGAGCCGCATGGACCGTGACAAGGCACATCAGACCGCGAGGCTAAGGATTCTGTTTAGTCTCCTGATAAAAGTAGCAGAAGAGACATTCAGATTAAATGGTAACCATTTGAATTGATAGCATTTACCAAACGCAAGAAATGCAATGTATTTCTGGCAGTCTGGTCAGAGGTTATTTACCAGAAGCCTTGTCTTAAATCGATCGTGGAAAAAACAATGACTCCATCCAAATTTTGTAGTAGCTCTTCTAACTTCTCCGGTAGGCCTGTTCCCGGTTCAATTATCGTGTAGATTTCAACCACAGTGATTGGATTATTGTATGTGGAGGTCACTGTTTCGATAATATCATCATCCAGCATTTTCTTAATCTCCAAGTACATGTTCTCCCGGTATGCCAGTGGTATCATATAGGGAGGCACAAGAAACTTGTTTTGGTCCTGTACCCAGAATGCATATTCAAAATTTCTAGTGCACCTATCTTTGGCAGGTATACATCGGCGTTCTCTCTTAACAAACTCTCCAAATCCTCCTTATCACGTGTTGCGAAGTTGTCTAGGTTGCTCAATATGCAATCTATTCCCTCTTGCACCTCTTGCTCTATTTGTGTCACGTCTTGTGCTGTCGGTCTACTTCTGTATCGACATTGGGTTACTGCGGCTCCTTCCAAATTCGTAGTGTAGCACAGGTTTAAACTCTCTACCGGAATCTCTGCTCATATTGCGCGATTTGCAAATGACAATCTGACCACACTCTCTTTCTGTAGGATTGGTTCACCTCGTCCTACATCCTGTACAGCCTGATGTTCACTTAAGAAATCCATTCCAAACGCTATCTCGGTAGTCAGAGCGGGGAATACCAGGAAGTTGGGCTCTAGCATATGCTCTTGGCAGTTAACCACCAGTCGAGTTTTAAACTGCACCTCAGTCTGCTTCCCCGTCATTCTTGTCTTTGTGATTTTGAACGCAGGCCATGAGTGCTTTTCAATGCATCTATTGTATGTACTCACTGATATGGTCGTATGTGGTGTAACACCCCACCAGTTGCTTGTCCGATTTTTGCGTGCGTTCGCCCCTGACAAACAACTTGCAGAGAAATTGGAAGTGGAACTGTAAGCAAAAATGGATAACGCTGGACTTAAATGTGGCCCTGTCACCCCTAATTAATCTGCGGTGGTAGTGTTGACGATAAATCACACCTATTTTTACTTCCAATCATGAACGATCACGAACACTTAGGGTGTTCAATGATATCAAACACCTACATAAAAATAAAATAAAGCAAAAGGTTGAATGCAGGATGAACTACTGAAAGTAGAGGCTCTACTGTATCACAATAATATTATTATAACCTTCAGATCAATGCTGAATAAAACACAATGAACAATTTACAAATTGTCCTCCTAACTGGCATTGGCAGTGAACTGTGTTAAAATCGGTCCAAAACGCGATCTCTCATAACTTAACTGACAGGCTGACATCGACACGAAAAGTAAAATACGAAGAACCATTACACCTCAAAGTACCGTGAAACCTCTGTGGAAACAGCAATTGCACGTGATCCAACATTTAACGTTACTCCTAACACAGGCAGAAGCGGGAGAGATCTCACCGTAATATTCCTGTTGCAGCAGCGGTCTCCGACGGCGACGGCGCGGCTGTGCGGCTGGCGTGAGGCGTCTCGTAAAGTAGATTCCTGCAATACTCGAACAACAGACCGCTGTCGGTAAACTTCTCTATTTGCAACAGTCTTCCCGGCAGCAAAGAGCTGGCGCGGCTAACGTCCTCTCAGAGCGAAAGACCAAGATGGGAGACGACTTGGCTAACGTCCTCTCGCCGGCTTGAATGGCCGTGCGGTTCTAGGCGCTACAGTCTGGAACCGAGCGACCGCTACGGTCGCAGGTTCGAATCCTGCCTCGGGCATGGATGTGTGTGACGTCCTTAGGTTAGTTAGGTTTAATTAGTTCTAAGTTCTAGGCGACTGATGACTTCAGAAGTTAAGTCGCATAGTGCTCAGAGCCATTTGAACCATTTTTTAACGTCCTCTCAGTACCAGAACCCAGAACGGAAGACCCCTCCTGAGAGTCGATCAAGATCGTTCTTCACCTCAGTTTTCCCACATCAACTTTTACCGAGCGAATCACATCACTAGAAGCTCTCAAAATACACAATTTGCCAGTGATGACCAATGTACGGCCTGGGAATAGAACTCTTTTCCACAATTCTTCCCTTTCTATAAAATTTCACAAGTAAACTCTGCCCACGCCGGCTGGGAAGAACCACAGCTGTAGGCAATAACACGTTTACTGGAATTTTTCTCCTCAGGGAGCATTCGAGATTTTCCCGGCAAGATTCCCCGTCGTAGCGAACACCGACTCCTGCAGTGAAAGTTTTTGTTATTCGGAACTCCTGGTCTGCCCCACTTAAGTTACTCAAAGGCGTAGAATTAGTGGGACATAGGCGAGAACACGCACAGGAAAGCCCGTCCAGCTGTCCACTGCTCTGTTTTGGTAAACACCTGCAGCCGCGCGTCCCTCAGAGGCTGGCGGCCGCTGTGGCCTCTCTAAACGGATTACAGGACTTCCCCAGTTCACCATTCATGCTGTTAGGCTGTGACCTTCGGCGGCTAGCCGGGGAGGTAGCGGAGCTCTGTCTTGCTTGCAAAATCTGACAATTACAAAATCGAGAAATTCTCGCTGTATTACCTACTTATCTACTTATCTACAAAGTGATTGCGACACTGTCAGTCGTTTGTATTGACCTGAAGTGCTCGCAAAGTGATTACAGTCGCGTTAAATGGACGTGTGTAAGGTGCAAGGCAGTTGCCACCTTACAGTGGCTCTCACTGTAGATAATTTCCGTCAGCCCGATGTCACCTATGGTCACATGAATGATGGGGTGTAAATCCTGTCTGCTAATCTACCCTTTTTTCGCATGTAACACTGTGCTGTTTTGTTTTAGGCTGAGGCCGCAGCTGCCGTCAGTACGATCCTACACCGATTTCTGCTGCGGTTTCTGTTTGAGGGATTATGTGGTCATTCCCTCCATTATTCCTTGTTTGTCCTAAGTTCCAGATCAGCTGCAAGAGATGGTTAGAATTTTACCGCCATACATCTCCCACTTGCTACTATCATTCCACTGAGGCTCATTATTAAATCTTTGACCTTGATAGTGATTTCTTGTCTCCCTGTTTCTGTTTGTATTTTCCCCGTCATTATTGCCTCCACATACATATTGTGAGTTTCGTGTATTATGTCTCATTCGGTTGCCCGTGTTTTTGCTTCCTTGACAAAGTATAACTCCCGTAGAGCGCTCTTGAATGACTCAACTGTATCGTTACATTTGCGAATAAGCAGTTCTTCGTACCTCAGTGGCACTTTCATGTAGAAACATTGCATTATCTCCTAATCACTATATGGTTGGTAAAGGTAATGGTTCTCGTTGACAGGTGTCTTGAAAAACCATATAGGACTGCGACACTCTGATGCTTCGTAAGCCTTCCCTAACTTTATCCCCTGTTTAATCCTTTCTTGGGTGCCCTTTGTCCAGTAGGTATTTAGGAAAGCCTCTCTGCTTTCGCCATAACTGTGGCAGATTAATGCAATACTACGCATATGCTCTGCTATTGAACCTTATAGGTATCCACAAAATGGTTCAAATGGCTCTGAGCACTATGGGACTCAACATCTGAGGTCATCAGTCCCCTATAACTTAGAACTACTTAAACCTAACTAACCTAAGGACATCACACACATCCATGCCCGAGGCAGGATTCGAGCCTGCGACCCTAGCGGTCGCGCAGTTCCAGACTGTAGCGCCTAGAACCGCTCGGCCACTCCGGCCGGCAGGTATCCACAGACCAATTCCAATTTCTATACGAGTGGCCATGACTCGGGTAGTCACCTATCATACTGAGCAATCCATGACTTGAGGTGTAATGAATTGTGGTTCTCTCTGTTAACCTGAAAATTTTGAATAGCGAGAAAATGATTTAAGTCAAAATACGAGGCCTATTAGGAAAGTAAGGTCCGATCGGGTGCGAAATGGAAACCAAAATGAAAATCCAGTGAAGTTTTGCCCAGATGTGTTGGGCAGTGTCTCTAGTATTCCCCTCAACGGCGTCACGTCGCTCTTTTCAGTTCTGAGAGCAAAATCACCAAGTACATAGTGTCTCCCGCCAAGTATGAGGACCTGGTGTGAGATTTCGCCTGATGTCATGCAGCCCACATAACGCAACTGTCATGCGCTTCCTTTATGATGACAGTTCTCGGCCGAACTATGTAGGGGTGCTCCTGCGGCGTTTTCGATTGGGAATGGTTTGATCTCTCATAATACAGCCCGTAATTTGCTCACCCTGAGTTTCATCTCTTCTCACATAAACAGCTGGCTATGAAGAAAAGATTTTGGTACAGACAACGAGCTGCAGACTAGATTATAGCTCTACCGGAAAGCTCAGGCGGCTGGCCTCTATGGCGATGGTATTGGAAAGTTGGTACGAGGCTACGACAATGTATAAGTCGGAGGGGTAACAACGCACTGAAATAGCTGAAAGGTGTAGCTGGCTTTTGTAAATAAAACGAGTTTTATTTTCACAGTGATTTCCATTTCGTGACCAATCGGACCTTACTTTTCCGAATAGCCCTGGTATTCGTAATTACGCACCTCTGCAGTTTCTCTAAATTCTAGCGCACGTGCGCCCGAGATTCCATTGCCGAGCGATCCCTGTATGCTGTTGTATCTTCGTCTCCTGCCATCAGACTCATGTAGAAATGTTTCGGAATGCCTGAATCGTGCGCAGTTGTAGTATGGCTCAGTACTTTGCATACTACGCGCCACTGACTGCGCGCGCTCGGCCGAACGCTTTACCCCGTTAAGCGAGCGCTCCTGCCGTGTTTCCGCCTGAGCCGTGGGTGTGGCTCCAGGTTGGTTTTCACTGTTTTGTCTTTCACATTCCGGGTGAGCAACAAACTCACGGCGACGAGCTGTGGCTTCTGGCTTAAATTCTGCGCGAGCGACCCATTCGCACATTTGTCTCATCTCATCCGCCAGCTCATTCTGCCGGGTAGTGAGACGTGTTTGCTCGTCTTTGATTTCTGTGTATTTAGCTAGCCTTTGTCTCTGTTTTCTAAGATGAGATATAGCCTTCTTGGTTGCGCTCACTTCGCCATTGCCAGCCTGATCTCTCGCAAATTGGGTATTTTTGCGATCGTGTTATATTACTAATCTGGCTCTCCTACCCTCACGTCCGGAATCTACCGCTACTTCTCGCGTCTCATCTGATGTTTTCCGAAAGCATTCAACCTATGCTTCTACACCCTGCACTTCGTTCTTGACCTGATTTACGTTTTCGACAAACTCATCACCCCTCCTTTGAATTTCCTTAATTTCTTTATGACGTCATCCTGTCTCTTTTCCTCCTTACCTAGTCGATTTAGTGAATTTACTCCTTCAGTGAATTTACTCATGGCATCTTTGTGGCCTTTGACTGCAGTCACTTCCAGAACTCAAATTGCGGTGTCACCGCCGAACACAACACTTGCTAGGTGGTAGCTTTTAAATCGGTCGCGCTCCGTTAGGTAGATTAGATTAGATTAGATTAGATTAATACAAGTTCCATGGATCATGAATACGATATTTCGTAATGATGTGGAACGAGTCGAATTTTCCAATACATGACATAATTAGGTTAATTTAACAACATACTTAAGTTAATATAACAACTTCATTTTTTTGTGTTTTTTTATTTTTATTTTTTTTTTTTAATATTTTCTTTTCTTAATTTATATCTAAAAATTCCTCTTTGGAGTAGAAGGAGTTGTCATTCAGAAATTCTTTTAATATCTTCTTAAATACTTGTTGGTTATCTGTCAGACTTTTGATACTATTTGGTAAGTGACCAAAGACTTTAGTGCCAGTATAATTCACCCCTTTCTGTGTCAAAGTTAGATTTAATCTTGAATAGTGAAGATCGTCCTTTCTCCTAGTATTGTAGTTATGCACACTGCTATTACTTTTGAATTGGGTTTGGTTGTTAATAACAAATTTCATAAGAGAGTATATATACTGAGAAGCTACTGTGAATATCCCTAGATCCTTAAATAAATGTCTGCAGGATGATCTTGGGTGGACTCCAGCTATTATTCTGATTACACGCTTCTGTGCAATAAATACTTTATTCCTCAGTGATGAATTACCCCAAAATATGATGCCATATGAAAGCAATGAGTGAAAATAGGCGTAGTAAGCTAATTTACTAAGATGTTTATCACCAAAATTTGCAATGACCCTTATTGCATAAGTAGCTGAACTCAAACGTTTCAGCAGATCATCAATGTGTTTCTTCCAATTTAATCTCTCATCAATGGACATACCTAAAAATTTGGAATATTCTACCTTAGCTATATGCTTCTGATTAAGGTCTATATTTATTAATGGCGTCATACCATTCACTGTACGGAACTGTATGTACTGTGTCTTATCAAAATTCAGTGAGAGTCCGTTTACAAGGAACCACTTAGTAATTTTCTGAAAGACAGTATTGACAATTTCATCAGTTAATTCTAGTTTCTCAGGTGTGATTACTATACTTGTATCATCAGCAAAGAGAACTAACTTTGCCTCTTCATGAATATAGAATGGCAAGTCATTAATATATAATAAGAACAACAAAGGACCCAAGACTGACCCTTGTGGAACCCCATTCTTGATAGTTCCCCAGTTTGAGGAATGTGCTGATCTTTGCATGTTACGAGAACTACTTATTTCAACTTTCTGCACTCTTCCAGTTAGGTATGAATTAAACCATTTGTGCACTGTCCCACTCATGCCACAATACTTGAGCTTGTCTAGCAGAATTTCATGATTTACACAATCAAAAGCCTTTGAGAGATCACAAAAAATCCCAATGGGAGCCATTCGGTTATTCAGATCATTCAAAATTTGACTGGTGAAAGCATATATGGCATTTTCTATTGAGAAACCTTTCTGGAAACCAAACTGACATTTTGTTAGTACTTCATTTTTACAGATATGTGAAGCTACTCTTGAAAACATTACTTTCTCAAAAATTTTGGGTAAAGCTGTTAGAAGGGAGATTGGACGGTAATTGTTGACATCAGATCTATCCCCCTTTTTACGCAAAGGTATAACAATAGCATATTTCAGTCTATCATGGAAAATGCCCTGTTCCAGAGAGCTATTACACAGGTGGCTGAGAATCTTACTTATCTGTTGGGAACAAGCTTTTATATACGTCGGACCCGCGTGTCGCCACTATCAGTGATTGCAGACCGAGCGCCGCCACACGACAGGTCCAGAGAGACTTCCTAGCACTCGCCCCAGTTGTACAGCCGACTTTGCTAGCGATGGTTCACTCTCTACATACGCTCTAATTTGCATAGCCTTCAGCTACGTCATTTGCTACGACCTAGCAAGGCGCCATATTCAGTTACTATAAGCACTATCTTCCAGAATGTATTCTGAACAGATAATATTGTGAATCACGTACCGTCAAGAGCGACGTTCATCATTAATGGATTAAAGTTAAGTATCAAACTAATTACGTCCGCTTTCTGAATTCTCATTCCTTGTCATGTTCCAGACCTCACGTCAGTATAGTTCTTCCCTCCTCACGCCAGCCTGCGTGAGCTAAAACGCGTGCATTTCGGCCTCCACTCGTAACACGGTGTTGGCTCTTCTGCTAACACAAAACAAATTAATCATCAAATTAACTAATTTAGTACGATTTCACTCTGAATTTCTGGTGTATCCACGTAACACACACAAAAATAAAAACAGTGAATGGCCGGAGGAATATGAATGAGAACAGTGGCGTATTTAAGTTTAGAAAAATAATGACAAGTTTTTATTGATTCTTTTATAACTACAATCTAGCTGATAAACCTTACAAAAGAGCAAGGTGGCACAGTGGTTAAACACTGTGTAACTTCCCCTTTTAAACAATTGTACACGACTGTCCTTAAACTGACACACAATATTTTGTTAGCGCAACGCAATCTGACTTTCAAAATTCCCTACAAAAGAATGGCCCTGACTAACATTAAACTATACCTTTCACAAATCACTTACCTCACAAAAATCTTCGCTGCTCAAGCTACTGCAATACAGCGAGCGCCACTACTGCCAGCTAAATAAAAGATTCAAACTATGGAAGGCACTAACTACTGATAGGGATAGTTAGCAAAATGAAAGATATTAATAGAGAACAAACAATGTATTTACCTTGATATCATCATATATAAATATAGCAGTTCATGAAAAATTACAAAACTCCGCCATCTCTCTCCCCACATCCACCACTGCTGGCGGCTCACCTCCAACTGCGCAACGCTACACACTGTTCACAGCCAGCTGCCTAACACTACAATGGCGAGTATCACAACAATGCAAAGCAGCCACAGACTGCACACAGCACAGCCAGTGATTTTCATACAGAGGTGGCGTTACCAATAAAAAACCTAAACAGCCTACTTACATAGAGAAAACATAAACAGCCTACTTACATAGCCCCCATGCTCCCCACAAAAAATTTTACAAATTTTTTCTTTGGGCAGTGGCCAATAATGATTTGATAAAATTTTTCATAATTACAATAACAAAGAAATCAAATGCACACACTTATTGATACAACGTTCGTCAAAAGCTAAAATTTTCTCACAGTCCATAAAGACAGTCCTATTCGTACATAACAGTAGAATAGCAGTGTTTTTTTCAAAGTCTGAGCAGTAAAAGAAAATGCACACGGAAGTAGTGGATTTCCATGCAGTCTTGAAGAAGTAGTGTTGTCCTTCCAACGGAAAGACAGTGCTGACTCTTGACATGCTGACAGGTAATGGGCCACAATGGAGCAAACCCACAGCAGAGTCATTCGAAGTTTTGAAGAATATTAGTAGGTAGGTCATCACAGAGCAGACCCACTGTAGTCCTGGTAGAGATTACGGTATTGGTGGGCCACCAGAGGTGCAGACCCACTGCAGTCCTTGTAGAAATAATGGTATTGGTGAGTCAGCAAAGGTGTATACCCACTGTAGTCCTTGTAGAGATAATGGTATAAGATGCAGACCCACTGTAGTCCTTGTAGAGATGGCCAGCAGCCATCTGTTGTGACTGTGCAGGTGCACAATCACCATTGAAGAGTGTTGAGGAGAATATAGCAAGTCCATAAACCACCACTTGTGCACTCACAACGTTTTTGGAATTGTCCTTAGAACCAGCAATGCTGTTATCCAGTCCCTTGCAGAATTATTAACACACGTGCAAACACTAACAGTCCCTACTTCTCACATATTGTCCATATACTATGACCAACAGAAACGTGTGCAGTGAAATGGAACTAACAAGTTAATAATATCATGAACTGGTGACAATTACAATTTTATAACATAAAAATACAATTACAAAGGTACAAAATACATCATTAAAAACATAATAATACAGATAACATTTGTAGTAATATGGGCTTTACAAAAGAATCGAAATAACATATACATCAGTGTTACAGAAATTATGACATAAGTACATACATAAAGATTACAAGAACTTTTGAAACATCACCTTCACATGTGAGCATTAGACAGAACAGAATTAATAATGTCTAACATCTTTACAAAGTAAATAACATATTATTAATGCCAATTATATTCGAGGATAACAGTATTCCTCATCATAGTGAATGTAGCTTAATATTAAAAGAAGAAAAAATTCTATGAAACTACACAGAGACAGGAAGAAAACAAATACTCAAGGGTACACAAACACATAGTGGGATAACACCAATAGGAAAGGACAGGGTTCGTTTTCAGTGTAACATTTGGTACTGCAGTCCAACCCAAAACTTCATATATCTTTCCTCTTATTTCATCCTTTGTTTCCACCAAAAAAATTCTATCTAAGCATGCTTTCTGTATTTATATGTTCACACATTTTTTACCTCAACATTTATTTCCAAGAAAATCCTACCTAAACCTGTTTTCTCAATGCATTTCTTCCAATTCATCGCAACTCATTCTCTTAGAGGCTACCCCCTCTTAAGCTAACTTAAATCTACTGAGCTCAGATGCTAAACTAAGGGATGAGGCAATGCAGCATCACATAACAATTAACACAAACAGCAATGAGAAAAAAAATGGAAATTTGCAAAGCAAGCTACAGTAAATCTAAATTAACAAGCAATGCAACATTACAACTAATATGAGCCAATGCGCAGTAAACAAAAAATTAAATCTGGCTTAGCAGAGTAACACAAATTAAAGTTCAGTAACACTATGCCTGGCAAACAGCAGCAGAAAATTAAATAACTTCTACCTAAACATGACATAGCTAAAGCAGAAAAAATAATACACTAAAGATAACAATGCAGATAAGGGAAATGTATAATCACATCTTAATGTCTATGTAATTAAAGTGGTGCACCACAAGAAGTTATTCTACCAAAAAGTTACCAATTACTTGAAAAGAAAATTATGAATGCAGTTACTAGTTCCTTCTTATTGTTTTTTCCTTTCCAAGTGCTCCTTTTTTTTAAAGAATGTGGATCATAAAATAATTATTTAATAGATCTGTTGACAGAAAGTGTTCACATTAGCAAATGCATTTCATTTTATAAAAGCAATGCTGCAACACAGCTGGAAACCAGATATCAAATGAAATAAGCAATTACGCAAACCAAAGCATAAAAATATCATTCAATAGTCATGTGATATTTCATAAGTTTGTAGAAATTCTCTCAACTCTCGTAGAAAGACGCTTGTCATAATCAGGTGTGCAGATGTAAAAATATTTCTCGTCATTTCATTAGGCATTTCAGTAAATATCGTAAATTAAGAGCTAGTGTAATCATATGTTTTCAAGTTCGACCGTGTCGTTTTTGCGATGCTTTCTACAAAGGAATGTCAGAAGCGAGGTTAATGGCGTCCCCTTTTTTTTCTACCTGTGCCGCTGAAAAGGGCTCGCAATAATGGCTTTTCCTCCAGGCAACTGGCACAGCTGGGTGCCCGCGACGCATTACGTGCAGGTGGTCACTTAACTTTCGTACGGAAATATTTACGACAGCAGTTTCTGCTACCGTGGCAGTCTCATATAAAAATATTTCACAGGTCAAGAATTAGCGTTGCAAATCTGTAAAAACAAAATCCTATAAATATAAGTGTCCAAAAAAAATATTGGTCAGCATTGTGATACAGTCACACATTTCATAACTCTTAAAGTACGTTTCTTGGTTTCCAACATCCTTTTCATAAATCAGAGTCCCTAAACACTACTCATTATTCCTTACCTCATTATACATATACATATTCGTCGACACTTCTTCAATATTTCATCATGAGAAATACGTAGCATAATAAACGTTCCTCAACAACATAATACACATCGTCGTCGTAATAATAACATCATAACACTTCAGTCAAATCCCAAAATCGTCGTAACTTCCTCCAATAATTTCTAAGCCTAAAAAAATTCTCTGCTCATTTCAATAGTGTCATCTACCTCAAACGTACTTTAAAATCATGCTCCCTTACGAAATACGTCATTCAAAGCTCTCATAGTATCACAATGATTCCGAAAAATATGAGCGTTTCTCAAAGTACAGACAAAATACAGTTTCATAAGTGTGAAGTTACCCAACTGTGTATTGCGTAAACATGTGTCACTGAAGTAGTAAAAAGAATGTTTGTTTCTCTGTCAAATAATCAGATAGCTGTGTAATTCTGTGTTAGAGAAATATGGTACCGATGTGTAAAGTTGTATAAGCAAATACCATATTAGCTAGGGTTCCTTGTGGTTGCCACACACATGGTACACAGAGTAAGCGTGTACCCCCCTGAGGATTAATGTAATTATACCCTCAGGTGTTACAGATTACACCAACGGAATGAAATATATCACGGAAAACTTTCTTTGTAATTCAAAAATCTTTAAAAACAAATGTTTTAGGTATAAAATTGATCACTGAAATGCGTGTCCTGTAGCGCTAAATGTGCATCTTGTTGTAAGATAATCTCTGTGGAAGTGTCGTAGTTATTTTCCTCTGAAAGCTAAGTTCTGCAGAAGCCAATGTACTTACCTCATGATAAACAAAAGTGAAATGCTTTGCGTATAGATATCATAGTTATTATGCTTATTGGCGTGATGAAGAAAGTACTGTACAGTAACGTATTGTTGTGCCACAAAAAAGGCTGTCTCATTGTTGCTATACCACAAAAGTTACTACTAAAACCTGTTTTACTTTCCAGAAGAATTCAGAAAACTGTGCAGATATAAAACAGATACACCGCAAAAGCAACATTGTAAATTGTCACTCATTAGTAGCGTCGTGATAAAATCGTGTAGCTGTCACATAAACTAACCACTGTGCCATCTGGTATCTCACTGAAAGTACTTTAAATCCAGAATATATTTTCAAGTAAACCAAAATGTTGCATTAAAATCTCATTAGCAGTACCAGATATAATGTTACTTTTCTCGGAGCCAGCCGGCGCACGTGTATGCCTGCGGTGCGAGTCATTGTCTGTCTCTTTGTTGCCGCGCGTCGTTACTGGGATTAGGAGGCCTAACTTCCACAAATTCGCCTTGCCGAGAGGGCCCAGCTCTGTTTAAAGCTCGCCAGTTCTGATGGAATTCAGGTCTGTCGTTTTGTCGGTAGTTTACACAGTTTCTTTCGTGTCGGTCACGTGGTGGAGAATTTCTCCCTGAATCGTAACTGTGCGTCGAACTGTTGCGCCTGAATTTATTCTGCCTCCCTTGATAATAATTATTCTGGTTCCCATATTGTCTGTTTCTAAGGTAATCTCTGTCATATTCATTACTACGGAAATGCGATCTTTCTCTGTAACTATTACTCTGCCAGTGGTTGTCATACGGGTGGTGTCTGTTTGGGTCACGATTTGCGTTGTAAGAATAGCCTTGTCGTGTCCAGTTATTGTTTCTGTCGTCACGGAATTGTGACAGATGTGACCTGTAATTGTTGTGTTCCTGGTTTCGCATTCCGCGATTGTCAGTGTCAATTTCTAATTCTTGTAAAAGTCCCTGAAATGCTTCAATGTCGTCTTTGCAACGTCCTGCTAAAATAATATGTCGTAAATGTTCAGGCAGTTTGATTAAGCAAATGCGGATGAGTTCTGAGGGGCTGTATGGGTTTGTCAGGTACTGATTCTTGTGCAACATGTCTTCAAAATATTTCACAAGACTGGAAAATTCAGACTGTTCAAAGTGTTTCATCATCATGATGCTATGTTTTACACGGTCTTGTGTGGCTGGAGACCAATATGCTGAGAGGAAGGCATGGTAAAACTCTCCTTCACTGTGGCAATCGTGAATTACCGATCGCATTCTTACAGCTGGTTCATTCTCCAAGTAGCCACACATAAATTCTAATCTGTGTTCCAACGACCAGTTGGGAGGAAAACAATGAGAGAATTGATGGAGCCATGCTTGTGGATGAATGTCGTTGCCAGAATTCTTAAATGTTTTGAATTTACGTGTAGTAATGAACAGCTTATAGTCAAAATCATCATGTCGGCGAGTCGCATGTCGGTCATTGTTACGTCGCTTCGGCGGTTCCAACTCAAAATTCGGTGCACATTGCCGATTTCTTTCATAACTTCCGAAATGCGCTGTGTTATTATTTTGTGGCTGTTCCGTATTTCTATGTCCCTCTTCCCGTATTGGGGCGCGAGTGTCCTCTGAAATACGTAATTCTTGTACTACCTGTGTTAGCTGATCTTGTACTTCCCGGATTTCTCTTTGGTGTTGCGTATCAATTTGATTCAGATTTTGTTTCAGTTTCCTAATTTGTTCGCTCTCTTCTGTGTTATTAAAGACTACCGGTTTTGTGTCATTCAGATTATCATCTACCTTCGTAGATAAATTATTTAGCTGATCCGAAAGTTCAACTACTTTCTCTGATAATGAACTAATTTCCTCCATGTGTCTTTCTACTGTGTCCTTTAAGTTTTCCTGAGTTTTTGCAAGTTGCGTAACCGAATCGGTAGATGCAACTGAGTCAATTTTAGCTTGCAAGGTCTCATGATTTTCATGAACAATAATTTGCAGTTCTTTTATGGCTGCTTCGTGATTCTGTAATGCATTTTCATGCCACGAAAAAATAGGTTGAAAACGCTCACAAGTTTGTGTTTTTACGTCATTACAGACTTTTTGACATTTCGATTCAATGTTATGTAACTCAATAGTTAAATCTTTACGTGTTTGTTCAAGTGTGGTGTCTAACTTCTGAAGATTTTGTTCCATTGTGTCTAATTGTTGCTGTGTTTGTCTCTGGTGTTGTTCCATTGTGTCTAACTTTTTAAGATTTTGTTCCACTGTGTCTAACTTTTTAAGATTTTGTCCCATTTGTTTCTGATTTTGTTCAAGTGTTGTGTCTAACTTTTGTAGCTTTTGTCCCATTTGTTGCATTAACTGTAATAACAATGCACTGGTGTCTGAAACATGTTCCTCAGTGCTTTTCGGCAGTGAATTTGCAACGGCAACATTCACATTTTGACAAGCGGAAAATGTGTCTTGACTCATTTGAGAAAACGGTGAGGACGCAAAACCTGAATCTACAGTATTTGCAAAATTGTGTCCTGTCATTTCGGATTCCTGAGGCGAGCTGTTGCCGACCGATCGATCGATAATGCTTCCCTCTTCACTAATTGTTTCACTGTCCATGCCATTGTTTGCCGCCCGCTCCATTTCCCTATGCACGATTACCAAATTACTACTTTGAACATCAGTTAATTCATTACTCGGTGGCGCTAACACACTGCTTTCATTTTCACTGTCATTTCTCAGTTTACTTTGGAGCCTAGTATTACGTTTTTCACACGCCATTATTGTCACAGTATTTCACACGACAACACAGAAAAACACAATTTGAAGATCAAAAATAAGAGAACACATTAACATAGCACTGAAAATAATATCTAGTTAATTCAAGCGCAGCTGCGAAATACTTGGTGTAAATCTACATGCATGCCACAACTGTTTTACTGTACAACAATGAAAAACTACAACTACAAAGGAAATTCTCTCTATGATTACGCGCTACCAATAAACAATAGCTACACCAATTACACAAACTACAAGAAAAATCAGAAGATTCCAGTGAGGTATCCTAGGCTAAGGGTCGACATATGTAACTTCCCCTTTTTTACAATTGTACACGACTGTCCTTAAACTGACACACAATATTTTGTTAGCGCAACGCAATCTGACTTTCAAAATTCCCTACAAAAGAATGGCCCTGACTAACATTAAACTATACCTTTCACAAATCACTTACCTCACAAAAATCTTCGCTGCTCAAGCTACTGCAATACAGCGAGCGCCACTACTGCCAGCTAAATAAAAGATTCAAACTATGGAAGGCACTAACTACTGATAGGGATAGTTAGCAAAATGAAAGATATTAATAGAGAACAAACAATGTATTTACCTTGATATCATCATATATAAATATAGCAGTTCATGAAAAATTACAAAACTCCGCCATCTCTCTCCCCACATCCACCACTGCTGGCGGCTCACCTCCAACTGCGCAACGCTACGCACTGTTCACAGCCAGCTGCCTAACACTACAATGGCGAGTATCACAACAATGAAAAGCAGCCACAGACTGCACACATCACAGCCAGTGATTTTCATACAGAGGTGGCGTTACCAATAAAAAACCTAAACAGCCTACTTACATAGAGAAAACATAAACAGCCTACTTACATAGCCCCCATGCTCCCCACAAAAAATTTTACAAATTTTTTCTTTGGGCAGTGGCCAATAATGATTTGATAAAATTTTTCATAATTACAATAACAAAGAAATCAAATGCACACACTTATTGATACAACGTTCGTCAAAAGCTAAAATTTTCCCACAGTCCATAAAGACAGTCCTATTCGTACATAACAGTAGAATAGCAGTGTTTTTTTCAAAGTCTGAGCAGTAAAAGTAAATGCACACGGAAGTAGTGGATTTCCATGCAGTCTTGAAGAAGTAGTGTTGTCCTTCCAACGGAAAGACAGTGCTGACTCTTGACATGCTGACAGGTAATGGGCCACAATGGAGCAAACCCACAGCAGAGTCATTCGAAGTTTTGAAGAATATTAGTAGGTAGGTCATCACAGAGCAGACCCACTGTAGTCCTGGTAGAGATTACGGTATTGGTGGGCCACCAGAGGTGCAGACCCACTGCAGTCCTTGTAGAAATAATGGTATTGGTGAGTCAGCAAAGGTGTATACCCACTGTAGTCCTTGTAGAGATAATGGTATAAGATGCAGACCCACTGTAGTCCTTGTAGAGATGGCCAGCAGCCATCTGTTGTGACTGTGCAGGTGCACAATCACCATTGAAGAGTGTTGAGGAGAATATAGCAAGTCCATAAACCACCACTTGTGCACTCACAACGTTTTTGGAATTGTCCTTAGAACCAGCAATGCTGTTATCCAGTCCCTTGCAGAATTATTAACACACGTGCAAACACTAACAGTCCCTACTTCTCACATATTGTCCATATACTATGACCAACAGAAACGTGTGCAGTGAAATGGAACTAACAAGTTAATAATATCATGAACTGGTGACAATTACAATTTTATAACATAAAAATACAATTACAAAGGTACAAAATACATCATTAAAAACATAATAATACAGATAACATTTGTAGTAATATGGGCTTTACAAAAGAATCGAAATAACATATACATCAGTGTTACAGAAATTATGACATAAGTACATACATAAAGATTACAAGAACTTTTGAAACATCACCTTCACATGTGAGCATTAGACAGAACAGAATTAATAATGTCTAACATCTTTACAAAGTAAATAACATATTATTAATGCCAATTATATTCGAGGATAACAGTATTCCTCATCATAGTGAATGTAGCTTAATATTAAAAGAAGAAAAAATTCTATGAAACTACACAGAGACAGGAAGAAAACAAATACTCAAGGGTACACAAACACATAGTGGGATAACACCAATAGGAAAGGACAGGGTTCGTTTTCAGTGTAACATTTGGTACTGCAGTCCAACCCAAAACTTCATATATCTTTCCTCTTATTTCATCCTTTGTTTCCACCAAAAAAATTCTATCTAAGCATGCTTTCTGTATTTATATGTTCACACATTTTTTACCTCAACATTTATTTCCAAGAAAATCCTACCTAAACCTGTTTTCTCAATGCATTTCTTCCAATTCATCGCAACTCATTCTCTTAGAGGCTACCCCCTCTTAAGCTAACTTAAATCTACTGAGCTCAGATGCTAAACTAAGGGACGAGGCAATGCAGCATCACATAACAATTAACACAAACAGCAATGAGAAAAAAAATGGAAATTTGCAAAGCAAGCTACAGTAAATCTAAATTAACAAGCAATGCAACATTACAACTAATATGAGCCAATGCGCAGTAAACAAAAAATTAAATCTGGCTTAGCAGAGTAACACAAATTAAAGTTCAGTAACACTATGCCTGGCAAACAGCAGCAGAAAATTAAATAACTTCTACCTAAACATGACATAGCTAAAGCAGAAAAAATAATACACTAAAGATAACAATGCAGATAAGGGAAATGTATAATCACATCTTAATGTCTATGTAATTAAAGTGGTGCACCACAAGAAGTTATTCTACCAAAAAGTTACCAATTACTTGAAAAGAAAATTATGAATGCAGTTACTAGTTCCTTCTTATTGTTTTTTCCTTTCCAAGTGCTCCTTTTTTTTAAAGAATGTGGATCATAAAATAATTATTTAATAGATCTGTTGACAGAAAGTGTTCACATTAGCAAATGCATTTCATTTTATAAAAGCAATGCTGCAACACAGCTGGAAACCAGATATCAAATGAAATAAGCAATTACGCAAACCAAAGCATAAAAATATCATTCAATAGTCATGTGATATTTCATAAGTTTGTAGAAATTCTCTCAACTCTCGTAGAAAGACGCTTGTCATAATCAGGTGTGCAGATGTAAAAATATTTCTCGTCATTTCATTAGGCATTTCAGTAAATATCGTAAATTAAGAGCTAGTGTAATCATATGTTTTCAAGTTCGACCGTGTCGTTTTTGCGATGCTTTCTACAAAGGAATGTCAGAAGTGAGGTTAATGGCGTCCCCTTTTTTTTCTACCTGTGCCGCTGAAAAGGGCTCGCAATAATGGCTTTTCCTCCAGGCAACTGGCACAGCTGGGTGCCCGCGACGCATTACGTGCAGGTGGTCACTTAACTTTCGTACGGAAATATTTACGACAGCAGTTTCTGCTACCGTGGCAGTCTCATATAAAAATATTTCACAGGTCAAGAATTAGCGTTGCAAATCTGTAGAAACAAAATCCTATAAATATAAGTGTCCAAAAAAAATATTGGTCAGCATTGTGATACAGTCACACATTTCATAACTCTTAAAGTACGTTTCTTGGTTTCCAACATCCTTTTCATAAATCAGAGTCCCTAAACACTACTCATTATTCCTTACCTCATTATACATATACATATTCGTCGACACTTCTTCAATATTTCATCATGAGAAATACGTAGCATAATAAACATTCCTCAACAACATAATACACATCGTCGTCGTAATAATAACATCATAACACTTCAGTCAAATCCCAAAATCGTCGTAACTTCCTCCAATAATTTCTAAGCCTAAAAAAATTCTCTGCTCATTTCAATAGTGTCATCTACCTCAAACGTACTTTAAAATCATGCTCCCTTACGAAATACGTCATTCAAGCTCTCATAGTATCACAATGATTCCGAAAAATATGAGCGTTTCTCAAAGTACAGACAAAATACAGTTTCATAAGTGTGAAGTTACCCAACTGTGTATTGCGTAAACATGTGTCACTGAAGTAGTAAAAAGAATGTTTGTTTCTCTGTCAAATAATCAGATAGCTGTGTAATTCTGTGTTAGAGAAATATGGTACCGATGTGTAAAGTTGTATAAGCAAATACCATATTAGCTAGGGTTCCTTGTGGTTGCCACACACATGGTACACAGAGTAAGCGTGTACCCCCCTGAGGATTAATGTAATTATACCCTCAGGTTTTACAGATTACACCAATGGAATGAAATATATCACGGAAAACTTTCTTTGTAATTCAAAAATCTTTAAAAACAAATGTTTTAGGTATAAAATTGATCACTGAAATGCGTGTCCTGTAGCGCTAAATGTGCATCTTGTTGTAAGATAATCTCTGTGGAAGTGTCGTAGTTATTTTCCTCTGAAAGCTAAGTTCTGCAGAAGCCAATGTACTTACCTCATGATAAACAAAAGTGAAATGCTTTGCGTATAGATATCATAGTTATTATGCTTATTGGCGTGATGAAGAAAGTACTGTACAGTAACGTATTGTTGTGCCACAAAAAAGGCTGTCTCATTGTTGCTATACCACAAAAGTTACTACTAAAACCTGTTTTACTTTCCAGAAGAATTCAGAAAACTGTGCAGATATAAAACAGATACACCGCAAAAGCAACATTGTAAATTGTCACTCATTAGTAGCGTCGTGATAAAATCGTGTAGCTGTCACATAAACTAACCACTGTGCCATCTGGTATCTCACTGAAAGTACTTTAAATCCAGAATATATTTTCAAGTAAACCAAAATGTTGCATTAAAATCTCATTAGCAGTACCAGATATAATGTTACTTTTCTCGGAGCCAGCCGGCGCACGTGTATGCCTGCGGTGCGAGTCATTGTCTGTCTCTTTGTTGCCGCGCGTCGTTACTGGGATTAGGAGGCCTAACTTCCACAAATTCGCCTTGCCGAGAGGGCCCAGCTCTGTTTAAAGCTCGCCAGTTCTGATGGAATTCAGGTCTGTCGTTTTGTCGGTAGTTTACACAGTTTCTTTCGTGTCGGTCACGTGGTGGAGAATTTCTCCCTGAATCGTAACTGTGCGTCGAACTGTTGCGCCTGAATTTATTCTGCCTCCCTTGATAATAATTATTCTGGTTCCCATATTGTCTGTTTCTAAGGTAATCTCTGTCATATTCATTACTACGGAAATGCGATCTTTCTCTGTAACTATTACTCTGCCAGTGGTTGTCATACGGGTGGTGTCTGTTTGGGTCACGATTTGCGTTGTAAGAATAGCCTTGTCGTGTCCAGTTATTGTTTCTGTCGTCACGGAATTGTGACAGATGTGACCTGTAATTGTTGTGTTCCTGGTTTCGCGTTCCGCGATTGTCAGTGTCAATTTCTAATTCTTGTAAAAGTCCCTGAAATGCTTCAATGTCGTCTTTGCAACGTCCTGCTAAAATAATATGTCGTAAATGTTCAGGCAGTTTGATTAAGCAAATGCGGATGAGTTCTGAGGGGCTGTATGGGTTTGTCAGGTACTGATTCTTGTGCAACATGTCTTCAAAATATTTCACAAGACTGGAAAATTCAGACTGTTCAAAGTGTTTCATCATCATGATGCTATGTTTTACACGGTCTTGTGTGGCTGGAGACCAATATGCTGAGAGGAAGGCATGGTAAAACTCTCCTTCACTGTGGCAATCGTGAATTACCGATCGCATTCTTACAGCTGGTTCATTCTCCAAGTAGCCACACATAAATTCTAATCTGTGTTCCAACGACCAGTTGGGAGGAAAACAATGAGAGAATTGATGGAGCCATGCTTGTGGATGAATGTCGTTGCCAGAATTCTTAAATGTTTTGAATTTACGTGTAGTAATGAACAGCTTATAGTCAAAATCATCATGTCGGCGAGTCGCATGTCGGTCATTGTTACGTCGCTTCGGCGGTTCCAACTCAAAATTCGGTGCACATTGCCGATTTCTTTCATAACTTCCGAAATGCGCTGTGTTATTATTTTGTGGCTGTTCCGTATTTCTATGTCCCTCTTCCCGTATTGGGGCGCGAGTGTCCTCTGAAATACGTAATTCTTGTACTACCTGTGTTAGCTGATCTTGTACTTCCCGGATTTCTCTTTGGTGTTGCGTATCAATTTGATTCAGATTTTGTTTCAGTTTCCTAATTTGTTCGCTCTCTTCTGTGTTATTAAAGACTACCGGTTTTGTGTCATTCAGATTATCATCTACCTTCGTAGATAAATTATTTAGCTGATCCGAAAGTTCAACTACTTTCTCTGATAATGAACTAATTTCCTCCATGTGTCTTTCTACTGTGTCCTTTAAGTTTTCCTGAGTTTTTGCAAGTTGCGTAACCGAATCGGTAGATGCAACTGAGTCAATTTTAGCTTGCAAGGTCTCATGATTTTCATGAACAATAATTTGCAGTTCTTTTATGGCTGCTTCGTGATTCTGTAATGCATTTTCATGCCACGAAAAAATAGGTTGAAAACGCTCACAAGTTTGTGTTTTTACGTCATTACAGACTTTTTGACATTTCGATTCAATGTTATGTAACTCAATAGTTAAATCTTTACGTGTTTGTTCAAGTGTGGTGTCTAACTTCTGAAGATTTTGTTCCATTGTGTCTAATTGTTGCTGTGTTTGTCTCTGGTGTTGTTCCATTGTGTCTAACTTTTTAAGATTTTGTTCCACTGTGTCTAACTTTTTAAGATTTTGTCCCATTTGTTTCTGATTTTGTTCAAGTGTTGTGTCTAACTTTTGTAGCTTTTGTCCCATTTGTTGCATTAACTGTAATAACAATGCACTGGTGTCTGAAACATGTTCCTCAGTGCTTTTCGGCAGTGAATTTGCAACGGCAACATTCACATTTTGACAAGCGGAAAATGTGTCTTGACTCATTTGAGAAAACGGTGAGGACGCAAAACCTGAATCTACAGTATTTGCAAAATTGTGTCCTGTCATTTCGGATTCCTGAGGCGAGCTGTTGCCGACCGATCGATCGATAATGCTTCCCTCTTCACTAATTGTTTCACTGTCCATGCCATTGTTTGCCGCCCGCTCCATTTCCCTATGCACGATTACCAAATTACTACTTTGAACATCAGTTAATTCATTACTCGGTGGCGCTAACACACTGCTTTCATTTTCACTGTCATTTCTCAGTTTACTTTGGAGCCTAGTATTACGTTTTTCACACGCCATTATTGTCACAGTATTTCACACGACAACACAGAAAAACACAATTTGAAGATCAAAAATAAGAGAACACATTAACATAGCACTGAAAATAATATCTAGTTAATTCAAGCGCAGCTGCGAAATACTTGGTGTAAATCTACATGCATGCCACAACTGTTTTACTGTACAACAATGAAAAACTACAACTACAAAGGAAATTCTCTCTATGATTACGCGCTACCAATAAACAATAGCTACACCAATTACACAAACTACAAGAAAAATCAGAAGATTCCAGTGAGGTATCCTAGGCTAAGGGTCGACATATGTAACTTCCCCTTTTTTACAATTGTACACGACTGTCCTTAAACTGACACACAATATTTTGTTAGCGCAACGCAATCTGACTTTCAAAATTCCCTACAAAAGAATGGCCCTGACTAACATTAAACTATACCTTTCACAAATCACTTACCTCACAAAAATCTTCGCTGCTCAAGCTACTGCAATACAGCGAGCGCCACTACTGCCAGCTAAATAAAAGATTCAAACTATGGAAGGCACTAACTACTGATAGGGATAGTTAGCAAAATGAAAGATATTAATAGAGAACAAACAATGTATTTACCTTGATATCATCATATATAAATATAGCAGTTCATGAAAAATTACAAAACTCCGCCATCTCTCTCCCCACATCCACCACTGCTGGCGGCTCACCTCCAACTGCGCAACGCTACGCGCTGTTCACAGCCAGCTGCCTAACACTACAATGGCGAGTATCACAACAATGCAAAGCAGCCACAGACTGCACACAGCACAGCCAGTGATTTTCATACAGAGGTGGCGTTACCAATAAAAAACCTAAACAGCCTACTTACATAGAGAAAACATAAACAGCCTACTTACAACTGGACTCGCATTCGGGTGGACGACGGTTCCATTCCGCGTCCGGCCATCCTAATTTAGGTTTTCCGTGCTTTCCCTAAATCACTCCTGGCAAATGCCGGGATGGTTCCTCTGAAAGGGCACGGCCGACTTCCTTCCCATCCTACCCTAATTCGATGAGACCGATGACCACGCTGTCTGGTCTCCTTCCCCAAACCAACCAACCAATCAACCTTACAAAAAATTACTAACAAAAATCGGGAAAGGAATGGTGCTTGATTGGTAAACCATTCATTGAGGTAGAAAGTATGCAAGTTCTCCCCGGAACTAATCCCTTTTGCAACTTCGTTCATGCTGTGGGCGAGGGGCGGCAGCTGTAATGTTCTAATGCGTTCACGAAAACTTTCAAACTAGACGGACTGGCGTTCTGATTATTAGAAGCTGAAAAAGAAAGAATCACAATCACTTTCCACCAAGCTTCGTGTAGAAGCCGAATTAGCAGAGAAAACCTGCCTCCAGATTGTACAAACCAGTCACATTATCCTCAACTCATTGAATCTCCTTTCTTGACTGTTCCGCTGGCCTACTAGCCAATCCAGACACATCACCAGGGTTTCCACGCTGGGGGAGCAAGCCTCTGCTTCACACATCCTGAAGGGAGCCAATCACAGAATCAGAACCTCTCTTGGCTGATAAAAAAAAGATCTTAGGCTATGGAGGCGACGTTCTCACATTAAGCATGGCCATGTTTCGGAAAAAAACGTCTATCTACATGTGACCACAGTCCCTCATTTACAAAGACACCTAATCTTTGCAGATCGACCATTTCCAGTTTCTGAAAGAATGCCGTTAAGCTACACAGACAGTCGTGCCTGTGAAATATACTCATGCTCATAAATTAAGGATAATGCTGATACATGGTGAAACAACGCTCTGGTGGGCGGTTTGCGGGTTTAAATCACCTCAGGGTATGACCATGCGTTGCATTTGACCCGTGGTCGTCGCACGGTGGCGCTGGCAGCAGTCCTCATACGCAGAGGTGTGTTGGTGCATGTCAGAGCAATGTGCAGCGAGTAAGTGTGCAAACGTTTCAGATGTGCTAATGGTGACTTTGTGTTGAAAATGGCTCAAAGAACACATAATGATGACGTTGTGAGGGGTAGAATACTAGGGCGACTGGAGGCTGGTGAAACACAGCAGGTTGTAGCACGGGCCCTCCGTGTGCCACAGAGTGTGATCTCAAGATTATGGCAACGATTCCACCAGACAGGAAATGTGTCCAGGCGCTACAGTACGGGACGTCCACAGTGTACAACACCACTAGAAGAGCGATATCTCACCATCAGTGCTCGCAGACGGCCACGGAGTACTGCAGGTAGCCTTGCTCGGGACCTTACCGCAGCCACTGGAACAGTTGTCTCCAGACACACAATCTACAAACGACTGAACAGACATTGTTTATTCGCCCGGAGACCTGCAAGGTGCATTCCACTGACCCCTGGTCACAGGAGAGCCCGTAAAGCCTGGTGTCAAAAACACAGTACATGGTAATTGGAACAGTGGTCCCAGGTTATGTTCACAGACTTGTCCAGGTATAGTCTGAACAGTGATTCTCGCCGGGTTTTCATCTGGCGTGAACCAGGAACCAGATACCAACCCCTTAATGTCCTTGAAAGGGACCTGTATGGAGGTCGTGGTTTGATGGTGTGGGGTGGGATTATGATCGGTGCACGTACAACCCTGCATGTCGTTGACAGAGGAACTATAACAGGTCAGGTGTATAGGGACGTAATTTTGCGCCAGTATGTCCGCCTTTTGAGGGGTGCAGTGGGTCCCACCTTCCTCCTGATGGACAATAATGCACGGCCCCACCGAGCTGCCATCGTAGAGGAGTACCTTGAAACAGAAGATATCTCGCAAATGCAGTGGCCTGCCTGTTCTCCAGTCTTAAATCCTATCCAGCACATCTGGAATGCTCTCGGTCGACGTATCGCTGCACGTCTTCAAACCCCTCCGACACTTCAGGAACTCCAACAGGCACTGGTGCAAGAATGGGAGGCTAAACCCCAGCTGCTGGTCGACCACCTGATCTAGACTACGCCAACCTGTTGTGCGGCCTGTGTACATGTGCATGGTACTGATGTCGGGGTACTTGCGCACGAAACGGTGGCATTTTGTAGCGCATATGTTTCTGGACGGTTTTCTCCATTTATCACCAATACCGTGGACTTACACATCTGTGTCGTGTGTATTCCCTATGTGCCTATAGTATTAGCGCCAGTTTGTGTAGTGCCACATTGTGTGGCACCACATTCTGCAATTATCCTTAATTTGTGAGCATCAGTGGATATATTTTCTTTCTACTTGCTAAAAGAACATGGCGACTTCCTGGCATCAGGGGATGTACAGTCTCGTCTCCAGTAAACACGTGCACCAACCATTCTGATCGTAGAGTTCCAGCTTGTAACATGAGAATGCTTATACTCGTAGATTTATGACCGTCCCGCCGCTTGCTCAAAAGCTCAGTTGACAGCAGTCTCCCTTGAATGGCTTCCTCCATCCACTTTCCGCCATCTGGCTGCCTTTGCGATGGACTTACCCCCTGGCCCAGGTAAAATGTTTTGCGGGACGGTGCTTTCCTGCTCTGACCCCAATTGGGAAGAGCGTGCCACGGCCTGAGGTCCCCCTGCAGGTACAGCTCACAAAACACTGTTTGCCCCATACAGTCGCACAGCCAGGTCGCTGGAAACAACATTTATGGCCCACAAATTATCTTTCTTCCTGTTCTCCATCGTCTCCTCTACGGTCTCTTGGGCACAAGTTCTCTACCAGCCACACATGCAGTTCTATGAACAATCTGCCTACAATTTCCTCATGTGAAAAAGTCATAAACCGCTCATACCAAATGTAGTACTGAGGAACACGGAGATGATGAACTAAAATAAGAATATTAATCTGACCGACAGAGTGGTTAAAGTGAGAGAGTGACTTGCCGTCTTCCAATGTCACATCGAGTTGCTGATCTACACTGGGTAAAAGGAGGTCCGACGTGATAACAGGGAGTATCTCAGGACTTTTGTCACCCCACTGTACTAAAGATTGACCGTGGAAGTGCTTTCACGAATTCCAGGCGGTATGGTAAGACCGAGGAGACGATCTAATCAAACGCGAGAAAACTGCACTGGAAAAAAAAGTAGGAGAAACTGGACGGTTGTAGTTTAAGCCCATAACAGGAGATTATATATACAAAACCTTTCATTGAGTAGGGGATCACAATATTGAAGAAAAATACCATATAATTATCTATATATTTCTAGGCAACAAGGATTTCCACGGTTAACTCTAGCCGGCCGGGGTGGCCGAGCGATTTTAGGCGCTACAGTCTAGAACCGCACGACCGCTACGGTCGCCGGTTCGAATCCTGCCTCTGGCATGCGTGTGTGTGATGTCCTTAGGTTAGTTAGGTTTAAGTAGTCCTAAGTTCTAGGGGACTGAAGATCTCAGAAGTTAAGTCCCATAGTGCTCAGAGCCATTTGAACCATGTAATTTACTCTGTTTAAAAGAATTCAGTTATTAATTGCGTCATTATAATTTTGTCTGTTAAACGCTGTGTTATCTAAATAATATATTATTTAGCTTCAGCATTTTCAATTACCTTAATACTGCACTGTCGAAAACGACATTTACTCTGGGCTCAAACATCACACCACATCTGTAGTATCTTTTTCAATGTTGTTTACTGGTACTGTATTATCCTTGATAGCGATAATCAGTAATAATACGATTACGGCATTGTAACCAGAAAGCAAATTAACTAAATACATTAACACTTTAATACTTTAATATGTAACTAAATTTCTGCTGGAAAGAAAGAATCAAAAATTATATTTTGTTGTCAGGAATGTGTGATATAGAGCAGGGGACAACCGAGAAAGTGGCTATGGTGATCAAAGTGAATATTGGGGTCCCAGAAGCTATGATGTGCTAGAATCGCACGAGAAATGGCTCAGCTTAGTATCCCTGGGCATCGCAGTTACTCTGTGAAGCCTAACCTGTCTGCTATGCCAGCACTCCGAGATACAATAATTTTTGTGGATTTTAGTTATCCTGATGTAAGACAAGGGTTCACATTGCGCATTAATTATTTGGAGGGAATGTCATTCATGTTTCTTTTTTTTACCAAAATTGTGTTGGAAATATCATATCTTGAATCCATAATGGTGCTTTAGCTATCGAAAGTCTTGTAATGCTGTTAGAGGGTATACAGATTTTGTGTAAAGGTGTCTATGGGGGTAAACTGGCCATCTCGGCGGTGTCATCTGCCCGCTTTGTGTAAGGGGAAAATGTAGAAGCCACTGACGAAAGAAGGGCTCTGCAGCTGTACTTACAGGAGATTCTTTTAAGAATGATACAGAAGTTTCAAATAAGGAAAGAGAGGAAAAAGAAGGTAAAGAGAAGGGAAAACGGAAAGCAGCTGAAGAGAAGAACGGCAGTAAAAAGAAAACTGTGAAGAGCAGGAAGCCCAGTCCTAGACGATCTCTTCTTGATGACAATGATGACGACACAGAGTGCATGTAATGTAGTAGTAGGACTAAGTATGTTTCAGCGCACTCTCCATTGTTGCCAATTTTATTCAAGATGGTGGCGATGACGTCATCCAAGATGGCGCCTTTTGGCGGGAAAATAGGCCAATTGTGCTATGTCCACTAACCTAACCTCCAGAAAAAATGGCGGGAATTTTGAATTTTGGCGGGAAAATAGACCAATTGGGCTAGGTCCACTAACCTAACCTAACCCCCACCCCTCCATAAAAAGAGCGCCAAATTCAAATTCCAACAGGATAATGCAAGCAAAACTGTACTTGTCTCCATTATTATTCATTATTATTGATAATCATTTATTAACATTCATTATCATTCATTATCATTTATTATAATTTATAATTTATTATTATTATTATTATTATATATTATTATTGGCCTACCTCCACTAGAAAATTGCGTCAAATTCAAATTCCAACACGATAATGTCTCCAAAACTGTACATTTATTTCTTATTATCATTTATTATGTATTCAAGGATGTCCGATTTTCTCAGTGAGAAAGCCATTTGCGTTACATCCATAACAAAAAATCTATCACAAGTTCAAATCCCCGGACCATAATCCATCACACGTACAAACTTTCCATGTCATTTATCTTTTTTCACTGATAACCAATCAAAATCGCGTCAAATAATAAACAGCACTTATATTAACCTAAGTCATGTTCTTCGATTTTGCAGGGGGAAAGGGGCTGAAATCTTTATTTCAGGCAGTACGGTCATCACTTGTTCTCCAACACAATCAGTACACATCTTCGAGATCCCAGTGCAGTCGCCACGACGTCCACACTACAACTGAATTAGTTGTAAAGAAAGGACACTTATACTAACCTCATCCACCCGACCGCCACTTCCTCGTAGGATCAGGCGCCAAGTGTGAAATCTGCTAGTAAACAAAGCTCACTTGTGTTTTCACTACCAACGTAAGAAAACTGCTGCAAACGAAGCATATACCACCACCACCACTTCCTAGGGGGCGGGCGGTAAAAGGACTCAGCCCGCACTAGGCTGATGGAGGGAGGAAGGAGCGTACTTTATTTATTTGGGAGCAATTTATTTAGGGATGGAATATATGTATCACAGAACACACGCTCTGACATGCCCCACAGCATACAGACCTGCAAAACACTCCTACATATCTCATGTATAAAGCTCTACACACACTCTTCCTAATTGTAAACTGTGAAAAATAACACATCGCACAGCCTACAGACAGGCGAACCACTCATAAACCATGCACAGCATTTACGTCCAAATAGCCAAAGAACTCATAAATCGTCAAAATTATAATCCATCTAAAAGACTCTGCTTGCTAATCTCCAAGTGTCGAAATCATACACCAGCCTTTATTTAAACAATTAGAGGCAAGACCACCACCAAGTATATTCACCACTCAGTCCATAGCCCAGCTGACTTAGTTCATATCTATGCCACTCCTAATTTCAGTACACAACAGCAAACTGCTCCTAAATAATGCAGTACACATATCTGCAAACACGCTCAGTACTCGTAAACTGTCCAAATAACGCATGGCACAGCCTACAGGGCCGCTCGCAAAATAACACAACAGACACGCACAAGCGCCTACCACCTCACCCTCTCCCCCGCGAAGTCACACGCCTGACAGCCGTCAAACCGCGCATAGGTCCCTGCTCGGCTTCCGCAAACATGAGGTGGCAACAGCTGCGATCATACTCCACGTCCGTGAAATCCCTATCCAAATACGTGTTCACCTAGACACAGCTCTTGGCGCGACAGGCCAGGGATGCGCGCTCCACCGCACCCGCCAGCCGCCGCCACCGAACACCACCAAGTGCACACGCATAATTACAAACTCAGCTAACAACCTTCCCAGTCTTATTCTTACGTCACATCTCTTTGTAAAAAAATAAGAGCCAAGTCGACCTCTCAAGAATTGTATAGTGTCCCAGAAATAGTTAACGCCCGCTTTCTTCATGCCTCAGCTTGAATGCACGGAAGTTCTCACCCTAACAGAACCTGTTTACCAAAATATCGCCTAATCCAATCTTCCTCCCGGATATAACGTGATAGCCTTCCTGCTCGCAATATACACAAATGTTCTCACCTCTCCTACATCGCATCATAACCAATCGAGCATTCTCATTAGCTCTTATCGAATTTACTAGTCGAACTACTGACGCTGTCGTTATCGAAGCACCATCCACCTTTTCTTTCTGGGGCTCTCTCTCGTTATTTTGCAAAGATTGCTAATTTGCACGGACAGTTCCGTCAATCTTTCTTTCTACAGACGCTACACTCAATGATAATAAACTATTTTACACTGATCACCATTTTTCACAGACAACTAAACAGCGCGAAGTTGTATGCAGGTCATCAAATACAAACCATACTCGCAAGAATATTGGCCCGCAAACCGATCTCCAACCAGGGAATATATCACCGAGTACGGTCAATTTTTTGCTGTACTTAGCGATATCAAGAACACCGTACCAGCCTCCCGATAGCTAACGTAGCATAATGCACAACATATACAATGCAAATTACTTCTCCACAAACACCAAACTTTAGCGATGTTCAGCGTGCTGTAAACCATTGACTGACTAGAAACAAGTAGAGTAAACGAATATTCGCACTCTCGAATACCGAAGTCGATCATCTAACACATCCGAGATGATCAATATTCTCTACAAACCAACAATGGTCGTTCCCACGTCTAGAGAATAGGCAAACGTGTGTCCAACACACCACAATCCATATTCCCTCAACTAAATAAAGGCATCAAATGTGCAGAAGCAGTCGACCGAACAATTTACATGGGCGTGAACAACGCTCTACCACAAACGCGCCATCTTCTCGAAGTTACACTTGACCACGAAAGCAGCCCATGACATACTTAGTTCGCTTTCGGTCGATTAGAACATGGTTAAGTTAACTATCATACATTCCTACACTCCAACAGGCCTCTGCATTCGGAAGACCGCTACCATTAACGTGGAAACGCGAATCAGTACCACATACTAGAAAGCACCTCACATATTCCTTCTATCATTGTGCTTACAGTTAAATCTTACGATCTAGACCTCAACTGAACGGTATTCGTCAATGAGCGAAGTATTGGAAATACACTCTGTTAAACGCTGTGGCTCTGGAAATACCTGTACCCTACTTAGCACTAGACATACTCTTCCCTTCGCTGCCACAGTTCCCCAAGTCAAATCCACACACCCCCTACAACAGCACATAGACATTTCCTTTACACAAAGAGATATACTTTATAAACCTGATCCTCAAATGCGGACATATCACACACCCGTCCGATGAATTTTGAAAGTCATTCGGCTAAGGAACGAAATATGTGACCGGTATTTGCAACCCCCTCACACTGCTAGATGTTTATCCAGTATGTGTAATGTATTCTGTCTCGATACCATGTCAGATGTTCCGTTATACAGGGTGATTCAAAAAGAATACCACAACTTTAAAAATGTGTATTTAATGAAAGAAACATAATATAACCTTCTGTTATACATCATTACAAAGAGTATTTAAAAAGGTTTTTTTTCACTCAAAAACAAGTTCAGAGATGTTCAATATGGCCCCCTCCAGACACTCGAGCAATATCAACCCGATACTCCAACTCGTTCCACACTCTCTGTAGCATATCAAGCGTAACAGTTTGGATAGCTGCTGTTATTTCTCGTTTCAAATCATCAATGGTGGCTGGGAGAGGTGGCCGAAACACCATATCCTTAACATACCCCCATAAGAAAAAATCGCAGGGGGTAAGATCAGGGCTTCTTGGAGGCCAGTGATGAAGTGCTCTGTCACGGGCTGCCTGGCGGCCGATCCATCGCCTCGGGTAGTTGACGTTCAGGTAGTTACGGACAGATAAGTGCCAATGTGGACTCTCCATACAGTTGATTGTGCAATTTGCAGCTCTCTGCTAGTTCTGCGAGTCGATTTTCCTGGGCTGCGAACAAATGCTTGCTGGATGTGTGCTACATTTTCATCACTCGTTCTCGGCCGTCCAGAACTTTTCCCTTTGCACAATCACCCATTCTCTGTAAACTGTTTATACCAACGTTTAATACACCACCTATCAGGAGGTTTAACACCATACTTCGTTCGAAATGCACGCTGAACAACTGTCGTCGATTCACTTCTGCCGTACTCAATAACACAAAAAGCTTTCTGTTGAGCGGTCGCCATCTTAGCATCAACTGACGCTGACGCCTAGTCAACAGCGCCTCAAGCGAACAAATGTACAACTAAATGAAACTTTATAGCTCCCTTAATTCGCCGACAGATAGTGCTTAGCTCTGCCTTTTGTCGTTGCAGAGTTTTAAATTCCTAAAGTTGTGGTATTCTTTTTGAATCACCCTGTATATCCACTGAGTTAAAGGCGATGACTCAGTGAGAAAGATCACAGCCATACGTGACACATATCTCGAAACGAGTCACCTTTCTCGAACCTATCTGCTACAGTAAAAATCCATCATGGTCTTAGTCCGTCCCCACATGTCTTGCAACTGTTCCCATTTCTGTATTGTAAGTAGGCTGTTTAGGTTTTTTATTGGTAACGCCACGTAGCGCTCTGTATGAAAATCATTGGCTGTGCTGTGTGTAGTCTGTGGCTGGTTTGCATTGTTGTTTGCTATTGTAGTGTTGGGCAGCTGGATGTTAACAGCACATAGAGTTGCGCAGTTGGAGGTGAGCCGCCAGCAGTGGTGGATGTGGGGAGAGAGATGGCGGAGTTTTGAGAGCGGATGATCTGGACGTGTGTCCATCAGAGACAGTAAATTTGTAAGACTGGATGTCATGAACTGATATATATATATATATATATTATGACTTTTGAACACTATTAAGGTAAATACATTGTTTGTTCTGTATCAAAATCTTTCATTTGCTAACTATGCCTATCAGTAGTTAGTGCCTTCAGTAGTTTGAATCTTTTATTTAGCTGGCAGTAGTGGCGCTCACTGTATTGCAGTAGTTTGAGTAACGAAGATTTTTGTGAGATAAGTGATTCATGAAAGGTATAGGTTGTTGTTAGTCAGGGCCATTCTTAGGGATTATTGAAATTCAGATTGCGTTGCGCTAAAAATATTGTGTGTCAGTTAAGTGATGATCAAAATAAGTAAAGAGAGAGATGTCTGAGTACGTTCAGTTTTGCTCAGCTGTTTGAAAATCAAATAACGTAAGGGGTTTATCAGCACTGTAATTCATAAATTTTTCTAAGGGGATGTTTCATATGTCGACCCTTAGTCGAGGATACCTCACTGGTATCTTCTGATTTTTTCTTGTAGTTTGTGTAATTAGTGTAGCTTTTGTTTATTGCTAGCGCGTAATTGTAGAGAGAATCTCCTTTGTAGTTGCAGTCTTTCATTGTTGTATAGTAAAACAGTTGTGGCATGCATGTAGATTTGCACCAAGTATTTCGCAGCTGCACTTGCGATTAACTAGATATTATTTTCAGTGCTATGTTAATATGTTTTCTTATTTTTGCTCTTCAAATTGTGCTTTTCTGTGTTATCGTGTGAAATATTGTGACAGTTATGGCGTGTGAAAAACGTAATACTAGGCTCCAAACTAAACTGAAAAATGACAGTGAAGACGATAGCAGTGTGTTAGCGCCACCGTGTGATGAATTAACTAATGTTCAAAATAGTAATTTGGTAACTGTGCATAGGGAAATGGAGTGGGTCGCAAATAATGGTGTAGACAGTGAAAGAATTAGTGAACAGGGAAGCATTATCGATCGATCGGTCGGCAACAGCTCGCCTCACGAATCCGAAATGACAGGACACAATCTTGCAAATACTGTAGATTCAGGTTTTGGGTCCTCGCCGTTTTCTCAAATAAGTCGAGCCACATTTTCTGCTTGTCAAAATGTGAATGTTGCCTGTGAAAATGCACTGCCAAAAAGCATAGAGAAACAGATTACAGACACTAATACATTATTATTGCAATTAATGCAACAAGTGGAACAAAATCAGAGACAAACACAGCAAAAGTTAGACACAAGGGAACAAAATCTTCAAAAGTTAGATACAGTGGAACAAGACCAGAGACAAACACAGCAACAGATTCAAAAGTTAGACTCAATGGAACAAACGCTTGAACAAACACGTGAAGATTTAACTGCAGAGTTACTTAAAATCGAATATAAATGTCGAAAAGTCTGTAATGACATAAAAACACAAATTTGTGAGCATTTTCAACCTATTTTTTCGCGTCATGAAAATGCATTACAAAATCACGAAGCAGCCATAAAAAAAATGCAAACTACTGTTCATGAAAATCACGACACCTTGCAAGCTAAAATTGACTCAGTTGCATCTACCGATACGGTTATGCAACTTGCAAAACCTCAGGAAAACTTAAAGGACACAGTAGATACGATTTCAACACAAATGGACACTCTGAAACGTTGTTCAGAAAAACACACTGAGGAAATGAGCTCACTAGCGGAGAAAGTAGCCGAACTTTCGGACCAGTTCACTAACTTATCTACAAAGGTAGATGATGGTCTGAATGACACAAGACCCATAGCCTTCGCTGACACGGAAGAGTATGAACAAATTAGAAAATTCAAACAAAATCAAAATCAAATCAATACACAGTAGAAAAGAGAAATCCGGGAAGTACAAGATCAGTTGACACAGGTAATACAAGAATTACATATTTCAGAGGACACTCGCGCTCCAGTACGGGAAGAGGGACATAGAAATACGGAACAGCCACAAAATAATAACACAGGAGACTTCGGAAATTATGAAAGAAATAGGCAAGATACACCGAATTTTGAGATGGAACCGCCGAAAAGAAGTAACAATGACCGATATGCGAATCGCCGACATGATGATTTTGACTGTAAGCTGTTCATTACTACACGTAAATTCAAAACATTTAAGAATTCCAGCAACGACATTCATCCACAAGCGTGGCTCCATCAATTCTCTCATTGTTTTCCTCCCAACTGGTCATTGGAGCACAGATTAGAATTTATGTGTGGCTACTTAGAGAATGAACCAGCCGTAAGAATGCGATCGGTCATTCACGATTGTCACAGTGAAGGAGAATTTTATCATGCCTTCCCCTTAGCGTATTGGCCTCAAGCTACACAATACCGAGTAAAACATAGCATCATAATGATGAAACGTTTCGAACAATCTGAATTTGCCAGTCTTGTGAAATATTTTGAAGACATGTTGCACAAGAATCAATACCTGTCAAACCCATACAGCCCCTCAGAACTCATCTGCATTTGCTTAATCAAATTGCCTGGACATTTACAACACATTATTTTGGCAGGACGTTGCAAAGACGACATTGAAGCTTTTCAGGGACTGTTACAAGAATTGGAAATTGACACCGACAATCGCGGAACGCGAAAACAGGAGCGCAACAATTACAGGTCACATCCGTCACAATTCCGCGATGACAGAAATAATAAATGGACACGACAAGGCTATTCTCACAACACAAATATTGACCAAAACAGACACCACACGTATGATAACCGTTGGCAGAGTAGTAATAATTACAGAGAAAGATTGCATTTCCGTAGTAATGAATATGACAGAGACAATCATAGAAACAGGCAATATGGCAATCAGAACTATTATTATCACGGGAGACAGAATAACTTCAATCACAACAGTTCAGCGCGCAGTTACGATTCAGGGAGAAATTCTCCACCGACAAGAAAGAAACTGTGGAATCTACCGACATGACGACAGACGATATGATTGTAACGACAGAGCTGAATTGCATCAGAACTGGCGGGAATCAAACAGAGTAGGGCTCTCTCGACAAGGTGAATTTGTAGAAGTTAGACCTCCAAATCCCAGTAACGACGCGCGACAACAAAGGTAACAGACAATGACTTGCACCGCAGGCAGCCACGTGCGCCGGCTGGCTGAGAGAAATATAGCATAAGCTAACCTTGAGAAAAATTCGAGTATTCTTTACCGATGTATACCGCATGATAGTTGCGTTAAAGTTGATTTGCTGCGTACTGAGGAAAGGTACAGTATTACACCACATTTCACATGTAAAACTGTTTATTGAAAGATAATCTGCTTTTTAACTTAGTCTTTGCCATAAATCTTTTCACTTCAAGTTACTAGTACTCTTTGTCACACTTAGAAACTGTTAACATGCAACTATGTTTTAAAATTAACTATCCAGTCTAGAACCTAGGGAACATATCTAAACAGAAATTACGAATGCATTGTTATAGTGAACAGACGACACAGTGTTGTTATTTGTACATTCTAGCTTGTCAGTTGCACGATTACGTAACGAATATAAGGCTCACATGCTTTTACTGCTACTGCTAATGAGATTTTACTGCAACATTTTGGTTTACTTGAAAATACGTTACAGATTTAAAGTGCTTTCTGAGAGATACCAGATGACACAGTGGTTAGTTTATTTGACAGCTACACGACTATATCACGACGCTACTAATGTGTGACACAATTTACATTGTTGCTTTTGTGGCGTATCTGTTTTATATCTGCACAGTTTTTCTGGATTCTTCTGCAAGGGAAAACATGTTTTAGTAGTAACTTTTGTGGTATAGCTACAATGAGACAGCCTTTCCTGTAGCACAACAATACGTTACAGTACAGTACTTACTTCATCACGGCAATAAGCATAATAACTACGGTATCTATACGCAATGCATTTTACTTTTGTTTATTACGAGGTAAGTACATTTACTTCTACATAACTTTGCTTACGGACGACGATAATTACGACACTTGGCACATTTTTTATCCTTAAGTAATGACAGCGATTGGCTTACAACAAGACACACAGTTTAGCGCTACAGTACACGTATTTGAGTGATTGATTTTGTACTTAAAACATTTATGTTTAAAGATTTTTGAATAACAATGATACAAAGGTTTCCCGTGATACATTTCATTCCATTGCTGTAATCTGTAACACGTGAGGGTATAATTACATTAATCCTCAGGGGGATACACGCCTACTTTGTGTGCTAAGCGTGTAGCGAGCGCTAGGAGCTCTAGCTAATATGGTATTTGCTTATACAACTTTACACATCGGTACCATATTTCTCTAACACATAAATTACACAGCTATCTGATCATTTAACTGAGAGAGACAAACATTTATTTTACTACATCAGTGACAGATGTTTACGTAATTACACAGTTGGATAACTTCACACTTATGAAATTGTATTTTGTGTGTACTTTGTGAACTGTATATTTTTCGGAACCATTGTGATACTATGAGAGCTTTGAATGATGTATTTCGTATGGGATCATGATTTTTAAAGTACGTTTTAGGTAGATGACACTATTGAAATGAGCAGAGAATTTTTTTTAGGTTTTTGAAATTATTGCAGATTTGACTGAGGTGTTATGATGTTATTATTACGACGACGATATGTATTATGATGTTGAGGTATGTTTATGATCAATGAGGTGATGCTATATGAGGAATCTGATTATGCTATGTATTTATTATGATGAAATATTGAAGATGTGTTGATGAATATGTATGTGTGTAATAAAGTAAGGAATAATCAGTAGTGGTTAGGGACTCTGATTTGTGAAAACGGATGTTGGAAACCAAGAATCGTACTTTAAGAGTTATGAAATATGTGTATATGCGTGAATGTATCACAATGCCATCGAAAATTTTTTGGACACTGTTATATTTATAGGATTTTGATTCTACACGTTTGTAACGCAAATTCTCAACCTGTGAAATTTTTTATATGAGACTGTCACTGCTGTCGTAAATATTTCGGTAAGAAAGTTAAGTGACCATCACGTAATGCGTCGTGGGCGCCCAGCTGAGCCACCTGCTTGGAGAAAAAGCCATTAGGTGGACAAACAAAAAAGAGACAATCAACCTCGCCATTGACATTCCTTTGTAGAAAGCATCCCAAATACGACACGTTCATTTCTTGGAAACATATTGTACTTTGTGCTACTTACTGAAATGCTTCTGAATTGTTGGGAAATATTCTTACATCTGCACACCTGATTATGACAACTGTCTTTCTACGAGAGTTGAGAGAATTTCTACTGATTTATGAAATGCCACATGGCTATTGAATGATGTTTTTATGGTTTGCTTTATGTAGTTGCTTATTTCATTTGATACCTGGTTTCCAGCTGTGTTGTAGCATTGGTTTTATGAAATAAAATTAAATGCATTTGCTAATGTGAACACTTTCTGTTAACAGATCTATTAAATAATAATTTTATGATCCATATTCTTCGAAAAAGGAGCACTTGGAAAGGAAAGAACAATAAGAAGGGACTAATAACAGTAACTGCACACATAATTTTCTTTTCAAGTAGTTGGTAATTTCTTTTGTAGAATACATTGTGGTGCACCACTTTAATTACATAGACACTAAGATGTGAATAGACATTTCCCTTATCTGCATTGTTGTCTTTAGTGTAATATTTTTTCTGCTTGAGCTTTGCCATGTTTAGGTATAAGTTATAGCATTTGGTGCTGCTGTTTGCAGGCATAGTGTTACTGAATTTGACTTTGTATTACTCTGTTAAGCCAGTTTTACTACTGATTTATTTTTCTTGTTGCTGCACATTGGCTCATATTTGTTGTAATGTTGCATTTGCTCTGCTAATTTACATTTACTGCTGCTTGCTTTGCCAATTTGCATTTTTTGTGTCATTGCTGTTTGTGTTAATTGTTTTGTGCTGCTGCATTGCCTCGTCCCTTAGTTTATGCATCTGAGCTCAGTATATTTAAGTTACCTTAAGATGGGGTAGGCTATATAAGAGAAAGAGTTGTGATGAATTGGAAGAAATGCATTGCGAAGCTATAAGAAAATGGTTTGGCCAAAAAAGTAGTGTACAGTGGAGAAAAACTATTTTTAAAAGAGGATATGAACAGAATACAGAAAGCATGCTTGGATAGGATTTTTTTGGTGGAAACAAATGTTGAAATAAGAGGAAAGATCTATGGAATGAAGTTTTGGGTTGGACTGCAGTACCAAATGTTACACTGAAAACGAACCCCGTCCTTTCCTTTTGTGTTATTCCACTATGTGTTTGTGTACCCTTGTGTATTTGTGTTTTTCCTGTCTTTATATGTAAAGCTAAAAAGATTTATGTTGTAGAATTTTTCTAGTAGTAAGCTACATTCACTATGATGAGGAATACTGTTATCCTCAAATATAATTTGCATTAATAATATGTTATTTTCTTTGCAAAGATGTTTATAGACATTATTAATTCTGTTCTGTTTCAATGCTCACATGTGAAGTTAATGTTTCGAAAACTATTCTCATTATTTTATATATTTACTTATGTCATAATTCCTGTAACACTGATGTATGTTTATTTCTATTCTTTTGCAAAGCCTGTGTTACTACAAACGTGATCTGTATTATTATGTTTTAATGATGTTTTCTGTACCTTTTTGATTGTATTCTCATGTTATAAAATTGTAATGGACACCAGTTCATCAAATTAAGTAACTTGTAAGCATTCATTTCACTGCACATGTTTCTATTGGTCATAGTATATAACCAATATGTGAGAAGTTGGGACTGTTAGTTTTTGCACATGTGTTAAATATTCAGCAAGGGACTGGTTCACAGCATTGCTGGTTCTAAGGATATTTCAAAAAAAACTTTGTGAGTGCACAAGTGGTGGTTTCTGGACTTGCTATTGGCAGTTCTAAGGACATGCCAAAGGGTTTGTGAGTTCGCAAGTGGTGGTTTATGGACTTGCTATATTGTCCACAAGACTCTTCGTTGATTGTGCACCTGCGCAGTCGCAACAGATGGCTGCTGGCCAACTCTACAAGGACTGCAGTAGGTATGCACCTTTGATGACCCACTAACACCATTATTCCTACAAGGACTGCAGTGGGTCTGCACCTTTGATGGCCCACCAATACCATTATTGCTACAAGGACTGCAGTGGGTCTGCACCTCTGGTGGCTCACCAATACCATAATCTCTACCAGGACTACAGTGGGTCTGCTCTGTGCTAATCTACCTACCAATATTCTTCAACTTCGACTGACTCTCATGTGGGTTTGCTCTGTTGTGGCCCATTACCTGTCTGCATGTCAAGAGTCAGCACTGTCTTCCCATTGGAAACACAACACTACTTCTTCAAGACTGCCTGGAAATCCACTATTTCCATGTGCATTTTGGTTTACTGCTCAGACTTTGAGAAAAAAAAAACACTGCAGTTTTACTGTGATGAATGATCAGGACTGTCTTTATGGACTGCTTTTGACCAACATTGTAAGATTAAGTGTGTGTATTTGATATCTTTGTTATTGTAATTATGAAAAATTTTTTCAAATCTGTATTGGTCACTGCTCAAACAATTTGTAAAATTTTTTGTGGGGAGCATGGGGGCTATGTAAGTAGGCTGTTTAGGTTTTTTTATTGGTAACGCCACGTAGCGCTCTGCATGAAAATCACTGGCTGTGCTGTGTGTAGTCTGTGGCTGGTTTGCGTTGTTGTTTGCTATTGTAGTGTTGGGCAGCTGGATGTGAACAGCACGTAGCGTTGCGCAGTTGGGGAGAGAGATGGCGGAGTTTTGAGAGCAGATGATCTGGGCGTGTGTCCATCAGAGACAGTAAATTTGTAAGAATGCATATCATGAACTGATATATATATATATATATATATATATATATATATATATAATGACTTTTGAACACTATTAAGGTAAATAAATTGTTTGTTCTGTATCAAAATCTTTCATTTGCTAACTATGCCTATTAGTAGTTAGTGCCTTCAGTAGTTTGAATCTTTTATTTAGCTGGCAGTAGTGGCGCTCGCTATATTGCAGTAGTTTGAGTAACGAAGATTTTTGTGAGGTAAGTGATTCATGAAAGGTATAGGTTGTTGTCAGTCAGGGCCATTCTTAGGGATTATTGAAATTCAGAGTGCGTTGCGCTAAAATTATTGTGTGTCAGTTTAGTGATGATCAGAATAAGTTAAGAGAGAGATGTCTGAGTACGTTCAATTTTGCTCAGCTGTTTGAAAATCAAATAACGTAAGGGGTTTATCAGTGCAGTAATTCAGAAATTTTTGTAAGGGGACGTTTCAACATCTTTGCACATGTGACCATACCATTTTAAGTCGGGACTGAGCAGAAGTCGAACAAAGACATATCCACCACCTTCTGCATGCTGTCTAGAAACAGAGCGAACTGAGTTACTGCAACAGGACCGTGTTTTAACCATTCGGCGGAAATGCGCACATTGTCGTGCATCCCCTAACTACATACAAGTACTACAGATCCACATCCATTCAAATCTATAGGCCAACATCCTGTCATCGTTATTCTCTACACCCCCCCCCCCCCCCCCCAGCAGACAGAAATTAACAACTATAGAAGCTCAAATAACTTCATCCGATATAAAACTCACATAGACGCCATTACTCGCGCGTTGACCCAAAGCTGCGTTGGGGGGTCCGGCGCGGAGGGAGAGAGACAGAGAAAGAGAGAGAGAGAGAGAGAGAGAGAGAGAGAGATTTCGCAGTGCTTCCCAGAATAGCACCCCGTGCAGACCTAACGGCATACTTCGCCCCTCACCGAATTTACCCCTCAAACTGCTGCTGCTACTGCTCCCTGGGTCTGCCAGACCTATTGAATACACACTCATTGATACACTACAGAGGGTAGTTTAAAGTTTCATCACCTCTACTCTAGGAGAATGATCGTATACCACGTACGATACTGCAAATCGCAAGAAACGCCCACTGTGGCCTTGTTTACTTGTTTGAAACACTGTTTTCAAACGCGCTTTCTACACTACCAAAGATTTCTTTCTTCTGCCACGACTTCGACCTCTATGTCACATTCTAAACAGGTATTAAGACGCTATGATCCACGACATCTCACAGAAAACTAGACATCACACTATGTAAATCATATTCTTACCGCGGATAGCATAAGTCTGAATTATTTTTAAATAAAACAAACTTACAACATAAGGAAAGTAGAAGAGTTTGGCAGCGTTGTGGAGGGTTTCTAAACTACCGTGCGAAAGTCTTTAATGACCTCTACATTTAAGTTCATATGTCGCCGTGACGGAACAGATGATGGCTCGGCGTTCCATTTCGAGTTACTGTTTATTTTGCACTCATGTACGCGATCGCTGTTTAGCTGCTAGCAACCCCCAGAAGTTGTCTCCCATCCACAAAACTTCTCCCCCAACTCAAACAAGCCATGTCACCCAATTATTATGTGGTAACCGATGCGTGGATGTGATGGAAAAGACACCTTCGATGTACTGTAATATTAAGCAACAGACTTGATAGTGCGAAGAATTTTACACTAAGTTTAGCACTGGCCATTGATGTGACAGCATGGCCCTCAGTTTCAGTATCAGAGCTAAACCACCCCTTTTACACCACTTTGCGAGTATGATTGCGAATGTGGGTAGATTACTGAGCAGTACGCGCATTCATTCTTAATTCTCGAAAGCAAACGTGATCAAAGTACATCAGACAACGCTCTACATGTTTGTAACACTTCGAGCATAGTGTTTAATTTACGATCTATCTCTCAGCGTATGGGAGTCACAGAGCATTCTCCCCATCTTAGGGTAAAAGACCAACGTCACACTGTCATTGACCAACACACCCTGCAGCACCGCTAGAGAATTAGTGTCCAAGCGATCAGAAGAAGAGCGCTACACTCCACGTCTCGTGAATGAATATAGCTCTCCAAGCCCCAGCCCGTCCAAGTGCGCGAGATTTCTCGAGATGTTACCATGTCGAGGAGCTTAGCACTCCTTATCCATGTATAGAAACAGATTTCAAAGTGCCGTAATGAAATAACATTCAGATAAGAATTACAAGAAAAGACTTATTTTTATACGCGATGGAGTTCGAGACGAATTGAACCGGATACATTTTTACCGAAATCAACTAAGCTATCAATCTAAATTATTGTTCTAGAGTCTAGGTTCTTTACTTGGAAGGTATTGGTAAGATAGAGAACATAAACAAACACACGCATAAGACTGCGACGTTCTGCACTTAATAACTGGCTATAATGTTAGATCGAAAACTTTTCCCCCCTATCAGACATACATCCTTCTTCAGAGTTTCTCTACGCTGAACTATCTTATCGAATGGTGAAACACTTGTTGTGCATCATACGAGCGCAATATAGCTTTGCGGAGACGTGTAGTGTCCACTGTTCACATCCGTTCATGGTCCAGAAATTATACGATGCCAGGCACTTCAATGTGATTTGCAGAGTATCCATGTAGATGTAGATGAAACCTCAGCCATCCATGGTTGTTTGAATAAAAGCTTCAGAGTATTATCGGCTCATTAGAGTTTTCATATCGCGATAGAAGTAAAATGTAATGAGTCAAGACAGTGTTGAGATCAGATGTTCATAGGAAGACGCAATAAGGACACATCCCCCCCTCCCCCCCCCCCAAAAAAACCGAAGTTTTCAGTAGACACAAAAAATTTCATAAATCATAAATAGTTAGAAACAGAGAATTTCCACATGAAACTTTTCTGCAGTTTTGCAATAATGTTCTGCCACAATACTGAAAGGAAAATTACTACGACATGTGACATATCAGCCAGTTGTCGAACATTACTTACAGGTGTCCATAATTAGAGTTCCAGTTTCAAAACACTGTACAAAGAGAACCACTTCTCAGAATTTGAAAAGCTTATTATTTACGCAGGGGAAAACGTCACGGCAAAAAAAACATCGAAAATTTTACGAACCGATGGCGTTATAAGCGTCTTGACGTAAATGCGGTCGACTAAAAGTGACAGACGAACTGCAATGGGACGGGTATGGTTTGAGTTACGCTACCCGTGCTGTTCAATGCACATGAGTTCACAAGTTCGGCAGTCAACAGTTGTGGCACTGTTAGTTTGGTAGGCCCATCCCCACGCCAAAGTCGTACCACATCGGGTGGAAAAATCAGTTTTTAATTGTCCTGAGGCCAAAAACGGCGTAAAAAGCAAAATGACTTATTTTCCTGCTACCTAAAAACCGCATAAAAAACAAATTGACATCGGTTTATAATTGTCGTGGGACTGGCGCAACACATGTTCAATACACTCCCCACCATTTTTTGCCATAAGTTGAAATCGAGAAACAGTATATTCCAACGTAGACCGGAGTGTCCCGGGGGTCACGTTCAGAATGGACCGCGCAATGCGTGCCTTCTATGCAGGTGCGTTCGTAATTGGAGCACTGAACACAACATCTTTCAGATAACTCCACAGGTGGAGATGATACGGATTAAGATCAGGTGATCTGGACGGCAAGGCTGTAGGGAAATGACGGCTGATAATTCTACCATTTCCGAAACGTCTCTGCGGCAGCAGCTTCGTTGGCTGTACAATTTGCGGAGCGCCATCATGCATAACAATGAGCCTACTCACACATCCACGCTGTTGACGAGTCGGAATGACGTGGTGCACAAAAGACTCTCATAGCGTTTACAAGTCACAGTACAGGTAACAGGACCCGTAGGACTCATCTCCTCGAAAAAAATACGACCTTAAGATGAACGATGCCGTCAACCCCTTTACCGGTTTATGTGCGCGCGGATTTTCCGTAGCGTCTATTCCGCAATTGTGCATACTGACATTTCCTTTGAGACGGAAATGGGCTTCGTCTGTCCGCAGAGTGTTATATGGCCATTCATTGTCCGCTTCCATGCGAACAAGATATTCCAGAGCTCATGTTTGTTTTGCTGGCGGGTCTGCGGGAGGTAACTCCTGAACGTGAGTGATTTGGTGTGGAGACTAATGCAGGATGTGTTGCAGAATGTTATGCACCGTGCTCGCAGGCATGTCCAACGTTCGAGAAATTCACGCTGCATTGCATGTTTACACACCAACGCTCCATCCCCTTGCCTTGCTGTGAGCACATATTCGACAGCCGTCGGATCAGTTGGTTTTGCCCCCTCTGAAATATTGCACTTCAAAAGAACCTTTCTTTACACATTTTGTAATTACTTTCTCCAGAACCCTTAGCAGACACTGGAGCAATATGCCTTTTTACATAGCCCTAAGTGTCTGGAACATCTGCAGGGCTATTGGCGCACAGTCACCGTTCTCATAAAAGTGCCATAGCACACGATCCTTCATGGAGACAGTTACGATGGGCGTCTCGGACCCAAACTCACAGCGCCATCTACTGGCCAGTTTTTTCTATCAGTTAAATTTCCCTCTGTCTCAATAATATGCTGTTCAAACTTGACGTCATTCTGAGCAGTGGTTCTCTTTCTACAGCGTTCTGAAACAGCAGCTTTAATTATGGACATCGTGCTGTTCTACATGTGCCCTTTTTGCAAAGTTTGACTTTTACAATCAAAGACATTATAAATGTTTTAATAAAATAAATAAGAAACGGTTCAGAACATTTTTTTTATAATATTATTTCATATGATTGAATTACGAAGTGAGCAAACCGGATAAGTATGAAACGTATGAAAAGAGAAATTTCGGGCAGATTTTCATCTCACTGATTGTCCTATTCTTCTATGTACGTTGTGAGCACTTGAAAAGTGTATCATAAAACTGTCTGTATCCTGCAGAAACATTTTGTGCACGTTTTTGCACCACTTTTTATTATTATTATTGGTATCCTCAATGACAAACTACCTCCGCTAGGACCTTGCCTAGTCTGCGGTGTAGGTCTACCGCATCGTCCACTACGCTCCTCGGAGTATGGGACCTCATCATCATCAGCGACATATGCTTTCTCATTACGTGAGTACTGTAGCACTTCAGAGAAAGTGTGTACTTGCCTAGTTCATCAATTTACTTAAAAGCAACACTCCTCCCTTTCATGTCTGTTCACATGCAGTGCGCTTCAACTTGGACAAATAAAAAGTAATTTTATTTTCCTTAGGAATACCTCTGCCTGCTGTCTCATCTATGAGAAACATCCTTTTTATAAGGCTTCGACCACCGTTTCTTGATTGCTAGAACGTCATCTGAATTCTACACAACAATCCGTTTGCATTGTAACGTTACGAGCAGAGTCCACTATGCGACTGCAATACAAGATGCAGGAAAGACGTATTTATTTTGCGCAAAGGGAACAGCTATGCTAGATATGTCCATTCTCCATCTTACATGATACTCAGCAGCCTGCAAAATCATGTTCCAATGGATACATGTGAGACATTTCTACACAGTGCTTTGAATTTTCAGTTGACGCAAAAAAGCGAGTTTTTTTTTATATATAAAAAGATATGGCCACTGAATCACTCTGGTGTTACAAATCAACGGAAACATTTTCTGTCAACTCACTTGATTCCGTCTCTTCCACACGCTCACACTGGTACGCAAACGCCTAAAAATGTATATTCTACACAAACTGTATCTCCGAATTCACCTGCAACTGGTTTATTACATCAAAATGTGAGTTTTTATTCGTCACAGATAGTACACAACAAAAAACAATTTTCAGAACTGATCTTACCTCTATACGAATCTGTAATTCTCCAACGCCTCGTGCGTGTGTCGCGAACAAAGGCAAGCACAAATTGCTCTCAGGAAAAAGGCAGCACATGTAAGAGGTGTTGTAGTTTCATGTAGAATCTGCATCTATTGTCACTAGTTCTCAGAAACAATCACCCTTCCATCTACTAGCATCGCTTTGGTATGATACGAAACTGCGACACGAGGCGTTAAGGGGTTAATGCTACAGAACATCAAAACCTTTTTGCTTTTCACTGTCTGACTTTTATTGAATCACAAATGTGAGGAGGATAAACGATTTTTGGAACTATTGCTTCTCTTGCACAAAGTTTGTGCCCTGAACTTTTCACACTTTTTTCCTTTTTTTGCGTACACGAACGGATAAGATCAGTGTGGACGCTTCCGCAACTGTGGCCGAACACGATCTGCTAACTCATCTTATGTTGCGTTGTCAAGTCTTTTACGACCACGCCGCTGGCAAAGACCGTTTATTTTCCAAGAGCATATAATTAATAAATACAAATACCTAATTAGGCTGTCAGGAAGACTGAAAATATGGGTGACAGCTACTCCAACAACAGGTACGCCTTTAGGAAACTGTAATTAAATTTTAAAGGCGTGGTGAAGTTTGTTTTTAAATCTCTTAAGATATATTCTGACAAAACTGACAGAGACTCTAATTACTGCGAGAAATTACGGCTGATGTGTCACAATGACGTGTTGTGTGCAAGAATCAGCTGACCCTGAACCCACCATGCAACTTGAGGCGAACCTGAAACAGTTTTCTTTACAATTACATGCGAGTTATTGCATGGGATGCTACTACGAAGTTATATGAATATTAATTTTCATCTTATCTTCTATTACCACTGTGACGGTGATCTAGTTCTAGACTTTAGCATTAATTGTGACACGATAAAAACTGATGTGGTCTATTCAGCTTGAACCGTGAGATGATGTATCAAAAAATTTCTTTGGTTAAATATATAAATACCATTTGTCTTCCAGCCTTGTGTTAGCTTTTCGGTTTACTTAGGTAGAATCAGGGTTTAATGCCCCCGGGCCCGTGCTGGATAAGATTTCTGGGGGTATAATGGTCCATGGGGGTATAATGGGGGTATAATGGTCCATGGCCTGAGCTAGTTGGTGGGCGTCGTGAGTCTGTTGAACGACCTTTCAATTGTTATTGGTTTAACGTTAATATACATCGCGGGGTTGGGCGTTTCGCCTGCGCGTGTGAAATATTTATTCTTTGACTGAGTGTTGCTCAATGGCGAGCGAAAAAAAGTAAGAAAATCGGAATGTGGCTGGAATTTCTTACGAGACAGGATAACGAGAGGACGTGTATGAAAGGTGTGCAATGAAACAGTCATTGTTAGCTGTCATATCGTGTAATTTGTTTTTTCTGAGATTCACAAGCGATATGTAATGTTACTGTGGAGTTTAGTAGCGGTCATAATACAGTCTGTTGCATTTCAAAGGCAACTGCGCGTATTTAATTTTGAGCAAAGCATTCTGTGATGTACTACAAGCTGGTATAGGACTTCGGACATTTGGTGGTCGATATTTGCTGCAGAACCTGCTTCAATAACATGATCAAAAGCATAGAGAAAATTTTCTCTGCTAAAAAGAACTCATTTCACTCGCAGACAGTCATCGAATGACCAAATGCGAATGGCAGTGATCCAGTTCGAGAAGATCATACAAAAGTTTTCTTTCTCTTACATTTCAAGAATTTTACAGGCAACCGTCGGAGTCGGCAGCTGCTTCTCCACCACAAGAGTAACTTGTCTACGTGTACGAAATAATTTCGCTGTGGGGGTCGTCGACGCTACTAGGGATATTGTCCTTCACAGACACTACACACTAATGCAATAACAACGAGTTTAATATTACCAGCTTAAAACATTAATTTCTTCTTTTGAGCAGTAATATAATAAAAATGGATGAAACGTGACAGGACCTACAAGGAGTGAAACACAGGCACTGGCAAACTATTTCGTGACCAAAAACAAATTAATACATTATCATCCAGTTATATCTATTTAGTGTATACATTGTGATTTGTTGTCAAATGTTAAGTGTATGTACTAATGATGTGCTTTGTATAATTTCATGTGCGACTGATGGAATCATTCAATGTGAGCTACGTCCGAAATCAGGCAGTCACGACAACGTGGGTCCATCACATATGAACTTCATGCGGTTCTACTCTGCAGTAAAGGCAAGCACAAGAATGACGTGCTAACTCATTGCACAAATTAGTCTGATCATTGTAAATAACGACTAGGTTAGCAATATTTGTAGATTTAGTTATTGTATGCTTTAGTATATGCAGAGTGATATTTGTTTTTTTTTTGTTGATGTGTTCACAATTGTGGAGAGATACTCTGGGGTATGGAATCTGATGTGTACTTTAGTGGGGTAAGGCTGAAGTGCGTCCAGAGTAAACAATTAAAATAATAGTAAACGATTGAATTTTATGGTTAAAACCGGATCACAGTTTAAAATGCAGAGGGAACAGGAAGCGAATGTGCAGCCCTGTGGTGAGGAACAAAACCCAGGTTAAACGGTAGATGCTGGCCGAGGAGAAGTCAAAGATCCTATGGCTAATTCTTAAATCAAATGGGACTTTTGATGAATACCGTAGCTAGTTTAGCTGTGGAACAGTCTCACATGCCTGCAAGGGCAGTAACCCATGGAACTCGAAGGAGACTGTTTTGTTTTAAAGTCCTTCACACAGACTAAATATTGTTGTAAAATAAATTATTAAATAATATACTTAGAGAGGAAGCTGATCGCCATATTGAAAAAAGATGCGTGTTAAACGGAAAATACACTTACTTTTCTTTGTAGCATGTTTACAGCCCACTTGGTACGCACAGTTTTTCCGAAGTGACGCTTAGATCCAAGAACAAGCTAATGCAACAATGCTCTGTCGAAGAGACAATACAGGCAGGGGCATTGTCCTGGCCAGAAATACCAGCTCTCTAAAACCAACTCTACCAAGTGACACTTCAATCTTTCTTCAAGTAATTGAACTGCACAAGTCAACAAGTCTTTTATTCTCAAGGTGTGGTACCAAGTTCAGCCATACACACTAAAGGAACACCTCGTATGGTAAGTCAGTATACAAATACATTTCTTTGCGTATTTATTTGGCTGCTATCATACATGACAGAATAGAAAAAAATATCCTGACATGTACAGCCTATTCACTCTATACTATGGGAAAATGGTTCTGAGCACTATGGGACTTAACATCTGAGGTCATCAGTCCCGTAGAACCTAGTACTACTTTTAAAAAAATGGTTGAAATGGCTCTGATCACTATGGGACTTAACTTCTGAGGTTATCATTCCCCTATAACTTAGAACTACTTAAACCTAACTAACCTAAGGACATCACACACATCCATGCCCGAGGCAGGATTCGAACCTGCGACCGTAGCGGTCGCGCGGTTCCAGACTGAAGTGCCTAGAACCGCTCGACCACGCTGGATGGCTATACTATGGCACTGAGTACTTTAAGTACCCTACTGTACTTATCAACGTACTTTGAGCAAAATGTTTTTTAGATCACCGTGTTTGGAGAACCCTTAAGAGACAGAAACATTGAGAGAAAATGGGAATTCGGTGCATCAAGAAGTAAAAGAAAGGCCGAGACCAAGCTGTGAGTTCGAATATACTGAAATTTCTTAAGAAAATTTCAGGTGTAACTGCTCCAGAGGTTCTGGTGAAGCTCTTATCCAAGTGTCTTTAGTTTGTGATATGGAACTAGCTTCAGGGTCGAATGAATCTGTTACCCTTTATGATAAAGCATCGGTGTGGGATGAAACTGCTCTGATCCGAGATTGTGAGCCGAATAACGACCTCAAAAGAGCAAACTGTTCGTATAAGAGAGTCATTTATAGAATTAGACTCTTGAAAGCGAGTATCTCCTGTAACAGATTCGCAGCGTCATGATTTGTTTCAAAATGATCCCCAACAAAACCTAGAGAAACCTGACTAAAGTTACCCCAAAACTGCAATTAAAAAACATTTTATGAAAATTTCGTTTTACTAGAAAATCGAGTAACGGCAAAAGCAACATCGCAGACGGTTAGCTTAACACATATCTTAAGACAAAGTTTATTCCTTTCCATGTCAATTTTTTTCACATTTGCAGACACGGATGGTAAAAAAAAAAAGGGTGTTGTGACTGGAAAGATCTGAGCAGGATATTGCAAAGATATGAACAAAGTCGAGGACATATGGAGTGCATGATTAGATGGATGGAGTTCCGTAAAGGAATCAAATTCAGAAAAACAATAGACAAGGAAAACAGGAGACTGATTAGGAAATCATAAAAGTATTGGTATAACTTGTGTGAAAGATTGGTAATTTGGAAATTTGTGGTAAGGACTTATGGAATCAAACCGCTGAGGTCATCGGTCCCAAAGCCTACACACTACTTAATCTAACTTAAACTAACTTACGCTCCGGACAACACACACACCCATGCCCCAGGGAGGACTGGAGCCTCCGATAGGGGGAAGCGTACGGACCGTGACAAGGCGCCTTAGATCGCGCGGCTTGAAAGATTGATCGATGTTTTAAAATATTTAGCTTCACACAATCTGTCATTTAGAGGGCATCAAGAATCCTTCAACCTGAACGATAGCAGAAACAGTGGAAATTTTATAGACCTATTTAAATAGGTAATAGAACCCAGTACGTTGTCCTCGATGGTGAGTGTTCATCGGAGGTGAGGGTATCATCTGGAGTGCCACAGGGAAGTGTTGTTTTCTATCTAAATAAATGATATTTTCGATAGGGTGGATAGCAATGTGCGGCTGTTTGCTGATGATGCTGTGGTGTACGGGAAGGTGTCGTCGTTGAGTGACTGTAAGAGGATACAAGATGACTTGGACAGGATTTATGATTAGTGTAACGAATGGCAGCTAACTCTAAATATACACTCCTGGAAATTGAAATAAGAACACCGTGAATTCATTGTCCCAGGAAGGGGAAACTTTATTGACACATTCCTGGGGTCAGATACATCACATGATCACACTGACAGAACCACAGGCACATAGACACAGGCAACAGAGCATGCACAATGTCGGCGGCACTAGTACAGTGTATATCCACCTTTCGCAGCAATGCAGGCTGCTATTCTCCCATGGAGACGATCGTAGAGATGCTGCATGTAGTCCTGTGGAACGGCTTGCCATGCCATTTCCACCTGGCGCCTCAGTTGGACCAGCGTTCGTGCTGGACGTGCAGACCGCGTGAGACGACGCTTCATCCAGTCCCAAACATGCTCAATGGGGGACAGATCCGGAGATCTTGTTGGCCAGGGTAGTAGACTTACACACCTTCTAGAGCACGTTGGGTGGCATGGGATACATGCGGACGTGCATTGTCCTGTTGGAGCACCAAGTTCCCTTGCCGGTCTAGGAATGGTAGAACGATGGGTTCGATGATGGTTTGGATGTACCGTGCACTATTCAGTGTCCCCTCGACGATCACCAGTGGTGTACGGCCAGTGTAGGAGATCGCTCCCCACACCATGATGCCGGGTGTTGGCCCTGTGTGCCTCGGTCGTATGCAGTCCTGATTGTGGCGCTCACCTGCACGTCGCCAAACATGCATACGACCATCATTGGCACCAAGGCAGAAGCGACTCTCATCGCTGAAGACGACACGTCTCCATTCCTCACTCCATTCACGCCTGTCGCGACACCACTGGAGGCGGGCTGCACGATGTTGAGGCGTGAGCGGAAGACGGCCTAACGGTGTGCGGGACCGTAGCCCAGCTTCATGGAGACGGTTGCGAATGGTCCTCGCCGATACCCCAGGAGCAACAGTGTCCCTAATTTGCTGGGAAGTGGCGGTGCGGTCCCCTACGGCACTGCGTAGGATCCTACGGTCTTGGCGTGCATCCGTGCGTCGCTGCGGTCCGGTCCCAGGTCGACGGGCACGTGCACCTTCCGCCGACCACTGGCGACAACATCGATGTACTGTGGAGACCCCACGCCCCACGTGTTGAGCAATTCGGCGGTACGTCCACCCGGCCTCCCGCATGCCCACTATACGCCCTCGCTCAAAGTCCGTCAACTGCACATACGGTTCACGTCCACGCTGTCGCGGCATGCTACCAGTGTTAAAGACTGCGATGGAGCTCCGTATGCCACGGCAAACTGGCTGACACTGACGGCGGCGGTGCACAAATGCTGCGCAGCTAGCGCCATTCGACGGCCAACACCGCGGTTCCTGGTGTGTCCGCTGTGCCGTGCGTGTGATCATTGCTTGTACAGCCCTCTCGCAGTGTCCGGAGCAAGTATGGTGGGTCTGACACACCGGTGTCAATGTGTTCTTTTTTCCATTTCCAGGAGTGTACATAAATGTAAATTAATGCAGATGAATAGGAAAAAGAATACCGTAATGTTTGAATACTCCATTAGAAGTGTAGCGCTTGACACAGTCACGTCAATTAAATATTTGGGCGTAACATTGCAGAGCGATATGAAGTGGGACAATCATGTAATGGCAGTTGTGGGGAAGGCGGATAGTCGTCTTCGGTTCATTGGTAGAATTTAGGGAAGATGTGGTTCATCTGTAAAGGAGACCGCTTATAAAACACTAATACGACCTATTCTTGAGTACTGCTCGAGCATTTGGATCCCTATCAGGTCGGATTGAGGGAGGACATAGAAGCAATTCAGAGGCGGGGTGCTAGATTTGTTACTGGTAGGTTTGATCATCACGCGAGTGTTACGGAAATGCTTCAGGAACTCGGGTGGGAGTCTCTGGTGGAAAGGAGGCGCTCTTTTCGTGAATCGCTACTGAGGAAATTTAGAGAACCAGCATTTGAGGCTGACTGCAGTACAATTTTACTGCCGCCGACTTTCATTTCGCGGAAAGACCACAAAGATAAGATAAGAGAGATTAGGGCTCGTACAGAGGCATATAGGCAGTCATTTTTCCCTCGTTCTGTTTGGGAGTGGAACAGAGAGAGAAGATCCTAGTGTTGGTACGAGGTACCCTCCACCACGCACCGTATGGTGGATTGCGGAGTATGTATGTAGATGTAGATGTAGATGTAGATGATATTGTTATTCAAATATTATCTAACACTAAAAGAGGACTTGCAACATATTAACGAAAAGCAACTTTCTCAGCTTATCTGAGCACAACATACAACATGAATTAATTACGTTTATGTCCAAATCTCTTTTTCAAGGAAATTATAAACAGTCAAACAAGCAAAATGTTATGCCTTCATGCTCGATTGTATCAGGGATTCGTGCCCTGTGGAACATATGTCAGTAATATCAAGAATTTGTAATTCCTCAACTGGTGAGAGAGGGGAACATTTCGTTGAGTTTATTGCCGTCGCAGAAACAACGGGAGAGTGTTCAACAAATGCCATTTTAAAGAAACTAGAAAATAATGGCCTAGACATCCAAAACTGGTAAGGACAGGGATATGATGACGGTGCCAGTATTGTTGGCATTAATAAAGGCGTTAGAACAAGAATACTCAGTATTAATCCACGAGCGTTGTTCGCGCTTTGCGGATGCCATTGTTGGAATTTGCTTTTGCTAGATGGCGCTAGCACTTTTACAACAGCTGAAACGTTTTTGGGCTTCAACAGTAAAGTTTATATACTTTTTACAAAATCAAATAAGCGTTGGGATCTTATACAAATTGAACTGAAATTGACGTTGAGAACTCTGTCTGAAAAACGACGGGAAAGTAGATTCGGAGCTGTAAAAGCGATATTTTTTAAATTTGATGATGTCATCGAAAGTGTGAGTGACCTGAAAAATAGTACTGATGATTTCGAAACTCGTAGCGACTGTGAAGCAGTTTTGAAGGAAATGTTTATTTTTGAGTTTATCGTTGCAATATACGTGTGGTATGAGATTTTACCACGTGTCAACAATGTAAATAAAGTATGGCATCTGCTCAAGTGAATTTGAAAGGTCGCTATTGTTACTTTACGTTAACTTCGTGACTGGATTCAAGAACTCCGTAAAAAGGGATTTGAAACAGGCGTTGCAGAAGCTCGATTGCTTGTAGAAAGATGTGGTTGCGAAACTGAGTCTAAGTTTAAAAAAATCGCACAGAAAATACGAATGCTCGGTTATGAACAAACTGCTGAAACGCAGTACAGAGTTAGCTTTTGTAACACAGTGTTAGATGATATATTAGTCGACACAGCATCAGTTCAAAGCTCTCAACGAATATTTTGAACGATTTGGTTTTATTTACGATACGAATTACTTGAAATCGTTATCCATGGACAACTTTCGCATACATTGTAATGATTTAGGTACAATACTTCGAGATGGGGAAAATAGCGACATACAGCCTTTTGAACTTTGTGAGGAACACCAACTTTCGAAATCCAACCTACAGGACTCAATCAAAGATCCAAAATAACTTATTCAGTACATATTAGAAAAGAATTTGGAAGAAATATATCCAAATCTTTACAAAACAATCAGAATAATGCTCACTGTTCCGGTCAGTACAGCTTCGACAGAGAGAAGTTTCTCAAAGTTAAAACTGATTAAGACATACTTAAAAAGCACGAAGTATCAAGAAAGACTATCTGCGTTGTCATTACTATCAACTGAAGCGGAGATAGCGGCTGGTATTAACTACGACGTAATCTTAAAAAAAATTTAGTGATGCGAAAAGCCGGAAGATTCGTTTATTTTAACGTGTGTTTGTTTAATGTAATTTTTGTCATTGCAGTAATACTTGCATGTTATAATAATAAAATTGGTATATAATTATTAATAGTGTATAATTCAGTTCATTTAATTTAATATTTTCTTTGTGACTGGAAAATGAATGGGGCCTCGAAAAGCTGATTCGTCGCAGACCTTCAGTTTTCACCTAGTGTCGTCACCGAATTTTTCAACATACTTCTTCGATTCTTCTCTTGAACTGTTTGTCGCTGTACTTTCTACTGTATTTAAGAAATGTATTATCTTGATGACTCCTGGAGGGCGACTGAATTTTGTCCAGCAGATGCCACTTAGTACCCAGTAATAACGCTGTCACATAGCTTGAAGGATGTACGAAAACGTTCCTCAATGATGGCAATGGAAGCTTAATGTACTCTAGAAACAGGATGTCCACGAAGTCTGATTGCTCAACATTCAGAAAGCACTGCTTTCTCTAAATATAGCTGACATAAAAATCATGAACCAGATCTGCAGGGTATTTCACAGTGAAGAATTCTTCCACGACATTTTTTTCTAACAATGGATAAAAGCAAATCAGATGTGGTCAGTCTCGCTGTCCTCCCACCAACATCGGTGGAGCCGTGATCCGTGCCTTCATCGTCTGCGGCCACACCTCACAGCACTTAGCGTCGCTTTTTGTCGGATTTCCTGCTACTTACGCACAGAAATGAGTTAGCGTCGTAGCCGAGCGCTGGCCGCTCGCGCCGTTAGCGACAAAAACGTAATTCACCGCTGTGGCGCCGTGTCAGGCTTTTTATTAATGGCGACCTGTAGTGCGGCCGGACGAATTAATCTGAGACGGCTCGCTCAGGAGTAGGCGAGTAGGCGCGACCGCTAATTGAAACCGCAGGAGCAGCGACGGCCGCCATCTTAGCGTCCCGCCAAGGTCGCGCTGCCCGAATCCGGCTCCACCGATAACCGGGCCTCTTCCCCGCTAACTGCCCTTCTCGCATCTTGCACGACTTCAGACGTCCTTTTGTTCCATACAGCCATAAGGAGGATGACATGTACAACATCTCGTAAGTGAAGGGTACGTAATACGCTAATGTCTCTTCCACAGGTTTTACTTACATTGATCGCATCACTGCATTGAATATGTATTGGAATCAGATTTTAAGCAACATTCACGTTGAAACTTCCTGGCAGATTAAATCTGTGTGCCGGACCGAGACTCGAACTCGGGACATTTGCCTTTCGCGGGCAAGTGCTCTACCAACTGAGCTTTCCAAGCACGACTCACGACCCGCCATCACAGATTTAATTCCGCCAGTACCTCGTCTCCTGCCTTCAAAACTTCGCAGAAGCTCTCCTTAATACCTTGCAAAACTTTCTTCCAGAAGTGCTAGTTCTGCAAGGTATGCATGAGAGCTTCTGCGAAGTTTGGGAGGTAGGAGACGAGGTACAGACGGAATTAAAGATGTGAGGGCGGGTCGTGAGTCGTGCTTGGGAAGCTCAGTTGGTAGAGCATTTGCCCGCGAAAGGCAAAGGTCTCGATTTCGAGTCTCGGTCCGGCACACAGTTTTAATCTACCAGGAAGTTTCATATCAGCGCACACTGCATTGCAGAGTGAAAATCTCATTCTGGAAACATTCACGTTATTTGAGTTATTAAGATTTTATTAAGAAATTCGTCAAAGGGGTACAAGAAGTTGGCCACAATAAAGGCCTTAGGCTCCTCTTAAGCTGAAAATTTTCAGTACTTACACTTTTCATTGGTGCCAGAAAGTTATTGAGAACGTGTTTTCTCCAATAATGGACAATTCACTGGACCAGAGTCAGTGAATTAAACCGTTATGGAGACTGCTCTTATAGCAAAATTATTGAGAATCACTGTCTGATGGCATTCGTATCAGGATCATCGGCTAACGTTTATTTAGTGATTTTTGTAACATTTAGCCAGCACAAGTAGCCACTATTGTTCGTATTTTTCCCTTCTTTGCTGGCGGCGAAATGGAGTCGATCTCGCAGCCGGAGATTTTATATGCTGGTTATGATGTTGATGATACGTTGGTGTGCGCGCATAACAGCAATTTATTTAGCTCCCACACAGAATATGTTATAGTGGCTGCCGGCCGATGTGGTCGAGCGGTTCTAGGCGCCTCAGTCTGGAACCGCATGACCGCTACGGTCGCAGGTTCAAATCCTGCCTCGGGCATGGATGTGTGTGATGTCCTTAGATTAGTTAGGTTTAAGTAGTTTTAAGTTCTAGGGGACTGATGACCTCAGATATTAAGTCCCATAGTGCTCAGAGCCATTTGAACCATTTTGTTATAGCCGACCGCTGTGGGCCGAGCGATTCTAGGCGCGTCAGTCTGAACCCGCGTGACCGCTATGGTCGCAGGTTCGAATCCTGCCTCGGGAATGGATGTGTGTGATGTCCTTAGGTTAGTTAGGTTTAAGTAGTTCTAAGTTCTAGGGAACTGATGACCTCAGATATTAAGTCCCATAGTGCTCAGAGCCATTTGAACCATTTTGTTATAGCCGGCCGCTGTGGCCGAGCGGTTCTAGGCACGTCAGTCTGGACCCGCGTGACCGCTACGGTCGCAGGTTCGAATCCTGCCTCGGGCATGGATGTCTGGGATGTCCTTAGGTTAGTTAGGTTTAAGTAGTTTTAAATTCTAGGGGACTGATGACCTCAGATGTTAAGTCCCATAGTGCTCAGAGCCAGAGCCATATTGTTATAGAGGTTATGAGAAATTTTAAGAACCTAGGCCACAGCATATTTTGAAAGCCGAAACCTGCAAAAATTTTCAAACCATCATCCGAGCTGTGAAAGATGCATCGCAACGAGCGCAAGAAGAATACGTCATCTGCAGCACATGGGACACGAAATGCAACAATTGGAATACACTCTTTTTTGGGGCTCACTTCGAAGTAGGGCTCATCAAAAAAGACAATTCTACTCCAGTCAATGCGATTCCAGGCCGAAAATGCGTCTGGATATACCCCGTCAGTTGTGGGTTCCCAACCCGACTGTCGTCCACCAAAACGTCCCGGCGGCTATCAGTGACGGTCTCTTGCACTATTTCCTTTCGTAGATGGGCCCCCTTGGTTGATACCCGCTGCACCTTTACAGCACAACAGTACGTCCACGATACTGTAGGCCCCGTTTTGTTGCATTGCCTGGCAACCCACCGTAAGTTTACATTTCGGCATGATAACGCCCACTCCCACTCGGCAAGAGTTTCTACTTGTCTTCGTGTTTTCCGAGCCCTACTCTGACCAGCAAGGTTGTCTGATCCCGTTTGCCTGATATCTCCCCAGTTGACAATGGTTGGAGCATTATAGGCAGCCTCTTCCAACCAGCTCGTGAGTTTTACGATCTAATCCACCAATTGTACAGAATTTCGCACGATATCCCTCAAGAGATCAGCCTTCATTCCATACGCCTGGTGTTAACTGGTGTTCTGTTTCTCTCCCGCAGAGATTAACTCGACAAGTAAGAACTTTCAGTTAGGTAGCAATTAGATTACTTCTTTTTACTTAAAGAATAGCACTTTCAATAGGACACGCAGTTTTTTCTGGGCCATTAAGATGTGATTAGTGTGATGAATGGCAGATAGCTATAAATGTAGAAAAATGTAAGTTAATGCAGATGAGTAGAAAAACAAAAACCATAATGTTGAAATACAGCATTGGTAGAGTTGATGCGTGGCGCCGTTTGCACCAGTCGCTTCTCTGTACTCATTTAAGATCTCTGCGACCGACTCTGTATCGCGTGGCCGCTTTTTTCCTGTTTGGTCGCTTTTCGTCTGTTTAAGCGCACGTCGCTGTGGGGAAAGGGCTGGTTTTGGTCGGTTGGTTGGCGCTCCGGTGTGCAGGTGGTTGTCGGCGGGTCGCTCTTTTCGCATGATCTGCCTCTTTCTGTCACGTGGGGGTAGGCCTGCGGACGGAGACCTGAGTGCAGCCGGGAGTATGCATTGCGTCTAGTGAGAAGGCATTGGTCTCGTCTGTGCTGCTAAACAGTGTGAACCTGTGAAAGTAGTTTTGGAATGTATCGGCCTGCAACCGGATACGCTACAGCATCAATCGGTGGGAGTTATTGAGGTTCTTAAAGTCCTGCTGTATATGTGTATGTTGAATTTCGTGCTGTTTGCAATTAACGGCTCTCCCATGTTATCTGTTTCGTGTTGACCACTGGTACACAACTTATTGAACTGTGGTTTGCCTGTTTTGGACCCACTTGCGATACTGGCAAGGAGTGTACATGTAAGTGGGTGCCTGTGCACTCCGAAATAACCATAGGTTTGATTTTCTGGCACTTCTTTTCTGCTTTTTGCTATTACGTGTGATCCACCCACAGTGGTATTCTTTCGTAAAATTAAGAGATTTATGACACTGTTTCTCTTCTTGTATGTAATTATTATTTAGGATTATAAGACAGAGTGTGTGTTTTGGTTTCTACACCTTCTGCATCGTTCTCGAGGTAAATGTTTATGAATCGTGGTTCTTTTGCAAAGGCAATGTGAACTGTTGCTGTAGACAGTGATTGCAAGAGATTTAATATGGCTGCAAAGAGTATTTGTATTCCTGTTTTGAAATTTTTCTAGTGTTTTAAGGATTGTGTTGCTGTGTATACTGCCCAATTGTTGTGTGGTTTTATGTTGTTTCAGTAGTATAATCAGCGGTGCGCGTCGTCCGTTCTATCTGGTCGTTTAACTATTGGACGAAGCTTTGGTAGCAGCCAGTGAAATGTAAGCGACTGCGCGGTCGCTTTATTTGTCAGCAGACTCCAGTTCTTCGGCGCATTTAAGTTGAATATTTTATTATTTGTTTCTGGTGTCGCCGAGGCATCCGTCTTTCTTTCTTCACCGTTCCATTCAGCTTTCATTCAGGCTCGATCTGAGTTGTAGTTTCCGCGCACCTCTCATGTGCCATTACTTGTCACAGAAATTTTGTAATACCTGAAAGATGCATTTCATTGTACTCGGTTTTTAATATTTTATTCAGAAAGAGAAATTGTGAGCTGTTCTTGATGTTATGTCTTAAAAGGTGTCCAACTTCTGTGGGAGTTTTTCTTAGTAAACCATTTATTGTTTGTATGGTTCTTAAGATTTATGTAAAGAGGGTTTTAAAATTATTTATTGTCTGGGGTGGCTTTCACGCCCGTAGACATTTTGGTTGTTTACTAATGTTTCAAATTCTGCAATTATGCATATGCTGGAATAACAGCAGTTTGCTTTTGTCATGCAGTTGTTAAATAAACTCTGTTGGAAATTACAAACCGTAGTTTGTGTCTGATTGGTAATTATTGCCTTGTATTTATTGAGTGAAGAATCGTTGAGCGTGTGTCCCACGTCTCAGTGTACTGCTTGACACATTCACGATGATTAAATATCTGGGAATTATACACTCCTGGAAATTGAAATAAGAACACCGTGAATTCATTGTCCCAGGAAGGGGAAACTTTATTGACACATTCCTGGGGTCAGATACATCACATGATCACACTGACAGAACCACAGGCACATAGACACAGGCAACAGAGCATGCACAATGTCGGCACTAGTACAGTGTATATCCACCTTTCGCAGCAATGCAGGCTGCTATTCTCCCATGGAGACGATCGTAGAGATGCTGGATGTAGTCCTGTGGAACGGCTTGCCATCCATTTCCACCTGGCGCCTCAGTTGGACCAGCGTTCGTGCTGGACGTGCAGACCGCGTGAGACGACGCTTCATCCAGTCCCAAACATGCTCAATGGGGGACAGATCCGGAGATCTTGCTGGCCAGGGTAGTTGACTTACACCTTCTAGAGCACGTTGGGTGGCACGGGATATATGCGGACGTGCATTGTCCTGTTGGAACAGCAAGTTCCCTTGCCGGTCTAGGAATGGTAGAACGATGGGTTCGATGACGGTTTGGATGTACCGTGCACTATTCAGTGTCCCCTCGACGATCACCAGTGGTGTACGGCCAGTGTAGGAGATCGCTCCCCACACCATGATGCCGGGTGTTGGCCCTGCGTGCCTCGGTCGTATGCAGTCCTGATTGTGGCGCTCACCTGCACGGCGCCAAACACGCATACGACCATCATTGGCACCAAGGCAAAAGCGACTCTCATCGCTGAAGACGACACGTCTCCATTCGTCCCTCCATTCACGCCTGTCGCGACACCACTGGAGGCGGGCTGCACGATGTTGGGGCGTGAGCGGAAGACGGCCTAACGGTGTGCGGGACCGTAGCCCAGCTTCATAGAGACGGTTGCGAATGGTCCTCGCCGATACCCCAGGAGCAACAGTGTCCCTAATTTGCTGGGAAGTGGCGGTGCGGTCCCCTACGGCACTGCGTAGGATCCTACGGTCTTGGCGTGCATCCGTGCGTCGCTGCGGTCCGGTCCCAGGTCGACGGGCACGTGCACCTTCCGCCGACCACTGGCGACAACATCGATGTACTGTGGAGACCTCACGCCCCATGTGTTGAGCAATTCGGCGGTACGTCCACCCGGCCTCCCGCATGCCCACTATACGCCCTCGCTCAAAGTCCGTCAACTGCACATACGGTTCACGTCCACGCTGTCGCGGCATGCTACCAGTGTTAAAGACTGCGATGGAGCTCCGTATGCCACGGCAAACTGGCTGACACTGACGGCGGCGGTGCACAAATGCTGCGCAGCTAGCGCCATTCGACGGCCAACACCGCGGTTCCTGGTGTGTCCGCTGTGCCGTGCGTGTGATCATTGCTTGTACAGCCCTCTCGCAGTGTCCGGAGCAAGTATGGTGGGTCTGACACACCGGTGTCAATGTGTTCTTTTTTCCATTTCCAGGAGTGTATTAAAAAGCAGTATGAAATGGAACGAGCATATAAGGATTGTAGTACGAAAAGCGAATGGTCGACATATTGGGAGAATTTTACGAAAGTCTGGTTCATCCGTAAATAAGACCATGGATGTGTGTGATGTCCTTAGGTTAGTTAGGTTTAAGTAGTTCTAAGTTCTAGGGGACTGATGACCACAGAAGTTAAGTCCCATAGTGCTCAGAGCCATTTGAACCATTTTTTTGAACCATTCTGCACACATCCGTTGCACTGCCGAAACACTTCGTCCCATACAAGCAGCAATTTTCCCGGTGGAAGTTTCACAATCTCTCATGCCAATAACGCGCCCTCTTCCAAACTCACTGATTTGACGGTACGGTTCGCGCCTACGTCTGTGGAGCATCCTTCACGTCTGCTGAAGTCACATTGATTCATTACCTTCGGTTTACAGCGAAAACGAGAGCCACAGGCACATTTTACCGGTGGGTTGTGTTGCGCTGCGATATCGATGGTGACCTTGAACGCCCGGGCCGACATGGTTGAAATACTGATCATCTCTACAGAACCTACTAATGTATAAGTCCTGTGAATATGAAAGTCCTATTCTAAGTCCTTCAAGGTATTCCGTTTTTTTTCTGGACATGAGTGTACGTTTAGACGAAGGCGTTGTAGAACAGTACCAGTCTAAAAGATAAAGTATGAACCATGAACGATGGACCTTGCCAATGTGGGGCGGCTGTACGTGTCTCTACGATATAGACAGCCGTGCAATCACAAGGAAGGGATGTCTATGGATGCACCAAACAGATACACGGTTCCTGAAGAAGTGTAGCAACCTTTTCAGTAGCTGCAGGAGCCACAGTCTGGATGATTTACTGATATGGCCTTGTAGCATCAGCCAACATAGGCTTGATTTGTTGGTACTGCAAACAGCTGAAAGCAAGGGGAAATCACAGTCGCTATTTTTGCCGATGGAATGCAGCTTTACTGTACGGCTCAACACTTGAGAAAAAAATTCTGGACCTTAGCAGAGGGGGAGGGGGTTGAAGTGGGGGAGGAGATGGGAGGGAAAACAAAATCAGCATACTATGGGTCGGAGAGGGAAATGATCCGATAGGTAGATTAGAGAATTTAAACGGTAAATGAATAGGTTGAACATAGATGTGGTGGGAAATAATGAACTGACAAAGAGAGAAAGATTTCTGGCCAGGTGAGTACAGGGTGACAAATACGAAATGAAATAGGGGTAACGCAGGATTAGGTCTAATAATGAATAAGAAAAAAAGAAAAAGTCAGTAAGCTACGGATAACAGCATAGTGCAATGGATTATCATAGTCAAGATAGACACGAAGGTAATATCCACCAAAAACAATACAGGTTTATATGCCAACTAGCTCCACACATGAAGAAATTGAAAGAATCTATGGTGAAAAACAATAAAGGGAGACGATAATTTAACTGTGATGGACGACTGGAATTCGACAGTGGGAAAAAGAAAGAGAAGGAAAATAGTAGGAGAACAGGGACTCGGGGAAGAAATGGAAGAGAAAGCTACGTGGTAGGATTTTGCACTGAGCATAATTTAATACTTGGTTTAAGATTCACGAAAGAGACCTGGAGACATCGGCAGATTTCCACGTAATTTTATAATTGCAGGACAGATATTTCTAATCAACATTCTGAAATTCGAAACATTTAAAGTGGCAGATGTGGTCACTGACCGTAACTTATTGGTTATGACTGTAGATTAAAACTGTAGAATTACCAACAACTGAGAAATTAAGTAGATGGTATGTGGATAAGCGGGAAGAATCAGAGGTTTGTGAGACTGTCAAAGGGATCATTAGGCAACGACTGACAGAAATGGGGGTAATGAACACAATAGCAAACGATGGGTAGCCATGAGAGATGAAACAGTAAAAACAGAAGAGGATCAAATAGGTGTGAAGACAAGACAACGGATACATAAAACGCAGTAAATGACGTTGGCAAAAGGGACTAAATAATCTAAAAAATGAGTTTGAAAGAAATACAAAACGTTTAAGCAGTTGTAGATAGCTTGAGAGAACAAGTGTAACGATGTAGAAGCATGCCTTGACCGGCCGGAGGGGGGTGGGGGGGGGGGGGGGGGGCAGGGAGTTAGGAACAGCCTGTAGAAAAATTAAAGAGACCTTTGAAGAAAAGAGAAGCAGCAGAGTGAGTATGAAGATGTCAGCTGGCAAACAAGTACTAAACAAAGCAGGAGAAGATGAAAGATGGAAGCCGTACACAGAATGGTGATATATGGAAACGAACTTAAAGATAATGTTTCATAAAGAGAAGAGGAAGTTAATGAGGACGAGACAGGATCTGTGATACTGTAAGAAGAATTCGACGGAGCATTGAAAAACTCGAAACAAATCCGTGGAGTAGACGACAAATGAAATACCCCCCCCCCCCCCCAGATTTTAATAAAAATATAATAACATAAATTTCAAAGAAGGCACGTCATGACAGGGGTGAATATTACGAACTACCAGTTTATTAAGTTGTTGAAAAATCGTGACAGGAATTATTGACAGAAAAAGCTGATACTGGGGATGACTGGTTTGGAGATCAGAGAAATATAGTAAGACAAGGCAATACTGACCCTACGACTTATATTAGAAGATAGAATATAGAACTGCAGAACGTCAGTTATAGGATTTGTAGATTTACAGAGAACTTTTGACATTTTTGTGCAACATATTGCTTGCTAGCCATTCAAGTGTGCTAGACCTGTTCGCTGTTGTAGTCGCCTCAGCCAGTTTACTTCTGCAGTGGGAAGGGAGTTCTCCTTCAGTCTGAAGAAGGTGGGTGAAACTTTCCGTAATCCTTCTAAACGGGTTGTGGCTGGAGCCCACATAGCAGTTTACAGGAAGAATGATTTCACCATGACGGCTGTTGTGACCAACACCAGCTACAGAAAAAGTTTATAATGTCCTGCCGAGAGCCAGTACCTTGCAGAAGCGATGTGACAGGGAGTGAGAAACGTCCAATGAGAATGGAAACATTCTTCTCCTGATTCTGATTGGCTGGAAGGCATGAGTGTTAAATAATTTCATGGATGGGATTTGGAGCTCACGAAATCTGGGAGTCAGCCGGCATCCCTCATGGGACGTAGGAGTCGTGTTGCCCTCTGGGGCAGTAGGTGTTTCAGTTGTGTAGAGAAAGTGTATGACGATATTGAAAGGTAACACAGTATGTAAAGGGATAAGAAAATCTAATAGTCATTGGAGACTGGAATGCAGTTATAGGGGAAGGAGTAGAAGAAAAGTTTATAGCAGAATATGGGCTTGGGACAAGGAATGAGAGAGGAGGAAAACTAATTGAGTTCTGTAACAGGTTTCAGGTAGTAATGGCGAATACTCTGTTCAAGAAAACTTAGAAAAGGCTGTGTGATACGGGAAGATTTCACTTAGATTACATCACAGCCAGACAGAGATTCAGAAATCAGATACTAGATTCTAAGGTATACCCAGGAGCAGACATAGACTCAGATCACAATATAGTAGTGATGAAGAGTAGACTGAAGTTTAAGACATTAGTCAGGAAGAATCAATACGCTAAGAAGTGGGGTCGAAAGTATTAAGGAATGACGAGATACGGTTGAAGTTCTCTAAGGCTATAGATACAGTAATAAGGAATAGCTCAGTAGGCAGTACAGTTAAAGACGAATGGACATCTCTAAAAGAGCCATCACAGAAGATGTGAAGGAAAACATAGGTACAAAGAAGGTAACTGCAAAGAAACCATTAGCAACAGAAGAGATACTTCAATTGATCGATGAAAGGAGGAAGTACAAAAATTTTCCGAAAAACTCAGGAATAGGGAAATACAAGTCGCTGAGGAATGAAATAAATAGGAAGTGCAGGGAAGCCAAAACGAAATGGCTGCAGGAAAAATGTGAAGACATCGAAAAAGAAATGATTGTCGGAAGGACAGACTCAGCATACAGGAAAGTCAAAATAACGTTCGGTGACATCAGAAGCAAGGGTGATAACATTAAGAATGCAGCGAGAATTCCACTGTTAAATGAAAGGAGATAGCGGATAGGTGGAAGGAATACACTGAAAGCGTCAATGAGAGGGAAGATTTGTCTGATGTGATAGAAGAAGAAACAGGAGTCGATTTGTAACGGATAGGGGATTCAAAACTAGAATCAGAATTTAAAAGACCTTTGGAGGACTTAAGACCAAATAAGGCAGAAGAGATAGATAACATTGCATCAGAATTTCTAAAATCACTGGGGGGAAGTGGCAACAAAACGACTATTTACGTTAGTGTATGAAATGTATGAGTCTGGCGACATACCATCTTACTTTCGGAAAAAGCGTTATCCACACAATTCCGAAGACGGCAAGAGCTGACAAGTGCGAGAATTATCGCACAATCAGCTTAACAGCTCATGCATCGAAGCTGCTTACAAGAATAATATACAGAAGAATGGAAAATAAAATTGAGAATACACTAGATGACGATCGGTTTGGCTTTAGGAAAAGTAAAGGCACGAGAGAGGCAATTCTGACGTTGCGGTTAATAATTTAAGCAAGACTAAAGAAAAATCAAGACACGTTCATAGGATTTGTCGACCTGGAAAAAGCGTTCGACAGTATAAAATGGTGCAAGATGTTCGAAATTCTGAGAAAAGTTGGGGTAAACTATGGGGAGGCACGGGTAATATACAATATGTACAAGAGCCAACGAGGAATAATAAGAGTGGATAACCAAGAGCGAAGTGCTCGGAATAAAATGAGTGTAAGACAAGGATGTAGTCTTCCGTGCCTTCTGTTCATTCTGTACATGCAAGACGCAAAGAGAGAAAGGTTCCGGAGTGGAATTAAAATTCAAGGTGGAAGGATATCAATGATACAATTCGCTGACGACATTGCTATCTTGAGTAAAAGTGAAGAAGTCTTACATTATCTGCTGAAAGGAAGGAACAGTCTAATGAGTACAGAGTCTGGACTGAAGAGTGGATAACCAAGAGCGAAGTGCTCGGAATAAAATGAGTGTAAGACAAGGATGTAGTCTTCCGTGCCTTCTGTTCATTCTGTACATGCAAGACGCAAAGAGAGAAAGGTTCCGGAGTGGAATTAAAATTCAAGGTGGAAGGATATCAATGATACAATTCGCTGACGACATTGCTATCTTGAGTAAAAGTGAAGAAGTCTTACATTATCTGCTGAAAGGAAGGAACAGTCTAATGAGTACAGAGTCTGGACTGAGAGTAACTCGAAAAAAGACGAAGGTAATGAGATGTAGTAGAAATGAAAACAGCGAGGAACTTAACATCAGGATTGATGGTTACGAAGTAGATGAAGTTAAGGAATTCTACTTCCTAGGCAGTAAAAAAACCAATGACAGACGGAGCAAGGAGGACATCAATAGCAGACTAGGAATGGCAAAAAGGGCATTCCTGGCCAAGAGAATTCTACTAAAATCAAATATCGGCCTTAATTTGAGGAAGAAATTTCTGAGAATGTACGTCTGGGGTGCAGCATTGCATGATAGTGAAACATGGACTGTGGGAAAACCGGAACAGAAGAGAATCGAAACATTTGAGATGTGGTGCTACAGACTAATGTTGAAAATTAGGTGCACAGATAAGGTAAGGAATGAGGAGGTTCTGCGCAGAATCGGAGAGGAAAGGAATATATGGAAAACACTGATAAGGAGAAGGAACAGGATGATAGGACATCTGTTAAGAGATGATGGAATGACTTTCATGGTACTAGAGGGAGCTGTAGAGGACAAAAATTGTAGAGGAAGACAGAGATGTAGTACATCCAGAAAATAATTGAGGACGTAGGTTGCAAGTACTACTCTGAGTTGAAGAGGTTGGCACGGGAAAGGAATTCGTGGTGAGTCGAATCAAACTAGTCAGAAGACTGATGACTCAAAAAAAAAAAAAAAATCAGTTCTGAAGTCGTGCGTAGGTGGCCCCTCCTGATTAACCCAGCTACTCCGTGCAGCACACAATATGAGGGAATACGAAGTGCGTTCCCAGGTGCAGGGGTGGAATTCTGCTTAGGCTGTTTCCTGTTGTTCTCGGCGAGTATTGTGGATCAGTGAGTGTGGACTTATTCGGCAAAAAAGGTAAACCTCAGAGGTGAGACGAGAGCTGTTAGCTAGATGGAGATGGTAGTGATTAAAAGTGACGGCCTTGAGTAGGCTTAGTTCTTGCCAATAAATTTCATTTCTTTGCGTGCAAATCTGATAGTTAAATTTTTGTGTAATTGTTACCCCGTTGATTATGTTTCGTGTGGTAATTATTGGCGAGAGTCACTGGTGGCGTACGTAACTGTTAACGGTCAACGTATTCCAGTGCAGCGGCCAGATCCGGGATAGTTCTTGAAAAGAGCTACATAGCTACGGGGCTTTTCATTATTTACTTTTTATTTGTGAAAAAGTTAACTTTGCCTCGCAAGTAAAAGCAAGGCTGATAACCCACATTCAGCGTGACTGATGGCGTAGCAGAGCAGAGAATTAGCTAAGGTCCGCCAGTAAACGACTGCGATTAAATCCGCAGATCGCTACATCCTGCAATTTGTCTCGCGCGCCGCGTATCGCCAATAATACTTTATTTCTGGCCGCGGTTGTGAATATGATTCGCATGACACCACGTGAGCTCCGAGGCACGGACGAAACGAACGTTTCAACTGGATCTGAACTGAAACTTCGTGGCAGATTAAAACTGAGTGCCGAACCGAGACTAGAACTCGAGTTCGAGTCTCGGTCCGCCACACAGTTTTTATCTGCCAGGAAGTTTCATATCAACGCACACTCCGCTGCAGAGTGAAAATCTCATTCTGGATGTAAACTCTTCGAAATTCTGAAGGTATCCGGGATAAAACACAGAGAGCGAAAGTTATTTGCACCTTGAACAAAAACCAGTCTGCAGCTATAGGCGTCTAAGGGCATGAAAGGGAAGCAGTATTTGAGAAGAGAGCGAGACTGGGCAGTAGCCTGCACTCGATGTTATGCAATCTGTACATTTAGTATGCTGTAAAAGAAACCAAGGAAAAATTTGGAAAGTGAATTGAAGTTCAGGGAGAGGAATTGAAAACATTCAAGTTTGCTGTTTGCACTGTAATTTTGTCAGAGATGTGAAACGGGTTGGAAGAGCACATGATTGAAATGGATAATGTCTTGGAAAAAAGGTTGCGAGATAAACATCAACAAAAGTAAAGCGTTTGTAATGGACTGTACCCATTTTAAATTGGAGGATGCTGTTGGATTAGCTTAGCAACTGAGACATTGACAGTAGTAGGTCAGTTTTGCTACTTGGAAAACAAAATAACTGATGGAGACAGAATTAGAGAATAAATTAATTGCAGACTGCCAGTTGCAAGAAAAGCATTTCCGAACAAAATATCTCGTGGACTCGAGTGTAGATGTAACTGTTAGGAAGTGTTTCCCAGAGGTCTACATCTGGAGCGGAGTTTTATAATTAAGTGAACGATAAAGACTTTAGACAAGAAGACACTAGAAACTTGAAATTTGGTGCTACAGAAAAATGATGAAGATTAGATGGATAGACCGAGTAACTAATGAAAAGGTATTGTACTGGATTGTGGAAAAAGGAAATTTATAGCACAACCTGACTAAAGATTGGGATTACGTGGGACACATCTTGAGGCGTCGAGGAATCGTCAATTTGATAATTGAGGGTAGCGTGTGTGTGTAGAAGCTGTAGAGAGAAAATGCTTAAATACAGTGAGCAGGTCCCAATGCATGTAGGATGCAGTTGTGACGCAGAGGTGAAGACTGCTGAGGATCTGCTAGCGTAAGAAGCTGCATCAAGCAAGTCTTCAGCCTGAAGATCAAAGCAGCTGCAGCAACAGCAACAATAATGCATATAAAACTTCATAAACTTAGGGAAAGCAGTAGTGACTCACAGAACAAGTCGACTTTACTCAGCATTAAAAAAAGGAAAGGGGGGGGGGGAGTGTACAAAGGCTAATCAAATGTTATATGTTGAATGAAAATTCTGTCAACTTCCTTGCCATACAAATGCAGTAGCTTTAGCGAAAAACATCTTTTTACTTACTGGACGTGAAGGTTTTTATTTAACTTGACGGACTCAGACTCCTTATGCCTTACTTACAAGACATCTTAGTGGGTATCCCGAAATATTGCACAATTTTTTCGTTTGCACGTTTAGGTTATCGTTAGCACATACAGGCCATAGATTTAAAACAGTTCGTTGTTATAATAACCCTCCAGATTATTATAACAACAAACTGTTTTCAATCCATAACCTGTATATGCAAACTAAAACCTATGTGTGCAAATGAAGAAATAGTGCAATATTTTAGTAGACCCATTGAAGATGTCTTGTAAGTAAGCTGAAACGCGTTTGGTGCACAAATTCAATAAAGAACTTATCGTGTAGCAGGGAAAAAGACGTTTTCCTTTTAAACCTCTGCACTTTGTATACAGCTACTTGATTCTGCCATAGTTTGCAGCGGAACATTTAGAATTTGGCTGTAAATGGTTTTAAGGGAAAGAAAGTATACTTCATGGACACAAATTTTAGCGACATACGAAATCATAAACATCGTCTCTTCCGTAGTACACTTACGGCAGATGTGACAGTAGCATTGTAATTGGAACTTACCACATCATTGTCCTTTATTCTATAAATTGACAGTTTCTGTAGCTGCTATACTGATATAAATGTCCACTATTTGCGTTCCGTTAGGATGTTTAATGGACGCCACATCTTCGTAACACGGTCCTATCAATGTTCGGCAGCCGAGTCTCTAATGAGGGAACCGTCACACGTACGTCACAGGGTCAAAGATTTTACGTAATAAGTTTGCGAAATCTTGACTATCTCTTACCGTAAGAGTAAAATGATCTTTTTTCCACTCTCCTGCTAGCACAATATTTCACGCTGGACTTAATCCAGCAGACCGTCCTTGTGAGCATCGTAAAAGTATTTATAAACGGCAGGAGGCTACGATGAAACCCGCCGTTTCGTTATCAACCTCGAAATATCTTCGTATTCGCTAGCTACTAGCTGTTGTATTTGTATTCTGTCTGTCTTCTGTTTAGTGCACAGCTTGTGCACACAACGAACTCCATTTAATGGTGACCAGCATAGTGGGAAATTACTTTTTCGTGTTTTTGCGTATCTGGATGAAGCTCATATTTATAGACCTAACTAAATATTTCTGTTTTCTTTGAAATTCTGTATATGCTTCACTGAGCAATGTGACGATAAATTTGAGTAAAACGCTCCAATGAATATGGTTTTGTCACGATTTACGTGAAGTATTAGTAATATTTGTCATCATTTCCAATGTCTTATATGGGATCTATACTGAATACTGTTGAAGAGTTCCAAGTCTTGCCTTATTAAAATTTACTTGCAACATGTTAGTTTAGTGATACACTATTAAAAAGAGCTAACATTCACTTACACTAAATTTTATCTTCTGTAAGGAAAGGTAAAAATGTCAACTTTTGGAAGAACAGTGTAAATTATGTTCCCTCGAAAATATAATGCAAATTTGCAGACTGTGGTAGAGAAGAAAAGAAACAATTTTCCTTAAACTTCAAATTATTAAAAAGATTACATAGAGACGTACTTGACACATCGGTTCCAGAAACTCTGCTATTTATTATGTTGGAACGCTACTCTGCCGAGGTGATAGCCGCTGTTCGCCAACTATATTTTCATCCAATCAAACGTAGAACTCTACTTTGGACAACAGAAAGTTCAGTTTCATTCACAATATAAACCGTTTTAACACGTGAGAAATTTTGTTGTAGACATTTTTCAACTATCTGAAGAAACTTTCCCCGCTTTGCTTAGGGTGCAATGTAATGGTCTGGCAATACATTTTCCACAAAGTTTGCAAGAAGGTAAGCGACGCTTGTGGCATCTGAGAAAAATATCTATCCACACTCATCAAGCTTATTTCTCTTTGAAAGGTATTTGCATGCCAGTATTAATACACATCTGTTACTCCATGTGGTCCAATCTCTCCCGTTTCACCCAAAAACTTTTTTCGCCATAACTACGAGTACTACATACTGTATGGAACTGATCCACGTCTATTACTTAGAATTTTCTCATTGTGAAGGTACTGAAGGGCGATCTGTTTTAATTGTTAAAAACCATTCAAAAGCTAAGATAGCGCAACATATTTTTTATTCAAGACAACAGGTGTCAACAGTCTTAGCTGATATTTTCATGTCTTCAACTTTTTTTTTGGTAGTAAAACATGTTCATTTTACGTCGACCTCATGCACAAGATGTCAGGTGGCTAAAACTCAGCATATCACAAACGTCTGTTGTCGCTAAAATATTTAAAAATTCATAGCATCTTCTCCAAAAGGCCACGTCCGTATACATATTGCTCACAGACGCTTGTTACATGATACAAATATGGTACACAACAGCACATCTGTTTACATATGCTGGACACATACTAAACAATTCAAGTATCCTTTTAATGGTGTACGAGGTGCAAATAAGCCTTCCTCTCCAGCAAAAGGTGCACTGTTTCAGCCAGAGTAGAGTCAAGTTTCCCACTTAATATTTACATGGTCGTGAGAGAAACATTAAAAGTTTTGCGTGCTTTAAGATTCCTCGTGCTTTCTACCGTGAGTAGCGGTTTTTTCCTATTAGTTTCCTAGTAACACTGTACTACAGTCTCTGGAACGTACACTTGATTAGTTGTGGGAGTGCTGAACTTAAAAAGCAGCAAGTTAGAGATTTATTTTAAGATTCTATAGAAGTAGCTTACATCTCAATACGTAACCCATGATAGTATGATGATTAAAGGAGAGCCAGCCATTAATAAGTCTTAATAATCCATCAACAACTCATGGCACAGAAAGCCACGAGAGTGGAGACATAACTGATTACCACAAAATCGCCGCTTTTAGTTCTGCTTTTTAAACAACAGTTATAACTGAAAGGTAATTGCGAAGGATCTCAGTACGCTCAAACACACAAAATGCGCCGCCGCAATCATCAGGTCTTCCTCTACTTGTTGTTATTTCTCAACTGTTATTTCCTCTGTGACGGAGTTTTGTTTCGTGTTGTGCCGATTACACTGTAACCGCTACTAGGCCAATAGCTGCCACAAGCCATACTCAAACGAGAACCCATATTTAGACCGCATTCTCTATCTGTATTAGAGAGAAGCAACGTTAAAAACTAATTCTTGTCGTCCTGATTTAGGTGTTCCAACATTGTAAAAAGGTCACTTCAGGAGAATGCCAGGATACTTCCTCCCAAAAACACCAGCTACCGACCAGCCGAATCCTTTTGCCCTCTCTATTACTGTTCTATCTTTAATTAACTCCTCGAAGTCGACAAGACGCTAAGCTCAAACTTACCTGTCTTACAGCAACGCAGTCTAATTAGCGGCCATGTCTTCCTCTACTCGCCTGTAACATTCCGGACGAAGTGCTACTCTCGCGAGAAACTGAAACAGGGTTGGCTTCGCAGCTGTAAAAAGCGCTCCAATGGCAAAGGCGAACGGAACTGTCAACGCGTTCCTGACAGACCTCTTGCTGATTCCTTAGCGCTAGACGAATTGTGAACGTCAGATTGGTTACTTAGCGCTGGAAGAATTGTGTACGTCAGCTTCTAAGTACTTTATTCTGGGAAGTATTAACTTTTAAAGTTTTTATCTCTTATTTTGTATCCGGTCAGCTGTGTTAAAACTTTTTTCTTTTTCGAACGATTTCGAAGCTCTAAGGCTTCTTCTTCAGGCACATATCCCGCAAGTATACCAACTTCTCGTAATTCAGCATCCTCCGGTCTGGTTAATCCACGACTGACAATTTCACACAACTTTATTTTAGTCCTCCAGTTCGCACTGGTATACGGCGATGACAGGCTAAGAGTACACCGAGAAGCAGTGGAGGCTTTGTAACATAGCTGCACATTCAGAAACGTGGGGGAGGTGTTCTATTTACGTGAACAGAAATGGGATCGCTGCTATGTCTGCCATTGACTTGCGCTGCGGAACTATAGAGGAAACTACTATTCGACTATACGTTCGCGTACAGTATATTGCAGGTAACCTGGACCTTCAGCTACACGATGCGCCATTCCATCGCTCCGACTTAAAGGCAGAATGGTTTTTAGAAACGCTAAACAGATACAAGAGTACTTCCGTACCCAGTGCCATGCTGCAGAAACATACAGTATCTTCGCGTCACGAAGTAGTGATTTAGGGAAACCATGATAACTCGAGGCTAACTCTCGAAGCTACCTTGAAACTGTCGTATTTCATTGTGTTTCCTGCAGAACTTGGATGCAGGATCTTACTACCGTATCAACTGGCGTAACAGGATCATCCCAGATAGCACTCACTTCCCAAGAGGCCATATTTCCCTATTTTTATTTAAATTAAAAACGATTAGTTCCGTGAGTAAAGAATTAATATACAAAAAGTAAAGTCTCTTAGTATTTTTGATTGGGCTGTCCCAGTGGATGAGTTGTCAAAGATAATATGCAAGCCGTCGCTTGCTTTAATCACATCTCAATAACATTCAACTTGCGACCCATATTCCTAATGTATTACTTCTGAAATTAGTGAATTTACTATTGGCACTTTTATTGCCTATGTCTGCGGTCACTTTCAGATCTCAGATTAATAATCAAATTAACTAATTTAATAATATTGAACGTTAAGTTGCCGGCGTACCCATGAATTGCCCCAAAACAGTAAAAACGGTGAATAGTTGAGGGAGCACGAACAAGTTTTTATTCAAACTTTTATAACTACAACGAGCTGACAAATCTTACAAAAAAAAAAAAAAAAAAAAAAGACAACTACAAATCAGAAAAACTATGGTGCTTGATTGGGAAAGCATTCATTGGGGTAGAAACTACACAAATTCCCCGCTGAATTAATCCCATTTAGAACACAATCTGACTTTGTTTACATGAACCACTGTGAGGTCCAATTCAATTCAAATGGAATGAACAACGACTAAGTACACTACAGACTATGGTTCACTGGAGAGCAGGAAGCTGCGAATATCATTTAACAGCGCTACGCCAGTGCAGCAATACTTTACCCTTTCATCTTAATTCGGGCGGCAGCAGGAAACGGCACGGTGCGGGCAACGAGGTTCAAAATGGTTCAAATGGCTCTGAGCACTATGGGACTTAACATCTGAGGTCTTCAGTCCCCAAGAATTTAGAACTACTTAAACCTAACTAACCTAAGGACATCATAGACATCCATGACCGAGGCAGGATTGGAACCTGCGACCTAGCAGTCTCGCGGTTCCGAACTGAAGCGCCAAGAACCGCTCGGCCAGTGCGGCCGGCGGGCAACGAGAAACGGCGCGGGTTGGCAGCAGTAATGTTCTGACGCATACATGGAAATTTGCAAACTACGGAGACTGGCCTTCTGATTATTAGAATGCTGGAAACTTCCGTATCAGGGCCCTGAAATCCCAGTAGATTTCAGTGTGAGGTGCAGTCAAACCAAAGTGACTCACAGGCAAGATGATGCGTGCTGGAATTGTCAGACATCAGACGACCGACTCAGAATGAATAGGTTCACCCTCGTCACAGCTCCACTGTTGGTACAGTTGGAAGATGGCACTTGGTCTTAGTCCACCATAAGTTGAAGACTACAAGTCTCACACACCAGGGAGACTTGAAGTTCTCTACCAAGAGAGGACCAGAAGACGAAGCAAACAAAGAATGACAATCACTTACCACCAAGCCTCGGTACAGGAGCCGAATTAGCAAAAACGGAACCGTCTCCACGTCGTACAAACCAATCAAAGTATCCTCTACTTATTGAATCTCCCCTCTTCACTGTTCTGTTGGCCTGGTAGCCAATACAGGCACAGCACTGAGGTTGCTGCGCTGGGGGAGCAAGCCTCTGCTTTGCATATCCTCACAGGAGCAAATCAGCAACTCAGAATCTCTCTTGCCTGAAAAAAGAGGATTTTAGACCACTGAGGTGTTGTTCTCTCGGTAAGCATGGCCATCTTTCGGCGTAAAATCTCTGCCTAGATAGGACCACAGTTCCTCATTTACAGTGGGATCTAACCTCCCCATGCCAACCATTTCCAATTTCTGAAAGAAAGCTGTTAAGCTTCCCAAACAGTCGCGACCAGGAAATATATGTTTTTGCCGCTCGCTAAAAGAACGTGGCGACTGCCTGGCGTCAGGGAACTTACAGTCTTGCCTCCGCTAAACACTAGCACCAGCTGCTCTGTCCGTATCGTTACAGCTTCTAACGTGATAGTGCTGAGAGTGCTTGTAGTTCGATGACCATCCCACCATTTGCACGGAAGATCAGATTACAGCAGCCTCTTTTAAATGGCTTCCAGCAACCACTTTCCGCCAACTGGCAGTTTTCTTGATGGTCAATCGCCTGCAACCCGGCGCCCTCCTGCTCCGATCCTAAGTGGAAAGAGGGGAGTGCCACGGCCGGAAGTCCATCTGCAGGTACAAACCACAGAGCGCTTCTTCCCAGAATCACTCGCGCAGCCACGTCGCTGGACACAGTATTTATGGCCCACAATCAATCTTTCTCCCTGTTCTCCTCCGCTCCACTACGGCCCCTCAGGAGAAAGTTCTCTACAGGCTACACATGCAATTCTATGAATAATATGCCCACAATTTCCTCATGTAAAAAGTCATAAACCACACACAACAAATGTAGTACTGAGATCGTGACCTAAAATATGAATATTAATCTGACTGGCAGTGTTGTTAATTTGAGAGATTGGCATGCCACCTCTCACTACCTCCCCGATATTGAATAATTTCTGCAGAGTAATGTCACAGTTTAATAAATAGGTTAGTGTGACATGGAGCAGGAGAAGTTAAGACACTCTAACTGGGTCTTTGAGAATGACATCCCGGACCATGACAGCATTGCCACCTCATTCAACTAGTGGTCATACAAACACTCACTGCTGCATGTCTGTAAAATTTTTATGATTTGCTGGTGTCAGAATTATTCCTGTGGATTCTCGGATTCTCTGATCTTTGACATACACTCCCGACCATAAATACAATGACTGAAAGGTTAAAAGGTCATTCAGTCATTTAACTAACCCAGTCACACCAAAGATGAGGTCAGAGATTGGTTTCACAAACACAATACAATGTAGTTGAGCACTGAGCATGCTCTGCCTCAGAGATTTTGTTACCCCTGCCCAAACATTCACAGTGGTTCATTCTTCCATTGAGACAATAACATGACAAATTCTATCCATGCAGTCAGAAAAACTTGTTCTTTTAGTACACAGAGTAAACGGTGTTAACACAAAATAAAGAAAATTTAAATAACATATGTAATATGCAAGACTTCACACAAATGACAAAGACTAAATAAACGCAGGAGTCAATTTCAGAAGGTCGTTTGATTATTAGTGAATTTGTTGTATGTGATCTTTTGTCAGTCTCAGATTTTAGATGAGAGTGACCTTGTACCCCAGTGCATATCTAAAATGATAGTGTACCTTAAATGATTATCTTTAACGTAATAAATTAAACACAGCAAGGTACACAAAAATAAGAATTACAAACCACAAACATATTTTAAGTCTCCGACTGCTCCCTTCTCAAGGGTCCTTTGGGAGTCCATAACATTAGATGGACAAATAAACACACCAGTACACTCAAGAGGTGTGTAACAGGTTGGATATGGCAGATATAGTGGCTGAATAGTGGTAAGAGAAGGGCTACCCCTTTTCTTAACATCATCAGTGGTGGCATCGAGGTGGGGGCAGGACCTGCCTCCAGGTAGACATCTGGACTACTGACAGACCAGAGATGGGGCAGTAGATGACAAATGGTTACCCTTGTTGAACACAGTCCTCCAGCAGCAGTTGTCAGTGTCATGGCAAGTGCCCAGCGCCATCAACTGCATGGTCCGGAACTTTTTTAAGTCCTTCCTTTCTGGTCGGCAGTGGCGTTACATTCAGGTCGGGTCCGTCGGACTCTTGCGTCAAACAACGGTGGTCACAGGTAGTCGCTTGATGTCAGAGGCGACCCTCCATTACCTACTGGCTACAGGCGAGGCACCCTTGCAAATGTTCCCACTCACCACTGTCATAAGCGAAAGGGTCAACAGGACTCTGTCCACCCCTCCATCGCCCTTGAGCTGCCCCAGTATCTTGACATCTGACGGCTGCCTGCCCTGTCGTCTCAGGGTGGGGAGACGAGTCACCTGTAGCTCACAGCTGCCGATGTGGCCCTGCAGTGATGTCATGCCAGCTGGTCTCTCACCCCATACCATTGCCACAAGGGTGCCTGCGCTGTGCCGAGCCATGTTCAGCCACAGTCTGCTACTCTGTTGCCATTTGGAATGCCGTAGTGATCTGTACAGTCCTTAGAATAAGTTTTAGTGCTTGTTTTTACAATGAAAGTTTACAACAACATTTACACTACTGGCAATTAAAATTGCTACACCACGAAGATGACGTGCTACAGGCGCGAAATTTAATCGACAGGAAGAAGATGCTGCAATATGCAAATGATTAGCTTTTCAGAGCATTCACACAAGGTTGGCGCTGGTGGCGACACCTACAACATGCTGACATGAGGAAAGTTTCCGACCGATTTCTCATACACAAACAGCAGTTGAAAGGTGTCTACACTGACTCACAGCGCCAGAGATTGCGTCAAAGAGTATTATTCAGCCCCCTCCACTGGCAGTAGTTGTTCAGAGAATGTCGAGGGCAGTTGTAGTTCAGAGGTTGGCGTGGGCAGTGCTTGTTGAGAGGATGTCGATAGCTGTACTAGTTGAGGCCATGTTGTGTGCAGTTGTTCTGATGGGCTAGACAGCAGATGTTGTTCGAATGGGGATGTTGTAATGATCAGAGTGTATTTTTCGTCAATATATATGAAGGTAACAAAAATTTTTTTATTTAAAAAAAAACGTTGACTATAAACACTTTTTAACTGTTCGGAAATTTAAAATCTTTCGCAATTCTAAGAATGACATACATCCATGTCCATGGTTATACCAATTTATGTACGCATTTCCACCAAACTGGCCACTAAGTCACAAACTGGAATTTATTTGTGGATATTTAGAAAACGAACCGGCGACGCGCATGCGCGCACTTATTAGAGACTGTAATAATTTAAATGATTTTTATCGGCATATTGGTCCGAAAACACGCAAGACAGAGTCAAACATAGTCTTATTATGCAGCATAATTTTAAACAGTCTGAGTTCCGCACGCCAACAGAATACTTTGAAGAGATGATTCCAAAGAATCAATTCCTTTCCAACCCTTATAGCCCGACTGAATTAATTCGCATTTGCTTAACTAAGCTGCCACAATCCATAAGACAAATTGCTTTAGCCGGAAGATGTAAAGACGACATTGAGACTTTTAAGAGTTTGCTACAAGAACTTGAGTATGACAACGACGACGGGACTTCTTGTAATTTTTTCAGTAACGGTAATCACAATAGATTTTCAGACAGAAGGGATAATGATCGGAACGGACGTTATATGAGTAATTTTGAGAATGACATACGAAACAGACAGGACAATAGATACCAGCCTTATGACAATAACAGACGTTGTAACAGAAATTACACAGACAATTATAATAACGGAAACTCGTACCGGAATGATCAATCATACGGAAACGGTAATCGGTATCATCAAGACAGAAATTATTCATACAATAATAGGAATTCTTACTACAGAAATAACCAGGGTAGTAGATATAACAGTAATTTCAGAAGTGACAGTCGAAATTACACAAGAAGTAGTCATGCAGATAGCCAGGAAAACAGAAATTTTAATAACAGACACAACCAAGAATTTACATGTAACAGACAGGAGGGACCTAATTGGCATCCTCCACATGACAGAAATTCAGAGAGACAAGTGCAAATCGTAGAAACTGATCCGCGAAATGACGCGAATAATCAAAGACGTGATCCAAACAATCGACAATGACTTGTAGCTTCGGCTTCTGGCAGCAATATAGACGGTTCAGAAAGTAATAACACTACGACTTTACACTACGTACGCCTGGAAGACATAAGAGACATTTTTCTAGACGAAAAGGAAAATAATGTAGACGCATTTTTACATCCTGTTATTGAAGTATGTGTGGCTAAGAATAAGTTCACTGCGGTTTTAGATTCTGGGAGCCCATTGAATGTTATTAGTGAATCAGTTTTTCGTATATGTGTAAGAACTATTGCTTGTCCTGTGTCACCTGTTTCTAAAACTAAAATTCGAGGAGCTATTTCAGGAAAAAGTGTGGAAGTCAAACAGACAAACTTAACTTTCATTTGGCAAGGATATGAATTTTCTGCTAATTTTATTATTGTTCCATTACTCAGTACACAAATTATATTAGGTATGGAGTTTCTTAACACACATAAGGCAATTTTAAACTTTAAGGAAGGAAGTGTGAACTTGACTGTTGCCGGAATGCCGAGATGTTTGAAATTTTTCGAGTGTTTAACGAAATCTTAATCAGACACAAAATGTTTAAGGTTTCTTACTTCTGATGTTTTCGCTGAGTATTATGACGACAATGTGTTCATTCATGACAACGACAATAGATATAGAAACGGGGTGGATGATATAATTAATAGCGAAGAATTAATTAATGAAAAGGTTAAGAAAGCTGAAGTGCCAGATGACGTTGCAAGAGAAGAACTGCACCAAATTTTGACTTCACATGCTACAGTATTTAGTCATCACACAGGAACTATACAAGGCTTCCAATATTTATTTAAAGTAAAAGAACACACACCATTTCGAGGAAAAACGTACGTTATTCCTTTGGCTTACAGAGACAAGGTTAAGAGTGAACTTCAGTACATGCTAGATCAGGACATTATTTAGCGAGCAGTCAGTCCTTATACCAGCCCATTACATGTAGTTCTTAAAAAGGATCGGTCAGTTCGTTTGGTTCTGGATTCCAGACAGATAAATAATATCATCATTCCTGAAACTGACCGTCCACAAAATTTAGATGAACTTCTTCAACATTTCCAGGGAATTAAAGTTTTATCCACGATTGATATGCGCGCAAGTTTTTGGCAAATAGAACTCCACCCTGATTGTAGAAAATACACTGCCTTTTTAGCCTTTGGTAGCTGTTATCAATTTCGGAAATTACCGTTTAGACTTACTATATCTTCTGCAGCATTCATTCGTAGTTTAAACGAAATTTTACCTGTTTATCTTCGTTACAATATTACTTCATATGTTGACGATATTCTTATTGCTAAACGTTCTTGAAGTGAGCACAACAAAATTTTGGATTCATTATTACGTATTTTTGCAAGAGTTGGCATTACAGTGAACTTGGAAAAATCTGAATTTGGTCGTTCTCAGGTGAAATTTCTTGATCATATTATTTCTACAGAAGGTACTCTTCCTGATCCAGAGAAACTAGACGCTATTCGTAATTATGCTGTTCCTACTACAGAACGTGATGTTCGTAGTTTCCTTGGTGTCAGTAATTTTCTTAGACGCTTTGTTAGATTGGACGACTTGGCCACACCTCGTTTATGTGAACTATCTTGAAAGAATTCTAATTGGTGTTGGGATGAGGAAGCACAATTAGAATTTGAACAACTTCGTGATGCTTTAGTTGCTGCTCAACTTCTTTCACATCCGGATTTATCTAAAAAATTTTGTTTGGCGACGGACTCATCATACAAAGGCCTAGGTGCACACTTATTTCAAGAGATAGAAGAAAACGGCGTTGTAATACAGAAAACTATTGCATTTGGAAGTCGTGTTCTCTCTAAATCAGAAAAGAATTATTCGGTTACGGAACTTGAAGCCTTGGCTGTTGTTTGGGCTTTCACAAAATTTCGCATATTTTTGTATGGCAAACATACTAAGGTTTACACCGATCATCGAGCTCTGGAATTTCTTATGTCAACGAAATTAACACATGGAAGATTGTCACGATGGGCGCTGTATCTACAGGAATTTGAATTTAGTATTGTTTACATACAGGGTTCTTCAAATATTATTGCTGATGCTTTATCATGTGCACCTATGGGTTTGAAACAAAGTGCTGAGAACAACTGCAAAGAAAACAATTATTGTTTGATGTATATTCAAGGTGTTGCGTTTGAAAATTTTATTTCGTTTTCGCTACAGGACATCACTAAGGAGCAAAATAAGGATCCAATCTGGAAGGACATTAAGGAGAAGTGGAGGAGAAAGGAAAGCGTAGGGATTAGATAGTATTATTTAGTTTGCAATGATATTCTTTCTAAACGAAAATCGGTCGACAACTCTGTTTGGTTAGTTTGCATTCCTGATGAGTGGGTTAATAAATTGATTTGGTATACACATTTCAGTTATGCACACTTTGGTCCCAGAAAATGCTTTCATAAATTACGAGAAAATTGCTACTTCAGTAATACGGAAAAACGTATTCGATCTGTTCTTGCCAAATGCAAATTATGTCAAAAGGCTAAGCCCCCAACTATTTCTCACAGAGCACCGTTGTTTCCTATCATTCCAGCGAAATTAAAGGAGATGGCTGCAGTCGATTTGTTCGGTCCAGTGGTTCGTTCTACTAATGGTTTTCCGTACATTTTGGTAGCAATGGAATTGACATCAAAATATGTGTGTTTTACACCTTTACGCAAAGCAACAGCTCGTTCAGTATCTAATGTTTTCATCAAACATTTTCTTAAAGAAGTTGGACATGTTGATAAGGTTATATCAGATAATGGATCACAGTTTCGCTCTAAAATTTGGCTTCATACTCTACGGAGTCGTAACATTAAACCAATTTTCATTTCACTTTTTCACCCTCAATCTAACGCTTCAGAGAGATGGATGAAGGAAATTAATAAATTGTGTCGACTTTATTGTCATCAGAATCACAGAACGTGAGATCAGTATCTTCATATTTTTCAAAACATTCTGAATGAACTCCCTAATGATTCAACTTCTTTACCGCCGATATTGACATTAAAAAATAAAGCACTGACAAATCGCATTTCTGAAATCGTTCCTTTTCCGCCTTCACGGAAACTGCGCCATTCTGAAGTTGTCAACCTGGCTCTACAAAATATTGCGTCTGCGGCTGCTAGAAGAGAGAAATCAGCTAAACGTCCTGGTCGTTTAAAAACCTTGTCAGTTGGTCAAAATGTGTTAATTAAGTCTCATCGTTTGTCTCACAAAGGAAAAGGCTTGTGTCGCAAATTTTTTCTGCTTTATAACGGTCCATATAGAGGTCGCAAAATTATTCATGATAACACTGTCGAAGTAGAAACTCTTAAATCTCGAAGCTCTAAGGGAATACATCATACATCGAACGTTAAAATTTTTGTGGAATGATATACTTCTGAGAAACTAACAGTTATACGTAAACATGCAGAGAATACAAGGATACCTCGCCGTGTTCTGGCGGCGGCACATACTCAAAGCAACAGTCAAGTCTGCGCGCCGCACAAGGCAGTCGTTGATCGCAAACAATTACTTCCTACGTCACGCATACCTACAGCTGATCGAGCGATACAGCCGTAAACAAATACACATTCTAATTTCTCTGATTAAATTCAGTATAAAGCTATAGTGACTTGATAAATTATGTTATTAACGTTCACTAGTTTTCAGGATACAGTCGTATAAAATATTTAAGAACTTCAGGTAAATTCTGTGTGAGTCCGACGTTAAGAGGACTTGCTATCGAGAAAATTTCAGGAAGAATGTAATTTCGAAGAAAAAAGTAATAAACTAAAAAGGTAACTATTAATTGAGTTTATTTTTCAGGTAACATATTTCTACTTAGGTATGTACTTTATACGTAATTTGCTGCTCGCGATTACGTGATTTATACTTTGTGCTAAATTTTATGTTCTATGAATTTACTTGTGAAGCAACATGCTTGCGTTCATTTGCTGATTTTGACAATGTTTTATTAATGAACAGGGTTGTTACTTGTGTATCGCTTGGCTGCTATGCTTTTTCACTGTTGTCACATTTTTTTAAATTATGTGCCTGCTGTGCTTATTTATTTAAATTATAATTGTCACCTGATTAATTGTGCTGATATGGTTATGTATGTAGATTATACTTTGTGATTTATCTGCTTGCGCCTTCATGTTTACTTATTAAGATTACATATGAACATTTATTTGCTTATGCTGGTATGACGCTAATGACCTGTTTATTATGTAAAATATATATTTGCTGCTTTGCGTATGGATTGCATATTTACACATTTCTGTTTTGTTGTCATAACTACTCTTTAATTTGGTATATAGAAATGCTGATATACGGTGTACAAACATTGAGTTTAGGTCACACTGTGGTATTAATTATAGATTGTTCGCTTGGCAGAGCCTCGTTATAGGGATTGTGCTACATCCACTTTTTAACATTTTGTTCTCTACTGGTATATTTACTCGCTATTGCATGTTTTTGTTACGCTCAGTGCCTTATATTTTAAGATAAGTAAATGAACTGCTATAATTCTACGAACGACATTGGTACAAGAAACTTCATTGAAGTCACATGAGCTGGAGGTTTTATGGAAGCTGTATAAATTTATGCTAATAGGAAGGAAGCTAATGACATGACATACCAACACTAGGTTTAGACCATTGACAGTTATTACACCGCATTCTTCGTGAGCAATTGAGATAGCAAGTGACACTTGACACAAGAAATACTCCACGTGTTTGCTTCTGTTTTGCTTTTGTGTTTGAAGTGGTGCACACAATGTGAAATATTACGATCATTCTCACTCTGTACTCGTACCTACTTACTGAAAGTTATTCAAACTAAAGTCTGTTGGAGGTCATGTATGCATTTCTTTTATTTAATGATGGACAAGGTAACCAAAATGTATTTTATAATTCATAATGAGTAGAAGATTTGGGTCAGATGGATTACACAGAGGTTGTCTGTGGACATTGTGTCTTCGGATTGCATGGGATGATAAATTGAAGTTTGTACTAGGATTTTATCTGTACTTGTTCGAGGAGACTGACTAGAGGAAAGAGTTGTCATGGAAGTGAAATGATATTGACGGTAAGGTTTATATGCATCGACGTATTGAGGAGGTATTATTGAGGTATTGAGATTGTGTGAAGTTGATGATTATTGGAGTTTTGGTGGGCAAGAGGTAAGGTAAATGGTATTGATGATAAGATTTGTATGTATCGACGTAAGAGGTATTATTGAAGTATTAAGATTATGTGATGCTGATGATTATTGGAGTTTTGGTGGATAAGAGGTAAAGTAAGTGAGGAGCATTTTCTTTTTTTTTTTGTTTACTTATATGGAACAAGGAGGATCAAGATGGCAGACTAGAACACTCAAGTAGAAGGAAGATTGTCTACACACACTTTGTTAAATCAATAAGCAGTATATACTTTCTTTTGGAGAGAGGAAGTATTTGCATATCTTGGCACACTGACAATTGTTGAGCAACCGCACATTTGATTTGGCTTGGTAAATATTGGTCTTGACATGATGACTATGACGTTGACTAACTATTATTGACTGTTATACACTGTTGCCACTGCTACTTGATACACATGATGAACATCAAATTTTGACAGAATTGCATTTACACAGTTAACACTATTCAATTACGCAGTAGTACATAAATGTGGCTGAAAGATGAGTGAGTGTGTTTGTGTGTTTTCCTTTCCTAATCCCAAATGATTGGTACCGACCTATCCCCTAAATATTATTTTACTTGTTTGTTGTGGCTTGCACTGACACCCATAAATATTATAGGTTTACTGATATTTGTGTATTTCTAGTAGTTAATATGACAATTATTTGATATCATTTGTGTGTTTATTATAATTTGTATGTTTAGTGTAAGAGCATTGTTAATAATTTTGTGAAAGCAATTGTGTGTGCCTTCAAGCTGTTGTTCGTGCTTGCACCTGTTCAACATTGCTGGGTGCCACTGATGGAACTGCTTCTATAGAGATAATGTCACTTGTTGGTGTCTGCACCTGTTCAACATTGCTGCGTGCCACTGATGGAACTGCTTCTAATGAAATGATGTCACTTGTTGGTGTCCACACCTGTTCAACATTGCTGGGTGCCACTGATGGAACTGCTTCTACTGAGATAATGTCACTTGTTGGTGTCTGTACCTGTTCAACATTGCTGGGTGTCACTGTTGGAGCTGTTTAATTACTGCTGATGAAATGTTATGAGACTGCTGTTTGCACCTGTTGACGATTGCTGGGTTCTACTGTTGGAACTGTCAACTACTCTGAGGAGTGCTACTTGTTTATTGAACTATTGAAAGGATTTTATGTGAATATTTGTATAAACTGATTTCTTGTGTATTTACTGTTTGTGAAATGTTATGAGATTCTTACCTGCACCTATTCGTCATTATTGACGCTATTGATTGAATTGTTTAACCACATGATACTTGTGTAAACTATTGTGTAAAATCACATGTATGTAAGCATTTGTGTTCCTTACTGTATTTTATATATTAGGTTATTGAAGGGTCAGTGCAAAGCCAAAATTTATTCAGTTATGTGATATTTACTTATTTACTTATTTACTGGCAAAAATACCATCAAATTCTAGCCCGTGGAGGAGGGGCGTATGGAAGGTGGCTACACTGAGTCACAGCGCCAGAGATTGCGCCAAAGAGTATTATTCAGCCGCCTCCACTAGCAGTAGTTGTGCAGAGAATGTCGAGGGCAGTTGTAGTTCAGAGGTTGGCGTGGGCAGTGCTTGTTGAGAGAATGTCGATAGCTGAACTAGTTGAGGCTATGTCGTGTGCAGTTGTTCTGATGGGCTAGACAGCAGATGTCTTTCGAATGGGGATGTTGTAATGATCAGAGTGTATTTTTCGTCAACATATATGAAGGTAACAAAAATTTTTTTATTTCAAATTTCCTAACAATGCCTCTTGGTCACAGGTTCAGTCAACAAAGCATCTGGCTTGTGTTCATGTATTAGACTGTAATTATGGTTTCTATGTGCAATTATAGTACTTCTGGCTTTTTGTAATTACTTCAGTATAAATGGTATTTAAAATATCTTGAGGAAGAACCGTGCCAGATGCGTACGTTGAATAACACTTCCACACACAGAACAGTTACACTTGTGCTTTGTTGTTTCCTAGCTTTTTGTTTCGTAGCTTTTATAGTTGCTGGGGACTTAATTAATTAATTGCGTTGACGGAAATTTTCTTTCATTCTTTGTTATTATTCTAGGCAGTCAGATTGCGTACTAACACTACTCAGAGCCAACCGGTTACGAGACTTCGTAACCGGACATACAGCTACTAAAATTATTTGCATTATATTTAATTAAGCCCCCATGCACAGTTGACCGGCGTTGCCTGGTGAAACGTTGTTGTAATGCTTCGTGTAAGGAGGAGAAATGCGTACCATCACGTTTCCGACTTTGATAAAGGTCGGGTTGTAGCCTATCGCGATTCCGGTTTATCGTATCGCGACATTGCTGCTCGCGTTGGTCGAGATCCAATGACTGTTAGCAGAATATGGAATCGGTGGGTTCAGGGGGGTAATACGGAACGCCGTGCTGGATCCCAACGGCCTCGTATCACTAGCAGTTGACATGACAGGCATCTTATCCGCATGGCTGTAAAGGAGCGTGCAGCCACGTCTCGTTCCCTGAGTCAACCGATGGGGTCGTTTGCAAACAACAACCATCTGCACGAAGAGTTCGACGACGTTTGCAGCAGCATGGACTATCAGCTCGGAGACCATGGCTGCGGTTACCCTTGACGCTGCATCATAGACAGGAGCGCCTGCGATGGTGTACTCAACGACGAACCTGGGTGCACGAATGGCAAAACGTCATTTTTTCGGATGAATCCAGTTTCTGTTTACAGCATCATGATGATCGCATTCGTGTTTGGCGACATCGCGGTGAGGGCACATTGGAAGCATGTATTCGTCATCGCCATACTGGCGTATCACCCGGCGTGATAGTATGGGGTGCCATTGATTACACGTATCGGTCACCTCTTGTTCGCATTGACGGCACTTTGAACAGTGGACGTTACAGTTCAGATGTGTTACGGCCTGTGGCTCTACCCTCCATTCGATCCCTGCGAAACCGTACATTTCAGCAGGATAATGCACGACCGCATGTTGCAGGTCCTCTACGGGCCTTTCTGGATACAGAAAAAGTTCGACTGCTGCCCTGGCCAGCACATTCTCCTCTCACCAATTGAAAACGTTTCGTCAATGGTGGCCGAGCAACTGGCTCGTCACAATTCACCAGTCACTACTCTTGATGAACTGTGGTATCGTGCTGAAGCTGCATGGGCAGCTGTACCTGCACACGCCATCCAAGCTCTGTTTGACTCAATGCCCAGGCGTATCAAGGCCGTTATTAAGGCCAGAGGTGGTTGTTCTGGGTACTGATTTCTCAGGATCTATGCACCCAAATTGCGTGAAAATGTAATCACATGTCAGTTCTAGTATAATATATTTGTACAATGAATATCCGTTTATGATCTGCATCTCTTCTTGGTGTAGCAATTTTAATGGCCAGTGGTGTACATAGAAAATCATAACGAAAATAAGAACTGATGGTCATTAAACTTTACATTATTATTAATGGGGAAAAGTGTCTTTCTTCTTCCCTTCATTTAAAAAATTAACCAAACATCGCTAATTAATCTCTTATCTAAAAAATAAAAAAAGTCATTACCTAGTTGTGAAGTTGTGTTGCTGTTGTGTATGTCAAGTGTTATGTTAGTTTCCCAACACCACTCATACACCCCAGTGAGCTAAGACAGCATAGTATACTTTGATACTTCTCCTGACACCAGTTTATTGGATGGTGACGCTGATGTGGATATCTGGTGCGGAATCCAGGTCGAATGCTGCTCACCTCCATCTGCACACTCCTCTCTGTGATCAGCATAGATCGGACATCGACACGAATTCTCCTTCCCCTCTGAAACTGACCAATAACTCAAAAATCGATGTACAGATATCATCAATTAACAGCTGCTGCAATTACATAGTAATTTTTTCGTGCAGAAGTATTTGTATCTTCCGTTTTCATCTGGTCCCATTCGCCTTTTCCTTCCTATTCATCTAAAAATGTACTACCGTGACACGTGCTCACGCCACGTAATCTAAATCTTTGCCGATGACTTATCTCTCGCGCTGGCGATCCACACTCCAAATACCTCAAGACGAACATCATCGCACAATTGGCGATAATCCATAAGCGATAACCACAGACGAAAAAGCACCACCAGAGAAAAATGTCGCACCATAGGCGACTATCCGTAAGTGTAGCCACATTCGAAATCCAGTAACAAGAACACATTGCTCCACTGGCTATAACCCTAATCGAACCACAAAAATAACCATACTCGAACGTCAACACGGCTCTGGCATGGACAACCCACGTCCATCTCGCAAGATACCCCTCTGGTATCGGTGGCATGATCCAAATCACGCCAACATCCGCTATGTTCTGACAAATCTGTGGCTCGACTATCGCCTTCTAACTCCGAAGGGTGGAAAAGACCGTGCATGCGCCCCACCGGCAATGCACACGTTATCAACGGAAGAAACCAAACCACTACAACATTACAAGATAAGTTCTGAGGAAAATTGTGTCTTCAAGACTTGTGCAATTATTTCTGAACCAAAAAATGCGGTTTTCACGTTGTTCCAACAGATACCATTGCGGAGGCGTGAGAAGCAACTAATATAGTAATGTTCAAGTGTTGAACCAACCAGTTTTCTCATGAACCCGAGACTTTTCCGCCGAGAAATCGCCACATTCCTAACCAAGAAATAAATTTCTATCAGTGAGACATGAGAGGATACCAGTACGTCACGAATATGCGGTAAATCATGAAAGTGAAAATGCTGGACTGAAAACTACGAACGAAAAACTCATCGATCAGATGTCTCAGGAGAAAACGTTATTCGCTTATTATGATAATGAATCATCCAAAAAGTGTAAATGCAAAGAATAAAAAATTTTACGCTAAATGACTACGTAAATGAATAGGAAACAAGTCATTCTTAACACTAAATGATATAACGTGGCCACAGCGTCCGAATATCATTTCCTACGCGGACTTCTGCTGCGGTTCCTGTTTGAGGGGTTAGGTGGTCTGATTACCACTACGTCATTCTGGTGATCATGTTGCGGAACTCGCCTACCAACCTCTTCATTGTTCCTTGTTTGCCTTGAGTTCCAGACCGGCTGCATTAAGTGGTTAGAATTTTGCATTTCCTCCAGTTCCTATTTCCGTTTTCGAAGAAGTTACCGCCATACGCCCCCCGCCTGCTTCTATCAACAGGCAAGAATTAACTGGTGAATTTGTAAACAATGTTTTTTCAGAAAATCATTAAGTGGTTCTCTGCAAATGGACTCTCATTAAACTTTTACAAAACATAGTACATACAGTTCCACACAGTAAATGGAATGACGCCATTAACAAATATAGACTTCGATCAGAAATCGGTACCTAAGGTAGAATACTCAAAATTTCTAGGTGTATGCATTGATGAGGGGTTGAACTGAAAAAAAAAAACCACACTGAAGATCTGCTGAAACGTTAGAGTTCAGCTACTTATGCTATTAGGGTCATTGCAAATTTTGGCGATATACATCTCAGTAAATTAGCTTACCACGCCTATTTTCATTCTCTGCTTTCGTATGGCATCATATTCTGGGGTAACTCATCATTGAGTAAAAGAGTGTTCATTGCACAAAAGCGTGTAATCAGAATAATTGCTGGAGCTCATCCAAGATCATCCTGCAGACACTTATTTAAAGAGCTAGAAATCTTAACTGTAGCCTCACAAAATATACATATATATATACACACACACACACACACACACACACACATATATATATATATATATATATATATATATATATATATATATATATATATATATATACACTCCTGGAAATTGAAATAAGAACACCGTGAATTCATTGTCCCAGGAAGGGGAAACTTTATTGACACATTCCTGGGGTCAGATACATCACATGATCACACTGACAGAACCACAGGCACATAGACACAGGTAACAGAGCATGCACAATGTCGGCACTAGTACAGTGTATATCCACCTTTCGCAGCAATGCAGGCTGCTATTCTCCCATGGAGACGATCGTAGAGATGCTGGATGTAGTCCTGTGGAACGGCTTGCCATGCCATTTCCACCTGGCGCCTCAGTTGGACCAGCGTTCGTGCTGGACGTGCAGACTGCATGAGACGACGCTTCATCCAGTCCCAAACATGCTCAATGGGGGACAGACCCGGAGATCTTGCTGGCCAGGGTAGTTGACTTACACCTTCTAGAGCACGTTGGGTGGCACGGGATACATGCGGACGTGCATTGTCCTGTTGGAACAGCAAGTTCCCTTGCCGGTATAGGAATGGTAGAACGATGGGTTCGATGACGGTTTGGATGTACCGTGCACTGTTCAGTGTCCCCTCGACGATCACCAGTGGTGTACGGCCAGTGTAGGAGATCGCTCCCCACACCATGATGCCGGGTGTTGGCCCTGTGTGCCTCGGTCGTATGCAGTCCTGATTGTGGCGCTCACCTGCACGGCGCCAAACACGCATACGACCATCATTGGCACCAAGGCAGAAGCGACTCTCATCGCTGAAGACGACACGTCTCCATTCGTCCCTCCATTCACGCCTGTCGCGACACCACTGGAGGCGGGCTGCACGATGTTGGGGCGTGAGCGGAAGACGGCCTAACGGTGTGCGGGACCGTAGCCCAGCTTCATGGAGACGGTTGCGAATGGTCCTCGCCGATACCCCAGGAGCAACAGTGTCCCTAATTTGCTGGGAAGTGGCGGTGCGGTCCCCTACGGCACTGCGTAGGATCCTACGGTCTTGGCGTGCATCCGTGCGTCGCTGTGGTCCGGTCCCAGGTCGACGGGCACGTGCACCTTCCGCCGACCACTGGCGACAACATCGATGTACTGTGGAGACCTCACGCCCCACGTGTTGAGCAATTCGGCGGTACGTCCACCCGGCCTCCCGCATGCCCACTATACGCCCTCGCTCAAAGTCCGTCAACTGCACATACGGTTCACGTCCACGTTGTCGCGGCATGCTACCAGTGTTAAAGACTGCTATGGAGCTCCGTATGCCACGGCAAACTGGCTGACACTGACGGCGGCGGTGCACAAATGCTGCGCAGCTAGCGCCATTCGACGGCCAACACCGCGGTTCCTGGTGTGTCCGCTGTGCCGTGCGTGTGATCATTGCTTGTACAGCCCTCTCGCAGTGTCCGGAGCAAGTATGGTGGGTCTGACACACCGGTGTCAATGTGTTCTTTTTTCCATTTCCAGGAGTGTATATATTCACTTATGAAATTTGTTATTAACAATCCAAACGAAATCAAAAGTAATAGTACTGTACATGGCTACAACACTAGGAGAAAGGATGATCTTCACTACTCAAGGTTAAATCTAACTTTGGCTCAGAAGTGAGTAAATTATGCTGCCACAAAAGTCTTTGGTCACTTACCTAATAGCATCAAAAGTCTGACAGATAGCCATATAGCATGAATTTTTGGATATAGTAAGTGGATAATTTCCCGAAACCCCACAAAAAAAATTAAAAATATTAAGTGTCATGTAATATTTTGTGTAATGTAATATCTTGTATAGACACCTTTTATTAACCAGACACATTCCACATCATTACGAAGTGTCGTATTCATGATCTATGTAATAAGAACTAATCTAATGTAATTCTATTGAGACTCATTATTGTCCGACCACAGTAGCTAAGTGGTGCCGACACGGTAGCTCACCGCGTTCGGTCAGAAAGCTGGGTGGCCTCTGTAATAAGAAACTGAGTGAAAGGATCAACAACGAACTTCAACGGATGTCACGTTCCGTCCGCAACAACCAAATACAACGATCGCCCACGAAAAAAAAAAAAAGTTGTCAGCGTGACAGAATGTCAATCCTAAGAGCCCGGGTTCTATTCCCGGCTGGGTCGGATATTTTCTCTGCTCAGGGACTGGGTGTTGTGATGTCCTAATCATCATCATTTCATCCCCATCGACGTGCAAGTCGCCGAAGTGGTGTCAAATCGAAAGACTTGCACCTGGCGAACGATCTACCCGGCATTTGTTTATTAAATCTTTGGCCTTGTTAATGATTTCTTGTTGACCTGTTTTTATTTGTATTTAGCCCGTCATTATTTCCTCCAGATGCACTTTGCAAATTTCGTTCATTATGCTTCATTCGGTCCCACACATTTTGTACTTTCTTGATCAAGTCTAACTTTCGTAGAACACTTTTGCATGACTCTATTGTATCATTATATTTACCAATGAGCAGTTCCTGGTACCTCAATGGCAGTTACGAGTAGCAGTGTCGCATACCTCCTTATCACTATACGGTTGGTCCTGGTAACGGTTCTTGTTGACAAGCGTCTCGAAAAACTTTACCGGACTGCATCATTCCGATGCTTCGTAATCCTTCCTTAGTATAATCTCCTCTTTAATCCCTTCTCGGGTGTCCTGTGAGCAGTTTGTATTTAGGAAAGCGTCTCTGAACTCGCCGTCCGCAACTCGTGGTCTTGCGGTAGCGTTCTCACTTCCCGCGCACGGGGTCCCGGGTTCGATTCCCGGCAGGGTTAGGGATTTCCCCTGCCTCGAGATGACTGGGTGTTGTTGTGTCGTCTTCATCATTATCATTCATCCTCATTACGGTCGGAGGAGGCAATGGCAAACCACCTCCGCTAGGACCTTGCCTAGTCGGCCGTGCGGGTCTGCCGCATCGTCCCATACGCTCCTCGGAGTATGGGACATCATCATCTGAACTCGCCGAACTGCGGCGGTGCTGCAACACTACGTATGTCCTCGGCTATTGAACCTTCCAGGTATCCACAGATAAATTCCAGTGTGTACATTAGTGACCATGACTCAGGTAGCACCCTATCATACTGAGCAATCCATGACTAGGGGTGTAATGAATTGTGATTCCCTTTGTAAACCTCAAAATTCTGAACTGTGAGAAAATGATTTAAGTCGAAATATTCATAATTTTGCGCCTCTCGACTTTCCCTAAATTCTAACACCCCTGTGGGATCTCCTGTATTTGGTCTTCTTCCTGCCGTCTCTGTTATTCTGATCTCTGCTTTTCCTCCTCCTGTTGTCTCTTGCATAAATTGAATGATCGATTCTAATTGTGCACTTCCAGTAACGTACCCAGGAAGAGATGTACGAGACTCTGCTTCTCATTGCCCCCGTTATCGGACTGTTATTTCCCTGGTTGTAACTCTTTCTATATTTATAGAATCTACTTACCTGCCACCTCGGCATCGTTTTCCCTTTCATTTCCTGAGGGAACTGATCTCTCATCATCGAAGTATGCTGCATTTAACATTTGCCCCGTTTGCAGAGTGATCTAAATGGACTTCTTCTGCCATCCTATCTTTTACTACACCAATGATTGGCTCATGTTCCATTTTGGACGAAAATGTTTTTTTTTATTTTTTATTTTTTTTTTTTGCACTGTAACATGAATTTTTGAGCTAATTTACTTCCCGTCTTCACCTTTTATGGTAGGTCTCATTCGGATATTTATCTAACGGTGCGGCCAACTGAATGTGTGAGGAAACATGAAGCTGCAAACGCAATAACACATAATTTTATGTAATATAAAGCATAAAGCATGTAATAATTGTGCAATATGTAAGAACATTTAATGTTAGAATGAAATATATCGACGCTGACAACATAGTTCATGAACATTTGCATATTTCATGTGTTTACGAGGGAATGAAAAGAATACGTAATTACATAAAAATCCGAGCTCTAGTGATAATGTATTATACCTGCGATGGTTCAAATGTGTAATGATAGTTATAATAATAAGTCAGCCTTTCATACATGTATATGGTGTCTGTCGACATTCATTGGAGAACGTGATATCCTCTGATTTCAGCGTTTCACGGCAACATATCCGAGCCCCATCTGCTAATATATTTCTCGATAAGAAAGCATTTAAGCGTTAACACATTTTTCAGATTCATCTTCATCATCATCAACGGGGTCATTTAGTATTCAAAGAACTACCTTGAAAAGCGAAAGATCAATTCGAATAAGCACGTTTCCTGCGGAAAAATACTTCATACTGTATTCATGGTGACGACTTCCACTCCAATCTGTTCTCTGCCCATTTCTTTGAAACTCGGCGATTTTTTGTGATGTGCACTGTTTGAAGCGTAATTATTAAGTCAGTTACGCTACAATTACCATAAATGTAATATGTTATCGAATAATAAGATGCTCCAGTTACTTGAAACTGCACTACAGAAACAGTTCTGTAGGACGTAGTCGTCACGTATTGGAGAAAGGTGTAATGTTTTTAGTACTGAAATCGAAAGGTCATGTGTTCATTATTTACAGAGAACATTAATGAACTTTTATTCTGACTGGTGAATCAGCAGCAGACTATTGCAGCGCCATCTCTCACAAAGCGGAAAAAGTGGTCCAACTAAAACATTCATATTTCTTTACGTACTACACGAATATGTAATAAAAAATGTGGGTTCCTCTTTAAAAAAAACGCAGTTCATATCCGTTTGACCTATGGCAGCGCCATCTAGAGGGCCAACCATAGCGCCATCTGGTTTCCCCCTTCAAGTCAGACGAGTTTCGTTCTTTGTAGTTTTTTCGTTTGATGCTTATTTCGAGAGATATTTGGCCCAGTCACTATCAATGTACCACCCTGTTTTACTGGCATACTAACCTTCTGAACAAAGTTGATCATGGACTGTGCGGCTGGTCCCGGCGGAGGTTCGAGTCCTCCCTCGGGCATGGGTGTGTGTGTGTTTATCCTTAGGATAATTTGGGTTAAGTACTGTGTAAGCGTAGGGACTGATGATCTTAGCAGTTAAGTCCCATTAGATTTCACATACATTTGAACATTTTTTTGAACAATATTGAAGTTTAGTGGACTGTGTTCTAGTGCCCAGTTACTGTTTTTCACAGAGTAGGACAGACGACACTTATGTATGTACGAAGATATCGTGACTGAGAAACCTTGTGCCGTATGACGATATTTTCATGTGGCTCCTTGGTCTGGTGCACACTCGTAGCGACTTGCCTGTCCCTAAGCTAACAAAGTTACCCAACGAGGAAAAAGGGACCTGCAGTTTAAGATGAAATGCAAACCAAGTGCCTTTCATGGCTACTGCTTACGTCTTTGAAAGGTGAATGTTAGACTGAAGGAAGACTGGAAATTTTCGTGGTCCGAGCGGGATTCGATGCTCCGACCTCCCGGTTCCCATGCACGCGCTTTGCCGCTAGAGCACCAACTCCGATGTGCCTTATGGTGATTAGTAAGTGTGGTACCGTCGTTGTTTTTGCCGACCGTATGGAGCGCGCCGCACACATCGCCGCGGAAGAAAAGACCTGTGAACACCCCTTCGTCGCGCCATCGCAAGCCAAGCTCCCAGGCTCCCCCCCCCCCCCCCCCCCAGAGCTCGCCGTCTTCTGATGTGTGGCGCCACAGACGTCACCAGAGGACGCCTTTTCCGCTTCGACCCACTGCATGCAAACGTAACCCTCCGCGCGGCTTACTAACGAGGAGAGGCCACGACATTGGAATCAAAGGTTTACTTCAAACTTTGTACACCTTCAGTAGGCCCTTAAAACAACATAATGTGCCAGTAGTAAGGTGCGCTACTCTGGCAATTTCAAAGAAAATCGCTTAAGAAGAAACACCAGTCTATTACGTAACTAATGTAGGCTTTGTTTGTTCATAACACCCAGAAAATATTAGATACAGGCTCCCAGGTAGATGCCATTTTCCTTGCCTTCCGGAAGGCATTCGATACAGTTCCGCACTGTCTCCTGATAAACAAAGTAAGAGCCTACGGAATATCAGACCACCTGTGTGGCTGGATTGAAGAGTTTTTAGCAAACAGAACACAGCATGTTGATCTCCATGGAGAGACGTCTACAGACGTTAAAGTAACCTCTGGCGTGCCACAGAGAAGTGTTATGGGACCATTGCTTTTCACAATATATATAAATGACCTAGTAGATAGTGTCGGAAGTTCCATGCGGCTTTTCGCGGATGATGCTGTAGTATACAGAGAAGTTGCAGCATTAGAAAATTGCAGCGAAATGCAGGACGGTCTGCAGCGGATAGGCACTTGTTGCAGCGAGTGGCAACTGACCCTTAACATAGACAAATGTAATGTATTGCGAATGCATAGAAAGAAGGATCCTTTATTGTATGATTATATGATAGCGGAACAAACACTGGTAGCAGTTACTTCTGGGAAATATATGTTGGAGTATGTGTATGGAACTATTTGAAGTGGAATGATCATATAAAATCAATTTTTGGTAAGGTGGGTGCCAGGTTGAGATTCATTGGGAGAGTCCTTAGAAAATGTAGTCCATCAACAAAGGAGGTGGCTTACAAAACACTCGTTCTACCTATACTTGAGTATTGCTCATCGGTGTGGGATACGTACCAGGTCGGGTTGACAGAGGAGATAGAGGAGATCCAAAGAAGAGCGGCGCGTTTCGTCACAGGGTTATTTGGTAAGCGAGATAGCGTTACGGAGATGTTTAGCAAACTCAAGTGGCAGACTCTGCAAGAGAGGCGCTCTGCATCGTGGTGTAGCTTGCTGTCCAGGTTTCGAGAGGGTGCGTTCCTGGATGAGGTATCGAATATATTGCTTCCCCCTACTTATACCTCCAGAAGAGATCACGAATGTAAACTTAGAGAGATTCGAGCGCGCAAAGAGGCTTTCCGGCAGTCGTTCTTCCCGAGAAACATATGCGACTGGAACAGGAAAGGGAGGTAATGACAGTGGCACGTTAAGTGCCCTCCGCCACACACCGTCGCGTGGCTTGCGGAGTATAAAAGTAGATGCAGATGTACGTCTGCGTTGATGCCAGACATCAGACTTCGAGGTGGTATGAGATGACTCTTCGACTTCTACTCAAACTAAATTTTTAATCTTTTTTTTTTCATCACTGGTCAAATCACTTAACTTATATGACATTTGAGAGGTAATACAATTTTAAAAAATCAGGCGTATATGCATGAAGTTGAGAGGTGGCATGAGCCCCCTCTCATACTTCTATCTTACGATTCTCCTCTCTAATTGCATGTGGTGAAAAGTTGCTATTCCTTCACACGCGGACGTCCCACGCAGCGTCTCTCATCACCCGGGTGGTCCGGTGACAGGCAGGCTCTGCTAAGCCGACGGGTGTGAGGAAGTCGAGTGAATGCTTTGCAAACGCCGACATTGTCAAGAGACACGCCCGCCGGGGCCTGAAGTAGCGGCTGGGCTAGAGGTTCCGTTACTTCGCAGAAACTTAGCGAAAACACTTTCTGGCGGGCTACCAGCGAGGCGTGGGAATGACTTGTGTTCCCAAGCAGCCTTGGCGCGCAAATTCCCTCGTTTTCTGCGAAATAGTAACTGTGATTGGCTTGCTCAGGGCATAGCTCCGTGACGTAGCAAAATCAGCGCAGAAATAGGCGCCAAGAATCTCCATTGGTGGAATGGTAGTGCTCTGGCAATGGAGTGGAATTTTCCGCCGGTTTTCGAGTTGCTGATTGGAACGTTTAACCACGGCCACTGTCGTGGGGGCGGGAATGTTTGGTGTTCGGCATGTACGGGTGCTCTAGGGTAGTCGATTCTCGCCTTTCGGTCGAGGACATCGAAGCAACTAGCCGTCGCCTCCGGTACGCCAGATCGTGTTCTGGCAGTTAAGGAGACAGTTTGGTAATGTACGTCCGCAGCACCGGCAGATAGGGATTTTCCTAGGTGATAATCAGAGCTCAGCAGAGCGCGCCTGTTCGTTTTTTTCTAACTTTGTTCTGTCTTGAGTAGCAGCAATTAATGTTGGGTTAGCTGTGTGTCTCTCTTAAGATTTGAGTGGCAAGGAATTGGCTCCACATACCACTTCGTCATAAACCTCACAATCTAGTTTAGGGACAACTTCACCTTCACAGCGTTTGTTTGTGTATCCAATTTGAGCCAATTTGATGCATTATAAATTAGAATTCATGTGTTTTTGTTTATTATTTTGTGTTTAGTGTTAATAAATCATATTGTTATTTTGGACAGAACTTTCATTCTGTTAATCGGTAGAGCAACCCATCATTTCTCACTACGTTTATGAAACCTTCCTTTATTTAACTTATTTATCAAATTAAATTATTGCAGGTGCCAAACTCTTTTCTACTCCACTTGCAGGGTTGATTACAGTCAGTTCGCGTATATTTTTCAATCCTTGTGCAACAGCAAAAGTCGGAGTTAGAATAGGGGTGGGGGGTGGGGCTTAGAGCATCATTTACATATGTAGATTCTAGAATTTAGTGTTAAATACACTGCTAGCCCCGGCACCTTGCATAAATTGGCGACCCTTCGCCTCGGATCTTTCCTGTGAATCACTGATTAGTAGGAACATTCAATTTTTTTTTCTCAATTTTTTTTAATGAGTAATACCCAACTTGTTTTTCCGCGATTAGTTTTTAAGTAGCGGCGCATGTTTACTGTTTTTGTTTTCAGCGTATATATTTGTTTGTTTGTTCATAGTTTTATATGTTTCTTTGATGTGGTGTCCGTACCACTTCACACTTTGTCGGGGTTGTGTGCAGTTTCTGTGCATGTAATTACAGCGTTGTTGAAATTTTGTGTCTATGTCAAGAATATATGAAGTAGATTATTTTTATTGTGCATTTTAGATAAAATTTTTTTTCATGAATGATCACGAGAAGTAAGGCACGACTATTATCGAGCGAAGTTAAACCAAAAGAGTATTGCATAATGGATAAGGGGCAGTTTACTGACGGGGATAGGTTCGGAGATGAGATGGGCAGGACAGGACGACAGGGTCATCGATGAGGAAGGTGATTTGGACGCGATCTTAGAGCAACGTCGCCGCCGTGATTATGATAGTGAGGTAGAGGATGAAACAGAGACAGGCACACAGGTCGAGACGGCAGCAGAAGTTTATAATCAAACGAACGAGAGCAGACAGGGGCCAGCTCGGCCACGTCAGAGCTCTAGCGCCCAGGTGTCCAGAGTTACATCACCCATGTGTGACGAGGTTCAAAATGATGACATTAACCCAATACTGAGCTTCCTACGATCAATGAAAGAAGAAGCTGACGAACAGCGTAAGAAGGAGAAAGAAGAAGCTGACGAACAGCGTAAGAAGGACACGGAGGCAATAATTTCGCATATAGGGGAAATTCATGGGGAATTATTAACAATAAAGAGAGAATGTGGAGAAGCAAAACAAATGTCAATGGTAGCACAAAACGTAGCAGGCCTAGCCAAAACTGCAGCAATAGGGGCAATGAAAATCGCAAGAGTAACTTCTCAACTCGCAGGGCGCTTGCAACATGCGACACAAGTCCACTCAAAATCCCTAGCGGCCTTAAAGAGTCAAGGTAATATTCCGGTTACGAACATCACGAAACGAATGAAAGAAGTAAAGAGTCGGATAGCAAAACTAGAGCGAAACGGGCACACGAGCACTGCGCGGTCGGATACCAATGATGGAGTACACAGCATTGTGTCTCCGAGGAGAAGCCCGCCGTGCTCTAGCCCAGTGACAGCGTGCGGAACGAACAATGCACACGCAGAAACAGCGAGTAATAGCTCCAATAATTGCAGCCCACTTAGAAGAGTGAATGCTGAATGCCACTTCCACTGTGATACAGACGTAGCACATCACAGTTATCAGCAAGATAGATCAGGACACTCAGCAGACGTGCAAGTATCGGAAACGAGTGACAACACCAGTGCGAGGATCGGACAGAATTTTGATCACAATCACTTTCTGTCGATACTAAAACTCCAGAAATTCAAAGATAATGGAGGTTCGATGCATCCGAAGAGCTGGGTGATGCAATTTACAAATTCATTACCGTCGTCATGGCCAACCCAGGCCAAATTAGAATTCATGTGTGGACACATCGAAGGTCAAGCCGCGGAAAAGATGCGGGGCGTGGCAGCGACGCGTCGGACTTATCAGGAATTTGTTGGTGCATTCCTGCGGACCTACTGGTCAAAGGAAACGCAAGACAGGATTAAAGAGGAAATAATATTTTGTCCTGAACTGGAAGTGTCCGGGCATAGGAGCGCAACCAAATTTTTTGATGATTTACTCAAGAAGAATCAGTTTTTAGATAGTCCATATAGCAACGGAGAAATCATTAAATTTTGCTTTTCGAAATTGCCAGTTAGGTATCAACAGACACTTGTCGGGAAGTGTGGATCTGACATAGATGCATTCAAGAGTCTACTGCGCGAACTCGAAGTAGTCTTTGATAAACAAGACGCAAAGGACAGGAAGAAGGCGCAAAATAACAAATACCATGGGCCAGCAAGGGAAGATGACAACAGATCGCATAATCGCGCTCGTCAGTTAGGAAACCAGGGTTACGGAAATCAAGGTTACGCTATTCAAGGTTATGGAAACCAGAGACACGGAAACCAGAACGTCAGGGAACAGGGTCAATCTAGACAAGCAATCTGGGACAGGAGGAATGACGAACGGCAAAGCGACCGTAATCGGAGAGAGCGAAATCAAGGACAACAGGAGAACCAGGAGATTGAAATTAGACCTCCAAATCCTAATGCACGTCAGAGGAGGGGGAGTCTAAGAAGGGATTGACGCTAGTCCATAGGACTCCACCACTTCTCTCACACAAAGAAGTTCGTGGAATAATAGTAGTTTAAGTGGTGTACATAGTAGAATAGGCAAATATATGAACCTTTCTTCGGGGAACAATAATCGTTACATTACAAGATTAAGATTGTTAAAGTATTAACACTCTGCGTTTTCTCGCATAAGAATTTACTGCTGTTAACGTTTTTTGTCTATGTTCGCGATCTCCTCTGTCGTTGCGATAAGAGGCACTACCTTTCCATGAGCAATGTTTTTGTCCTTTCCTATCTGGTGTCCATGTTAAGAGATAAAGATGAGTGACCAGATGTCGCACAAACCGGCGCATACAAGAACGTGCTCTTAGAAGCGTTCTGAGAAGTCGTGATACGCTCCATAGCGGCCACAACCAGTTCGTGAGACGTTCATACCAATGCTTGCAGGCACGCGTCAGTGCACTGCAAGATTGTGGAATATTGCGTGATTTCGAGGATGAATATGGGCAGTATAGTTTTTTGGCAGAGCTGCGCCAGCATCGTTGTCTTGCAAGTCGGGGTGAACCTGTGAGCGTTTGACTCCAATGGTGCCCTAGGGCCTAGACGGTAGAAGTGCGGGCATAAAGCCTACCATGCTGGTTGGAGATTTAGCGTGCTGCTTGTGACTGTCACAGATGATTAACCAAGGAATTATACTTGGAAATTCGTGACACACTGTGTAGCTGATGTGTGGTGGGCGACGGAATCCTCAACAGGAGCCAGTCCTGGCTTGGTCATATTACATTGCCTCTGGAAAGGTGTGCTTTGATCGCGAATACTGCATAACATAGAAAAAGAAGTTGCAACTATAAATTTATTGTCTTGTATAGCCATGGCTAACAAAGTCTCTGGAGTTTCAGTGAGGCGTAGTGAGAACTCGGAGGCCATGTCGTACGGCGCGCACATCACTGTCGTCAATAGCGGCGAGCAGCGAGACATCTCAGCGTAACAGGAATTATGTAAGAGTATTGTATAAGGTAAACAAAAAATATATATATAAATAAAATAAATAAATAAATAAATAAAAGGGAAAGTACGATATACTAGGATAAGTTAAACTGTAGGATTTAACAATAACTAGATTATTATTGTGGGGGTTTTCTACCACAAGTGTGGCGCGCGCCTGTTGAGATGCTATTTTTCAGGTCACCAAACCACAGACCCGAGATGGAGGGACGACGGGCGAGCGAAAGTAGCGTAGTTGCATGTTCCTTATAGCACAGTAAAACTTAGACCTGCATAACAACATAATTGAATTAAAAGACATAGAATGTAGATCGTTGGCAAATGGTAGTTAATTCTTGAGCATGTCTACTGCCGATCTATATAATTAATAGTAATATTAGTGCGGGCCCGCACATTTAGTTCTTCATCCAATATAGCGTCACACACCATGTACAATAGTGAGATCGGTCTCTACACAAATATCAAGATAAATAATTTCCATGATTTTTGTTATGATAGCTACAGATAAATAACTATAAAATTAAAATTAGAGTGTCTGAAATGACAGATCATCAATGTATCGTGATGTAAATTTATTATAACATAGAAGGTCATGGGGAAAAGTTAGGCATAAGATTTTTGTAAGAATTGTGCAGATGACGGGGATCGTGGCAATGCAGAGGCCAGCCGGAGGTCATCGGCTACCTGCAAGAAGAAAGCGTCAGCGCGCTACCTGACGTGAACGGCGCGAGAACATCCAGTCCTACAAGCTGACAGTCACCGGGCCGTATACCTGAGGGATTACGCGGGATCCTCGCCGGGCCACAAGCGAAAGTGAGGCTGGCCGTTGACACTGACACGCGACCCACACGCGACAGCCTGCTAGCTCTCCGGACGCGGCTGCCGTTTGGAGGGATTCCCTGCGGCAGACCACATTGTCGTGAGTACACGAAGAAGATCACATATCGTGTCAGAATCTGCGCCCCATGTGCCTCAGGACAGAAAGGGACGCTATATACTCACCTGTTTGAGTTTTTACAACTCACTAGCATTGGTCGATCTGCATACACAAAGCAGTATCGTGCCACACTAATAAATGTGTGGTCTCATTTCTAACTTCTCCTCTCTATTAGAGAGCAGTTTTAGCAATCGTCACTCCTAGTTCGATCCTCTAAGGATGACCTCACACACTTGTGGAGTCACTGTGCTTGCCATCATCCCTCGTCGAACTGCAATATTGGGAAACATAAAGTACTGTCCAGCAAGAGAAGAGGCCTAGACTAGTGATGTATCCCAACAAGTAGACCTCAGAGACAATTAATCGACGTGAGGAGAGCCTATCACTGTGTCTTCCTACCATATTGCCGTCATCATATGCGTGGGTCTTGGTCCAATCTCAACAGAGTACTGCAGATGCTCCAGCATACCCTATTGCCGTTGCAACAACGTAGCAGCAACACCCGACATTTAGCCCTATGTGATGTCAGTAATGTGTAATTTGTGAAGTGCTTCGAATATTCCTAACAATGTGATTTAGTGCCTCATTCTCAGCACAGTCGTGAACATTGTGCAATGTGCACGCACAACTTGATGCCCCATGAACCTTGTTTTTTTTCTCTTTCTTTTCTTTCTTAAATTTCTTTCTCTAGTGTTGTTTTTGTAATGTATGTTATACCTGGTATGTGGTTGTGTTTTACACTGTAATTCTTATTACAAATTACTTTATTGTTCTCCACACCATGTTTTTTTTTGTATTTTGTATTTATTGTTGTGTGTATGCAAACAGTGTGCCTGAAGTCCCCATAAACTGAAGCAGATACCACCACTGTCAATGTGAATGGACCATCAGTTCAGGGAACATTTTGTAAAGGTTATGCTTGCTGCAGGGAGACAGAATGAATCGGAGGTTGTAATTAGATTCTGAAAGCTCACAAAGAGATTGTTAACTTAAATAGTATCATGTGTGAGTGAGTTCAGGTTAGTTTCAGGATTCAAATTGTTGTAAAATCTTGGGCAATTAATTGCGGAGCACTCCAACTCTGATTGTAAAGAATAAATTGCTCCATATTTGGCTCACATGCCCGGGCCATATTTAGAGAGTGAATATCTGTGTGAATCGGTGTTTGGAAGGGGCTCCCTGGGTATGGATGTGGGATGTGAGTGTTAGAGTTCCATATTAAGAAGGTGAAGTTGGCTACATCATAAATAATCCTCCTTCTATGAGCTGCATTTTTCAGTTGCAGTGATTTTCTTTATAGAGTGCGGCATGTGGAGTCAGTTTGCAAGATTGTTCTTGGGCAATTGACTCACTACCTTGCTCTTAAGTGAGCCAACCGCTCACCAATTACAATCTAAAATGGCGTAGGGGCAATGAGAGGTGGCATGAGCCCCCTCTCATATTTCTATCTTACGATTCTCCTCTCTAATTGCATGTGGTGAAAAGTTGCTATTCCTTCACACGCGGACTTCCCATGCAGCATCTCTCGTCACCCGGGTGGTCCGGTGACAGGCGGGCTCTGCTAAGCCGACGGGTGTGAGGAAGTCGAGTGAATGCTTTGCAAACGCCGACATTGTCAAGAGACACGCCCGCCAGGGCCTGAAGTAGCGGCTGGGCTAGAGGTTCCGTTACTTCGCAGAAACTTAGCGAAAACACTTTCTGGCGGGCTACCAGCGAGGCGTGGGAATGACTTGTGTTCCCAAGCAGCCTTGGCGCGCAAATTCCCTCGTTTTCTGCGAAATAGTAACTCTGATTGGCTTGCTCAGGGCATAGCTCCGTGACGTAGCAAAATCAGCGCAGAAATTGGCGCCAAGAATCTCCATTGGTGGAATGGTAGTGCGGCAATGGAGTGGAATTTTCCGCCGGTTTTCGAGTTGCTGATTGCAACGTTTAACCACGGCCACTGTCGTGGGGGCGGGAATGTTCGGTGTTCGGCATGTACGGGTGCTCTAGGGTAGTCGGCTCTCGCCTTTCGGTCGAGGACGTCGAAGCAACCAGCCGTCGCCTCCGGTACGCCAGATCGTGTTCTGGCAGTTAAGAAGACAGTTTGGTAATGTACGTCTGCAGCACCGGCAGATAGGGATTTTCCTAGGTGATAATCAGAGCTCAGCAGAGCGCGCCTGTTCGTTTTTTTCTAACTTTGTTCTGTCTTGAGTAGCAGCAATTAATGTTGGGTTAGCTGTGTGTCTCTCTTAAGATTTGAGTGGCAAGGAATTGGCTCCACGTACCACTTCGTCATAAACCTCACAATCTAGTTTAGGGACAACTTCACCTTCACAGCATTTGTTTGTGTATCCAATTTGAGCCAATTTGATGTATTATAAATTAGAATTCATGTGTTTTTGTTTATTATTTTGTGTTTAGTGTTAGTAAATCATATTGTTATTTTGGACAGAACTTTCATTCTGTTAATCGGTAGAGCAACCCATCATTTCTCACTACGTTTATGAAACCTTCCTTTATTTAACTTATTTATCAAATTAAATTATTGCAGGTGCCAAACTCTTTTCCACTCCACTTGCAGGGTTGATTACAGTCAGTTCGCGTATATTTTTTAATCCTTGTGCAACAGCAAAAGACGGAGTTAGAATAGGGGGGGGGGGTGGACTTAGAGCATCATTTACATATGTAGATTCTAGAATTTAGTGTTAAATACACTGCTAGCCCCGGCACCTCGCAAAGTTCTAGTGAACTTCTTGTAATTTGAGTATTTACTGTTTTTAATTAAATTTACTTAGTAAAACAAACATATTTGTAACCATCGACAAGTAAATGATGAAACGCACAGTTTTTTCCTGAAAATGTGTGCCTGTCGTGATTTGCGAAATCCCTCATATTTGCAATCTGGTGAGGTACCCAGAACTACTTTGCACCTCGACGCTTCGAGCTGCAGACACAGAGGCAGGTCCTATTTGGCAATTAACCTGCGTAGCGGTAAGGCGTTGCTAATGTAGGAAGAACGAATAGTGCAGCTGCAAATTTTTGGAATATCGTAGTATTTAGACTTGTAGTACAGTAAAGGACGTCCAAGTGGGAGTCGAACCGTCACTTCATACACGTTCGCTTCTCGAAGCTCAAACGCTAACGCCTTCGCTACAACGAACCCTAACATCCGCCACCTACGCACACATACATCAGTTACATAACAGACGCGTAAAACTTCCCTTGCGATTTTCTCGGAACTGCCTGTGTATTGCACCATTCTACTTGCACATTATGTTGTATTAATGGCCTTCTAAAGGTGTACGAAGTATGAAGTAAATCCGTGATCCGAACGTCATGGCCTCCCCTTGTAAGACTGAAAGTGTCACGTCGAAAATTATCTTTAAAAGTGAAAGTATCTAACCAAAATTGTTTCCTTTTTAATTAGTGAAAGTATCAAAGATAAAATTGCTCCAAAATAATTATTCAACAAACCTGCATCTGACTGTGTCTGTGAACTTGCGCTTCGTGCACTCTTCCATTTTGCCAGTAATGAAACATGTATTTGACTCACCAATCAAGTTTAAGAGAATAATGTGGTTTGTTCAATGGCATTAAGATGGTACTGAAAAATTAAATTTGGCCCTGATATTTACTTAATGAAATTATATCTTGACTTGAATAATGCCAGTTGTGTAATGGCATAAAATTATTTATTTGAAATAACCTTGCTCTGATAACTTTAGTTATACCAAAATCGATTTCAAGCCATGAACTGCACATATATGTTGCATAGAGGCCTCATTTTCTTTATGCTCTTTCATTTGGTGCGTAACTTTACTTTACTGCTCATTTTCATATTCAGTACAAGCAAAGGATGTGGATTATGATTCAGGCTGTTAGATTTAACCACAATGTTGATATATTTATTGAGATCAACATTGTGGTTAAGAATCATAATCCACATCCTACGCTTGTATACATATATATAGTTAAAAATTTAAGTCATATACAAAAGCTACCATTTCCAACATTTTTGCAGCACAAATCACTCTCTCAAAAAATTTTACAAAACGCTTACTGCGGCAAAACTTGTACATACAAATCCTAACTGTGAACTCTATCTAACAAAAACCATTTTGAAATCATTTTATAGCTTCTTCCATTAACGTGCTAAAGGTTGCTCAGTGTACAATCTGAAAACTGGATAGCGCGAATCCTACCGAGTTTTTTACTGCTCGCGCCCGGCTCTCTTTACCATCAAAGATATTATACTCATTCCACCGTGCGGTTGGCAACTATCGACTTTGTTTTCTGGATCTACCCTGATCAGACCTTAGCACATACCTTTCAAGACGTCGTACCGGGCTCCGTTTCTGATCTAAGAAGACTCGCAATGAGAAGAGAAGAACCTATCACGACGCGTCTGATTTGGTAACCGCTCTTAAGTGATTCTACATTCTAAATGTTAACTAGAGAGACACAGCATTTAACATCATTGTAACCGGTAGTGTGGAACATTTACGACCACGCATAGCAAAGTTATTTGTAAATATATCTATCTTGTAAAGAGCGTAAATACGTATGCTCTGCCGGCCGGTGTGGCCGAGTGGTTCTAGGCGCTACAGTCTGGAACCGCGAGACCGCTACGGTCGTACGTTCGAATCCTGCCTCGGGCATGGATGTGTGTGCTGTCCTTAGGATAGATAGGTTTAAGTAGTTCTAAGTTCTAGGTGACTGATGGCCTCAGCAGTTAAGTCCCATAGTGCTCAGAGCCAACATATGCTCTCGTATCAATCTTTTAATCAATGTTGAAGCGTCTGTGACATCTCGTTCACCTACAGACATAACAGTAACAATCGAAAGTGGTGGCGACAGAAGTAGACTGTGGTGCAACGTGATTTTAAATTATCTGCAAGCTGCGGGGGCACCAGGAACTGAAAATATTCCTACTCAAAAGGTTTCAAGAACCAGTATTAAGTAAAGAATATAGGAATATACCACAATCCTTTAGGCATCGCTCTAGTACTGATCTGAAGAACGCGCAGAAGCAGTTAGTCTTTCTTCACGCGCTCCAAACGCTAGTGGGACTGGAAAAACCGCTCTTATGCGGTACAACGGGCAATAAACTGTGTCACCCACTTCACAGCGGTTTGCAGAGTATGCATGCAGGTACAGATATACAGGGTGTTACAAGAAGGTACGGCCAGATTTTCAGGAAACATTCCTCACACACAAATAAAGAAGAGATGTTATGTGGACATGTGTCCGGAAACGCTTACTTTCCATGTTAGAGCTCATTTTATTACTTCTCTTCAAATCACATTAATCATGGAATGGAAACACACAGCAACAGAACGTACCAGCGTGACTTCAATCACTTTATTACAGGAAATGTTCAAAATGTCCACCGTTAGCGAGGATACATGCATCCACCCTCCGTCGCATGGAATCCCTGATGCGCTCATGCAGCCCTGGAGAATGGCGTGTTGTTTCCCAGCCGTCCACAATACGAGCACGAAGACTCTCTACATTTGGTACCGGGGTTGCGTAGACAAGAGCTTTCAGATGCCCCCATAAATGAAAGTCAAGAGGGTTGAGGGCAGGAGAGCGTGGAGGCCATGGAATTGGTCCGCCTCTACCAATTCATCGGTCACCGAATCTGTTGTTGAGAAGCGTACGAACACTTCGACTGAAATGTGCAGGAGCTCCATTGTGCATGAACCACATGTTGTGTCGTAATTGTAAAGGCACATGTTCTAGCAGCACAGGTAGAGTATCCCGTATGAAATCATGATAACGTGCTCCATTGAGCGTCGGTGGAAGAACATGGGGCCCAATCGAGACATCACCAACAATGCCTGCCCAAACGTTGACAGAAAATCTGTGTTGATGACGTGATTGCACAATTGCGTGCGGATTCTCGGGAGCCCACACATGCTGATTGTGAAAATTTACAATTTGATCACGTTGGAATGAAGCCTCATCCGTAAAGAGAACATTTGCACTGAAGTGAGGATTGACACATTGTTGGATGAACCATTCGCAGAAGTGTACCCGTGGAGGCCAATCAGCTGCTGATAGTGCCTGCACACGCTGTACATGGTACGGAAACTACTGCTTCTCTCACAGCACTCTACATACAGTGACGTGGTCAACGTTACCTTGTACAACAGCAACTTCTGTGACGCTGACATTAGGGTTTTCGTCAACTGCACGAAGAATTGCCTCGTCGATTGGAGGTGTCCTCGTCGTTCTAGGTCTTCCACAGTCGCGAGTCACAGGCTGGAATGTTCCGAGCTCCCTAAGACGCCGATCAATTACTTCGAACGTCTTCCTGTCGGGGCACCTCCGTTCTGGAAATCTGTCTCGATACAAACGTACCGAGCCACGGCTATTGCCCCGTGCTAATCCATACATCAAATGGGCATCTGCGAACTCCGCATTTGTAAACATTGTACTGACCGGAAAACCACGTTCGTGATGAAGATTAACCTGTTGATGCTACGTACTAATGTGCTTAATGCTAGTACTGTAGAGCAATGAGTCGCATGTCAACACAAGCACCGAAGTCAACATTACCTTCCTTCAATTGGGCCAACTGGCGGTGAATCGAGGAAGTACAGTACATACTGACGAAACTAAAATGAGCTCTAACATGGAAATTAAGCGTTTCCGAACACATAACATCATTTCTTTATTTGTGTGTGAGGAAAGTGTGTTTCCTGAAAGTTTGGCCGTACCTTTTTGTAACACCCTGTAGATACGGCGTTCCACTAGAGACTCGACTGCAGAGGATGTTACTTAGATACGTGATGTAGCTTGGTAAAGAGAATTCTGTATCTCTACGGCGCCACTGATTGCAGTAACACGTTTTTTTTAGATTCTGCCGCTCCCGGTCGTGTAATGGAAAGTGCGTCAGCCGCATGACGCGACCTTCGCGATCCTGAGACGCAGGGAAAGAAACCCGAGAGCGGCGCCAAAGTAAAGACTGAGCAGAGAGCGGAGTGAGGGGACGGTGAAAGGCGCGGTCTGGGGCGTGGCGTGGCGGGCATTTCTGAGCCAATTAGCGGCTCTGAGTGCGCACATCCGCGCGGCGGCGGCTGCGACGCCGGCACGTAGCGTCCGTCACCCGACAAACATTCACAGGACATCAGCTCTTCTTTAACAACGAAACGTCTCCGTAATATACACTGAGGAACCAAGACGTTATGACCATTGCCCACCACGGGACTGAGTGACGCCTAGGTCACGTGACAAGGTAAGAAAAGCATTGGGGGGTTGTAATTAAAGTGCAGAGGCCCGATGTGTGTGGCAGTGAAACAAATTCAATTAATTTAATTAATACCACAGGTGCCGGCCGGAGTGGTCGTGCGGTTCTAGGCGCTACAGTCTGGAACCGAGCGACCGCTACGGTCGCAGGTTCGAATCCTGCCTCGGGCATGGATGTGTGTGATGTCCTTAGGTTAGTTAGGTTTAATTAGTTCTAAGTTCTAGGCGACTGATGACCTCAGAAGTTCAGTCGCATAGTGCTCAGATACATTTGAACCAATACCACAGGTCAGGTACATAACAAGAAACAAATGATTACCTTTTCAAATCTGTACATGTCCTTTGAGCCCTACTATTCAGTATGTCGTTTCGTCACCAAGCTCGCAATTAGAGCTGCTGCACGCCGTGGCGTTGAATTATTAAGGTTCTGAATACGTTCCTACATCTACATCTACATTTATACTCCGCAAGCCATCCAATGGTGTGTGGCGGAGGGCACTTAACGTACCACTGTCATTACCTCCCTTTCCTGTTCCAGTCGCGTATGGTTCGCGGGAAGAACGACTGCCGGAAAGACTCCGTGCGCGCTCGAATCTCTCTAAGTTTACATCCGTGATCTCCTCGGGAGGTATAAGTAGGGGGAAGCAATATATTCGATACCTCATCCAGAAACGCACCCTGTCGAAACCTGGACAGCAGGCTGTACCACGATGCAGAGCGCCTCTCTTGCACAGTCTGCCACTTGAGTTTGCTAAACTTCTCCGTAACGGTATCACCCTTACCAAATAACCCTGTGACGAAATGCGCCGCTCTTCTTTGGATCTTCTATATCTCCTCTGTCAACCCGACCTGGTACGGATCCCACACTGATGAGCAATACTCAAGTAAGGTAGAATGAGTGTTTTGTAAGCCACCTCCTTTGTTGATGGACTACGTTTTCTAAGGACTCTCCCAATGAATCTCAACCAGGCACCCGCCTTACCAACAATTAATTTTATATGATCATTCCACTTCAAATCGTTCCGTACGCATACTCCCACATATATTTCACACAAGTAACTGCTTCCAGAGTTTGTTCCGCTATCATACACTCCTGGAAATTGAAATAAGAACACCGTGAATTCATTGTCCCAGGAAGGGGAAACTTTATTGACACATTCCTGGGGTCAGATACATCACATGATCACACTGACAGAACCACAGGCACATAGACACAGCCAACAGAGCATGCACAATGTCGGCACTAGTGCAGTGTATATCCACCTTTCGCAGCAATGCAGGCTGCTATTCTCCCATGGAGACGATCGTAGAGATGCTGGATGTAGTCCTGTGGAACGGCTTGCCATGCCATTTCCACCTGGCGCCTCAGTTGGACCAGCGTTCGTGCTGGACGTGCAGACCGCGTGAGACGACGCTTCATCCAGTCCCAAAAATGCTCAATGGGGGACAGATCCGGAGATCTTGCTGGCCAGGGTAGTTGACTTACACCTTCTAGAGCACGTTGGGTGGCACGGGATACATGCGGACGTGCATTGTCCTGTTGGAACAGCAAGTTCCCTTGCCGGTCTAGGAATGGTAGAACGATGGGTTCGATGACGGTTTGGATGTACCGTGCACTATTCAGTGTCCCCTCGACGATCACCAGTGGTGTACGGCCAGTGTAGGAGATCGCTCCCCACACCATGATGCCGGGTGTTGGCCCTGTGTGCCTTGGTCGTATGCAGTCCTGATTGTGGCGCTTGCCTGCACGGCTCCAAACACGCATACGACCATCATTGGCACCAAGGCAGAAGCGACTCTCATCGCTGAAGACGACACGTCTCCATTCGTCCCTCCATTCACTCCTGTCGCGACACCACTGGAGGCGGGCTGCACGATGTTGGGGCGTGAGCGGAAGACGGCCTAACAGTGTGCGGGACCGTAGCCCAGCTTCATGGGGACGGTTGCGAATGGTCCTCGCCGATACCCCAGGAGCAACAGAGTCCCTAATTTGCTGGGAAGTGGCGGTGCGGTCCCCTACGGCACTGCGTAGGATCCTACGGTCTTGGCGTGCATCCGTGCGTCGCTGCGGTCCGGTCCCAGGTCGACGGGCACGTGCACCTTCCGCCGACCACTGGCGACAACATCGATGTACTGTGGAGACCTCACGCCCCAAGTGTTGAGCAATTCGGCGGTACGTCCACCCGGCCTCCCACATGCCCACTATACGCCCTCGCTCAAAGTCCGTCAACTGCACATACGGTTCTCGTCCACGCTGTCGCGGCATGCTACCAGTGTTAAAGACTGCGATGGAGCTCCGTATGCCACGGCAAACTGGCTGACACTGACGGCGGCGGTGCACAAATGCTGCGCAGCTAGCGCCATTCGACGGCCAACACCGCGGTTCCTGGTGTGTCCGCTGTGCCGTGCGTGTGATCATTGCTTGTACAGCCCTCTCGCAGTGTCCGGAGCAAGTATGGTGGGTCTTACACACCGGTGTCAATGTGTTCTTTTTTCCATTTCCAGGAGTGTATAATCATACAATAAAGGATCCTTCTTTCTATGTATTCGCAATACATTACATTTGTCTGCGTTAAGGTTCAGTTGCCACTCCCTGCACCAAGTGCCTATCCGCTGCAGACCTTCCTGCATTTCGCTGCAATTTTCTAATGCTGCAACTTCTCTGTATACTACAGTATCATCCGCGAAAAGCCGCATGGAACTTCCGACACTATCTACTAGGTCATTTATATATATTGTGAAAAGCAATGGTCCCATAACACTCCCCTGTGGCACGCCAGAGGTAAACTTTAACGTCTGTAGAATGGCTCTGAACACTATGCGACTTAACTTCGGAGGTCATCAGTCGCCTAGAACGTAGAACTAATTAAACCTAACTAACCTAAGGACATCACACACATCCATGACCGAGGCAGGATTCGAACCTGTGACCGTAGCGGTCGCTCGGTTCCAGACTGTAGCGCCTAGAACCATACGGCCACTCCGGCCAGCCCGTCTCTCCATTGAGAACAACATGCTGTTTTCTGTTTGCTAAAAACTCTTCAATCCAGCCACACAGCTGGTCTGATATTCCTTATGTTCTTACTTTTTTATCAGGCGACAGTGCAGAACTGTACCGAGCACCTTCCGGAAGTCAAGGAAAATGGCATCTACCTGGAAGCCTGTATTTAATAGTTTCTGGGTCTCATGAACAAATTAAGCGAGTTGGGTCTCACACGATCGCTGTTTCCGGAATACATGTTGATTCCTACAGAGTAGATTCTGGGTTTCCAGAAATGACATGATACGCGAGCAAAATACATGCTCTGAAATTCTACGACAGATCGGTGTCGGAGATATAGGCCCATAGTTTTGCGCATCTGCTCGACGACCCTTCTTGAAAACTGGAACTACCTGTGTCCGTTTTCAGTCTTTTGGAGCCTTCCGTTCCTCTAGAAACTTCCGGTACATGGCAGTTAGAAGGGAGGCGAGTTCTTTCGCGTACTCTGTGTAGAATACAATTGCCATCACGAGGGATTTCCCTCCACCCAGTTTGTATCCGAACCCACAAATCCGTGACACCAGTTACTGGAGGACTGCTACGCATCAGGTGCCGACGAACCATATCCCAGACATGACCGATGAGCGACATGACTGGCGTACGTGCAGGCCAGGGAAGAAATGATACCCGAGGAAAGCCTGTACATTCCTCACAATATTGGACCGGGCATTGTCCTGTTGCTGGCCGGAGTGGCCGTGCGGTTCTAGGCGCTACAGACTGGAACCGAGCGACCGCTACGGTCGCAGGTTCAAATCCTGGCTCAGGCATGGATGTGTGTGATGTCCTTAGGTTAGTTAGGTTTAATTAGTTCTAAGTTCTAGGCGACTGGTGACCTCAGAAGTTAAGTCGCATATTGCTCAGAGCCATTTGAACCATTGTCCTGTTGAAATGTGGCCTGTGGAGACACCTGAAGCAGGGGAGTACCTCAGGCTCTACAACCTCTGTTAGGTACCGGTTGCTGTTCAAAGTGCCCGCAATACGTACGAGGCGATATCGGTTGTTGTAACTAATGGCGTCCCAAACTATCACACTTGGTGTTTGTCCGCTATGCCGCTCCCCAATGCAGCCCTCCAGTTTGCGCTCACCACTGTACCGCCGGACACGTATGCGGCCATCACTGTAGGACTCACCCGAGAAGATTACATGTTGTCACTCAGCACCCCAGTGACGGTGTTCATGTGCCCATTGCTGTCGGAGGAGCTTGTGGTTTCTGGACAATGAAAGCCGACGTAATTGCATTCGTGCGATCAGTCCAACATGAAGCAGACGGCGACGAACCGTTGATGCACACAAGTTCACACCCGTTGCAGTGCTCCAGTGACGAGCCAACACTGTGGATGACGCTGTACGGTCCGTAATGGCCATGCGGACAAGATGATGATCATCCCGTGCTGTGGTCATGTTCCGTGGTCCATTTCCCACTCGTCGCTGCGCACGACCTTCCTCTATCCACTGCCTCCGCACAAACACCACTGTCGTAGCAGCATGGCCTGTGCGAGCCGAAATGTCACGGTATGACAACTCCGTTTCCCGGAGACCGATCGTTCTGCCCCGTTCGAAATCGCTCACCTGCCGATATGGCTCCCTTTGACGTCGACGAGGGATACTAGCACTCACTGTATAGTTCAAATGGTTCAAATGGCTCTGAGCGCTATGGGACTTAACATCTGGGGTCATCAGTCCTTTAGAACTTCGAACTGCTTAAACCTAACCAATCTAAGGACATCACACACATCCATGCCCGAGGCAGGATTCGAACCTGCGACCGTAGCAGTCGCGCGTTTCCGGACTGAAGCGCCTAGAACCGCTCGGCCACCGCGGCCAGCTCGCTGTATTGTTTCCACCTTGTGTGACAGCTCTGCACCGACTACACTAGGCGCAACACCGACCCTGTCGGACCGACACGAGAGGTCTTTGCTCGGCCTACGTGTACCCCACCTCGCTGCAAATTTTATCACGACTTGCTTGCACACCCGTTGCCATTTCCACCAAGTGTGACGCTATTCGGGTAATTCCATCTCGGCGTTGCACTTTTCACAAACAGCAATGTATATTTCAATGCGTTAATGCAGAACAAATTTACGCAAAGAAAAGTTCCAACTTTGGCAAACAGATGCAAATCAGGCGCTATGAGTGCAAGAAAGAGGTACAGCAATGTTTCCATATGTAGAATATCAATAACGGGACGTCGTCAGAAAAGATGAAAGAAGTGAGACAGGCATAATGTTTCTTTTATTACTGACCGCCGTTTACACAGTTTGTCAGTACGACCACCGGAGACGTCAACGAGACGCTGCATCCGTAAAACGATGTGACCAACAGCTGCTCACTGCAGTTCTTATGGAATCTGAGCAACGTGTTCCTGGATACTGTCCTTCAGATTAGCTAGAGACCGAACGTGTTGCAGCTAAACGCGTATGTTTGGATACCCCAGAGCCAAAAGTCACTTGGATTCAGATCAGGTGATCTTGTAAGCCATGGATATGGGAAACCTCTGCAGATAACACGCTTTTGGATATTTGTTGAAGCAGATCTTTCAGTAGGCAGGAACATGAGCTGTTCCCCCATCATCCATAAAAACAGTGGTCTCCACACACTTGCTCTCTTCCAAAGTACGAATCACATGGTGTACACGGAGGTCTCGCTAATCTGTAGTCGTCACGTCACATCTGACAGGCCCCACCCCCAAATTCGGTAGTTCTGGGTAGCCGCTGCATCCTTTAACGTCAAATGTGCCTCTACGCTCCAAAGAACACTGCCTGGTCACATCAGATTCGTGTGAAAAACTGAAGAGAAAACTCAGAACTTTGTTGCCTATCGTGAGATTTCAGTTGTAGCACCGTTTGGGTCTTGTATGTGTACCAGTGTAAAAGACACCGCCAAGCTTTTTGTATAGTTGACCATGGGATGGACAATTCTCGTGACATTACATGAGCACTAGCACTACCCAGAGCGTGTGCTGCATGGTCAGTTGAAGCAACAGCAATCAAGTCAGTATCTTCTGTCGCGACAGAACGCTTTCGTCGTTCAGGCTCCACACCTAGCTCATCCGTGTTTTCGAATTTCGTTATCATCTTCTTTAGACCATTTGATAACATCGGTCCTCTCCTCAGTTTTCTCAGTTGACGATACTCTGTCAGTGTAGCAGTGTACTTGCTGCCATTCACATAAAACAATTTCACGAACAGTGGACGCTCTCTCTTTCCGAGAGCCGTACTCTTCACTCACGTAATGTCTTTTCAAGCGACAGCGTGAATGCTGTGCCGTCATACAAACAGTGTACAGTGCTGCACCTGGTGGCCAGAAATGGAACTAATTTGTTTTACATTGTAAATCGGTACAGGATCAATGCATTAGCATATACACCAAATTTCGCTGTCATATGATAATTGCAGCTCACACTGGGCCTCTTTAAGTAACTGCACTTTAATTATGAAAAAAATGGTTCAAATGGCTCTGGTTCAAATGGCTCTGAGCACTATGGGACTTAACTGCTTAGGTCATCAGTCTCCTAGAACTTAGAACTACTTAAACCTAACTAACCTAAGGACATCAAACACATCCATGCCTGAGGCAGGAGTTGAACCTGCGACAGCAGCGGTCGCTCGGTTCCAGACTGTGGCGCCTAGAACCGCTCGACCACCACGGCCGGCTTTAATTATGACAACGCAGTACATAAGCACCTCATCATGCAACTTCATAATAACGTAAAGTACATATTTTGTGACGCAGGCCACATTCCACTCATCACATTTGCTTTCTTGTTGCCCCACTAACTTTCAGCTGAAGTAAGACCATCAAAGGTCGCTGTTGGAAGGAAGCAATGCACATAGCAAATGTGGCCACAGCTTGTGTCACAAAGAACGGTATGTTTGTATGTTGGTTTCTGTCAACGCTGTTGTTTCTGTAGCACGCATAGGTAGCTGGCGGATACAGAATTGTAACAAACTGTCACATTTACTCACTAAACGTATTGTTACACACCAAGACAGTAAGGAAACGGAAGAACCCATCATTACTCCTGTTGTGGTTGGCAAGAGAGCCAACACCGTGTTAGTAGAGGAGGCCGAAATGCACGCGTTTTAGCTCACGCAGGCTGGCGTGAGGTCTGGAACACGACAAGGAAATTAGAATTTAGAAAAACAGACGTAGCTGGTGGAATACTTAACTTTAATCCATTAATGGTGAACGTCGGTCTTGACTGTACATGATTCACAATATCAATAGTAACTGATAATGGCGCCTTGCTAGGTCGTAGCAAATGACGTAGCTGAAGGCTATGCTAAACTATCGCCTCGGCAAATGAGAACGTAAGTAGGCAGTGAACCATAGCTAGAAAAGTCGGCTGTACAACTGGGGCGAGTGCTAGAAGTCTCTCTAGACCTGCCGTGTGGCGGCGCTCGGTCTGCAATCACTGATAGTGACGACACGCGGGTCCGACGTATACTAACGGACCGCGGCCGATTTAAAGACTACCAGCTAGAAAGTGTGGTGTCTGGCGGTGATACCACATTACTCCCCCGCAAATCGGCGTACGGTTGTGGCATAAGGCTTCCGCCCGCCGTGAGGAGGACCCCATGTTGACGTATGCGACGAGGTGGGGAGCCTAACAACAGGCGAGGCTGTGCCACCCACACCCTGCCATTCGGACCGCGGGGAGCTAGGAAACGCCTGAAAACCTGCTCCAGGGTGCACGCCAACATGCGATGTATGCGCCCGTAGTGAGACAGGAGGGGCCGAAGGGTCGACCTCCATCAGGCCGGGGCATCCGACGGGCGAAGACGACATATGGTCCGGAGCGGGCAAGAGTTCCATGTCGGAGGCCAACTGGTCACGGGAAGCGATCGGCGGCGCGTGACCCAGGGAGGCGCCGGCGGTTGCAGCGACGCGTCCACTGCGGGCGTCGCCGGCGGGAGAACAGGCGGCGGTGGCAGCGCGTCGCCATGGGGCAAAATGGAGGGCAGCGTCGGTAACACCTGGGGCTGAGGCGAGCCAGTAGATGGGTCACCAGGGCGCTGACCGGACGGCACCGTTGCTGAAAGCAGACGGCGAGCGGCAGATCCCGTGCGACTACAGAGGCGCAGCTGGTATAGATGCCAGCGCGCCTCACCAGAGGCCCCCAAAACCATATACATAGCGCGTCCAAGGCAGCGAAGAATGCGCCCTTCGAGCCAACGCCGTGAACCTCGGTAGTGGCGGTAGTAGACAACGTCGCCTGGGGCAAAAGCAGGTGTATGCAGCTGCACAGGAACCTGATGCGGCGGATGTAGCAAAGACATCAAGTTTCGATGAGGGCGATCGTGGAGCAACTCAGCTGGCGAGCGACCATCTCGGGGCTGAGAGCGATACGAAGACAAAAAGAGCGAGGACAAAAAGAGCAATAACGCGTCCTCCCGAGAATGCGACTCTTTTAACTTCAACATCTGTGACTTAAAAGTCCTGAACAATCGTTCAGCGGCACCGTTTGACTGTGGCGAAAACGGTGCGGATGGCAGATGTCGAATACCATTGGCCTTGCAGAATGACTGAAATTCTGCGGACATGAATTGAGGGCCATTGTCGGAAACAATAGTCTTTGGAAGACCTTCAATGCAAAAGATGGCAGATAACGCTTGGATGGTGGCAGATGACGTCGTGGAAGACATCAGGACAACAAAAGAAAAATTACTGAATGAATCTACCACAATCAACCATCGAGCATTCCAGAATGGACCAGCAAAATCGATGTGTAAGCGTTGCCATGGGGAAGTGGCTTTTGGCCATGCAAAGAATTTCCGCGGTGGTGCTGATTGTTGTTCGGCACACACCATGCAAGAAGAGCACATATTCGTAATCGCGGCATCGATTCCGAACCAAGTACAGTGCTGACGAGCAAGTTGTTTAGTTCTCACTATACCCCAATGTCCTTGGTGGAGAAGCTGTAAGACAGAAGACTGTAACGAACGTGGTACCACGACCTTGGACTGATCATTATCAGAACGCAACAACAAAACACCACGTCGTACAAAAAGTCTCTCCTGGTGAGCAAAAAATCGGCGAACCAACGGATTCCCGATCCGTGACTTTGACAAGGGCCATTGCGTAGCAACAAAACGCAGAACGGTAGCAAGGACAGGGTCGGCAGCTGTGGCTGTAGCTACACGACGAAAATTAATCGGAAACGATTCGACCACGTTATCGGTTTCCGAATCACTGAACATACAAGCAAGTTCGGAGGAGTCGAATGCCCTATCCTGAGCAACAGGCAAGCGGGACAACGCATCAGCGTTTCCGTGCTTAGCAGTGGACCGATACAAGATATCGTAGCGGTACTGCAAGAGGAAAATAGACCAGCGAATGAATTTCTGCGCTGTACGTGGAGGTACGGGCTTGGTCGGATGAAAAAGCGATGTCAAAGGTTTGTGGTCTGTTATTATGGTAAATGACGACCATACAAGAAATCATGAAACTTTGTAACACCAAATACTAGAGCCAATGCTTCTTTCTCGATCTGTGAATAATTTCTTTGCACAGACGAGAGGAATTTGGACGCAAAGGCAATAGGGCGATCGTGCGATCCATCTTTGTGCGCAAGCACAGCACCGATCCCGAAATCCGATGCAGCCATCAACAAAAGGGGCTTCTGGGGATCAAATGGCATAAGGCAAGTATTGGAAAGCAACGCCGATTTCAACTGGCGAAAGGTGCGTTGGCATTCCGTCGTCCAGACGAACGGAACACCTTTACGGCGTAAGCGATGAAGCGGAGCTGAAATGGAAGAGGCATGTGGCACATATCTGTTATAGTAATTTATTTTTCCCAGCACACTCTGTAGCTGCTTCAAATTCTACGGCGAAGGCAAGTCTTGTATGGCACGAAGGTGCTCTGGACTGGGATGTATGCCTTGGGCACTGAGTACATGTCCCAGGTATGGCAAATCACGAGCAAAAAACACACATTTGTCCTTCCGCAAGCGAAGGCCATTTTGTCGCAAGATCTGAAATAATGTTCTGAGATCGGCCAAATGTTCTTCTTCCGTCTTTCCAGAGATCACAATATCGTCCAGATAATTTGCTGCAGTAGGGACCGACGCACAGTTTGTAGATATTGCTGAAACAATGCAGGGGCGGATGCACACCCGAATGGCAGTCTTTTGAATCGATACAAACCAAGATGCGTGTTAACCACCAAAACGGGCTAGGATTCTTCGTCCACCGGTATTTGCAAGTACGCATCTGCTAGGTCCAACTTCGAAAAATATTTACTCGGGCACAGTTTGTGAAAAAGATCTTCCGGGTGGGGTAAAGGAAAAGTTGCAATCACTAGTTGTGGATTCACTGTTGCCTTGAAGTCCACACAAAGTCTCAATTTTCTGGAAGGTTCTGGCAATATTACTAAGGGTGATGCCCAGAGAGAAGCCTGCACGCGTTCAATTACACCTTGTCATTCCAAATCGTGTAATGTTTTTGCGACCTCATCACACAATGCATGGGGAACAGTGTGCACTCTGAAAAATTTCTGTTGCACATTTACTTTCAGTTCCAAATGTGCTTTATAGTTCTTAGCGCAACCAAGGCCCAGTGCAAAAATGTCAGCAAATTCTTCACATAGACGAGAAACACTGTCGGAAGGCACAGTCTGGTTCACTGATAGGACCTGATTTTCTATAGACAAGTTCAACAGCTGAAATAAATCGAAACCAAGCAAGTTCACTGCATAAGAAGAACGAAGGATGTAAAATGACACAAGTTTTGTTTGTCCTTTGTATGTTGCAAGAAGCTGCACTGTCCTAACACAGGGATATCTTGACCTGAATAACTAGTTAACTTAACATTTGCGGCACGCAATGGAGGTGTGCCCAGCTGTTTGTACGTGTCTTGATTGATCAGTGAAACTGCAGCTCCGGTATCGAGCTGGAATGGTATTACTTTGCCGTTAATGCCCAAGTCTTCAAAAAGTTTATTGTCCTGCTGACGGCAAGAGCGACTGTCTTGTGCAGCGTGAACTGACTCTTGTACAAAATCACTTGCGACTTGACGGGAGTTCCGGCGATGTCGACGCGCACAATTTGTGGGACGAACACAGTCACTGTTAGAGAGAGTGGCATTGGGCGGAGTGGAATGAACTACATGAATTTCCATGGGCGAAGTTTCACGAGCCTGAGTATCCTTGGTTCGATTCCAATTCTGGGGCAAAGCAAAGGGTTGTGAGTTTCCGATCTGAGCTTTTTCTGGCAAACACTCTGAACATGTCCTTTGTTATTACAGAAAAAGCAAATAGCTTGGCGTGAAGGGCAATTCTCACGCGAATGTCTAGTAGCGCACCGCGGACATGATTTTAGCACTGCATTTGCTTGCCGGCGTGGCACCCGTGGCTGAGAGCCTGGCGGCAGTGGCGGGGCCCGGGCGAGAGGGCTGTTTACTGTTCCGTGCAGCTCGCCCGGTGGGCCAGTTAACCTGACACATGGGTGGCGAAGTTTCAAATGATTCCTGAGCAAAGTCAACTGTGTCCTGTCGATCCAATATGTCCATCACTTGTTGAAGGGAGGGATTGACTATTTTCAAAATCTGTTCCCTTATACGAACATCAGAAACATTCTGTGTAATTGCATCACATACCATAGTATCTGAATAAGGGTATCCACACTGACACTCAAAAGCACAATCCCTAGTAAGGCCTTGCAAGGTTGCAACCCACTCCCAATTAGTCTGACCTGCTATACATTTTGTACGAAAGAAGGTATACCTTTTCGCAACTACATTGACTGATTCTTTGAAATATGCATCTAATGCAGACAAAATTTCTTCGTGGGACAGAGTTGCTATGTCGCGTTAGGGAAATAATTTGACTATCACATGGTACGTGTTCACCCCAACTGATGATAACAATAAAGGCTGCCACTCGTTACCTTGAATTCTGTAGGCGGCGAGATGGAATTAAAATTGGCATGACCACTCCGTCCAGCTTTCCAGTGCAGCATCAAAAGGCCGAAAAGTTGGTGTATCTGCGTGTGGTGGCTGCATTAGCGGTGGAGCAGTTGCTGCCGCATCGTTTTGCATCGCACGTTGACCCTGGACGAGCTATCCAAGGGCATGCAGTAAGGCCTGTGTCTGCTGATTCTGTAAGCGATAAAATTCGGACAGTACATCTGGAGATTGTGGCGAAGCCATTACACAAGTAAATCAGGGTAGTATAGTTAAGAACGCAGTTTTGCCTCGTCGCCAATGTTGTGGTTCGCAGGAGAGCCAACACCGTGTTACTAGAGGAGGCCGAAATGCACGCGTTTTAGCTCACGCAGGCTGGCGTGAGGTCTGGAACATGACAAGGAAATTAGAATTTGGAAAAACGGACGTAGCTGGTGGAATACTTAACTTTAATCCATTAATGGTGAACGTCGGTCTTGACTGTACATGATTCACAATATCAATAGTAACTGATAATGGCGCCTTGCTAGGTCGTAGCAAATGACGTAGCTGAAGGCTATGCTAAACTATCGTCTCGGCAAATGAGAACGTAAGTAGGCAGTGAACCATCGCTAGCGCAGTCGGCTATACAACTGGGGCGAGTGCTAGGAAGTCTCTCTAGACCTGCCATGTGGCGGTGCTCGGTCTGCAATCACTGATAGTGGCGACACGCGGGTCCGACGTATACTAACGGACCGCGGCCGATTTAATGGCAACCACCCAGCAAGTGTGGTGTCTGGCGATGACACCACAGCTCCAGCACATGAAGTATCATCATGAATCAGCCGATAGCCGAAAACAATTCGACATGGTTAGTTGGCCAGCAAGGTTGTGACATCAACGCATTTGTGTGTGACTGCATTATGAAAGAAGCACTAGATAGAATTTCACGACAACTTTCACGGATTGGAGGAAGCAGTTACGATACTGAAACAAACTGAGAAAGCCAATACAGCAAAACTGAAGATTGTTGACGACTTCTAAGGAGCGACACTAGTTCGGGCATTACAGATGATATCGAAAAAAAAGCTGGTTCTCGACGCCAGAAATATTTCACCCATTACTTTACAGGTGGTTCAGGGCACCAACTGGCCTACGAAACAAGCAGGCCACGATCACCATTCAATACATCACAGTCCATCTAATTGGACAACACAGCCAGTGACCTGAGAGAGACGGAGTACTCTCAGGATGGCGTGCGAGCCACATACACACGCTCCATAGTCACGGCCTCATCCATAGTGGACCAGCCGATAAGAAGTGCCTTCGAACCAATTGGCAGGCAAACCATCACGCTCTGTCACCGGTCTGCGCTGCAGGCTGATGATCATGATCTTCAGCAGCCCTGAGTCTGCCTCTGGATTCAGCAGATTCTACCCTGGCTCACAAAGCCACCAGCCTCCACAAGAAAATAAAAGAAGTAGTATTTGAAACGTCCCCTTAGAAAAATTATAAATGACAATATTTTTAGCGCAACGCAATCTGACTTTGAAAAATCCCTACAAAAGAATGGCCCTAACTAACAATAACCTATACCTTTCATGAATCACTTACAAAAATCTTTGTTACTCTAACTACCGCAATACAGCAAGCGCCACTACTGCCAGCTAAATAAAAGATTATAACTACTGAAGGCACTAACTACTGATAGGCATAGTTAGCATATGAAAGATTTTGATAGAAAACAAACAATGTATTTACCTTAATAGTGTTCAAAAGTTACTATATATTGACATCCAGTCTTACAAATTTAATGTCTCTGATAGGTATACGTCCAGATCATCCTCTCTCAAAACTCCGCCATCTCTCTCCCCACATCCACCGCTGCTGGCAGCTCACCTCCAACTGCACAACGCTAGGCGCTGTTATCAGCCAACTGCCCAACACTACAACAGCAGATTCCAACAATGCCACCCAGCCACAGACTGCACACAGCACAGCCAGTGATTTTTATACAGAGGTGGCATTACCAATAAGAAAACCTAAACAGCCTACTTATATAGCCCCCATGCTCCCCACAAAAAATTTTACAAATTGTTTTGGGCAGTGGCCAATAATGATTTGATAAAATTTTTCATAATTACAATAACAAAGATATCAAATGCACACACTTATTGATACAATGTTGGTCAAAAACTAAAAATTTCTCACAGTCCATAAAGACAGTCCTGATCGTTCATCACAGTAAAATAGCAGTGTTTTTCTCAAAGTCTGAGCAGTAAAAGAAAATGCACACAGAAGTAGTGGATTTCCATGCAGTCTTGAAGAAGTAGTGTTGTCCTTCCAACGGAAAGACAGTGCTGACTCTTGACATGCAGACAGGTCATGGGCCACAACAGAGCAAACCCACTGCAGAGTCAGTCGAGGCTGAAGAATATTGGTAGGTAGCTCGTCACAGAGCAGACCCACTGTAGTTCTGGTAGAGATAATGGTATTGGTGGGCCATCAAAGATGCAGACCCATTGTAGTCCTTGTAGAGATGGCCAGCAGCCATCTGCTGCCACTGTGCAGGTGCAAAAACACCATCGAAGAGTCTTGCGGACAATAAACCACCACTTATGCACTCACAAAGTTTTTGGAATTGTCCTTAGAACCAGCAATGCTGTTAATCAGTCCCTTGCTGAATTATTAACACATGTCCAGACACTAACAGTTCCAACTTCTCACATATTGTGTATATACTATGACCAACAGAAACGTGTTCAGTGAAAGGAAACTTAATTTGAAGAACTGGTGTCTATACAATTATTAATTTACAACATAGGAATACAATTACAAAGGTACAAAATACATCATTAAATAACATAACAATACAGAAAACATTTGAGGTAATGCAGGCTTTACAACAGAATCGAAATAATATATGCATCATTGTTACAGGAATTATGAAATAAGTAAATACATACAAGGCCAGAATAACTTTCGAAACATCAACTTCACACATGGGCATTAAAACAAAACAGAATAAATAATGTCTAAACATCTTTACAAAGTAAATAACATATTATAAATGCAAATTATATTTGAGGATAACAGTATTCCTCATCATAGTAAATGTAGCTGAGTATTAGAAAAATTCTACAACATAAGTCTTATCAGATAAACACATAAAGACAGGAAGAACACAAATACATGAGGTACACAGACACATAGTAGAATGACACAAAAGGACAGGATAGGGTTTGTTTTCAGTGTGACATTTGGTACTGCAGTCCAACCCGAAACTTCATTTCATAGTTGTTTCCTCTTATTTCACGTTTTTAAATACCTTGTCAATGCATTACTTCCAATTCATCACAACTCATTCTCTTATATAGCCTACCCCATCTTAAGCTAACTTAAATCTACTGAGCTCAGATGCTAAACTAAGGGACGAGGCAATGCAGCAGCACAAAACAATTAACACAAACAGCAGTGACAAAAAATGCAAATTGGTAGAGCAAGCAGCAATATATCTAAATTAGCAAAGCAAATGCAACATTACAACTAATATGAGCCAATGTGCAGCAACAAGAAAAATAAATCAGTAGCAGAACTGGTTTAACATAGTAATACAAAGTGAAATTTAATAGCACTATGCCTGGCAAACAGCAGCAGCAAATGCAATAACTTTTACCTAAATATGACATAGGTCAAGCAGAAAAAATATTACAGTAAAAATGGCCATGTTTAATACTTATCTCATATCTTAAACACTAGAGTGATGCATCACAAGAACTTACTCTAGCAGACAAGTTATCAAATCGTAAAAAAATTATTTATGCAATTCCTGTGAAGGGAAATGTCTATTTCATAAAATTATTATTTACTGGATCTGTAGGCATAAAATAACTATATTAGTACATCTATTAAATTTTATTTTAACCAATGCTACAGTGCAGCTAGAAACTAGATATTAAACAAAATGAGCAATCCCTCCACTAGAAAGACAATAGATGTAAAAATGATTCTCATCATTTCATTAGGCATTGTAGTAAATATCAGAAATTAAGAGATCCACAGTATAATCATACGTTTTCAAGTTTGAGCGTGTCGTATTTGCGATGCTTTCTACAAAGAAATGTCAATAGCGAGGATAATGGCCTCCTTTTTTCTCCACCTGTGCCTCTGAAAGGCACACACTAATGGCTTTTTTTCCAGGTGACTGTTGTGCAGCTGGGTGCTTACAGTACATTACGTCAAGGTGTCTACCTTCCTTACCGAAATATTTACGACATCAGTTTCCACTACAGTGACAGTCTCATATAAAAATTTCACAGATCTAGAATTTGCGTTACAAATGTGTAGAAACAAAATCCTATAAATATAATAGTGTCCAAAAAAATTTCGGTGACATTGTGATGCATTCACACATGTACACACATTTCATAATTCTTAAAGTACGATTCTTGGTTTCCAACATCCTTTTCCACAAATCAGAGTCCCTAACCACTACTCATTATTCCTTACCTTATTACACATATACATATTCGTCGACACGTCAATCTTGCGTCGACACTTCAATATTTCATCATAATAAATACGTAGCATAATCAGATTCCTCATATAGCATCAGCTTATTGATCATAAACATACCTCAACAGCATAATACACATTGTCATCGTAATAATAACATCATAAAACATCAGCCAAATCTCAAAATCGTCGTAGCTTCCTCCAATAATTTCAAAACCTAAAAAAAATTCTCTGCTCATTTCAATAGTGTCATCTACCTGAAACGTACCATAAAAATCATGATTCCATATCAAATACATCATTCAAAGGTCTCATAGTATCACAATGGTTCCAAAAAAGTATGAAGGGTTCACAAAGTACAGACAAAATACAATTTCAATAGTGTGAAGTTATCCAACTGTATAATTGCGTAAACATCTGTCACTGATGTAGTAAAAAAAATGTTTGTCTCTCTCAGTTAAATGATCAGGTAGATGTGTAATTTATGTGTTAGAGAAATATGGTACCGATGTGTAAAGTTGTATAAGTAAATACCATATTAGCTAGAGCTCCTTGTGCTTGCCAAACACATGGTACACAAACTAAGCGTGTACCCCCATGAGGATTGATGTAATTATACCCTCAGGTGTTACAGATTACAGAAATGGAATGAAATGTATCATGGAAAACTTTCTTTGTAATTCAAAAATCTTTAAAAATTAATTTTTTTTCAGTACATAATTAATCACTCAAATACGTGTACTGCAGCGCTAAATTGTGTGTCTTGTTGTAACATAATCTCTGTCATTACTTGAGGATAAAAAATGTGCCAAGTGTCGTAATTATCGTCGTCTGTAAGCAAAGTTCTGTGGAAGTCAATGTACTTACCTCGTAATAAACAAAAGCGAAATGCTATGCGTATAGATATCGTAGTTATTGCGTACAGTACCGTGATCAAGAAAGTACTATACAGTAATGTCTTGTTGTGCTACGAAAGAGGCTGTCTCGTTGTAGCTATACCATAAATGCTACTACTAAAACATGTTTTACTTTCCAGAAGAATTCAGAAAAACTGTGCAGATATAGAAGAGTTACAGCACAAAAGCAACAATGTTAATTTTGTTACACATTAGTAGCGTCGTAATATAATCGTGTAGCTGTCAAAGAAACCAAATACTAAGTCATCTTTAATTTCACAGAAAGTACTTCAAATAAAGAATGTCTTTGCAAGTAAACCAAAATGTTGCATGAAAATCTCATTAGCAGTGCTGGTATATGTTCTAAGTATGTAAGCCTTATAGTCTTTACATAATCGTGCAACTAACAAGCAAGAATGTACACACACAATAACACTGTGTCCTCTTTTCACTATAACAATGCATTTGTAATTAATTGTCTCAATAAGTTCCCTAGGTTCTTCACTGGATAGTTAACTTTAAAACATAGTTGCATGTTAACAGTTTCTAAGTGTGACAAAGAGTTCTAGTAACTTGAAGTGAAAAATTTTATAGAAAAGACTAAGTTAAAAAATAGATTATCTCTCAATAAACGGTTTTACATGTGAAATGTGGTGCAATCCTTTACTCTTCCTAGTACACAGAGTTCCAACTTCAACGCGATTATCATGTGGTATACGTTGGTAAAGAATACTGGAATTTTTCTCAAGGTTAGCGTCTATGTTATTTTTCTCTGAGCTAGCCGGCGTATGTGGCTGCCTGCAGTGCGAGTCTCTTTGTTGGTGCGCGTCGTTATTTGGACTAGGAGACCTAAGTTCTACAGATTCACCTTGTCGAGAGGGCCCTGCCCTGTTTGAATCCCGCCAGTTCTGATGAAATTCAGGTCTGTCGATACGATTATATCGTCTGTCGTCATGTCGGTAGATTTCATACTTTCTTTCTTGCCGGTCACGTAGTGGAGAATTTCTCCCTGAATCATAACTGCGTGCTGAACTGTTATTCTGTCTCCCTTGACAATAATTATTTTGGTTCGCATATTTCTATGGTTATCTCTGTCATATTCATTACTACGAAAATGCGATCTTTCTCTGTAACTATTATTCTGCCAACGGTTGTCATACGGGTGGTGTCTGTTTTGGTCACGATTTGCGTTGTAAGAATAGCCTTTTCGTGTCCATTTATTATTTCTTTCATCGCGGAATTGTGACGGATGTGACCTGTAATTGTAGTGTTCCTGTTTTCGCGTCCCGCGATTGTCAGTGTCAATTTCCAATTCTTGTAAGAGTCCCTGAAAAGCGTCAATGTCGTCTTTGCAACGTCCTGCCAAAATAATGTATCGTAAATGTTCAGGCAATTTGATTAAGCAAATGCGGCCGAGTTCTGAGGGGCTGTATGGGTTTGACGGGTACTGATTCTTATGCAACATGTCTTCAAAATATTTCACAAGACTGGAAGATTCAGATTGTTTGAAATGTTTCATCATTATGATGCTATGTTTTACTCGGTCCTGTGTAGCTTGAGACCAATATGCTGAGAGGAAGGTATGATAAAATTTTCCTTCACTGTGACAATCGTGAATGATCGATCGTATTCTTACAGCTGGTTCATTCTCTAAGTAGCCACACATAAATTCTAACCTGTGATCCAATGACCAGTTGGGAGGAAAACAATGAGAGAATTGATGGAGCCATGCTTGTGGATTAATGTTGTTGCCAGAATTCTTAAATGTTTTGAATTTACATGTAGTAATGAACAGCTTATAGTCAAAATCATCGTGTCAGCGAGTCGCATATCGGTCATTGTTACGTCGTGTCGGCGGTTCCATCTCAAAATTCGGTGTACCTTGCCAATTTCTTTCATAATTTCCGAAGTGCCCTGTGTTATTATTTTGTGGCTTTTCCGTATTTCTATGTCCCTCTTCCCGTAGTGGAGCTCGAGTGTCCTCTGAAATATGTAATTCTTGTATTACTTGTGCCAACTGATCTTGTACTTCCCGGATTTCTCTTTTGTACTGTGTATTGATTTGATTTTGATTTTGTTTGAATTTTCTAATTTGTTCATACTCTTCTGTGTCTGTTAGGGCTATGGGTCTTGTGTCATTCAGATCATCATCTACCTTTGTAGATAAGTTAGTGAACTGATCCGAAAGTTCGGCTACTTTCTCCGATAGTGAACTGATTTCCTCAGTGTATTTTTCTGAACCAAGTTTCAGAGTGTTCATTTGTGTTGAAATCGTATCTACCGTGTCCTTTAAGTTTTTCTGAGTTTTTGCAAGTTGCGTAACCGGATCGGGAGATGCAACTGAGTCAATTTTAGCTTGCAAGGTGTCGTGATTTTCATGAACAATAGTTTGCAGTTCTTTTATGGCTGCTTCGTGATTCTGTAATGAATTTTTATGAAACGAAGAAACAGGTTGAAAATGCTCACAAATTTGGGTTTTTACGTCATTACAGACTTTTTGACATTTCGATTCGATTTTAAGTAACTCAGTATTTGTTCAAGCGTTTGTTCCATTGAGGCTAACGATTGAAGCTGTTGCTGTGTTTGTCTCTGATTTTGTTTCATTGCGTCTAACTTTTGAAGATTTTGTTCCATTGTGTCTAACTTTTGAAGATTTTGTTCCATTGTGTCTAACTTTTGAAGCTTTTGTCCCATTTGTTGCATTAATTGAAATATCAATGCACTGGTGTCTGAAACATATTCCTCAGTGCTATCCGGCAGTGCAATTGAACCGCCAATATTCACATTTTGAAAAGCAGAAATGTGTCTTGACTCATTTGAGAAAACGGTGAGGACGCAAAACCTGAATCTACAGTATTTGCAAGATTGTGTCCTGTCATTTCGGATTCCTGAGGCGAGCTGTTGCCGACCGATCGATCGATAATGCTTCTCTGTTCACTAATTGTTTTACTGTCTACACCATTATTTGCCACCCGCTACATTTCCCTATGCACAATTATCAAATTACTACTTTGAACATTAGTTAATTCATTACACGGTGGCGCTAGCAGACTTCTTTCGTCTTCACTGTCATTTCTCAGTTTACTTCGGAGCCTAGTGTTACGTTTTTCACACGCCATAATTATCACGTATTTCACACAATAACAAGAAAAGCACAATCTGAAGAGCAAAAATAAGAAAACACATTAACATAGCACTGAAAATAACATCTAGTTAATTGCAAGCGCAGCTGCGAAATACTTGGTGCAAATCTACGTGCATGCCACAACTGTTTTACTGTACAACAATGAAAAACTACAACTACAAAGGAAATTCTCTCTATAATTACGCGCCAGCAATAAACAATAGCTACGCTAATTACACAAACTACAAGAAAAAATCAAAGATTCCAGTGAGGTATCGTCGGCTAAGGATCGACATATGAAACGTCCCCTTAGAAAAATTATACATGACTGTGCTTAAACTGACACACAATATTTTTATCGCAACGCAATCTGACTTTGAAAAATCGCTACAAAAGAATGGCCCTGACTAACAATAACCTATACCTTTCATTAATCACTTACCTTACAAAAATCTTCGTTACTCGAACTACTGCAATACAGCGAGCGCCACTACTGCCAGATAAATAAAAGATTCTAACTACTGAAGGCACTAACTACTGATAGGGATAGTTAGCAAATGAAAGATTTTGATAGAGAACAAACAATGTATTTACCTTAATGGTGTTCAAAAGTCATTTTATGTATATATATATATATATATATATATATATATATATATATATATATATATATATATATATACAGGGCTATTACAAATGATTGAAGCGATTTCATAAATCCACTGTAGCTCCATTCATTGGCATATGGTCACGACACACTACAGATACGTAGAGAAACTCATAAAGTTTTGTTCGGCTGAAGCCGCACTTCAGGTGTCTGCTGCCAGAGCGCTCGAGAGTGCAGTGAGACAAAATGGCGAAATGCACTCACATCAGTCAGTCATAACAGTGCAACGACACTTCAGGACGAAGTTCAACAAAGATCCACCAACTGCTAACTCCATTCGGCGATGGTATGCGCAGTTTAAAGCTACTGGATGCCTCTGTAAGGGGAAATCAACGGGTCGGCCTGTAGTGAGCGAAGAAACGGTTGAACGCGTGCGGGCAAGTTTCACGCGTAGCCCGCGGAAGTCGACGAATAAAGCAGGCAGGGAGCTAAACGTACCACAGCCGACGGTTTGGAAAATCTTACGGAAAAGGCTAAAGCAGAAGCCTTACCGTTTACAATTGCTACAAGCCCTGACACCCGATGACAAAGTCAAACGCTTTGAATTTTCGACGCGGTTGCAACAGCTCATGGAAGAGGATGCGTTCAATGCGAAACTTGTTTTCAGTGATGAAGCAACATTTTTTCTTAATGGTGAAGTGTTTAAACCTCCTCTACCAAGAAACGTGCCAGAACTGCGAGCTCGCATCAACGATGCTTTCGAACTCATTGATGGGGACATGCTGCGCCGAGTGTGGGAGGAACTTGATTATCGGCTTGATGTCTGCCGAATCACTAAAGGAGCACATATCGAACATTTGTGAATGCCTAAAAAAACTTTTTGAGTTTTTGTATGTGTGTGCAAAGCATTGTGAAAATATCTCAAATAATAAAGTTATTGTAGAGCTGTGAAATCGCTTCAATCATTTGTAATAACCCTGTATATATATATATATATATATCAGTTCATGACATCCAGTCTTACAAATTTAATGTCTCTGATGGACACACGTCCAGATCATCCGCTCTCAAAACTCCGCCAGCTTTCTCCCCAAATCCACCACTGCTGGCGGCTCACCTCCAACTGCGCAACGCAACGCGCTGTTAACAGCCAACTGCCCAACACTACAATAGCATATTCCAACAATGCCACCCAGCCATAGACTGCACACAGCAGAGCCAATGATTTCCATACAGAGCGCTACGTGGCGGTGGCGGTACCAATATAAGAACCTAAACAGCCTACTTACTTATTTAACCTCGATTTATTGCATCTGACGACGCCCCACAGATTCCTTGGTCTCTTTCATGATAAAAAAGTAGGGGTTTCCAGTCTGGCAGTGAATGAACGCTAGAGTAAGAAACGCAACGTATATAATTGGAAACAATCCACATTAGAATCATAGTGTCACTATCGATGGATATAGACCTATAGACGATCTTTGGCCGGCCGGTATGACCGAGCGGTTCTAGGCGCTTTAGTCTGGAACCACGCGACCGCTACGGTCGTAGGTTCGAATCCTGCCTGAGGCATGGATGTGTGTGATGTTCTTAGGTTAGTTAGGTTTAAGTAGTTCTAAGTTCTAGGGGACTGATGACCTCAGATGTTTAGTCCCATAGTGCTCAGAGCTATTTGAACCATTTTTTGAAGATCTTTGGTTCAATCGGCAAACAGTGAACAGCGTTAATGCTGACGGTGGATAAACACTATGTGATGAAAAGTATCCGGACACCTGGCTGAAAATGGCTTACAAGTTCGTGGCGCCCTCGAATGGCAATGCTGGAATTCAGTATGGTGTTGGCCCACCCTTTGCCTTGATGACAGCTTCCGCTCTCGCAGACATACGTTCAATCAGGTGCTGGAAGTTTTCTTGGGAAATGGCCGCCCATTCTCCACGGAGTGCTGCACTGAGGGGTGCTATCGATGTCGGTCGGTGACGCCTGGCACGAAGTCGGCATTCCGAAATCATCTCAAAGGTGTTCCATAGGATTCAGGTCAGGTCTCTGTGCAGGCCAGTCCATTACAGGGATGTTATTGTTGTGTAACCACTCCACCACAGGCCGTGCGTTATGAACAGGTGCTCGATCGTGTTGAAAGATGCAATCACCATCCCCGAATTACTCTTCGACAGTGGGAAGCAAAAAGGCACTTAAAACATTAATGTAGGCCTGTACTGTGATAGTGCCATGCAAAACAACAAGTGGTGCAAGCCCCCTCCATGAAAAACACGACCACAGCATAACACCACCGTCTCCGAATTTTACTGTTGGCACCACACGCACTGGCGATGACGTTCACTCGGCATTCACCATAGCCACACCCTGCCATCGGATCACCACATTGTGCACCATGATTCATCAGTCCACACAACGTTTTTACACTGTTCAATCGTCCAATGTTTACGATCCTTACCGGCCTGATGTGTGGCTTATGAGCAGCCGCTCGGCCGTCAAATCTAATTTTCCTCACCTTCCGCCTAACGGTATAGTAATTGCAGTGGATCCTGATGCAGTGTGGAATTCCTTTGTGATGATCTGAATAGATGTCTGCCCATTACGCATTACGACCCTCTTCAATTGTCGGTGGTCTCTGTCAGTCGACAGACGAGGTCAGCCTGTACGCTTTTGTGATGTCCGTGTCCCTTCACGTTTACACTTCACTATCACATCGGAAACAGTGGACCTATGGATGTTTCGGAGTGTGGAAATCTCGCGTACAGACGTATGACACAAGTGACACCGAACCACCTGACCCCGTTGGAAGTCCGTGAATTCCCCGGAGAGCCCCGTTCTACTCTCCCAAAACGTCTAATGACTACTGAGGTCGCTGATATGGAGTACCTGACAGTAGGTGGCAGCAAAATGCACTTAATATGAAAAACGTATGTTTTTTGGGGTGTCCGGATGCTTTTGATCACATAGTGTAACATGAATAAGTGCACTGTCTGATGCATTTTATGGTTGATGATATTTATATTTCTATGTGTCTACAGATAACTCAACGTAAATGTGATCCTTCTATAGTGTTTGGACGAAAACATGGGAACACTATGAGAAACGCGTGCTAGGACAGAAATGCAGATGTTGTCCAAGCATACAGAGTGCGCTGTTTTATTTGCCTATGAACAGCACCTGTGGAATTTTCTGAGTACTTTGCGAGTATCAGTCGTGGTCAAGATAGTTTTATGTGTAGATGAGAGCACATTATGTCAGTGCTAAGTGAATCAGGACGTGGGCAAGTTGTTGGTACTCGCAATGTGTTTGCCTCCACAATCAAAGTAGCCAAACTGTTTTAAGTGCCACCATATCGAATTTTTATACAGCATACAGGTAAAGAGGAAAAACATCATCTGCTGAGTTACAATTTGGGCGAAAATGTGTGTTGAATGATAATGATCGACGATCATTGAAGAAGACTGTGACGAAAAATAAGAGGGCGATACCTTCAAAAGCCATTGCAGAACGGATTTCGCACGCGTGAACCCCGTCACACGGAAACAACACGAATGGAAATGCATAAATTGGGAATTACAGGGAGGTCTGGAATTCCAAAACCGCACACCTTGATACAAACGCTTGTAACTGGAAAACGTGATGCCAAAGCCATAAATCCTGAACTATGGAGCAATGGTAGAAACTCACTGGACTGATGAGTCTTGTTTGAAACTACAGTAGAACCCCTCTAATCCGTCACCTTCGGGACCGGGACGAAAAAAAATGTCGGATTATCCGAAAAATCTAATATTTATTGCAAGAAATATAAAAAGACATTTAGTACAAAAAAATTAAACGATTTAAGAACTAAACGACTTCTACAGTAATATAAAAAGATATTTTTTACACAGTGTTAAACAATATATTAACTAAAAAACGTCTACACACACTACAATATGTATTGGTTTTAAAAGGAAAAACGACAAAAAAATTACAGTACTGTACTGTACTTAATAACGTATAATCGATATATACTGTAAACTAAAAAATGTTTATAGCACTGTATATAAAAAAGAAATTTTTTACGACGAAATAAACTACTGTATGTATAAACTAAGAAATGATTATACTATATGCGTTGTTTTTACAGTAAAAACGAAAACAAATTACTTGGAAAAAAGTCAGTGATACCGTTTTGTTTAGCAGATGTTATTCTAGATGTAGCTGCAGTGTCTCTCCATTTTTTTATCCACAAAACGTCCATTGGAATTGAAGTTGGATTCTGCTCTATGTACTGAAGGGCGATGTCAAAAGCGTTTTTTGCATCGTTGTGTGAAATCCGGGTGGGGGATTCGCCTTCGCCGTCCGAGTCCTCAATCACAGTTTCCTGGCTAACAGCGACAACAATCTGGTCGTCACTGAGCTCTTCAAAAGTGTCACAGTATGTGTCACATTCGTTGATCCACTCTTCAACTTCATTGACAGGGACGTTCGGCTCCAGAGTTTGTAGATCTTTAACGATTTCCAGTGCGTCGTTGTTTTGCTCATCTTCGGTATGCTCATTTTCAGTCATAACTTGTGGCCAAAGCTTACGACACGATTTCCGCATTGTGTCAGGTTTCAGTTCATGCTATGCTGCAGCGATTGTGTAGATAATATCTTTGACGTTCAGGGATTTCATTGCCTCAAATAAGTTATAACCTCCTTCAGATTTTTCCAAGATTGAGCTGATATACTTTCTGCGATATCGCCTTTTTAATCAGTCGATAACGGCCTGATGCATTGGTTTGATGAGTGAGGTCACATTAGGAGGCAGAAAGAGAGCTTTTATGTCCCCTTTCATCAAATCTTCCTCAGATGGATGTGATTGTGCGTTATCCAACAGCAGTGGAGCACGAACAGGCAGATTTTTTTGCTTCAAGTCTTTTTCGTACGATGGCATATACTCGTCGAAAAACCAGGATTTAGAAAGGTTGCAGTCCATCCTAGCAGATATTTTATTGCGGCAATTAACCGGCAAGGAAGATAAGTTTATATTTTTGAATGCCTTTGGCTTCTTAGATTTGCAAATGACAAACAAGTGGAGCTTGTGGGTACCATCTGCGTTGATGCAAGGAATGACTGTTAGTCTATCTTTTATGAGTTTCGTTCCTACCACAGATTCATTTGAAGCTGCGAGCGTTTTTGTTGGCAACAGTTTCAAGTTCAGCCCTGTCTCGTCGATGTTATACACTTGGCAGTTCATTTGCTTCTACAATTTCTTGAAACTTAACAGAAAACTCCTTAGCAGCTGCGGCATCGGCAGATAGTTTTTCACCGGAAATAGAAACAAATCGGACACCATGACGAGTTTTCCAACGTTCAATCCAGCCTTCACTGGCAGCAAATTTACTTTCGGCTTCCAGTTTTCTGCGCAAAACTGTCGCTTTTTCTTTGAGAATTGGCTCATGTATTGGAGTTCCTTTCCTTCTTTCTTGACAAAACCTCATCCACAATGCGTTATCAAGCAGTTCAAGTTTAGGCTTTTTTAATGTTCTGCGATGCATCAGAGTGTTTTCATCATCAGTCGTAACTGTATAGGATTCAATGTCTTTCTGATTCTTCCTCTAACCCTTAAGTGTCGTAACACCTACATTCAGTTCCTTTGCAATTTTTTGGAGCGATTCTCCTTGGTGCAGTCTTTGTAGTACTGCTAATTTTTCATTTAGTGAAAGAGTTACGTGTTTACGTTTGAATCCAGACATGTTGAAAAACAGATAACTGTACACACAATGAATCTATAGTAATAAGTACTGTAAAGAACACAGAATAAAGCAAACGACGTTTTTTAATCTCAGCAAAGGATAAAAATTCACAATCACGTACAGTATAACAATATGCACAGCGATAGACACCGCAACAGTGGCCCGACAGGCGTCCAGTCAGTGACAAGTCGGCACAGGCTCGCGAGCCTGAGCATGGTCGGACTAACCGGAGTGACGGACCATCCAAGGACGGATTAGAGAGTTTCTACTGTATTTCCAGCTCCTGGTCGAATTTACAATCCAAGAGTGGAACATGGCGGCGGTTCGGTGATGTTTAGGAAAGTCCTATCGAGGTATTACATAGGTCCCATAGTAACCCTACGAGGTCGCATTACTGCCAAGGATTTTGTGACCATTTTAGTTAATCAGGTACGTCCCACTGTACAACCACTTGCTGCCCAATGGTAATGCTGCGTTACATGTCTATAGGGATCCTCTTCAGACAGCTCACATCGTTTAGGATTGGTTTTGTGAGCACGATGTCGAATTCTCGCACCTCCTCTGGTCACCAGTCACCAGATCTCAATATTATTGGGTCTATGTGGTCTACTTTAGAGAGACGGGATGCGTGATTGCTGTCCATCTTCATCATCGTTACCCGAACTTCCTACTATTTTGTAGAAAGAATGGTATAAAATTTCCTTGAAAACCATACATGACCTTGTACAGTAAATTTGTTAGAAACTACGGTCTGCACATACTTTAGTCAACGTGTAAACGCCACTACAGGTAATCGGGTTTAGGTTATGACATGTTCCATATGTCTGCCATCATTGGCCATGATGTGGTGCAGACGAATAACGAAATCTGCATGACTTGATGAAATGTCAGAACATCGATGCTGTCGACGGTCTCCTGAATGACTGTTTTCAGCTCAGCAATGGTTTTGGAGTGATTGCTGTACACCTTGTCTTTAACACAGCCCCACAAAAAGGAGTCGCATGCTTCCAGAGCCGAAGAATATGGTGGCCAGTTGAGGCCCACGCCAGTTGCCTCTGCACACCCCAGAGCCAGAAAGCGGACACTGAAGTGCTCCTTTAGGACATCAAACACTCCCCTGCGTCGATGGGGTCAAGCTCTGTCTTGCATGAACGACATCTTCTCGAAATCTGGGTCAGTTTTGATAATGGACATGAAATCATCTTCCAAAACCTTCACATACCGTTCGGTAGTCACCGTGCTATCTAGGAATTTCGCACAGATTATTCTGTGACTGAACACTGCACACCGCACAGTCACCCGTTGAGGTTGAAGAGACTTCTCGATCGCGAAATGTGGATTCTCAGTCCCCCAAAATTTACCAATTTTGCTTATTGACGAACCCATACAAATGAAAGTGGGCTTCGTCGCCAAGCCAGTCATACTAATTCCCAACATGCCTCGCGGCCAACCGTGCAATTTGAACGTCATAACGCAAACCGTTCAGAAGTTATGACGATTTTATTTCATATAGTTCAGTTATTGTCACCCTGTATTTATCCATTACGAGACCACTGGAAGCTGTTTTGAATACCGACTGGTTTTCTATACCGTATTAGGCATGTTAATATGTTGTGTTTTCGGTGTTTCCAGCGCCTGAGTGTCTTTTGTTCATGTTGTTGTTGTTGTTGTGGCTTCGGTCCAGATACTGGTTTGATGCAGCTCTCCATGCTACTCTATCCTGTGCAAGCTTCTTCATCTCACAGTACCTACTGCAACATACATCCTTCTGAATATGGTTAGTGTATTCATCTCTTGGTCTCCCTCTACGATTTTTACCCTCCACGCTGCCCTCCAATACCAAATTGGTGATCCCTCGATATCTCAGAACATGTCCTATCAACCGGTCTCTTCTTCTAGTCAAGGTGTGCCACAAATTTCTCTTCTCCCTAATTCTATTCAATACCTCCTCATTAGTTATGTGACCTACCCATCAAATCTTCAATATTCTTCTGTAGCACCACATTTCGAAAGCTTCCATTCTCTTCTTGTCCAAACTATTTATCGTCCACGTTTCCCTTCCATACATGGCCACACTCCATACAAATACTTTCAGAAACGACTTCCTGACACTTAAATCTATACTCGATGTTAACAAATCTCTCTTCTTCAGAAACGCTTTCCTTGCCATTGCCAGTCTACATTTTATATCTTCTCTACTTCAACCATCATCAGTTATTTTGCTCCCCAAATAGCAAAACTCATTTACTACTTCAAGCGTCTCATTTCCTGATCTAATACCCTCAACATCACCCGATTTAATTCGACAACATTCCATTATCCTCGTTTTTATTTTGTTGATGTTCATCTTATATCCTCCTTTCAAGACACTGTCCATTCCGTTCAGTTGCTCTTCCAGGTCCTTTGCTGTCTATGACAGAATTACAATATCATCGGCGAACGTCAAAGTTTTAATTTCTTCTCCATGGATTTTAATTCCTACTCCAAATTTTTCTTTCGTTTCCTTTACTGCTTGCTCAATATACAGATTGAATAACATTGGGGATAGGCTACAACCCTCTCTCACTCCCTTCTCAACCACTGCTTCCCTTTCACGTCCCACGACTCTTGTAACTGCCATCTGGTTTCTGTACAAATTGTAAATAGCCTTTCGCTCTCTGTATTTTACCCTTGCCACCTTCAGGATTTGAAAGAGAGTATTCCAGTCAACATTGTCAAAAGCTTTCTCTAAGTCTACAAATGCTAGAAACGTAGGTTTGCCTTTCGTTAATCTATTTTCTAAGATATGTCGTAGGGTCAGTATTTTCTCACGTGTTCCAACATTTCTACGGAATCCAAACTGATCTTCCCCGAGGTCCACTTCTACCAGTTTTTCCATTCGTCTGTAAAGAATTCGCGTTAGTATTTTGCAGCTGTGACTTATTAAACTGATAGTTCGGTAATTTTCACATCTGTCAACACCTGCTTTCTTTGGGATTGGAATTATTATATTCTTCTTGAAGTCTGCTTTTGTTCACAGATGGATAAATTATTCTGTATCGTAATTTTATTTCCAGTGAGGAACTGATGAATTTTATCATCTGGCGTTATTGATTTGATATCGTAGAATGGGATATTATGATGTGAATACTTTTATGTGAGTACATGATATTTTATAACAAGTATATTTTGTTAACATGCACATACGTTAAAGGATTTTGAGAGTTTAATCTTTTAATGCTTTTCATGTTGTCTTTCATTTAGTGTACAGGAACCTGATGATGGTCTGTGAACCGAAAATGGTTGTTCTATAACAAAATTTTATGCTCATCTCTTGACAGTAAATCATGACGTTCTTCAGATAGTCACGTGGTGCGGGGAAACTCTTTCTGAAAATACACCGTAAGGCAGCTGCTGTTTTATCTTTGTCCAAATAGACAACTCCATTGGTACCTTGCAGTTGTGAAAAATGTTTCGTAATAACCGATAGGGGTTGCAGCAAAATTTGTGCTGTGGGCATCCACGGCTGTAGAATTGAAGCATGATGAGTAAGAGCACTTCAGCTCTGTCAGAAATCTTTATATCTGGGCCAACTAGTTTAGTGGGGTTAGAGCGACATCTTCTGGGATACAGATTTATAACGGCTAATCGTTTGGAATAAATTATAAATGTGTATCATTAAAGATGTGGCTCTAACGTCGCGAAACTAGATGGAGCAGTAATGAAGATTTGTTATAGAGAGGAAGCGGTAGTAGTCATCACAATTCGTTATCGTTTTGTGTAAATCCTCTCTTGTAGCATGTGCCAGTGGAGTTAGCTGTGCATTTCTGGTAAATTCTAGCGGTTACTAAATGAAACCATTAAGAATCAGGATAGTCTTCGTTGTAACTTCTCTACTTACCGTCTCTAATGATTTAGATGTCGACTGCAGGTTAAACCTTACTCTTCCTTCTTTTTCTCTGTTTCCTCTATCAGTCCTAGGTGGCACGGAACCTAGGCTGACAAGCAGTACTCAAGTATTGGTCAAACGAGAGTTTTGTTACATTCTTCGTTAGTGGACTATGCTTTCTAACTTTCTTTGCAATGAATCTTATTCTTCCCTATGATTAGTGTTATGTTGTCAACCACATGAAATGGCGCCTTGTGCACATGCCCACACGTTTAATGAATGTGACGGGGATACTTGTTCGGCAATTGTATAGTCACACAGTTACGCATCCTTGCGTCAATTAACTGAGTTGACAAAAGTCATGAAGTACCTTCTAACATCGTGTCTGATCTCCTTTCGCCAGTCGCTGTGCAGCAATCCGACGCGGCACGTAGAAGAAGTCACTGGAAGACCCTGCAGAAATATTGAGCCGTGAAGCTTCCATACCCGTCCATAATTGTGAAAGTGTTACTAGTGCAGGATTTTGTGCACAAACTGACCTCTCGGTTATGTTCCACAAATATTCGATGGAATTCATGTTGGGCAATGTAGATGGCCAAATCATTTGCTCAAACTGTCCAGAATGTTCTTAAAACCAATCACGGTCAATTATTGCCCGGTTACATGGCGCATTATCATTCGAACATAGGATCCATAAGAGGTCGCAAACGGTCTCCGAGTAGCCGAACATAACCATTTCCAGTCAGTGGCCAGTTAGACCAGAGGACCTAGTCCATCCCACGTAAAAGCAGCCCACACTACTATGAAGTCACCACCGTCTTACACAGTGCCATGTTGACAACTTTGGTCCGTGTCTTTGTGGGGTCTGCGCCGCACTCGAACCCTGCCATCAGCTTTTATCAACTGAAATCGCGATTCATCTGACCAAGACACGGTATTCCAGTCATCTGAGGTCCAACCGATATGGTCACGAGTCCAGGAGAGGAGCGCCAAGCGGTGTCGTGCTGTTAGCAAAGGCACTCGCGAAGGCTGTCCGCTACCATAGACGATCAACGCCAAATTTCGCACCTCTACCCTAAAGGATACGTTCGTTGTACGTCCGACATTGATTTCTGCGGTTATTTCACGCAGTGTTGCTTGTCTGTTGGCACTGAGAACTTTGCAAACGCCACTGCTCTCTGTCGTGGAGGCCACTGTGTTATCCGTGGTGAATGGTAAGGCCTGAAGTGTAGTGTTATTGGCACGCTATTGACACTGTATATTTCGGAATATTGAATTCCCCAGCGATTTGGAATGGAATGCCCCATGCGTGTAGTTCCTACTACCTCTCTGCGTTCAAAGTCTGTTCATTGCCGTCTTGGAGACATTATCCTGCCGGAAGCCTTTTCACATGAAGCACTGAGTACTCCGCCAATGCCCTGCCCTTTTATACCTGGTGTACGCGACACTACCACCATATGGTTCAACTGGCTCTGAGCACTATGGGACTTAACTTCTAAGGTCATCAGTCCCCTAGAACTTAGAACAACTTAAACCTGAAACTCCCTGGCAGATTAAAACTGTGTGCAGGACCGAGACTCGAACTCGGGATCTTTGCCTTTCGCGGGCAAGTGATCTACCAGCTGAGCTACCCAAGCACGACTCACGCCCCGTCCTCACAGCTTTACTTCCGCCAGTACCTCGTCTCCTGGGGATCTTTGCCTTACGCGGACAAGTGATCTACCAGCTGAGCTACCCAAGCACGACTCACGCCCCGTCCTCACAGCTTTACTTCCGCCAGTACCTCGTCTCCTGGGGATCTTTGCCTTACGCGGGCAAGTGCTCTACCAACTGAGCTGCCCAAGCACGACTCACGCCCCGTTCTCACAGCTTTACTTCCGCCAGTACCTCGTCTCCTACCTTCCAACCTTTACAGAACCTCTCCTGCAAACCTTGCAGGACTAACACTCCTGAAAGAAAGGATATTGCGGAGACATGGCTCAGCCACAGCCTGGGGGACGTTTCCAGAATGAGATTTTCACTCTGCAGCGGAGTGTGCGCTGATATGTATCTTCCTGGCAGATTAAAACTGTGTGCCGGACCGAGACTCGAACTCGGGACCTTTGCCTTTCGCGGGCAAGTGCTCTACCAACTGAGCTACCCAAGCAGGACTCACGCTTCGTCCTCACAGCTTTACTTCCGGCAGTACCTCGTCCCCTACCTTCCAACCTTTACAGAAGCTCTCCTGCGAACCTTGCAGGAAACATCCGCCAGGCTGTGGCTAAGCCATGTATCCGCAATATCCTTTCTTTCAGGAGTGCTAGTTTTGCAACGTTCGCAGGAGAGCGTCTGTGAAGTTTGGAAAGTAGGAGACGAGGTACTGGCAGAAGAAAGGCTGTGAGGACGGGGCGTTAGTCGTGCTTGGGTAGCTCAGATGGTAGAGCACTTGCCCGAGAAAGGCAGGATCCGGCACACAGTTTTAATCTGCCAGGAAGTTTCATATCAGCGCACACTCCTCTGCAGAGTGAAAATCTCATTCTACTTAAACCTAACTAACCTAAGGACATCACACACATCCATGCCCGAGGTAGGATTCGAACCTGCGACGTAGCGGTCGCGCAGTTCCAGACTGTAGCGCCTAGAACCGCTCGACCACCCTGGCCGGCCCACCATATGTAAGTTCATATCGCTATGTCATGACTTACGTGCAGCGCGTTACATTTGTCTGTATTGAGGGTGTACTGCCAGCCGCTACAACAAGCGCGGATCTTTTGCCCGTCTTCCCGCGTTTTGCTCCAGTTCTCTACTCGCAGCGCTGCGACTCGCTCGCAGAGTTGTGGACGCGTGGGCAGGCCGGGGCAGAGCAGCGCTCAGCCAGCCAGACAGTGGTTGGTTAGGTTAGGCCCGGCCAGCGCCGCCTGTCGCCCGCCGCAGCAGACCCTGACCTTTCGTCGTTCTGGGAAGCCTCGCGCCACGCCGCTGCAACCGGACCGCACCACAGCACAGCGTTGCTGCATCTGCGAGATACAACAGGGGGCCACGTACACCGCACTTTCTTTACGCTCGCCTTCTTCTCTACTGTACTTCAAACAAGTCAGCCTTTTCTCATCTTGAATCTTGTCATTCGTCTTGTCACGATTGTATCAAATGTAAAATTCATTGTATAGTTTTCATGGAGATCTTCCGCAGCAGCTGTTATAAGAAATTATTATTGGTTTTTCCGTCTTAAGCTTACTGTAATTAACTAAAGAGTATATTCCACCAGGCGCGTTTCACATTTATTTAAACAGCATCTTCTTTTATCATTCTGGATACACGAATGTATAATATTTGTGTAAGATTTGATTTTATGTTATTTGTTTATGAAGGTGCAGTTTCATGTGTTCCGTACTAAGCACAGTATCTACACTCCTGGAAATGGAAAAAAGAACACATTGACACCGGTGTGTCAGACCCACCATACTTGCTCCGGACACTGCGAGAGGGCTGTACAAGCAATGATCACACGCACGGCACAGCGGACACACCAGGAACCGCGGTGTTGGCCGTCGAATGGCGCTAGCTGCGCAGCATTTGTGCACCGCCGCCGTCAGTGTCAGCCAGTTTGCCGTGGCATACGGAGCTCCATCGCAGTCTTTAACACTGGTAGCATGCCGCGACAGCGTGGACGTGAACCGTATGTGCAGTTGACGGACTTTGAGCGAGGGCGTATAGTGGGCATGCGGGAGGCCGGGTGGACGTACCGCCGAATTGCTCAACACGTGGGGCGTGAGGTCTCCACAGTACATCGATGTTGTCGCCAGTGGTCGGCGGAAGGTGCACGTGCCCGTCGACCTGGGACCGGACCGCAGCGACGCACGGATGCACGCCAAGACCGTAGGATCCTACGCAGTGCCGTAGGCGACCGCACCGCCACTTCCCAGCAAATTAGGGACACTGTTGCTCCTGGGGTATCGGCGAGGACCATTCGCAACCGTCTCCATGAAGCTGGGCTACGGTCCCGCACACCGTTAGGCCGTCTTCCGCTCACGCCCCAACATCGTGCAGCCCGCCTCCATTGGTGTCGCGACAAGCGTGAATGGAGGGACGAATGGAGACGTGTCGTCTTCAGCGATGAGAGTCGCTTCTGCCTTGGTGCCAATGATGGTCGTATGCGTGTTTGGCGCCGTGCAGGTGAGCGCCACAATCAGGACTGCATACGACCGAGGCACACAGGGCCAACACCCGGCATCATGGTGTGGGGAGCAATCTCCTACACTGGCCGTACACCACTGGTGATCGTCGAGGGGACACTGAATAGTGCACAGTACATCCAAACCGTCATCGAACCCATCGTTCTATCATTCCTAGACCGGCAAGGGAACTTGCTGTTCCAACAGGACAATGCACGTCCGCATGTATCCCGTGCCACCCAACGTGCTCTAGAAGGTGTAAGTCAACTACCCTGGCCAGCAAGATCTCCGGATCTGTCCCCCATTGAGCATGTTTGGGACTGGATGAAGCGTCGTCTCACGCGCTCTGCACGTCCAGCACGAACGCTGGTCCAACTGAGACGCCAGGTGGAAATGGCATGGCAAGCCGTTCCACAGGACTACATCCAGCATCTCTACGATCGTCTCCATGGGAGAATAGCAGCCTGCATTGCTGCGAAAGGTGGATATACACTGTACTAGTGCCGACATTGTGCATGCTCTGTTGCCTGTGTCTATGTGCCTGTGGTTCTGTCAGTGTGATCATGTGATGTATCTGACCCCAGGAATGTGTCAATAAAGTTTCCCCTTCCTGGGACAATGAATTCACGGTGTTCTTATTTCAATTTCCAGGAGTGTATATTCATCCTTTTTTGGTGTAGGTTGTGAGCGTTGTGCAGATGCATTTTTTCTAATTGAAACACGGAGTGATGATGGAAGGGAGAGGCTCTCTTTCCACTCTCCTTGCTCCCCACTCTCTCTCTATGCCCCCCCCCCCCTCCACACACATACAGACAAATATAGAAGTTCAGTCACACGTTGGCGATGCTCACAATTTAGCTGAAACTGCAGTTCTGCTTCTACTGAGAAGTTCTAAACTGTGAGGTGAAGTGGAGGTAATATCAAAGCAGCGTAAGAAAAAGCGGTTTCAAAAAAGGTGAAAAACTGCTAAGAGTGAAGGCACAACCAAGTTACATTCGAACTCTGTCTCCGCTAACAACGAAGCAAAAAGCAGTGGTTTGTAGTATATTTAAACAAGAGGCAGGAACACTTAACCGACCAACTTTATAAAGACATACTGTTTTTAGTCTATAAGAACCAATATGCATAAACATGGTAAGTATGGCTTCAGAAGATGCTTTGCAATGCGTCTGGTGTAAAATACTCTTTAGTTGACTGCAGTAATCTTAAGACGGAAAAACCATAAAGAATTGAGTACAATTTGTTGGTGATACTTTGAAAGACATTCGAGATATGTACTGGTGTTCGACAATGAGATGGTCTCTACTCCGTTCAGTTGAATATTTTGTTCGATGTTGCACACAGTTCTCGACTTATAGGGTGTCGTATTGTCCTGCAGTAATTGCCCTAGTCCGCCGAAATGCACAATGGATATGAATGGCTGCAGGTGAACAGGCAGGGTGCTTACGTACATGTCATTTGTCAGAGTCGTATCTAGACATATCAGGGGTCCCATATCACTCCAACTGCACACGCCCGACACCATTACAGAGCTTCCACCAGCTTCGACAGTCTCCTGTCGACATGCAGGCTCCATGGATTCCTGAGGTTGTCTCCATACCCTTACACGTCCATCCGCTCGATACAATTTGAAACGAGACTTGTCCGACCAGGCAAAATGCTTCCAGTCATCACCAGTCCAATGTCGGCGTTGACGGGCCCAGGAGAGATGTAAATCTTTGTGTCGTGCAGTCATCATCTGCAAACACCCGCACATTGCTATCCTCCCTATCCAAAAGATCATTTATGTAGATAGAAAACAACAGCGGACCTACCACAATTCCCTGGGTCACTCCAGATGATACCCTCATCTCCGATGAACACTCACCATCGAGGACAACGTACTGGGATCTACTACTTAAGAAGTCTTCGAGCCACTCACATACTTGGGAACCAATCCCACATGCTCGTACCTTAGTGTCTGCAGTGGGGCACCGAGTCAAACGCTTTCCGGAAGTCACGGAATATGGCATCCGTCTGATACCCTTCGTCCATGATTCGCAAGATATCATGTGAAAAAAGGGTGAGTTGCGTTTTGCGATGCTTTCTAAAGCCGTGCTGATGCATGGGCAGCAACTTCTTTGTCTCAAGGAAATTCGTTGTATTCGAACTCAGAATATGTTCGAGAATTCTGCAACAAACCGATGTTTAGTATATTGGTCGGTAATTTTGAGGATCCGTCCTTCTACCCTTCTTATATACAGGCGTCACCTGTGCTTTTTTCCAGTCGCTCGGGACTTTACGTTGGGCAAGAGATTCGCGATAAATGCAAGCTAAGTAAGGAGCCAATGCAGTAGAGTACTCTCTGTAAAACCGAATTGGAATCCCATCAGGAGCTGGTGTCTTATTTATTTTCAACCCATTCAGTTGCTTCACAACCCCAGGGATGTGTATCACTATGTCCTCCATACGGGAATCTGTACGAGACTCAAACGGCGTTATGTTTGTACGATCCTCCTGCGTGAAAGATTTCTCAAATGCTAAATTTAAAATTTCAGCTTTCATTTTGCTGTCATCCGTTGCCAGGCCAGACTGATCAGTGAGTGACTGGATTGAAGCCTTCGACCCGCTTACTGATTTTACGTAAGACCAGAATTTCCTTGGGTTTTCAGCAAGATCTTGCGCTAAGGTATGACGGTGGTAGTGGTTGAATGCTTCGCGCATTGTTCTTTTTACAGCTCTCTCTTGGTAAACCTGCAGTGCGGTTTGGTCGTCGATGAGTGAGTGTTTACGCCGGCCGGGGTAGCAGAGCGGTTCTAGGCGCTACAGTCTGGAACCGCGCGACCGCTACGGTCGCAGGTTCGAATCTTGCCTCGGGCATGTATGTTTGTGATGTCCTTAGGTTAGTTAGGTTTAAGTAGTTCTAAGTTCTAGGGGACTGATGACCTCAGAAGTTAAGTCCCATAGTGCTCAGAGCCATTTTTGAGTGAGTGTTTACATCGGGAGACAAAGTGGATTAAGTGGAGGGGACGTGGAGAGAGAGAACAATGCGTGCCGGCTGGGTTAGGCCCCGGTCGCCGGTCTCGTGAGATGGAGATGGAGTCGCTCGCTAATAGCCGGGGTCAAGGGCGGCGCCGGGCGGCGTGTTTGAAGCGGGCAGCCAAGGCCGACGGCTCGTGAGCGTGGGGCGGGCACGGGGTCCAGTCGCGGCAGTGTACAGCACACGACTCGCGGCCCGGGCGCTGCGTCTGCAGCAGCGCGCGGCCGTCCGCAAGGCCAGCCCTGCCTGGGGCGCCACGTGGGGACACCAGTCTAGTAACGATGCGACTCTCTGGCTGAAATCGGTAACGCGGAGGTGAATGCGTCGCACGTGTCGGCGTGTAAATCAACAGCCAATCACGACACGAGTAGGTCGTTGACGCAATCATAGAAACCTTCGGACGTAAAAATATCTCCGGTCGTCCCCCTAGGGTGTGTTAGAGGACCATTCTAATTACAGCCTCATTACGCTAACATCAATATGTTGCAGGATTATGGAACATGTTTTATTATAACCTATAACGACGTTTTTGAAGAACGAAAATCTCTTGTATAAACATCTCAAGGATCCAGAATGAGATTTTGTCTCTGCAGCGGAGTGTTCGCTGGTTTGAAACTTCCTGGCAGATTAAAACTGCGTGCTTGACCGAGACTCGAAGTCGGAGGCAAAGGTGCCGAGTTCGAGTCTCGGTCTGGCACACAGTTTTAATCTGCCAGGAAGTTTCATATCAACAAGGATTTCTGAAACAGAGGTCTTCCGGAACTCGTTCGTCCATAACATTCTCCCCAGACATCGGGGCCCAGGTTTATGACGTGTCCCTCGACTTCAGGATGGCAGGACGGCACTGTCGTGTAGTGAAAACAATACAACTTTACCAAGTATCGACCAAATTTCTGACTGGATTCGGGACTTCAAATCAGATGGTTCAAATGGCTCTGAGCACTATGAGACTCAACTTCTGAGGTCATCAGTCCCCTAGAACTTAGAGCTACTTAAACCTAACTAACCTAAGGACATCACAAACATACATGCCCGAGGCATGACCGTAGCGGTCCCACGATTTCAGACTGTAGCGCCTAGAGCCGCACGGCCACACCAGCCGGCCTTCAGGACGTCCTTGGACTTGGAACTCAACATGTCGTTCTTAACGGAACAAAATCGAAATGTAATTTTAGGAAGATACCAAGTAAGTGTCTAGGACCATCACCGTTTGTACACAGGAAGGAAAAAAATTTCGCAACAACGGAAAAAATAATTAATGTACAGCAATGAATGTCGACACTCTATCGAGCATGCTAGACTGCAACAGCTGTATGTGGGCGAGCTTTTTCCTGCTGGAAAAGAAACCCTGTAATGCTGTTCATAAATGACAGCACAACAGAACGAAACACCAGACTGAGGTGCAAATTTGCAGTCAGGTTGCGTGGGATAACCACGAGAGTGCTCCAACTGTCATACTAAATCGCACCCCAGGCCATATAGGTCCAGTGTCTCTAGCATGCTGACAGGTTGGTTGCAGGCCATCAACTAGTCGGTTTCTAGCCAAAACACGGTCTCCACTGCCACCGGGACAGAACCAGCTTCCATCAGAAAACTCAACAAATGGTTCAAATGGCTCTGAGCGCTATGGTACTTAACATCTGAGGTCATCAGTCCACCAGAACATAGAACTACTTAAACCTAACTAACCTAAGGACATCACACACATCCATGCCCGAGGCAGGATTCGAACCAGCAACCGTAGCAGTCGCGCGGTTCCAGACTGAAGCGACTAGAACCGCTCGGCCACATCGGCCGGCAAAACGCAAAAGACCTACATCCTACTCTCCAATGAGCTCTCACTTGACACCACTGAAGTCGCAAATGTCAGTGGTGTGGGAGCAGTGGAATGCACACTACAGGGCGGGATGGCTCTCCGCTGTCCCTGAAGCAACCGAATTCTAAAAGGTCGTTGTGTCACTGTGTAAGCAGGCTGTTTAGGTTTTTGTGTTGGTAACGCCACGTAGCGCTCTGTATGAAAATCACTTACTGCGCTGTGTGCAGTCTCTGGCTGGTTGGACTCATTGTTGAAATATTCGCTTGTGCACTGTTGGGCAGTTGGATGTGAGCAGCACGTAGCGTTGGGCAGTTGGAGGTGAGCCGCCAGCAGTGGTGGATGTGGAGAGAGAGATGCCAGAGTTTTGAGAGGTTGCTATAAGCGGACGATCTGGACGTGTGTCCGCCATAAAAAGGACATTTGTAAAGATAGATGTCATGAATTGATAGATACGTATTTGATGATTTTTGAACAATGTTATGGTAAATACATTGTTTGTTCTCTATCAAAATCTTTCATTTGCTAATTATGGTTCAAATGGCTTTGAGCACTAAGGGACTTAACTGCTGAGGTCATCAGTCCCCTAGAACTTAGAACTACTTAAACCTGCATAGCGGTCGCGCGGTTCCAGACTGTAGCGCCTAGAACCGCTCGACAACTCCGGCCGGCTGCTAACTATGCCTACCCGTTGTTAGTGCCTTCAGTAGTTAGAATCTTTTATTTAGCTGGCCGTATTGGCGCTCGCTGTGTTGCAGTAGTTCGAGTAACGAAGATTTTTGTGAGGCAAGTGATTCGTGAAAGGTATAGGTTATTGTTAGTTAGGGCCATTCTTTTGTAGGGATTATTGAAAGTCAGATTGTGTTGCGCTAAAAAATATTGTTTGTCAGTTCAGTTATGATCAGAATAAGTAAAGAGAGAACCGTTCAGTTTTACTCATCTGTCTTTGTATTAAATAACGTAGAAGTTTACTAGCACAGTCATTCATAATTTTTCGAAGGGTACGTTTCAACTATGGTGCCAACTGCTGCTCATGTTGCTGCTGCTGATGTAATACGATGCGCCAGAACCATACTCTGAACACGATGGTCTTCCTTCTAGGTAGTGCCGTATGGATGTCCGGAGCCCAGTCTTCTTGCAACTGTTCATTCTGAGGACCCCCACTGCCAGCAGTCATGTGTAGTGGCTACTTTCCTGCTAAGCCTTTATGCAGTATCGCAGAAGGAATGACGAACTTCTCGTAGTCATATTACAGAATCTCGTCAACGGGATTCTTGACTAACATCAACTCGCCACGTCCAACCTCCAAAGTGACCAATACTCACTACTGTTACAGCGTATATTTAAAGCAAACACGATATGCATTCTCTCCACTCATATGGGAATGGTGGGAAATGCAAATTGACATCGTCTTTAAGATGTAGAAACACGCCTACCAACTTTCATTTAAGTCGCACAACTCCGTCGAGTTCTTTTTCCGTCAGTGTAGTTACTCACTTCTCATCGGGGACGTTCGCTGGCACTTGTAAGACCTGCAGTTTCACGTGCTGTGACGTACGCACCACTGCCTGTTTTTCTCGTGGGCCTTGATCAGCCGCCAATTACGCCACAAATGGTTCGTTTGACGTCAGTGAGAAAAATCTTCAGAAGTAAAACTAACTCGAGCATACCCCAAGGACGTGTTCTAGGACCATTATTAATTACGGTAATATCTCATTGACGTCCGTATGTTGTAGAATTATGCAATATTTTGAGAGGTGGCATGAGCCCCATCCAATATTTCTATCTTACGATTTTCGTCTCTAATTGCATGCAGTGAAAAGTTGCTATTCCTTCACACGCGGACTTCCCACGCAGCGTCTCTCGTCACCCAGGTGGTCCGGTGACAGGCGGGCTCTGCGGATCTCGAGAGGGTTAAGCCGACGAGTGTGAGGGAGTCGAGTGAATGCTTTCCAGACGCCGACATTGTCAAGAGACACGCCAGCAGGGGCCTGAAGTAGCGGCTGGGCTAGAGGTTCCGTTACTTCGCAGAAACTTAGCGAAAACACTTTCTGGAGGGCTACCAGCGAGGCATGGGAATGACTTGTGTACCCAGGCAGTTGTGGCGGGAAAATTCCCGCGCTTTCTGCAAAATAGTAACTGTGATTGGCTTGCTCAGGGCATAGCTCCGTGACGTAGCAAAATCAGCGCAGAAATTGGCGCCAAGAATCTCCATTGGTGGAATGGTAGTGCTCCGGCAATGGAGTGGAATTTTCCGCCGGTTTTCGAGTTGCTGATTGGAACGTTTAACCACGGCCACTGTCGTTGGGGCAGGAATGTTCTGTGTTCGGCCTGTACGGGTGCTCAGGGGTAGTCGGGTCTCGCCTTTCGGTCGAGGACGTCGAAGCAACCAGCCATCGCCTCCGGTACGCCAGATCGTGTTCTGGCAGTTAAGAAGACAGTTTGGTAATGTATGTCCGCAGCACCGGCAGATAGGGATTTTCCTAGGTGATAATCAGAGCTCAGCAGAGCGCGCCTGTTCGTCTTTTTCTAACTTTGTTCTGTCTTGAGTAGCAGCAATTAATGTTGGGTTAGCTGTGTGTCTCTCTTAAGATTTTAGTGGCAAGGAATTGGTTCCACATACCACTTCGTCATAAACCTCACAATCTAGTTTAGGGACAACTTCACCTTCACAGCATTTGTTTGAGTATCCAATTTGAGCCAATTTGATGTATTATAAATGTTTCATGTGTTTTTGTTTATTATTTTGTGTTTAGTCTTAATAAATCATATTGTTATTTTGGACGGAAATTTCATTCTGTTAATCGGTAGAGCAACCCATCATTTCTCACTACGTTAATGAAACCTTCCTTTATTTAACTTATTTATCAAATTAAATTATTGCAGATGCCAAACTCTTTTCTACTCCACTTGCAGGGTTGATTACAGTCAGTTGGCGTATATTTTTTAATCCATGTGCAACAGCAAAAGTCGGAGTTAGAATAGGGGGGGCTTAGAGCATCGTTTACATATGTAGATTCTAGAATTTAGTGTTAAATACACTGCTTGCCCCGGCACCTCGCATAAAATGGCGACCCTTAGCCTCGGATCTTTCCTGTGAATCGCTGATAAGCAAGTATTATTAGTAGTAGGGACATTCAGAATTTTTTTGCTTAATTTTTTTAATTGATTAATACCCAAGTTTTTTTCTGGTGGCTCCGCGTTTAGTTTTAAGAAGCGGCGCATGATTACAGTTTTTGTTTTCAGTGTATATATTCATTTGTTCATTGTTTTTGTGTTCCTTTGATGGTGTGTCCGTATCACATCCCACTTTGTGGGGTTTGTGTGCGGTTTCTGTACCACAACAAATCGTGCATATAATTACAGCGTTGGAGAGGCGTTGTTGAAATTTTATGTGTATGTGTAAAAAATATATGGAGTAGGTTAATTTTATTGTGCATTTTAGATAAATTTGTATTTCATGAATGATAACGAGAAGTAAGGCACGACTATTATCGAGCGAAGATAAAACAAAAGAGGATAGCATAATGGACAAGGGGCAGTTTACTGACTGGAATAGGTTCAGAGATGAGATGGGCACATTTTTAACGGGACAGGACGCCAGGGTCATTGATGAGGAAGGTGATTTGGGCGCGATCTCAGAGCAGCGTTGCGGCCGTGATTATGATAGTGAAGTAGAGGATGAAACAGAGACAGGCACACAGGTCGAGACGGTAGCAGAAGTTTATAATCAAACGAACGATAGCAGACAGGGGTTAGCTCGGCCACGTCAGAGCTCTAGCGCCCAGGTGTCCAGAGTTACATCTCCCACGTTTGAAGAGCATCAAAAAGATGACGTAAACCCAATACTGAGTTTCCTACGATCAATGAAAGAAGAAGCTGACGAAAAGCGTAAGAGGGAGAAGGAAGACGAGGAGAAACAACTTAAGAAGGAGAAGGAAGAAGATGAGAAACAACATAAGAAGGAGAAGGAAGAAGCTGACGAACAGCGTAAGAGGGAGAAGGAAGAAGAGGAGAAACAACGTAAGAAGGAGAAGGAAGAAGCTGACGAACAGCGTAAGAGGGAGAAGGAAGAAGCTGACGAACAGCGTAAGAAGGACACTGAGGCAATAATTTCCACATAGGGGAAATTCGTGGAGAATTACTAACAACAAAAAAAGAATGTGGAGAAGTAAAACAAATGTCAATGGCTGCACAAAAAGTAGCAGGCCTGGCCAAAACAGCAGCAGTAGGGGCAATGAAAGTCGCGGAAGCAACTTCTAAACTCGCAGGGCGCTTGCGACGTACAACACAATCCCACTCAAAATCCCTAGCATTCTTAAAAACTCAAGGTAATATCGCGGTTGCGAACACCACGAAACGAATGGAAGAAGTAGAGAGTCGGATAGCAAAACTAGAGCAAAACGGGCACACGAGCACTGCGCATTCGAATACCAATGGTGGAGTACACAGAATTGTTTCTCCAAGGAAAAGCCCGCCGTTCTCTAGCCCAGTGACAGAGTGCGGAACTAACAATGCACACGCAGAAACAGCGAGTAATAGCTCCAATAATTGTAGCCCACTTAGGAGAGTGAATTCTGAGAGCCACTTCCACTGTGATGCAGAGGCAGCACATCACAGTTATCAGCAGGATAGATCAGGACACTCAGCAGACGTGAAAGTATCGGAAACGAGTGACAACACCAGTGCGAGAATCAGACAGGATTTTGATCATAATCACTTCCTGTCGATACTAAATTTCCAGAAGTTCAAAGAAAATGGAGGGTCGATGCATCCGAAGAGCTGGGTGATGCAGTTTACAAATTCATTACCGGCATCATGGCCAACCCAGGCAAAATTAGAATTCATGTGTGGACACATCGAAGGCCAAGCCGCGGAAAAGATGCGGGGTGTGGCAGTGACGTGTCGGACTTATCAGGAATTTGTTGGTGCATTCCTGCGGACCTACTGGTCAAAGGAAACGCAAGACAGGATTAAAGAGGAAATAATATTTTGTCCTGAACTGGAAGTGTCCGGGCGTAGGAGCGCAACCAAATTTCTTGATGATTTACTCAAGAAGAATCAAGTTTTAGATATGAAACTTCCTGGCAGATTAAAACTGTGTGTCCGACCGAGACTCGAACTCGGGACCTTTGCCTTTCGCGGGCAAGTGCTCTACCAACTGAGCTACCGAAGCACGACTCACGCCCGGTACCCACAGCTTTACTTCTGCCAGTACCTCGTCTCCTACCTTCCAAACTTTACAGAAGCTCTCCTGCGAACCTTGCAGAACTAGCACTCCTGAAAGAAAGGATATTGCGGAGACATGGCTTAGCCACAGCCTGGGGGATGTTTCCAGAATGAGATTTTCACTCTGCAGCGGAGTGTGCGCTGATATGAAACTTCCTGGCAGATTAAAACTGTGTGCCCGACCGAGACTCGAACTCGGGACCTTTGCCTTTCGCGGGCAAGTGCTCTACCAACTGAGCTACCGAAGCACGACTCACGCCCGGTACCCACAGCTTTACTTCTGCCAGTACCTCGTCTCCTACCTTCCAAACTTTACAGAAGCTCTCCTGCGAACCTTGCAGAACTAGCACTCCTGAAAGAAAGGATATTGCGGAGACATGGCTTAGCCACAGCCTGGGGGATGTTTCCAGAATGAGATTTTCACTCTGCAGCGGAGTGAGCGCTGATATGAAACTTCCTGGCAGATTAAAACTGTGTGGCCGACCGAAACTCGAACTCGGGACCTTTGCCTTTCGCGGGCAAGTGCTCTACCAACTGAGCTATCGAAGCACGACTCACGCCCGGTACCCACAGCTTTACTTCTGCCAGTACCTCGTCTCCTACCTTCCAAACTTTACAGAAGCTCTCCTGCGAACCTTGCAGAACTAGCACTCCTGAAAGAAAGGATAATGCGGAGACATGGCACACAGTTTTAATCTGCCAGGAAGTTTCATATCAGCGCACACTCCGCTGCAGAGTGAAAATCTCATTCTGGAAACATCCCCCAGGCTGTGGCTAAGCCATGTCTCCGCAATATCCTTTCTTTCAGGAGTGCTAGTTCTGCAAGGTTCGCAGGAGAGCTTCTGTAAAGTTTGGAAGGTAGGAGACGAGGTACTGGCAGAAGTAAAGCTGTGGGTACCGAGCGTGAGTCGTGCTTCGGTAGCTCAGTTGGTAGAGCACTTGCCCGCGAAAGGCAAAGGTCCCGAGTTCGAGTCTCGGTCGGGCACACAGTTTTAATCTGCCAGGAAGTTTCATATCAGCGCACACTCCGCTGCAGAGTGAAAATCTCATTCTGGAATTTTTAGATAGTCCATATAGCAACGGAGAAATCATTAAATTTTGCTTTTCCAAATTGCCAGTTAGGTACCAACAGACACTTGTTGGGAAGTGTGGATCTGACATAGAAGCATTCAAGAGTCTATTGCGCGAACTCGAAGTAGTCTTTGATAAACAAGACGCAAAGGACAGGAAGAAGGGGCAAAGTAACACATACCACGGGCCAGGAAGGGAAGACGACAACAGATCGCATAATAGCACTGGTCAGTTAGGAAACCAGGGTTACGGAAGTCAAGGTTACACTATTCAAGGTTATGGAAACCAAAGACACGGAAACCAGAACGTCAGGGAGCAGGGTCAATCTAGACAAGGAATCTGGGATAGGAGGAATAACGAACGGCAAAGCGACCGTAATTGGAGAGAGCGAAACCAAGGACAACAGTGGAACCAGGAGATTGAAACTAGACCCGCAAATCCTAATGCACGTCAGAGGAGGGGAAGCTTAACAAGTGATTGACGCCAGACTAGTGCGAACACAGGTCGCCGGAATTTCGCACGTAATCTCGGACCTGGCCAACTACGGATGATACATTACGAAGATTTATCAGAAATCCTGCTCGAGGAACATAAAGCAACTCCTCGACAAGATCGGCAGCCTCTTATCACAGTAGCAATAGCTGAAAAGAGTATGAATGCGATAATAGATAGTGGAAGCTACATAACAGCAATATCTGAGGCAGCATACAAGAGGTGCTCTCAGGAGATGGACTGACCTGTCCTATCGGTTAAGAAAACCAAAATAAAAGGGGCATTAGCGGGTAAATGTACGGAGGTCACCCAACAAACAAGACTGGAATTCTACTGCCAAGGACACAAAATAAAAAATAGTGTCTAACTTCTGGATAGTGTCAAGTCTGGCGATCGACATGATAATAGGTACGGACTTCCTAAATGAACGTGAAGCGATAGTTGATCTAGGACGAGGTGAAGTGGTTTTGAGGAAAGGGAATCCCGTCCACATTAAGTTCGACGACCAGCTGATCCCAGCTCAACTACCGTCTAACTGTGTACGGATAAACTATGCGTGTCTGAAAGACAGAAAGGAAGAACAGGTCGACGTTGCGGGTAGGGGAGAGGACACGGATGAGAATGAAGTCGGAATAATGGGAGAAATAAAGGAGAAAATAGGAGAAAAAGTGGAAGCAATAAAGAATATAAGGTGCGACCGCCGCAAAGAACTTCATAAATTACTAGTAGAACATGCGGAGGTCTTCCTTCCCAAGACAGGATCAATAAAGAACTTCCAATATGAATTTCGTGTACGTCCGCACAACCAGTTTCGTGTGCCACCCTATCCAATCCCCTTGGCATATCGACAGAAAGTAGCAGCTGAAATTACGCGAATGCTGAGTGAAGGAATAATAGAACCTACAGCTTCAGCCTATAATAACCCGTTAAGAGTAGTCGAGAAGGCAGATGGTAGTATTCATTTAGTCTTGGACTCGCGACAAATTAATACCATAATAGAACCCGAAACAGACAAACCGGAACGATTAGAGGAACTCTTACAAAACTTCCATGGAATATCAATCTTCTTATCAATTGATCTAAAATCGAGTTTCTGGCAGATTGAGCTCCATCCAAATTGCAGACAGTACACAGCCTTTTTAGCATTTGGAACATGTTACCGGTTTCGTCGTCTACCATTTGGTTTGAACGTTTCATCTGCCGCATTCATTCGGGGGCTGGACGGCATACTAAGCGATAATTGAAACGTCATGTCACCAGCTATGTGGACGATTTGCTGATCGCGGAGAAATCTTGGGGAGAGCACAGTGCGGTCCTCGGTGAACACCTTGCGACATTCAAGGAATACGGAGTGACTATCAATATCGAAAAATCGAATTTTGGGACGTCCTCTGTCAAATTTCTAGGACATATCATCACGGGTGAGGGCATTGCGCCAAATCCCGAAAAGATCGAAGCGATTGAAAAGTTTCCCATTCCTACGACAAAGAAGCAGTTAAGGGGATTCTTGGGGATCATAAATTTTTACAACCGCTTTATACATGTCAAAACTCAGAGCAGTCCTGGGTTGCATCAACTTACAGGAAAGAAGATTCCTTGGGAATGGGATGAGGCGGCCGAATCCGAATGGAAAGCATTAAAATTCGCATTATTACAAGCACCCATCCTACCACACCCTAATTTAGCAGAAGAGTTTTGCATAGTAACGGACAGTTCATACTCAGGTCTGGGTGTCATGGTGTTCCAAGACTATGTACATGAAGGAAACAGGGTGTGGAAGACAATTGCGTTTGGCAGCAGAGTACTAGCCAAGAGTGAGAGGAATTACTCAGTAACCGAGTTAGGGGCGCTGGCTATTGTATGGGCGTTTGAAAAATTCAGATACCTTCTGTTTGGTCGCAAGACGAGGGTCTACACAGACCACAAGGCACTCGAGTTCTTGATGACTGCAAAGCTTAATCAAAGGCGGCTCATTAGGTGGGCATCATATCTGCAGCAGTACAACTTTTCGATAGAATATATCCCCGGCAGTCAGAACATTATTGCAGACGCCTTATCACGGTCACCGATCGGATTTGATCACAACATTGAAGAAGATCTGGAGGAAAATCACTACTGCCTTTTCTATATGCAGAAAGTAGCCTTTGAAAATTTTATTACCTGTAGTATGCAGGACATCAAGAAGGAGCAAGACAAGGACCCTGCCCTAGTGTTATTGAAACAGAAATGGATAGACAGAAGACACGCCACCATAAGGCAGTTTTATCTCTTGTGGAAAGGCATAATTTTCCACCGAAATTATGCAAATGACACTGAATGGGGGGTATGCATCCCTGAACACCTAATAAACAAGGTTATATGGCATCCTCACCTCAGCTATGGACGCTTCGGACCACGCAAGTGCAATCTCAAGCTAAGGACCAAGTGTTACTTTCGAAACATGGAGCGTCGAATTCGGAGGGTACTGTCGGTGTGTAAAGACTGCCAAAAGGCTAAGCACACCACTGTGAGCAAGCAGGCACCATTATACCCAATCGTACCGACCAAATTAAGACAATTAGCAGTAATAGATTTGATGGGACCTTTGCCAAGAACAAGAAGAGGATATACTTACGTATTAGTGTTTGTTGAACTAACGTCCAAATACGTTACCTTTACGCCACTGAAGAGGGCGACAGGACGAACTATATCACGAGCCCTAATCCGGGATTTCCTACCACAGGTTGGTCATGTGAGTAGAATTATTTCTGATAACGGGAAACAGTTTAAGTCAAAAACATGGAAGGAGACGTTGCGTCGATGTAAAATTGATCCCATTTTTATATCTTCACACCATCCGAGCTCGAATGCTGCAGAACGGGTTATTAAAGAACTCGGAAACTTGTGCCGGTTGTACTGTAACAAACAGCACACGACATGGGACGTTTTCCTTAAAGACTTCCAGGAGGTGATCAATGAGGCACCCCATGGGATAACAAAATTGGCACCCATTACAGTACTGAAAAACCGGATTCCTAAGGACTTGATAACCGAGGTCGTAAACTTCCCACCAAGGGCGCGAACGCAGCACCAAGCCATAGTGGATTTGGCTCTCAAGAGGATACGGGCTGCAACAGAGGTCAGGCAGAGACGTGCCGACAGGGGAGCTCGTCTACGACACTTCCAAATTGGACAAAAGGTGCTCGTTAAGTCTTTCCGACTTTCGAACAAACAAAAAATGAAATGCCAAAAATTCTATTCTGTTTACAACGGCCCGTACCGTATAAGGAGAGCAGCTCACCACAATGCTTACGAATTGGAGACGCTGAAAGGAAAGAAGTCCATAGGACTCCACCACATCTCTCACATAAAGGAGTTCGTGGAATAGTAGCGGTGTAAGTGGTGTACATAGTAGAATGGGCAAATACATGAACCTTGCTATAGTAGTAGTGTAAGCGGTGTACATAGTAGAATAGGCAAAGATATGAACCTTTCTTCGGGGAACAATAATCGTTGCATTAATAGATTAAGATTGTTAAAGTATTAAAACGCTGCGTTTTCTCGCATAAGAATTTACTGCTGTTAACTTTTTTTTGTCTATGTTCGGGATCTCCTCTGTCGTTGCGATAAGAGGCACTACCTTTCCATGAGCAATGTTTTTTTCCTTTCCTATCTGGTGTCCATGTTAAGGGATAAAGATGAGTGACGAGATGTCGCACAAACGGGCGCATACAAGAACGTGCTCTTAGAAGCGTTCTGAGAAGTCGTGATACGCTCCATAGCAGCCACAACCAGTTCGTGAGACGTTCATACCAATGCTTGCAGGCACGCGTCAGTGCACTGCAAGATTGTGGTATATTGCGTGATTTCGAGGATGAATATGGGCAGTATAGTTTTTTGCAGAGCTGCGCCAGCATCGTTGTCTTGCAAGTCGGGGTGAACCTGTGAGCGTTTGACTCCAATGGTGCCCTAGACGAGAGAAATGCGGGCATAAAGCCTACCATGCCAATGTGCTGGTTGGGGATTTAGCGTGCCGCTCGTGACTGTCACAGACGAATAACCAGGGACTTATACTTGGATATTCGTGACATACTGTGTAGCTGGCGTGTGTTGGGCGACTGAATCCTCAACAGGAACCAGTCCTGGCTTGGTCGTATTACATTGCCTCTGGAAAGGTGTGCTTTGATCGCGAAAACCGCATCACATAGAGAAGGAAGTTGCAACTATAGATTTATTGTCGTGTATAGCCATGGCTAACCCAGTCTCTGGAGTTTCAGTGAGGCGTAATGAAAACTCGGGGGTCATGTCGTACGGCGCGCACATCACTGTCGTCAATAGCGGCGAGCAGCGAGACATCTCAACGTAACAGGAATTATGTAAGAGTATTGTATAAGGTAAACAAACAAAAAAAAAGGATACGATATACTAGGATAAGTTAAACTGTAGGATTCAACAATAACTAGATTAATGTTGTGGGGGTTTTCTACCACAAGTGTTTGGCACGCGCCTGTTGGGATGTTATTTTTCAGGTCATCAAATCACAGACCCAAGATGGAGGGACGACCGGCGAGCGAACGTAGAATAGTTGCTTGTTCTTTATAAGCTCAGTAAAACTTCGACATGCATAATAACATAATTTATTCAAAAGACATAGAATGTAGATCGTTGGCAAATGGTAGTTAATTCTTGAGCATGTCTACTGTCGATCTATATAATTAATAGTAATATTAGTGCAGGCCCACACATTTAGTTGTTCATCCATTACATAGCATCAGTTATCACACACCATGTACAATACTGAGATCGGTCTCTACACAAATATCAAAATAAATTATTTCCATGTCTAGATTAGATACACCAAGATAGCTGAAGATAAATAACTATAAAATTAAAATTAGAGTGTCTGAAATGACAGACCATCAATGTATCGTTATGTAAATTTATTATAACATAGAAGGTCATGGGGAAAAGTTAGGCATATGATTTTTGTAAGAATTGTGCAGATGACGGGGATCGTGGCAATGCAGAGGCTAGCCGGAGCAAAAACAAGAGGTCATCAGTTACCCGCAAGAAGAGAGCGTCAGCGCGCCACCTGACGTGAAGGGCGCGAGAGCATCCGGTCCTACAAGCTGACAGTCACCGGGCCATATACCTGAGGGATTAGGTGGCAGACAGCCCTCGCCAGGCCACAAGCGAAAGTGAGGCTGGCCGTTGACACTGACACGCGACCCACACGCGACAGCCTGCTAGCTCTCCGGACGTGGCAGCCGTTTGGAGGGATTCCCTGTGGCAGACCACGTTGTCGTGAGTACACGAAGAAAATCACATATCGTGTCAAAACCTGTGCCTCATGTGCCTCAGGACAGAAAGGGACGCTATATACTCACCTGTTTGGGTTTTTACAACTCACTAGCATTGGCCGATCTGCATACATAAAGCAGTATCGTGCCACACTAACAAATGTATGGTCTCATTTCTAACTTCTCCTCTCTATTAGAGAGCAGTTTTAGCAATCGTCGCTCCTAGTTCGATCCTCTAAGGATGACCTCACACACTTGTGGAGTCACTGTGCTTGCCATCATCCCTCGTCGAACTGCAATATTGGGAAACATAAAGTACTGTCCAGCGAGAGAAGAGACCTAGACTAGTAATGTATCCCAACAAGTAGACCTCAGAGACAATTAATCGACGTGAGGAGAGCCTATCACTGTGTCTTCCTACCGGACTGCCATGATCATATGCGTGGGTCTTGGTGCAATCTCAACAGAGTACTGCAGATGCTCCAGCACACCCTATTGCCGTTGCAACAACGTAGCAACGACACCCGACGTTTAGCCCTATGTGATGTCAGTACTGTGGAATTTGTGAAGTGCTTCGAATATTTCTAACAATGTGATTTAGTGCCTCATTCTCAGCACAGTCGTGAACTTTGTGCAATGTGCACGCACAACTTGATGCCCCATGAACCTTGTTTTTTTTTCTTAAATTTCTTTCTCTAGTGTTGTTTTTGTAATGTATGTTATACCTTGTATGTATTTGTGTTTTACACTGTAATTCTTATTACAAATTACTGTATTGTTCTCCACACCATGTTTTTTTTTTTGTATTTTGTATTTATAGTTGTGTGTATGCAAACAGTGTGCCTGAAGTCCACATAAACTGAAGCAGATACCACCACTGTCATTGTGAATGGACCATCAGTTCAGGGAACATTTTGTAACGGTTATTCTTGCTGCAGGGAGACAGAATGAATCGGAGGTTGTAACTAGATTCTGAAAGCTCACAAAGAGATTGTTAACTTAAATAGTATCACGTGTGACTGAGGTCAGGTTAGTTTCATGATTCAAATTGTTGTAAAATCTTGGGCGTTTAATTGCGGAGCACCCCAACTCTGATTGTAAAGAATAAAGTGCTCCATATTTGGCTCACATGCCCGGGCCATACTTAGAGCATGAATGTCTGTGTGAATCGGTGTTTGGAAGGGGCTCCCTGGGTATGGATCTGTGATGTGAGTGTTAGTGTTCCATATTAAGAAGGGGAAGTTGGCTACATCATAAATAATCCTCCCTCTACGAGCTGCATTTTTCAGTTGCAACGATTTTTTTATAGAGTGCGGCATGTGGAGTCAGTTCGTAAGATTGTTCTTGGGCGATTGAATCATTACCTTGCTCCTAAGTGAACCAACCGCTCACCAATTACAATCTAAAATGGCGTAGGGGCTATGAGAGGTGGCATGAGCCCCCTCTCATATTTCTATCTTACGATTTTTGTCTCTAATTGCATGCAGTGAAAAGTTGCTATTCCTTCACACGCGGACTTCCCACGCAGCGTCTCTCGTCACCCAGGTGGTCCGGTGACAGGCGGGCTCTGCGGATCTCGAGAGCGTTAAGCCGACGAGTGTGAGGGAGTCGAGTGAATGCTTTCCAGACGCCGACATTGTCTAGAGACACGCCAGCAGGTGCCTGAAGTAGCGGCTGGGGTAGAGGGTCCGTTACTTCGCAGAAACTTAGTGAAAACACTTTCTGGCAGGCTACCAGCGAGGCGTGGGAATGACTTGTGTTCCCAAGCAGCCTTGGCGCGCAAATTCTCGCGTTTTCTGCGAAATAGTAACTGTGATTGGCTTGCTCAGGGCATAGCTCCGTGACGTAGCAAAATCAGCGCAGAAATTGGCGCCAAGAATCTCCATTGGTGGAATGGTAGTGCTCCGGCAATGGAGTGGAATTTTCCGCCGGTTTTCGAGTTGCTGATTGGAACATTTAACCACGGCCACTGTAGTGGGGGCGGGAATGTTCTGTGTTCGGCCTGTACGGGTGCTCAGGGGTAGTTGGGTCTCGCCTTTCGGTCGAGGACGTCGAAGCAACCAGCCATCGCCTCCGGTACGCCAGATCGTGTTCTGGCAGTTAAGAAGACAGTTTGGTAATGTATGTCCGCAGCACCGGCAGATAGGGATTTTCCTAGGTGATAATCAGAGCTCAGCAGAGCGCGCCTTTTTCTAACTTTGTTCTGTCTTGAGTAGCAGCAATTAATGTTGGGTTCGCTGTGTGTCTCTCTTAAGATTTGAGTGGCAAGGAATTGGTTCCACATACCACTTCGTCATAAACCTCACAATCTAGCTTAGGGACGACTTCACCTTCACAGCGTTTGTTTGAGTATCCAATTTGAGCCAATTTGTTGTATTATAAATGTTTCATGTGTTTTTGTTTATTATTTTGTGTTTAGTCTTAATAAATCATATTGTTATTTTGGACAGAAATTTCATTCTGTTAATCGGTAGAGCAACCCATCATTTCTCACTGCGTTAATGAAACCTTCCTTTATTTAACTTATTTATCAAATTAAATTATTGCAGATGCCAAACTCTTTTCTACTCCACTTGCAGGGTTGATTACAGTCAGTTCGCGTATATATTTTAATCCATGTGCAACAGCAAAAGTCGGAGTTAGAATAGGGGGGGCTTAGAGCATCATTTACGTATGTAGATTCTAGAATTTAGTGTTAAGTACACTGCTTGCCCCGGCACCTCGCAATTTTTATAACTACATGATATCCAGAGCTCTCTAGAATGGGTGTCGTAGTTGCTGATTGACGGTTGAGTTTGGCTCTATCGCGTAGTGAACATAATACAGTCTTACCCAGTGTCGGACGAAATATGTGACTGTCTTCAGGGCTTCCTTGAAGACGGAGCTCAACATGTCGAGCTTAACGGAAGAAAATCGACACATGTAAAGGAAATTTCAGTAGTATCGGTAGCAGGGGTCAATGGGCTGTTGCGGTTTGCGTATAAGGAAACTAATGGATACCATCGGAAGCTTCATGAGCCTGTTCGCATAGGACCTAGTTGTCTGTAAGAAGGTAGCGACGTCAGAAGTCTGTTCGAATTGCAGGCCGACCTTGGAGGATATCGATTAGTTCAGAGACTGGCAATTGTCCTCGAACGTAAATGATGCACCATACTTTGCATAAATAGGCGAAGAAACCCACTGCTCTTCGCTTACACTATAGGCGACAAATCGCTCCAGAGTTAGGAGTAACTATCCAGTGCGAAGCAAAGGGTAATGACCACATAAATCAAATTATAGGGAATTTAGACGCTAGGCTGAGATTATTTAGAAGAATCCTTATGAGGTGTTATCACCCACGAAGAAGGTAGTACACAATGGTTCTTATATTGTGAGAAATAGCGTTTTGACTACCTGGATGAAACCGAAACTAGTCATCCAGTAAATAAAAGTGAAATTTGCAACTTTGGCTGTTCTCTTCGATGTGTTGATTAACACATGGTGCTGCCCTGCAAGTACTCAAACATGCTGGTAGTTTGTAATGATTTTTCTGTTTTTATGTCCTCTCAAACTTTGTTTTATTGATTAATTTGTTTTCGTGACACATTGCGAAGAACTTGAAATTTTTCTTCGTAGTTGAAAACCTTTCTGTTGTGGCGTAACAAGACAGCCACGCCACTCGGAAGTAGCCGAAAGGCACACGTTAACTCACGCAGGCTAGAGATAGGTCTGATACAGGATACGTAATGAATGCTATAAAGAAAAGTACGTAGCTGCTGGAATACTTAACTTTAATCCATCCTTGTGGTACATCGCTCTTGACGATACAAGTGAGACTCTTTAGATACAAGCTATGTAAGGCTAATGGCGCCTTGCTAGGTCGTAGCCATTGACTTAGCTGAAGGCTATTCTAACTATCTGCTCTGAAAATGAGCGAGGCTTCGTCAGTGTGCATCGCTAGCTACGTCGTCCGTACAACTGGGGCGAGTGCTAGTAAGTCTCTCGAGACCTGCCGTGTGGTGGCGTTCGGTCTGCGATCACTGACAGTGGCGACACGCGAGTCCGACAAGTACTAATGGACCGCGGCCGATTTAAAGCTACCACCTAGCAAGTGTGGTGTCTGGCGGTGACACCACACTTTCCAACAGTGTAAATGTCGGCTGCACTTAAGGAGACAGAGTTTTGCATGTTTCCGCCCTTAGAAGGAAAACAGGACGGATAATAAAGGAACACGGTACTACTGTACATACTGCCTAATTAAGATTATTCGTCGTATTAGTCAGCCCAAGTGTTTGAGACCCAAGAAAATGCGTGTGGCTGCAGTAACTTCAGGCCTAGGTTCGTGCGTGAAGACGTTCCTCATCTGTCAGTTCGAAGGTTGAGGTCCAGGAAACCTCCACTACAGTCTTAGCAGAGGTACTATTAGACGCTACTTGGTTCGAACATTCCTGCCGACAGCTGAAAGCTCTTAACAAAATTCGAACGTCACATGGTGTGTGTCACGATCCTCTGTACAAATGGAGCAAAAGCTCAAGTCCTCAGTGTGACTGTAGTGGTCTGAGCCAAGTAGTGGACCTTATTATGACTGCTACTTCAGAGCGCAACCAGGACAAATGTCGGATCTACATGAACGGATGGATGGTGCTGTTTCCTCGCTGAATGGCTTACATTAATATTTAACGATTAACCTTGCTGTCCATCTTCCTTAAAAGACGGTCAACTTCTTAGCGTAAATTTGTTAGTCACTTCATTGTTCATTTTATTATTCTTTTTATTGCTGATTGTAATGTGCATTGAACAGCACATCTTACTGTCCATTTTAATGTTTTTATTGACTCTTTTTGCAGTTTATTTTTACTGGTCATTTTACAGTCCATTGCACTGTATTTTTTGCTTTTCATTTTACTACATATTTTATGTCTGTTATACAGCTAATACATTATAACGTGATGCATTCATCTGTCCATACGTCCAAGTGTTCACACTAAACGATAAATAAAATAAATCACCTTTTCTGCACTACCGAGATTCAGCTTCCAGCTGCCGAACTGTGCTTGGCTAATCATCATCATGATCTGTGTCAAACGAGAGACAGCTACCCATATGAGTAAACTGGTCCCCACCTGGGGTGTCAGATACGACAATTCTCTTAGGTTATGCAATGAAAATACTTCCCTTAAAATTGACTGTGACAAGAACTTTATTCTCACACGCATCAGCTAAAAAGAGAGTTTTATTTGTCATCCAAACAGTAGATTTACTGATGGACTATTTTGTGTCTCTCCCATTTCACCGACATGGACGAGTCCTCTAGTCCGGACACAAGGCGTATTCCTTCACAGAAACTGCATCTGACGTTTCTTTTCTTCAGAAGTGAATACATGTACCAGTTTTCTAGAAGATTGGAGAAACCACGTCGGAATCTCCCCCTGATTCATCTTTCGCTCGCGGCACCATCCTCGATTCTTGCCTGTCCGCCGCTTCTCTCGCCTTCCGGAACAATAACGAAATGGCATGGAAATCAAGCAATAAGTTCTATGCTGATTACATCAATGAACTGGATATTTTCCACTGCTTTTTTTTTTCAAGACTAGTAAGCAGTAATTTAATCTTTGCCTTAAGTTATTACGTACCATTACAGTCGGTAATCAGCGTGGGCAGGGAAATCAAATATCACTGTCATGGTTCAAGTAGTAGACAATTATTACTATTTTCGGAGCACACTAACTGACAATGCCTGAAGTAAAGAGCGTATGAAGTGCTGACTGGCAATAATAAGAAAAGATTTTCTACACATATCTAAAAAGTTTTGCATCACTCGTTCCGTCCGCCCCTGGTAGATGAGTGGTTTCGGCAAAGTAGCTCAGCGTGTTCGGTCAGAGGGCTGTGTGCTCTCTGTAATAAAAAAAACTGAGTCAAGGAGTCAACGGATGTCTTGTGACGTCGACCCGGACCAAACGCAACGAACTATATCGAACAAAATGAAAAAAAAAGTGATCAGCGCCTAAGAATGTCAAACATCACGGCCCGGGTTCGATTCCTGACTGGCTCGGAGATTTTCTCCGCTCAGGGAGTGGGTGTTGTGTTGTCCTAATCATCATCATTTCATCCCCATCGATGCCTAAGTCGCCGAAGTGGCGTCAAATCGAAAGACTTGCACCAGGCGAAATGTCTACCCGACGGGAGGCCATAGTCACACGACATTTACGTTTTACCTCGGTTCCGAGAGTTCCGGAACCTGTACAGAAAATTGGAATAGAGATCCAATAAACATCATTTCTGCATTTTTATAGCTCATGGAAATCACACATCGAATGATGTACCACCACACAGCGAAACCTTCAGAGGTGGTGCTCCAGATTTCTGTACACACTGGTACCTCTAATACCCAATATCACGTCCTCTTGCAGTGATGCATGCCAGTATTCGTCGTGGCATACTATCCACAAGATCATCAAGGCACTGCTGGTCTAGATTGTCCCACTCCTCAAAGGCGATTCGGCGTAGATCTGTCCGAGTGGTTGGTGGGTCAGATAATCCATAAACAGCCCTTTTCAAAAAAATGGTTCAAATGGCTCTGAGCACTATGGGACTTAACATCTGAAGTCATCAGTCCCCTATAACTTAGAACTACTTAAACCTGACTAACCTAAGGACATCACACACATCCATGCCCGAGGCAGGATTCGAACCTGAGACCGTAGCGGTCCCGTGATTCCAGACTGAAGCGCCTAGAACCGCTCGGCCACACTGGTCGGCAGCCCTTTTCAATCTATCTCAGACATGTTCAGTAGGGTTCATGTACGGAGAACATGTTGGACACTCTAGTCGAGCGATGTCGTTATCCTGAAGGAAGTCATTCACAAGATGTGCACGACAGGGGCGCGATTTGTCGTACATGAAGACGAATGCCTCACCAGTATGCTGCAGATATGGTTGCACTATCGATCGGAGCATGGCATTCACGTATCGTTTAGCCGTTACGGCGCCTTCCATGACCACCAGCGGCCTACGCCGGCCCCACATAATGCCACCACAAGACAGCAGGGAACCTCCACCTTGCTGCACTCGCTGGACAATGTGTCCAAGGCATTCAGCCTTACTGGGTTACATCCAAACATGTCTCTAGCGATTGTCTGGTTGAAAGCATGTGCGGGAACGTGATGCCCATCCTGAACGGTCCATTTGGCATGTTTTTGGTCCCGTCTGTAGCGCGCTGCATGGTTTCGTGGTTGCAAAGATGGACCTCGCCATGGACGTCGGGAGCGAGGTTGCGCATCATGCAGCCTATTGCGTATAGTTTGAGTCGCAACACGACGTCCTGTATCTGCACGAATAGCATTATTCAACATGATGGCGTTGCTGTCAGGGTTCCTCCGAGCCATAATCCGTAGGTAGCGGTCATCCACTGCAGTAGTAGCCCATGGGCGGCCTGAGTGAGGCATGTCATCGACAGTTCCTGCTCTCGGTATCTCCTTCACTTCCGAAGAACATCACTTTGGTTGACTCCGAGACACCTGGACATTTCTCTTGTTGGGAGCCCTTCCTGGCACAAAGTAACAACGTGTACGCGATAGAACCGCAGCATTTACCGTCTAGGCATGGTTGAACTACAGACAACACGAGCCGTGCACTTCCTTCCTGGTAGAATGACTGGAACTGATTGGCTGTCGGATCCCCTCCGTCTAATAGGCGCTGCTCATGCATGGTTGCTTACATCTTTGTACGGATTTAGTACAAAAATGTTCAAATGTGTGTGAAATCTTATGGGACTTAACTACTAAGGTCATCAGTCCCTAAGAATACACACTACTTAACCTAAATTATACTAAGGACAAACACACACACCCATGCCCGAGGGAGGAGTCGAACCTCCGCCGGGACCAGCCGCACAGTCCATGACTGCAGCGTACGGATTTAGTGACATCTCTGAACAGTCAAAGGGACTGTGTCTATGATATAATATCCACAGTCAACGTCTATCTTCAGGAATTCTGGTCACTGCGGTGATGCGAAACTTTTTTTGATGTGCGTAGAAAAGACAAATACGTCAACATTTAATACAAACGTAAATGTTAGCAAACCTTTTGTGAAAGTATTTGTCCGGTGTGTAGGCTATCAACAAGGTGAAACATACAGACAAGAAGAGAAAAGAAACTTCTTTTTTGCAGAACTGCAGAAGAACGCGAAGTTGCGATGGGTAGATCAGATAACTAATGAAGAGTTGGTGAATCAAATTACTGAAAAAAAAAAACTAATGACACAACTTGTCTAAAAGGAGGGATATGTCTATAAGGCTCATCCTGCAGTGTCAAGGAACTGTTAATTTGGTAATTGTGGGATGTGTCGAGGGAGGGGTGGTGGAATAAAAGTTGTAGATGCAGAGCAAAACTTGACTACAACAAGTAGGTAGAGTAGCTGCAGATTGCAATAGCTGTGCTGAAATGAGGCTTTTTAGGGTAAAATAGAGTTTGAGCTGCTTAAAACAAAGAATGGAGGCAACAACGGAAGAGATTAGGATTCGTATGTGGGAGGAAAGGGATTCAAATCATCATACTTGCATCTCACTTATGTTCCCACGGCTATTCCTAAATATAGAACCACTCTAGGTTTCTAATAACCTATACGCCCAAAAGACATTGAAATCCAGTCTTTTTTCCAACTTCTTCATTTAAAGACATTCTTTTTGGTCTTAGTTGCCTAGAACCCCCACGCAATTTAGCCTTAGAAACAAATGTGGATTAACGCGCACCATGCGAAAGTTGAAGTGGTAGTTACTCAACACCAGGATCTATGACCTACATTTCTGTTAGTATCGTGTGGTACTCTTATTTGATTAATTGTGTAAGAACCTACTTTTTTGAGATTTAGTGTTGTTGCATCCACAAGGTAACGTTGTACGTAGAGGTATTACATTATATCGAAATACTAGTGTTATTGCTTACATATTGTGTACACACACACACACACACACACATGCACACGAACAGATGTAAATTTTAAAAATGTTTTTAAAGAATGCAGTAAACAGCCATTCTCTAAAACTTTATTCTATGCAAGGATTCGTTTCAGACTTTCACCTATCTTCAGTTTGAGTAACCCATAATGTCCTCGCAATTATAACGTTTTTATTGGCTGCGTTTTGAGTGCTGCTGTTGCCTTCTGTTCTCTGTTCTGTTATTTATGGCTGCTTTTCTGGTCATTATATGTAAAAGCTCACGGATGCACTGATGCAACGCAACGTTCGCCATGAGCCACATGAGCTTCTCGTCCCTCAACTTTTCCAAATGCGCTTATGCCAACAGATTTTAATAACTTTAAAAACATAAAAGTATTTTATATTTTTAATTTTTTAGAAAACGTGCTTATATATTTTATGAACGATCTACTTTGAAAACCTACAACGTACCGTTGTGAAATAAAATAAGAAACGGAACAATCTCAAGTCAATTAGACCAGGTTTTCAAAGACGATGATGGAGACAGCCGTCGAAAACTTGGAATGTAAGTAAATTTGACGCGACTAGTAAACACGGAACTTTTTATCCAAGGGCTTCGACGCCATACTCGTTTCCTTTTGAAACTTCCTGGTAAATTAAAACTGTGTGCCGGACTGAGACACGAACTCGGGACCTTTGCTTTTCGCAGGCAGGTGGTCTTTTTGTTTGGAAGGTAGGGGACGAGGTAGTGACAGAATTGAAGCTGTGAGGACAGGTCGTGAGTCGTGCTTGGGTAGCTATGATGGTAGACCTTTGCCTTTCGCAGGCAGGTGGTCTTCTTGTTTGGAAGGTAGGAGACGAGGTAGTGGCAGAATTGAAGCTGTGAGGACGGATCGTGAGTCGTGCTTGGGTAGCTATGATGGTAGACCACCTTCCCGCGATAGGCAAAGGTCCCGAGTTCGAGTCTTGGCCCAACAGACAGTTCTAATTTGCCAGGAAGTTCCATATCAGCGCACACTCTGCTGCAGAGTGAAAATCTCATTCTGGTTTCTTTTTGTTATAGATGGTGTGAATGATTACTGTTTAGACGGTACCAGAGTGATGTACGAAAAGTCGAGAGGAGCAATTTCTATAGGACAGCTGCGATCTATCGAATCGGAAAACGACCTCAAATTGCTCTATAAAAAGCCACCTAAGCTACAGCGCATGGCCTTCACGCGATATTTTCGATATTCATTGGCTCCCTTCGCGCAAATAATTTGTGCTAGAGAAAAAAATAAATAGTAGCTTTTTTGAAGGAAACTTAACGTAGCCCACTTTTGTACTGGAATTCGTTTTCGCTGGAGGCGGTGGTTTTTCAGTTAATTGAGTCAAAAATGCAAGAGTGACCTTCAAACACACACACACACACACACACACACACACACACACACACACACACACACACACACACTCCTTCGGTCTGAAGTTTTATTATGTTGTTCATGGCGCCCCATCTTCCCACGACACGAAAATTTGCGACTACACGAATTATTTTCCAAGTTTGAGCTATTCTTGGTGATCACTGCCTGGGCTATTGCTCCACTGGCTTAGTCGTGCCCTTACAAACTGTAAAATAATGACGTCTGGGTAACTTTACCTCACAATTTTGCGAATTTCAACAGCATGAATGGCTCTAATTGCTCTAAGCAGTATAGGACTTAACATCTGAGGTCATCAGTACCCTAGACTAAGAACTATTTAAACCTAACTATCCTAAGGACATCACACACATCCGTGCCCAAGGCAGGATTCGAGCCTGCGACCGTAACAGCAACGCGGTTCCGGACTGATGCGCCTAGAACCGCTCTGTCAAAGCGGCCGGCAGCATGAAATTAATAATTAAATCGTTTTGCTTATTTGGCTTTCTCACTACGAAACTACTGTGCTCGTAAGGGGTCAATTTAGATCTAATTATGAACATAATTAGTTTTTGACTTTTTTCCTTGACTGCCCTCACGAGAAAATTTAAATTAATGATGTTAACGAAACAACTTGAAACGTCCCCTTTGAAGAATTTATACATGACTGTGCTTAACCTGACACACAATATTTTTATTTTAGCGCAACGCAATCTGACTTTCAAAAACCCTACAAATGAATGGCCTTGACTAACATTAAACTATACGTTTCACAAATCGCTTACCTCCCAAAAATCTTGGTTACTCGAACTACTGCAATACAGCGAGCGCCACTACTGCCAGCTAAATAAAAGATTCAAACTACGGAAGGCACTAACTACTGATAGGCATAGTTAGCAAATGAAAGATTTTAATAGAGACCAAACAACGTATTTACCTTAATAATCATAATATATATAGCAGTTCATGACAAATTACAAAACTCCGCCATCTCTCTCCCTACATCTACCACTGCTGGCGGCTCACCTCCAACTGCGCAACGCTACGCGCTGTTCACAGCCAGCTGCCTAACACTACAATGGCGAGTATTACAACAATGCAAAGTAGCCAAGGACTGCACACAGCACAGCCAGTGATTTTCATACAGAGGTGGCGTTACCAATAAAAAACCTAAACAGCCTACTTACAAACTGTGGCCTCTATCGAAACCTACACAAGGACAAAATTTAACTAAATTTGCTCCAAAAAGGTCCTATTCACTTTTTTGTCTCTAGGATTGATACTTTTCTGGAAGAGAAGAAGAGAAAGCTGGAAATATCTCACGACGCGCATGCTCTGTAGCTTTGGTAGTTTTTTCAAGTCAGTTAGAGTTAGATTTCCTGCTTGATAGACCATGAGTATCCTACATCAAACTGTTCGTCTCGACATCGTCTACAACGTGTGATAAGGTGTAGACAGTTATCGTTTATAGAATGAAATTTTCACTCTACAGCGGAGTGTGCGCTGATATGAAACTTCCTGGCAGATTAAAACTGTGTGCCGGACCGAGATTCGAACTCGGGACCTTTGCCTTTCGCGGGCAAGTGCTCTACCAACTGAGCTACCCAAGCACGACTCACGCCCCGTCCTCACAGCTTTACATCTGCCAGTACCTCGTCTCCTACCTTCCAAACTTTACAGAAGCTCTCCTCCGAACCTTGCAGAACTAGCACTCCTGAAAGAAAGGATATTGCGGAGCCATGTCTTAGCCACAGCCTAGTGGATGCTTCCAGAATGAGATTTTCACTCTGCAGTGCAGTCTGCGCAGATATGAAATATCCTGGCAGATTAAAACTGTGTTCCGGACCGAGACTCGAAGTTGGGACCTTTGCCTTTTGTGGGTAAGTGCGCTACCAACTGAGCTACCCAAGCACGACTCACGCGCCGTCCTCACAGTTTTACTTCTGCCAGTATTCCGCCTCCTACTTTCCAAACTTTACAGAAGCTCTACTACGAACCTTGCAGAACTAACACTCCTGAAAGAAAGGATATTGCGGAGACATTGCTCAGCCACAGCCTAGTGGATGCTTCCATTTTCACTCTGCAGTGGAGTGTGCGCTGCTATAAAACTTCCGCGATATCCTTTCTTTCAGGGGTGCTAGTTAGGCAAGGTTCGCAGGAGAGCTTCTGTAAAGTTTGGAAGGTAGGAGACGAGGTACTGGCAGAAGTAAAGCTGTGAGGACGGGGCGTGAGTCGTGCTTGGGTGGCTCAGTTGGTAGAGCACTTGCTCGCGAAAGGCAAAGGTCCCGAGTTCGAGTCTCGGTCCGGAACACAGTTTTGATCTGCCAGGAAGTTTCAGTTATCATTTAGATTTTGTATAGTGGAGTGGAGGATAGCAAATAAGCGAACGAAGAGGCGCATTGGACCTCATTCGTTAGGACAACGGTTGAAATCCACGTCCGTCCATCGAGATTTAGTTTACCGTTATCTCCCTAAATCTTCGAGGCAAATGCCGCGTTTGTACCTTTGAACAGGGGCGGCCGATTTCCTTACGCGTCCTTGAGGCAGTACAAGCTTATGATCCATCTCTAACGAAATCGATGTCAAAGGGACGTTAAATTCTAGTCTTGCTTCCCACTTATGCCACGTATCGAAACACAGCCCTGCCGTTTTCGCACATCACTGTGGTTCGGACGACACTAACAATGGCGCCGCTACCGCCTCTTTCAAGTACGTCGATATGTGGGCAATTCATCCGGGGCTCCTACGGCGCGCCGAGTTTTCTTTTGACACGCTTCACGGGCCATCGCGGCTGCTTGCCCAAATCGCGATTTCACGGTGTAGGAGTAGGAGGGCAGCGGCGGGGTGCTGGGGCTCTCAGCACGACATGTGGCGGGGGATTCGTCATGCGCCGCTCTTCGGACACGGTCGGCCTCGGCCGCGGCTCGCTTTCAAGGATAGCGCACTATGACGGCGCGCACAATGGCCAGCACGGCGGCACCTGCCTGTGTTACACGGCGCTGCACACATTCCGCTGCGTAACCGCCCCGTCCGGCGTACAGCTTCTGCCCCAGTCCCTAATGGGGCACCAGCCGCTCGTACAGCAGCCTACAGCGGAGACTACTCTTTCCAGCCGTCCTCTCACGGGACGTGAAAATGCACGTAGGCGAGGAGCTGGTGGTGTTAAGATGCGGAATTGCACGTTTCACTACACACTATTTTCTTTTATTTTTTTTTTTGGGGGGGGGGCGGAGGGGGGTCTGGGATGTGGGGATCATATTCATCATGACGCAAGATACTCGTACCATGCGCCAATGTGCGGTTGTAACCGTGCTGGTGTTACCCAAATAATATGTTGTGGGTCAGATGAGGTCGTTCTCGTCTAGGAATTTCCTTGCTGAAGTGGTTTTCCCTAATGGTAGGTGTGCTGAGTTCATGACGAAGGTCTTTGACTCTCACCCGCCTCGGGGCCGCCAAGATCAGGCGGAGGCACTGTTGTCTGAAGATGTTTTAAGTTAGAACTGAAGATCGCTCCCCATGTGGGGCAGCCGTAGACCAGTGCTGGAAGGATCGCCGTTCGATGTAGCATCAGTTTAGTAGTTACGTTAAGGTCGCGGCTCGCCAGTAGCGGGTAGACTTGATGAAGAAGGCGAAGCAACTTGATTCTCGCCATCTGGATCTGTGCTATGAGTAGTAACTTGCTGTCAAGCACCACTCCCAGGTGTTTGACTTGAGTTGTCCATGATACTTCCATATCGTGTAAAACCAGTCTGTTACAGAAGTTGGGACGACGTCGTGTGAACATTGTGGCTCTTTTCTTCTCTGCATTTAGCCAGATGCGATTGTCTACTGACCAGCTTTCGGTGATGGCACGTTGGCGTTGGAGGCTTCTAATGGTCAACGTGACCTGGCAGCTGCTGGTAAGCAGTGCGGTAACGTCTCCGAACTGAGCCAGCACCACTTGAGGGAACAGTGGCATGTCGTTAGCGTAGATTACAAAAAGCATTGGCGACAGGACCGATTTAAGAAGTTTCACACTGTACCACTGACCCCCAACTTTTACCGTCATGTGGCAGTCGATGGTAAAACTGTCAGTAATCCGAAGGAAATATCTTGGGGTGGGGTGTAGATGTTGGAGTCTCACCAGAAGTTAAAACACCCAGCCCTTGTCAAAGGCGTTTTCCACATCCAAAGAGGCTTCGGCTGCGTGAACAGCTGAGGTTGTTTGCTGTGTGGTCTGTCACAGAAGTTCCCTTAAAGTGATGGTTGGAATGTAAACTGGTTAGGTCTGGCGCCCCACGGATGAATAGATGGAGGTGGCAGAGAATGAGTTTCTGAAAAGCCTTGCACATTATAGGCAGAAGGCTAATCAGATGGTCACTGGCCTCCTGAATGAGGTCTTTACCTGGTTTGGGGATACGAACAATCCATACCGTCTTCCATGTGTCCAAGAAGTAATTCCACTACTCTTTGGAGTTTGGAATAAAGGATGTGGCATGTTATATTTTCGCCTAGTGGGCAATATGTTCTTATAATTCCATGTGTGACCCGTAGAGAACATGTACCAGAGAGGCCATAGAGAAGACGACAGAGAACAGGAAGAGAGGTGGGTTGGGGGCCCTAAATTCTGAGTGCAGCGACCAGACTGTGTAAGTGATGATGGGAAGCAGCACTTGGTGAATCGTACCTGCAGAGACACTTCTGGTCGTAGCACTCCCCTCCATTCGCTTAGGGTCAGACAGGAGGGCGCTTGTTCACAAAACATGTTACCTGGTCCAGGTAGCTCTTCGTCTCGAAGGCAGCCAGTTGGCACAAAGTGGGTGGAGGAAGGCATTTAACAGAGACTGTTGTAAACTGAGCCTATGTGAAGGTGGGAAAGTTGTAAAACTCTATGAATTCTCATGTTAGAAACTGGGACGACAGGGACTGAGCGTCTGCTGCATGTGTTTAGTGGAAGCCAGACTCTAATTACCCTGATACCAGGAAGTCGCTAGGTTCTAATAACGAGTGGCAAAAACATACACGTTTCACGGGCACGATTGTCTGGGAAGCTTAACAGCCTTCTTTCAGAAATTGGAAATGGTCGGCCTGGAAAGTCTAGATTTCTCCATAAATGAGGGACTGTGGTTCCGTCTAGGTAGTTTTTTTTCCCACAAACATGGCCATGCTTACCGTGAGAACAACGCCTCCCTAGTCTAAAATCTTTGTTTTTCAGACAAGAGAGAGTTGCAGCCGCTAATTAGGTCCTCTTAGGATATGCGAAGTGGAGGCTTGCTCCCCCAGCGTGGGCACACCAGTGCTGTGTCTGGATTGGTTACCTGACCAACAGAACAGTCAAGAGGGATGATTCATTGAATCGAGGATAGTTCGATTGTATTGTACAATGTGGGGGCGATTTCGTTTTTGCTAATTTGGCTCCCATAATGAGGCTTTGTGGAAAGTGGTGGTGATTCTTTGCCTGCTTCTTCTGCTGGTCCTCCCGTCTTCTGGCCCGATAGTGGAACTGCAAATCATCTCGAACACATCGTGTGTACGAGGGTGAACTTATTTGTCCTAATCATCTTGCAGTTGAAGCTCTTTTTTCCGTGTTTCCTTAACGATACGTATGTTTTTGCTGCGTATTATTTGTCCTAAGTCGGCCGTACGATGTTTGACGGTTCCAGCATGCACCGTCATGCCTGTGAGTCATATCGGTATGGCCAGACTAGTCAACGGGAACACTGCACACTGAAATGAGCCGCGATTTCAGCGTTCTGATAGGGAAGTTTGCAGCATTCAGATAATGGGAAAGCCTGACCGCAGTCTGCAAATTTTCATGGACGCCTCAGAACGTTACAGCTGCCACGGCGCGCCGTTTTCTGTTGCCGCCTGAATCAAGGTGAAAGGTTAAAATACTGCTGCACGAGCGTAGGGTTTTAAATGATAGTCACAGTTCCCTGTGCTCAGATGAACAATGGTTTGAGGTATACTTGGTCGTTGTTAATTCCATTTGAATAAAGTTGGGCCTGACAGTGAACTCATGTAAACAAAGTCAGGGATTAACTCAGGGGAGAATTTGCACCTTCCACTCCTATGTATGCTTTGACAATCAAACACCACTAATTTTCTGATTTGTGTTTGTCATTTTTGTTCAAAAATGGTTCAAATGGCTCTGAGCGCTGTGGGACTTAACATCTGAGGTCATCAGTCCCCCCATTGCCGGCCGGGGTGGCCGAGCGGTTCTAGGCGCTACAGTCTGGAACCGCGCGACCGCTCCAGTCGCAGGTTCGAATCCTGCCTCGGGCATGGATGAGTGTGATGTCCTTAGGTTAGTTAGGTTTAAGTAGTTCTAAGTTCTAGGGGACTGATGACCTCAGAAGTTAAGTCCCATAGTGCTCAGAGCCATTTTTCACCAGTCCCTTAGAACTTAGACCTACTTAAACTTAACTACCCTATGGACATCACACACATCCACGCCCGAGGCAGAATTCGAACCTGCGACCGTAGCGGGCGCGTGGTTCCAGTCTGAAGCGCATATAACCGCTCGGCCACAGCGGCCGGCTGTCATTTTTGTGGAATGTTTATCAGCCAGTTAGTTACAAAAGGATTTATAAAACTTGTCATTATTTTGTAAACTTAAAAACGCCACTGTAGCGTAGTTCATAGTGTCGGAGGCTGTAAGCTGTGAAAACTAAGATAGCAGATTCGCTTTCATCTTCTTCCAAATAATTATTTTTCATCATTTGTTTCTTAAAAGACCTTGAATCCTTCTTATTCGTTTAATAGAAGTACTATCTCAAAAGTCGATATAATTTATTGTAAATGATGTATTTGCTGCAATTCTTATTCCAAAGCTTAACATTTGGAATGTTTCTGCAATGATCAGAAATCTTAAATGACTGCCAGTCTACGTCAGACAGTAAACATAACTTACTCACTTTTTATATTTGTGTCTTACCGGTAAATATCTTTTCCACTGATCGTGACTAGCTTCGAAAAAATCTCGTTTTCCATTTGAATCGGTAGGCACTACACGTTAACCATTGAAACGAGACTTCTACTCATAAAAGAAAGATTAATTAATTAACTAACTTGCTTGCTCTTTGACTTATTGTCTTCGACAAAGATAAGACAGTTACTGTATTAAAAAAAACTCTCTTTGAATTTTTTGCCTAGATGCATACATTACAAAAATTTTACCTGCCTAAGATATAAAATTTGTGAAAAAAATTGACTATAGATGAATATGTTTTCGTTGTGACTGCTGCACGGAGAGAGTGGGTTAGGTACAGGAGGAATTGGCGGTCGGAGGTTTTCGCTTCTCCAGTTCTCAGAGAACACCAGGCACGGTTGGAGAAACTTGCTGCAACTCGTGATGAAGACTCCATCTCTCTCTTCGCCACAAAAGTGCTCACAGTCGCCATAAGATTTTCTGGAAAACGCTTTCAAAATGAGAAGGTTAAACGAACAGTGGCAGTGTGGTATCTTCTGACCAACAAACTGGTCGCTTCGGGAACGTCTTGAAAACACAAGCAGACGGCGAAATATTGCGCTTCGTTCGGACCGTGATAGTAGCAGATTCGCCCAGTATTGTTAATTCGCGAAGAAATCACTATGGACTGGATTTCAAAACACACTAACAGTTTTTTTGAAGGTCCGGGGATCCAACATCGAATAAAGGTTCGCAAACGATATTTACCTTTTTCACAAATACAATTGTTAATCTTGATAATCGCGGTTACATGTTGACCTCTGTACTTCACATTACTTCTGTATGTAAACTTATCTCCAACAACAAAAAATTACCACAATGTCCAATCGGCATTACTTATTTCCAACAATTACAACAAAAAATAGCTGCTCCTCTTTTTTTCAGCAAAGAGCGATGTCGTCAGAGCAAGGAGCGTTGTCGTATGAAATTCCGGAGGGCATCATCTCTGCTACTCGCAGCCGGAATATTGCAATCATATCGCATTAAGTAGGGACAGGACAAGCCACACTCCGACAGGATCAAAACCAAGATCACCGTCATGTCCACCCAACATAGACGTCCGCCGGTAAAATGACAACGAAGGAACTCCTAAATGCATACCACAGCCTGGCCCAAGCCAAGCCAAGAAAACGAACACTCACAACGGGCCTCCACACCCACAGACACCGACCCCAACTTCGAATTCAGACTGCCAAGGGGCAGACGCTCCCCAAAAAGGCGGCCACACATAAATCAGACTACTCCAATTGAACTCTCTTTCGAGGGTGAAAACATATATCAAGTCCTCGACCTTATCGAAGAATTACCGGCAGCTCTGCTGACGCAGAACGAGCCAAAAGAGCCAGAGAACACTGACACACCGGGTAAACCATCCACATCTGAACTCAAGAACACCGAACAACAGCAACAGGCATCACAACACACACTGCAACCTCAAGCGGGGCGCAGCACAGCCAACAACAAAGTACCACCTATCGTTGTCCATCAACCATGCGACTTCCAAAAGCTCAACAAAACCCTAAAGGAAAAGGTCAAGGGGCCACTAAAAGCAATCTTCCGCGGAGACAGCGTCAAATACCACTTCGACACAGCGGAAGACTACAGGGAGGCAGAAAAATTCCTGAGACAGGAAAATCTACCCTACTACGGTCACCAGCTTGCCGACCAACGCTGTAGACGCTTTGTCATGAAAGGATTACTACCCAACACACCGGAAGACGAAGTTAAAGCAGCACTTACACAAAAAGGCCACCAAATCGTGTCCGTTTTCGAACACAAAAAGAGGGACAGAGAGACATATCAACTCATCCCCCAGGGAACTTACCAAATTGCAACGCCACAAATCAAAGACGCCGACAAACTGTATGACATACGTGGCTTGCTGGGGATGGTAGTACGTGTGGAGGCATACAGAGCGAAAAATGGTCCTGCACAGTGCCACCGATGCCAAAGACTAGACCACACCGCGAACTATTGTCAGCTACCAGCACGATGTGTACGCTGCGCCGGACTACACCACTCCAAGGACTGTCAGAAGCCACGATCAGAACCACCCACCTGCGCAAACTGCAAAGGGAGCCACCCAGCAAACTTTAAAGGGTGCGAACACTATCAAAAGAGGCTAAAGCCATTCAGACCAGCCCAAAACGCGGCCCGTCAAGAATACACAAGAACCGAACTACAGACAGACTCAGCAAGATACACCGACAGACGACAGACAGCGGCAAACGCCACCATCACAAGAGATATTCGGGTAACCGACCGCACTTACGCAACTGTAACCACACCCCCACAACAACATCCACAACACGACAAAACCGTGGCCCCAGGCACTCCAACACGACAACAACTGGGCGCCCCACCACAACATCAACCACCAGCAGATCACAGGCCCACTGAACTGGGAACAGCACTGGCGGAAATACTGTCCACATTACAACTCTTCAATAAACAAAACCTCGTGACAACCATCATCACTACGGCCAACAAACTCCGCACAGCAAAAGACAAAACGGCAAAGGCAGTAATACTGCTGGAAGCAGCCATAATGCTCACGGAGTAAAAATGGCGGGACACAGGAGGCAAAAACGTGACATAACCATTTGCGTCTGGAACGCAAATGGCATCAAACGCAAGAAGATCGAAACTCAAGCGTTCATAACTGAAAAAGACATTGACATCATGCTAGTTACAGAAACCCACCTGCAGCCATCAGACAACTTCCGACTCCGAAACATGACTTGTTACAGAACCGACCGACGAAACCAACGAGGTGGAGGCACAGCAATACTCATTAAGAACACAATAACTCATGACCCAGTGAGCTGCCCAGAACTGCAACAAATGGAAGTCACTCTCGCCAAAATAAACACCGACGATGGGGCGATACTAATCGGGGCCACATACCTCGCCCCCAACCGCCAGCTTCTAGAAGACGACTTACGAACAGTACTAGATCTCCACCCCAGAATTCTCCTAGGGGGAGACCTAAACGCAAAACATCCCCTTTGGAACTCGCGGATAGTGAACCCGAAGGGAAATAAGCTGCAATCGCTGGAAGAAACGCTCCAGTTTATCGTCCAAGGGCCAGACGACCCCACACGAACACCACTCCTACCCCAACAGAGACCAGATGTCCTTGACATTATATTAACCAAGGGCCCAATAGGCAATGTGAAAATGACAGTCTGCAACAACCTGACATCCGACCATCACCCAGTACTCGTTAACATCCGTAAGATAAGACCACCATCTCAACCACAAACGAAAACCATTAACATAAATTGGGACCAATATAGAACGACATTAACAGCCTCCTCTCGACCAACCACCGACCTCACCACAGTCAACAAAGTAGATAAAGCAATACAGAAGCTAACAAAAGACATCCAAATAGCCGCCAAAAACGCCACCACAACAACAACAGTAGAAAAACAGCAAGAAAACCTTCCCCCACTACTGCAAGACCTCCGACACCTGAAAAACGTGGCACGAAAGCGATGGCAACGAACACGCGACCCTAGGGACCGCACAAAAATGAATAAACTAACAAGAGAACTGCAGAAACGTCTCACAGAACGGCGCGCCGAAAGTTGGAACGACCTCATGGAAACATTCAGGCTCCAATCACAGGACGAATGGAAATTAGTCACAAACCTAAAAAGCCAGCCAACGGGGAAGAGGGCCCTATCAGGCCAACAAGGCACCGTATTCGATGCCCTGGCAAGAGCCGAACTATTAGCTGACACTTTCGAAGACCAAAACTCCCTACCCCAGTATGACGTTCGCACGCGGGAAGACCACGAAAAAGACAGCATAATGCGCCGTGAAACTGAAGCACTCAGAAACACAATACCAGCCATACCACCAGAACTAGCCACACCCAGCGAAATACGGAAAGAAATACGAAAACGAAGCGGAAAAACAGCCCCAGGTCTCGACAGAATAACCCACATGCATCTCAAAAACCTCCCTAGAAAACCCCTTGTCCTCCTGACGAGAATAATAAACAGATGTCTACAACTGAATTACTTCCCCACAACATGGAAGAAAGCAAAACTGATAACAATTCCAAAAGCAGGAAAAAACCCCAGCCTACCAGCCAACAACAGACCCATAAGCCTCCTTCACACCATGGGGAAAATTCTAGAAAGGGTTATCCTAAACCGCATCCAAAAAGCCCTCACTGAAGACAACACCATCCGGGCAGAACAATTTGGCTTCCAAAGGAAAGTTTCTGCTGAACTCCAAGTACTCCGGTTAACCGAACATATTGCCCAAAACATGAACTACGAAAACTCAACAGCCGCCATCTTCCTTGATTGGGAAAAAGCATTCGACAAAGTATGGCATCAGAACCTCATATGGAATCTCCTCAGACAAACAACCATCCCGGCCACCTACATCAAAATTATAGACAGCTTCCTGACCGACAAACACTTCGTAGTCGAAATTGACGGAAAACACTCATCCACACGACCGCTGACTGCAGGAATACCCCAAGGATCAGTTCTCTCGCCGACCCTGTTTAACATCTACGCAAATGACATCCCACTAGAGCCAGGGGTAAATATCGCCCAGTTCGCTGGCGATACAGCCTTTTTCACAAGCGGCAAGCGTCACCTCACCAATATCAAAAGGCTGCAGCGGCAAGTATCCCTAGTGGAAGCATGGTGTCGACAAAATAAAATGCAACTGAACGCAGGGAAATCAGCCGCAGTTTACTTTACAAGGAAAAGACCAATCCTTGAAGAAAACCTGCGACTAAATGCGCAAGAACTCCCGTGGAGGGACGAAGTAAAGTATTTAAGCGTCATATTGGACAAAAAATTGCTCTACCACCGACACATTAAGGAAAAGAAACAAAAAGCCCAAAACCTAGCAAAGGCCCTCTATCCCATTTTCAAAAGCAAAAACCTAAAGCAAGAAACCAAACGAACATTATACAAAACTGCAATCCTCCCGACGATGACGTATGGCTGCACCTCTTGGGGCACTGCAAGCAGAACAACCAGACACCAACTACAAATCGTTCAAAACAAAGTGCTTCGCTGGATCCTAGGGGCCCCACCATGGGCACGTACCAGACACCTCCACGAGATCATGGAGATGGACACATTGGACGAAACAGTCAAGAAATTAGCAACACGGGTTCACAACAAACTAGATATAATAAGAGACAACTGTAGGCATCTGACTAACGTAGGCACCAGCAAACCCAAACATTGGCACAAGCAACGCGTGCCACGTAGCATAATTGACGAACCAGCAGACCAAACTGACGACTAGTAGAATAGAGCAGACATAAATGCTGCAAATAGTTAAAATCACCAGCCACCCCTTGTAGATTAGAATTAGCATATAGTGAGTAGTTAGATTAAAATAACAACCATCTCTCAATATAAATGCATAACTAGCAAAACCCGTAGCTCATAAGGTTAGGTAGTATTAGAAATTAAATGAGGTGCAAATTCACAGTGTATAAGGATAGGTAGGATTAGCATTATAAAGAACTAAGAAACTAGGACTCACATCCACAACCAAAGTACGACAACCCAACGGCAATCACCTAAGAAGCAACAAGAAGACAACGAGAACCACACAACTCCTGAAGAGGAAGAACAGACCACCAACCAAGGAGGCGGATTGGCGGACACAGTCCGGAAAAAATAACATTCCTGTCCCCCAAAGTCAAATAAATAGTGCCACCACAGCACAACTAACCAAATATACACAAAAATACACGGCGAATCGGCAAAGCCGATGGGCCTCTCTTCAAAAAAAAAACAAAAAAAAAATCAATGATGGGTAGTTGCTTACCAGCTGGCACAAACAATAACGCAAGTTTTCTCGGGAGTGGGCTACATAATAGCCTTGAGGTTCACTCATTCTTGTGCGGTTGAGGGAGGCAACAAAATGAGCGTTAACTTTCTCGGGAATGGGCTATATATCAGCCTTGAGGTCCACACATCGTGGCGCGGTTGACAGAGGAAACCAGAGATCTAAAACTCCACAATGGGCCTGACCACAACGGCTGTAATTATCATATTTAGCAAAACAGAGGAATTTTGAATCAAACATGTTGGTTTTCAGTATGAGTAAAACCAATGTTATGTGGTTAGTAAAAAATTTTACCTTTGCAGTCAAACAGCAACAATGCTCCCCGTCTGTGATCTAATGTTTATACATATATGCTCATAACCTGAGCAGCACGGTGAAAGAAACGTTGTCTAACGAATTGAAGTTTCAAAAAACACTAGAACACTAAATTAATTGAAGATAAAAGAACAGGAAAAGGGATAAGATACCCTATTCAGACGAAAAGAGTCCACGAAACTCACTTAACGCTAAGACGCAAAATCAGAAACTTGCAGAAAATGGCATAACCTATAGAATAAAAAACACAATATGCAGATTATCCTACAAGTACTAACAACCGACAAGAAAATCAAGCATGTTGAAAATAAACATAACTAAACCACGTAGTTATATCCCTGTATCTGGATTGAAAGTTCACTCATTTTAGAACACCAGTTCATGGCACACTTGGCTAACGTCCTCTCAGTACGAGAGCCCAGAATGGAAGACTACGACCGAGAGTTCAGCAAGATCGCTCTTCACCTTTGTTTTCTCACCTTAACTTTTACCGAACGAATCACATCACTAGACGCTCTCAAAATACCCAGTTTGCCAGTGCCGACCAAAGTACGGCCTGGGAATAGCACTATTTTCCACAATTCTTTTATTTCTACAAAATTTCACAAGCAAACTCCGCCCTCGCCGGCTGGGAAGAACCATAGCTGTGGGCAATAACACGTTTACTGGAAGTTTTCTCCCAAGACACCACTCGAGATTCCTCGTCATAGCGGACACAGATTCTTTCATTGAAAGTTTGTTATTCGGAACTCCTGGCGTGCCCCACTTGAGTTACTCGAATGTGTAAAATTAGTGGGACATAGCGGAGAGCACGCACTGGAAAGCCCGTCCAGCTATCCACTACTCTGTTTTGATAAACACTTGAACACCTGCAGCCGCGCGTCCCTCAGAGTTTGGCGGCCACTGTGGCCTCTCTAAACGGATTACAGAAATACCCCAGTTCACCATTCATACCGTCAGGCTGTGGCCTTCGGCGGCTAGCCGGGAACATAGCCGAGCTCCATCTCGTGTACTGCCTTTCCGCAAAATCTTATAATTACAAAATCGCGGAATTCTCGCGTGCCGATGCCTTTCCACATAGATTTCCTACACCGTAATTTACAGTATTACTCCAACAAAACCTAATGTGTCACGTTAAATGGACTCATGTAAGGTGGAAGGCCGTTGCCACCTTACACTCTCTGAATACAAGTTCGATTGGACTCGCTCCGGGATTGTAACACGACGTTTTGACATGTGTAACATTTGCTTCCTGTAAAGCCTTATTCCAAGTATAACACACGAAAATTGTTGCATTGTCTATCAGAATCGTTCTTGGCTTCCGAACAGATGGAATAAAATCAGAAACAGTTTCTTGATAACGGATTTGCTGGTTGCTGATCGAACTGGGTACAATATTACATACTTAGAAAACGTATCCAAAAATGCAACTATGTATTTACTTCTTGCCCTTGGAACTGGCCCACAGATGTCTACACAGATCAGATCTAAGGGCTTATGTGGAATGATTGAGTGCATCTCATCTTGTGTACCTTTGTTACAAGGCAAGCTGACAAACTTTGAATTTCTTTCAAAAACTGCTGAACTCTTCTCCTGATACTCGGAAAGTAACAGTAACTACCTATTTTGCTTGCACATTTAAGTATGTCAAAATGCCCCCAAACATAGTGAGTGTGCAGTATGAGCTTTCCACATAATCTTCTGGTATACGGTTAAAGTGTACAGTACTGCCCGACATTGAAAATAGATACAACATTCTTCGTTATTCTTGTCAGAACAACATATTTTTTGTAATAATAACTCAATTTCACTTAATACACCGAAGCCGGATAACAGTGTAGGAAAGAAGGACAATTTATTTATTTAATTGATCACATGTGCACTCCCACAAAGTAAATCCCTACATCCAGTTTCGTGAGATCTGTGAAATAAATGAATGTATGGTCGTCTGCTAACCGCAGATAGTGAATGTGCAATATATGATCATCTTTGAGACAGTCCTTTGGTCACCTTCTTGGAACCAAGGAGATGAAATTTACCTGAGCTTTGAGCGCCTGAAATGTGGCTGACCAATACGGTAGCATGATGCTCCCCCACCTCGGCGGAGGTGCAAGATGACCTGAAGAATGGGCATGTTTCAGCACTCTGGCGCTGGATCTTGTGTTGGTAAGACCTGTCTTAGGTGTGCTCCGTAAAGACAAAAGAGTGGAGAGATTTGGTATGCATGTGGCATACTTAAGAGTAGTTTGGAATAATTATTTCTCTATTTCAGGAACTTTTGGGGGGAGAATTAAATATCAGGCAGGTAATATTAAGGGGATTGTAGTAATCTTCGGAAGTGACCAACGGTCACAATGAAACCACGTGTAATAATAAGTTGAAATACTTGCAAGTGCTAGTACTAAGTTGAAATACTTGCGAGTGCTAAAGTTAAGCTGAATTACTGGCGTGTGTACTATAAGTTGGAAATATTTAAGAAATGGCGTGTGCAGGACTTGAAATTAGAGACGAGCACTTCCACGTGGTGAGTACTGTGTGAGTCTCAATCTGTGTATGAGACAAAGAATAAAGAGAAGTACTCGTCCAAGGTATCAGTTGAGGACTCGCGTGTGTGACGAATATGATCTTAATATTACTTTTCGTGGTATGTTTCCGTGTGATGCTAGATTCAAACTCAAATACTCTGAGAGAGAAGCGAGGTGCGTCAGCCATCTATGCAGCAACGCCACTTGGCTTGCATTGCACAGGAAGCCGTGCATATATCCTCCAGAGTTCGTAGTAGTAAAGAAAAGTTACGAAGTGGGGCAGTGTCGTGTGAAACTGGGATGAATACTAATTGAAGTGGGAAAGCTGAAAGTGAAGTGATTCTAACGTTGAGGCTATTCTTTGTGATGTATTCTATGTTGCCAGTGTGATGTATTTCATGTAATTTAAGTATGTGTGGTTTGCATGGGAGAGTAGCAAGATAGGTTCAGAGGCAGTGGGTTATGCATGTTCTTTTTTGTACCGCTCGGTCTGGAGTAAATTTTCGCGGTGATGGGTGTGAGAGTCGAAGTGTGACACATAGCAAAAGATCCACCATCCTATCCAGAAAGTGCACTGTAGCGTTAGATAACTACGAGACCATAAGATAGATAATCACCAATGTAAGGCCATGCCCACTGGGCGGAGTTTCTCATGTGTAATTGTTGTATAAAATGTAATGGTGTGTTTAGGTTTTCTTTGAATCATAATAGAATTTATCGAAATAAAAAAGATAGTGAAAAGAAAAAGATTGGTGGCCTTGTTATTCGAATTGTGTAGCCATGATAACCAGGATTTATAATGTGTGCGTCATTCATATTCAGTGCGATGCGATGGCCACGTGTTGATCAAAGCCGTTGGGTAAGAAAGAAAATGTGGTATTGCCAGAGCGTAGTGAACAATCAGAGATGTGTAAATTCCCAATAGTCAGATGTGCGTTATCCGTTTCCGTTGCGTAATATTCAAACAGTATAATAAATTGTAGCTTAATTGTGGGTACTAGAGCTCATAATCAGTCATTGATGTTACTCGAGAAATAAGGAATATTGTAGAAAAATCCATTCGCTTGGCAGACGACTCATCTTGCAGGACTGACTGCTTGATGCCACAGTATGAGCAACGCTTGTGGGTGCCTCTCAACATACACACCACTTCTCTGAAGTATCAGACCTCCTGTAGAAAAAAAAAAAAAACATCAACTACTTTGAAAAATCTTCGGAGCTGCCCTGGGTCTGGCTGACTCAGTTTATTCAAAATTATAGACCAACGACCATCTCGTTGTTGGAGGACAGATAGGTTATTACATATATATAAATAATATCTCCTGTATTCCAAATCTTTCATCAGCAAGATCCTATGTTGCTTCTCCTCATCTTCCATCTAATGTTATTCAAACCTTCAGGCAGTCTAGATAAAGCGTCTGCGATCTGGTTATGTTGTCCCTTTATGTATACAACTCTGAAATTACATTCTTGTAAAGCCAAGGTCCAGCGTGATAGACGAGCGTGAAGTCGTTTGCATTGTTGGAAGAATGTGAGAGCTTGATGATCGCAGTACACGGTAGACAGACAAGTAATAGTGAAATTTTCGAAACGCCCACACAACCGCCAAAGCCTCCAATTCTGTGGTTGTGTAGCAGCGCTCGCAACACGATAACATACAACTGGCGTAAACTGTGGGACAGAACGTTGGCTGATTATTGATTTCCTTGATTTGAAACAAACAGCAACCTACACCAACGCTCGATGAATCAGTCATCAAACCAAACTACAATGTCATATCTGGATGGTGTAACAATTTTGCATCCGCAAGAGTGTCTTTGATAAGCTGGAATGCAACTTCACAGTCATTTTTGCACCTCCACGGTACGTTTTCTCGTAGAAGCTGGAGTAAGGGCTCTGAATTCATCACCCGTTTGTTTAAAAATCGCCTATAGAAGGTCGTCATTCCTACGAAAGATTTTTAACTGCTTCTTGTTTGATCGTGTGGGAAAATTCTTGATGGCACTAACCTTCGCTGAATCCGGCATTATTCCCTTATTATCTATTGTATGCCCGAGGAAACGGATCCGTTCGAGTGAAAAATGAGATTTTTGCAGATTAACTGTCACGCCTGCTTTACAAAATACATTTATGACTCTGGCCAAGAGGTTAATGTGTTCTTACCAAGAAGATGTAGCAATGAGAAATCATCGACAAAAAGCGTAAGTTACCTACGCAGTTCAGGTCCTAAAACAGCGTCCAATGCCTGGATAAACACACCAGAGCTAACATTTAGGCCAAATTGAAGAACCTTAAAACGATAGCTTCTCCCTGCATAAACAAATGCTGTGTACTTCCTCGATTCAGGACTTAGCATTATCTGCCAGTAAAAACTTCTGAGATCACAAGTTGAAAAGAATTTGTTGCCATGAAACTTCTGTATAAGCTCATCGATATTTTCTGAATGAGTGCGGATAGGAAATATAATCTTATTTATCTGTCTTGCGTCCAAAACTAGTCGAACTTTGCCCTCTGGTTTAGGGACAACCAATACGTGACTACAGTATGGGCTTGTGGATGGCTCAATCAACTTCCAATCCAACGTTCGTCGCAATTCTTCTCGACAGACCGTCGAAGTCGGCACGGTACAGGATAAAAATTAGGCAATATGTACTATGTGGGTACACTTGTAAATTACACACACAGCCTTTCACTATACCCAGTTTTTCACTAAAAACATCGATATTCTGCTGCACTAAGTCTGCCAATTGTTTTCGCTGACGATCGTTCAAACAGATTCAGACATCTTTTGAGATACAACAGCAGTTAATGTGCATACTTGATAAACCACTTCTGCATTTGATCTGCGATTCTTCTTGAAATACCTTACAAGCTTAATTGTTGAACCCTGACAATATCTTCCGTGGCTACAGTCTTCTCTGATCAACTTCACACAAATTCTCATCATCAATCTTAAAAAGAGGCACAGCCCGCAGAGAAGTCAAATTTTACGTCCTTCTCCCTAATACTCTGAATACCCAAAATACAGTCCTCTAATAATTTCTTTATTACTAGGAACGTGCATAAAGTAGCTACATTTCCTATTCTTAATTCAATAAGAGTCCGTACCTTTACCTTCTGTGCCCTGGTACCGATTGCACCTATAACTTCACAATTACTCACAGGAAAGGCTGGTAGTTTCCGGTGTCGTGTCAACCTCTCAAACAGTGCGGCGGAGATTGCATTCACATTTGCACCTGTATCAAGAATTACTTTAATGGTATGGCCATTGCCTTCTGCATATATCGCCGGCCGGAATGGCCGTGCGGTTCTAGGCGCTACAGTCTGGAGCCGAGCGACCGCTACGGTCGCAGGTTCGAATCCTGCCTCGGGCATGGATGTGTGTGATGTCCTTAGGTTAGTTAGGTTTAATTAGTTCTAAGTTCTAGGCGACTGATGACCTCAGAAGTTAAGTCGCATAGTGCTCAGAGCCATTTTTCTCCATATGTCGCCGGTATAGGAACGGTCATACGTTAGCTGTACAATGCTGGACGTACGTTCATACACTAGTCTTTGTCCGTCATTGCACTGGAACATAACAACTCTTGTTAGAGCCCCTTACATCACACCCGACCGATTCTCCGGGCCACGATCAGGTCGTCTTTAGTATAGCGGATGGTTTTTGGGTTCGTCTGTGACATTCATAGTCACTGGCAGTTGGTCTTTCCAATCATGTATATTCGGAGATTGCTGGTTAATATTTTGTGGTTGCCAGTTCGGATTATTCCCGTGGAATTGCTGATTATTCTGACTATGTAGGTTGCGGTTATTTTGATTCGTGGTTTGCATCGGGTTGAATCTTCGCTCTTTAGGTTTATTTTTCGCCCAGCGAGGTTGGAAATGCACCGCATTGGCGTTCAATCTTCGGCCGCCGTTCAGCTGTTGTTTGTTATTCTGAGTTTGGAAGCCTGAGCTCTGCTGCGCTCTACTGTTACTATTGCCGCTCGGTCCTGGGTGATACTCAAAATTCTTGTTTACTATAGTCGACGACCCATTCCCATGATTTGTAGCTCTTAAGTCGTCGTTTAATAGGTCGATGGTGTCGACGACAGACAGAAAGTCTTCGACATTGACTTTGGAAGCATACATGAGTTTTTCACGTATCTCGACCGGTAACTTTGTCTTAATAATTTTCAAAATATCTACCTGTGGGACTAGAGTATCCCAATATCTTCTTTTATTCAGGTACTTCTCAAAATACCCGACGCAAGTTCCCAATCTTGACTGAAAATGATTCTGGAGTACAAACCTCTTTCTTCAGTCGCTCCTGAATTCCCTTAGACCAATACCTATGCAAGGACGCTCGCTCAAAATCGTCTTAGGTACCACAGATTTCCATAATGTCCGTGCACCATAAACTACCTTCCGCTTGTACGTATCCAGCGACAAAAGAAATCTTCTGCACGTCAGTCCATGCACGAGGTAAACACCTCTGAACCCGCGAATGAAAACGACGGGGCTAACAGTTTTCTTCTCCGGACAGGAAGCCTGGAACTGCCGGTGCCTTAGGAGCTTCTCTTCCTTCAACATTTGGCTGTATACATTGTTGGGTGGTTGTTGTTGTTGTTGTGGTCTTTAGTCCTGAGACTGGTTTGATGCAGCTCTCCATGCTACTCTATCCTGTGCAAGCTTCTTCATCTCCCAGTACCTACTGCAACCTACATCCTTCTGAATCTGCTTAGTGTATTCATCTCTTGGTCTCCCTCTACGATTTTTACCCTCCACGCTGCCCTCCAATGCTAAATTTGTGATCCCTTGATGCCTCAAAACATGTCCTACCAACCGATCCCTTCTTCTAGTCAAGTTGTGCCACAAACTTCTCTTCTCCCCAATCCTATTCAATACCTCCTCATTAGTTACGTGATCTACCCACCTTATTTTCAGCATTCTTCTGTAGCACCAAATTTCGAAAGCTTCTATTCTCTTCTTGTCCAAACTGGTTATCGTCCATGTTTCACTTCCATACATGACTACACTCCATACAAATACTTTCAGAAACGACTTCCTGACACTTAAATCTATACTCGATGTTAACAAATTTCTCTTCTTCAGCAACGATTTCCTTGCCATTGCCAGTCTACATTTTATATCCTCTCTACTTCGACCGTCATCAGTTATTTTACTCCCTAAATAGCAAAACTCCTTTACTACTTTAAGTGTCTCATTTCCTAATGTAATCCCCTCAGCATCACCCGATTTAACTTGACTATATTCCATTATCTTCGTTTTGCTTTTGTTGATGTTCATCTTATATCCTCCTTTCAAGACACTGTCCATTCCGTTCAACTGCTCTTCCAAGTCCTTTGCTGTCTCTGACAGAATTACAATGTCATCGGCGAACCTCAAAGTTTTTATTTCTTCTCCATGGATTTTAATACCTACTCCGAATTTTTCTTTTGCTTCCTTTACTGCTTGCTCAATATACAGATTGAATAACATCGGTGAGAGGCTACAACCCTGTCTCACTCCTTTCCCAACCACTGCTTCCCTTTCATGCCCCTCGACTCTTATAAGTGCCATCTGGTTTCTGTACAAATTGTAAATAGCCTTTCGCTCCCTGTATTTTACCCCTGCCACCTTCAGAATTTGAAAGAGAGTATTCCAGTTAACGTTGTCAGAAGCTTTCTCTAAGTCTACAAATGCTAGAAACGTAGGTTTGCCTTTTCTTAATTTTTCTTCTAAGATAAGTCGTAAGGTTAGTATTGCCTCACGTGTTCCAACATTTCTACGGAATCCAAACTGATCTTCCCCGAGGTCCGCTTCTACCAGTTTTTCCATTCGTCTGTAAAGAATTGGCGTTAGTATTTTGCAGCTGTGACTTATTAAACTGATAGTTCGGTAGTTTTCACATGTGTCAACACCTGATTTCTTTGGGATTGGAATTATTATATTCTTCTTGAAGTCTGAGGGTATTTCGCCTGTCTCATACATCGTGCTCAGCAGATGGTAGAGTTTTGTCATGACTGGCTCTCCCAAGGCCATCAGTAGTTCTAATGGAATGTTGTCTACTCCCGGGGCCTTGTTTCGACTCAGGTCTTTCAGTGCTCTGTCAAACTCTTCACGCAGTATCTTATCTCCCATTTCATCTTCATCTACATCCTCTTCCATTTCCATAATATTGTCCTCAAGTACATCACCCTTGTATAAACCCTCTATATACTCCTTCCACCTTTCTGCCTTCCCTTCTTTGCTTAGAACTGGGTTGCCATCTGAGCTCTTGATATTCATACAAGTGGTTCTCTTCTCTCCAAACGTCTCTCTAATTTTCCCGTAGGTAGTATCTATCTTACCCCTAGTGAGACAAGCCTCTACATCCTTACATTTTTCCTCTAGCCATCCCTGCTTAGCCATTTTGCACTTCCTTGTTGGGTGGTATATTGCCATAAATAGAGTCAGACACCACATGCGCACTTTTTGACGTAGGAGTCGGGCTACTGGCCACTGACGCCGAATTCATCACATTTTGCTTCGGTTCGTCGGAAAATGTGACATGTGTGTCAGAACCACTCGCTCTTATTTCCTTTAGTGACTTCGAATATTCTTCAACCGATTTGGTTATATTGTTTTTCCACTTCGAGAACTCTTGACCGAATTGTTGGCTTATCACATGACTATCAATCTGGATCGTTGCGGAATCTGATAACATCAGCCATTTGAACGTTTTACACAGCTTGTTGCAATCGTTCATCAACACACTGTGTCACCTCTTCTGTAACTGCGACATAATCTGATTTAGCATGTTCCAATTTGGACACTAGAGAATCTACTGTTGCGGTAATATCTTTTACTTCGGTTTGGATTTTGGAGATTTCCTCAGGATGTTTCTCCTGGTCTAGCTTAAAATTTACCATTTCCGTAGCGAGATCACTTTGCTGAATGCTTAAATGATCCACTTCGTATGTCAGACCCTAAAAATCTTGTTTGGTTTGCTGCTCAAAGAGACCGTTTTATTTAGCAGAGAAACTTGCCTGTTCTACTGCTACAGTATGAACTATAGTAGAAATTTTGTCTTGTTCTGCTGCCATTGATGCTTGTGCGGAATTGCACTTTTGCAGACGTCGATTGTTGATTTACAGTTAACGTCTGCACCGCTTGGGATATATTAAGTAAAAGATTTTTAATGTTAAGCTCCTCAGTCCTAGCCGAGGTTATTACAGGTACTGAACTATCAGTGGAAGGGACTTCCTCAACTGACTGAATATTTTTCGATGTATTCTGTTCCCTTTCCATTCTCGACTGAGCGTATGTCCTAAACATAAATTACTAAAAAAAAAAGAAAAAAAATCTTCACACGAACCACGTAGATTCAAAATACACCCATAAAATCAGTACAAATCTACACATGAAAATATTTTTAAAATATACATCTGTAACTAATAGAAACAGGAAAACTACAGAAAAGGACAGTATTAGATTCCAGACGGGTGAACTTGTTGTTGCTTGCCTGCAGCCAGGACATTCAGATGATCTGTTGAGATGAACCCAACAGCATCAGTCTGCCGGCTCCTCTGTCCCCGTTGTGGTCTCGGAAAAAGTACAGGGTGTGCAACACAGAAACATACGTTATAGTCCACTTCTTATCAATAGCATACGTACATGAAAATAATATAAAATCCTAACAAGTTCCCTAACTTTGCAAGCAGTCCTGTCAATTGGTCATCACTCTGAAATGAAACTGCTACGCATAAAATAAATATTGATTAATCAATTAACTTGCTTGCTCTTTGACTTTTTGCCTTTGTCAAAGATTAGACTCCCCTTGAATTTTTTGCCTAAATGCATACATTATAAAATGTATCGATAAAAAAAATCTGTGGAAAAAAATTGACTATAGATGAATATGTTTTAGTTGTGGTTGCTATAAGGAAAGAACGGGTTAGGTACAGGACGAGTTGGCGGTCGGAGGTTTCCACTTCTCCAGTTCTCAGAGAACACCAGGCAAGGTTGGAGAGAACTGGTGCAACTCGTGATGAAGACTCCGTCTCTCTCTTGACCACAAAAGTGCTCACAGTCGCCACAAGATTTTCTGGAAAACACTTTCAAAATGAGAAGGTTGAACAAACAGTGGCAGTGTGGTATCTTCTGACCAAGAAACTGGTCGCTTAGAGAACGTCTTGAACACAGAAGCTGACGGCGAAATATTGCGCGTCGTTCGGACCGTGATAGTAGCAGATTCGCCTAGTATTGTTAATTCACGATGAAATCACTAAGCACTGCATTGCAAAACATGCTAACAGTTTTTTTTGAAGGTGCGGGACCCAACATCGAATAAAGGTTCGCAAACGATATTTACCTTTTTCACAAATTCCAATTTTAATCTTGATAATCGCGGTACATGTTGACCTCCGCACTTCACGTTACTTCTATACGCAAACTTATCTCCAACAACAACAAAAAAACACAATGTCCAATCGGCATTACTTATTTACAACAATTACAAGAAAACATAGCTGCTCTTCTTTTTTTTCAGCAAATAGCGTTGTCGTCAGCGCAAAGAGTATTGTCGTATGAACTTCCGGAGGGCACATAGCTGGTACTCGCAGCCGGAACATTACATTCATATTACATTAGGTAGGGATATTACAACGCAGGTAAAGTATAAATCATCGAGCTATTGGTGTGTCGGCCTCCCCCCACCCTCCCCACCCATGAACCGTGGACCTTGCCGTTGGTGGGGAGGCTTGTGTGCCTCAGCGATACAGATGGCCGTACCGTAGGTACAACCACAACGGAGGGGTATCTGTTGAGAGGCCAGACAAACATGTGGTTCCTGAAGACGGGCAGCAGCCTTTTCAGTAGTTGCAGGGGCAACAGTGTGGATGATTGACTGATCTGGCCTTGTAACATTAACCAAAACGGCCTTGCTGTGCTGATACTGCGAACGGCTGAAAGCAACGGGAAACTACAGCCGTAATTTTTCCCGAGGACATGCAGCTTTACTGTATGATTAACTGATGATGGCGTCCTCTCGGGTGAAATATTCCGGAGGTAAAATAGTCCCCCATTCGGATCTCCGGGCGGGGACTACTCAAGAGGACGTCGTTATCAGGAGAAAGAAAACTGGCATTCTACGGATCGGAGCGTGGAATGTCAGATCCCTTAATCGGGCAGGTAGGTTAGAAAATTTAAAAAGGGAAATGGATAGGTTAAAGTTAGATATAGTGGGAATTAGTGAAGTTCGGTGGCAGGAGGAACAAGACTTTTGGTCAGGTGATTACAGGGTTATAAATACAAAATCAAATAGGGGTAATGCAGGAGTAGGTTTAATAATGAATAAAAGAATAGGAGTGCGGGTTAGCTACTACAAACAGCATAGTGAACGCATTAATGTGGCCAAGATAGACACAAAGCCCATGCCTACTACAGTAGTACAAGTTTATATGCCAACTAGCTCTGCAGATGATGAAGAAATTGATGAAATGTATGACGAAATAAAAGAAATGATTCAGCTAGTGAAGGGAGACGAAAATTTAATAGTCATGGGTGACTGGAATTCGTCAGTAGGAAAAGGGAGAGAAGGAAACATAGTAGGTGAATATGGATTGGGGGGAAGAAATGAAAGAGGAAGCCGCCTTGTAGAATTTTACACAGAGCATAACTTAATCATAGCTAACACTTGGTTCAAGAATCATGAAAGAAGGTTGTATACCTGGAAGAATCCTGGAGATAGTAAAAGGTATCAGATAGATTATATAATGGTAAGACAGAGATTTAGGAACCAGGTTTTAAATTGTAAGACATTTCCAGGGGCAGATGTGGATTCTGACCACAATCTATTGGTTATGAACTGCAGATTGAAACTGAAGAAACTGCAAAAAGGTGGGAATTTAAGGAGATGGGACCTGGATAAACTGAAAGAACCAGAGGTTGTAGAGAGTTTCAGGGAGAGCATAAGGGAACAATTGACAGGAATGGGGGAAAGAAAGACAGTAGAAGAAGAATGGGTAGCTCTGAGGGATGAAGTAGTGAAGGCAGCAGAGGATCAAGTAGGTAAAAAGACGAGGGCTAATAGAAACCCTTGGGTAACAGAAGAAATACTGAATTTAATTGATGAAAGGAGAAAATATAAAAATGCAGTAAATGAAGCAGGCAAAAAGGAATACAAACGTCTCAAAAATGAGATCGACAGGAAGTGCAAAATGGCTAAGCAGGGATGGCTAGAGGAAAAATGTAAGGATGTAGAGGCTTGTCTCACTAGGGGTAAGATAGATACTGCCTACAGGAAAATTAAAGAGACCTCCGGAGAGAAGAGAACCACTTGTATGAATATCAAGAGCTCGGATGGAAACCCAGTTCTAAGCAAAGAAGGGAAGGCAGAAAGGTGGAAGGAGTTCAAATGGCTCTGAGCACTATGGGACTCAACTGCTGTGGTCATAAGTCCCCTAGAACTTAGAACTACTTAAACCTAACTAACCTAAGAACAGCACACAACACCCAGCCATCACGAGGCAGAGAAAATCCCTGACCCCGCCGGGAATCGAACCCGGGAACCCGGGCGTGGGAAGCGAGAACGCTACCGCACGACCACGAGATGCGGGCGTGGAAGGAGTATATAGAGGGTTTATACAAGGGCGATGTACTTGAGGACAATATTATGGAAATGTAAGAGGATGTAGATGAAGATGAAATGGGAGATAAGATACTGCGTGAAGGGTTTGACAGAGCACTGAAAGACCTGAGTTGATACAAGGCCCCGGGAGTAGACAACATTCCATTAGAACTACTGACGGCCTTGGGAGAGCCAGTCCTGACAAAACTCTACCATCTGGTGAGCAAGATGTATGAGACAGGTGAAATACCCTCAGACTTCAAGAAGAATATAATAATTCCAATCCCAAAGAAAGCAGGTGTTGACAGATGTGAAAATTACCGAACTATCAGTTGAATAAGTCACAGCTGCAAAATACTAACGCCAATTCCTTACAGACGAATGGATAAACTGGTAGAAGCGGACCTCGGGGAAGATCAGTTTGGATTCCGCAGAAATGTTGGAACACGTGAGGCAATACTAACCTTACGACCTATCTTAGAAGAAAGATTAAGAAAAGGCAAACCTACGTTTCTAGCATTTGTAGACTTAGAGAAAGCTTTTGACAACGTTAACTGGAATACTCTCTTTCAAATTCTGAAGGTGGCAGGGGTGAAATACAGGGAGCGAAAGGCTATTTACAATTTGTACAGAAACCAGATGGCAGTTATAAGAGTCGAGGGTCATGAAAGGGAAGCAGTGGTTGGGAAGAGAGTAAGACAGGGTTGTAGCCTCTCCCCGATGTTATTCAATCTGTATATTGATCAAGCAGTAAAGGAAACAAAGGAAAAGTTCGGAGTAGGTATTAAAGTCCATGGAGAAGAAATAAAAACTTTGAGGTTCGCTGATGACATTGTAATTCTGTCAGAGACAGCAAAGGACTAGGAAGAGCAGTTGAACGGAATGGACAGTGTCTTGAAAGGAGGATATAAGATGAACATCAACAAAAGCAAAACGAGGATAATGGAATGTAGTCAAATTAAATCGGGTGATGCTGAGGGGATTAGATTAGGAAATGAGACACTTAAAGTAGTAAAGGAGTTTTCCTATTTAGGGAGTAAAATAACTGATGACGGTCGAAGTAGAGAGGATATAAAATGTAGACTGGCAATGGCAAGGAAATCGTTTCTGAAGAAAAGGAATTTGTTAACATCGAGTATAGATTTAAGTGTCAGGAAGTCGTTTCTGAAAGTATTTGTATGGAGTGTTGCCATGTATGGAAGTGAAACATGGACGATAACCAGTTTGGACAAGAAGAGAATAGAAGCTTTCGAAATGTGGTGCTACAGAAGAATGCTGAAGATAAGGGGGGTAGATCACGTAACTAATGAGGAGGTATTGAATAGGATTGGGGAGAAGAGAAGTTTGTGGCACAACTTGACTAGAAGAAGGGATCGGTTGGTATGACATGTTTTGAGGCATCAAGGGATCACAAATTTAGCATTGGAGGGCAGCGTGGAGGGTAAAAATCGTAGAGGGAGACCAAGAGATGAATACACTAAGCAGATTCAGAAGGATGTAGGTTGCAGTAGGTACTGGGAGATGAAGAAGCTTGCACAGGATAGAGTAGCATGGAGAGCTGCATCAAACCAGTCTCAGGACTGAAGACCACAACAACAACAACAACAATTGTATGTCACCCAGAACGTTGTAAAGTATTGTGTAGCGATCATCGCAACCCAGAGGAGCACTCCTCAGCATTGATAGCAGAATTGTTGCTGCTGATGTGGTCTTCAGTCTTGAGACTGGATTGTTGCTGCTCTCCATGCTACTCTTTCCTGTGCAAGCTTCTTCATCTCCCAGTACCTACTACAACCTACATCCTTCTGAATCTGCTTAGTGTATTGATGTCTTGGTCTCCCTCTACGATTTTTACCCTCCACGCTGCCCTCCAATGCTAAATTTGTGATCCCTTGATGCCTCAAATCATGTCCTACCAACCGATCACTTCTTCTAGTCAAGTTGTGTCACAAACTTCTCTTCTCTGGGGAGAAGAGAATACCTCCTCATTAGTTATGTGATCTACCCACCTTATTTTCAGCATTCTTCTGTAGCACCAAATTTCGAAAGCTTCTATTCTCTTCTTGTCCAAACTGGTTATCGTCCATGTTTCACTTCCATACATGGCCACACTCCATACAAATACTTTCAGAAGCGACTTCCTGACACTTAAATCTGTACTCGATGTTAACAAATTTCTCTTCTTCAGCAACGATTTCCTTGCCATTGCCAGTCTACATTTTATATCCTCTCTACTTCGACCATCATCAGTTATTTTACTCCCTAAATAGCAAAACTCCTTTACTACTTTAAGTGTCTCATTTCATAATCTAATCCCCTCAGCATCACCCGATTTAATTCGACTACATTCCATTATCCTCGTTTTGCTTTTGTTGATGTTTATCTTATATCTTCCTTTCAAGATGCTATCCATTCCGTTCAACTGCTCTTCCAAGTCCTTTGCTGTCTCTGACAGAATTACAATGTCATCGGTGAACCTCAAAGTTTTTATTTCTTCTCCATGGATTTTAATACCTACTCCGAATTTTTCTTTCGTTTCCTTCACTGCTTGCTCAATATACAGATTGAATAACATCGGTGAGAGGCTACAACCCAGTCTCACTCCTTTCCCAACCACTGCTTCCCTTTCATGCCCCTCGACTCTTATAAGTGCCATCTGGTTTCTGTACAAATTGTAAATAGCCTTTCGCTCCCTGTATTTTACCCCTGCCACCTTCAGAATTTGAAAGAGAGTATTCCAGTTAACGTTGTCAGAAGCTTTCTCTAAGTCTACAAATGCTAGAAACGTAGGTTTGCCTTTTCTTAATCTTTCTTCTAAGATAAGTCGTAAGGTTAGTATTGCCTCACGTGTTCTAACCTTTCTACGGAATCCAAACTGATCTTCCCCGAGGTCCGCTTCTACCAGTTTTTCCATTCGTCTGTAAAGAATTGGCGTTAGTATTTTGCAGCTGTGACTTATTAAACTGATAGTTCGGTAATTTTCACATGTGTCAACACCTGCTTTCTTTGGGATTGGAATTATTATATACTCCTTGAAGTCTGTGGGTATTTCGCCTGTCTCATACATCTTGCTCACCAGATGGTAGAGTTTTGTCATGACTGGCTCTCCCAAGGCCATCAGTAGTTCTAATGGAACGTTGTCTACTCCCGGGCCCTTGTTTCGACTCAGGTCTTTCAGCGCTCTGTCAAACTCTTCACGCAGTATCTTATCTCCCATTTCATCTTCATCTACATCCTCTTCCATTTCCATAATATTGTCCTCAAGTACATCGCCCTTGTATAAACCCTCTATATACTCCTTCCACCTTTCTGCCTTCCCTTCTTTGCTTAGAACTGGGTTGCCATCTGAGCTCTTGATATTCATACAAGTGGTTCTCTTCTCTCCAAAAGTCTCTTTAATTTTCCTGTAGGCAGTATCTATCTTACCCCTAGTGAGACAAGCCTCTACATCCTTACATTTGTCCTCTAGCCATCCCTGCTTAGCCATTTTGCACTTCCTGTCGATCTCATTTTTGAGACGTTTGTATTCCTTTTTGCCTGCTTCATTTACTGCATTTTTATATTTTCTCCTTTCATGAATTAAATTCAATATTTCTTCTGTTACCCAAGGATTTCTATTAGCCCTCGTCTTTTTACCTACTTGATCCTCTGCTGCCTTCACTACTTCATCCCTCAGAGCTACCCATTCTTCTTCTACTGTCTTTCTTTCCCCCATTCCTGTCAATTGTTCCCTTATGCTCTCCCTGAAACTCTCTACAACCTCTGGTTCTTTCAGTTTATCCAGGTCCCATCTCCTTAAATTCCCGCCTTTTTGCGGTTTCTTCAGTTTCAATCTGCAGTTCATAACCAATAGATTGTGGTCAGAATCCACATCTGCCCCTGGAAATGTCTTACAATTTAAAACCTGGTTCCTAAATCTCTGTCTTACCATTATGTAATCTATCTGATACCTTTTAGTATTTCCAGGATTCTTCCAGGTATACAACCTTCTTTTATGATTCTTGAACCAAGTGTTAGCTATGATTAAGTTATGCTCTGTGTAAAATTCTACAAGGCGGCTTGCTCTGTCATTTCTTCCCCCCAATCCATATTCACCTACTATGTTTCCTTCTCCCCCTTTTCCTACTGACGAATTCCAGTCACCCATGACTTTTAAATTTTCGTCTCCCTTCACTACCTGAATAATTTCTTTTATGTCGTCATACATTTCATCAATTTCTTCATCATCTGCAGAGGTAGTTGGCATATAAACTTGTACTACTGTGGCATGGGCTTTGTGTCTATCTTGGCCACAGCGGAATTAGCGAAGCCATTTCTCGTATCCGCATTTCAGACTAGAGAGAGAGTGGTTTAAGAGCCAGGCGGGTGCTTTGAGAGAGCAAACACGCTATCCAGCGCCCCCCCCCCGCCCCCCACCCCCAGGCGCGGCAGCACTGCCCCCCGCGAGTGTGAATGCCCTGTACGCGTCCACGTTAATGTAGTTATGAAGTTTTCGATAACTTTATAGTAGCGACAGATCAATCAGGGTATTGTTATCGAATAATGAAGGGGAGACTAATAATGTTCATTACTAGATTGAGGATTAAAATGTATGCAGCATGAACTGTCCGCCAAAGAGAAGAACGTGCGTCACTGAAATGTTGCCGGTAGTCATCTGCGTGTTGTGTGTGATACGGTCTAGAGCCCGTTATAAAAACATTTTCATTAATGAGATTACATCAGCACTGTCAGAATAACTAGCTTGATGAACTCTAAAAACCCTAAATGCTTTAAATTCTAACACCTTTTCAGCATGCTTAGGAAATGATATTAGTCAAATTCCACGAAGGCATGCTAAAAAGTGAAATTTGGAAATTTGTGGTTAGGTCCTATGGGACCAAACTGCAGAGGTCATCGGTCCCTAAGCCTACACACTACGTAATCAAACTTAAACTGACTTACGCTATGGACAACACACACACACACCCATGGCCGAGGGAGGACTCGAACCGCCGGCCGTTGAGGCCGAGAGGTTCTAGGCGCTTCAGTTTGGAACCGCGCTACCGCTACGGTCGCAGGTTCGAATCCTGCCTCGGGCATGGATGTGTGTGAGGTCCTTAGGTTAGTTAGGTTTAAGTAGTCCTAAGTTCTAGGGGACTGATGACCTCAGATGTTAAGTCCCATAGCGATCAGAGCCATTTGAGCCAGGACTCGAACCTCCGACGGGGGAAGCCGCACGGACCGTGACAAGGCGCCTGAGACCGCGCGGCTACCCCTAAAAAGTGATGCCTCCGAATTTTTTTATTGTGTTCTCAATATCGTTGGGGTATTACATGTCATGCGTATTACTCGGTCGGCTTTTCCGTTTCACTGACGCAAGTTGCAACCAATTGCGCAAGACGGCTCCGAATTGTAGTGTGTAACATGGCGGTGTGTAATATAATTACGTTGGTGCCTGAGAAATAGTGTGCTGTAGTGAGTTTCTAACCGCATAAAACGTGCTTCCAATTGAAATCCATAAATGATAAAAGCTGACTACGGTGATGATTGTGTTGACCTCGGGTATGTGCGACAGTGAGTTGTTCGTGCTCGCAATGAAGGGAAACGTAGTGCTGACCTCAACGTGTGTGTCTGAGCCCAGAGCGGACGACGGCGTATCTCAAACGACGAGACTCATCGGTGTCGGGTTGATCAGCTCATCATAGAAAGTCGTCGGATAGCACAGACACAGCTCTCAGGTAAATATGGCGTGTCACGAGAGTGTGTATAGGCCATCACTACAGAATTACGTCTGTAAGTCCATCTTTATACAGACGGTAGCGGGACCTCAGCTGTTCATCATAGAATGTCGAATCAAAACACATTCGGACGTCTAAATTTCGAGTTGTCATTTTATTCGAGCAAACAGTTTCAGTGCTACACTACGCTGTCTTCAGGCACCCCAACAACACAGATTGTAGCCGCGCGGGATTAGCCGAGCGGTCTAGGGCACTGCAGTCATGGACTGTGCGGCTGATCCCGGCGGAGGTTCGGGTTCTCCCTCGGGCATGGGTGTGTGTGTGTTTGTCCTTAGGATAATTTAGGTTAAGTAGTGTATAAGCTTAGGGACTGATGACCTTAGCAGTTTAGTCCCATAAGATTTCACACACATTTGAACATTTTTTGAACACAGCTTGTACACGCATATTGCAGAGTGCCTACGCCCTATCGCCAATACGTAAGAACCCCTAGCGTCACTGGGAAGCATTAGCTAACATTTCTCTAACAAAAGTTGTTCACAATGTTGTGATCTGTCACCATTAGGCGTTTGAAGGGTAATGTGAGATGGTCAGTATCACCGATTACAGGTGGATGGAAGGAAGTTGAAACGCTCTCTGTTGGTTCGAATATTACTAATCACGGAGTAGCAGCCTAACAAATGAATTAGATTGACCGCGTCCTAAGGACGCTGTGGGAGTTGTGTCGTATCTGTGTTTCTGCTGCTGAATAATGAGTTAACACAATTAGTTAGGTTCTCTTGCACTAATAATCACTATGGCATTCCAATGTAATAAAGTGTGTTCTTGTTTTTACACAAATGTTATAGTCGTTGCCTTACAATTTAATGACGGTTATACTCACCACAGGTCGCTCTTTGATATCTTCACACCGTATTGCATTAACCAGCGCAAACACGGCACAGTCATCACTGCAGTTCAATTGTAAACTGCCGGATCTGTTGACACTAAACACGTAATCACGGTCCGATGTAGATAATTAATTAAAACAGTTCAAAATAAACTCTTCTGTCGTGGTTGGTAAACTGCTGAGGGTTAACCCACGGCGTTGGGGACACGCTCAGTCGACAATACGTAATACCATCGATCTACCACCACTACTCCACGTCCTGCTCGCTTAGAGCTCTCTTAGCCACTTCTGCTCTTGCATACTACCTGCACTCCACTAACTAACAGTTGCTGTGTCTCTCTGGTGCTCGTGCCGCTCAATTATCGATATCTAGCCTACCTCTACCTGTGAGAGGCAATACTACGTTTATTTTTACGTAAGGGACTGCAGACCCCTTATATCCCCGTCCAAAAAGCTTCTTTCTTGCTTGAGGTGGAAAAGAATATAGGAAAACTTCATACAGACTCAAAAAGAACGAAGAAGTTAAATCCAAGTACACACTGAAATTGTAAAATATCGAGTGAATTCGTTATGACTGCGGTCGTAGACTGCTTGTACAGAAAATGTTACACAAAAAGTTCGGCATACCTTATCGGAAAAAATAGGAAATACTTAACACACATTCTTTACGTTGTGCACAATAACTTTATCTCTTGAGCAGTTTGTATGTGCCATAAAACGCTAGATATCTGTTATACAGCACAGCACAAAAGCACTTATTAACTTAACTTAACCCGTTGGGATTTCCGTTCTTTTAGCAGGGCTTGCCGTCAGAAAACACTATCACTATCCCCTCAATTTAGCACCACACAAGAAGGACAGGAGATACTTCTAATTAATGACTGATCTCTAATACACTAGTAACACAAAAGGTATTAAAAACCATATAATAAATAATACAAATAATTGGCAATGTCTTACTGCTTAGCGTCTGGAGCAGCGCGACCGCTACGGTCGCAGGTTCGAATCCTGCCTCGGGCATGGATGTGTGTGATGTCCTTAGGTTAGTTAGGTTTAAGTAGTTCTAAGTTCTACGGGACTGATGACATCAGATGTTAAGTCCCATAGTGCTCAGAGCCATCTTACTGCTTAGCAGATTACGCAGATGTAAGTCTATCACTATGTGGTCATCTCAGAACCATTTTCCAGAGAGATGGCTGCATTACTCTGTCGTAAGCTATTTTTACTGAATTTGAACAGTTGTTATTAACACTGCATGTAGGATGGTGAATACCTTTTGTTATACAGATTCAGAATTTGAAAAATTAATTCTCATCGTTTGCCACATAGTGCATTGTACCTCTGCACTCAACCCTATAACATAAATCATCGACCTTGACAGCTAATTATATCACTACTTTATTATTTCTCTGCTCTTCAGGAGCTATTCTCCACTTATCAACAACGTACATCTTTCATCATTACAACTTGTAAATATGTACTGGTGTAAACAGGATAACTCATGTGAATGTAAATGTCAATCACACATCAGCTACTACATTATTCATTTTCTGTCTATCTTACGCCTTATATAAACCTTCATAAAGAGACACACACCTACATCAACTCTACGTCTCCATTTAGTACTACTTTTATTTCAAATACATATTTCTTCGTCAAACACTAATCACCTTAATTAATCTCTGTAAATGCACAAAAACTCCACAATGCTCCATCAACTCTCTAGATAATATGAAACTCATTAACTTCATAATATCATAACACCTCTTCTCTCTGCACCTCAGTATTACTCACACAGATCATTATGTGTCAATTATATGCCACTATACACATTCTCCTGTTGACAATACCCATCTGCTGTTATTTAGCTACAGTTCTCTACAATTTGCTCACTCTTTCGTTACTCCATTGATGTCTTGGGATGCATCAGTTGTGTGTTATAGCTCGCAATTGAATTGTGTACAATTGCGTGTACTGTGTGTGACTTAGAGCAGTGTCTGCCTGCAATCGTTAACAGAAAATGTCTACACACCACGTCAGCCGATAGCTTCCCACACATGTGTGATGAATCGTGTTCATCGATGGGGAAGCTATTTCAGCACCCTCCTCTAGACGAACGGCGATATATGCGAAGGACCCTATGTACCTGTCACATCTTGGATGTAAATCGAGTCTTCAGTTTCATATTGGTACAAAGTGACTATTACTATACTTTTCATGTTCTTCCTATCCCTAATCCATGCATGGGGATCATCGGGAACAGGGCAAATAGGTTAGTATATAAAATGCACAAATATTCTTCTAGAAAATCAGACAGCACATTGGTATGTCAGCAATATGACCATATTAATTTTAAATTGGAAAAAATATGAAAAATGACATAAGATCGCTAAAATTCGAGGATAACCTGACATAATTGATGTGAAATAGGTAAAAATGGAGGAAAATACCATGAAATACGCAAAATCACGAAAACCAAGTAAAATTACAGAAATTGACTGGGAACACATAAAATTAGGGAAAAAAATCATAAGATGACTACTCAGCAAAATCAATAAAATTCCTTGTACTGGAGGTGGAGAGTAGACTGATACTACATTTGCACGCCTCATTAGTGGCAAGAGGAGGCACTCTGGAGCAGTGGTTTCAACGAGGAACAACTGTATTATCCCGCACTTGAGCAGTTTAACCTAACCTTTACGAAAGACGATGAGGTAGTGATTGTGGGTGGAGCAGGGAATAGTATTGATATGGACAGGGAATATGATGTAAATGGTGACCTGGTAAAGATAGCTACTCACACTGGTGGCACTAATGTGCACTTTGTGCAACTGTTCCAGCATCATGATTGGCCTCATCTTAATGCTGCTATTGGGTGCATCAGCATGGGGCAGGAGGAGGCACTGATGGCAGAGGACATGGCTCACATTGCTGTCGTGCCAACTCAGTCCATCAATAGATTGGGTTTCACTAGGCATGGCCTGCACCGCAATACATTTTGGATGGGGACGCTGGAAAAGCTTATAGGTGACAGTCTAATGGGTGGTGGTTGGATAACTCATGGAAAAATTCCTGTAGTAGTTGGTGTTACAGCTGCACCTTTTTTAGACTGAAGTCAGCAGATAGGTATGCCTCTTGAAAGGAAGTCACTCTAACAAAGGAATCACCTTCAGAGGATGTCAGGTATCCAAGTAGAGAAGGAGTTAGCATATTTTATCAAAATATAAGGGGTACTGGAGATAAAGTTAGTGAACTGCTGATATATGTTGACTCTGCATTGGTTTATCAGACAACCACTGAAAAAAATTGGCAATTCAGAGGCTTCCTTTACCAGGATGCAGATTAGCTGGCAGTTTTTCAAGGAGTTCTTTGCGGAGTGGGGGATGGTCATGTATTTAAAATACAGTACTGCATTTGAGCCCATAGACGTATCACACCACTGTATTGAACACATATTTCAATGTTGTGCAGGGGCAGTTGAATTTAGTGAAACTAAACTTCTAATTGTTGTTGTTTATCGGTCCCCTAACTCTGAGTTCATAGCATTTCTGCTCAAGCTAGAGAGGGTTCTTGGTTCACTTTATAGGAAATACCAAAAATTAGTTATATGTGGTGACTTCGATGTTAATTTTGTATGTGATTGTGTACGAAAAAGGAATTTGGATGATCACCTAACCTCATATGATCTGATGCAGGCTGTGTTTTTTCCAACCAGGGTGAAGGGGAACAGTAGCACAGCCATAGATAATATTTTTATTCGTTCGTCATTACTAGATCGGCATTCTGTTAGTAAAAGGGTGAAGGGCCTGTCAGAACATGATGCATAGATTTTAGCACTAAAGGGTTTTTGTACTAAAACAAATGTTACATACAGTTACACACTATGTAGGATAGCTAATCCAACGGCAATAGAGAGTTTTTTAAACCTCATTACGGAAAAAGAGTGCCAGGATGTTTATAGGTCAGATAAAATAGATGACAAATATAATGCTTTCCATAACACATTTCTCATTCTGTTTGAAAGTTGCTTTCGATTATAACGTTCTGAACAGGGTACTGTCAGTAAAGGGCAGCCTGTATGGGTGACTAGTGGGATAAGGATATCATGTAGAACGAAGTGGGAATTATATCAAAATGTCAGAAAAAGTCACAATCAAGCTACAGTAGCCCTTTACAAACAGTATTGTAAGGTGCTTAAAACGTTATTAGTAAGGCAAAGAGTATGTGGTACGTAAATAGAGTAGCTAATTCACAGGATAAAATTAAAATCATACAGTCACTTGTGAAGGACGTGTCTGGTCAACAGCACAGGATCTACGATGTAAAGTCAGTTCGTACTAAAGATATTAGTGTTTCTGAAAAGTAAGATATATGTACAGTATTTATCAATCACTCTCTGAGCATTCTGGTGAATTAAATAAAAACTTTGTTTCTGCAGGGAATAATATGACAATCTTGGAAAATGCCTTTCTGAGACTGATGTCTGAAATACCCCTCTGTGATACTGACAAAGAGAAGATTGAGTCAATAATTAAATCACTGAAGACTGAGGACTGTCACAAATATGATGGAGTGCATAGCAGAATATTAACGTACTGTGCTGCACGTGTTAGCGTAGGACCTAGCCATATTTGTAATTTTTCCGTTAAGAGTAGTCGGTTTTCTGACGATTAAAGTACTCATTAGAAAGGCCAGTAGAAAGAGATAATGTAGACAATTTTAGATCTATTTCTATTTGCTAAATTTGTAGAAATGGTTGTGTATGTAATGATAGTTCATCATTTAATATCACATAATTCGCTGTCAAATGTACAGTTCGGCTTTAGAAGTGGTTTAACAACTGAAAATGCTGTATTCTTTTTTCTCTGTGGCGTAATGGATGGATTAAACAGAAGGTTTCGAACACTAGGAACATTTTTTGATTAAAGTAAGGTGTTTGATTGTGTTGATCACAAAATATTGCTCCAGACGTTGGACCAATATGGAATATTGGGAGTAGCTCACAATTTGTTCACCTCTTACTGTAACAACAGACAGCAAAATGTCATTATTCACAGTGTTGAGAATGGCTCTTTTGTGTGGTCTGAGTGGGGCAGTCAAATGGAGGGTGCCCCAGGGATCAGTATTGGGGCCACTCCTATTCCTTATTTATATAAATGATATGCCCTCTAGTATTACAAATATTTCTAAAGTTTTTTTTTTTTTTTTTTTTTTTTTTTTTTTTTTTTTTTTTTTTTTTTTTGCTGATGACACTAGCTTGGTAGTAAAGGACGTTGTGTGCAACATTGACTTTGTTTCAAATAGTGCCGTTCATGTCATAAGGTTATTGCTTGTAGAAAATAAACTGACGCTAAATCTCAGTATGACAGTTTATAGCACACAATTCAACAAAACCGAAAGTACTGATTTCACAGAATGGCCATATGATTAATGAAGCTGAACAGCTCAAATTTCTAGGTGTCCAGACAGATAGTAAATTGTTGTGGAAAGCTCACTTTCAGGATCTTGTTCAAAGACTTAATGCTGTCATTTTTACTATTCGAACGATATCTGAAGTAAGTGATTGTTCGACACGAAAATTAATCTAGTTTACTTATTTTCATTCACTTATGTTCTATGGTACTAAATTTTGGGGTAACTTTTCTCATTCTCAAAGGATACTTTTGCCTGGGAGACAGACAGTTCAGGCAATATGTGGTGCAAGTTCACAAACCTCTTGTTGACTACTTTTCACTGTATTCTGACATTGGCCTCTCAGTATGTACAGTACGAACTCACTTTATGCTGTCGATCTTGTGCTGTTGAGCAGACACTTCCTTCACAAGTAACTATATATATATATATATATATATATATATATATATATATATATATATATATGCCCAAGGGATGCAGAAGGTCTTGTTAACAATATCAGCTTATTCCCAAGAATTAGCAGCTTTCACTCAGTTAATAGTAGGCAGAAATCCAATCTGCATTTGGATCGCACTTCCTTGACTCCTGTGCAGAAACATGTGCAGTATACTGCTGCATCCATTTTCAATAAGCAACTACATGAATTCAAAGATCTTAGCAGTAATCCACGTGCTTTCAAATCGAAACTGATGAGTTTCCTCATGGATCCATGAACAATTAAGCTGATTCCTACTTCAGAACTAATAGCACAATTGATGTGCACAAAATGTTTCAAACTACATGTGTCTGGAGGTCTATCATGCATAAACCACACGTTTCTTCTTATTTCTTTTATTTCAACCATTCTGTGTGTTTTTGGGTGACACAATGCGATGTCCAGCTTTCAGAGAGAGTCGGTGGACTGAGACATGTTAATGACGGTTTAGCACCAGACACAGACCTCTACGTGATGGTGAAAAAGAACAAAATGACGTTGGTGTTCAAATCTGTAATTATACACTGCTTGGATGTGTAACAGAAGGAAAAAACAATGCATCAAATAGCTTAAGAATGAACAACGGAGGGACCCTCTCATGCGATTCATAAGAAGAAAGGAGGGAGAGAATGTTTGGGTGACAGGCTTCAATGCACTCTGAGGGACATAGATCTTCGAACTGCAGTACCTGTATGTAGTTTTGAGATACATCGCAATGCAATAGCAAAATCCTCATCCTTCGTCCAGTTCCTGTATGATGTGGAATCTTCCTAATTTTCATGATAAGAAAAGCTACTGTAACCATTTGCATTGTTCTTTCTATTACCTCATGCTGCAGATGAAATCTTCGTTAGGCGCTGGCCTTGCACACTGTACACAATTTTCAGAACTACAACACGTTCCCATTTCCTCAGAGTGTTCAAAACACTTTCCTGTTGCATTAACTCAGCTCACCCTGTTTCTCCGTTCAGTTCCGACTTAACTTCGATTGGTCACATAGACAAAGTTGCAGGAAGGACGGGCAGAGACTGAGGACCAGTTACGAGGAGGAGAGGGAGTGTCTAAAAAACCGCACTGTAATTTTTCTGTATGGGATCCTTAGCAGATAGGTTAGAAAAAGGTGATTCGTTTTGATATATCTGAGAGTGGTACAAACTTGATTCACCAGTGGCTGTAAACATTTAAAGACATCGCCATAGGATCCAATACAAGTATGCAGTTGAATGGATAGACTTGATTCCAAATCGCAAACAGAATGTCTGCTAGAAAGCGTAAGCCGGCCGCGGTGGTCTAGCGGTTCTGGCGCTGCAGTCCGGAACCGCGGAACTGCTACGGTCGCAGGTTCGAATCCTACCTCGGGCATGGGTGTGTGTGATGTCCTTAGGTTAGTTAGGTTTAAGTAGTTCTAAGTTCTAGGGGACTTATGACCTAAGATGTTGAGTCCCATAGTGCTCAGAGCCATTTGAACCATAGAAAACGCAACACTAATAGCGACTCTTGGTGTGCCTGTAGAACCAAGACTGATTTTTATACAGGGTGGAATTAGCATAGTCATTGTGATTGTGTTTTTAATAGTTTGGTCCTTATGCGACATGTATGTTGCCAGCAGCTGAAGTCTTCTGCGGTCAGCCTTAAAAGTCGGTTCTCAACGTTGTTCCTCAAAAAGAACATCGTCTTCCATCCAGCTACCTGCTGAGTGAAATCTGACAGCTGAAAAAAAAATACTCGCCATGCATAGTGACTGTCAAGATGAATTTAATGAATTACCCTATCAATTTCATATCAATGATATGTTGCCTGTTTGGTGGAAGCGATGGCGAGGGTACAACAGGTATGACTCTTGAGTTATAATGAGGCTTTTTTTCGTTGCAGTGATATCTTTTAATGAGATTTCAGTCTCCCAGCTACTCAGGGAGAGACAACCATCGCAATAAAATCAAATGTATTACTAAATTTATGAAATGATACTTAGTATAGCCCTGATATTTACAATGTCTCTATGCTGTTTACCATAAGAGACTTCGTATGTGGCGAGGCATTCAGGTACTTTAAGGGAGTTCGAAAGAGGGGAGGCATGCTGTGACAAAATTAGATATTAGCACTCTGTCATGAGCCAAAAATGAGTTTAGTATTATAGTCCTGCGATCATGACATAACGTATATTAAGCTGATTTGAACAGATTTGTTTCTACCCGATGAGTCCGCCCCCGGTAGCTGAGTGGTCAGCGTGACAGACTGTCAATCCTAAATTCGTTAGAACTACTGTATACATACAGGAGGCAGCTGTTTGTTTGGCAGTGCAACACAGCTGGCTGTAGGAGTGGCCACGATGAGTCAGCAACTGAAAGTAACAGATTAGCTCAACCTGTGATTGAAAGTTAGGTACAAAGAATGCGCCGACCTGTCTGCTCTTGCATGTGGCAGCAGGGGTTAGCGAAGTGACCAGTGTGCTGGATAAGCAGTGGTAGAAGCGGACGTGTCTGTTGCGTGGGAACATTCAAAATGCTGGATGTTTGCAAAGGACAAACATGTCACCCACATAAATTGTTCAGTTGTCTGCTTGGTGACAGTCTCTCTCCAACATCTGAGTGTTTGGTAGGACGGGTATGTGGATGCTGGGGGATGGGGCATGCAGTTGCCAGCATAGCTGGTAAGTGCCAGTCTCTCCTCACTGTGCGATGTCCATGCCCATGGTGAATGGTGTGACTGTGGCTCATGGCATTTGATGTGCTCTTTTGTTCATGTGGTTTGTTTAGTGGATACATTGTGATGGAGGAGGGTGTTTGTGTTCTCAAACGTCAGTGCATACAAGACCTTGGATATATTTAGCACTAGAATGTATTTTTAAAAAGCACTCCGTCTTCAGGCCACGAGTGGCCTACCAGGACCATCCGACCGCAGTATCGTCCTCGGTGGAGGATGCGGATAGTATGGGCGTGGGGTCAGCACACAGCTCTCCTGGTCGTTATGATGGTATTCTTGACCGAAGCCGCTACTATTCGGTCGAGTAGCTCCTCAACTGGCATCACGAGGCTGAGTGCACCCCCAAAAATGGCAACAGCGCATGGCGGCCTGCACGGCCACCCATCCAAGTGCCGACCACGCCCGACAGCGCTGAACTTCGGTGATCTCATGGGAACCGGTGTATCCACTGCGGCAAGGCCGTTGCCCACTAGAATGTATTTGTAGCGGAAATTTCATTACTTGATTTACATAATATTTGCGTTTATACTCAAATGTTGAAAATATGTTTTAGTAAGCAGGATGATCATTGTGAGGTGAAGGTGAGTGTCTTAAGTCATATATTTGACTCCAGTAAATTGTTAAACATTTAATTTGACAGAATAGTGCAATGGATTATTTCAATCTATTTTTCATATAAAAATTGCGTCACCTCGCCCTTTTGTCTCGAGCATTACGTAGTAGGAACAAAGTATTCTGAGGAAAGTTGGAAACCTCAGTCTGCATGTTTCGAGATGTTGGTCCACACAAACAAACAGGGAGTGTCTTATTGAGAGAGACAGAGACAGAAAGCGGTCCTGGAATCTCCTGAGCAACAGAATTCCGCCTCTTGATGCTTTGTTTGGGTGCTGTGAGATCAGAGGCCGGTGGAATTTAGTAACATGACCTGTAATTAGGACATTGGTCGGTTTTGACACTCGTGACGGTGCCATGACGCTAGACACACATGGGGGAGACCCCAAATGGTGACTACTATGCCACAATTCGTTCTGTTCATGTTCTGTAGATCACGTTTGCAGCATTTAACTGTCTGTGCAATATGACTACTGCATGTTTCTCGATCTGTACAAAGTAGTTTGCTGGTAAAATTAACGTAATTTGAGTGTCTTCAGAAAGTGGTGGGCAGTGCTCCAACACCAGCAGCACCAATTTGGCGGGTAAACCCAGTAAGACAGTAAGACCCAGTCAGAATACTCCGTTCACAGGAAGTTTCATGACATCAGAGAGTTTCAAGACATCCTTTGTGTTTGTGGGGGCGGGGGGGGGGGGGGGGAGTGGATGGGGGCATAGGGCCGGCCGTGTGGCCGAGCGGTTCTAGGCGCTTCAGTCTGGGACCGCCCGACCGCTACGGTCACAGGTTCGAATCCTGCCTCGAGCATGGATGTGTGTGATGTCCTTAGGTTAGTTAGGTTTAAGTAGTTCTAAGTTCTAGGCGACTGATGACCTCAGATGTTAAGTCCCATAGTGCTCAGAGCCATTTGAACCATTTTTTTGGGGGCATAGGAGTCTCTGCAGACTAGTTTGAACGAGACAGGGGCAGAGCAATTTACCTACAGAAAGTTCCATGATGTCAGAGAGCCACATGATGTCTTCTTTGTTCGAGTGTTCAGAGGCAAGTCCAAGTAGCCTCCTCTGTTTGGGAGAGGTAGGATGCTGTCCCCCCTCCCCCAACTGCCATTGTGACTGTTGAGCATCTCCAGACCTGAATTTGTAGGACATCGAAAATTCACAGAAAATTGCAGCCACTTTTCTAGCCTGTAGGAGAGTGCTTCAAATTCTGATTGTGTGTGTGTGTGTGTGTGTGTGTGTGTGTGTGAATTTGGAAACATGTCTCCACTTAGACACCAGTGTGCTTCAAAACGTGAGGAAAATAAAAAATAAGTACCTTAACATCCCTGTCTGCAGCAGCAAATATAAACTAAGCACACTCAGCATTTTTCCATGTGCAATCAGAATAAAAATGCGCCACAATTGTTTGAGTACTCCATACTGCCTTGTCACCCACACACACTCCTGGAAATTGAAATAAGAACACCGTGAATTCATTGTCCCAGGAAGGGGAAACTTTATTGACACATTCCTGGGGTCAGATACATCACATGATCACACTGACAGAACCACAGGCACATAGACACAGGCAACAGAGCATGCACAATGTCGGCACTAGTACAGTGTATATCCACCTTTCGCAGCAATGCAGGCTGCTATTCTCCCATGGAGACGATCGTAGAGATGCTGGATGTAGTCCTGTGGAACGGCTTGCCATGCCATTTCCACCTGGCGCCTCAGTTGGACCAGCGTTCGTGCTGGACGTGCAGACCGCGTGAGACGACGCTTCATCCAGTCCCAAACATGCTCAATGGGGGACAGATCCGGAGATCTAGCTGGCCAGGGTAGTTGACTTACACCTTCTAGAGCACGTTGGGTGGCACGGGATACATGCGGACCTGCATTGTCCTGTTGGAACAGCATGTTCCCTTGCCGGTCTAGGAATGGTAGAACGATGGGTTCGATGACGGTTTGGATGTACCGTGCACTATTCAGTGTCCCCTCGACGATCACCAGTGGTGTACGGCCAGTGTAGGAGGTGTCTCCCCACACCATGATGCCGGGTGTTGGCCCTGTGTGCCTCGGTCGTATGCAGTCCTGATAGTGGCGCTCACCTGCACGGCGCCAAACACGCATACGACCATCATTGGCACCAAGGCAGAAGCGACCTCATCGCTGAAGACGACACGTCTCCATTCGTCCCTCCATTCACGCCTGTCGCGACACCACTGGAGGTGGGCTGCACTATGTTGGGGCGTGAGCGGAAGACGGCCTAACGGTGTGCGGGACCGTAGCCCAGCTTCATGGAGACGGTTGCGAATGGTCCTCGCCGATACCCCAGGAGCAACAGTTTCCCTAATTTGCTGGGAAGTGGCGGTGCGGTCCCCTACGGCACTGCGTAGGATCCTACGGTCTTGGCGTGCATCCGTGCGTCGCTGCGGTCCGGTCCCAGGTCGACGGGCACGTGCACCTTCCGCCGACCACTGGCGACAACATCGATGTACTGTGGAGACCTCACGCCCCACGTTTGAGCAATTCGGCGGTACGTCCACCCGGCCTCCCGCATGCCCACTATACGCCCTCGCTCAAAGTCCGTCAACTGCACATACAGTTCACGTCCACGCTGTCGCGGCATGCTACCAGTGTTAAAGACTGCGATGGAGCTCCGTATGCCACGGCAAACTGGCTGACACTGACGGCGGCGGTGCACAAATGCTGCGCAGCTAGCGCCATTCGACGGTCAACACCGCGGTTCCTGGTGTGTCCGCTGTGCCGTGCGTGTGATCATTGCTTGTACAGCCCTCTCGCAGTGTCCGGAGCAAGTATGGTGGGTCTGACACACCGGTGTCAATGTGTTCTTTTTTCCATTTCCAGGAGTGTATTATTTACATAAACAGTGTTCCATACACTGCAGTCCGTTTCCTGAGAAAGTCTTGAACTAAATCAATTGTTTTAATAAACGATGTTCCACACATTGCCTTGTGCACCAGAAATTGTTTAAGCAATATGCCATACACTGCAATCGATTTCCCACCAAGTGGCCACTAAATTCAGTTTCTGGCTGGGGGAGGGGAAGGGGAGGGATTTCGAGACTTTATGGGTTAATTAATTGTCTGACTTAATCAATTATTTAATGAAATTGATATCAAAAGTGTGCTTGTATCGGCGAGGGGAATTCCCAGAGGGGTTAGGAGGGGGAGGGGGAGGGATGGGCAGATTTCGCAGAAGGACAGATTGTCACCAGGAGGTCAGAACAATCGGTAAAGGACCTGTCAATCAAAAGAGGTCAGAACAATCGGTAAAGGACCTGTCAATCAAAAGAGAACTATAGGTTTGACCCTGGAATGTATTCTGCCCCTGAATATGATCAACCTGCACTAACAAAACGCTCTGATACGTTGTTGCCCCACTACTGTCGACCAATGAGTGGTAACGGTTGGCCTTTTCAGATGAATAACGTTTCATGCTCCATCAGACAGATGACCTTTTAAGCACACAGCTTGAAACGTCTGAAAATGGCATTCACTGGTTGATCTCTTCCTTCTCCAATATGCAGTGGATCAACACAAGCATGCATCTGTCGTTAGGCACCACGCGCATTTCTGTATGCAGCTCGGTTTTCCTCGGAGCGATGGCATCAGTCATCAGCACAATGCAACATGTCACACACCAGGAAGTGTACATGTGTGGTTCGAAGAATGCCAGAATCGACTGAGAAACCTAGAGCGGCAGGCTACGACACTGAAGTCGGCATGGCTCCACATCCCTCTCGGTGCCTACCAGAAGGTCACTGACACACTTTCTGCACGCCTCCCAGCGGTGATTATTCAGACACTTAGCAGGTGACCATATTAATGTGATTGGGCAGTACAAAGGTTGTAAGTAGCGTGAATAAAAGGACGCTATGTGCAAGAAGCATGAAGCGCCCTTTGAATGTATCCTGATAGCTAAAAGAGCCACGCGCACTTTGAATAAGAAAATGCTACTTGACACTGAAATCAATATAAAAGATAGGGTCGCCACCAACTCTAGCCACACGACAAAGAAGAAGTAGCACTGAGTCGGAAAATTACTTAATTTGTTAATAAGAAAAACTCACAAAAGAACATTCATTGTAAAGTCATTGATAAAGAATGGGATGTAGTTATTAATATGATCCAGGCATTCTTCCCGTGAATCAAATACTGAGTAAACTAAATAGGTCGTGAACACCATGCGTAAGTGCAGCCTGCAGCAAGATTCGTGAAAACACGATCTATTCCAGAGCATTTGTTTCAGATAAAAAAAGGGACACTAATCACTACACCTGTGCACATGGAAACGCTATAGGTGGGCCAACAAGGAAAACTACAAGGTAAGTGGCGAAGGTAACGGCGACGTAACATCGGTACACAAGATAAGATTGAAGGCAAAATTATTTATTCCTTAAAACATTGATGTAGTGCATCTATAGACTGCTGTTGCATGCTAACTATGTACAATTGCTTGTGAAATACTATACGTTTCATAACAGACTCGCGTGCCCACTCGGTCCGCGGAGACAATTTCTATGGACCGTGGCCAAATTTTAATCACATGAGACAAAGAAAATTCACAAATACACAAAAATTACCAAGATCCGGAAAAGATTAGAAGCATACACACACAGTTGTAGGCACATAAACACTCACACTGAACCGAGGGCACTTCAACATATGCAACTCCCTTGTGCTGCGTTCCTCTCACGGACCAAAGTCAAGACTGCATTGGGAATCAAACTGAAAGTCTACAAAAGCCTTGCATTCCCTGCTACAACCCAGCAAATAAATCTTTATAAGACGAAATTCGTGACCAAAATCTAAAAGATCCCCTGTCTATGTGACAACGCGCCACGCGGTCAGTCCAACTCACCCTTCTTCAACTGGAGCACAGCTGTGTACGCTTCCCGTACCGACGGCAGACTGCCTCCCGCTTCTCCAGCCTCTTCCACGCTCCGCGTGGACCGGAAAACCCCAGGATGCCATTTCCGCCACCAACCTAACGCAGGTGGATTTCTCCCAAGTAGCGGAAACCTCTTTGCCGACTTGACCACTACGAGAGTTGGCAATGAAAGGTGGCTACAGGACCCTTTCAAGGTGAAAACCTTTGTAGGAACCGTTCAAAACTTTTTTAAATGGATGGAAAGTTGAACGCTACTTGTGTCTCTCTATACAGGGTGGGTGGTCCATTGATGGTGACCGGGCCAAATATCTCACGAAATAAGCATCGAGTGAAAAAACTACAAAGAACGAAAGTTGCCTAGCTTGAGGGGGAAACCAGATGGCGCTATGGTTGGCCCGCTAGATGGCGCTACCATAGGTCAAACAGAAATCAACCGCATTTTTTAAAATAGGAACCCCCATTTTTTATTACATATTCGTGTAGTACGTAAAGAAATATGAATGTTTTAGTTGGACCACTTTTTTCGCATTGTGATAGATTACGCTATAATAGTCACAAACGTATAAGTACGTGGTATCACGTAACATTCCGCAAGTGCGAAGGTATTTGCTTCATGATACATTACCCATGTTAAAATGGACCGTTTACCAATTGCACAAAAGGTCGATATCGTGTTGATGTATGGCTATTGTGATCAAAATGCCCAACGGGCGTGTGCTATGTATGCTGCTCGGTATCCTGGACGACATCATCCAAGTGTCCGTACCGTTCGCCGGACATCACGTTATTTAAGGAAACAGGAAGGGTTCAGCCACATGTGAAACGTCAATCACGACCTGCAACAAATGATGATGCCCAAGTAGGTGTTTTAGCTGCAGTCGCGGCTAATCCGCACATCAGTAGCAGACAAATTGCGCGAGAATCGGGAATCTCAAATGGTTCAAATATCTCTGAGCACTATGGGACTTAATATCTGTGGTCATCAGTCCCCTAGAACTTAGAACTACTTAAACCTAACTAACCTAAGGACATTACACACATCCATGCCCGAGGCAGGATTCGAACCTGCGACCGTAGCAGTCGCGCGGTTCCGGACTGAGGGAATCTCAAAAACGTCGGTGTTGAGAATGCTACATCATCATCGATTGCACCCGTACCATATTTGTATGCACCAGGAATTGCATGGCAACGAATTTGAACGTCGTGTACAGTTCTGCCACTGGGCGCAAGAGAAATTACGGGACGATGACAGATTTTTTGCACGCGTTCTATTTAGCGACTAAGCGTCATTCACCATCAGCGGTAACGTAAACCGGCATATATGCACTATTGGGCAACAGAAAATCCACGATGGCTGCGACAAGTGGAACATCAGCGATCTTGGCGGGTTAATGTATGGTGCGGCATTATGGGAGGAAGGATAATTGGCCCCCATTTCATCGATGGCAATCTAAATGGTGCAATGTTTGCCGATTTCCTACGTAATGTCCTACCGATGTTACTACAAGATGTTTCACTGTATGACAGAATGGCGATGTACTTCCAACATGATGGATGTCCGGCACGTAGCTCGCGTGCGGTTGAAGCGGTATTGAATAGCATATTTCTTGACAGGTGGATTGGTCGTCGAAGCACCATACCATGGCCCGCAAGTTCGCCGGATCTTACGTCCCCGGATTTCTTTCTGTGGGGAAAGTTGAAGATATTTCTATCCTGATCCACCGACAACGTCTGACAACATGCGTCAGCGCATTGTCAATGCATGTGCGAACATTACGGAAGGCGAACTACTCGCTGTTGAGAGGAATGTAGTTACACGTATTGCCAAGTGCATTGAGGTTGACGGACATGATTTTGAGCATTTATTGCATTAAATGTGGTATTTACAAGTAATGACGCAGCACCAGCATGCTATCTCAGAAATGATAAGTTCACAAAGGTATATGTATCACATTGGCACAACCGAAATAAAATGTTCAGACGTACCTACGTTCTGTACTTTAATTTAAAAAACCTACCTGTTACCAAATGTTCGTCTAAAATTGTGAGCCATATGTTTGTGACTCTTAGAGCGCCATCTGTCACAAAGCGAAAAAAGTGGTCCAACTAAAACATTCATAATTCTTTACTTACTACACGAATATGTAATAAAAATGGGGATTCCTATTCAAAAAAACGCAGCTGATATCCGTTTGACCTATGGCAGCGCCATCTAGCGGGCCAACCATAGCGCCATCTGGTTTCCCCCTTCAAGCTACACAAGTTTCATTCTTTGTGGTTTCTTCGTTTGACGCTTATTTCGTGAGACAACTGCCTCACCATATCATGACTTAATAGGACAATACTCCATTTCCATTGTTTTAGCGAGTTTCATACGATAACCTCTTTTCAAGACACTAACTGTTGCGCTGGACTCATCTTGCCAACTCTGGCAAAATTCGGTCTGGAGTTTACTTTCTTTTCTAAATTTCTGCTTGGTTTCCTTTACTGCTTGCTGAATTCATGTGGGATAAAACAAAACCTTGATGCACTCCTTTAACTACTGCCTCCCCTTCGTATCGTTCGGCTCCTTTAGCTGTAGTCGGGTTTCTGAACAAGATTTAGATGACTTTTCCGTACTTTAACATACATTCCGAATCTTAAGAAGTATCTTTACCACACTAATAAACAATGACTGCATTCACTGCAGTTCTGACGTGGCGTAGCAGGTTTGCAGGACCTGGAGTCCGCCGCACTCGCCGTCGGCGCGGCGCGGCGGGGGTTGGGGCTTCCTCCGCAGCTCTGCCACAAACTCCCCAGCGCCGGCCGTATCCTGCTTAAGCCGATGTGCGTGACAGGAAGTTAATTTTCGGCTTTCGCAGATAGCGAGGTCGTTATTAAAAAACTTTATCTCGCTACTTCTTTCGGGCCTCCGAGAATTTTAAAAGCAGAATTTTCGGTTACTCGCAGACTCGTTATTACACGAAATTTTACGTCAGTCGTCGAAGCAAGTGATAGCAGCTGATACACCGCTTGCATATCACCTTATAAAACGGGAAATACCGATACACTGGAAAGAAAATATTAACATTAAAATGCCGTGCTAACGTTTGATAACTGGTAGTATGTGGCTCACTTACATCACAAATTGTAATGGAGGTGGTTCAAATGGTTCAAATGGCTCTGAGCACTAAGGGACTCAACTTCTGAGGTCATCAGTCCCCTAGAACTTAAAACTACTTAAACCTAACTAGCCTAAGGACATCACACACATCCATGCCCGAGGCAGGATTCGAACCTGCGACCGTAGCGGTCACGCGGTTCCAGACTGTAGCGCCTAGAACCGCACAGCCACTCCGGCCAGCATTGGAGGTGGTACTTACTAGGATAGCGACACCGTCATCGTCAAATTCAAGGATTAAGTCGTCTCTGACCTGTTCCACCCTCAGTTACATTACCCTGTCCGTCTCTTATTTACCGACCGAACTTCCTTCTTTCTGAAGGAAGTTTTTTTCTTGTATTTCTCGACTATTGTGTTCAAGTTCCTTGCGTTATTGTTATATGCTCTTTCCATATTTTTCTCTTTTCACTGTTTCTTCATTCATATTAGATATGTTAAATTCTTTCCTAATATCCTCATTCTCTTCAACTCAGGCAATGTGTAGTCAGCTACTGTTCTCAGAATGCTCCTCTGTACACTTTTTATTATTTTTCATTTGTCGATTAGAAAGGATTCAACATCTGCATTCAGCTAACAACGTTGGTATGGCAGTTACTTTAGGAAATTTAAGCAATGTATCCTTTCAAACAGTTTCAAATTCCTATTTGAGTGCAGTCCGCCCCGATAGCTGAACGGTAGCCGGCACGGTAACTCAGCGTGTTCGGTCAGAGGGTTAGTTGCCCTATGTAATAAAAAAACTGAGTTAATGAATTAACGACGAACTGAAACGGTTGTCTTGCGTCGTCTGCCACGAGCAGATGCAATGAACGAAAACAAACAAAATGCGATTAAAAAAAAATGGTCAGCGTGACGGACTGCCGTCCTAGGGGGCCCGGGTTCGATTCCCGACTGGGTCGGCGATTTTCTCCGCTCACGGACTGGGTGTTGTGTCATCTTCATCATAATTTCATCCCCATCCGGCGCACAGGTCGCCCAATGTGCCGTCGAATGTAATAAGACCTGCACCAAGGCGGCCGGACCTGCCCCGTAAGGGCCTCCCGGACAATGACGCCAAACGCTCATTTCCATTTCCATTTGAGTGTACAACACAAGTACTCGAATTTCTGCAACTTTCTAGTCACATCATCCTTCGATATGTAAGAATGTCACACCAAAGGTAAAGAAATTTATTTAATTTCTATATTGCGTCGCTGTACAAAATTACATTCATCTGCTGCTTTCACAAGCAGGGGAGCATAGGTGCTATGTAAGTAGTCTGTTTAGGTTTTTATGTTGGTAACGCCACGTAGCGCTCTGTATGAAAATCACTGATTGTGCTGTGTGCAGTCTTTGGCTGCTTTGCATTGTTGGAATATTTGCTGTTGTAGTGCTGGGCATTTGGATGTAAACAGCGCGTAGCTTTGTATAGTTGGAGGTGGGCCGCCAGCAGTGGTGGATGTGGGGAGAGAGATGGCAGAGTTTTGAGAGCGGACGATCTGGACGTGTGTCTGTCAGAAAAAGGAAATTTGTAAGACTGGATGTCATGACTTTTGAACGCTATTAAGGTAAATACATTGTTTGTTCTCCATCAAAATCTTTCATTTGATAACTATGCCTATCAGTAGTTAGTGCCTTCAGTAGTTAGAATCTTTTCCTTAGCTGGCAGTATTGGCGCTCACTGTACTGCAGTAGTTCGAGTAGCGAAGATTTTTGTGAGGTAGGTGATTCATGAAAGGTATAGGTTATTGTTAGTGAGGGCCATTCTTTTGTAGGGATTATCCAAAGTCAGATTGCGTTGCGCTAAAAATATTGTGTGTCAGTTTAGTAATGATCAGAATAAGTAAAGAGAAAACTGTTGGAGTACGTTGAGTTTTGCTCAGCTGTTTGAAAATCTAATAACGTGAGAGTTTCTCCAGCACTGTCATTCTTTACATTCAAAGGGGAAGTTTGAACTTTACGTTGTAAATCTCCTTGTGTTCCATCTAAAATCACTTGTTCGTCTGCATAGTGCAGCATTATTTATTTCAGTGTGTTTTAGTAATAGTTTTTGCATTCCTTTAATAAATTGTCAAGATAAAGTTATAGAGAAGCTGACAATGGGTACCCAACTATCAAGTTCATTGGGTTATTTTTGCTTCTGCCACTCCATTTAAAATTATATCACAAGTTGTGTCATACACATTTTGTATTGCCCGTACTAGATACTGCAGGGACTTGAAATAAATAGATTCTGTTTACCTTATCAAATACGTTTTCATACACAATAAAATTAGAATAAATGCGAATATTAATTTCTCGGAGTTTTTCTGTTAAGTGTGTTACACTCTACCTTTACAGAAACACTTCTGTCCACTAGAATTCTTCTCCCATTGCGTCAAGACGTCTGTATTCTATCTTTGCTTATATTTTATATGTAATTCCTAGTAAGCAAAACGATCTGTCATAATTACTGCAGCGAGTAAATTAACAATATTAGCAACAACACTGAACAATACTGTAAAAAGGGAATAGGCCGAACAGGGCAGTGAACATACCATGGCGAGAGAATCCAGATGATCACAAGAAACGACATAATGTATGACAAAGCTAAATACAAGTACCCAATAAATATCAAAAATTTATTATTGTCACCTATGACAGCAACAGAATGTACAAAAGTGAAGAGCAGTATACGATGACGAATCAAGTAGCAAAGTATGTCATGCGTAGAAAAACCGCATCTGTGTTTAATATAAAAACTTGACTCAGAAAATTAATTATGAGACAGACACTCATCCTTAAGACCCGAGGTAAAGTACGGTGCACAGAAGAATTAATAAATGCGTAGAAGTGCTAAGGCCCTAGCTGTGGATCGTGAAGGGAGAATTGCCAAATATAAAAAATGAATATATGTAAGGCGTTAACAAAAACTGTGACTTGAATGAACGTAATAATTTATTGAAAGAGGCACAGATCTGGAAACACATTTGCGTTTCCGACAACCAACAAAGCTAAAAAGTATAAAAATATAGCATGAACTTCAGACAAACTGAATCATCCGAATAGTGTGTTGGCTGTGTGTCTGGCTGTCTGAAGTGCGACGCTATGGTCGGGCTTCTGTAGACTCGAACGTTGGACCCCCATTCGGCTGCTCCAGAGGACACCACAACCTGCAGATATGTGTTGAGTACTAAGACCCAAGTCGAAGTATCCTCTTATCCATCATAAGCTCTTTCCTTCTCACGAAGAAAATATGAATTCTGATAATCTTACAAGTATTCTGAGTCCACCAATGGTGAATTTCACCAATCCCGCCAAGAAAGTGTGTCACACAAAAAATTCCATTGACTTTTCTATCCTCCTCTGTTCTCTAAAAATCTGATCTCATGATGCCGCACGAATTTTCCAATCATCATTTTCACATCCACCAGGAAGCCTTGATTGCCAGGTCCTGGGAAATTTAAAACAAAAAAAAAAAAAACTTTACCTGAGACTAGCTGCTGCTTCAGTGGCCTCTTCATATTTTTGGAAAACCGGAGGTTTTTGTCTGCAGAAGGCACTAATCTGAATACAGCAGGGCGCCATATTCCTGCTGATACAAGTTCTTTCTTCCATCCCACAGCTCTGCTCACTCAGCCAAAGTGGAAATGTGCTAAAAAGCCAAACAAAAGCGGCTTTCCACCATGGAACGTCTTAGCGATGCAACTTTCACACTGATAACGCATCTATCTCTAACTGAGGCAGGGCATGGCTCTGTTTACATGAACGCCTTTGTCCCTGCTACATATTATGGCGTGTTTTTATCTGCCAGATCCCAAGTCACCCGTTCTGAGTCCATTGTGTGTGTGATTCCCGAACTCTCTCAGAAAAATGAAGAACAGATCCATATGAGGTTAAGTGTGAAAACACTAATTAAGACAAGAAGTTGCCGAGAAGACAGCTTGTACAGTCATTGCAGTCATATGAACTCTTCAAAGCTATTCACCACCGGCAATAGAGGCTGAAGCTTTGACAATGGGAGCCACTCGCGCTGACGAAACGTCAGTAAAATCATTAGATGAACGTCGGCCGAAGAACCCAAGACAGAAGCCAATAGGCAGTTTGTCAACAATGGCCACGAAAGCCTTAACAATTTTGTAAAGCTATTATTGTTAGAGATCCTGCTTCATCATTATTCTATAGCTGAATTAATTATCATATTAAATGGAAAGAGACAAGATGAATGCCTTGCTGCTTTACAGTATCGCGTGTTGATTGAAAAGAAGCTTTTAATCCATTTTGATAACTTCTAGGGAAAATATTCGCTTTTAGGTGCTGTAGGTACTCCTTAGTTGTTGTATGTGTGATGAAACCCACAAGAGTGCAGTTTTGAAATTAGTGGAATAAATAAGTAACAAGCGAAACTACCGTAATTGATATCCATCGATTCAGTTTCAATATGTCGTCACTCTGAGAGGAGAACACTGCTTAATATGTGTAAGACACGGGTGTTTCTACATAACTGATTGGTTATTCTGAGGAACATTCTACTACCCAAGAGAAGAGAAGAGAAGCAATCATTGTCTGTGAAACAGCCATTGGTGTCATTCGGCTGGTTGCAGCATATTTCCAAGAAAGCCACAGGCATGTGTTACATGATTTCATTCCTAGGATCACGCTGATCAACAGAACTCGATAGGGACAAGCATTGTCAGTCCTCAAAAGGCGAGAAGAATCGCCAGTTGTCGCAGCCTACAGCAACTAAAAGATAACAATTAACCAGTCTCATCTTCACCATAGAAATTTTTCACGTGGTGTGAAGTGACTCTTCATAGGCATAAGAGGGAATAGGACAGACCTTTCATAAACACGATGACAGAAAATCTGGATTAATTCTCTGTGCATGTTGAAGTGTAGAGTTTTTCGTGTGGTGGAGTTGGATTTCAGTATTTATCTTGGCATGTCATGAGCAAGAGTTAAGGAACTTAAACTGGGATTTAATAGACCGTCGATGGATCATTAGAGCGTGAGCACAAGCTCACAGTGTGCAAAGATAAGTAAGGAACAATCCCTTACTCAGTTTAAACTAAACACGAAAAATCTAAATTTGGATGACTGGAGAGAGATTTGAACCCACACCTCCAGAATGTGGATTGGGAACGTTAATGATTGTCATTCGTCGCTTGCATGAACAAGAAGCAGCAATAAACGACTCAGGATGTAACTGACATACATTTCTTTTCTTTTCTTTAGTGATGACATTCCATATTGTCTTGTCTTGGGCTAATGTTCTCATCTCCTTCTCTCTATTACATACAACGACAACGTCCCAATGTAGCTGACATGGGTTTCTTCCATTTTCTTTACTTTCTCCCCTGTCTGCCTTGAGCTTACAAATTTTAATCACAGCTGCGTATTCCGAATGGTATGTGTTCTTTCAGACATGTCTCAAAGAACAGACACCATGCACTTATATAACTGAGTCTCCTCAATGGGCACCTTCAGTGCCACTGCACAATCACTTTCGATCTCTTGCAGGAAACTCAAAGCAGCGAGCATGGAGGACATGGATGGAATCTGTGTATAGGTTGCATTAGGTGGGAATGTGGACTGCCTGAGGGGCGTACTGAGATAGTCTACACAGACATCATGCATTCATATAAACAAGAGCTGCATCGATTTTAAGAGACTCATTACACCACTGTATAAGAAGTGCTCATGAAAGAAGTCTGTTAGCATCAAATATCCCAGGATGTACGTTTAAAGCACAGAATTCTATATAAGTGAATCGTGGACTGTGAGAAAACCAAAAAAGAAGAGGATCAATGCGTTTGGGAAGTGATGCTATAGAAGGATGCTGAGAATTTAGGGGAGTTATGAGGTAAGTGATGTGGAAGTTGCCCACAGAAGCAGCGAAGAGAGGAACATGTGGAAAACACAGGCCAAAAGATGGGACAGGATGAGAGGCTATGTGTTAAGACACCAAGGAATAACTTCCATGGTACTCGAGACAGCTGTAGAGGGAAGACAGCATAGAGGGTCACAAAGATAGGCACATATCCAACAAATATTGTAGGGCATAGGGCATAAGTGCTAGTCTGATACATAGAAGTAAGTAGAGGAGAGGAAGTCAGACAGATCGCACGAAGACTCAGAAAAGTGATGGCTCGAAAGAAAAGCTGATAACATTGTTGGTAGTAGCTATCTGTTATAAAGTACTAATTAATAAACAGTTTCTAGTTATGAGTTTTACATTGTAGAACGCTGTTCCGTTTCCTAAACGCTTCCCTCTTCCACAAATTAATATTAGTTCTCACCTTCCCTGAGAAATGATACGCCACTCTCTTACTTTACCTATACTGTCTGCCAGATTAATATTCATATTTTAGATCATCATCGCCATGTTACCCAGCACTACATTCGGTTTGAGTGGTTTATGAATCTTTTACGTAAGGAAATTTTAGGCAAAATGTTCATATAACTGCATGTGTAGCCTGTAGGGAACTTGTACCCGAGGGCTGTAGAGGAGGTGACAGAGAACAGGAAGAAAGATGGATTGTGGGCGGTAAATGTTGTGTCCAGCGACCTGATTGTGTTAGTGATTTGGAGAAGCAGCACTCAGTTAATTGTACCTACAGAGGGACTTCGGCCAGGGGCACCTCCACTCTTCCAACTTAGGGTCCGAGCAGGAGGGCACTGGTTCACACTCCGGTTCACAAAACATTTTACCTGGGCCAGGCGGCAAACCATTGCGAAGCGGCCAGTTGCTGGAAAGTGGGTTTATAAGAGAGTCTGCTGTAATCCGAGCTTCTGTGCAAAAGGTGGGAGGGTTATAAAACTACAAGCATTCTCATGTTAAATGCTGAGATGATACGAACAGAGTGGCTGGTGCATGTGTTTAGTGAAGGCCAGGTTCTTTTAGCGAGCAGCAAAAGCGTATATTTCATGGGCACAACTATCTGGGAAGCTTAACAGCTTCCTTTCAGAAACTGGAAATGGTTGGTTTGGAAAGACTGGATCTCTCCATGAATGAGGGACTCTGGTCTTGTCTAGGTAGATGTGTTTTGCCAAAACATGGCCATGCTTACCCAAGCTATTTAAGGAATAAAACTAAAATAAGTTAATTAGCATAGGAAAAGCATATGTTTTGAAAACATTAAACTAGAAGTTTAACTATTCTATTAACTTTTCTCAAAAAAATTTCACTAAATGAATGAAATAAATAAAATCTTCAAACCAATAAAGAAAATAAAACAATTTAAAGACAAAGATAAAAACTCTTTCAAGCTAAATACATTAACTTTCATAACGAAATCGTGGTAAAGTGCCACGAACTCAGATAAATCCAAAAGATATAATAGCAATCTGAATAAAAAATATAAAAGAGTAAAAATCACCCCCTAAAAAATTAAAGCTAAAGTGAGAAGGGTAGCTACCTAGTACGAATTTTTTTTTTTTTTTCAGACAAGAGAGATTCTTAGTCGCTGATTGGCTCCTCTCAGGATACGCAAAGCAGAGGCTTGCTCTCCCAGTGTAGAAACCCCTTGTGCTGTGTCTGAATTGTCTGCCAGGTCATCGGAAGCCGCAAGAGGGGAGATTCAATGAGTAGAGGATAGTTTGATCCATTTGTACAACGTGGAGGTGGGTTTTTCTGCTAATTCGGCTCCAGTACCGAGGCTTAGTAGAAAGTGATTGTAATTCTTTGTCTTCTGGTCCTCCTCTGGTGGAGAACTGCAGGTCTTTCCCTAATGGGTGAGACTTGTGGTCAGGGACTAGTGGTGGACTAAGAGCCAGTGGCAGTTTCCAACTGTAGCAACAGTGGAACTGCATATAACCTCGGAAGTATCATGTGTCATAAGGTTGAAGTTATTCGTCCTGAGTTAGGTGTCCGACGTCTGATATTTCACTAGTGTCGATATGGAAGACAGATAACAGATGATAGGGCTTCATATTCCAACTGCAGCTTAAAGCATATCACGTCGATCCGTCCACTGGCTGTCCACAGCCCACAATTGCCAGTCACTGATGCAAAAATAGCTTCAAATGGCTCTGAGCACTATGGGACTTAACATCTGAGGTCATCAGTCCTCTAGACTTAGAACTACTTAAACCTTACCAACCTAAGGACATCACACACATCCATGCCCGAGGCAGGATTCGAACCTGCGACCGTAGCAGCAGCGCGGTTCCGGGCTAAAGCGGCTAGAACCACTCGGTCACAGCGGCTGGCGTCACTGATGCCTTTCGTGACCTGTGCTCTGTGGAGTTTGACCTCGCTGTATTAGATTTGCCACTCGGATTGCTCCCTGGACTGTTTTTGTATGCAGAAGACAATTTTGCTAAGCTCTGGTTTTGTTTTTGGCTGCTCATTTCGTGAACTCTACCGTCGTCGACCTCTGGAATCATCTGTTTGTTCCTCTGGTCTCTACTTTAACCGCCACTGCGGACTGATCATGAACTGTGTTTTGCTTACGCAGAGTGGGATGCAAAAGAGGGCAGCACTCTAGCGCAGTAAGTCGCCCAGCGTGTGCTACATCATAAATGAAAACAAAAAAATTGAGTCAGAAGGAAATGATAATGAAAGCAGTATTAGATGCCTCAGTGCTGGTGCACGTTGCCCATTAATGGCTGTGACGGGCGGAATTTCCACTATAGAGAGGTAACACGCCAATGAATAGAACCGCGTATGCTCTTGTGACGTAGTTGCCGGCTGGTGAGTGGGGGTCGCTAGTAGGGTCGTGGTCTGTGAGAGCACCACTCCAGCTATCGCCAAGGTAGCCAGCCACCCGACACTGCTGCTGGCTGCCAACTACTCACGGTTCCGCTATGCCTTGTCACTGTGCGTGAGGAGCTCGGACGACTAGAGACCGGTCACCTCACAAGAAAGTCTAACGAGGAAAGTATTACAGTTTTTAGTACGCGATTTTGTTATCCCCTCGCTGTGTAAATGGGGGATGAAGCTCTTGGAGTTGTTGTTGTGGTCTTCAGTTCTGAGACTGGTTTGATGCAGCTCTCCATGCTACTCTATCCTGTGCAAGCTTCTTCATCTCCCAGAACGTACTGCAGACTACATCCTTCTGAATCTGCTTAGTGTATTCATATCTCGGTCTCCCCCTACGATTTTTACCCTCCACGCTGCCCTCCAGTACTAAATTGGTGATCCCTTGATGCCTCAGAACATGTCCTACCAACCGATCCCTTCTTCTAGTCAAGTTGTGCCACAAACTCCTCTTCTTCCCAATTCTATTCAGTACCACCTCATTAGTTACGTGATCTATCCATCTAATCTTCAGCATTCTTCTGTAGCACCACATTTCGAAAGCTTCTATTCTCTTCTTGTCGAAACTATTTATCGTCCATGTTTCACTTCCATACATGGCTACACTCCGCACAAATACTTTCAGAAACGACTTCCTGACACTTAAATCTATACTTCATGTTAACAAATTTTTATTCTTCAGAAACGCTTTCCTTGCCATAGCCACTCTATATTTTATGTCCTATCTACTTCCACCATCATCAGTTATTTTCCTCTCCAAATAGCAAAACTCCTTTACTACTTTAAGTGTTTCATTTCCCAATCTAATTCCCTCAGCATCACACGACTTAATTCGACTACATTCCATTATCCTCGTTTTGCTTTTGTTGATGTTCATCTTATATCCTCGTTTCTAGACACTGTCCATTCCGTTCAATTGCTCTTCCAAGTCCTTTGCTGTCTCTAACAGAATTACAATGTCATCGGCGAACCTTAAATTATTTATTTCTTCTCCATGGATTTTAATACCTACTCTGAATTTATCTTTTGTTTCTTTTACTGCTTGCTCACTATACAGATTGAACAACATTGGGGAGAGGCTACAACCCTGTCTCACTCCCTTCCCAACCACTGCTTCCCTTTCATGTCCCTCGGCTCTTATAACTGCCATCTGCTTTCTGTACAAATTGTAAATAGCCTTTCGCTCCCTGTATTTTACACCTGCCACCTTCAGAATTTGAAACACAGTATTCCAGTCAACATTGTCAAAAGCTTTCTCTAAGTCTACAAATACTAGAAACGTAGGTTTGCCTTTTCTTAATCTAGCTTCTAAAATAAGTCGTAGGGCCAGTATTGCCTCACGTGTTCCCATATTTCTACGGAATCCAAACTGATCTTCCCCGAGGTTGGCTTCTACCAGTTTTTCCATTCGTCTGTAAAGAATTCGCGTTAGTATTTTGCAGCCGCGACTTATTAAACTGATAATTCGGTAATTTTCACATCTGTCAACGCCTGCTTTCTTTGGGATTGGAATTATTATATTCTTCTTGAAGTCTGAAGGTATTCTCTTGGAGTTAATGATACATAAAAGGACAAAGTATGCTGCCTGAGGAAATGTAAAACGAGTACGTTACAACAATTTTATTTCCGCAAACAATGCAAAACAATAAATTTATGTCCATCACACATTCATTGAATTTGCACCTGAAGGCTCTTCTGCTATCAGGCGAATGGAAGACTTGGATTTGTAGGAAGGGTTATGGGATAGAGGAGTGCGGTTGTAAAGGCAGTGCCGCACAAGTCGCCAGTGCAACCATTCTACGGCATTGTTGCCGCATTTTCGAGTCCTTGTCGAATAGACATGACAGCAGATATCGTACGAATTCAGAGTTGCACTGTTAGGAGCGTAGCAGGTCAGTGCAGCCCATATGAAAGTATAACCGAAATTCTGAGACAAGCTGTATTTGAAGAATGTGTGACCAGTATGATGCTATCATTCTGTATTTTACGTAGGCATCGTGAAAATAAGATAGGAGGGTTTGGGCTATTAAATTCCACCTTCTGCAAAACATGGTGCATTTCTTTCTGATATTTACCCAAACATATTACCCACACCTATGTGTCATCTTCTGTGGGGGTCTCAATTTATTTACGCAACTAAACTAACTGTTAAAGTACTTTTCTACAGGGTGGTTTGTTTTTACGCCTTTTATCTTTCGATAGCATCTCATGTTTTTCATCCAGTTGTGCAATTTCGGCCGGTTTTCTTTTTCTATTGTAATTATATAAAGTGTTTTTTTTCACGTCTTCTTATACTTCACTCTTCGATTGTTTGCACAAATTTTTTATACAAAAGCGATGTCTGACAAAACACTTTTGTCGCTATGCACATGTAAGACACTGGCCCTTCACCACAGTGATTAACGTTTTGAATGCTTTTGTGTATAAGAGTTCCGATTTATAGGCAAAGCATTAAGCTGCATGCGTTGCAAGTATCGCGTATTTCATGTGTACACATTTATCAAACTCAAATGGTTCAAATGGCTCTAAGCACTATGGGACTTAACATCTGAGGTCACCAGTACCCTACACTTAGAACTACTTAAACATAACTAATCTAAGGACATCACACACATCCATGCCCGTGGCAGGAATCGAATCTGCGACCGTAGCAGCAGTGCGGTTCCGGACCGAAGCACCTAGAACCGCTCGTCAACAGCAGCCGGCACACATTTATCGACTGTTGCGCATTATTCCTTGCAAAAGTAACCACTTTTTCCAGTATCATTTGTAGTCCTCGACATACGACATATACATGTCAAGGAACACTACAGAATTGTACCACATTTGATCCCTGTTTTTCTCCTTGTTATTTGTTTTATGTTACCACTCCCCTATTTTATTGTTTCACTACATAAGTTTGGCTAGATTGTCAGGCTTTTGCATACATTTTTTTACGTTTCATCCTTGTGATTTTGCTGGAAGATTATGTTGTCAGTATAATTCCATCTACAATCCATCCGTCCTCGTCCCTTACTCTCACTGACACGTCATCATTGACCCAACTTTTCTGGATATAATTTTGACGACTGTAAGTAATTTCCGACAACATCTTCAACCTCTAATCTGGAGGATAAAAAAAGCGATAACTGATTATTTCCATAGAATGGTTTTCTTCAACACACAAGGACAATTACTACCCCCACTGTCAAGATGTGGGACACTTTCGTCTGCTTTCTTTGCCAAGGCCAGGCCTATTTAGGAGATCCTGTGGTATCTACACTACTGCGATCATAATTATCTTGACTGATGAGCAGTCAAGATAAGGTACCTTCGATTAGGCGATGTCGCCTTGATTGAACCATATTCGAATTACTAAAGTACAGTAACCTGCAGATTCCCTTGAGGATAATTCTATTGCTCTAGCTAATAAGGCGCGGCGGACGCCCTCATATGCGTAAGCGAAAATGAATCAGAAACCAGTCCCTCTTATTGGGGGACTTCATACAGTTTAGCAGAGAAGAGAATGACTAGAATTCGATATAAATGGATATACATAAAGCTTACGACATAGTCCTGCTAAGCAATTTGCGGGAGAGTATACTAAAAAATGGTGTCAATACGACTTACGAGGTGTGTGTGAAAAATAATGAGATTGACTACACTGTGAGCGATGTGGCAACGCTATGTTGTTCTACCTGTGTAGACCGGTGTGTTCATCGCTTCCAGATGCTCAGTCCGCGTTTCAGCTCCGTACAACAACCATGTAGTTTTTGAGAGCGCCATCAATGAAACTGCGTTTTTGTTGTGTGTTACGAAAATGGAACAATGGAATTTAGAGCAGCGCTATGCCATTGAGTTGTTGTGTGTTGAGCTTGGGGAATCTACGAGTGTTACGACTGAAAAGTTGAAACAGGCCTGTGGGGAATATTTCTTGCGAAGAGCACAAGTGTTTCTCTGACACAAATCATTTTTGAAAGGCCTCGAATACGTTGAAGATGAACCTCGCTCAGCGAGACCTTCAACTTTAAAAACCGACGAACAGGTCGAGCGTGTCTGTGCTCCTGTGAGATTGTTCCTCCAGGAAAAATCATCAACCAAGTGTTTTACAAACACGTCCTTTAAAGGTTCACGAAAAGCATGAATCGACTGACACCAGACATTACAGACAGGAGCATGCTGCATCTTCACAACGCCCCACGTCAAAAAGCCACTTCCACCACGGAATTTTGGATCTGAAAACACGTTCCTGTGGTTCCCGCCCCCCCCCCCCCCCCCAATTCATCTGATTTGAATCCTAGTGATTCGTCTTTTCCTCAAATTGAAAAAGTCTTAAAAGGACGGCATTTGGGAACTCTGTAGAACTTTCAGAGGAATGTGATCGACATGTTAACAACCCTACCAGTTGAAGCTTTTCAACATTGCTACCAACACTGGGAAGTACGATTTTCGACTCCGCCGCTGTATGGCTTCCAGGGAACAATGTTGTTGTTTGAAAAAAAAAAAAAATAAAGACTTTGGTTGATAAAAAATCAGTCTCATTACTTTTCTCACTTCGTATGTATTAGCTGTGAAGGAGTTCTACACTGGATGTACCAGTTGTGTAAAGATGGGTAAACGGGTGTCCGTTGAATTTAAAATCACAAAAGGACTCCGACAAGGATGTACTTTAACTCCTACTCTGTTCAAAACCTATGTAGAGAAAATCTTATAAGAATCAAACGTACTGTAACTGCTGCGTAATGGACGTTCCAGCTGACACAGAAACGTCGTAAATATAACATTTTGCGGACGACCAAGTGATCATTCCAACAGATGTTGAAGGGTATGGAATATATCTTCCGGAAATTCGGAGAACAATGTGAGCTATATAGTCTTTCTTCAAATCTTGCCAAAACTGAATATCTTGCAGTGGGTGGGAAGGGGTGCAATGGATTTTGAAACCAATGCTAGCAAAATAAACGAAAGTAGAACTTTTAAATATCTGCTGGTAACATCTTATGTTAGTGGAAAGAGCACAAAAGAAATAATAAATATATTTGGACTAGGCAAGTACGGCATCTGTCAGTTAAATTTTTTCCTTCTGGAACAGAAAACACACTACAAAACACCAAACCGTACAATTATGGAAAGTATTGCAATATGTGGGTCAAAAACTTGGGAACTAAATAAACATATAAACAGAGGCTTCTTGCAAATGAGATGGACTACTGGAGGCGGAGTAGTGAAATACCGTGATTGGATCACATAATGAACAAGGAAATACAGAGGAAACTAGAAGTTACAAAGACTACTACAGACACAATTTAAACGCAAAGGCTGCTTTGGTATGGGCATCTTGAAAAGGTGGATGATTGAAGACGGCCGAAACGAGTATGGCCTTGGACACCGCCTGTAAGGAGATAAAGAGGTAGACAAGCAAAAACTCGGAAACGGAATGTGTATGAAGAAATGCAAAGTAGGGATCATCGTTATGGTGACTGGATAAAGAATCAACGGAAAATGGGAAGCGAGGAACGGCGATAACAGTACTAAACTCGCAAATACATACACACAAAACAACACACAGATACACACATCCCCTTGCATTCCTGAAGTTTTACAGCGACCATCCACGCCTCGCAGCATCAGGCACAGCTACCCAAGTGTGACGCGGCCGCACCGGAGCGTTTCCGCCACGCTCGAGGCGGACAGAGAGTGAGAGTAACGCCGGCTTACTTGCTTGCTGGAGGGCGTCCAGCGTTTCCAGCCACTTAGTCATCTGACGCGACTCCGTAAGACGTCTCATGCAAATGTTCGAACTGCATGTCGGAAGTTCCATGCGGCTTTTCGCGGATGATGCTGTAGTATACAGAGAAGTTGCAGCATTAGAAAATTGTAGCGAAATGCAGGAAGATCTGCAGCGGATAGGCACTTGGTGCAGGGAGTGGCAACTGACCCTTAACATAGACAAATGTAATGTATTGCGAATACATAGAAAGAAGGATCCTTTATTGTATGATTATATGATAGCGGAACAAACACTGGTAGCAGTTACTTCTGTAAAATATCTGGGAGTATGCGTGCGGAACGATTTGAAGTGGAATGATCATATAAAATTAATTGTTGGTAAGGCGGGTACCAGGTTGAGATTCATTGGGAGAGTGCTTAGAAAATGTAGTCCATCAACAAAGGAGGTGGCTTACAAAACACTCGTTCGACCTATACTTGAGTATTGCTCATCAGTGTGGGATCCGTACCAGATCGGTCTGACGGAGGAGATAGAGAAGATCCAAAGAAGAGCGGCGCGTTTCGTCACAGGGTTATTTGGTAACCGTGATAGCATTACGGAGATGTTTAATAAACTCAAGTGGCAGACTCTGCAAGAGAGGCGCTCTGTATCGCGGTGTAGCTTGCTCGCCAGGTTTCGAGAGGGTGCGTTTCTGGATGAGGTATCGAATATATTGCTTCCCCCTACTTATACCTCCCGAGGAGATCACGAATGTAAAATTAGAGAGATTAGAGCGCGCACGGAGGCTTTCAGACAGTCGTTCTTCCCGCGAACCATACGCGACTGGAACAGGAAAGGGAGGTAATGACAGTGGCACGTAAAGTGCCCTCCGCCACACACCGTTGGGTGGCTTGCGGAGTATAAATGTAGATGTAGATGTAGATGTAGACAAGTGTATCCGGAATGAGTTGATATAACGAGGTGCGGTTTTCACTAAGCTATAGCGAACAATGCGGCAAATTTTCTCATGTAATCAAATAATGTTTAACATTTATAGTTGTCCAATTTTGACACCAATCTCTTTCTTTAAAATGGAACTACATATTTTTCAGTGTAACTTTGGAACAAGCATTTGAAGACGACGTCATCGACATTACATGTGTTGAAACTGATCAAATTGTAACCAGGTACAAGCGCCGCCATATCTTCCACTTTCGTTAGCATTGACAATGAGCAGATTCACGAGCTACTTGTCACGTCGCTACGACGCCGTGAGGAGAAGAATGTCTGCTGTACTGTACCAGAAACGGAGTGTCTCAGGAGGAATGGTCACTATTCATGGATGTGACAGGAACGACCATTCGAAACAAAAAAGTAAGTAAACAGGAGCTCTAAAATACACGACGTAAGATATATAGTACTTGCTCAGAAGAAAAGATGTGTTTCACAGCAGCAACGATAAACGAGCGCTCATAGATCTTAAGGTATGCACATAACTAGACATTTTTTCCTTGTTTCGGTCCATACTATCACTTCTCAACTTATATATAGCAAAGAGTTTGAAATGGAAGAGATTTGTTTCACAATGTCGAAAATGAAGAAGTGCTCATAGCTTTTTGAGATATTCATTTTAGAGTTTATGTTTACTAGACGTATTCGCTCCGAATGGTCATTCCTGTTATATCTCTGAATATAGGCCACTCCTTCTGGGACACGCTATGTAAGCAAACACGTAGCTCAAGTACATTTCACTTGTTAACCTGTGCGCTTGAACCCCAGCAGTGTGAGCTTTGGAGTCGTAGCGACGAGACAACTTGCTCGTGAATCTGTTTACATTTTGTCAATGCATACGGAAACGGAAGAGAAGTGGATGCAGTTTTCAGTCACGTCTAAGGTTTATGAGACATCTTCTCCTTATGGCGTTTACGGTGCTGTTATCTTGACACTAACAGATCAAGTGGCACACATGCTGGGTCACTGAAGGCCTCTTCGAAGGCTCTTTCCAATGAAATAAATAAATAAATTTGTTCTAATTAATTCAATTTGTTCAATATAGCTTAGCAAAATCCGCACAACGGTACACTAATAGCTAGTGGACATGATTTTTCCAGATCATCATCATGCAACATTGTACCTAAGTGACTTGTTGACAATGGGAAAGTGGAAAAGAAAAGAATCCAAACTTTTGAGATGTTTTGCTATAGAAGGATGTTGAAAATGAGATGGAATGACAAAATATGAGGAGGTTAGGTTCTTCTGAGAATCGACGACGGAAGAAAAATGTGGAAATCAAGTAACAGGAAGAAAAGACAGAATAATAGGACATAAATTAACACATCAGCAAGTAACTTGCTTGCTGCTAGTGGGAACTGTAGAGGGTGAACACTCAAGAGGAAGACAGAAACTGGAGTATATCCAACAAATAACTGAGGACGTTGGGTGCACGAGCTACTCAAGAGGTTGGCACAATTGGGCAACTCATGGTGTGTCTTGTGTATTGTGTATGAAACAAGAAACCTATAAGCGACGGAGAGGCTTCGTCTTGCCATAGTCCTCAGTTGTTGACAACCCCACAACAGGTCACAGCAGTCCGCCCACCCCACCGCCGCCCCACTCCGAACCCAGGGTTATTTTGCGGTTGGGATCCCAGTACACGCCCCCGCCCTGAGGACGTCTCATACCAGACGAGTGTAACCCCAAATGTTAGCGTGGTAGAGTAATTATGGTGTACACGTACGTGGAAAAAATGGTTCAAATGGCTCTGAGCACTATGGGACTTAACATATGTGGTCATCAGTCCCCTAGAACTTAGAACTACTTAAACCTAACTAACCTAAGGACATCACACACATCCATGCCCGAGGCAGGATTCGAACCTGCGACCGTAGCAGTCGCGCGGTTCCGGACTGAGCGCCTAGAACCGCTAGACCACCGCGGCCGGCCACACGTACGTGGAGACAGTGTTTGCACAGCAATCGCCGACATAGTGTAACTGAGGCAGAGTAAGGGTAACCAGTCCGCTTCGCCGAGGTAGACGGAAGACCACCTTAAAAACAGTCCACAGGCTGGCCGGCACACCGGACCCCGACAATAATCCGCAAGGCGGATTCGTGCCAGGAACTGACACGCCTTCCCGCTCGGGAAGCAGCGCGATAGACCGCGCGGCTAGCCGCGCGGGCAACAATTCGTGGTGGTCGGCATCAATCCAGTCAGAGGACTGAACATGTAAAAAAAATTCAAGATCTAGATTAGTCACAGTTTTGAACGCTAATATTGTCTACCACTCCAGTCAGAAACTATTGACTATGATGTCCTAACTATTTTCGAGACGAGCAGTCTCACTCTAAATCACTGAACATCGTACTCTTCACAAAGCAGTGCATTATAAATTGTTGAGCTCGTGTGACACAAAGCAGAAGTAACCAGACGTTCTTTACCTCTTGCTTTGTCCAGAGATGGTAATGCCGCCAGATCGATGTACATGGTGACAATTATTGAAGTAAATGGAAAAGCAACATAAAATAGTTACAAACTACGGCGTGCACACGCTTTATTCAATATGTAAACGTCACTACAGATATTCGGATTTCGGTTATGACATGTTCGATATGCCTGCCATCATTGGCGATGATGTGGCGCAGACGAATAGCGAAATTCTAAATGACTCGCTGATGTGTAGGAACATCGATGTTGTGATGACCTCCAGCATGGCTGTTTTCAGCTCGGTAATGGTTTTGGAGTTACTACAGTACACCTTGTCTTTAATATAGCCCCACAAAAAAGAGTCTTCTGTTTTCAGATCTGGAAAATATGGCGTCCAATCGAAGGCCATGCCAGTGGTTTCTGGGTACCCCAGAGCCAGAATGCGATCCACAAAGGTCTCCTCCAGGACATGAAACACTCTCCTGATTAGATGTGGTCGAGCTCCGTCTCGCATGGACCACATCTTGTCGAAATCAGGGTCACTTTGGACAGTGGGGATGAAATCATCTTCCAAAACTTTAATGAACCATTCGGTAGTCTCCGTCCCATAAAGGAATATAGCACGGATTGTTCCGTCACTGGACACTGCATACCGCACACTCACACGTTGAGGGTAAAGAGACTTTTCGATCGCGATCGAGTCCCGCAAATGCGCCAATATTGTTTATTGACGAACTAGTCCAAATGAAAGTTCTGTGAACAACAGTGTTACCAAAACACAAACGCTGTTCCATGGCCCTGGGGCTTAATTGCTGATCAGTTTGAATTTTGTGTGGGAAGATAGGCAGGTCTTCAACCACAATTTGTCGCAGTGTCTCCCGATTGATTCCTACCTGTTGTGCAGCTCTTTTGATGGATTTCCTGTTGTTGGTTTGGAACACAGTGAGTGTCTTATCAATGTTTTCAGGCGTTTTCACCCATTCTGGACGACAAACATTGTACACACCGTCATCACGAACACTACATGGTCTCTCAAATTTGCGAATCAAAACTTGATTGCTAGCACACTTGGACGGCTTGCCTTCAGCCTGAGCTCGGTAGCAAACTTCCTTTGAGCCGCAGATGGGCTGCTACTACTCGCATAGTAGGCCTTCACAAACGCTATACGTTCAGGTACGCTGTACTGGGACATTTTCACGTGCAAATGGCCGACAACAACAAGGTGCGCGCGTATGCGCTTCCCGTTCAGAATTTATGAGGATTTTATTTCATATAGTTCAATAATCGTCATCTTGTATATCACTCACTCATAGATTGAATGAGGAATCGTAAACGTCTTCCTTCCCGTACACTCACTTCCTTCGTATTCTTGCGAGAAATCTCTTTGTGAACTCAGGCTTGACTAGATTTATGTGGTCGTTCGACCTAATATTGCTCCGCTTATGTTTTCTTAGAATGTTGACGGTTGTGACTGGACTGATTAAAGTTATTGATTACCGATCATACAGGCAAAGGAAGTTTCTTATTTCGTCCCTTTACGCATATTACATTACATTTGTTTACGTCAGGTTTCAGGCGACGTTCATCACACTCACCGTCAATCATCTTACAGTATTCCTCTTTATCGTAAGAACCGACGCGACCAACCGATGCGAAACTGCAGCTTTTTGAACATCCTCAGATAGCTAATACGTCTGACGTATCGTTTTTAAAAAAACAAAAACAAAAAAAACTAAACTCCTCCCGAACAGGCCATGAAGGCCCAACGGTACCGACCGGCCGACGTGTCATCCTCATCCCATTGGCGTCACTCGATATGGATATGGTTATGGAGGGAGGGGCATGTAGTCAGCACACCGCTCTCCCGGCCGTATGTCAGTTTCCGAGATCGGAACGTATCGTTTATACATAATATTATGAGAAACAACAGCCGTGTCACACCTCATTTATCTACACTGGGAACTTTATTTGCTTGTGATTGCGTCGCTCCCTTAACCTTGAACTACTAGTTTCTGTTTACATGGATGTATTGAGTTCCGTAGCACATACGTTTGTTTGGCATGCACAGGCTGCGGAACTGTATTGGAATGTTATCAGGAATCAAGTCATCCAAAAAGATTCTCGTTGTGTGTGAAGTATGCTAGAGGCTAAACACAGTGACTTCTCTGCGCTACAGCAATTGAAACACAATTCACGACAGTGCTGCCAGAGCAGAACCACTTAACACAGCCTTCCGAAATTCCTTCACCAAAGAAGACGAAGAAAATATATCAGAATTCGAATGAAGACCATCTGCCACCATGAGTAACTTAGAAGTAGATATCTTCGGAGTAGTGTAGCAACTTAAATCATTTAATAAAGACAAGTCTTCCGGTTCAGATTGTACACCAATTAGGTTCCTTTCAGATCCTGATGACGCAGTAGCTCCATACCTAACAACCATATACAGTCGTTCGCTCGACGAAAGATCCGTACCCAAAGATTGGAAAGCTGCACTGGTCACACCAATTTTCAAGAAAGGTAGTAGGAGTAATCCTCTAAATTATAGACCCATATAATTAACGTCGATATGTAGGAGGGTTCTGGAGCAGATATTGTGTTCGAACATTATGAATTACCTCGAAGAGAACGGTTTATTAACACATAGTCAACACGGATTTAGAAAACGTCGTTCTTGTGAAACTCAACTAGCTCTTTATACACACGAGGTGTTGAGTGCTATTGACAAGGGATTTCAAATTGATTCGATGTTTCTAGATTTCCGGGAGGCTTTTGACACTGTACCACATAAGCGGCTTGTAGTAAAATTGCATGCTAGTGGAATATCGTCTCAGTTAGGTGGCTGGATCGTGATTTCCTGTCAGAGAGGTCACAGTTCGTAGTAACTGACGGAAAGTCATCGAGTAAAACAGATGTGATTTCTGGCGTTCCCCATGGTAGTGTTATAGGCCCTCTGCTGTTGCTTATCTATGTAAATGATTTAGGAGACAATCTGAGCAGCCGTCTTAGGTTGTTTTCAGATGATGCTGTCGTTTATCGCCTAGTAAAGTCATCAGAAGGTGAGACCAAGTTGCAAAATCATTTAGAAAAAATGGTGCGAAAATTGGAAACTGATAATGAAAAATATGAGGACATCCTTGTGAGTGCTAAAAGATCCGTTAAACGTCGGTCACACGATAAATCAGTCATATCCTAGGGCCGTAAATTCAACTAAATACCTAGCAATCACAATTACGAACAACTTAACTTGGAAATAACGCTTAGAAAATGTTGTGGGGAAGGCTAACCAAAGAGTGTGGTTCATTGGCAGAACCCTTAGAAGATATAACAGTTCTACGAAAGAGACTGCCTATACTGCGCTTGTCCGTCCTCTTTTGGAGTACTGCTGCGCGGTCTGGAATTCTTACCAGACGGGATTAACAGAGTACATCGAGAAAGTTCAAAGAAGAGCAGCACGTTTTGTATTATCACGAAATAGGGGAGAGATCACTGACATGATACAGGAATTGCGGTGGACATCATTAAAAGAAAGGCGTTTTTCGTTGCGGCGGAATCTTCTCACGAAATTTCAATCGCCAGTTTTCTCCTGCGAATGAGAAAATATTTTGTTGACCCCGACCTGCACAGGGAGAAACGATCATCAAATAAAATAAGGGAAATCATAGCTCGCACGGAAAGATATATGTTCGTTTTTTCCGCGCGCTATTCGAGATTGGAATAATAGAAAACTGTGCCGGTCACGTAAGTGTGATTTGCAGAGCACCCATGTAGATGTAGATGTAGATCTCATCTACAGATTTGTACATCTATTATCTTTAGTAAACTTGGGTCTACGGACGAGATTGGCCGCTGTGGCCGAGCAGTTCTAGGCGCTTCAGTCCGGAACGCGCTGCTGCTAAGGTCGCAGGTTCGAATCCTGCCTTGGGCATGGATGTGTGTGGTGTCCCTAGGTTACTTAGGTTTAAGTAGTTATAAGTCTTGGGGACTGATGACCTCAGATGTTAAGTCCCATAATGCTAAGAGCCATTTGAACCATTTTGCATCCAAAAAGAGGGGAACAATCGCACCTACTAAGTTGCAGGCTTCTGCTACTTTGCTGGTCAGCCTTGGTAACGAATCAGCAGTGCTATGGTTATTTCTGAAACCGGCTTGCTCGTGTGGTATATAATGTTACTGTTTTCTGCAAACTGCTGTAATCTGTTGATGATTGTTTCAAAGATTCTGCCAGTTCTTGGGGTAAGGTTATGCGTCAATATGAGTCATGTTTATTTTCCGGTTTTCCAGTTTTCAGAATACAACATTTTATCTACATAGGCTGTATTTATTCATAACCACTCTAGCAATTAGCTAATTTCGACCTATTGACTAGTGTCGTGCTTCAACAATCAATTATATATATTTTGGCGCTAAGTGATGGTATTGCGCAGCTACCAACGAATATCATTTACTGAGTGTGTTACTTTTCGTAGTGCTTTTTCACAGTCCCACCCTCTTACCTATGAGTTTTGAATGGGGCATGATGCACGATCTTATTGATTACACAGCTCTACAAAATAAATTTCTTTTTTCGTTGCCAGGGAAGTTTGAACGAAAATGGGATATTGTTATGATACTCATTCCGAGTTTATTTGTACTTTTTCCAAATTGGCTCTGGTTTTTGAGATATAGGTTATTTGTGGAAATGAGAGTTTCATGTGGATAATATCGACTGCAGGGTCCATATATGGTGTAATGTATTTGCTACCTGTTTTTTAATTAGTGATATTGTACTATCTTTATTAAACAATTGTGCTCAGGGAGTGCATCTGTGTGGTTGAGGATTACATCATGCAAACATCACACTGTCAGCATGTGTTCAGTCCTGTTGTGCGGTGCGTGTGTTGAAGATATTGAGGGTTGTGCAGATTTGAATTCGGCGGTACTCGACATTCATTTGTTGGCCGAGGTAATCCCCGCAACAGCCGATAGGTAGCGTTCAGTGTAAACAAGAAAAATGGCGATGGTCGAAAGTCACACACATGTGCAGTGCAGCTTCAAGGAGATAGAACCTTTTCATAGTGACGTAGCAAATAAGAGGTGAGTATTCATTTCACACAAAACAATTAATGATGTTTGTTGGATGTGATTGACATGCAAATACAAGAAAGTTCTGCATAATATGTAGTATTTGTGCAATTTTGTTTTAGGAAAACATGAGTTCTTCACGCCGTCTTTGCGTGAACCATCCAGATGAGTTCTGCTACATTTGTGGTGAATACGTTCTTCAAAAGAACAGGAAGAATATCACTCCTTTTGTGAAGGAAGCGTATCTGGCATATTTCGGAATTAAACTTGGAGATCAAGACAAGGCGTGGGCACCCCATAAAGTTTGTAAATGCTGTGTGGAGTGCTTACGGCAGTGGACAAAACGAAAAAGGAAAAGCTTAAAGTTCGGAGTGCCTATGGTATGGCGAGAGCAGAAGAACCATACAGATGATTGCTATTTTTGCATTGTTAATGTGAAAGGTTTTAATAGGTTCAAAAAACGAAAGTGGGAATATCCCGATTTGGAGTCAGCAAGAAGACCGGTGGTGCACAGCAACGATGTTCCTGTACCAACCTTCACAACATTACCCACGCTAACATCATCAGATGACGATGTGCACGGCGAGGAATGTACAAGTAGTGGTTCGGAATACGAAGGACGTGAGACACAACCCCGGCAGTTCGACCAGTAGGAGCTCAGTGACTTGATACGAGAACTCAATCTTTCAAAGCAAGCATCAGAACTCTTAGCATCCAGGCTTAAGGAAAAGAACTGTCTTCATCCAAGTGTTAAAATAACAGCTTACCGGACGAGAGAAGAAAACCTTCTTCCATACTTCAACCAAGAGGAGGTTATAGTGTATTGCAGCAATATACCTGGACTTTTACTTGAATTGGGGCTGCCGGAATATAGACCAGAGGACTGGCGTCTCTTCATAGACAGTTCCACTAGAAGTTTAAAATGTGTTCTCCTAGACAATGGCAATCGTTACGCATCTATTCCAATTGCCCACTCAACAAAACTTTGTGAAGCATATGCTAACATCAAGATCGTTCTGCAGAAAATTCAGTATATGCAGCACCAGTGGTTGATTTGTGTTGTTTTGAAAATGGTGAACTTCTTGCTTGGCAAACAAAGTGGATACACAAAGCACCCATGTTTTATCTGCATGTGGGATAGTAGGGCAAAGCACGAACATTGGAAGCAGAAAACATGGCCTCCAAGGGAACATATGGCTGTTGGTGAAGCAAACATCATTAATGAACCTCTGGTTAGTAGGGACAAGATTGTTCTTCCACCATTACATATTAAGTTAGGACTAATGAAGCAATTCACCAAAGCTTTATACAGAAATGGTAATTGCTTCACATACATCTGCAATACGTTCCCTGGACTCAGTAGTGAAAAACTTAAGGCAGGAATATTTGAAGGTCCTCAAATTCGCAGGCTCATCAACGATACCAATTTTACAAGTGTCATGACTGTCACTGAAGCATCGGCCTGGAACAGTTTTGTCGCTGTTGTAAAATGTTTTTTGGGCAATCATAAAGCTCCCAATTACGAGGAACTGGTCAAAAACATGCTCACTAACTTTCAAAACTTAGGAGCTAACATGAGCATAAAATTGCACTTCCTTCACAGCCACTTGGATCGATTTCCTCGTAATCTAGGTGATTTCAGTGAGGAACAAGGAGAGCGGTTCCATCAAGATATGAAAGGAATAGAGGAAAGATATAAAGGAAGATGGGACAGGCATATGATGGCAGATTATTGCTGGAATCTGCAACGTGACTGTTCTGAAGAGACCTATAAAAGGAAAGCGTGCAGGAAGCGGTTCGTCATGGACGGAAAATGATATACTTATAGAGAAACTTTTCAATTATGTTTTATACGTGGACAAATGCCTATCAGGTTTTCATAGAAGCTATTTATAAAGATTATTTTCTTTTTTCATTGTAGTTTGTAGCGCTCGAGTTCAGTATTAGCAATTTTTTCTAATTTTTTGAATAAATCATGCATTATCTCAAAAACTAGAGCCAAACTGCATAAATGGATGCTATATTCGTCCTCAGCACCACTAACCCATCCTAAAGCCACTCAAATATCCTTGGCAAGAAAATGAGTGTTGACCAGTGTTATGGATACGTTACAATGACCAAGGGATTGAATTTGACGAAATGCTAGCGTTATTGTTGATAAACACAGCACAGTTGAAAAAAAAGTTGTTAGTACAAGACATTCAGTATCTCGCGACAAGCAGTTGCAATTCATTTGCACACAACTGGAATTCCGCAACGCCAGACCGATATATCGACTTCGCCCACACTGACATGCAGCGAGGTCGTGGCCACGATAACTGCTGGAGTGCCATCTTGACTACTACTGAGTGAGGTGGCGCAATAGTTAGCACACTGGATTCACATCTGAGGGGACGGGAGTTCAAATCTCCATTCGGCCACCCAAATTTAAGTTTTCCGTGATTTCACCACATCGCTCCAGGAAAAGTGCTGAGCCCCTTCCATCCTTTCACAATCTGAGCTTGTGCTCCATCTCGCTAACGATTGTGCTGTTAACGGGACGCCAAGCATTAATCTTGCTTCTTTCTTCATATTTCAACACTCGATCGGCATATATTCAGCTCAAGTCCACATTAAAGAAGTTGTAAACTGTACGAAATGACCAGAAGGGGAGAAACGATAGGACCTTACTGTTCCTGAGCACCAGATATTGCTCCAAAGTTATGCTTTAAGCGGATACATCAACAGGAAGTTATGTGGTATGTTACCATTACGTGGTAGAGACCTCAGCCATCCCGTGTTGTACTGTGCTATGTTTTCATTGTGTTGAGGCAGGTGCGAGTATTGACCAAGAACTGACGCTATTTGCACTACTGTTTGTGCAAATTACAACACCCAGAACGAGTGGTCTGAACCACGCAAATCGAAGAGTGTGTAGAGCACTGAAACCATAATAAGTGAATAACGTAGCAGAGAGATGGAATGAACGTAAGTCCAGCTTCGTCCTCTTGTGTGACTGGACAGGTCTCAGTGTTACGCCTCGCTCAGTCAGTGCAGACAAAGTAGAGAAAGTGCTAAGTGGAAAGTGCAATATCTGCATGGGAGTGCCTGGGAATGGAGTAGAATGAGTTTGGTGTATCATGGCACTAAGGGGCATACAAGACACACAGCTACCGCAGTGATGTGTACGTATGAAGCCAATAGACAGAGGAGAGTTGTGTTCAGCGACAAACGTGTATGGCCACACCCTAGGATTGCCTCCATCTTGTTTGCAAGGCCATAACCGACAAAACAGCATTGTCCACAGCGTTGTGTCGATGTTGGAGCCCTGCAAAACGTGCGAATATGTCTGCGTCGAAGATTCGGAGCCACTCTGATTGCTGCACTGGTAGCACATTACGTCGATTTCCATTAATCAGAAACTGCCACGCTTCAGGCTGCAATGAACACGTGAGCTACGTTACTGGTGTGGTGCGTAGCAAAATATAGTTTTGCGAACGAGTCCCGCTGCAACTTCGTCGACACTGATGGCCGCGTTCGTGTTAGATGCTACTTTGGTGTACACAGCCGGGCAGACTACTTTGTTGTATAGCTTGTATAGCGGACAAACGCCAAGTGTAATGGTTCGGAGTCCCATTGGGTACATCACGCAATCTCGTCTCCTAGATGTGGAGAGCAATCAGGACAGCAGCAGCAATATCAGGGAGGGTATAGTGCCCAAGGCAATGCCCCTCGTGCAGGCAGCTCCACATGCCATATTGCTGCAGGACAATACCTGGCCATTTGGGTCGAGGAATGTGTAACGACTATAATTAATAGCAAATAATTTTAGGAAACTAGCTGTATTTTTGCTTAAATTCTCACAGGGAATTATTAATTTTTTAGCTCAACAGATTAAAATCCTGAGGCTTAGTTATTTGTTCACTGTACAACCACACTGTGACTGCTGTTCTCGAACACAGGATGAAGTCGTTGATGGGCCTAAGCAGCTGTAAATCGCCTTGACTACTGTCAAACGATTGGCAACCGTTGCAGATCGGAGTGCTGCAAGAGTTCCCGAGAATCATGCACTTTGCTTTAGTCGTCAGTGACTGGTTTGACGTGGCCCACCGCGAGTTCCTCTACTGTGCCAACCTTTACACTTCCGAGCAGCATTTGCAACCTATTTCGTCAGTTATTTACTGGGTGTATTCCAGTTTCTGGCTTCCTCTACAGTTTCTGTTTTTTACAGCTCCCTCTAGCACTGTGGAAGTTATTCCATGATCTCATAACAGATGTCCTACCCGCTAGTGTAGCCAAGGACGCTAACGCGCTGCTTTCTGGGCTCGGGTAGGCGCACTGGCCCCGAATCGAATCCGCCTGGCGGATTAACGACGACGGCCGGTGAGCCGGGCAGCCTGGATGTGGTTATTAGGCGGTTTTCCACAACCTGATAGGTGAATTCCGGGATGGTCCCCACTTTCCACCTCAGTTACATAGCTCGCGGACGTCTGAACACATTCGCGCTATTCAAAAAATGGCTCTGAGCACTATGGGACTCCACTGCTGTGGTCATCAGTCCCCTAGAACTTAGAACTATTTAAACCTAACTAACCTAAGGACATCACATACATCCATGCCCGAGGCAGGAATCGAACCTGCGGCCGGCTCGCACTATTCTATGCATTACACTAGACGCAGACAGTTGGGGTAAACCAATTCCTTCCCAGGGGGTACAGGGTGGCAACAGGAAGGGCATCCAGCAACCCCTTAAACTGCCACATCCGATTAACCAGCAGCCCAAGTCGGAATTAATGCTTGGAAAGGAAAAAAATCATAACATATGTCCTATCATCCTGCCCCTTCTTTTTGTCGGTGTTTTCTATATGTTTCTTTCCTCGTCAATTCTGTGTAGAACATCCTCATTCCTTACCTTACTCAGTTCACGTAATTTTCAACATTCTTCTGTAGCAGCACATCTCAAATACTTCACGTCTCTTCTTCTCCGGTTTTCCCACACTACATATCTCACTACCATATAATGCTGAACTCCAAACGTACATTCTCAGAAATTTCTTTCTCTATTTAAAGCTTATATTAAAAGTATAAACAGACTTGTCTTGGCTGGGAGTACCCTCTTTGCCTGTGCTAGTCTGCTCCGTCCATGATGAGTTATTTTGGTGCCTAGGCAGCAAAATTAATTAACTTCATCTACTTCTTGTTCATCAACTTTGGTATTAAGTTTCTCTCTGTTCTCATTACTTTCGTCTTACTTCGATTTACTCTCAGTCTACAGTCTATACTCATTAGACTGTTCATTCTATTCAGTGGATCTGTAATTCTCCTTCACTGTCATTGAGGATAGGAATGACCTCAGCATATCTTATCATTGATATTGTTTCACCTTGAGCTTTAATCCCACTCTTGAACCTTTCTTTTATTTCCGTAATTGCTTCTTCGATGCATAGGTTGAACAGTAGGGATGAAGGATTGTATACCTGTCTTATACTTTTATTTAATCAGAGCATTTTTTGGTCATTCAGTCTTATTTTTCTGTTTTGGCTCTTGTACATACTGTATATTACTCGTTTTTCCCTACAGTGTACTCCTCTTTTTCTCAGAACATCTTGCACCATTTTACATTGTCGAACGCTTTTTCCAGGTCTACAAATCCTACGAACGTGTCTTGATTTTCCTTTGGTCTTGCTTCCATCATCAACCGCAACGTCAGAACTTCCTCTCTGGTGACTTCACCTTGATTGAAGCCAAGCTGATCATCATCTAACACATCCTCAATTTTCTTTTCCATTCTTCTGTGTATTATTCTTGTCAGCAACTTGGATGCATGAGCAGTTAAGCTGACTGTGTGATAATTCTCGCATTTGTCTTCGGAACTGCGTGGACGATGTTTTTCCGAAAATCTGATGGTACGTTGCCAGCCTCGTACATTCTACGCACCAACATGAATAGTTTTGCTGCCCCTTCCGCCAGATGGAATGTTATCCATCCCTTATGCCTTTTTTGAACTTCAGTGTTCCAAAGCTCTTTTAAATTCTGATTATGATACCAGATCCCCTGTCTCTTCCATATCGACTCCTGTTTTTTCTTCCATCACGTCATCAGGCACGTCCTCCCTATCACAGAAGCCATCAGTGTACTCCTTCCACCTATTCGCTCTCTCCTCCGCATTTAATAGTGGAATTCCCATTCCGCTCTTAATGTTACCACCATTCTTTTAATTTCACCGAAGGTTGTTTTTACTTTTCTATATGCTGAGTCAGTCCTTCGGACATTCATTTCTTTTTCGATTTCTCCCATTTTTCATGCAGTCATTTCGCCTTAACTTCCCTGCACTTCCTTTTTATTTCGGTCCTAAGTTACTTGTATGTTTGTGTTCCTGAATTCCCCTGAACTTTTGTACTTCCTTCGTTCGTCGATCAGCTGCAGTATTTCTTCTGTTATCCATAGCTTCATCGCAGTTACCTTCCTAGTACCTATGGTTTCGTTTCCAACATCTGTGACTGCACTTTCAGAAATGTCCATTCCTCTCCATCTGAACTGCCTTCTGAGTTATTCACTATAGCAGTCTCTATAGCCTCACAGAGCATCAAGCGTACCTGTGATACCGGCGAAAAGGTATCTCGAGTACTATTGTCTTCTGTGGATCCTGTCTCCTCTGCCGAAAGCACAGGATCTGTCCTTACTCGTCCACTTGACTGCGGGTGGCGTGTCAATGGCAGATTCAAATGGTTCAAATGGCTCTGAGCACTATGGGACTTAACATCTATGGTCATCAGTCCCCTAGAACTTAGAACTACTGAAACCTAACTAACCTAAGGACAGCACACAACACCCAGTCATTCAATGGCAGATCTAGGTATCCTGTGTGGGGTTGACAGGGACCAACGAGGATCCACTGAAACTGAGGCAGGGGCACTCACTTCACTTGTTTCTGGGAAACCTGCTTTGTCCAGTGTCAGGAGGAGGTAGACGCAAATGGGTCATGGTCTATTAATCGCCGGCAGTTCAAACGTACAGCGAGTAACGGTACCTCTCAGGGAAATGGCAGCGAGGGACAGAAAAGAACAGTCATTGTCTGTCCTAGGGGCTCATTCACAGTGTTGAAGTGGCTTCTCCGGCAGCAACTGAGAGAATAAGTTGCAACCAGCTACAGATTGAGGTGCTCATTGCAGCAAACGATGTTTGTCGTCTGGGTTCCGAGGTCACACCTGAATCACTCAAGCGACTGGTAGAGAAGGTTGAAGAGACCAAACTTTCCCAACAAGTTCCAACAAAGTTTACAGTTTGGAACATTGTTCCCACAACGAATCACGGCTCCCTGGCCCTCAGGCGAGTGGAAGAACAGAACTGAGACCTCGAAGTTCCTGTGGTAAGCTAGGCTGCCACTTCCTGGATTTGCGCCTTATGGGTGAGAACTGTAGGGTCCTCCTACATGCGTCAGGTGTGCTCTATACATCAGAAATTGCTACGAAAGTAGCTGACTATGAATGGGGTGCCCACAAGGGTTTATTAGATTAGGCAACTCTCCATTCAGTCCAGATAACGGAGCTGTAGGAGACCCAAAAGTACAAGTTTAAAATTCAAAAGAATGCCCTCCACAGGTGAGAGTATTAAAATCCTAGTAGTTAACAGCCGAAGGATTCGCAACAAAGTGCCAAAGCTTGAAGTGCTCCTGAAAAGTAGAAAGCTCTGATAATACTAGTTACAGAATAACTGTTTGAAACCTGAATTTGATAGCAGTGAGATTTTTGAGGAAAATTTAGGTTGATATCGAAAGGACGGCCAAATGGGGGATGAACGCAGTGTATCTGTCGCAAAGACATTGAACTTAAATCCAGCGAAATAGAAATTGAAGCTGCATGAGAGACTGTTTGGGCAAGACTCAGTATCGTGGGTCGGCATAAAACAGTAACTGTATCCTTCTATCCATCACCAGACTCATACCTTGATGTAACCGAAAACTTTAGAGAAAACCTATCTTCGCTTGTACCTAAAATCCCCAGTCATACTGTGATCATCGGTGGAGACTTCAATCATCCAACGATCAGTTGGGAAAATTACAGTTTTGTTAGTGGTGTGCGTTTCAAGACTTTCTGTGAAAAATTACTAAAATTGTATTCTCTGAAAAATACCTCGAACAGGTAAACCGTAACTCCACTCATCATGGAAATACATTGGATCTAATGGCAAAAAATAGACCAGACCTCTTTGAGGATGTCCACGTCAAAACTGGTATCAATCGCTATGACCCTGTTATGAAAACAATGATTACCAAAGTACGACAGACAACTAAAATAAGCAGAAATATATATGCCTACACTAAACTAAGTAAAAAATTAGTAGTGTCATATTTCAATGAGAAACTTTTGGAAGAGGCAGGAGCTTCTAGAGGAAATCTGGGTCAAATTTAAAAGAATAGTTGACCATGCACTGGATAGAGATGTACCCTGTAGAACAGTACATAATTGGAGGGGCCCCCACGGTATACAGTCACTGTAAAGAATCTTCTAAAGAAACAGAGACTACTGCTTAATAGATGTAAAATAAAGCCGAGGACTGTGAGAGTTACTAAATAATACGTATTTGGCTGTCAACAGAGTAATGTGAGAAGCTTTCAATGACTACCGTAGCAGAATACTGTCAAATTATCTTTCAAAAACCCAAAGACGTTCTGGTCATACGTAAGGGCTGTTAATGGCACTAAAATGAGACAGGAACTGAAATTTAGGGTACAACGTAAAATCTGAATTGCTTAATTCCATTTTCAAGCGCTTCTTTACAAAGGAAACACCAGAAAAACTGCTCCAATTTAATCCGTGGCCCACTGAAAAGATGAGTGAAATAAGTGTTTGTGTCAGTGCTGTTGAGAAATAGCCGAAATCGTTAAAATTGAGTAAAGCTCCATGGCCCAATGGAATCTCTATCAGCTTCTATACCGAATTTGCTGCGGAGTTAGCTCCTGTATTCTGTCGTTGGTCCCCTGAACTGAAAAGTGCGCCAAGTAGTTGGTAGACAGCACAGATAACACACTTTTACAAGAAGGATAGTAGGAATCATCCACAAAATTAGCTTCCAATATCCTTAGCTCAAACATAATGAGGTACTCAGAATGGAAAACCTCCTACAAGCGAATTAGCACGGATTCCGAAATGTGGGTTATGCGAAACCCAGCTCACATTTCTATCACTTGAAATACTGAAAATTTTGGATGAGGCAGTCAGGTGTATGCAGTATTTCTTGACTTCCGAAAAGCATTTGATTCAGTATCAAATTTACGTTTATTGTCAAAAGCAAAATCATATGAGGTATCAAATGAATTTATGATTGGATTGAGGATATTTTTGGCACGGAGGATGCAGCATGTTACGTTGCATGGAGGCCGTTGTCAGATGTAGAAGTAACTTCGGTTGTGGCCCAGGGAAGTGTGTTGGGACTCTTGCTGTTCACGTCGTATATTAATCACCATGCGAACAATGTTAATAGTAATCTCACTCTTTTTGAAACTGATGCAATTAATTATAACGAGGTCGTTTCTAAAACTACCTGTAAGAGTATTCAGTCAGATCTTGACAAGGTTTCAAAGAGGAGAAAATTTGGCAACTTTCTGTAAATGTTCGGAAATGTAAAAACGCACACTTCACAAAACGAAAAAAGTGGTATCCTATGAGTACAATATCAATGAGTCGCAGAATCGGCCAACTCACGCAGATACCTGGGAATGATCAGTCGTGGGTAAAGCAGGTGGTAGACTTCGGTTTATTGGTAGAATACTGGAGAAATGTAATCAGTCTACAATGGAGATTGCTTACAAATTACTCGTGTGGTACATTCTAGAATACTGCTCAAATATTTGCGTCCTGTACAAAACAGGACTAACAGGGATATTGAACGCACTCAGAGACGGGCAGTACAAATAGTCACAGGTTATTTGACCCGTGGGGAAGTCTCACAGAGATGTTGAAGATACTGAACTGGCAGACTCTTGATGACAGATGCAGATTATACCGAGAAAGCCTTCTTTCAAAGCTTCAAGAACTGGCTTAAGTGATGATTCTAGGAATATACAATCCCCTACGTATCGCTCATATAGGGATCGTGAAGAGAAGATTAGAGCAATTACAGCGCGTTCAGAGGCATTTAAACAATCATTCTTACCGCGATCCATACGTGAATGTAACGGGAAGAAACCCTAACAACTAGTACAGTGGGTCATACCCTCTGTCACGCACTTCACTGTGGTTTGCAGCCTACAGATGTAGACGAAGAAACAGTTTACATAGACAGGTAAATAACATACACCACAACATTGCATTTACTAGGTAAACAGAAACAGAAGAAGTAATGCACTACCTTGATCTCAAACTCATAAATTCTAATAACAGACACAGTTTCAACATTTTAAGAAAGGAAAAGCTACGGTCATGATAATTCGCCAGAAATGAAACCATCCACATTCTCAAAAAACAGCAATCTTCAGACGTATACAGAGTATGCGGAATATCTCTAAGCAAAAAGAACTACACTCATGCTCATAAATTAAGGATAATGCTGATACATGGTGAAACAACGCTTGCATTTGACCTGCGGTCGTCGCACAGTGGCGCTGGCAGCAGTCCACATACGCAGAGGTGTGTTGGTGCATGTCAGAGTACGGTGCAGCGAGTAAGTGTGCAGACGTTTTCACACGTGCTAATGGTAACTGTGTGTTGAAAATGGCTCAAAGACCACATATTGATGACGTTATGAGTGGTACAATACTAGGGCGACTGGAGGCTGGTCAAACACAGCAGGTCGTAGCACGGGCTCTCCGTGTGCCACAAAGTGTGATCTCAAGATTATGGTAACGATTCCAGCCGACAGGAAACGTGTCCAGGCGCTACAGTACGGGACGTCAACAGTGTACAACACCACAAGGAGACCGATATCTCATTATCAGTGCCCGCAGATGGCCACGGAGTACTGCAGGTAGCCTTGCTCGGGACCTTTCCACAGCCACTGGAACAGTTGTCTCCAGACACACAGTCTACAGACGACTGAACAGACATGGTTAATCCGCCCGGACACCTGCAAGGTGCATTCCACTGACCCCTGGTCACAGGAGAGCCCGTAAAGCCTGGTGTCAAGAACACAGTACATGGTCATTGGAACAGTGGTCCCAGGTTATGTTCACGGACGAGTCCAGTTATAGTCTGAACAGTGATTCTCGCCGGGTTTTCATCTGGCGTGAACCAGGAACCAGATGCCAACCCCATAATGTCCTTGAAAGGGACCTGTATGGAGGTCGTGGTTTGATGGTGTGCAGTGGGTTTATGATTGGTGGAAGTTCACCCCTGCATGTCTTTGACAGACGAACTGTAACAGGTCAGGTATATCTGGAAAGCTGACATCGTGGAGAAGTACCTTGAAAAACAGAAGATATCTGGCAAATGGAGTGGTTTGCTTGTTCTCCAGACCTAAACCCCATCGAGCACGTCTGAGATGCTCTCAATCGACGTATCGTTGCACGTCTTCAGACCCCTACGACACTTCAGGAACTCCGACAGGCACTGGTGCAAGAATGGGAGGCTATACCCCAGCAGCTGCTCGACCACCTGATCCAGAGCATGCCAACCCGTTGTGCGACCTGTGTACGTGTGCATGGTGATCATATCCCATACTGATGTCGTGGTACATGCGTAGGAAACATTGGCGTTTTGTAGCACATGTTTTTCGGAAAGGTTTTCTCAACTTATCACCAATACCGTGGACTTACAGATCTGTGTCGTGTGCGTTCCCTATGTGCCTATGCTATTAGCGCCAGTTTTGTGTAGTGCCACTTTGTGTGGCACTACATTCTGCAATTATCCTTAATTTATGAGCATGAGTGTATTAAGAAGAACGAAACAAAGTTATTAAAGTAGCACAAGACACTGTATACTGCAGCAACATAGAAAAGAAACGACATCACATTACTAGAAAGAAAATACAGACAAAAGACAGCAAAATTAGAAACAATCCATGTATAGAAACAAATAACAGTAAGACACAATGCAACTCTCAACGGAAAACATATCCTTCAGTAACAAAAAATGGCTCTTAAGGACATACCATAACCAAAACACATACGTTTAAAAAATCTGCAAAAAAATAATATTTATGTATCCTTCAATAGAAGCAGCATAACACAAAAGAAGCTAAAAGCTGTGATAGAAGAGAAAGATAAAAGCAACAGTTCAGGAAGGAATCAACTTGTAATAGCTGCAACTCTAAATGTATTGGGATACTTGTAAGAAATTTTAATACCAGGTACAAAGAACATATGAGTACACTGAGGAATGAATGTAGTCATTCTCTGTATCTAGGATATTTAATGAAAGTAGATGACCGTCATAGTGGGAGGAAAACAGACATGTCAGTCTTATGCCATAACAGCAAAAGAAGGGAGTATTCACACTACAGGAGGAATATTTCGCGCAGGAAGCATAAATAAAAATGAAAACATTCTCATTGATAAAAAGAGCAACAACAGAAATCAGTATTCGAACTAATTCACAGTCTACAACGAAAACATCAAATAAATAAATTAATTAAATAAATTGCATGTGTTCCTAGAATGAAGGCTTTCACGGCCGGATGACATAGCTGCTGGTAAACCATTCGGGAGGTGAGATCGTAGTCGAAGAAACTCTCCTGTTCCTCATGTTTCGTCCAGGACTGCGCTGGAGCATCTCTGAGGATGTCCAACGCAGTCCTGGATGAAACGTTAGGAATAGAAGAGTTACTTGGGCAACGACCTCACATCCCGAAAGGCTTACCAGCAGCTAAATTGAATGTGTCTTTTCTAAGCTGCTTTCCATCTACAAATTGTATAAAATACATTGTAATGCTAGTCTACCAGAGGTGCTTTAGTGGACTATCATTACAATTCAGTTTATATAAAAAATAAATAAATGAAAATATTAAAAAATATAAAAATAAGGAAAACTATATACACGTACAGTAATCGAATTCTCCAACTTCAGAATCATCAGCTTCACTGTGAGCTATGACGTCTTCAATTTGGTGCTTAATTCTGACCTTTTCTGCCTGGTAAGAATATACCATGTTGCAATTACAATACCTACAAGATACTGCAATAAGGTAGCAAGCAAGAAATTGTCTATTCTTACAGTAAACAAATCCAATACTGCAAACATGAGCACGCGGGAATAACCTAAGCGGAGCTAACGACAAACTAACACCAGTGGGCGAGGCTGGTACCTGATACTCTAGAAATGTTTGTTGTAAGCTAACCGGAAATCTATTATTAAAATACTAGGTACACCATACCAAACGTCTCCTACTATGATTAATTAAGGTTACTGAGAAGATAGCTTCTTAGGAGCAACTGTCAGACATTGTATTAATTTGAAACTATACTCCGTGCTCTCAGAGACCACCTGCGTGTACTTACGACTTAATCGAAATCATTATAGTCTCAAAAGAAATTATTGAACTTTGACACAATATACCTTTTTCCAATAGTATTTGCAAATTTAGTTTAAAACCTTTATTATCATTCTTATTCCTGAAGTTTTGATTAATGAGTTATTTACTCTAATTCTACGTAAAATTTATTTTGACTTTCTGGCTGTATAATTTAATATTATTTCTCATTTAACTAACAAATCACAGTATGACGATCAGAGGGCAATTGGACTGGGATCCTGCTACAAGCAATAGTAACTTTGGAAAATAATCACCAGTGTGTAGAATTACATTTGGGGCAAAATGATATTTTTGATCCATATAATGCGTAACACTAGCAAACCTTCGGCACAGCTAATCACCTGTAGTGGCTTGATGTTACAGTTTCACTGCTGGAGACGTTAAGTAGTTAACTCGGAGGCAGGACTATTGCATCCTTCCGTAAAGTGCTGACGCTCCTCCCGGTGCTAACGTTTCTAGTACTGGGTTTTCCAAGAAACTGCTACCACTTGGCAGTTCTCTTCCGCGTAGACGCGTTGGAGCCTCATAATTAGCAGCCAGTGTACTTCGGCATTTGTCTCCGGTAGTGAGACTGGCAACCACACGTGTCCCCTGCTCCGCTCTATGGCTTATTTCTCTAAACATATCAGTACATAATCACATACTATACTGTGATCTACCACTCAGACTGTTTCGGAGGTAACGTTATACTAAATGCCCAAAACTGGCAGTGCAATTTTGCAGAATATTGTTTTCTCATTTAACATAATATTGTAGTTACAAATGTGTTCAGAGCTTAGGCATACTTCACAACTTATTTAAAATATTCTGTACCATAAGTGAAAATGAGCAATAATAGCAAAAATATATGAAAGAGGGAAAAAAGAAAGTTATTTCAATGATAATAATTGTGTTTTAGTATGACATATCGCTCTCTTTGCAGAGAGCCATATCTTCTGACACATGTGTGAACACTTTTGTGCAACATTTATTCACACAGCTAGAACCTAACAGAAAGACCCGTTAGTTCGTGCCATACAACCACCAGCCTGCAATTTTCGAAAATTTCTGGGCCTATGTGCGTAGACATCTGTTGCGACATAGCTCCAGAAGCGTGGCGACGACTAGTCGAAACTATGCCACGCTGAATCGTTGGTACAACGCATTCCGTAGGTCGACCAACAGTCCAACAAGTTATTAAGCAGGTACCCATTATGTCTTGGCTCTTCAGTACATGTTACTACGGTAACTAGCGAAAGTCATAGCATGCAAATGATAATTTTTGTTACAAAAAATATGCTCTAAGACAAAAAAATCGATGGACCATGAAGGAGTTATCCGAATGGTATTACAAATCGGTAAATATTTTGCACGTATACAGACAAACAAATGATTTCAATTTCAAAAAAATTAATGATTTATACAAGAGAAAGAGCTTTGAAAGCCTTCTAATTAAGTATCAAATCTAGACTTTAGTAATAAAAATGGCAAGGCATTGTTAATCAGAACGCAGGGAGAAGTTATGATCTAAATGACAATAGTTTTATTCATCCTTAACATTACAAGACATCAAAATGACTAAAGAAACGTCACACAAACATTTTTATTTGCCAAACGCTTTCAACAACATAGGATCTATGGTGGACAAAGTGATCAGCTGCGGATCGACACACGACACTAACCGGAACACTAATCGCTTTACTTGACTTCATACAAGTGAATCCGGGTTATGCCACCATCTAGCATCTATACTCTACCATTCCAAAAAGAAAAATATGGTTAGAAAGAACAGATTGCTGAGAAACATATATTGGAGCCCTACGCCATAGCAGCAAATACCTTACCCTCCTGCTAGTCAGGGCGGCACACCATGATACGTTGGGCAACTGAAATCATGGATGGCCGCAATCTGTTATTAATGGCGCGTTCCCAAAAAATGCAAGGTGGTTCAAATGGCTCTGAGCACTATGGGACATAACTTCTGAGGTCATCAGTCCCATAGAACTTAGAACTACTTAAACCTAAATAACCTAAGGACATCATACACATCCATGCCCGAGGCAGGATTCGAACCTGCGACCGTAGCGGTCGCGCGGTTCCAGACTGTAGCGCCAGAACTGCGCGGCCACTCTGGCCGGCAAATGCAAGGTGGATGCAAGGTGGATTCCAGTGTGCAGGTGGACCCATTTTCTTGTCTGCCAAACCAATTTGACTCCGTACCACGACTGTGCGTGACGAAATATGTCAAATGTTTAGACAGCCGACTCAAGACTGATAAGTACTCCCATGCATCACTCATTGTGTGCGTGATGCTAGAAGCAGTACCTCTGATGGTTCAGAAGGTGACTGGCACAGGTTCTAAGTGGCACACTTGCGAAGGACACAAGTCGCACCATTTAGGTATAGACCTGCAGTTCTTTACTAGCGAAGTGCCAGTACAATAGTGTTTTCTTCTCTTTCTGTCCGCTTCCGCCTCAGATCGGTAGCAAAGCACATTTACATCTTACACTTCCCCCACTTTAGCACAAGCCATTCATGAGCTGGAGCCCAGAATTCGAAGCTGGGAGAGCGGGCTTTGCTCTGCGTACACAGATTTGACCAATCAGAGAGTTTAAAGTTAATTGGGAGAAAAGGAAAAAAATTCAGTTTTGCTGCCTTTTTCCCACGCGTTTGCCGTATTTTTTGCTAACAATGTAGCGTCCCCTTAGAAAAATTAGTGAATTACTGTGCTGATAAACATCTTATGTTATTTGATTTTGAAACAGCTGAGCAAAACTGAACGTACTCAGACGTTCACTAAAGTGACACACAATATTTTTAGCGCAACGCAATCTGACTTTCAGTAATCCCTACAAAAGAAAGGCCCTGACTAACAACAACCTATGCCTTTCATGAATCACTTACCTCACAAAAATCTTCGATACTCAAACTACTGCAATACAGCGAGCGCCAATACTGCCAGCTAAATAAAAGATTCTAACTACTGAAGTCACTAACTACTTATAGGTATAGTTAGCAAATGAAAGATTTTGATAAAGAACAAACAATGTATTTACCTTAATAGTGTTCAAAAGTCATTATATATATATATATATATATATATATATATATATATATATATATATATATCAGTTCATGACATCCAGTCTTACAAATTTACTGTCTCTGTCCAGATCATCCGCTCTCAAAACTCCGCCATCTCACTCCCCACATCCACCACTGCTGGCGGCTCACCTCCAACCTCGCAACGCTACGCGCTGTTAACATCCAGCTACCCCACACTACAATAGCAAACAACAATGATGCAAACCAGCTATAGACTGCACACAGCACAGCCAGTGATTTTCATACAGAGCGCTACGTGGCGTTACCAATAAAAAAACCTAAACAGCCTACTTACAACAACATGACCAGAATGGAACAACACCCCTCCATAAAAACTTGTTATCTCCTCTGGTGCGTCCAGTTCAAAGTTTATAAAGAACAGCCATAAACTCACTAGAAGCCTCGTGCTTTCACAAATACGTTTTGTAGCAGAGTCTGGACATCTGGGCGCTAATGTCCATGTCCCACGGAAATCCGTAGAAAGCTCTCACTTGGTTTGTCAGCTTCCTGCCTAACAAGGGCTATCCTCTGCTTTATTACCGGTCTACAATGCACCGGCCATCACAGTGGCGACTTCTCGGCGCTAGTCAGTCTACCTGGACGTGGCTGCCTCCCGACCGGTGCCAACCAAAGCGCCTGCACAATGAGACCGCAGAACTCGGCTATCCAGAAATGTCTCCTCCAGGTTCCGCAGAAAAAATGCGCTTCCCTTGGACCACCGTCGCCGTGCGCTTTTACTGCAGTCGTTTAAATCGGCACCCTATTCCTTTGAACGCAGATAAAGCTTACCATTATTCCTTCCCTAGAGCATGCAAGGAAGAGCATTAACTACTGCCCACCATCATCATGGCGTATGAAGTCAAAATTGCAATAAAGATCATATTCCCTAAGAACATGAAGCGGCATAACACCAAATCAGAAATGAGAGTGCCACGCAATCTCTCAGCTTCACAAATTGAGCAAGTCAGTAACACGTTTTTCCACCTCTGGCCCTTATGCAAGCAGTTATTCGGCTTAACTGTTGATTGAAGAAGTTGCTGGATGTCCCCCTGAGGGAAATCGTACAAAATTCTGTCCAATTTTTGCGTTAGATCTCCAAGTTTTCTGAAGTGATTGGAGGGCCTGCGCGTAATGCTCCAAACGGTCTCAGGTAAAGAGAGATTGGGCGACTTGCTGGCCAAGGTATAGTATGGCAAGCACGAAGAGAAGCAGTAGAAACTCTCGCCGTTTCTTTGCTGAAATGTAAGCCCAGGGTAGCTTGCCATGAAGGGAAACAAACCTCAGTGTATAATGTCGTCTATTGACCGCTGTGCTGTGAGAGTAAAAATGTTCAAATGTGTGTGAAATCTTATGGGTCTTAACTGCTAAGGTCATCAGTCCCTAAGCGTACACACTACTTAACTTAAATTATCCTACCCATGCCCGAGGGAGGACTCGAACCTCGAGCGCGGCCAGCTGCACAGTCCATGACTGCAGCGCCGTAGACCGCTCGGCTAATCCCGCGGGGCGCTGTGAGAGTACCATGGACGACAACCAAAAGGGCGCTGTTACGAAAAGAAATGCCACCACAGACCATCACTCCTGGTTGCCGGCCTGACAGCGGTCGACAGTCAGGGTGGTATCCCATCTCTGTCCTGGGAGTCTCCAAACAAGTTCTCCCTGGTCATCGGGCTCAGTTCCAAGTGGCACTCATCACTGAAGACAATTCAACTCCAGCCAGTGAGATTATATATGTAGACATCTCTGGTGATGCCCCAACAGTGGTGGGATAACAATCTGACTGAGCCGCCATATGGCTATTTGCTGGTCTGGGATACCATTTCTTTTCATTGTAGGACCACTTTGGTTGTCATCTGCGGCACCGTTACAGCACAGCGGTATATCTACGATATTCTAGGGCCCGTTTTGTTGCCCTTTATGGCAAGCCATGCTGGACTTACCTTTTACCAAGATAATGATCGCCCGCAGAGTTTCTACTGTCTGTCTTCGTGGTTGGGAAACCTTACATTGGCCGGAAGATTGGCGGAGCTCTCCCCAGCTGAGAACGGTTGGAACCTTTAGACAGCACCTTCCAACCAGTTGGGGATTTTTACAATCTAACCCAGCAATTGTACAGATTTTCGCACGATATCTCTCAGGAGGACATCCAACAACTCTTTCAATCAGTGTCAAGCCGAATAATTGCTTGCATAAGGGCTAGAAGTGGAGAAACGCGTTACTGACCTGCTCAATTTGTGAAGTTCTTCCTCTAAAATAATTAATCAAATTTTGCTGAAACTGTAATTATTTGTTCGTCTGTACAGGTACATTACCTTTTTTGGAGCGTATACTGTTTTTCCCTTAGTGTGAAAATCATTTACACTGTATTTCGAATTTATCTTGCAAATGTTTGTGTCTTTCCTTATAATTTTTCTGCCCTCAAGATGTAACCAAATCTCTTCTGGCAGAAGCTACGAATGATGGCATCCATTTGTTATGATATGCGAAACCAATCATTTTTAGTGTCTGTTTTGACGATGGATGAACAGTAGTATATAATAAATTACATTGCAAAAAGTTCACTTGCCTGGCTGCAATGTGTAAAACACGGTCCAGAGATCCGGGAAGTAGGCGTAGCATTTTAAACTAACGGTTAAGATCTAACGGTGCATTCCGCGTCGCTAACTAGTGATGGCTTCTCCACGTGCCGAACATGTCAGAGAGGCAGACAGAGTCGCCCGATGTTCCTTGTGGCTCAGAAGCCTCTTGACCCCTCCCCCTAACACGCTGCCTTCTTACGCCATTGTTCAAGCCGAGCTTCACTGTGCCGGCGCCAGAGGCTAGACACGATGAAGCGGCTGTCTTGTCAGTTGCTTGTGATCCGCTTTCTGCTCGGCCCTACCGACTAACCTCAATGAACCTCAGTCGCCCAGATCTCCTCCGCGTTATTGATTTCGACATGGCTTCTTCACATGCCATGAAATGTCTTTAAGAGCGGTAAAGGAATACTCTCTGAGGGAAACACATTATGAAAATACACCGATGGCTGTAAACGTTATTAGCAGTGCTAGAAAGCCATTCGCCGCTAAAGGACTGGGAAGAGAATTACCGGAAATGAAACAAAGTAAAGCCGCAGGCCCTGATGACATACGACTGAACAAATAAAAAAGACTGGTCCAAAACCTAATGAGCTGCTAGTGGGGACGATGAACAGATGTTTGGGGACATTTCAGATTCTCAAACTGAGAAGGCAAGAAAGCAATGTATTGGCTCAGATGAGCATCCCCAAGTGAGGAACATATTTACAGAATACAAATACGCTTTAGTTGCAAGTAATTTCTTAATTTATTTTATGATCGATATCGAGGTATGAAGTTCCATCTTCAGGTGTCACTAAATAAATATGGGAACATAAATGTCCCGTCCATTCAGTCGTGGGGGTCACACCCAAGCCAAAGCAACGCCTGGGAGCATAGGACCAGCAACAACAGCGCCCGCCTGGACAGCATGACACGACATGTGGGTGCGAGCCCCAGTGGCTGACTGGCCCGATCTCCACGCACATACCTTCGCAGAATTACTTGGTGGTATCTGGAGATGAACTTTTATACTTCGAAACAAGTCGTGAAATAAATTAAGAAATTACCGGCAACTGGTGCGGATGTTTATTCTATAAATGTGGAGCAAAACGCAAGTACACTCCTGGAAATTGAAATAAGAACACCGTGAATTCATTGTCCCAGGAAGGGGAAACTTTATTGACACATTCCTGGGGTCAGATACATCACATGATCACACTGACAGAACCACAGGCACATAGACACAGGCAACAGAGCATGCACAATGTCGGCACTAGTACAGTGTATATCCACCTTTCGCAGCAATGCAGGCTGCTATTCTCCCATGGAGACGATCGTAGAGATGCTGGATGTAGTCCTGTGGAACGGCTTGCCATGTCATTTCCACCTGGCGCCTCAGTTGGACCAGCATTCGTGCTGGACGTGCAGACCGCGTGAGACGACGCTTCATCCAGTCCCAAACATGCTCAATGGGGGACAGATCCGGAGATCTTGCTGGCCAGGGTAGTTGACTTACACCTTCAAGAGCACGTTGGGTGGCACGGGATACATGCGGACGTGCATTGTCCTGTTGGAACAGCAAGTTCCCTTGCCGGTCTAGGAATGGTAGAACGATGGGTTCGATGACGGTTTGGATGTACCGTGCACTATTCAGTGTCCCCTCGACGATCACCAGTGGTGTACGGCCAGTGTAGGAGATCGCTCCCCACACCATGATGCCGGGTGTTGGCCCTGTGTGCCTCGGTCGTATGCAGTCCTGATTGTGGCGCTCACCTGCACGGCGCCAAACACGCATACGACCATCATTGGCACCAAGGCAGAAGCGACTCTCATCGCTGAAGACGACACGTCTCCATTCGTCCCTCCATTCACGCCTGTCGCGACACCACTGGAGGCGGGCTGCACGATGTTGGGGCGTGAGCGGAAGACGGCCTAACGGTGTGCGGAACCGTAGCCCAGCTTCATGGAGACGGTTGCGAATGGTCCTCGCCGATACCCCAGGAGCAACAGTGTCCCTAATTTGCTGGGAAGTGGCGGTGCGGTCCCCTACGGCACTGCGTAGGATCCTACGGTCTTGGCAAGCATCCGTGCGTCGCTGCGGTCCGGTCCCAGGCCGATGGGCACGTGCACCTTCCGCCGACCACTGGCGACAACATCGATGTACTGTGGAGACCTCACGCCCCACGTGTTGAGCAATTCGGCGGTACGTCCACCCGGCCTCCCGCGTGCCCACTATACGCCCTCGCTCAAAGTCTGTCAACTGCACATACGGTTCACGTCCACGCTGTCGCGGCATGCTACCAGTGTTAAAGACTGCGATGGAGCTCCGTATGCCACGGCAAACTGGCTGACACTGACGGCGGCGGTGCACAAATGCTGCGCAGCTAGCACCATTCGACGGCCAACACCGCGGTTCCTGGTGTGTCCGCTGTGCCGTGCGTGTGATCATTGCTTGTACAGCCCCCTCGCAGTGTCCGGAGCAAGTATAGTGGGTCTGACACAACGGTGTCAATGTGTTCTTTTTTCCATTTCCAGGAGTGTAGTAGCATTACTTAAGTCTGGCAAAGAGACGATCGAGCAAAAAAATTGCCGTTCTATTCCTTAAACTGAGATCTACGAGGGTAATAACGGCCTTGATACGCCTGAGCATTGAATCAAACTTAGGTGGTTGTTCTGGGTACTGATTTCTCAGGATCTATGCAGCCAAATTGCGTGAAAATGTAATCTCATGTCAGTTCTAGTATAATATATTTGTCCAAGGAATACCCGTTTATCATCTGCATTTCTTCTTGGTGTAGCAATTTTAATGGCCAGTAGAGTATGAACATGCTCTTCTTCTTTCGTTTCACCCTCTTTGGGGTACGCTGGATCAATCATTTCTTTGTGCGTTGTTCTTTTCTTAGGGCCCAGTATTTCTTCATTCTTTCTGATTTTATTCTCCTCTCTTCTTCCGCGATGAAGGATTTGGACTGTTGTGTGGATTTGTCTTGGAACCTTATGTTTTCATCTTTAGTAATTAATTTAGCAGTTCGATCAATAAGTGAATTTTCTGAAATATTTAATTCCACTAGGTCTTTCTCAGTTTCTTTAAACCAGTTGGGCTTCGTTTTTCGGTTACGGAAGAAGTCAAAGAGTTGTTTAGTTAATCTGTTGGAATTCATTCTGAGAAGATGACCATAAAAATTTATTCTCCTTTTTCGCATAGACTCTGAAAGTTTTTCAATTTTCTTGTAGAGAGTTTCATTTTTGATGTATATCATCTTATTGTCTTGAAATTTTGGCCCAGTGATTTTTTTCAAAATTTTTCTTTCCTTTACCTCAAGTTTCTCCATTTGGCCTTTGAAATTCATGTTAAGTGTTTCTGCTGCATACAGTGCTTCTGGCTTAATCACTGTCTTGTAATGTGTAATTTTGGACCCCCATGAAAGGGATTTTTTGTTCTATGTATTTTTTGTTAGTTGGAAGGCCAATTCAAGTTTATTTTTTCTGGATTCCATTGCTTTGCTTTCCCCAGCATTCCAACTAATCCATTCTCCGAGATATTTGAATTCTTTTACTATTTCAATCTTCTGTTCTTGAACTTTGAGGTATTTACATGAGTGCTTGATGTTTGTCAATATCTTAGTATTTTCAGAGGAGATGTGAAGACCAATTTTAGCTGCTTGTTTCTATAGTTCAAGGATTTGCTCCCATGCTCCTTCTATTGTTTCAGCAAACAGGGCCATATCATCTGCAAAAGCAATGCAATTTACTTTAAGGTTCTTCTTTTTGCAGCCCAGTCTTATACCACTCTTAATATTTGTGTTCCACACTCTGACTAATTTCTCAAGCGCACAATTGAACAGCAATGGTGAGAGCCCATCGCCCTGTCGCACTCCCGTTTTTATTTCAAAGGGTTCCGATAGTTCGCCCATAAATTTAACTTTCGAAAATGTATTTGTAAGGGTCGCTTTTATAATATTAGTTGTTTTCTTATCAAAACCCATTTCTTCCAGGACTGATAACAGAGATTCTCTATCAACCGAATCATATGCTTTTTTGAAATCGATGAAGGAGATTACGTATGTCTTTGCCCTTGAATTTTGGTGTGCCATAATGTTTTTGAGGTTTAGTATTTGTTCCGAACACGATCTACCCTTTCTAAAACCTCCCTGGTATTCCCCGATTTGCGGATCCAATTGCGGCTCTGCCCTGTTCAAAAGGACTTTAGAAAGAATCTTGTACGTTATATCCAGCAGTGATATTCCTCTGTTTATTTATTTATTTCTCGTTCAGCTACAGGCAAAGCGTGATACACTTACAAACATCAACATAAAAATTTAAATTAACATTAACAATGATTTACAATAATATTTTCAGGGTTTCCAGCCACAAAAGTGCTTGGTCACTTATCACATGTATGTCCATCAGATTTCCTCCCTTAAGTCCGTGTACGTCGCACTCAACTATATGCTGCATGGTTTGACTCTCTCCGCACTCACAATTGGGGTCCTGGGAGAAACCCCACTTTTTCAACAAATATCCGCACCGACCAACACCTGTCCGCAGACGATTTAGAGTTACCCACACTCTACGTTGGAGTTGGAAGCCTGGAACTCGTTGAGATGGGTCCTCAATAAGGAAACTGTTATTCACTTTGCTTTCCTGCCATTGCTGTTTCCACAGGTTATCGATATCAATCTGTTGTTTGAGTTCTTTCCAGAAGGGATTTCTTGACATCAATCTGTCAGGGGGAGGAGGTAGGTCCCTGAACTTTTCTTTGTACCTCTGGATTGCTCTTTCACGTCTAATCGAGGGTGGTTCGATATTGGCAAGGACGGGCAGCCAAGGTTTCGGGGTGGGTCTTACTGTTCCTGTTATGAGCCTCATTGTCTCGTTAAGTTGCACATCAATATATCTGACATGCCTACTGCGGGCCCAGACGGGTGCGCAATATTCCGCTACACTATACAGAAGTGCCAGTGCTGATGTGCGTAGAGTTTCAGTGGAACATCCCCAGGTTGTTCCTGCCAGTTTCATTATGATGTTGTTTCTTGTTTTCATTTTTTGGGCGACTTCGTACAGGTGGCTCTTATATGTGAGAGTGCGATCTAGCTTAACACCCAGATATTTTGGCGTTCTATCGTTTTTCAACAATTTACCTTTTATTTGCACTTTTAGCTCACGATTTGCATCTTTGTTACACAAGTGTATTATTGATGCCACGGATTTAGTCGGATTTACTTTGAGGTGCCAGTTGTCATAATATTGTTGTAGTCGTTCCAGATCCCTGTTTAAAATTTCTTCCAGTTCTTCGAAAGTGTTGGCGTGAGCCGCGATAGCGATGTCATCTGCATACATAAAAGAACGAGATTCCAGGTTTGGGATGTCCGCTATGTATAAATTGAAAAGGCATGGAGCCAGCACAGACCCTTGGGGGAGACCATTTTGTAGTGTCCTGTAGCTGCTTGTTTTCCCATTCAGAGATACCTTGAATCTCCTGTTTATCAACATATTTCTGACTAGATCTATGATCTTCTTGCATTTCACGACTTTTGACAGTTTATACAGTATCCCTTTTGTCCATACGGTGTCGTATGCTGAGGTGAGATCTAATAATACCATGCCCGTTTTCTTTTTGTTTTGGTAACCTCTTTCAATGAAAGTGGTTAGGGCGAGAACTTGGTCGCAACAATCTCTTCCTTTTCGAAAACCGCCTTGCTCTGGGGGAAGAGCAGCTTCTATTTTACTTTCTATTCTGCCTAGGATGACTCGTTCAAACAGCTTGTAAGTGGTGCACAATAAAGATATCGGTCTATAATCTTTAGCATTCTCTTCTGTTTTCCCTGGTTTCTGGATGGCTATGATTTGTGCGTTTTTCCATTGCTTTGGTAACCGGCTGGTATCTATGATATTAGAGAAAAGAGAAGACAGCCATGCTCTTCCCTTTGGCCCGAGGTTCTTCAAGAATTCTGGAAGAAGGCCGTCACAGCCAGCTGCTTTACCAGGTGACATTTTCTTTAGTGCTATATTTATCTCTTCTTGTGTTACCCAGTTCGCTAAACCTGCTTCCTCCTCGCTTGCATCTAGCTCTTCGTTCATCAGTTGGTGCAGTTCTTTTTTCTTCGAGGCGGAGGCATGGATTCTGGATGTTTGTAGTATAGAAGAGCATATCTTGTTAGGGGTCATTTTATTATTGATGTTCCGTCCCTTGAATTGTGCTCCGCCAAGTTTCCTCAGTAGACTCCAGCTCTTCTGTGAGGAGTGCGTAAAGTCCATTTGTTCCATCCGCTTTTGCCATCTCTGTTTGCGTTCCTCGTCCATAGCTCTTATGAGCTGTTCTGCTAGTTCTGGATTCTCTGTTTTGTTATATTCATCGAGTAGTTGTTCGCACTCCTTTGTCCAGCATGGGATGTATTCTTTCCGCGCTCCTTTGGTATTGAGTTATGTGCCGCTTTAATAATTAACTTCGTAAATCTGTCGTAATTTTCTGGAATTGGGGGAATTCTGTTTACATTATTTTCAATGGTATCTTTAAACTTAACCCAGTTAGCCTTCCTGAGGTTCCAGCGGGCTATAGGGGGGCTCTTTATTACTGGTATTTGGATCCCAAGGTCTATAATAACTGGTCTGTGTTGGCTCCGAGGAATACGGCTCAGTACAGTTCTCTTGGACGGAAGTGCTATTCCAGTTTCTCCAGATGAGACAAAACAAAGATCGGGCGTTGATGTTGTGCCCCACGCTCCTGAACAGAAGGTGGGGGTATCTTTTGCATCGTATATTAATGTATAATTATTTATATCTGCCCAGTCTGCCAGCATGAGTCCTTCTTTGTCGCAAGACTGATAGCCCCATCTGGGGTGGTGGGAGTTAAAATCGCCAATTATGACTGCAGGGTGTTGTGGGTTAGGTAAAACAGGTTGTTCCCATTTTTCTGAAGGTGGCTTGTACACGTTATACACAGTCATATCGTTTAGTTTGATTCCCACGGCAAATTCGTGGTGCATAGTTTCCTCAATATTATCAACCAGTTCTTTCTTGATCAGTGTTGCAATACCGTGTTTATTATGGGCTTTATAGCCCACAATTTCATAGCCTGGTATTAGAAGTCTCGAGATATTTTCTTCTGATAGATGTGTTTCCTGCAAGGTCAGCAAATCAATTTTTTCTTCTGTTAGTAGCTTTGTGAGGATGTCTCCTTTTGTCCTCGTGTATCCTTCTATGTTAACTTGGCATATACGTATTCGTCCACGCACTTGGCTCCGGGGGGGGGGGGGGGGAAACTGAGGCATTTGTCTCGCTCTCTTGCGTAACTTCGCCTGTGAGGGCCGGGAGGTATTACTACGTCCGGCCGCCGTTTGGTGGTGACATTTGCTTCTCGTGTCGCAGCTCGTTCTGAGCATTTCGATTTTCTTCTCGCAATGCGATCGTTGTGCGGCACGATACTGGGGGGGTAGGCCACGTCGAGACTGTCACCATCTACCCCTATCTATCCTCTGTAATTGTTGGGGTCTGTCTTCAAACCTTTCTTGTGGATAGGGTGGATGAGAGCTGTTCTCCATTCTGCGGGGATCTCTTCTTCTTTCCAGATTTGATCGAAAACACACTTTAGGGATGTAACTGCATTTTTGTCAGCCTTTTTCCATAGTTCGGCCACTATTTGATTTTCTCCGGACGCCTTGTTGTTTTTGAGTTCTGAAATGACCTTCTGTAGTTCTTCAGTCGTCGGTGGTTCTCATGGTTGTTTGGGATGGATTCAAATTTTTCAAGGATGGGTTCACAATTCAAGAGTTTCTCGAAGTAGTCTGCTAAGTATTTTGCAGTTTTCCGTGTTCTTGTGAGCGATGGTCCCATTTACATCTCGTAATTGGAGGGTGGGTGCTTTGTATCTTGATAACCATTGTTTGAAAGTTCTGTAAAAGCTCCTTGTGTTGTTTTTAGCAAATTCTTCATCAATTTGGAGGAGAGTTTTGTTTTCATGTGTCTTCTTAATCCTTTTTATATTTTTATCTACCAGTTTTCTAACTGTAATGAAATTCAGTCTACTTTCTTCTGTTTTCTGTGATTGCCAATTTTGCCATGCCTGTTTTCTTGTTTCAATGAGGGCATCACATTCCAGCGACCACCAGGCATGTTTTTTACTTTTTTTGTTAGGTGCTATCCGTTCAGCTGTAGTAATGAGGTTTTCCTTGATATCCCCCCAGCTTTGTGTCTGAATGGTTTCTGTTGCTTTTGTGAATTCATCTGATTTTAATATCTTTTCTGCGCTATACCTCCGACCCTTAATTTGTTTCATGCTGCTTTTCCTATTTGGGATGACTTTGAACTTCATTTTAGAAAGGTAATGGTCTGAATCCAAGTTTGCACCCCTGAGTACCATAACGTTCATGATTTATTTGCTAGAACTCTTCTTGATTGCCACATGATCAAGTTGAAATTCCCCAAGGCTAGGATTTGGGGATACCCATGTCTTTTGTCTTCGAGGTAGTTTCTTGAAAGCTATGGATTTAAGAATTAAAGTGTGTGCTTGGCAAAGTTCTATTAGTCTCACACCATTTCTGTTTGTTCTCTTGTGTGCAGGATAGTTTCCAACTATTTTGTTATATCTTTTTTCTTTACCAATCTGTGCATTAAAATCTCTAAGAAGAATGATGATGTTTTTATCTGGAATTTTCTGAATAATGTCATCTAGATGATTCCAAAAGGCCTCCACTGTTTCTTTGTTTTTCCTGTTATCCTCGTTTATAGGGGCATGTGCATTGATAATTGTGTAGATTTTGTTTGTGCTTGTGAATGTAAGACTTGAGATTCTTTATGATTGGGAATCAAAGCCAACTATTGAGTTCAAGATTTGTTTGTTGATTATAAAGGCTGTCCCAAGATGTGGTACATTTTTGATTACTCTCGGTCCCACTTTCCCTTTGTATGTCCTACAACCTTCGAAATCGAAGGTATCTGTATCCATGTATCGTGTTTCTTGAATGGCTGTTATGAGTACGTTGTGGTTCTTTAGCGTATCTGTTAGATGTTTTAGTTTTCTGACTTTCAACAATGAGTTTGCATTGAAAGTTGCTAGGTACGTTGATTGCCTATATTGAAATTTGGATGAGATTCCAAGACACTCTGACTTGTCTTTGTGCAATGTTGCAGACTCCCCAGAATCCAAATGTCTGCTGACGTACTGGCGTACGGTGGATCGTCCACCTGGGGTAAAATAGTTTACATCACACACTTCCATGATTGATGAAAGTTATTTTGGGTGTGGCCCAAAGGCCACAAAATGTACAACCAAGATTGTGAGTCCTGGAGGTAGTTCTTCCGCTCTCTCCGCCGTTGGGAATCTGAACTTCTTCTTCCGCCTTTGAGACCGTTGACCAGGTTTCACCTAGTAACCCTAGGCAGGGGCCCTTACAGGGTGCTACTATCCGGAGCCAGATGGACCCAGGTTTTTTAACGAGGTATTACTCCTCCCCCTCCTCCTTCCTCATCACTTGCGAAATGAGGCCCCGGACTTGGGACCGGCGGTGGTGGAGTTGAACATGCTCATACTATAATAATTTATCATTTCAACATATTCTTTTGTTTTTTTCATGTATATGTTACAAAACTGTAATTTTCTTGCCGTAAATCAAGGAGTTTAAACAACACAGAATACACACATCATAAATTTCAGATACACATTTGCATAAAATAAATCTACTCCTAATCGATACAAGTATTACAGGACCTGTAACAAACAAAATTGGATGGTAATAACACCAGCGAGCACACCACCTTCTAAAACACAATGAAAACAAATATAAAATCCAGAAACAGTTTGTCCTCTCGTATAGAACGATTTAAAAACAAACGCAAAATTTCAAATACTAGGTTATTCATAGGCCCCTGATATAACTGTGCATGAAATCTGGGCAAAACATTAACAATGACAAATTTTTTGAGAGAACCCTGGACATCAGATTAACACACGTCAGTTCCAAGAACACGCAGTGCAGACAGGGGAATAAATTTGTCGCAGAGTCACACAGAGTCAACAACGAAGGCGTGCATGACGACTCAATGAATATAAACATGAACATCCGCTCGAAGAGCTTGCGGAGCGGGAAATCGGTGCACGCAGCACGGCATAGGCGAACCAAACCTTTGCCTTGTAGCCAGTCCTGCCGAGGAAGACTGAACGACCAGCAGCAGAAGACGACGTGCCGATCCGCACCGCGTGTCCGTTACTCCGAGCACTGCCGCTAGTCCCAGCTCCACACTGCGCTAAGATCGCACGTAAACTGCCTGCACCGGGCTGTTCCAAATGGTCCTCGACGCCACTCCTGCGGACGCCGCTTTTGAAGCCTAGCCGGGGCAGCGATAACTACACAAGGGACTAATACACGCCACCTGGTGAGGTGGTACCTAGAAGCTATCGATGGGAAGGTGAAGCAAGGGGCCAGGCGCCACACCGCATCAAAGAACGTCAAGGTCGGAAGCCTGCCGACTTGTCAAGCTAGACAGACGGCGATCAGTGGCAGGTATGACGACAGAGTACTGTGCGTGCGGAGGCACGAGAGTTTCGCAAATTGCAGATTGTTGATCATGGGACTCCGTAACGGACGACTCCAATGGCTTCCGATGATGAACAAAAGGCACTGTCGATTACAAATGTAGTGGGTCCGGGATCATCGAGATTGGACCGTGGGTCAATGGAAACTTGTCACTGGTCGGAAGAATGACGTTACTTATTACACCAGGTCGATTGCCGTTTCCAGATACACCGACAGAGGCAAACTCCGCTCGAAACATGCACCGTGCTACCGACGCAGGCCAGTAGAGGAGGAATCACGAAATGAGGGACATCCATTGGCGTTTCCATACTGTCTGTGATAGTACTCGATCATGACAACTGTGGAATACATGAACGTTATTGTGACTCATCTGGATGCATTTGCATTTTGTGTTTTCCCCGATGGCGATGATCTCGACCAGCAGGATAATTGCCCGTGTCATGAGATCACATTCCTGCTGCAAGGGTTGGACGATCATTACAATTTATTCACGTCGATGTCTTCGAGATCAAAATTCGCCGGATTTCAACACATGTGGGACGCTATCGGGCGCCAGCTCTGCGTCCATAACCCGCCGGCCGTAATTTACGGTAAATTACGTCAACTGTGTGTACGCCATTGGTGCAGATACCTCAGGAAACCAACCTGGACCTTTCGATGTGATTCTTCAACTTCTCCCGGCGTATGTCTTGCTCGAACAGTCCACGGGTATACTGCCGGTCCATAGTGTCCAACGGGCACAATATTTCGGCGATCAGACATGTCGCCATCGTCAAGTGCGCTGACGAATTGAGCTTCTGAGGGCGGGCGGTCATCCTAAATCCCCTCCCCCGCGAGGCGTTCTCTCCGCGGTCCGCGCCCGGGCATCGCGTCGGCGGCCGCTGAGACGCTGGCGTCGGCGTCTGTGGTGGTGGCGTCGGTGTAGCTGCCTCGTCCGCCCTGAGCAAGGCATGGGAACCAGCACTGAGTCTAATTAAAAAGAGGCTCAGCAAAGAAAGCGACCAGGGACCGGCAGTACACCCGTGGACTGTTCGAGCAGAACTTTTCGAATTCGCGCACGCCGGAAAGATGCTGTACTGAGCTTCTTCAGTGCACCAACATGCCATAAAGGAGGTGATCATAATGTGTTTGCTCGTCAACGCAGATCTACATCTATACTTTGCAAACCACTGTGAGACTTGTAACCGTGTCACATAATAGAGCTTCTTTCTGTTCCACTCACGTTTGGAACACTAGAAGACTGTTCACTCTGTAATGAGCGTAATCTTGTCTTTGTGGACCCTACGGGAGCGACTCTACTGGGTTGTAGTACGCACAGGAGAACGCAAAAGTGATAACCTTGAAAAAGGGCGAGGAAAAGAATCCCCTAGCTCCAGAGTCCTACAGACTGATTTCTTTTCTCGATACCTTAAAGAAGATTCTCGAGAAGCTGCTGTGTGGTAAACTACAGGAGAAAAGAGTCCTTCATGGAACGAGTTCTCAGCAGAATGGTTTCAGAAGCGGGAACTCAAAAGAAGACGCTGTAAATGAAGCGATAAGACTTGTGAGAAAGCCATAATGGTGGCCATCGTCGGGGCGTTCGATCACATTTTGTCTACCCGAGGAGCTTGTAGTGCCCACGAACGCTATACAACTGTTTTAAGAACTACTATAAAAACAGAAAAGCAACACTGGTGGGTCTAGCAGAGACCTTAATAAAGGAAATTTCAAAAGGCTGCCCACAAGGATCCATAAACGACCATGTTGTATGGGATACAGCACCGGATCCGGTACAAGGAAAGCTTCAGGATAAAGAAAAGGTCGTAGGAGTAGTGACATTTGACGACGACCTGATAATCCTTGTAAACGAAAGCTCTAGAAGCAACGCGGAAGATGGATATCACATAGTTCTTCAACAATTGCGTTGGTGGTGACAAAGAATCAGACTCTCCGTTGTGCTTCAAGAGGCCATGTGCATGCTCTTAAGAGGGAATCTTTTACGAGGTCCGATCATGAAATTAAGCGACACGTACTTAAAGAGAAAGTTCATCACCAGATACTTCGGCGTCTTCTTGGAAGAATTACAAAATTATCGTGCACGTATTGAGGAAATGAGCAAGAGAGCCAAGATGATGATCAACAAAATTATTAGTCTCGCCAGTTACTATTATAAGCTGACAATGCAAATAATAAGAATATCTCATAATGCTATCTTAACTGCGATCATGGGATACTCTGCGAGTGCTTGGGTACACAGACTTTTGCTCACAACACCAGCATGGGCAGTTAACAGGGTGCAACGTAGAATACTTCATCGGTTGACGGGAGCTTTTGACACTGTGTCAGTTGACGAATTGCAAGTAATGCCTGGAATGTGTCCAATCGATCTCTAAAAACGGATTAATGTGGCGATGTATTGGCTGAAGAAAGAACAATATCATGAAGTGCTGAATTTAATGGGAATACGGGTCACAAGCAAGCAACAAATTCAATATCAGATCCTCCACCTGTGGTATAATGGGATGATGTTCAAACAGCGAGGCGCACCTATGGATTTTGCTAAATATAAAACAGAGACTGGAAAGGAAGCATCTGAATCGCTCACGAGGCCTGACACACTTCTTGACTGCCGGCCGTTGTGGCCGAGCGGTTCTAGGCGCTTCAGTCTGGAACCGCGCTGCTGCTACGGTCGCAGGTTCGAATCCTGCCTCGGGCATTGATGTGTGTGATGTTGTTAGGTTAGTTAGGTTTAAGTAGTTCTAAGTCTAGTGGACTGATGACCTCAGATGTTATGTCCCATAGTGCTTAGAGCCATTTGAACGATTTGAACACTTCTTGACTGATCATGGGTCGTACGCCTCCTACTAGCATCGAACTGGTTGCAGATAGACCTCTGAGTGTGCCTGTGGGGAGAAGGTCGCCAAAACACACTATCTGGTGACGTCCACTGTATGCTGATGAAGCTGATACAGAATCGGAACGAAAGACTGGATTTCAGGCAGATACTGCGTTGCAAAACAGAACGGCCGCTCTTGGACAACATTGCTGAAGCTATTTCAAGGAAGGCTTGGGCAACGTTTTATCTTATTAGGCAACTCCCGTCAACCGCACATGAGAGGTTGCGACAGAAGATAGAGAAGCAACACAGTGAAGGGAGCTGAGGTCAAGAGTTGCGGCAGAAAAACTGCCAGCACCGGATGCACGGCCATCGTAAGAACACCAGAGAGGAATGCAGCCGTGGCTCGTGCCTCGACACCCAAGGAACCAGAACCCGGGTGACGCGGACTGGCGTGTAGCTACGCTCTTCGGCGCCAGCAACGATGTTCCGTTGCAACAGGGGATTCCTTCCCTGAAAGCACGGAGCCAAACAACAGAAGGGCAGATACAACCAAAACACCCTCCGAGCGTCCAAGGAACTGTCCGGGCATGCCTACGGATCGGAATGCATTCTGGAATGTGACATACAAGGATAATCCCAAAGGTAAGGTCTAATTTTTATAACTACATAGACTTGTTTATTTCTATAACGGTTTACATCAGTTTACAGCTTGAACATTTAGCTATTTTCGACATAATCACCATTTCTGTCGGTGCATTTTTGTAGACGCTGTGGCAGTTTTTGTATGCCCATGTCATACCAGCTCGCCGCCATGCTGTTCAGAAAGTTATGAACCTCTTCTTTCACCTCGTCGTCGGAGCTGAATCGCTTTCCGGCCAAATGTTCTTTTAACCTGGCCGCCAAGTCAGGAGGACTGTAGGGTGGGTGGGTGATTATGTTCCACTGAAACTGTTGCAGGAGAGCAACGGTTTGCCGAGCGATGTATGGGCGAGCGTTGTCACGGAGAATGTGTACGCCCTTGCTGAACATTCCTCTTCTCCGGTTCCGAATTTCTCGTTTGCGCTTTTTCAGAGTCTCACAATACCTGTCAGCTTTAATTCTGGTCCTAGTGGGCACAAAGCCGACCAACAATACCCATTTCCGACCCCAAAAAACGGTTGCCATGACTTTACCGGCAGACTGTGTTTGAATTTCCGCGGCCTTGGCGAAGAAGGATGCCGCCCCTGGCGTGATTGTTGTTTGGTCTTAGGTGTAAAGTGGTATGCCCAGGTTTCGTCACCCGTGACAGTTGAGTCCAGAAAGTAGTCCTGTTCGGCTGCAAGGCGGTGAAGAAATGCGCGGGAAGCATCAACCCATTGCCACATGTGGTCCTCAGTCAGCATGCGTGGCACCCATCTTGCGCACACCTTCCGGTAGTTCAATGTTTCCGTTAAATTTCTGTGAGCGGTGTTTCGGGAAACCTCAGGAACCAGCGTGCAGAGATCATCCAGGGTGATCCGCCGATCTTCACGCATGCTTTGCTCAACCTTCAACACTGTCTCCTCAGAAATTGACGGTCTCCCGACCCTTTTTTCGTTATGAATTTCGGTCCGACCAGCTGCAAACTCTCTACACCACTTACGAACATTTTTGACATCCATGCACGGCTCACCATACACTTCTGTTAACTGGCGGTGGATTTCAATCGGCGCAGTACCCTTTGCGTTCAAAAACCGAATAACTGTGCGCAGTTCGCTCTTGGAGGTAACATCCAACGGGAGCTCCATTCTCAACGGCTACCAAGCCAAGACTGGGCGCCTCGGCGCGGCGTGCACATGTTCACACAAAGCGCGTGAAGCACTATTCATAACAGTGTGACCAACTGCCACACAAACAGAGTTCTGTACCTATAAAAAAAATTGGAGAACTTACTTTTGGGGTTACCCTCGTATAAAAAGTGATATTATTATAACAGCAGTAGACATAAATTTGGTAGTAGGTATAGTTTTTGTTCACAGTAGAAATAGTTCTTTTCGGTTATTATTATTAATATTATTATTAATAGTAAATATAGTTATGGTGGTGGGAGGTAGAATTATGTAGGGTAAAATTAAGTATAAATGTACATTGCTCAATTTCTGTGAGAATGAATACTGCCTGTGTTTAAATTATAGGTAACAGTCTACAAAGGAATGAATAAATTAACAAATACATAAATAGTGCATAGAGTGTTTGGACTAGAGGTATACAAAAGCATTTGTTTATATTTCACTAATTATTGATGTATATTACTTTATTTGTCCAACATCGTACACAGGAGCTCAAACATTTTTACACATGTTGGTACAGTTCAACGTGGGCACCATTTGTCGCTTGACAGATACCGAATTGGTACTCTACTTCTAGCCAGGTGTTCATAGACATGAAAGGCGCTATGGCCACTACTGCGGCGTAGTTTTTTACTCAAGTCTACCAAATCTCGAACCTTTCCTCCGTAATCTAAGTCCTTGACAAACCCCGAGGAACTGAAATGCAGCGGAGTCAAGATCGGAAGACCGAGGTGGCCAGGTAATGGAACACTCACCCCTTCCGTTCCAACGCTTAGGAAACGTCTCGTGGAGAAATGTGGTACCATCCCCACGATAGTGGAGTGGTGCACTGGAAAATGACATCGGGAGGCATCTGTGGAACTGCTTAGTTCGCCAACGTGCCTAGATAGTTGTGCCCTGTCATTGCACATTCCATTAAAAAAATCGACCAATCACACCATGTTTGTATAATGCCAACCATACGTTACCAACGACCAGTCCCGTCGTGTTTGTGTAATAGCAACCACACATTACCTTTTGGCGCGTCCGTTTCGTACACAATCACTTCTCCTGGAGTCTCACTTGTCGGTATTTGACTGTTATGTCGGTTAACTTTGCGACAGACTTTGAAGGTAGATTCGTCACTGAGCAGCACTACGTTGAGGTGGTCTGTGTTTCCGTCTATGCAATGGAACATTTCAACATTAATTGCATCTTCTGTGGTGGTCCTCAGGCTTAATGTGAAGAATTATACATGACTGTGCTTAAACTGACACACAATATTTTTAGCGCAACGCAATCTGACTTTCAAAAATCCGTACAAAAAAATGGCCCTGACTAACATTAACCTATACGTTTCACAAATCGCTTACCTCACAAAAATCTTGGTTACTCGAACTACTGCCAGCTAAATAAAAGATTCGAACTACGGAAGGCACTAACTACTGATAGGGATAGTTAGCAAATGAAAGATTTTAATAGAGAACAAAGAATGTATTTACCTTAATATCATCAAAAGTCATAATATATATAGCAGTTCATGACATCCAGTCTTACAAATTTCAAAACTCCGCCATTTCTTTCCCCACATCCACCACTGCTGGCGGCTCACCTCCAACTGCGCAACGCTACGCGCTGTTCGTATCCAGCTGCCGCTGCCCAACACTACAATGGCAGACAAAAATGCAAACTAGCCACAGACTGCACACAGCACAGCCAGTGATTTTCCTACAGAGCACTACGTGGCGTTACCAATAAGAAAACCTTAACAGCCTACTTACAAATGTGATGCAAGAAGTTTGTAATCACGCAGCCGGAGACGTTTCGTCACCGCGTCGTGCACTGTCCACGAGGGATGGCTAGCTCCCTATTAGCCTGTCTAATGGATTTACGTGGGCTTCTGGCAAATGCATCGCTCACGCGTTCCACGGTGTCGCCATTCACATGCGTTTTAGCCCGTTTTCCAGGGTTTGAAATCAAACTTCCCATTTCCTGAAGAGTTCTGTCGCACTGATAAACGGACTTACGCGTGGGGGGATCCATGTTCCTTTCTCTTCTTGCACGCTGCTGAATATGTGCTAGACACTTTAACTCTGCTAACCATTGTACACACTTTACCTTTCGTTGTTGGCTGTCAGCAATACGTCTGCCTGCTGTACAGTAAACATTTGTGCACATGTACAGTAAAACTCAGACCTGTCCATAAAATTATGAGGATTACATCTTAAAGAGTGTCTCTGTTGATTGCGATATTTACCCAACAACACAAAATGTCGAGTTCCTTCGTTAGAAGCGGACATCCTGTATTCCTAGACTCCTGAATGCTAGTTCTGAAAACTAAGATTTTCACGAAACTCAGGCGTCTGTCATTTCGGGTTCTACAGCACCTCTGTGATGCTCTCTCATGGTCAAACAAACCGGTGACTCTTTGTATACGTTCAACATCCCCTGATCTGTTTGGCATGGGCCTCATAAAAGTGAGCAGTATTCTACGACTGGTCGTAATGGTGTAGAGACTGACTACGTTTTTCCAGTATGCTATCAATCGAAGTCTGTCACCTGCTGTACCTACATTTGAGCCTACGTGGTAATTCCATTATTATTCGTATGGGTTCAGTTCCATTATAACTAACTAATACTGTAGATGTAAACACCGCCCACAGACGAGGCGCGCCCATCGGCATTGTATGGCCACTATGTCTTCCTCTGCCAACGGCGTCATTGGATGCGGTATCGAGAGTCGTGGGGCCAGCATACCACTCTCTCGGTAGCTGACAGTTTTCATGATCTGGGAGCCACTACTACTCGATCAAGTAGTTCCTCAGCTGGTAGTACCGCGAATCAAACCAGGCTGCTTCGCATACCAGCCAGCTGTGCTGACCGTTGAGCTTGTAATCTTACCCTCCCACACATCACCATTAAATTTCTCTGTCTCTGCACAAGTTTTGAAAGCCTCGAGAGGCGTAAGATGTACAAAAGAAAAACTTTTTACTTATCTCCATTTTCTCTTCTTGTTGTTGGCTCCAGTTATTGCGTCTAAGGGTACATTCTTGCGGATGACATTTAGATTTTGTAGGTTCTTGTTAAACTGAATAACTGATGGAATTCTTTCTGCTACTATGAATATATTTTTATTTTATCCCATTCTTCTGGACCACACTGACTTCAGTATCTCCATTTTCATAAAACCATCAATTACATTCTTGCAGACAAAATTTAAAAAATCATGTGCGCTTCCATCATAGGCATGCCCAATACTCCTACCAACATTCTGCGGAGCTCACAATATTCCAAAGATTTTACAAAGAAAAAGAGTTTAAAAACTTTCTCGACGAAAGAAGAATCATCACATAGATATAACATTATTCTGCAAATGAATCCAGAAATAAATTTAATAATTCGCTTTAGATTTTGCAATTAATAATATGAACTTTTAATATGCCAGATATTTCTTAACTTCAAATATTTCTAAAAGAAGTATAATTTTAACCCTACATACAGAGTGTAACAAATTAATTTCCTTTTATACAATTTAACCTGAAATATAATACATAATATACAAAAACCAAGGAAATTATTTTAGTGCAACAGCTTGATAATTTTAACCTATAAAAGATTCGGAAATTACTTCTATGGTATCGCCTATTTCTATAAAGGAAGGTGATGCTAGAAGAGGGTGTCCCATTACAAGTTGCTGTTGGGGATCATGATACTGTAATAGCATAGTAAATTTTCTTGTGGAGTGCAGAATTTTACATATCTCGACACGTGAAGCAAGTTGCCAAACGTGAACCAGTTATGAGTAGAATTCCTTTGGGTTTTGTAAGAGATCTTTCGATAAGATTCTGCTATGTTATTCGTTGCAGGCTTCAAGCATTGCCTTCTTGAAAGTCATACACAATTCATTTATTATTTCCTTAACTGTAACCCTATCCTTTATTTTACTTCTATTCTGTAGTATTCATTGTTCCTTTAGAATTTTCTTTACACGTTCTGTTTTTATTTTACTTTATTTATTGCTGTTACAGCTTATACCATCGTCTTCAGTTTTTAAGATGGGCTATTATATTCTATACAATCTATATCTTTTCAATTTGACATTAGGTATATAACGTTAAAATAATACAGCTAAATTCTACAGCTGTATTAACAGATCAAATGTAGAAATGTAAGAAAGCAAGATGAGTAAAGCAGGGCCTGCCCCTGTTCTATTGCAATGGTAATGGGCAGTCATGGAAATGCTTAAGACTGCTGATCATACAATTCTCAACAGCTATATTTAAAGCTGCATTAATCTACTACCAAATAGTCCTATTTGTCTCGGCAGTACTGGAGCTTTCTCATTATCGTTTGGGTTGCTATGTCTATAACTTTTTTAATCTCACTTAACGGATACACTGAAATATATCTTTGAAGTACAGGATCTTGAAAACGGATTTTAGAATATTCTCGTTAAGACGATAGTAATCCTAAATCACTACAATTAGTAAACCACTAAATCGCGACAGATCAGTAACCATTTACTCAAACTGAACACTTTAAAGTCTACTCGTCATCAGTATTCCATTATGACCCATAATCATCATCATCTCTCGCCGAACTTAGACCCTCCATGGGTCCTCCTCCTCATTGTTTCCTTGTTGAACTTCTTCTCAAGATGAGATGATTCTGTTGCTGCTGCTTGTTTTGTACATACACGCTCCGAATATCTTTGCTCTTGTTTTATTATGTTATCAGGTAAATTTCCTCGTATTTTGGCATCCATATCCATATTATAAAACTCAAGCTGCATAGGTCTTGACATTCATTGGTAGCAGAGTTAAGTAGTTGCCAGCCTTTTGTATCTTCAAAGGCCTGAACAAGTTTAAGTAGCGAAGCCGTTCCCCCTTTTAGTTTGATTTAAATTAAACTAAAACACCACATTTTCAGCTATGACTATTTTTCTGAAATCACGGAGCTGTTGCCCATCTCCATATTCTGTGTTGGTGACGGGGGATGCGGATAATGTCCATTAGTGAAGCGCAACTTTCCTTTGGTCGGCGCATCCGATGGGCTGGGTGGGACCGGGGGGGGAGTAATCACCTGCAGTGCGTCAAACGCCGCAATAAGTGCCGATATGGCCGTGAAAGTAAGGTCTTCGCATTGTGGAGTCTCAAACAAACTTGTACGTCACACTCTGGAGACCGCACCAATAAACGTGGACATGGTTGTTGATGACGTGAGGCACACTTCTGAGGAACTGCGTTACACCTATTGTAGCTCTAAAACAACAAATCGCTACCAAGAATTATGCTGAAAGTTTAAATGATCCAGTAATTTGAAACGACACTCTCTTCCAAGATGAAAACGTCAAAACACATTCAATTGTGACTTGACTGGCCATCTTATTTACCTGACCATATCAACAAAATCTGCTTGAAGGGGATTAGGTACAGTTTCCATAGCCTATCGTGACTGATGGTAAAAAGTCCAGCACAGCGTGACGAATGACCCCAAATTTCTCTAGATAAAATCGATTAATTATATGCTTCCACTGCGCCGTAAACTGCATTGGTAAGAAAGATCGGTGGCATTCCAAGTTTATATTAAAATAATTTACACAAATTTTCCTTGTCGGTCCACTTTAGGAACGAAATACAACAGTGATCCTGCATGGTGCAGATTAGAAAGTTGTTAGTAGATTTTCAGAGGTTTGTGGCGCCAGATGTCTACGTACAAGTCACTCAATTCCTGTATAGAAAAGGAAATTCCTGTACATTAGGGTCCGGTGCTTTGTGGGCGCGAATGTGTCGTCTCATAGCATCCCAGATCTGTTCCATTGGGTTCAGATCAGACGAATTTTATGGCTAAGCATCATGGTGTCCACAGCCATACGGTCTTCGAACCATTGTAGAGCGATTCTGGCACTGTGACACAGACAAACATGATGTGGTGGAGATGATCCGAAATTCCGGGTTCGATTCCCGGTGGGGTCAGGGATTTTCTCTGCCTCGTGATGACTGGGTGTTGTGTGCTGCCCTTAGGTTAGTTAGGTTTAAGTAGTTCTAAGTTCTAGGGGACTGATGTTAAGTCCCATAGTGCTCAGAGTCATTTTTTTTATCCGAAATAATATTCACGTAGACACAGGTGTCATGGTCCCATTGATTACTACTACAGGTCCCTAGGCAACTCAGGTGAATGATCCCCATAGCATAATACTGCTCCCACCGACCAGCTGTGTGGTGTGATGCATGCTTCGAGTAGCCATTCGCGCGGGTGACGCCGTATATAGACGCGACCGATGGCACTGAGCATCACGGTGGGAGTGGTCATAATGTTTCGACTTATCGAAGTATTTTAAAAGCCACCTCCAAATATGACACTCAGTTCACACCATCTGCACGAATATAATTCTCAATAAATCAAGAGCATACGACGTTAATCGCACTCAGTTCTTCCGTTGTGCTTTAGAGAGCTCGGTAGGTATAACAGGAAGTCATGCGTACGCTAGTCTACACCGAATACATAACTTTACAACTTTTTAAAGGGGCGCAAGAAAGATTTTTTTTCTTTATTGTTATTTTGAAACCTGTATTACAGGCACGCCTACAGCAGCATACGCAAGGAAGACTGACTGTCAATTAAAATAGTACAACATATTGGGGTTCGAACACGAGACCTTAAATCTCGTTATTCGTCACTTACTAAGTTACCAAACTGAACAGTCAGAGAAATTACACTACTGGCCATTAAAATTGCTACACCACGAAAATGACGTGCTACAGGCCCGAAATTTAACCGACAGGAAGAAGATACTGTGATATGCAAATGATTAACTTTTCAGAGCATTCACACAAGACTGGCGCCGGTGGCGACACCTACAACGTGCTGATATGAGGAAAGTTTCCAACCGATTTATCATACACAAACAGCAGTTGACCGGCGTTGTCTGGTGAAACGTTGTTGTGATGCCTCGTGTAAGGAGGATAAATGCGTACCATCACGTTACTGACTTTGATGAAGGTCGGATTGTAGCCTATCGCGATTGCGGTTTATCGTATCGCGACATTGCTGCTCGCGTTGGTTGAGATCCAATGACTGACAGGATAATACACGACCGCATGTTGCAGGTCCTGTACGGGCCTTTCTAGATACAGAAAATGTTCGACTGCTGCCCTGGCCAGCACATTCTCCAGATCTCTCACCAATTGTAAAAAAGTGTGGCCAATGGTGACCGAGCAACTGGCTCGTCACAATACGCCAGTCACTACTCTTGATGAACTGTGGTATCGTGTTGAAGCTGCATGGGCAGCTGTACCTGTACACGCCATCCAAGCTGTGTTTGACTCAATGCCCAACCGTATCAAGGCCATCATTACGGCCAGAGGTGGTTGTTCTGGGTACTGATTTCTCAGGATCTATGCACCCAAATTGCCTGAAAATGTGATCACGTGTCAGTTCTAGTATAATATATTTGTCCAATGACTGCCCCTTTATCCTCTGCATTTCTTCTTGGTATAGCAATTTTAATGGCCAGTAGTGTCCGTACAGTCTAAAAGCTGCTATACATATTTTAGGTATAAATGATAATTCGCCGTCTTTATCATTGAATGGATAACAATATGCTTGACATATGAAGACTGATGTGCCTGATCCAAGGCTGAATAGTAGTTCATTATTTATTTATTCGCAATTATAGACTATTCCGTCTGTGCTTGGTAGAATATTTTGATCATTATGAACGAAGACACACACGGCACTCGCATAATATTCTGCAATATTTATTATTTATTTCACAAGCCGGTTTTCGGCCGTTACGCTATCATCAGGTACAAAGGTAAGTATGTGGTGCAGTGAAAGATTGTTGGATCAAAGGTTTTAAACTACAGAACATCTCCATTTCCAGAGATGGAAAATGTTGACGTTTGGTTTAGGAATAAAACAAGAGGGATTTCATCAGTGTGAAGCGAAGTTAAATAATCTTACATCGCATTTACACTGAAATAGCTCCTCGCGCTTTATTAAAAAATCTAACGCTAATATTTTTCATCTCTGGAAATAGAGATATTCTGTAGATGCTCCAGTTTAAAATCTTTGATCGAACAGTTTTTAACTGCACCACATAGTCACCTTTGTACTTGATGATGGCGTAACAGTCGAAAACCAGTTTGTGAGCTAAATAATAAATATTGTGGAATATTATACCAGCGTTGTGTGTGTTTTCATTCATAATTTATTTATTCCTTTAGCTCTCGCAAGTAGTGGGCAGATAGACAGCGATAATGTTACTGATCTTAAACCTCTGAATAAAACGATTAAAAGATGTAATGTATATTAATATAAACAAAATCGGTTATATTTTGATAAAATGGTGTAGTGTTTGGCCTTGAAATCTATACGGGTATTCGTTCTGTTGCCTCCTGGTGACATTTTACGTCGTCCGGTGACATTAATGCAACCATCAGTCAAAAGCACGAATAGCTGTCTTTTGCCGTGCGGTCTGCTCGAAGCTGTGCAGGAAGAGAGTCAGTGACGTTCTGGAAGGTGCAGACAGGGCTGTGGCGACATTCCGACTGCGGTGCCGTTGCCACCTGCGCTAGATTTCTCGGCTTAGTATCCATGATGCGAACACAGCTGTCGAGTTGGTGTCACAGGTTCTCGACTGAGTTTAAATCTGGGGAATTTGGTGGCCAGGGAAATACGGCGAACTCGTCCTGATGCTCTTAGAACCACACACGTACCCTGCGAGATGTTTGACGCGTTGCATTGTCCTGCTGGTAGACGCCATTGAGCCGAGGAAAAACAAGCTGAATGCTTCCTCCTTGTTTCTTTTCACACGTCTGACGAAGTACATATCTGTCAAATGAATCATAAAACGTGTCGGTATTCAGTGGCCGTCAAGCTGCAGTTCTGGTGTGCAAATTCCTGCCTTCGTTGCCGATGAACACCAGTCAGCATGGGTAGATGAACCAAGCTCCTGCTGCGGATGTCCACGCGGTAATGTTCGCTGATTGGGTTTTGAGGAGACGCTCTTGGTAGACCTTCCGGCTCATATCTACATCTACATAGATACTCCGCAAGCCACCCTGTACCAATACTTGTCATTTTTCTACCTGTTCCACTCGGTAATAGAGCGAGCGGGAAACGGCTATCTATATGCCTCCTTATGAGTTCTAATTTCTCGACTCTTATCTTTGTGACCCTTATGCGCAGTGTGTTTTGGCGGCAATAGAGTAGTTCGGCAGTCAGCTTCAAATGCCGGTTCACTAAAGTTTCTCATTAGAGTTCCTCGAGAAGAACGTTGCTTTCACTCCAGGGATTCCCATTTCAGTACCCGCAACATCTCCGTAACACTTACATGTTGTTAGAACCTACCGATAACAAATCTAGCATCCCGCCTCTAAATTTCTTTAAATTTCTTAGAGGTCTTCCTACAATCCGACCTGATACGGATCATAAAGACTCGAGCAGTGCTCAAGAATATGTCGCAAGAGCATCCTATTTGCGGTCTCCTTTACAGATGAAGCACTCTTTCCTAAAATTCTCCCAATAAACCCAAGTCGACCATTCGTCTTCTCTACCACAGTTGTGTTATGCTCGTTCCACCTCATACCGCTTTGCAACGTTAGGCCCAGATATATAAACGATTTTCTTGTGCCAAGCAGTACACTAGTGATACTGTACCCGAATATTACACGTTTCATCTTCCTACTCATTCTCATTCGCATTAACTTACATTTTTGCACAGTTGCCATTCACCACACCAACTGAAATTTTGTGTACGTCCTCTTGTATCTTCCTACAGTCACACAACTTACCGTACACCACTGTATCAGCAGCAAACAACCGCAGATTGCTGCCCACCCTGTTTGCCAAATCATTTATGTATATAGACAACAACAGTGGTCCTACCACAATCCTCTGGGGCTCCTCTGACGATACCCTTGTCTTTGATGAACACTTGTCGTCAAGGAAAACGCACTGGGTTCTATTATTTAAGAAATCTTCAAGCCACTCACATATCTGTGAACTTACTCCATATGCTTGTACCTTCCTTAACAACATGCAATGGGGCACTCTGTCAAATGCTTTCCGGTAATCTAGGCATATGGAGTCTGCCTGTCATCCATAGTTCTCAGTATATCGTGTGAGAAAAGGTCAAGCTAAGCTTCGCGCGAGCGACGTTTTCTAAAGCCATGCTGATTCCTGGACATAAGCTTCTTAGTCTCAAGAAAGTTTATTATAAAACTTCCTGGCAGATTAAAACTGTGAGCCGGACCGAGACTCGAACTCGGGACCTTTGCCTTTCGCGAGCAAGTGCTCTACCAACTGAGATACCCAAGCATGACTCACGCCCCCTCCTCACAGCTTTACTTCTGCCAGTACCTCGTCTCCTACCTTCCAAAGGCAGAAGTAAAGCTGTGAGGACGGGTCGTGAGTCGTGCTTGGGTAGCTCAGTTGGTAGAGCACTTGCGCGCGAAAGGCAAAGGTCCTGAGTTCGAGTCTCGATCCGGCACACAGTTTTAATCTGCCAGGAAGTTTCATATCAGCGCACACTCCGCTGCAGAGTGAAAATCTCATTCAAGTTTATTATATTCGAACTGAGAATATGTTCCAGGATTCTGCAGCAATGACATTGGTCTGTAATTTTGCGGGTCTGTTCTTTTACCTTTCTTATATAATGGATTCACCTGTGCTCTTTTCCAGTCACTTGGGACTTCGTGCTCGGCGAGAAATTCCCGGTAAATGCAATGCCGTACAGTACTATTTGTAAAATCAACTGGGATTCCATCCGGACCTAGTGATTTGTTTGCTTTCAAATATTTCAGTTGTTTCTCTATGCCAAGTTCGTTTATTACTATGTCGTTCATACGTGAGTCTGTCCAGTGGTCAAATGACGGTATGCTTGTACGATTCTCCTGTGTGAAAGGTTTCTTGAACGTGAAATTTAAAACTTCCGCTTCTTTCGTTTTGCTACATCTTCAGCTGCCACACCAGACTGGTCAACATGAGACTGAATGGAAACCTTGGACCCGCTTAGCGATTTTACATACGACCAGAATTTTCTCGGGTTCTCTGCCAGATCTTTTGCTAAGGTGTCACGGTGTCACGGTGCTTCGCGCATACATCTTTTCACCGACGCACGAATCTCTACTAACCTTCGCTTGTCGTCTCCTTTTGTACCTAAAGTGTAACAGCCTTGCAGCCATGGTGCGTCTTTTCCATCCTTTATCCACACAACTCTCCAGAACACGATTTACAATCTGCTTAAACTTTGTCCATAATTCCTCTATATTTATCTTATTGGAACTAACTGATGCCAATTCACTGTCTAAGTAATATGTTAATAACTGCTTATCTGCTCTGTCTAGCCGGCCGCGGTGGCCGAGCGGTTCTAGGCGCTTCAGTCCGGAACCGCGCGACTGCCACGGTCGCAGGTTCGAATCCTGCCTCGGGCATGGATGTATGATGTCCTAAGGTTAGTTAGGTTTAAATAGTTCTAAGTTCTAGGGGACTGATGACCTCAGATGTTAAGTCCCATAGTGCTGAGAGCCATTTGAACCATTTGCTCTGTCTAGCAGAAACACTCTCCTAGCATTCGTGACTGATTTATTAACTTTCGTAATCATAGTTGCTATAATAACATCGTGATCACTAATCTCAGTTTCTATAATGACATTGAAGGGCCGACATATTTGTAGCTGTAAGGTCTAAGATACTTCCATTGCGTGTGGGCTGCCGAGCTAGTTGTTCAAGACAATTTCCAGAAGACGTGTTCAAGAGTATTTCGCATGACTGTCCATCTGCAATCCCCGCAGTGAACCCATAGACATTCCAGTCTATGCTCGGCAGGGTAAAGTTGCCTCCAATTAGTATGACATGGCCGGCCGAAGTGGCCGTGCGGTTAAAGGCGCTGCAGTCTGGAACCGCAAGACCGCTACGGTCGCAGGTTCGAATCCTGCCTCGGGCATGGATGTTTGTGATATCCTTAGGTTAGTTAGGTTTAACTAGTTCTAAGTTCTAGGGGACTAATGACCTCACCAGTTGAGTCCCATAGTGCTCAGAGAAATTTGAACCATTTTTTAGTATGACATGATCTGGGTATTTACGCCATACTGACCGTAGACTTTGTTTGAATGACTCTATAACTGTCACTGCAGAATCGGATTACCGGTAAAAACATCCAGCAGTTAACTTGGTTTCACCTAAACCTGTTTTACTCGACCAGATGACTTCACTCTCACTCTCAACTTCGACCTCAATTGAGACAATATTTTTGTCAATTTCAATGAACGCTCTCTCTCCTATGGCCTTTAAACTGTCTTTCTGATGTACGTTCCGCGACTCGCTAAATATCTCACTGCTTTCCACTTCCGGTTTCAACCAACTCTCGGTCCCAAGAGTAATTTGGCTCTGAGCACTATGCGACTTACCGTCTGAGGTCATCAGTCGCCTAGAACTTAGAACTAATTAAACCTAACTAACCTAAGGACATCACACACATCCATGCCCGAGCCAGGATTCGACCCTGCGACCGTAGCGGTCGCTCGGCTCCAGACTGTAGCGCCTAGAACCGCACGGCCACTGCGGCCGGCCCCAAGAGTAATTTCAGCGCGAGAATTTTCCTGGAGAGCGGTAAATTCAGAAACGAATACTTAGATAATAATTTACTTATAAAATTGTGACAGTCGAAGTGTTTTTATTCTCAACGGCGTTTGACTTCCCTTGCCGCATATACAGGGTGAGTCACCTAACATTACCGCCAGATATATTTCGTAAACCACATCAAATACTGACGAACTGATTCCACAGACCGAACGTGAAGAGAGGGGCTAGTGTAATTAATACAAACCATACAAAAATGCACGGAAGTATGTTTTTTAACACAAACCTACGCTTTTTTGAATGAAACATGAAACCACGTTAGTTTTGTTAGCACATCTTAACATATAAACAAATACGTAATCAGTGCCGTTTGTTGCATTGTAAAATGTTAATTACATCCAGAGGTATTGTAACCTAAAGTTGACGCTTGAAACCTCCAACGTTCAGTTGCGTGTTGTAACAATCACGGGCCACGGTCGGCGAGCAGCATCTGCAGGGACATGTTTACGTTGACGACCGTGTTTACGAGTGTGGCTGTGGTGCACTGTTGTGGTTTGGTCTAGCTGTCACAGTGCCCGCATGTAGCGCTTGCTGCTATTGTTATTCTGCCTTCGTCTCCGCACTCAGATCAACTGTAGTGCACCGTGTTACCAGACGTCTCTGATAGTGTAGTGTTGTAGGAACTGTGACCATGGTGTATTCGAACTCTGAAAAGGCGGACATGATACTCATCTATGGCGATTGTCGACGAAATGCAGCTGAAGCCTGCAGGGTGTATGCAGAACGGTACCCGGACAGAGAGCATCCAACGTCCCGCACATTGCAAAACATCTATCGCCAACTCTATGCAACAGGTATGGTCGTAGCACGCAAACTGGTCCGTAACAGGCCCGTCACAGGAGAAGCGGGTGCAGTTGGTGTGTTAGTTGCTATTGCCATGAACCCACACATGAGTACACGGGACATTGCGAGAGCCGTTGGACTGAGTCAAAGTAGTGTCATGCGCATACTGCATCGTCACCGCTTTCACCCGTTTCATGTGTCGCTACATCAGCAATTACATGGTGGTGACTTTAATCATCGAGTGCAATTCTGTCAATGGGCATTAACAGAGAATACATTGCAGTTCTACCTGTTTACCGATGAAGCGGGTTTCACAAACCACGGGGCAGTGAATCTACGGAACATGCATTACTGGTCCGTGGACAATCCTCGCTGGCTCAGACAGGTAGAGCGACAGCGACCGTGGACTGTAAATGTATGGTGCGGAATCATTGGCGACCACCTCATCGGTCCTCACTTCATTGCAGGGGCCCAAACAGCTGCAACATACATCGCGTTTCTACAGAATGATCTGCCAACGTTGCTCGAAAATGTCCCACTGGAAACGCGTCGACGTATGTGGTATCAGCATGATGGTGCACATACACATTCCGCAATTAACACTAGGCTGACCCTTGACAGGATGTTCGACGGGCGTTTCATAGGGCGTGGAGGACGCATAAATTGGCCAGCCCGATCTCCTGATCTTACACCTCTGGACTTCTTTCTGTGGGGTACGTTAAAAGAGAATGTGTACCGTGATGTGCCTACAACTCCAGAGGATATGAAACAACTTATTGTGGCAGCCTGCGGCGACATTACACCAGATGTACTGTGGCGTGTACGACATTCATTACGCCAGAGATTGCAGTTGTGTGCAGCAAATGATGGCCACCACATTGGATATCTATTGGCCTGACATGTCGGGACACACTCTATTCCACTCCGTAATTGAAAACGGAAACGACGTGTGTACGTGTACCTCACACCTCATGGTAATGTATATGTGCGTCAGTGAAAAAGACCAATAAAAAGATGTTAGCATGTGGACGTAATGTGCTGTTCCAGTCTCTTCTGTACCTAAGGTCCATCACCGTTCCCTTTGGATCCCTACGTAATTCGGTGCTCTCCGATACACACGATCGAACAGTGGAGGAGTGGTACTCAAGCGTCAACTTTAGGTTACAATATCTCCGGATGTAATTAACATTTTACAATGCAACCAGCGGCACTGATTACGTATTTGTTTATATGTTCAGATGTGCTAACAAAACTAACGGGATTCCATTTAAAAAAAACGTAGGTTTGTGTTAAAAAACATACTTCCGTGCCTTTTTTTATGGTTTGTATTAACCAGTTACACTAGCCCCTCTCCTCACGTTCGGTCTATGGAATCGATTCGTCAGTATTTGATGTGGTTTACGAAATATATCCAGCGATTATGTTAGGTGACTCACCCTGTAGACTGGCGAGTGTTCACCAGAGCATCTCAAACTGCTGCTTAGCCTAAAAAACCGTCATGTGCACTCCACAAGTACTCTGCTACCCTAGTAGCTGATTCCTTTATGTAGTGCGCCCCTGAACTATCAAGGGGATTCCTACAAATTTCCACGCGATAACGCAGGTCTACAAATCTGCAGGCAAGACCATCACAGAGTCGACGAGGCCTTTGGCTAAGACCCTCCACTCCTCTCCAAACCAAACAATCCCTATCAACTCTGGGAACGAAGTTGCAAATTGCGAGCTCTGCTTACACCCCGTACGCGAGACCAGCATTCTTCACCACCTCCGCCAGCCCCCCGTACGATCGCCACGGAACCAATGCGACAGGTGCCGTTCGTGAGGACGTGAGCCACAAAATGCAGACGACTGCTCCGTGCATGCTCAATAGCTACAGGCAACGCAGCCTCCACATCTCGGAAGCCCCCCCCCCCCTCCCGCAGCAGACATACTGATACTGAGTGCAAATTTGCCTTCCATCCAATCCTGAACGTTATATGACTAAGAGGCTCCATAACAAGCCTAACATTGGAGCACCCAATAACTAGTAAATCCCCCCGTGTGCCTGCTCGGACCCAGCGCTCAGCTGACAACAGTCGCACGTCTACTCCCCATATACATCTCCCCAGCCGTCATTCACTCCATGCATCTATGGCCCGTGGTGCACCACAGTTGCATCAGCGCCAGCTTTGGATAGCGCCATTTTTCCTTGCACGATATACTTTGATCACGGCGGCATGCGAACAGCTTACAAACTTCGGTGCTAAAAATGCTTCCACTCATGGCCTGGAAGCCAGTGATGATGTCCTTTTGGACATCAGCTAAATTGCTCCATTTCCACATCACGACAACTGCACCGTCTTCCGACTTCCACCGCCTCCCTCCGCCCTTCCCACCCCCACCCCCACATCTTTCATCATCTGTCGACATACACATCACGGCAGGAGCCGGGGCTGTAATTGTCGAGGGAGTAACTTCTTTCCTCTGTAGTATCTCAGTCAACTAGGGTGTGTCAGAGTCGGCAACGTGCCGACATCGACATCGCCAACAGAGAAGGGATCGCATCTGTAGGAGGCAGTTGTGCTATCCCCCTCTGTAGACATACAAACCGGATGTGGCTTCCTTTCCTGCATCCTTAGCACGCCTTTGGCTGTCCATAGTGTGATGTCTGCTCTGGATCCTCCAATGTCTATTTAAAATCAGGCGTATCTGACAGGCACCATTAGGGACAGCATATGTGCTTAACTGAGCCTATTTGTCCACAACATATCCATCTACTGTCCCCTGAGGGTGAAGCACAGACACCACCTCATGTGTAGGAAACTCGAAAGGGAGTTGGAAATCGTGAACATCCACAATCTTGGGCCAGCATGGTCAGTGTTCAAAACACCCACACTCCCATCCAAATAGCAGAATTTGAGCCTTAGTCCCTCAAGGAGCTTGGAATTTGACATACACCATATTGCTGACTATGGAAAGGTGCACACCAACTAGTTTGTCACTAGAGATCTTTACTTCCTCTCGGAAGAAAAGTTCTAATTTCAGAGATTCTGATCAATCAAATTCACTGAAATTGAATTTCATCGTCGATTTTCTGTAAGAGTTGGCCAATTGAGTCGCTGGAAAGACTGGAACGCACAAAACGCGCGAAGTAAGTAGACAACATCGAGCGCGCGCTTCGCGGCAGGGACGTAAACAGCACGTCCGCACCGCATGGCTCCTCGAGCCAAACTGTTGTAGCTATTCACGCACAACTCATGGCCAGACCCAAATTTCCCTTTGTCTTCGTTCCTGCGTCACTACTCTTACACGCATTCTCTTACAGGAGAGGACATGTAAATGAAAACAGGTGCCTGGTATCGGCGGATACATACGATATTACAGTTCAGTTGAGAGGTGACATGAGCCCCCTCTCATATTTCTATCTTACGATTCTCCTCTCTAATTGCATGCGGTGAAAAGTTGCTATTCCTTCACACGCGGACTTCCCACGCAGCGTCTCTCGTCACCCGGGTGGTCCGGTGACAGGTGGGCTCTGCTAAGCCGACGGATGTGAGGAGGTCGAGTGAATGGTTTGCAGACGCCGACATTGTCAAAAGACACGCCCGGAGGGGTCTGAAGTAGTGGCTGGGCTAGAGGTTCCGTTACTTCGCAGAATCTTAGCGAAAACTCTTTCTGGCGGGCTACCAGCGAGGCGTGGGAATGACTTGTGTACCCAGGCAGTTGTGGCGGGAAAATTCCCGCGCTTTCTGCAAAATAGTAACTGTGATTGGCTTGCTCAGGGCGTAGCTCCGTGACATAGCAAAATCAGCGCAGAAATTGGCGCCAAGAATCTCCATTGGTGGAATGGTAGTGCTTCGGCAATGGAGTGGAATTTTCCGCCGGTTTTCGAGTTGCTGATTGAAACGTTTAACCACGGCCACTGTGGTGGCGGCGGGAATGTTCGGTGTTCGGCATTGTACGGGTGCTCTGGGTAGTCGGCTCTCGCCTTTCGGTCGAGGACGTCGAATCAACCAGCCATCGCCTGCGGTACGCCAGATCGTGTTCTTGCATTTAAGAAGACAGTTTGGTAATGTATATCCGCAGCACCGGCAGATAGGGATTTTCCTAGGTGATAATCAGAGCTCAGCAGAGCGCGCCTTTTCGTCTTTTTCTAACATTGTTCTGTCTTGAGTAGCAGCAATTAATGTTGGGTTGGCTGTATGTTTCTCTTAAGATTTGAGTTGCAAGGAATTGGCTCCACATTCCACTTCGTCATAATCCTCACAATCTAGTTTAGGGACAACTTCACATTCACAGCGTTTGTTTGAGTATCCAATTTGAGTCAATTTGATGTATTGTAAAGGTTTCAAGTGTTTTTGTTTATTATTTTGTGTTTAGTCTTAATAAATCATATTGTTATTTTGGACAAAACTTTCATTCTGTTAATCGGTAGAGCAACCCTATCATTCCTCACTATATTAATGAAACCTTCGTTTATTTAACTTATTTATCAAATTAAATTATTGCAGGTGCCAAACTCTCTTCTACTCCACTGGCAGGGTTGATTAGAGTCAGTTCGCGTATTTTTTTTATCCTTGTGCAACAGCAAAAGTCGGAGTTAGAATAGGGGGGGGGGGGGGGTGCTTAGAGCATCATTTACATATGTGGATTCTAGAAGAATTTAGTGTTAAATACACTTCTAGCCCCGCACCTCGCATAAAATGGCGACCCTTAGCCTCGGATCTTTCCTGTGAATCGCTGATAAGCAACTATTATTAGTAGTAGGGACATTCAGAATTTTTTTGCTTAATTTTTTTGATTGATTAATACCCAAGTTTTTTTTTCTTGTAGTTCCGCGATTAGTTTTTAAGTAGCGGCGCATGTTTACTGTTTTTGTTTTCAGCGTATATATTTGTTTGTTTGTTCATTGTTTTATATGTTTCTTTGATGTGGTGTCCGTACCACTTCACACTTTGTCGGGTTTGTGTGCAGTTTCTGTGCATGTAATTACAGCGTTGGAACGGCGTTGTTGAAATTTTGTGTCTATGTCGAAAAATATATGGAGTAGGTTAATTTTATTGTGCATTTTAGATAAATTTGTTTTTCATGCATGATAACGAGAAGTAAGGCACGACTATTATCGAGCGAAGCTAAAACAAAAGAGGATAGCATAATGGATAAGGGGCAGTTTACTGACGGGAATAGGTTCAGAGATGAGATGGGTACATTTTTAGCAGGACAGGACGCCAGCGTCATTGATGAGGAAGCTGATTTGGACGCGATCTCAGAGCAGCGTTGCGGCCGTGATTCTGATAGTGAAGTAGAGGATGAAACAGAGACAGGCACACAGGTCGAGACGGTAGCAGAAACGAACGAGAGCAGACAGGGGCTAGCTCGGCCACGTCAGAGCTCTAGCGCCCAGGTGTCCAGAGTTACATCTCCCACGTTTGAAGAGGATCAAAAAGATAACGTAAACCCAATACTGAGCTTCCTACAATCAATGAAAGAAGAAGCTGACGAACAGCGTAAGAGGGAGAAGGAAGAAGAGGAGAAACAACGTAAGAGGGAGAAGGAAGAAGAGGAGAAACAACGTAAGAAGGAGAAGGAAGAAGCTGACGAACAGCGTAAGAGGGAGAAGGAAGAAGAGGAGAAACAACGTAAGAAGGAGAAGGAAGAAGCTGACGAACAGCGTAAGAGGGAGAAGGAAGAAGAGGAGAAACAACGTAAAAAGGAGAAGGAAGAAGCTGACGAACAGCGTAAGAAGGAGAAGGAAGAAGAAGAGAAACAGCGTAAGAAGGACACAGAGGCAATAATTTCGCATATAGGGGAAATTCGTGGGGAATTACTAACAATACAGAAAGAATGTGGAGAAGCAAAACAAATGTCAATGGTAGCACAAAAAGTAGCAGGCCTAGCCAAAACGGCAGCAATAGGGGCAATGAAAGTCGCGGAAGCAACTTCTAAACTCGCAGGGCGCTTGCGACGTACAACACAATCCCACTCAAAATCCCTAGCATTCTTAAAAACTCAAGGTAATATCGCGGTTGCGAACACCACGAAAGGAATGGAAGAAGTAGAGAGTCGGATAACAAAACTAGAGCAAAACGGGCACACGAGCACTGTGCGTTCGGATACCAATGATCGAGTACACAGAATTGTGTCTCCGAGGAAAAGCCCGCATTGCTCTAGCCCAATGACCGAGTGCGGAACTAACAATGCACACGCAGAAACAGCGAGTAATAGCTCCAATAATTATAGCCCACTTAGGAGAGTGAATTCTGAGAGCCACTTCCACTGTGATACAGAGGTAGCACATCACAGTTATCAGCAAGGTAGAGCAGGACACTCAGCAGACGTGCAAGTATCGGAAACGAGTGACAACGCCAGTGCGAGGATCAGACAGGATTTTGATCACAATCACTTCCTTTCGATACTAAAATTCCAGAAGTTCAAAGAAAATGGAGGGTCGATGCATCCGAAGAGCTGGGTGATGCAGTTTACAAATTCATTACCGGCATCATGGCCAACCCAGGCAAAATTAGAATTCATATGTGGACACATCGAAGGCCAAGCCGCGGAAAAGATGCGGGGTGTGGCAGTGACGTGTCGGACTTACCAGGAATTTGTTGGTGCATTCCTGCGGACCTACTGGTCAAAGGAAACGCAAGACAGGATTAAAGAGGAAATAATATTTTGTCCTGAACTGTAAGTGTCCGGGCATAGGAGCGCAACCAAATTTCTTGATGATTTACTCAAGAAGAATCAATTTTTAGATAGTCCATATAGCAACGGAGAAATCATTAAATTTTGATTTTCCAAATTGCCAGTTAGGTATCAACAGACACTTGTCGGCAAGTGTGGATCTGACATAGAAGCATTCAAGAGTCTATTGCGCGAACTCGAAGTAGTCTTTGATAAACAAGACGCAAAGGACAGGAAGAAGGGGCAAAGTAACAAATACCACGGGCCAGGAAGGGAAGACGACAACAGATCGCATAATCGCACTGGTCAGTTAGGAAACCAGGGTTACGGAAGTCAAGGTTACACTATTCAAGGTTATGGAAACCAAAGACACGGAAACCAGAACGTCAGGGAGCAGGGTCAATCTAGACAAGGAATCTGGGATAGGAAGAATAACGAACGGCAAAGCGACCGTAATTGGAGAGAGCGAACCAAGGACAACAGTGGAACCAGGAGATTGAAACTAGACCCGCAAATCCTAATGAACGTCAGAGGAGGGGGAGCTTAACAAGGGATTGACGCCAGACTAGTGCGAACACAGGCCGCCGGAATTTCGCACGTAATCTCGGACCTGGCTAACTACGGATGATACATTACGAAGATTTATCAGAAATCCTGCTCTAGGAACATAAAGCAACTCCTCGACAAGATCGGCAGCCTCTTATCACAGTAGCAATAGCTGAAAAGAGTGTGAATGCGATAATAGATAGTGGAAGCTACATAATAGCAATATCTGAGGCAGCATACAAGAGGTGCTCTCAGGAGATGGACTGGTCTGTTCTATCGGTTAAGAAAACCAAAATAAAAGGGGCATTAGCGGGTAAATGTACGGAGGTCACCCAACAAACAAGACTGGAATTCTCCTGCCAAGGACACAAAATAGAGTCTAACTTCTGGATCGTGCCAAATCTGGCGATCGACATGATAATAGGAACGGACTTCCTAAATGAACATGAAGCGATAGTTGATCTAGGACGAGGTGAAGTGGTTTTGAGGAAAGGGAATCCCATCCACATTAAGTTCGACGACCAGATGATCCCAGCTCAACTACCGTCTAACTGTGTACGGATAAACTATGCGTGTCTGAAAGACAGAAAGGAAGAACAGGTCGACGTTGCGGTTAGGGGAGAGAACACGGATGAGAATGAAATCGGAATAATGGGAGAAATAAAGGAGAAAATAGGAGAAAAAGTGGAAGCAATAAAGAATATAAGGTGCGACCACCGCAAAGAACTTCATAAATTACTAGTAGAACATACGGAGGTCTCCCTTCCCAAGACAGGATCAATAAAGAACTTCCAATATGAATTTCGTGTACGTCCGCACAACCAGTTTCGTGTGCCACCCTATCCAATCCCCTTGGCATATCGACAGAAAGTAGCAGCTGAAATTACGCGAATGCTGAGTGAAGGAATAATAGAACCTACGGCTTCAGCCTATAATAACCCGTTAAGAGTAGTCGAGAAGGCAGATGGCACTATTCGTTTAGTCTTGGACTCGCGACAAATTAATACCATAATAGAACCCGAAACAGACAGACCGGAACGATTAGAGGAACTCTTACAAAACTTCCATGGAATATCAATCTTCTCATCAGTTGATCTAAAATCGAGTTCCTGGCAGATCGAGCTCCATCCAAATTGCAGACAGTACACAGCCTTTTTAGCATTTGGAAGATGTTACCGGTTTCGTCGTCTCCCATTTGGTTTGAACATTTCGTCTGCCGCATTCATTCGGGGGCTGGACGGCATTACTAAGCGATAATTTGAAACGTCATGTCACCAGCTATGTGGACGATTTGCTGATTGCGGAGAAATCTTGGGGAGAGCACAATGCGGTCCTCGGTGAACTCCTTGCGACATTCAAGGAATGCGGAGTGACTATCAATATCGAAAAATCGAATTTTGGGACGTCCTCTGTCAAATTTCTAGGACATATCATCACGGGTGAGGGCATTGCGCCAAATCCCGAAAAGATCGAAGCGATTGAAAAGTTTCCCATTCCTACGACAAAGAAGCAGTTAAGGGGGTTCTTGGGGATCATAAATTTTTACAACCGCTTTATACATGTCAAAACTCAGAGCAGTCCTAGGTTGAATCAACTTACAGGAAAGAAGATTCCTTGGGAATGGGATGAGGCGGCCGAATCCGAATGGAAAGCATTAAAATTCGCATTATTACAAGCACCCATCCTATCACACCCTAATTTAGCAGAAGAGCTTTGCATAGTAACGGACAGTTCATACTCAGGTCTGGGTGTCATGGTGTTCCAAGACTATGTACATGAAGGAAACAGGGTGTGGAAGACAATTGCGTTTGGTAGCAGAGTACTAGCCAAGAGTGAGAGGAATTACTCAGTAACCGAGTTAGAGGCGCTGGCTATTGTATGGGCGTTTGAAAAATTCAGATGCCTTCTGTTTGGTCGCAAGACGAGGGTCTACACAGACCACAAGGCACTCGAGTTCTTGATGACTGCAAAGCTTAATCACAGGCGGCTCATTAGGTGGGCATCATATCTGCAGCAGTACAACTTTTCGATAGAATATATCCCCGGCAGTCAGAACAGACGCAGACGCCTTATCACGGTCACCGATCGGATTTGAGCACAACATGGAAGAAGATCTGGAGGAAAATCACTACTGCCTTTTCTATATGCAGAAAGTAGCCTTTGAAAATTTTATTACCTGTAGTATGCAGGACATCAAGAAGGAGCAAGACAAGGACCCTGCTCTAGTGTTACTGAAACAGAAATGGATAGACAGAAGACACGCCACCATCAGGCAGTTCTACCTCTTGCGGAAAGGCATAATTTTCCACCGAAATTATGCCAATGACACTGAATGGGGAGTATGCATCCCTGAACACCTAATAAACAAGGTTATATGGCATACTCACCTCAGCTATGGACACTTCGGACCACGCAAGTGCAATCTCAAGCTAAGGACCATGTGTTACTTTCGAAACATGGAGCGTCGAATACGGAGGGTACTGTCGGTGTGTAAAGACTGCCAAAAGGCTAAGCACACCACTGTGAGCATGCAGGCACCATTATACCCAATGGTACCGACCAAATTAAGACAATTAGCAGCAACAGATTTGATGGGACTTTTGCCAAGAACAAGAAGAGGATATACTTACGTATTAGTGTTTGTTGAACTAACGTCCAAATACGTTACCTTTACGCCACTGAAGAGGGCGACAGGACGAACTGTATCACGAGCCCGAATCCGGGATTTCCTACCACAGGTTGGTCATGTGAGTACAATTATTTCTGATAACGGGCCACAGTTTAAGTCAAAAACATGGAAGGAGACGTTGCGTGGATGTAAAATTGATCCCATTTTTATATCTTCACACCATCCGAGCTCGAATGCTGCAGAACGGGTTATTAAGGAACTCGGAAACTTGTGCCGGTTGTACTGTAACAAACAGCACACGACATGGGACGTTTTCCTTAAAGACTTCCAGGAGGTGATCAATGAGGCACCCCATGGGATAACAAAATTGGCACCCATTACAGTACTGAAAAACCGTATTCCTAAGGACTTGATAACCGAGGTCGTAAACTTCCCACCAAGGGCGCGAACGCAGCACCAAGCCATAGTGGATTTGGCTCTCAAGAGGATACGGGCTGCAGCAGAGATCAGGAAGAGACGTGCCGACAGGGGAGCTCGTCTACGACACTTCCAAATTGGAGAAAAGATGCTCGTGAAGTCTTTCCGACTTTCGAACAAACAAAAAATAAAATGCCAAAAATTCTATTCTGTTTACAACGCCCCGTACCGTATAAGGAGAGCAGCTCACCACAATGCTTATGAATTGGAGACGCTGAAAGGAAAGAAGTCCATAGGACTCCACCACATCTCTCACATAAAGGAGTTCGTGGAATAATAGTAGTTTAAGTGGTGTACATAGTAGCTGAAAGGAAAGAAGTCCATAGGACTCCACCACATCTCTCACATAAAGGAGTTCGTGGAATAATAGTAGTTTAAGTGGTGTACATAGTAGAATAGGCAAATATATGAACCTTTCTTCGGGGAACAATAAGTGTTGCATTAATAGATTAAGATTGTTAAAGTATTAACACGCTGCGTTTTCTCGCGTAAGAATTTACTGCTGTTAACTTTTTTGTCTATGTTCGGGATCTCCTCTGTCGTTGCGATAAGAGGCACTACCTTTCCATGAGCAATGTTTTTGTCCTTTCCTATCTGGTGTCCATGTTAAGGGGTACATATGAGTGACGAGATGTCGCACAAACGGGCGCATACAAGAACGTGCTCTTAGAAGCGTTCTGAGAAGTTGTGATACGCTCCATAGCGGCCACAACCAGTTCGTGAGACGTTCATACCAATGCTTGTAGGCACGCGTCAGTGCACTGCAAGATTGTGGTATACTGCGTGATTTAGAGGATGAATATGGGCAGTATAGTTTTTACAGTGATGCGCCAGCATCGTTGTCTTGCAAGTCGGGGTGAACTTGTGAGCGTTTGACTCCAATGGTGCCCTAGGGACTAGACGGTAGAAATGCGGGCATAAGGCCTACCATGCCAATGTGACGGTTGGGGATTAAGCGTGCTGCTCTTGACTGACACAGATGAATAACCAAGGAATTATACTTGGAAATTCGTGACATACTGTGTAGCTGATGTGTGGTGGGCGACGGAATCCTCAACAGGAACCAGTCCTGCCTTGGTCATATTACATTGCCTCTGGAAAGGTGTGCTTTGATCGCGAATACTGCATAACATAGAAAAAGAAGTTGCAACTATAAATTTATTGTCTTGTATAGCCATGGCTAACCCAGTCTCTGGAGTTTCAGTGAGGCGTAGTGAGAACTCGGAGGCCATGTCGTACGGCGCGCACATCACTGTCGTCAATAGCGGCGAGCAGCGAGACACCTCAGCGTAACAGGAATTATGTAAGAGTATTGTATAAGGGAAAACAAAAAAATAAGTAAAATAAATAAATAAAAGGGAAAGTACGATATACTAGGATAAGTTAAACTGTAGGATTTAACAATAACTAGATTATTATTGTGGGGGTTTTCTACCACAAATGTGGCGCGCGCCTGTTGAGATGCTATTTTTCAGGTCACCAAACCACAGACCCGAGATGGAGGGACGACGGGCGAGCGAAAGTAGCATAGTTGCATGTTTCTTATGTTGTTGTTGTGTGGTCTTCAGTCCTGAGACTGGTTTGATGCAGCTCTCCATGCTACTCTATCCTGTGCAAGCTTCTTCATCTCCCAGTACCTACTGCAACCTACATCCTTCTGAATCTGCTTAGTGTATTGATCTCTTGGTCTCCCTCTACGATTTTTACCCTCCACGCTGCCCTCCAATGCTAAATTTGTGATCCCTTGATGCCTCAAAACATGTCCTACCAACCGATCCCTTCTTCTAGTCAAGTTGTGCCACAAACTTCTCTTTTCCCCAATCCTATTCAATACCTCCTCATTAGTTACGTGATCTACCCACCTTATCTTTAGCATTCTTCTGTAGCACCACATTTCGAAACCTTCTATTCTCTTCTTGTCCAAATTGGTTATCGTCCATGTTTCACTTCCATACATGGCTACACTCCATACAAATACTTTCAGAAACGACTTCCTGACGCTTAAATCTATACTCGATGTTAACAAATTTCTCTTCTTCAGAAACGATTTCCTTGCCATTGCCAGTCTACATTTTATATCCTCTCTACTTCGACCATCATCAGTTATTTTACTTCCTAAATAGCAAAACTCCTTTACTACTTTAAGTGTCTCATTTCCTAATCTAATCCCCTCAGCATCACCCGATTTAATTTGACTACATTCCATTATCCTCGTTTTGCTTTTGTTGATGTTCATCTTATATCCTCCATTCAAGACACTGTCCATTCCGTTCAACTGCTCTTCCAAGTCCTTTGCTGTCTCTGACAGAATTACAATGTCATCGGCGAACCTCAAAGTTTTTACTTCTTCTCCATGACTTTTAATACCTACTCCGAATTTTTCTTTTGTTTCCTTCACTGCTTGCTCAATATACAGATTGAATAACATCGGGGAGAGGCTACAACCCTGTCTCACTCCTTTCCCAACCACTGCTTCCCTTTCATGCCCCTCGACTCTTATAACTGCCATCTGGTTTCTGTACAAATTGTAAATAGCCTTTCGCTCCCTGTATTTTACTCCTGCCACCTTCATAATTTGAAAGAGAGTATTCCAGTTAACGTTGTCAAAAGCTTTCTCTAAGTCTACAAATGCTAGAAACGTAGGTTTGCCTTTTCTTAATCTTTCTTCTAAGATAAGTCGTAAGGTTAGTATTGCCTCACGTGTTCCAACATTTCTACGGAATCCAAACTGATCTTCCCCAAGGTCCGCTTCTACCAGTTTTTCCATTCGTCTGTAAAGAATTCGCGTTAGTATTTTGCAGCTGTGACTTATTAAACTGATAGTTCGGTAATTTTCACATCTGTCAACACCTGCTTTCTTTGGGATTGGAATTATTATATTTTTCTTGAAGTCTGTGGGTATTTCGCCTGTCTCATACATCTTGCTCACCAGATGGTAGAGTTTTGTCATGACTGGCTCTCCCAAGGCCATCAGTAGTTCTAATGGAATGTTGTCTACTCCCGGGGCCTTGTTTCGACTCAGGTCTTTCAGTGCTCTGTCAAACTCTTCACGCAGTATCTTATCTCCCATTTCATCTTCATCTACATCCTCTTCCATTTCCATAATATTGTCCTCAAGTACATCGCCCTTGTATAAACCTTCTATATACTCCTTCCACCTTTCTGCCTTCCCTTCTTTGCTTAGAACTGGGTTGCCATCGAAGCTCTTGATATTCATACAAGTGGTTCTCTTCTCTCCAAAGGCTTAGCCATTTTGCACTTCCTGTCGATCTCATTTTTGAGACGTTCGTATTTCTTTTTGCCTGCTTCATTTACTGCATTTTTATATTTTCTACTCATCAATTAAATTCAATATTTCTTCTGTTACCCCAGGGTTTCTACTAGCCCTCGTCTTTTTACCTACTTGATCCTCTGCTGCCTTCACTACTTCATCCCTCAGAGCTACCCATTGTTCTTCTACTGTATTTCTTTCCCCCATTCCTGTCAATTGTTCCCTTATGCTCTCCCTGAAACTCTGTACAACCTCTGGTTCTTTCAGTTTATCCAGGTCCCATCTCCTTAAATTCCCTCCTTTTTGCAGTTTCTTCAGTTTCAATCTGCAGTTCATAATCAATAGATTGTGGTCAGAATCCACATCTGCCCCTGGAAATGTCTTACAATTTATAACCTGGTTCCTAAATCTCTGTCTTACCATTATGTAATCTATCTGATACCTTTTAGTATCTCCAGGATTCTTCCAGGTATACAACCTTCTTTCATGATTCTTGAACCAAGTGTTAGCTGTGATTAAGTTATGCTCTGTGCAAAATTCTACAAGGTGGCTTCCTCTTTCATTTCTTCCCCCCAATCCATATTCACCTACTATGTTTCCTTCTCTCCCTTTTCCTACTGACGAATTCCAGTCACCCATGACTAATAAATTTTCGTCTCCCTTCACTACCTGAATAATTTCTTTTATCTCGTCATACATTTCATCAATTTCTTCATCATCTGCAGAGCTAGTTGGCATGTAAACTTGTACTACTGTAGTAGGCATGGGCTTTGTGTCTATCTTGGCCACAATAATGCGTTCACTATGCTGTTTGTAGTTGCTAACCCGCACTCCTATTTTTTTATTCATTATTAAACCTAATCCTGCATTACCCCTATTTGATTTTGTTTTTATAACCCTGTAATCACCTGACCAAACGTCTTGTTCCTCCTGCCACCGAACTTCACTAATTCCCACTATATCTAACTTTAACCTACCCATTTCCCTTTTTAAATTTTCTAACCTACCTGCCCAATTAAGGGATCTGACATTCCACGCTCCGATCCGTAGAACGCCAGTTTTCTTTCTCCTGGTAACGACATCCTCTTGAGTAGTCTCCGCCCGGAAATCCCAATGGGGGACTATTTTACCTCCGGAATATTTTCCCCAAGAGAACGCCATCATCATTTAATCATACAGTAAAGCTGCATGTCCTCGGGAGAAATTACGGCTGTAGTTTCCCCTTGCTTTCAGCCGTTTGCAGTACCAGCACAGCAAGGCCGTTTTGGTTAATGTTACAAAGCCAGATCAGTCAATCATCCAGACTGTTGCCCCTGCAACTACTGAAAAGGCTGCTGCCCCTCTTCAGGAACCACATGTTTGTCTGGCCTCTCAACAGATAGCCCTCCGTTGTGGTTGCACCTACGGTACGGCCATCTGTATCGCAGAGGCACGCAAGCCTCCCCACCAACGGCAAGGTCCATGGATGTTCCTTATAGCACAGTAAAACTTAGACCTGCATAACAACATAATTGAATTAAAAGACATAGAATGTAGATCGTTGGCAAATGGTAGTTAATTCTTGAGCATGTCTACTGTCGATCTATATAATTAATAGTAATATTAGTGCGGGCCCGCACATTTAGTTCTTCATCCAATATAGCGTCACACACCATGTACAATAGTGAGATCGGTCTCTACACAAATATCAAGATAAATTATTTCCATGATTTTTGTTATGATAGCTACAGATAAATAACCATAAAATTAAAATTAGAGTGTCTGAAATGACAGACCATCAATGTATCATGATGTAAATTTATTATAACATAGAAGGTCATGGGGAAAAGTTAGGCATAAGATTTTTGTAAGAATTGTACAGATGATGGGGATCGTGGCAATGCAGAGGCCAGCCGGAGGTCATCGGCTACCTGCAAGAAGAAAGCGTCAGCGCGCTACCTGACGTGAAGTGCGCGAGAACATCCGGTCCTACAAGCTGACAGTCACCGGGCCGTATACCTGAGGTATTACGTGGGATAATCGCCGGGCCACAAGCGAAAGTGAGGCTGACCGTTGACACTGACACGCGACCCACACACGACTGCCTGCCAGCTCTCCAGACGCGGCAGCCGTTTGGAGGAATTCCCTGCGGCAGACCACGTTGTCGTGAGTACACGAAGAAGATCACATATCGTGTCAGAACCTGCGCCCCATGTGCCTCAGAACAGAAAGAGACGCTATATACTCACCTGTTTGGGTTTTTACAACTCACTAGCATTGGCCGATCTGCATACACAAAGCAGTATCGTGCCACACTAACAAATGTATGGTCTCATTTCTAACTTCTCCTCTCTATTAGAGAGCAGTTTTAGCAATCGTCGCTCCTAGTTCGATCCTGTAAGGATGACCTCACACACTTGTGGAGTCACTCCATGTGCCATCATCCCTCATCGAATTGCAATATTGGGAAACATAAAGTACTGTCCAGCGAGAGAAGAGGCCTAGACTAGTGATGTATCCCAACAAGTAGACCTCAGAGACAATTAATCGACGTGAGGAGAGCCTATCGCTGTGTCTTCCTACCATATTGCCGTCATCATATGTGTGGGTCTTGGTCCAATCTCAACAGAGTACTGCAGATGCTCCAGCATACCCTATTGCCGTTGCAACAACGTAGCAACAACACCCGACGTTTAGCCCTATGTGATGTCAGTAATGTGTAATTTGTGAAGTGCTTCGAATATTTCTAACAATGTGATTTAGTGCCTCATTCTCAGCACAGTCGTGAACATTGTGCAATGTGCACGCACAACTCGATGCCCCATGAACCTTGTTTTTTTTTCTTTCTTTTCTTTCTTAAATTTCTTTCTCTAGTGTTGTTTTTGTAATGTATGTTATACCTGGTATGTGGTTGTGTTTTACACTGTAATTCTTATTGCAAATTACTGTATTGTTCGCCACACCATGTTTTTTTTTGTATTTTGTATTTATTGTTGTGTGTATGTACACAGTGTGCCTGAAGTCCCCATAAACTGAAGCAGATACCACCACTGTCAATGTGAATGGACCATCAGGTCTGGGAACATTTTGTAAAGGTTATTCTTGCTGCAGGGAGACAGAATGAATCGGAGGTTGTAATTAGATTCTGAAAGCTCACAAAGAGATTGTTAACTTAAATAGTATCATGTGTGAGTGAGTTCAGGTTAGTTTCAGGATTCAAATTGTTGTAAAATCTTGGGCATTTAATTGTGGAGCACTCCAACTCTGATTGTAAAGAATAAATTGCTCCATATTTGGCTCACATGCCCGGGCCATATTTAGAGAGTGAATATCTGTGTGAATCGGTGTTTGGAAGGGGCTCCCTGGGTATGGATGTGTGATGTGAGTGTTAGAGTTCCATATTAAGAAGGTGAAGTTGGCTACATCAAAAATAATCCTCCTTCTATGAGCTGCATTTTTCAGTTGCAGTGATTTTCTTTATAGAGTGCGGCATGTGGAGTCAGTTTGCAAGATTGTTCTTGGCGATTGACTCACTACCTTGCTCCTAAGTGAGCCAACCACTCACCAATTACAATCTAAAATGGCGTAGGGGCAATGAGAGGTGGCATGAGCCCCCTCTCATATTTCTATCTTACGATTCTCCTCTCTAATTGCATGCAGTGAAAAGTTGCTATTCCTTCACACGCGGACTTCCCACGCAGCGTCTCTCGTCACCCGGGTGGTCCGGTGACAGGTGGGCTCTGCTAAGCCGACGGGTGTGAGGAGGTCGAGTGAATGCTTTGCAGACGCCGACATTGTCAAAAGACACGCCCGGAGGGGTCTGAAGTAGCGGCTGGGCTAGAGGTTCCGTTACTTCGCAGAATCTTAGCGAAAACTCTTTCTGGCGGGCTACCAGCGAGGCGTGGGAATGACTTGTGTACCCAGGCAGTTGTGGCGGGAAAATTCCCGCGCTTTCTGCAAAATAGTAACTGTGATTGGCTTGCTCAGGGCGTAGCTCCGTGACGTAGCAAAATCAGCGCAGAAATTGGCGCCAAGAATCTCCATTGGTGGAATGGTAGTGCTTCGGCAATGGAGTGGAATTTTCCGCCGATTTTCGAGTTGCTGATTGAAACGTTTAACCACGGCCACTGTGGTGGGGGCAGGAATGTTCGGTGTTCGGCATTGTACGGGTGCTCTGGGTAGTCGGCTCTCGCCTTTCGGTCGAGGACGTCGAAGCAACCAGCCATCGCCTGCGGTACGCCAGATCGTGTTCTTACAGTTAAGAAGACAGTTTGGTAATGTATATCCGCAGCACCGGCAGATAGGGATTTTCCTAGGTGATAATCAGAGCTCAGCAGAGCGCGCCTTTTCGTCTTTTTCTAACTTTGTTCTGTCTTGAGTAGCAGCAATTAATGTTGGGTTGGCTGTATGTTTCTCTTAAGATTTGAGTTGCAAGGAATTGGCTCCACATACCACTTCGTCATAATCCTCACAATCTAGTTTAGGGACAACTTCACATTCACAGCGTTTGTTTGAGTATCCAATTTGAGTCAATTTGATGTATTGTGAAGGTTTCAAGTGTTTTTGTTTATTATTTTGTGTTTAGTCTTAATAAATCATATTGTTATTTTGGACAAAACTTTCATTCTGTTAATCGGTAGAGCAACCCTATCATTCCTCACTATATTAATGAAACCTTCGTTTATTTAACTTATTTATCAAATTAAATTATTGCAGGTGCCAAACTCTCTTCTACTCCACTGGCAGGGTTGATTAGAGTCAGTTCGCGTATTTTTTTTATCCTTGTGCAACAGCAAAAGTCGGAGTTAGAATAGGGGGGGGGGGGGGGTGCTTAGAGCATCATTTACATATGTGGATTCTAGAAGAATTTAGTGTTAAATACACTTCTAGCCCCGGCACCTTACACAGTTGTAATGCATGTCTGAAGGAACACTGCACCTTTCTTCTTAACAATACCAATTTAACCACACAGGCACTGCAATATCGTATCAAGGTTATTTCTTCTTCCGCAACTGACTCCCTTTCCAAATTTCTCCTTGATTTCCCTTACTGATGTTACAATGTACAGATTGAATAACATTATAGGTAGGTTAAATCCCAGTCTCACTCGCTCCTCCAATATTGCTTCCTTTGCATGTCCTTCGATTATTATAACTGCAGTCTGTACAAGTATTTTTACTCCTGATACCTTCAGAATTCCCGAAGAGGGTATACCAGTCAATAGTGTCAAACGCTCTCTGCAAATGTTGTAAATGGTGGTATACCATTGTCAAGACTATCTTCTATTGTAGGTTATAGGGTCAGAAATAGCTTGTGTACTCCTACATTTCTCGAGAACCCAAAGTGATCGTCCCTTAAGTCGGCTGCTACCAGTTCTTTCAATCTATTGTAACCATGACTTACCAGACTAAGATGAAAATAATAACTCTAGATACATTTCCTTTGAACTGTACAATGTGGTGTGAATCAGTTTGAAAAGTTTTTGAGAATGTTACAGTGTAGGTTATGCTGAAAATGCGCGTCCTTCGTTTGGTTTCCTAAAACAGAACAAGCTAGCGATACAAAAATTGGACATGGGGTGGTAGTAAGGATCGAACTAAAGCCAAAGGCCGAGCAGTCTCGTGCGCTGTTATCTACGCTGTGACAGAAACTTGTAATAGCGTCCGGCGGGCCGCTTGAATCCGCGGGCGCAACGGCCTGCTTGGGTAATTTCAATGCTAATTGACTCAGAAACGGCCCAAGTTATCGAATCTTTTTCTGAGCATTTTCTCAGCACAACCTTCCTTGAAACAACCTTACAAGCTTTTCAGACTGTATCTGACCACCTTGGACATTTCTTCCATCTTTCAGTCTTCCCATCTTCACTTGGTAGTGTCTTGACATTTGAGTTTTAATAGTCATACAGGTATTTCTCTCTTTGGCACATAAGTGTACCTAATCTTCCTACTTGCTGCATCAATCTTTAGCTTGGTGATACATGATACCGTAGCTTTGCATTTATCGTGTAGCCATTCTTGATGCGCCATTTTACGCCTCATTTTTTAGATTGAATTTTCTCCCGCTGTCTAACTTGGTAAAAACTTGCGAGGTGTCGGGGTGGAGAAGAGTTTGTACCTCTTTAATTCAGATGAATTTTGCATGAGAACGAGACATGCACTCGACCCCCTCCTTATCTACCAGCTAATTAATTATGAGCACAACGGTAACGGAAGGAAATGATGGTGGACCCTGCTAATTGGTAGAATAAGGAGTGCACGCTCTCAATAATTTAATAAAATTTGGAATCAACTCAAAAAAAGAGAACTTTATCATAATAAATATCAGTAAATGGGATTCAGCCTATACCTACGAAATGATATGCGTTTTAAATATTACAATGAGATTTATTATATATCAGAACATAAATGCACATGATTGTCGACACACACAGTAAGTTAAAGGATAGGGTATACTGAAGTATTATGAGAATAAGTGTAGGTGCTACTACTCTCTGTGATGCAGTAGATTGACGATAATGACTGGAGGTCCTAATGAATCAAATGTTAATCTCCCACTGTATAGCAGTATCGCAATTAGTAGTGAGAGCTCAAATGGGATCACATGGAGAAACAAGCAAAGTGGACTTGTAGCAAAGCGAGCGCCCGTGCTACTGAGGGATTCAGTATAAAATTGATAAGGTCCTACAATGCCAGAGCCGCAAAATACTGTACCAGTACTGAAATCTGCAGCAGGTCGTCGGTAGGCAGCGTCCTGATCATGTAGGTGCCGACTTCTGCCGTGCAGCAACTCTGTGTCAACCCTGGCCGCGAAGGCTGTCCGAGATTTCTAAGTTCTTCCGAAAACGAGCGACCAAGTCGCAAGCCCGTCCGACTCCGACGAAGACTAGATCCCGAATCCCACCGCCCGCGCAACGCAAGAGCGAAGCTAACATTGCTTTACTCCATACTCTCCTCGAAAAACCGCGAATCAGCATTCAGTTCTGATTCCACAATTCCCCCCGCTGTCTCAGAACATCATTCGCGCCAATAGCGACCATTCCCTCTAATTTCGAGCAGGACTTTATGACGTCAACTAGCCTCAGTTTACCGCGCGGGTTTAGCCGATCAGTCTAAGGCGCTGCAGTCATGGACTGTGGGGCTGATCCCAGCGGAGGTTCGAGTCCTCCCTCGGGCATGGGTGTGTGTGTTTGTCCTTAGGATTCTTTAGGTTAAGTAGTGTGTAAAAAAATGGTTCAAATGGCTCTGTGCACTATGGGACTTAACAGCTGTGGTCATCAGTCCCCTAGAACTTAGAACTACTTAAACCTAACTAACGTAAGGACATCACACACATCCATGCCCGAGGCAGGATTCGAACCTGCGGCCGTAGCAGTCACGCGGTTCCGGACTGCGCGCCTAGAACCGCGAGACCACCGCGGCCGGCTAAGTAGTGTGTAAGCTTAGGGACTAATGACCCTAGCAGTTAAGTCCCATAAGATTTCACACACATTTGAACATTTAGCCTCAGTTTAAGTTGACCAATCATGCCTCTGCTATTCAGCTGGGGGCACTGAACTTGCCGTTTGACCGGCTACGAAAACAACCTGCCTAGACCACCAGCCATCCGGTGCCAGACAGTCGCACTTAGCAGGTCTCAGTCCACAAGTAATCTCCGAATCAAGAGGACAATGCAGTCGGTCGCTGCCAGGAATCTTCGTTCCGGACGCGCCGGAATGGTAAACACATAAACTGTGGCGACACTCAGACGTCTCGCAGCTCGTTTCGCCCTGCATACAATAGGCGGAACTCGACCGACGTCAGGCGCTTAAGCCTATTTTATGAACCCCACAGAATTCAGGGAATTGCAGCCCCAACCAGAAACGCAGTGTGCCGCGCCCTCCGATGCTCGCCTCGCACAAGCCACCCAGGGAAGTAAAACAACATGTTTAGGAATCAAGTGAAAAGTATTTTTTGAGCTCTCAGCAAAAAAAAAAAGGCTCTGAGCACTATGGGACTTAACATCTTAAGTCATCAGTCCCCTAAAACTTAGAACTACTTAAACCTAACCAACCTAAAGACATCACACACATCCATGCCCTAGGCAGGATTCGAACCTGCGACCGTAGCAGTCCCGCGGTTCCGGACTGCAGCGCCTAGAACCGCACGGCCACCGCGGCCGGCAGCTCTCAGTACAAATACGCTCATTACAATAATCTTATTCGTCTGTTACTACCGTGCAATGAGATAGAACATTAATAAAATAGATGAAAATGAGAGGCGACATGCAAAAGAGGGCATAGAACCTCTCAAAGTGTCTATATCCAAGATCACATGATTACTTCTTTCTTTTTGACAGCCGGTATTGACGGACTTTCCTGGCATTTTCTGACCAGAAGATGACAGTAAAGTCTGTCGATACCGGTTTCCAGTGATAAAGAAGTATTCATGCGATCTTGGCTATAGAAAGATTTTTTATTATTTTTAGTCGTCTATTTTCCTGACAGCTGCTTTATTTTCTGCATTTTTATATTGTCTCCTTTCGTTAGTTAAATTTAGTATCTTGTGTGTTGTCGAAGGAGTTCTATTCTGACTTGTCCATTCGCTTATTTGTAGCTCTGCTGCCTTTATTATTTCATCTCTGAGAGTTACCCGCTCACATTCTCTTGCATTCTTATCCTCTGTTTCAGTCAATCGTTGTTTAATGCGCTCCATTTGAAACTCTCGGAAACCTTCTGATCCTGTTAATTGATCCACGTTCTGTCTCTAATATTGTTCCTTCAGATTTTTTTATGGTTTAATCTGTAGTGAGATGTGACAAAATTAAATATATGTATATTAAAATTTTGTACATGCCTGGAGCAGCAACCGTAGAACCATCTTCTTGTACAAAAAGTATATGACCAGTAAGCTGCAAAATGGAAGGTTTATTAAAACCCCTTTACCATAGTTTCAACTTTTATGAAATCGTCTTCTTCGAAAGGAAATACTGAGAACTGGATTACTTATTGTGGCAGAGGTACGTTAAAATATAGCCCAAAGGCGCCTGTAAAACACACGTTTCGGCTATATTTTAACGTACCTCAGAACATGTAAATCAGTTGTCAATATTTCCATCTAAAGAATACGTTTTTATAAGCGTTGAAACAATGATAAAAGAGTTTTAATAAATCTTCTACTTTGCAAGTGACTGGATGTCGACCATTTCTACAAGAAGCGTAAACACTGAAAGTAAAATTTCACGAAGTACGTTTCAAAATCGGGCCACATGAAAAAGTAGGTACTGAAAATTGACCTATTTGGTCGTCTTTAAATACAAACAAATAACAAACATTGTGAAAAATGTATTTTTTTTTAGTTTCACCCCATAATTACAAGTGTCTATTTTATGAAATCCAAAACGGCATCAAATTTACAGAGTTTTCTTTTTCAGTCATGCGAATCAGTTTAAAAAACTTTGTGTCGAGAAATAAGCGTTCAAAGTTTTGAGTACTTTTTTGTGTACATAATGTATATAAACACTAATCTGCTATTCCTGGACCATACAGTAAGCCCGTCTTTTCTTCGTAGATCTCATTTTAAACAGTGCGAGTCTTTTTAGTTGCAGTTCCACTTCGACCCTGCTCTGGAATGACGCACTTCTCGTCCCTTTTCGTGGTGAATGAGCAACATAAGGTACCCATAACGACTCTCATTACTTTAATGTTATGCGGGGCACCCTTAAATTTGTCGTTAAAAGTAAAGCATGCCGGATTGTTAACAATTTGGATGACTTTTACATTAGAAAACATGACTTTTTTTTGAGCAAAAGTCCAAGTTAAAAATTCAGTGCCTCATTGTTATTCTGCGTATGGGTTCCAAAGCATCTGTCCCTCAAATTGTCGTCAGTCAGATGTCTGTACACATCAGAAATACTTCAATAACTTCAATCCACAGTGTTGGCTTATGATCAAAAGTATCCCGTATCCCCTTCACCTCGCATTGCTTCCATTTACATCAACTTTCAGAACAGTAATCTCGTTGCGGATTGTCATTCATTGAAATCCTACGATTAGGTGACCACTTTTTCCACCTCACTTTTGTCGAAAGCATATACTTGAGACGCCTGGCGGTCTAGTACAACGCCTGTATCGATATTTTCTTCTCTAATGTTATGATAGCTTTACAGAGAAAGGGATATAGATCGGAATTAAAAACGACCCAAGCGCTGCTAGCAGCTAGAGTAGGCTTCTGCGCGCTACCATTGAAACGTAATTTTCAGCTATAACGACCCATTTCCCGACAAAATCCTGCCGATTACATATTCTTAAGACTATGAGGAGTCAAGATATAGAAAAAAAAATAAAAATAAAAATAAAAAATAAAAAAATACTGAAACGCCGTACCAGAAAACACCCTTAAACCAGCATTAGCAAATATCATATTGTGCCCTGTACATAATTCTACCAGGTGCCTTCTCCTATCATTTCTTTCGCCAGTCGATGTTATTAATCCATATTAGTACGAAAGGACCATATGGTTAAAATATTATTTACTATATTTATTAATATAAATTAATTTACTATTTTGACAGTATTGGCCTTCTCTTCCATTTCTTACTATTTAATTCCAGTCCCACATCACAATAAAATTTCTTCTCTCCTAACGATGCGAGTAAATTGTTTTTCCTTATCATACATTCCTTGCAACGTCTTCATCATTTGTGAAATTAGTAGGCATACAAGCTTGAACTACTGTGGAGATTGTTGGGTTCGTGGCTACGCTTAAAATATTCTACGAATACAATATTCTCTTCATATAGTAGCGCACCAATACTCCTATTTTCTTATTCATTATTACACCTTCTCCTGCATTGCCCTTACCACTTCAATTTTAAATTGTGTAACAATATCTACCAGCGGTAAGGTTCACTGTTCGTCTGGCGTAAAGCACACAGACAAACTTCCTTCATGTGATTAGAAATTCTGGGGTGCTAAGCAATTCAAACGTTAGTCGCAAAAATACTAGTGTTTTTCTTGTTCCAGTCATTTACTCATGAAGCTGAGTTATGACACAGATCTTGTGGACGCTAGTTAACTAGTATTCATGAGGACAGAAGAAACCTCGAAGTCTTAAAATATTTTTGGACTTTGTTTTATATTATACAGTCACTTCTTCTTCAGCGTTGTTCAGCTGCGTTAGACTGTTTGATATTTTCTAACAAGTATGTAGTAACCTGGGAAACGAAAAGAGTAGTAAGAAACACTTTCCTTTTTTTCAGTGGCGAAGTATATACAGAGCTGCATTTTCTCAAATAATCCATTCTCTATCGTTGATTCCTGTTAAATGCGCTAAATTATAAAAGTTGTAGGAACAGCGATAAATGACTATAATGGATAGTACAACCAGTTGTCCCGCGCACTCTTTGGCATCATCAACAAATACCACAACATACAGACCTAGAAAGCACAGTTGCAGCATTTCTTCCACATACAAGCTACGTGACCATAATCAGCCACAGATTTAGTCATATCTTTTACGCTGAGTAACATTTATTTATTTTTACAGAAGATTGATTACTGATCACTGAAGTAATCGGAATAACTGTGAAGTAAACAAAGAGGCAGTTGCAGAAAGTGAGGTCTGGCTAGGTACAAACTCGGTTTCCCACCTAACCCTGGTATTCGCAAGAATGACAATAATTTTGATGTTACAAGAAAATAGTTCAGATCTGTCTGATGACTTGAACACATACACTATGTGATCAAAAGTATCCGGACACCTGGCTGAAAAGACTTAAAAGTTCGTGGCGCCATCCAACGGTAATGCTGGAATTCAGTATGGTGTTGGCCCACCCTTCGCCTTGATGACAGATTCCACTCTCGCAGACATACATTCAATCAGGAGTTGGAAGGTTTCTTGGGAAATGGCAGCCCATTCTTCATGGAGTCCTGCACTGAGGAGAGGTATCGATGTCGGTAGGTGAGGCCTGGCACGAAGTCGGCGTTCCAAAAGATTCCAAGAAGTTCTTTAGGACTCAGGCCAGGATTACGTGCAGGGCAGTCCATTACAGGGATGCTATTGTTATGTGACCAGGCCGCCACAGGCTGTGCATTATGAACAGGTGCTCGATCGTGTTAAAAGATGCAATCGCCATCCCCGAATTGCTCTTCAACAGTGGGAAGTAAGAAGGTGCTTAAAACATCAGTGTAGCTCTGTGCTGTGATAGTGCCACTTAAAACAACAAGGAGTGCAAGCCCCCTGCATGAAAAACAGTACCACACCATAACACCAATGCCTCCGAATTTTGCTGTTGGCACTACACACGCTGGCAGATGACGTTCACCGGGAATTCCTCATACCTACACACTGTCATCGGATCGCACACAATGCACTGTGATTCGTCACTCCACACAACGTTTTTACAATGTTAAATCGTCGAATGTTTACGCTCCTTACACCAAGAGAGGCGTCGTTTGGCAATTACCGGCGTGATGTGTCTCACCTTCCGCCTAACTGTTATAGTACTTGCAATGGATCCTGATGCAGTTTGGAATTCCTGTGTGGTGGTGTGGATAGATGTCTGCCTATTACACATTACGACACTCTTCAACTGTCGGCGGTCTCTGTCAGTAAACAGACGAGGTCGGCCTGTAACCCTTTGTGCTGTATGTGTCCCTTCACGTTTTCACTTCACTATCACATCGGAAATAGTGGACCTAGGGATGTTTATGAGTGTGAAAATCTCGTGTACAGACGTATGACACAAGTGATACCCAGTCACCTGACGACGTTCGAAGTCTATGAGTTCCGCGGAGCGCCCCATTCTGCTCTGTCACGAGATCGCTGATATGGAATACCTGGCAATAGGTGGCAGCACAGGACACCTAATATGATAAACGTATGTTTTTGGGAGTGTCCGGGTAGCTGTGATCACGTACTGTATTCTGAAAAAAAAAACACAGATGTTACTAGCATTTTTTAAATGTAATTATAACTTATTTTGCACTTCAATGGCAGATCTGTTTGGATCAGATTTAATGATATACCTGTTTTTCAGATCCAACAATAAATTACGTAGTAAATCTGGAGAGGATGATTACAAATTTGGACGCACCAGAACCAGCGCCAGAACTAAAAGCACAAGAAAAAATCGACAACAACATGAAAATAATGTTTATAATCAAATCTAAAAGGTATTGTAACAGAAGAGCGATTCATTGGAATAATCTGAAATATTACAACTGTGGGATGAATCTGTCTATCTCGACACTGGGTACAAGAGGAGGAGCCTCACATTCTGCAACACACTGAAGTCTTCACCCTAGATGTTTAGGCTGGAATCAAGATAATAAACAAAATAGTAATTCAGTATTTCTAGATTTCGATAAGGATATTGACAGCATTCCTCAGAAGCAATTTCTAATCAAATGGTGTGCCTATACAATATCGTCACAGCTGCGTGACTGGATTGTTAATTTGCTATAAAAAAAGTTCACAGCTTCTCGTAATTGACGGAGAACCGTAGAGTAAAACGGAAATGTTATCTGACGTTCCCCAGAAAAATTTTATAGGCACCTGCTGTTGCTATTTTGTATACAAGATTTAGAAGACAACTTGAGCAGTCTTCTTAGGACGATATTGTTTGCATATGATGCTGTGTTTCACTGTCTAATAAAGTCATTAAAAGATCAAAACGAGTTGCAAAATCATTAAGACAAGGAATTGTGCAAAAATAATTAAAATTGTGAAGTCATTTACATGAGTACTAAAGAGGATTCGTTAAATTACGACTAACCGACACATCCCACAAACACAATAGAACGAAACACCTAAGGATTACTGATACGAAAAGCTTAAATTGGAACGATAGCATAGGTAATTTAGTGGGAAGGCGAACGAAATAATGCGATTTATTGGCAGAACACTTAGAAGATGCCACAGGTGCACTAGAGAGACGGCCTGCACTACGCTTATCCGTCCCTTGTTAGGGTATCGGTGTGCGATATGGGATCCTTACCAGACGGTATTGAGCAAACACATCCAATAAGTTCAAAGAAGGTCAGAAGTTCAGCTCGTTCGTATCGTCGCGAAAAGGTGAGAGAGTAACACGGATATGTGACTTGAGTGGACGGGAGGGGAGGAGGGGAGGGGGGGGGATCGTTAAAATAAAGGCCTTCTTTGTTGCGACAAGATCTTTTCATGAAACTTTAGTGATTAACCTTCTCCTGCGGATACGAAAATATTTTGTTGACGCGAACCTACGTAGGTAGAAATGATAATCGTAAGAGAAATCATAGTTCGCACGGAAAGGAAGTGTTCGTTAATCCCGTGAGCTGTTCGAAAGTGGAACGGTAGAGAAAGAGCCTGATGACGGTCCGATGAACGCTCTGCCAGGCGCTTATGCGTGAATTGCAAAGTAGTCACGTAGTTAAACCTTCCTTGTCAGCTCAAATAGAGCAGCTTTCTCATCAAAATACTAGACGCACTTAGTTGAAAGGGCAGGTACAGTGATTTGTACTGCCGCGAGCGTGTTTAGTCGAAGTGTGCGCGATGCTTCATTGGACTGTGATCTAGAGAGTAAAAATACGGGTACGTGGAAGACTGACATTTTTGCACTGTTGTTGCTGCCCTGTGAATGGTAGACCACCCTACAGTTTACTCCTCTCTCTGTTGAAAGTGATATAAACAACACGCATTGCTAGTTTCCGTGAAGAACGGCAGAAATTTCCTGGTAGAGTTGAGAGGACACCCTGTGTAGCACTTTTTCTGTTGGTAATTTTAGGCACCATTGCAACGACCACACTGATGATGAGTCCGAATATATTATTGATCTGCCTCACACCGCTTCGACTACAGTGCACTGCGTGGGGGAGAAATGAGTTCAGGCGTTCAAGTAATAGTCGACTGTCACGGAGGAGAATTTGAAACTGCTCCGTAACTAGCGCGCCTCAACTATTTTCCGCCCTAAGCTTCTTCGACGATGTAGAGGCAGTCGCCTCGCCAACGCCTTCGTGAGAGCCTTATCGGCGCATCGGCGACCACAGGTGGCCTTGGCGGAGCCCCTCGCGTGTTCTGACGTCGGAATGAGACCTCTTCCTGCTGGGGAAGGACCATTCCTGGAACTGCAGCCACGTAATTGCGGCACTCTCTCCAGGCTGCGAGATGGAGAGATTTCTGTACATACTAACGACTACCTGCCGAGAGGCTCATCATTGTGTGACAGTGCCTGAGGGCACCGTGAAACAAGTCTCGTATCTTTGTATTTTAATCCGTCACAAATTTGCCGTTTCATGCACCAAGGGATGTTAAATTCTTCATATGAAATTGCGTTAGGGACGTGCATGTCGGCGGTGTCTGCAGAACAATCTTTTCATTTTAGTCTATGAACTATGCTACCACAAAAATCTTTAATTATTTCCCAAATAGCATTGCAGACAGCCAACCAGCATTTAAAACCAAATTTAAAGGATTTCTGAATGACAACCACTTCTACTCAATAAATTAATTTTTAGATTTGAAGTAGTAACTAAAAAAATTACGTCCTGTAAAGAAAACTTAGGTTAATTTGACAAGTTCCACATCATTACGAAATGTCGTACCGTATTCATGATCTATGAACAAGTATTAATGTCATGTAACCAGAATATACGATGCAAACTTCACGAAAATGTTCTGTTTCGCTGTGTCGATACAAATGCTATCTTTTTCAAAGCTTAAGATCAGTAATCAAAACAAAGCTAGGAAACTACAATAAAGAGGTCACATTTGGTGCGCACGAAGTAGCACCAACACTCGCCAGCTAAACAGTAGTCAAAACACTAATCTCTTCGGTAAAGAGCAGTCGGAAGTAATAGACGATACCGCGGTGTCGTGTGCCAGACTTTTTGTTGGATATCTTCCGTTGTCACTCCAGACGACGTAACCGTCTTCAGAGATTCAACGAGTGCATTGATACTTAAAATAATTCTCATTATTTGTTCCATCTTAGTAGCATATCTTTAGATGCTTAGATCAGTCTATATCATATACAGATCCAAGTAATTGCAGCTCGGGGTAGCCGCACGGTCTGGGCACCTTGCCAAGGTTCGCGCGGCCCCTCCGTCGGACGTTCGTCCTCCGTCGGGCATGGGTGTGTGTGTTGTCCTCAGCGTAAGTTACTTTAAGGTAGGTTAAGTAGTGTGTAAGTCTAGGGACCGATGACCTCAACAGTTAGGTCCCTTAAGAAGTTACCACAATTTTTTTTAAGTAACTACGTCAGCAGCCCTTCTTAACTACTCAGAATCCCTTATCAGAGTACTGTACTACGATATGTGGATCTGGGTAGATTGTAGATTGGTTGGTTAATTGATTTGGGTGGGGGGGGGGGAGGGGGGAACCAAACAGCGAGTTCATCGGTCGCGTCGGATTAGTGAAGGATGGGGAGGAAGTTGGCCGTGATATTTCAAAGGAACCATCCCGGCGTTTGCCTGAACCGATTTGGGGAAATTACGGAAAACCTATATCAGGATGGCAAGACACGGATTTGAACCGTCGTCCTCCCGAATGCGAGTCATGTATGCTAACCACTGCGCCACATTTCTCGGTCTGAGTAGACAAGACGGGTTGCTGACCCAACTATTTAGATCAGAAGATGATCCAGAGTGATCGAACCACGTAATCTAATTAAAAATGTGCAACTGAAACGGAACAACAAATGAGAGTTATCTTAATCTTCCGGTATTTCATTGTTTTTTCTCTCTTCCTAGCGTCTTGTCTAGACCTTTAACGCTCTGGGGGCGGGAATTTTTCCTCATTCCAGTCCCTCCAGAACAGCTTCAGGTCCACTCTGCCTGCAGTAAAAGAAGCACCGGTGATCTTTCCCTGCGGTAAAATGTAACTCGGACGATGAGCCCGAAACTCACCTCCTCCTAGAGCTGCCGGGAAAAAAAAGCTGTACTCCAGCTGCAGTCACGGCAATAGCCCACACCAAAGATGTGACCTTTACATATCGATACAGAATAAGCTCTTTAGAGTCAACAGCCTGACTCTACGCCGACAGAACCTATGTCATGATACCCTCGGATGTACTCGGAATATTCTAAGCTGATGATTACTACTATTATTACACAAAAAAGGAGTACAGCTTGAGGACGTAATTTTCCGCTATGCCGATAGAGCTATGATTTTTCTGTAATAACATGTAATTGAACTATCTCTTCTGTATAATCAGGCAAGTATTCAAAACGCAGGTAAAATACTCACGTAGAAACGTCAGATTGGATACTACGAAGTAAAATGTATAAGCCCTAGCTTAAGAGTAACAAAAGCTCCTACATCCTCACTACAGACCGGCCAAAACAGCAAGGCGCGTAGCCAGAGGTTTCCTTTCTGCTGAAGACATTTCGATGAATAAGTGCGTGTCCTCTGTTTGTGTCGTCTTTACCTATACCTTTAATATTCGTTACCGAGAAAGATTAAGAGACTCGAGAGATCACAACGCACGTGAAACTTGATTCGACACTGACCAAGCCTTGTTAAGTTCTACTGTGAAATAATACATACCCCTTATTGTCATCCTGGGAAAATTATGAAGTAGTAATTACGAGAGAAACACGGACGTTTACTTTGGCGCTGGCTTCCTAATTACGTGACCACGCACGTAGGGGATTAATGTTTCAAAGGCTGATGATTGTGCAGTTTTGCTCCACAGAACAAGCGACTGTACTACTTTAGCAACGAAGTTAAATGAATCATCGATGGAACCACTCAGATTTCTCCTTAGTGTATCGCATCGAAAATGCAATCCATCAATCAAAATGTAGATATAATTCTGATAATTAGTTAGTATGTTACTTGGGAACCTATGCGATTCAAAGATCATCGTATGATTTACAGCGAATTAAAGAGTAAGGGGTCAGTTTATAGGCTGCTTACTGGCTATTTTGCTAGAGAAGAATGCTGAAGATTAGATGGGTAGATCACATAACTAATGAGGAAGTACTGAATAGGATTGGGGAGAAGTTTGTGGCACAACTTGACTAGAAGAAGGGATCGATTGGTAGAACATGTTCTGAGGCATAAAGGGATCACCAGTTTAGTATTGGCGGACAGCGTGGAGGGTAAAAATCGTAGAGGGAGACCAAGAGATGAATACACTAATCAGATTCAGAAGGATGTAGGTTGCAGTAGGTACTGGGAGATGAAGAAGCTTGCACAGGATAGAGTAGCATGGAGAGCTGCATCAAACCAGTCTCAGGAGTGAAGGCTACAACAACAACAACATCACGGGCTACTTACAAATTACTAAATAGCACTGCGCCTTAGGTAAAGATAATCTGGAAAAGAAACTATTATTTTGCGCTACTTACGTTACAAGTGAAACAAGAAGTTAAAACAACAAGGTAAACTTCTTTGCCTACGGTACAGTATTAAACATGCATACAGTGATTAATGATATATTCTTCTACTGAATACAACGAAGTTTACAGAAGACTGAGTTTACTTCGGATTGGAAACTTACATTTCTATGTGTCAGATATTTTATTTTGTTTAGAAAATGACCTAAGATTTTTGTGGTAGCATATTAAACCCTATCGAACTTCTCCCTTAGCCAGTGACTGTTTTAGTAATGAATAATCAATGAAACTTTTTCTTCTAGTGCAGTTACTATTAACATGATAATCTCTCTGAAATTTTCTTCAATTATTCATGTTGAATTCCTCTAGCGAATTTATATACGAGTATTCTGATGGAATGAAAGATGTACCTGACTCCTTCAAGTGGCCCTTACAAGCTAACGTAGGGGGACCATCACCCAATACTTTCAACGGTAGCTTCTGTGCTGTTAACACTTTCTTCGCATCGGATGGGTTATCTCAGATAATTGTGTCATAATGCGTTAATGAGAAGAAAATCTCAAAAGATATTATGATGTTTATTCGTTTCACTATAACTAGCAGTTACGCGAAGAGTGAACGGTTGATTAGATTAGCAGTTTGAGGAGATGGGTAACACTGCTTTTCCTATACTCGTAGAGGGAAATCCTGAGGTTGTGCCTTAAACAAGGGCACTTAATTTCGTAATCCACCTGAACACTGTTCTTAAGTTGGGCTTTAGACGCCAGTTTTTAGTATTTGTGTTTCTTTTTCCACTTAGGTCAGGCACACTCCTCCGGAAATGTCTTTAAACATAATTTTGCTCTTAAATCTGCCTATTTCGAAATTATAGTCTCATGTAAACATTTTTCCAGTGACGTAATACTATCATCATTTGTGTCATAAGCAGCTATTCGTGGATTGTTGTTGAAGCTTCTTAGTTAAACAGTATTGTCGGTGTGTACTGGCGAGCGAGTTTTTGAGTTTCTGTGGATACCTGCGTAAATGCCGTAAGAGAAAATGGAATATCGACAGGGATAATGGAGAAACATACATAGAGAGGAGAGGGGTAGAGTTCAGTGACCTCTAGCAGTGACTGATGGCTCCCATTCATCCTTCCTCGAGAGAAGCCTATTCGTGATGTCGCTAATACCTGCTTGATCGATAGCTCATTTAGCTGCCAGTCTTCTGTTTCTCTTTTTCCTAGTCAATCATCCCATATGACGCGATGTATTTGCGTAGTTCGACCTCGAATACGACCTTCAAACGGGGTCACATGCTAAGCTTACGCTGCAGACGTCATCGTGTTCCAGGAAGCGAAAGCTCAGTTCTCTCTACCGCCTTCTACGTTGATTTTGTCCAGGCTGTACTTTCCTCTTACTATATTTCCAGTGAACTGACAAGCTGTATAAGAGTTTTATTACTGGTTCAAGAACTGACTACTCTCTTTGAGGTTAAAAAAAGCTTCCTGTAAATTTCTTATTAGCTCGTACTTTCGTACTTATTTATTTGCATCTAATTTTCTTCGAATTATTCTCCATTTGTTTCATATCCTTGACAATGAGTCTTCATCGCATTTGTTTTCTTAGTATTAACACGCTCTTACTTCGGTATTATCTATATACTTCCGTGTAAGACGAGACGTAAGAAAAACGAAGGACTCCTGCCCTTTATGTTCCAGATATAGACTGGTACGCTGGAGTTCATTTTAATCTAAATAGAGCCTTTTAGCAACAGGGTGATATTACTGTTCTCAGACATTCAAAAAATTCATTTGACTATTTCTTGTTGTGTTGTACTGCCTATTTCCTTCACATCTCCAGTGTTGTGGCCCATACACTGCATTTTTTAAGTATTCTAGAGTTTAAAAATCACACTTATATTAAAAGTTATAATTCAGAAGACACTAATATTAACAATTAAGTTACTCGTAAAACCTATTGCGACAGTGACAGTTTGCGATAAAAGTTCCAGGTTGTGAACCACAATGCCACAATTAAGACACTCACACAATATTAGAGTTTAGGATCTTAGATTAGGGATTAATTAACTGAATCATAAATATCTTCCGACTTGTCACCATTGGACAGTCTCAGCATAATTTAAACAATTTCCATTCTAGAAACATTTATTATTAATCATGTAGCTTAACAAAATGGTGTTAAGATTTCAGACACCCTGTTTACTTCCTCTTGTTATTCCGTATACCAATAAGCCTTTATCTTTCATAATAATGCTGTTATCTTCAGATTTGTGCGATAACTATGCACTTTCTTACCACGGACATTTATGCGGTTATTTGCATTGAACCCTTTTCATGTATAGAATGCCGAAATCTCAAAGTCTTTTGCTACTTGTAGAAGATTGGATATCGTTAGGTCTGCTCAGATTCTTATTCCCCAGTTATCAATTGCCACCGTTATCGGACTGAATGTTTCAGGAGAGACGAGAACAAAAGTAATCCATCGTTGACACCAATTTCTTAATTTATGAGCGATTGACGTGAATGTGTACAACCGAGGTAGAGATGTAGCGCCTTTAACCAGTAATCAAAACGTCCTTGGTCCCAGCTTCGAACCCAGCCACTACCTAAATTCTGAATAAAAATCATCTGTAATCGCGGCCGAAAACTTCCCGGATAAAAAGTCAGACACCTTCTGCCAACCGCTTTATCAAAAAGGGCGGAGGAGAGGACATAGGTTCAGGGCTCTCTCTTGCCATTGGGGTAGGAAACTGTCCTTTAAGGGCGGAAGAATCAAGAATGATCAACGGCATGATCCAGAAGGCAATGGAAACCACTGCGGTAAAGATAGATAATTTTTATCCACAGGACATATGGTTGTAGGTGAAAAAGTGTCGTGATTATTTCTCCTTTGGCAAAAGATTCTGGATTAACCCTCCGTTCGGATCTCCGGGAGGGCACTGCCAAGGGGGTAACCGCGAGAAACAGATGGAATACCAAGGAAGTGATGACATTCTATGATTCGGAGCCTGGAATGACAGAAGTAGTACATGTAGTACTAATGCTAGAAAATCTAAGGCTCAATCTGGATATAGAGGGGGTCAGCTGAAGTAAAATGGAAAGAAGGATTTCTGGTCATACCAATGTAGCGTAATGTCGTCAGCAGCTGAAAATGGTATAACGGGAGCAGGATGTGTTATAAACAGGGAGACAGCGCAGATAGTGAGTTGCTCTGAATAGTTCAGTGACAGGGTTGTTATCACCAGATTCGACAGCAAACCAACATCGAAAACGACGTTTGTCAACGTCACAAGCAGGTGACGAACAGATTAAATATATCAGGATACTGAACGAGTAATTCTGTATGTAAACGGAAACGAAAATCTAATAATCATTGGTATTTGAGTGTGGTTATTGGGGAAGGAATACACTCCTGGAAATTGAAATAAGAACACCCTGAATTCATTGTCCCAGGAAGGGGAAACTTTATTGACACATTCCTGGGGTCAGATACATCACATGATCACACTGACAGAACCACAGGCACATAGACACAGGCAACAGAGCATGCACAATGTCGGCACTAGTACAGTGTATATCCACCTTTCGCAGCAATGCAGGCTGCTATTCTCCCATGGAGACGATCGTAGAGATGCTGGATGTAGTGCTGTGGAACGGCTTGCCATGCCATTTCCACCTGGCGCCTCAGTTGGACCAGCGTTCGTGCTGGACGTGCAGACCGCGTGAGACGACGCTTCATCCAGTCCCAAACATGCTCAATGGGGGACAGATCCGGAGATCTTGCTGGCCAGGGTAGTTGACTTACACCTTCTAGAGCACGTTGGGTGGCACGGGATACATGCGGAAGTGCATTGTCCTGTTGGAACAGCAAGTTCCCTTGCCGGTCTAGGAATGGTAGAACGATGGGCTCGATGACGGTTTGGATGTACCGTGCACTATTCAGTGTCCCCTCGACGATCACCAGTGGTGTACGGCAAGTGTAGGAGATCGCTCCCCACACCATGATGCCGGGTGTTGGCCCTGTGTGCCTCGGTCGTATGCAGTCCTGATTGTGGCGCTCACCTGTACGGCGCCAAACACGCATACGACCATCATTGGCACCAAGGCAGAAGCGACTCTCATCGCTAAAGACGACACGTCTCCATTCGTCCCTCCATTCACGCCTGTCGCGACACCACTGGAGGCGGGCTGCACGATGTTGGGGCGTGAGCGGAAGACGGCCTAACGGTGTGCGGGACCGTAGCCCAGCTTCATGGAGACGGTTGCGAATGGTCCTCGCCGATACCCCAGGAGCAACAGTGTCCCTAATTTGCTGGGAAGTGGCGGTGCGGTCGCCTACGGCACTGCGTAGGATCCTACGGTCTTGGCGTGCATCCGTGCGTCGCTGCGGTCCGGTCCCAGGTCGACGGGCACGTGCACCTTCCGCCGACCACTGGCGACAACATCCATGTACTGTGGAGACCTCACGCCCCACGTGTTGAGCAATTCGGCGGTACGTCCACCCGGCCTCCCGCATGCCCACTATACGCCCTCGCTCAAAGTCCGTCAACTGCACATACGGTTCACGTCCACGCTGTCGCGGCATGCTACCAGTGTTAAAGACTGCGATGGAGCTCCGTATGCCACGGCAAACTGGCTGTCACTGACGGCGGCGGTGCACAAATGCTGCGCAGCTAGCGCCATTCGACGGCCAACACCGCGGTTCCTGGTGTGTCCGCTGTGCCGTGCGTGTGATCATTGCTTGTACAGTCCTCTCGCAGTGTCCGGAGCAAGTATGGTGGGTCTGACACACCGGTGTCAATGTGTTCTTTTTTCCATTTCCAGGAGTGTAGAAGAAGGACTTACGGGAGAGTACGGGCATGGCAGTACGAATAAGAAAGGAGAAAGATCCATTGGATTCTGCAATAAATTTCAGATGATGATAGCGAATACTCTTTTCAGGAAACAAAATAGGACGAGATATACTTGAAAATGACCTGGAGACAGCGGAAGACTCTAGCTGGATTACATCGTGGTCAGACAGAGATCTCGAAATCAAATATTGGATTGCAAGGCGTACACGAGAGCAGACACTTACTCAGACCGTAATTCTGTAGTGGTGAAGAGTAGACTGAATTTTAAGATAATCATCCAGAAGACTGAATGTGGAAGAAAGCGGGTTACGGAAGTACTGAGGAATGAAGAGACGCCTTTGAATTCGCGAAGGATGTGGATACTGCGATAAGGAATACCTCAATAGACACTTCAGTTGAAGAGAAATGGACATCTCTAAGAGGGGAAATCACAAAAGCTGGAAAGAAAAACGTAGTTACAAGGAGTGTTACTGCGATGCAGCAACATTACAGAAAGAATACTGTAGTGGTTCGACGAAAGAAGCAAGTTCAAAATTGTTCAGGAAAATTTAGGAAATACAAATCCCTTAGGAATGAAATAAATTAAAATTTGGTTCGACGAAAGAAGCAAGTTCAAAATTGTTCAGGAAAATTTAGGAAATACAAATCCCTTAGGAATGAAATAAATTAAAAGAGCAGGGAATCGAAGGCTAAATGGCTGCAGAAAAAGCGTGAAGAAATCGAAAAAGGAATGATTGTTAGAAGGAGTGACTCAGCATATAGAAAAGTCAAAATATCCTTCGGTAAAATTAAAACAAACGACGGTAACATTGAGAGCGCATTGGGAATTCCCATGTTAAACGCAGAAGAGAGAGCGGATAGGTGGAAAGAGTATATTTAAGGCTTCTTTGAGGCTGCGGACTTGTTTGACGACGTGAGTGAAGAAAAACTGGAGTCGAAATGGAAGACATAGGAGATCCAGTGTTAAAGTCAGAATATAAAAGAGCTTTCGAAGACAAGATCAAGCAAGGCAGCAAAGATAGCGAACATGCCATCGGAATTCCTAAAATCAGTGGGAAAAGTGACACGTAAGCGATTATTCAAGATGGCGTCTAGAATATATGATACTGGTAACTTAACATCAGACTTTCGGGAAAGTATCATCCAAACAATACCGAATATACCAGGGGCCGATAATTGCATGCTTAACAAGAATAATAGCCAGAAGAAAGGGAAATAAATCTGAGAATGTGTTAGTTGACGATAGTTTGGATTTAGTAAGGGTAAAGGAATTAAAGGTACAATACTGACATTGCGTTTTATAATGGAAGAAATACTGAAGAAAAATCAAGAAACGGTTGTAGGATTTGTTGACCTAGAAAATCGTTCCACAATGTAAAATGGTGCAAGATGTTCGAAATTCAGAAAAAAACCAGGAATAAGCCGTAGGGAAGGACGAGTAATATATAGTATGTACAGGAACCAGGAAGGAACAATGAGACTGAATGACCAAGAACAAAGTGCTCGATTTAAAGAAAGGTTTAAGACAGGAATGCAGCCTTTCACCCCTACTGTTCAATCTATACATCCAAGAAGAAATGGTGGAAATTAAAAGAAGAAAATGGTTCAATTGTGGTGTTAAAATTAATAATGAAATGATATCAACGATAGGATTCGCTGACGTCACTGCTGCCCTCAGTGAAAATGAAGAAGAATTACAGGATGTGTTGACTGGAATGATGAGTCTAATTAGTACAGCATATGGATCGGTAATAAACCGAAAAAAGAGAAAGGTGACAAGAAATAGCAGAAAACGGGTTTAGAAATAAATTTAACATCATAATTGGTCATCACGAAGTAGAAGAAGTTAAGGAATTGTGCTACCTTGGAAGAAAAATAACCCATGACGGACGAAACAAGGAGGACATAAATAGCATACTAGCACACGCAAGGGGGCATACATGGTGAAGAGAAATCTACTGGTATGAAACGCAGGACTTACTTCGAGGAAGAAATTTCTGAGAATGTACGTTTGCAGCACAGCATTGTATGGAATTGAATCATGGACAGTGGGAAAACCGGAAAAGAGGAGGGTTGAAGAGCTTGAGATGTTGAGTTGCAGAATAATGTTGAAAATTAGGTGGACTGACTAGTAAAGAATGATGAGGTTCTCCAGAGAATCAATGAAAAAAGATGCGTACACTGACAGGAGGAAGGGACAGGATGATAGGACGTGTGTTAAGACACCAGGAATAATTTCTTTGGTACTAGAGGGAGATGTAGAGAGCAAAAACTGTAGGGGAAGACAGAGACTGGACTACATCCAGCTAGTGACTGAGGACGTAAAGCGTAAGTGTGATTCTGAGATGAAGAGGTTGGCACAGCACAGGAATGCGTTGTGGACCGAATGAAACCATTCGAAAGACCACTATCTGAAAAAATTAATGTCTTCAGCACTTCCAGACGATTCTGAAGTAGTGGTGATAATGCCGCTCGTCTTTTCAAACGACTATCATCGAAAACTAGCTCCATTTTTTCGCAGGCTCGCTGTATACAATAGTAAAATCAGCTTAGATCTTGCCTTAAATTCTTTCCTTAGATCTGTGAAACTGTGACGTCTCATATGCTTTCCGTCTTCATTAGTAGATAGGAATTATGGTTGAAAGCTTTCAATAAAATGTAAGAGTAATAATTCGGCTGTTAACCTCTGCCTCAGATAAGATAGAATGCACACCTAGGCCTCCTCCTTTAAATTTCTCTCTTCTGCAGTGAAAAAGGAAGATTATTAGTTAACAATCTTCATTAGCGGTCCGTAGAGAGCGAACAATAGCGAGAGTTATGTTCCGTCTTTATGCAAACGCATAGGTAAAATGTCGAAGACCGTCATAATAGTAATTTATGGCAGAACAGACGTACGCGTGAGGGTGTATATGCTATTTGCAAAAGAGATTTACAAGCCGCATACTCGAATATTTTGTACGAGTCTTCAAAATGTAAATAAAAATCAATGTACATAGGCAACTTTGTTAATATTGTCGCAGCGGAAGCTGAGAGGTACCGTTGTGTAGTTGTTATGATACTAAACTGTTGAATAAAGAGTCGTGAGTTCTAAACTCACCTGGCTTCTACCATTTTAATTTCTATGTTCGGTTCGGGTACATTCTAGAAGTATCCACAAATGTCAAGAATATTATACTGAAATGTTCCGTAGCTGCATATATACTGTATATGTTCTGCCCGGAGGCAGTTCGCTCCGCGCTCTTGTATGAGCAAGTGCTGAATAAACCTTCGTTAAGTGAAGTTAGTGTTCGTCATTCATCTTATTACACCTTCTTCTACGTGACATTATTACATAAACAATACGAATCCTGTTTAAAGGAGTTGTGGAATATCATTGTCCTGGCTACTTTATCTTTGTACCTATGTTTATATAATATCACTGATTGTCTTGTTGTTATAGTTACGTAAACAAACAATCAGTTAATGATCGGCTTCTACTACCATACTTTCTGACCTCGGCGGCGACACTTTCTGGTGACGAAACCCACGGTCTGGGAGCCCGTGGGATATTACTGGATGATACTCTGTCACCTTCTTGCCACTGACAGAGGAAGGAGCTGTTACAACACTAAATAGGTATGATGCAAGTGCGCCTGTAGAGTACCCACACTACACGGAAGATTGACACTGCCCACACTGCTCTTGCGGCTGAGAAGCAAATAATCGCGGCGCATGGCGCAAGTTGTTACCGTTAGAAAAACACAAGGAAGTTTCTTGTCCAGCCAAAAGAGGATCATATGGTTGTGCGTATTTACTTTAAAATTAATCGTTAATTGTCACATGCCGTAGGCAACTAGCATTTGTGGACAGCAGCGAATTGCTTCACGTAGTCAATCTTCGCTTACCTGAAACAGTGGAATATTTCGAGCGAGCTAAGAGCAATAATGCCTCCCGAAAAGAGACAAGGTTTGAAAAGAAAACAACTTCATCACTGAAATCTACCGCGACGACAACAGTGTTCCCATCCTAACTGCCATTTCCGAAGTTGAAATTATTTTCGTAAGATCTGCTTTAAATTTAAATGTCTTTCCAGTGCGGTCCATGATCAGTATTTTCACATTATATGAGAAGGGATCTTATAACACATAGTACCAAAGTTCATCATCTTCTAAATACCGATCCACTGAAAACTTATAATTTGCACAATTACCACGTCAGGTGAGTTTTCCAGTGTGATATTTATTTTGTTTGTAACTTGACATCTTGTGTTAAATGAAGAAATATCAGTCCACATATACGATTGCAGAATTTACGTTATAATTCCTAACACAAAAGACTTTTAAATTGACCTTTTAATGACTTCTTACGATCGTTATCACAACCTACGCCAAATAAAGCTCCGATATTCTGAAGGAAATTTATGCTCTTGTTTTTAATTCAAAAACAGAAAATCAGAAAAATATAATTTCAAGAAAGACAGAGAGTTCCTCTAGTGCTTATCGGCTAGATATCTGCTGTGTATGAACTTCTACAGCCGACGAGTATTTATATATATATCGTAGTCCGTACTGAGAGAACATAAAATGATATTTACAAACTTGCAGCATGCTGCAGGTGTAAGTCCGCCCTATGTGGTGTATATTGCTTTGATTACCGCAGGGGCAGATTCTGAACATGGACTATCGTCTGTATTTGTAATACTTACAGCACGGACGGTTTGAAAATGGACAGAGGTGTCCGAAACTGGTCACAATCAAGAAATAAAAAATACATACTTCTCACTGCAACTTATGACGGAGTTACACCCACTTATTTCAAGTAAAACGATATGTATCCTACGAGTAACATGAACATTTCTGTCTCACTCTTTAATTATACTTCTTTCGTTTTTCGAAAATAATTCGAGAATATCTATTCTCATATTTCTGTTTTCAGTTTAGGTCTGAGCTCTCTTTGTTCGTCTTGTAATGCGTCTCCAAATCCTACAATCCCCATCCCGGTGAGTCAGATCTGTTTTATTTCCGTTTGCCGAACATGCTGCAAGTGAAATGTTCCTCAAATAGCGCTGCCACTAATTTCATACCACACAGACGCCCAACTTACTATGTCGCTTCTGGTCTTATGTTCAACTTTAATAAACACAATACTTTTTTAGTTGTGACGTAGATGTTCTGTATCAGCTTTCTTTGTCCTTCTCATCTTTAATGAACACTGCCTTCTTTGGGAGCCCAGAAACTCATAATTATCTGAGAAACGGAAATATAAACGGCAGTAATTAAACTGTTGATAGATGTGTTCTGTTTCTCAGCCAAGGTAGGGAACTAACGAAGACAATAAAACAAGCCACGTAGTTTTGACGGGGATATAACGTAAGAATAGCATCGATGTGGCTGAAAAGCAAAAATCGGTATAAAAATATAGATCTCCTGCTGTCACCAGGTTTCGTCGAGGTGTCATTAAGAAAGATTTCCATATGATCTACATTATGCACAACTCCTCTTACTTGGTCAAGGACGTTTAGAACACTCGTGTTTTGTTCAGAGATGATTCGGAATCTTGTCCATTATCTCTATAGTGATGTCCAATTTGCTTATGATTATGGAGACAAAAATAAGAGGAATTGTCATTATATCAAAACCTTGAGTCTCATTTCAAATAGGTACCCCACTCATACAATTATAGTCGGTTCGTGACTTTGATCTACCCTCAATATGGTGGAAAAATTATACGTTTAAAGCCGGCGGCAGGCACAAAACGTCATCTGAAATTGTACAGAATGCTTTCTCAGATAATTATTTTGAACGATTATTTCGTGAGCCCACTCGAAGCGTAAATGCTTGCGAAAGCATACTTGACCACTTAGCAACAAATAATCCTGGACAAATAGTGAGTATCGTGACGAATACACGGATTAGCGACAACAAGGCAGTTGCTACTACGCTGAATGCCGTAACTCCTACAACTATCAAAAAGAAACGCAAAGCATATCTATTTAGAAAAGCTGATAAAAATTCTCTTAATGCCTTTTTAAGAGAAATTCTGCACTCCTTCCGATCTGATCATGTAAGCGTAGAAAAGTTGTGTAATGATTTCAAAGAGATAGTATCGACAGCAATTGAGAGATATATACCACATAAGTGACGGTACTGAGCCCCCATGATACACAAAACGGGTCAGGACGCTGTTGCAGAAGCAGCGAAAACACGATGCCAAATTTAAAAGAACGCAAAATTCCGAAGATCGGTAAAGTTTTGCAGAAGTTCGGAATACAGTGCGTATTTTAATGCGAGATGCTTTCAGTAATTTCCACAATGAAATTCTGTCTCGAAATCTGGCAGAAAACCCAAAGAAATTCCAGTCATATATAAAGCACACCAGTGGCAAGACGCAGTCAATACCTCCACTGCATGATAACAACGGTGAAGTCACTGATGACAGTGCCACTAAAGCAGAGTTATTAAACACGATTTTCCCAAACTCCTTCACCATAAAAGACGAAGTAAATATTCCAGTCAAGAACAACTGCCAAGATGAGAGACATAGAAATAGATATTCTCCTTTCGCAAAGCAGCTTAAATCCCTTAATAAAAGCAAGGCTTCCGGTCCAGATTGTATACTAGTCAGGTTCCTCTTAGAGTATGCTGATACGATAGTTCCATATTAAGCAACTGTATACAGCCACTCGCTCACAGGAAGATCCGTACCTAAAGACCGAAAAATTGCTCAAGTCACACCAATACCCAAAAAGGGAAATAGGAGTAATCCGTTGAATTATAGGCCCATATCACTAACGTCAATTTGCAGTAGGGTTATGGAACGTATACTGTATTCGAACATTATAAAGTACCTCGAAGAAAACGGTTTACTGACACGTAGTCAGCACGGATTCAGAAAATCTCGTTCTTGCGAAACACAACTAGCTCTTTATACTCATGAAGTAGTGAGTGCTATCGACAGGGGATGTCAAATTGACTGCATATTTTTAGATTTCCAGAAAACTTTCGACGCCGTTCCTCACAAGTTTCTTCTAACCAAACTGCGTGCCTATGGAATATCGCCTCAGTTGTGCGACTGGAGTCGTGATTTCCTGTCAGAAAGGTCACAGTTCGTAGTAATATCCGGCGTCCCCCGAGGTAGTGTTATAGGCCTTCTATTGTTCCTGATGTATATTAAGGACGTAGGAGTCAATCTCAGTAGCCGTCTTAGATTGTTTGCAGATGATGCGGTCATTTACCGTCTCGTAAAGTCATCAGATGACCAAAACTAATTGTAAAATGATTTAGATAAGATATCTGTATGGTGCGAAAAGTGGCAATTGACCCTGAATACAGAGAAGGTGAAGTTCTTCACATGAATACTAAAAGAAATCCGCTAAATTTCGATTACGTAATAAGTCACACAAATCTGAAGACTGTAAATTCAGCTAAATACTTAGGGATTACAATTACAAATACCCTAAATTGCAACGATCACGTAGATAATTGGCAGAAGACTTAGAACGTGCAACTGGTCTACTGAAGAGACTGCTTATACCACGCTTGTCCGCCCTATTCTGGAGTATTGCTGTGCGGTGTTGCTATAGTGTTAATCATGGCCCGTAATCTTTTTGAAGAATCATTAATAAGCCCCAGCATTTTCTTTTCCTTCTATCTGTACTTTACAGAATACTGGTATCTTCATTTTCATTCTCCGCAATTTCTGATGCCATCATTTCACTTAAGATACAATTTTTTGCATAATTTCGGTAACAGTAAGACAAGAGTGTTTCAGGTCAAATTATCGAGAAAAACATCTCTTCCAGCCGACTTTGGATAGCCAATATAGCGTAATTTTATATCGGTCTTTATTTTATTGCTAAGTAACGTAACATTTCGAAATTTATTGGCAATGTGTGAATGACAGATAAGTGTTATTGGTAAACCAGTAACATAACACTACGGCATTGTAACGTGAAATATGAAGGAGAGAAACAAAGCTCCAGCAGAAATTCGATCTTGTGTGTTCTACCTCAGCACCGAGGGGACCTCAATTGCTCTTCTTGAGTTCGTCAAAACTTTAGCAGAGATTTTCGGACAAATTGAACATTTTTTACAAAAAGCAACCCTTGCCACATTACAGTACTTCCACTCGTCCATACGATAGCATTGTGAACTAAGTTTTAAATTTTGATGGGCCTTGCTTGTTATTCCCATGTACCCTACACATATATAGATAATATTTTTATTGTGTACTCTTATGTTCATGATCGTTCAGTATGTGACAAATACATCTTACCAAATGTGATGTCCTGTAGGAAGATGAATGAATAAATAAAAGCAATAGTTACATGGCATCCTAGTATTATATTATCAGTGGTTTCTCACAAAGCTTGGTGTAATCTTACATCCTTTAAAACCTGAAAATGAAATTAAAAAGTAAACTCTATGCCATGTAAGTACGAGTACATTGTAACAAATGTTTGGAAAACGGTGAGGACCTTCAAGGACACCAGTAATTATGGAAGGAAACACCAACGTGTCACGGCAGCATTGAAGAGGTGTAAGAAATTATTTATGAAAAGGACTTAAGAACATTTTATTTTTTATATCTATGTATTCCTAACGAAACCTTGTTGTTCAACTTTTCCTTTATTATCTACGTGACTGCTCGGATAGCCGAAATCCTTCCTTTATCCGATAACTTATTCCAGAATAATCTTAAAAATCATTGAACCCCACAAATAATATTTTCCTTACCATTTCCAAACCCATTTTCCGAATAATGATTTTTATAGAAGGAATATCTATGGGGTGAACGCAGCGTACTACGTGTGCCGCCAACGTTAGGCGGGATTGTCACTTAACTTTGGTATAACGTTGTTTTTAACACTTTGTGCAAAGTCCGGAACTTTAATTTGCTCTCTTTGTGAACATTTATTTATTAGTAACAGATATTTTGAATCATCACTGATGCTAAGAAAGTGAATTGAAATACTTCAAAGGATGAAACGAGGAAAGCTTAAGGGGAAACCTTACGATACACTCAAGGCGCTTGGCCTGGAGGCAACGTCTGCTGAGACGGAAATGCTGTTTCGCTCACTCCGTAGATATTTTCGTTCTACGGAAAACACAAGCATCAGTGCACTTCACTTACCTCTTGCCTGGCCATCGCTGGCGAAAGAAAGCGTTCCGAAAAATGCCCTGTTTTGTGACTGTTTCATTTTCACCTTCGTATGAGAGTTATTCTTACATTTATGATTACGCTGTTCCGAGTATTTATTTCAAGGTTGTAAGAAACAAAATAAAGATTTTGTAGTGTCGTCATTCGTACGATCTGTCGTGATCGTTCCCACATAATTAAAAAAATGTAAGTGTATGTAGGTGAGGGCATTTATTTATGGAACAAAAGAGAAAGTTACAACATGCTGTCGCAAATTATAAAGCCGCAAAACATTCGTTATTTTATTCTTTAAACATCTCTCCTTGACTACAGACCACAGAAAGGTAACGATTATTCTGTCGCGGGGAGAAAATAGTCCTTTCTTATCTATACCTTATAAAGGGTAATTGTAACTGAACTGTTCTACGCAAATCTCCTGGGCCAAGTAGATACATAAAATACGTGAGAACCAACAGGGATTCAACGCTGCAGCTCATAAACATGCTCCGGAAACGATCAGCAGATGAATTTGAAGGACGAATTATTGGAAAACATATCCCATCCAACAGATTTAGTTCGCTTGACTTACTCTCATTCTCACATTAAAAGATTGTGGTGCAATGCTAACACATTGAACTACCATTACAGAGGACGGCGATTCCAAGCCGCGTCCGCCCAAACAGATATAGTTTTTCCTTCGCTTCTCTATAGCACGTATCTTAGATTCCCGGATACTTCCTTGAAGGAGAAATGGCCAGTTTCCTTTCCCACTCTTCCCGAAGCCGAACCTCTGCTCCGTTTCTAATGACGTCATCGACGGGATGATAAGCCAGGATCTTTCTTCTTTCGGAGTCATATAGCTTGAAGGACAAAATAGACCAACATCCCTAACATTGCTTTGCTGCAGAATCCTTGAACATATTCTCAGTTTGCATATAATAAATTTTCTTGAGACCGATAAACTTATGTCCACGAATCAGCGTGGTTTAAGAAAGCAATGCTCGTGCGAAACTCAGCTTACACTGTTCTCTATGCTGCGAACTATGGACGAATGGGAACAGACAAATTCCATATTTCTGGATTTCCGGAAAACGTTTGATAGGATCCCCATTGCAGGGTTTTAAAGACGGTACGAGCGTATGTAATAGGATAACAGATGTGTGAGTGGCTTGAAGACTTTTTACGTTGTAGAATCCAGTACGTTGCCTCGGCGGCGAGTGTTCATCAAAGGCAACGGTATCGTCAGCAGTGCCCCAAGGAAGTGCGATAGGACCGCTACTTCTCTTTATATACGTAACTGATTTGGCTAACACAGTGGGTAGAAATCTGCGGTGGTTTGCTGGTGATGGCATGGAGTACGGGAAGGTGTCAAAGTTGAATGACTGTAGAAGGATACAAGACGACTTAGACCAAATTTCTAGTTGGTATGATGAACGACAGCTAGCTGTAAATGTAGAAAAACGTAAGTTAGTGGGGGATGTAACAGCCACATTTATTAAAGTAAAAATCTAAAATTTTGCTTGTGTAAAAAAAAAGAGCTGTGTTTTGACGGAAAAATGTGCAGGATTAATATTTTGCCAGAAATTTGAATTTAAAATTTTTTTATTGTCTTTTTTATAAAAAGCCCTAACCCGAATTCTAATCATGCAATTAATCTGAAAATTTTATTGTAGTGTCCTGAGAAGGTTAAAAGACCCCTGAACTACAGTTAGTAATTTATGGTACAAATTTTATCATTAACAGAGTTTTTAATTTTGCACATCCAATCATCTAAAAATCAGATTGCAGGATCTCCTACTTTTTAGTTCCAGATAGACAGCAACACGTTGCGTACAGTTCCTGAAAATTTTGTAGCATTAGCGCATACGCTTTTTGAGGACAGACTTCTAATAACGTAAAAAACGTAAAACAGAGAAAATGAGGTTATAAGATTTTCTTCTCATACTTCTACATGTAATAAGTTTAACTCAGTTTTAAAATCCTCCATACTAATACTCCTCGTCCTCCAGGCTTCTCTACTCTTCGAATCTGCCTGGCCTGTATTTGCAGGTAAGACACTGATACGTCAGTAAAATGCTTTTGTTGTAAACGCACCAGGATCTATAGCACCTCTCTTCAGCACATCAATTCTGCTATTACTTCCGTAATTGTAGCATAAAACTGCATCATAGACACCTATTCTGAGTACTTCAAGTCCATAGAGTGTTCTATTTGAGCATCTAAACCAAATTAAATTATTGAGGCTTTCATTTGCATTATGTGTCTTTCCTTGAAGACACTTTCTCAATAAATCAGGGATGGCAAGACACCTGCATGTCGGCTTCATTGCATTCAAAACAGGTTCTGGTAATGAGTGTTTATGTGAATACGTCTCATTTCTGCTGTTGAACTTATACCAATCGTCTCTCGGACACAGACTGTGCATTCGCGTTTCGTCAGTGGATAGTTTGTGGGAAAAATTGCCCACACAGCACGCCTCATTGCCTCTAAATTATGTGTGTTTTTCCTTATAGCTCTGAAGAGAAAGTCTGCCTTTTCCTCCTAGTGGTTTTCCATCCTCAAGTACTTCACCTTTCTTCTCTTTGAGCAAGCGACGAAGCCTACCGCCAAGATTCTTTTGGATGTGGCCAACACGTTCCAACTTTTCTATTGTTGTATTGTATGGATTTTTATCTGTTACTGCTTGGAACGAAGAGGAGTCCCCAACACCAAGGTATTTAGTATATCTAACACCATACTGGTGCTCAGATGTGGAGAACATCCTCACAACTGCAGCAGCCTCCATGCCCCCAGTTGCGCGACTATAATTCTTAGAGCATACTACTGCAGGCCTTCCTTGCCACAGTTTCTCACTGTCTTCATTGTTGGACATTTTCCTTGTTGCACACTGGTGGCAGCATTTAGACATAATTTCTACATCTAAAACTTTACCCGAGTCAATACCAATAACAGATGCAACTCCATACAGAGATGTGTGACCCCTTTTCATTCAGGGCCCATCTACAGACACACACAGATCAGTACCATTTGTATGAGATTCACTGTCATGAATATCTACCACAGGATCTATTTCTTTTTGTTTTATTTCCACCAATTCCTCCACTGCTTTCTTCATAGAAACTTTGAGAGTATCGCATACAGCATCAGGTATTCCTTTATTTATTTTTTTCAAACGTTGCACAAGGTGGAGGCATGTTCAGAAAACCATACAATAAATTACCTCCTTCCCTGCCCTGTCCAAGACATCTCAGAGCATATGAAGCCACATGAATTTCAAAAATGGATCTGAGCACTATGGGACTTAACATCTGAGTCCCCTGGAACTTAGAACTACTTAAACCTAACTAACCTAAGGACATTACATACATCTATGCCCGAGGCAGGGTTCGAAGCTGCGGCCGTGGCGGTCGCGCGGTTCCAGACTGAAGCGCCTACAACCGCTCAGCCACAACGGCCGGGCACATGAATTACAAATTAATTTGAAATCACAAGCTACTCCCACTCTTCTTTGTTCAACATCAATCACAAGTGCCGTATTTTTACAGCTAACACACGAAGATGAAAACTTTATAGCCTGGCAGAGAAGCTCTAAATCAATAACTCTGAATCCAGTGGAATCCATATCAACATCGCTCACGCACCTGTACAATTCTCCTGTCCCAAGTTACCAAGCTGAAGCTGAGAGCTTATGTTCTTCATTTAGAGCTGCTTCATCTTTTTTGTTGGTAAACCGATTTCCATGAAACCTCCGTTTCCTAAACACAGTTTTTCCACCACCCATTATGCATAAATCTTGACTTCCACGTAAAGGTTTGCGAAGTCAACCTTCCACTTACTAATATGTGTTAGTATTGTCAAAACGTAAATAAACCACATGCAAGAAAGTTTTCAGGAAAAGGTATAGATGTCAGCCATGGATATAGACGTCAGCCAAAGATATCGAAAGAAAATAGCCTTCACACTGACAAAAATTTCGCTGAAGCAAGCAGTTTCCCAAATGTCGGATAAGGTGTGAGTGGCCGCCAGTGCAGAGTTAATCAGTTTAACAACTTAAAGGCATTTCTAAAGCTGCTGTCACGATAAAATTCACACACAGCATAGATTAAACTGTGTAGATCAAATATGATTTTTTTGAAAAATCGACTTTTTGGACCAAAATCCATTACATCACCCCTTAATGCGGATGAGTAGAAAAAACAAACTCGTAATGTTCGTATGCAGCATTAGCAGTGTCCTGCTTGACGCAGGTACGTTGTTTAAGTATCTGGGTGTAACGTTACGAAGTGATATGAAACTGAACGAGGGTGGGAGGATTGTGGTATGAAAGGCGAATGGTCGACTTCCGTTTATTGGGAGTATTTTAGAAAAATGTGGTTAATCTGTAAAGGAGACCGCATGTAGCACGCTAGGGCCACCGATTCTTGAGTACTGCTCGGGTGTCTGGGATACGTAGCATATCGGATTAAACGAAGATATCGAAGCAATTCAGAGGTGGGCTGCTAGAATTGTTGCCGATGGGTTCGAACAACAAACAAGTGTTACGGAGATGCTTCGCGAACTCAAATGGAAATCTCTGGAGGGAAGGCGATGTTCATTTCGAGTAGCTCTATTGAGATAGTTTAGAGAACCGGCTTTTGAAGCTGGCTGGAGAACGATTCTGTTGCCTCGAACATACAGTGCACATAAGGACCACGAAGATAAGATACGAGAAATTATGGGTCGTTTTAGTACAATGCAGACCAATGGTGACACTGATAAAGGTCACACAATATGCCATAGTAGATATTGTTATTAAAACACTCCCTCTCGCCAGCAAAAAACTTTTAATAGACTCGTTTCAGTAGATAAGCAGTCTCAGCTTTTGGGAGCACCAGACAACGCCTTGAAATGCTGTCTACTACATGATCTAATAATAATGGCGACAAGCTGTCCATTTTGTTGGAGACAACTTGGGAAACTTGTATTGATGTTTTCAAAATACAAGTAATTTGAGTAAGTGATAGGAACTACCGATTTATAACGACCCTACATATCTGTGGCAGCTACAATTTTTTCTCTTATGGTGCAGCGATTGGTACCGTTACAGTGGCTACGTGCCTAAACAATCTCTCTGATAAGATCTATCGTTTTCTTTTGTCATCAGTCTTTCTGCACAATTTGATACGGCCAGCCATGATGTCGACGATTGTCCTATCATCCTATTTCTTTCCTCGCCGATTCTGTGGAGCTCCTTAATCCTTATCAGTCCACTTGAATTTGAGCTTCCTCTTGTAACACATCTCAAACGCTTCGTTTCTCTTCTTTTACGGTTTGCCAACGGTAACAAGGCGGTGGCATTCTTCAAACGTACACTTCCATAAATTTGTTTTTCAAGTTTAGATACGTTTCTGATACTAACAGACTTCTTTTGGCGAGGAATCTCTCTTTCATTATACTACCCGGTGGTTACAATTAAATTGCAGCTATTTACGGAGGTCCGGTGTCGGTCTGCAATTATCGTATGGCAGCGAAACTTGATAAATATGCTATTAATGGGGAACTGACATACGTTGGAAAAGAATTAGTTCCAGTTTTGGCCACCATGTGCAAATCTGACGCCGTACGGCATCTCGTCGACGTCTCCTCTGGTCATATTGAATAAAGTCTGTAAGCGACAGTTAATAATAAAATCAACATTATACCTTTCTCACTTGTTTAACCTTTTATGCACACGTCCTGTTCCTATTCCATTACATATGGAAACATTTCTATACCTCTTTCTTGCATTAAAAGCGCCAGGTTGGCATCTAGCGAACAAAATTGGAACTAATTTGTTTCCAGCATAAATCGGTTCCACATTACCGCATTAGAATATATACCAAATTTCGCTGCCATACAGTAGTTACAGCCCATACCGGACCTCTGTGAGTAGCTGCACTTTAATTATCACCAACTGGTAGTTGCTTTTTATAGACCCTTTGCTTCGTCCGTCATACAAGAGCAGGCAAACGAAAACGAGACAGATGGAAAAAAGTAAGCAAACTGTTTGTTATCACCATAACTTTTAATACGTTTATGCCAGTGTGAGACACGACTATCAGTGAGTTCATGGAAAAATGTTCGCGGTAGCATACGAAAACACGATTGTACGCGGCGTGCACCTATTTGTCAGAAGCAAATCGACGGCCACGTATGTGTTTCTGCAGGCCTCCAGAACCTTCGAAGTCGCATGCGTAGAGGTCGGGACTGTTTGGAGGACGAAACTTCTGGACCATAGTCGAATCAACCTTGGCAACATATGCGAACTCTCCCCATGCGGACTCCATATTTGGGGAGCCGTAAAGAAAGACATTCGTGGACGTCGATTTGCTTTGGGTGAAGAGGTGCAGACAGGTTAAAATATGTCATTGTCAGGCCTCTCTACAAAATGGGGGAAACCACAGATGTCAATAATTACCGGCCAGTATCCTTGCTTACAGAATTTTCAAAATCTTTGAGAAAGTAATGTACTCAAGAGTGGTTAGTCATCTCAACAGTAATGGGATACTTAATAAATCACAGTTCGGATTTTAGAAATGCTGTTGCTCTGAGACAGCAATATACAATTTCACTGACCACATGATAGAGTCTTTAAATAGTAAAATGACACCAGTAGGAATATTCTGTGACTTGTCCAAAGCATTTGATTGTGTGAACCATGGCATTATGTTACAGAAATCACAATTCTATGGTATAAATGGAACAGCATATGAGTGGTTTCAATCATATCTACAGAACAGGAAGCAAAAAGTCTCTTTATATGCTTCAAGTGACTCAAAGGAGTTTGCCACTTCATCTAACTGGGGCGAAATTATATTAAGTGCTCCACAAGGTTCGATCATGGGTCCCCTCCTGTTCTTGATATATGTGAATGAGCTCCCTTCTTATGTGAAATAAGATGCTGAACTGGCACTGTTTGCTGATGATTCAAGCATAATTATTAATACGGTTAAAGAAAGTCCGATAGAAAATGATACAAATAAGCTCTTTGGAAAAGTTATCAATTGGTTTTCTGCGAATGGGCTTGCTCTGAATTTTGAAAAAACACAGTACATCCAATTTTCTGCTGCAAAAAGTATAATTCCTTCAATAAACATAACACATCAAAAGAAGTCAGTAGACCGGGTAGTATATATAGATGAGTTGGGTAAAATATTCCGGAGGTAAAATAGTCCCCCATTCGGATCTCCGGGCGGGGACTACTCAAGAGGACGCTGTTATCAGGAGAAAGAAAACTGGCGTTCTACGGAACGGAGCGTGGAATGTCAGATCCCTTAATCGAGCAAGTAGGTTAGAAAATTTAAAAAGGGAAATGGATAGGTTAAAGTTAGATATAGTGGGAATTAGTGAACTTCGGTGGCAGAAAGAACAAGACTTTTGGGCAGGTGAATACACGGTTATAAACACAAAATCAAATAGAGGTAATGCAGGAGTAGGTTTAATAATGAATAAAAAAATAGGCGTGCGGGTAAGCTACTACAAACAGCATAGTGAACGCATTATTGTGGCCAAGATAGACACGAAGCGCACGCCTACTACAGTAGTACAAGTTTATATGCCAACTAGCTCTGAAGATGATGAAGAAATTGATGAAATGTATGATGAGATAAAAGAAATTATTCAGATAGTGAAGGGAGACGAAAATTTAATAGTCATGGGTGACTGGAATTCGAGTGTAGGAAAAGGGAGAGAAGGAAACGTAGTAGGTGAATATGGATTGGGGCTAAGAAATGGAAGAGGAAGCTGTCTGGTAGAATTTTGCACAGAGCATAACTTAATCATAGCTAACACTTGGTTCAAGAATCATAAAAGAAGGTTGTATACATGGAAGAATCCTGGAGATATTAAAAGGTGTCAGATAGATTATATAATGGTAAGACAGCTTGAAAGGAGGATATAAGATGAACATCAACAAAAGCAAAACGAGGATAATGGAATGTAGTCGAATTAAGTCGGGTGATGCTGAGGGAATTAGATTAGGAAATGAGACACTTAAAGTAGTAAAGGAGTTTTGCTATTTGGGGAGCAAAACAACTGATGATGGTCGAAGTAGAGAAGGTATAAAACGTAGACTGGCAATGGCAAGGAAAGCGTTTCTGAAGAAGAGAAATTTATTAACATCGAGTATAGATTTAAGTAAGTCGTTTCTGAAAGTATTTGTATGGAGTGTAGCCATGTATGGAAGTGAAACATGGACGATAAATAGTTTGGACAAGAAGAGAATAGAAGCTTTCGAAATGTGGTGCTACAGAAGAATGCTGAAGATTAGATGGGTAGATCACATAACTAATGAGGAGGTATTGAATAGAATTGTGGAGAAGAGGAGTTTGTGGCACAACTTGACGAGAAGAAGGGACCGGTTGGTAGGACATGTTCTGAGGCATCAAGGGCTCTCAAATTTCGCATTGGAGGGCAGCGTGGAGGGTAAAAACCGTAGAGGGAGACCAAGAGATGAATACACTAAGCAGATTCAGAAGGATGTAGGTTGCAGTAGGTACTGGGAGATGAAGAAACTTGCACAGAATAGGGTAGCATGGAGAGCTGCATCAAACCAGTCTCAGGACTGAAGACCACAACAACAACAACATACAGATGAGAATCTTAATTGGAATAGTCATATTTTGGATCTCATAAGGCGACTAGGCGCAGGAACTTTTGCAATCAGAATAATTACCAATTTTGAGGATGTAGAAATTAGTAAGCAAACATACTTTGCATACTTCCACTCTCTGATGTCATACGGAATAGTATCCTGGGGCAACTCAACACTTAGACAAAATGTATTCACTGCTCAAAAGAAAGTAGTTAGAATGATGTGTGGGGTTCATAGTCGCACATCTTGTACGCATCTGTTTCAAAGTTTAGGAGTCCTTACAACTGCTTCATAGTACATTTACTCAGTAATTAAATTTTTTCTCAACGACATGGACCATTTTAAAATCAACAGCGACATTCATGATTACAATACCACGAAAAAGAAAGACCTATACTATCCTTTACTTAACCTATCTTTGGCACAGAAAGGGGTAAAATATGCTGCTCTGAAACTTTTTGATAAATTACCAGACGAAATAAAATGTCTGACAGACAGCAGTAATAGTTTCAAAAACAAATTGAAATCATACCTCCTTGACAACTCCTTCTATACCATAGACGAAGTCTTGAATATGAGTAAATAAATCTGGAGATATAATATATGCATTTTGTGCCATTTAAGGGAATAGGATAGATAATAGAAATATTTAGGTATAACACCATAATGTAAACAAAAATAACTTGTTTCCTGTGCGCATTTCTTGTGCATTTGACACGTTCCACATCATAACGGTTTTTCCGTGCTATTGATCAATGGAACATTGTAATATTAGTAATTTTCGGCTCACAAACATTAATATACGCTCAATAGTAAACGCCTGACGGCCTAAAGTTATTGAACAATTCTAAAGTAAATGAAATGAATCATCGCATAGCAGCGACAGAATGTATTATTCTTTATCTTTGCCGTTCTTGCGCGGTGCCTGTAAATCTCTATGTACATGTATCGATTAATGATATGAAAAAGAATTCTGTTGTTTCAAGACAAATGAGGCATTTGGCGCCTCACCTTTTACTCTTTGTATTCCATGAACGGCGGACGCGGATTTGCTGCGTTCCGCAACGGTATTTTATATTTCATGTGAAAATATTGAGTGAATATGCTAATTGTTATTTTTCCAATCCGAAAACATGTAGTTTCTCGTAACTGATTACGAACAGACAGCATCAAGAGGACATAGTGTCTGTTATGTATAAAGTATTTAGCCACAGTGGTCATCTATTGTAATTTAATATGAAAAGGTACGTAGCATTAAAAAAAAGGTGTGTTAAAGATAAGTGTGCTTGTTTTAGTAAATTAACCTTGATGATTTCATCTCCTTATTTACTTGAATGATAATTATTTTGTGTTAGTTCATCACCAGAAATTACGATCACGCTGATGAGCCGAACGCAGCATGAGGCAGAAGGATCATTATCGTTTTCGTATTATTTCTGAATCAACTCTTTTTTTTAATTGTGTAGTGTTGCATTTCTTTCAAAGTCTATAAATCTTCTGGTCTCTTAGTGTTGTTCCGGGTATGACTACAACACGACTATAAAAATGAACAGAAATGATCATGTTTCTTCCGTATGATCTCAAATATATCAGTATGCTGCTCTTATTCAGGTATTTAATGCTCAACGTATGTTATTATAATAGTGCAATTAATCCCTGATTCTGTTGCCAAGTGGCCCACCAAAATATTCATTTTTTCGAAAATGTAAAATAACAATTCTTTTTCTTTTCGCGCCCCAAGAGCAACGCTACAACACGTAACTAACTAACTGCACGCCTCTCACAGCGGGATAAATGTGTAACAGTTACAGCAATTACTTTACAAATAAATAAAAAAACAGTTTACTTACTTTTTCCCATCTGCTTTGTTTTCATTTGACTGCCCTTATAAACGCAGATCGAAATGAGAAGTCAAAACTCGGTCGTTTAATGTACTTTTGGGAAAACTAATTGAAATACAGTGTCATTTCGGTCGGAGCGCTATCAGTCAGCTTGAAAGAAGTCCGAGCAGATGTAATTTCGATGTATTGCTCATGCGCTGCCTGCAATAGGCAAGGTATAAGAGAATCTCTGACCAGAGAGCAGTGTTGACTGCAGTAGGAACTGTGTAGCTGTAGCAGTAAGTTGTTGCTAGTCTGGAATCTGCTCTGGTCTGGTCTGGTGTATCGTGTTGGCTGGCCCGGTCGCGGTGCAGCGATGCCGGAGCCTGAGTATTATTGTATAAGGTAACAAGCAGCCTCGCGCATATGTAGTAATGTTATCTCAAGTCCCATGTAGATGTTTTAAAAATCTCGTAATAATAATCTTGCTCATAAAAAGTAACTTTTAACAACCATTTATTTCAATTTAAAGAATTTACTAATTCCTTCCATCCATGATCATCCCGATTGTTGCAAAAGAAAAAAAAAATCAGTTGCTTCCTTTCATAAATGAGAGATATATCGGCCAGCATTGCACAGAGCTGTGCCGGAAAAATTTATTGTAAGAGCAGATATATCCGGCGACTTCATTGAGGTAAGAATTTTTCATTTTTTTTATGAAGAATGATCTTTCAGGGCCATGACGCAGCACTGCTGTCGTCCAAAATTTACCAAGTTAAATTCACAGTGAATTATTGAAAAGTCATAAGTGAGCGACAATTTAATTGAGAGGTTAGTTACATTGTTTTTTTTTGCCAGGTTACTGAATTTATTTTTTTTATTGGGACGTTACACTGAATGTGAACGACATAATTATAATTTTTACTGTTGAGAGGTTTAGGAATTTTTTCTGTTTTGAGGTTACAGTAAATGTGAATGAATTTTGAGCTTAGATTAAATCAGAAAGAATTTTGTGTGGAGGTTAACGTGAAAAGAATTTTGTATGGAGGTTACAAATGAGAAAGAATTCTGTTTTGAGGTTACACTAAATTAGAATCATACTCATATTATTTATTTTATTTTTGTGGGGAGGTTACAAGCTCTCAGCACCGCAGTGTACCACTAGATAAACTCACTCCGTGACAGTAACTACTCCAGTCGCTCGAGCATCCAGTCGGGAAAGAACGCCATCACCTTCAGCAGCGCAGCGGCTGCACAGGTGAGCGTAAACATCTTACAACACACACTCTCACGCGGCAAGAAACCTGAAGCGGCTGTCGGCTGCTCGTCAACGGCGTACGTGAGAGAACGCCGCAGGCATCCAGAAGAGCGTACGTCCACTCGTCCGTAGCCACTTGTCGCGGCTGGGTGCAGGTGGCTCCGAGCAGTCGGAGCTACCGACAGGTTGCGGGGCCGACCCGCCATGTGCGTGCGTGCGTGTGTGTGTGTGTGTGTGTGTGTGTGTGTGAGGAGAAAGGCGCGGCCCGTCGGCCAGCTTTCTACGCTGCTCTTAATGAGCCCTGCGCAGGTCATCCGCCGCGAATATTTCTTCTCCAATGAACGGCCGTCTCTCTCTCTCTCCTCAGCTCGCAGCCTCCCACCAAGCAGAAGAGCGATGGTGGCTGTCTCGTAACGTTGGAAACCGCTTGTCGGTTCCTTGGCAGCACACTGCGGGCTCGGCGAACTACCGACTCACTCCATCCCTGCAATATTTATACTTCCTTCCGGACCTTCCGCGTGTACTTACGTGCCAACTAGACGCAATTCAAAAAATGGCTCTGAGCACTATGGGACTTAACTGCTACGGTCATCAGTCCCCTAGAACTTAGAACTACTTAAACCTAACTAACCTAAGGACAGCACACAACACCCAGCCATCACGAGGCAGAGAAAATCCCTGACCCCGCCGGGAATCGAACCCGGGAACCCGGGCGTGGGAAGCGAGAACGCTACCGCACGACCACGAGATGCGGGCTAGACGCAATTTTACTGCTGCACGCTTTCACAATGCAACCCACCTTAACCGTGCGAAACAAATGCGACATCGTCGCCAAACGTACACTACTGGCCATTAAAATTGCTACACCAAGAAGAAATCCAGATGATAAACGGGAATTCATTGGACAAATATATTATACTAGAACTGACATGTGACTACATTTCCACGCAATTTGGGTGCATAGATCCTGAGAAATCAGTACACAGAACAACCACCTCTGCCCGTAATTACGGCCTTGATACGCCTGGGCATTGCGTCAAACAGAGCTTGCATGGCGTGTACAGGTACAGCTGCCCATGCAGCTTCAACACGATACCACAGTTCATCAAGAGTAGTGACTGGCGTATTGTGACGAGCCAGTTGCTCGGCCACCATTGACCAGATGTTTTCAATTGATGAGAGATCTGGAGAATGTACTGGCCAGGGCAGCAGTCGAACATTTTCTGTATCAGAAAGGCCCGTACCTGCAACATGCGGTCGTGCATTATCCTTCTGAAATGTAGGGTTTCGTAGGGATCGAATGAAGGGTAGAGCCACGGGTCGTGCCGGCCGGTGTGGCCGAACGGTTCTAGGCGCTTCAGTCTGGAACGGCGCGACCGCATGGGTCGCAGGTTCAATTCCTGTCTCGGGGATGGACGTGTGTGATGTCCTTAGTTAGTTAGGTTCAAGGGGACTGATGACCTCAGAAGTAAAGTCCCATAGTGCTCAGAGCCATTTGAACCAATTTCGAACCACAGGTCGTAACACATCTGAAATGTAACGTCCACTGTTCAAAGTGCCGTCAATGCGAACAAGAGGTGGCCGAGACGTGTAACCAATGGCACCCCATACCATCACGCCGGGTGATACGTCAGTATGGCAATGACGAATACACGCTTTCAATGAGCGTTCACCGCGATGTCGCCAAACACGCATGCGACCATCATGACGCTGTAAACAGAACCCGGATTTATCCGAAAAAATGACGTTTTGCCATTCGTGCGCCCAGGTTCGTCGTTTACACCATCGCAGGCGCTCCTGTCTGTGATACAGCGTCAAGGGTAACCGCAACCATGGTCTCCGAGCTGATAGTCCATGCTGCTGCAAACGTCGTCCAACTGTTCGTGCAGATAGTTGTTGTCTTGCAAACGTCCCTATCTGTTGGCTCAGGGATCGAGACGTGGCTGCACGATCCGCTTCAACCATGCGGATAAGATGCCTGTCATGTCGACTGCTAGCGATACGAGGCCGTTGGGATCCAGCACGGCGTTCCGTATTACCCTCCTGAACCCATCGATTCCATATTCTGCTAACAGTCATTGGATCTCGACCAACGCGAGCAGCAATGTCGCGATACGATAAAACCGCAATCGCGATAGGCTACAATCCGACCTTTATCAAAGTCGGGAACGTGATGGTACGCATTTCTCTTCCTTACATGAGGCATCACAAGAACGTTTCACCAGGCAACGCCGGTCAACTGGTGTTTGTGTATGAGAAATCGGTTGGAAACTTTCCTCATGTCAGCACGTTGTAGGTGCCGCCACCGGCGCCAGCCTTCTGTGAATGCTCTGGAGAGCTAATCATAAGCGTATCACAGCATCTTCTTCCTGTCGGTTAAATTTCGCGTCTGTAGCACGTCATCTTCGTGGTGTAGCAATTTTAATGGCCCGTAGTGTATTTCATTTCTCTGCTTGTAGAGTATGAATCGGGGAAGCATGACCAGTTATTCCAGTACAGACGTTAAGATGCACCAGCTGTCTAATAAAGACCTCTGAGTACACACTCATTGTCTCAAAAGCCTCTGGACATTCCTCGGAACTGTTTTAAAGAGACCTCTGACGTCATACATTTCGGGGCAAACTCTAATAACGTCCGTAATGACGAAATAATGCAGACAATTAGCGTATAAAAATGATGAAGGTATTATTGCATTGAAAGTACCGTCCCTGTATTAGCTTTGTTTTACAGAAATCCTAGGAAACCTGAAGCAGGATGCTCAAATGGATCTTTCATTTTGCCGTACGGAAATACATTCGCCGGCGAGAAGGTGGTTTATTTTGTTTGGTCCAGGAGGAGATTAAGCGGAATTATAACTAGTAAAATATAGTTCATTTAATTAGAGTTTTAAATTTTCTTTTATTATTAATTCTGACGTCATCATACATGGATGAACGCTAGGGAGTGAGCCAACTTATTAAAATAAGTAGTTTCTTAAATAAATAATGTTTGCAAATACGTAAGTTTTGTTAGGTGCGCTCGACAATGGCTTTCTGTGTAAGATTTCGTTCTGAATCTTTACTCAGCCGTGGATATCTCTTCAAATGGAAACTCTTATCGGACTTCGAACATTTAGTCACCGAGCAAATGGTTCGTGTTGAACCATTTATGTGTATTTAATGTACACGGAACCTTTCGCCATGTCGAGACGCAGTATAGTTGAGGATGAGTTTTAAGAAACAAATATTAAATAATATCACTGCATTCAATTATCACACCCAAATAATAAATTTACAATAATACTTACACTGAATTAGTTGCTGCATGCAACAATACGCGAGTGCTCCTAGTATGATTGCGCCTCTACAAAACACAAAATGATAATGGCGGTGTGCCGCATAAATATGCCGTCATCGCAGTAAAGCGTCAGTCTTGGCTCACGTCTAAAACAAGAAAGGTGCCGTCCCCTTCACAAAAATAAATGGCGGACGTAATTCTACATTTGTTTCTGCGGTTGTATCCTACGGTCGACACAACCGTTTATATTACTTAATTTTTAATTAATACTTTATATATTACGTTTCAAATATTTCGTATATAAATTACGCTATTCTCGCTGATGTGCCTTTAAACAGTGTACTATTAAAATTTACTTAAGTTTGTACAACCCATTTCCACAGGAATGTACTGAGTATTTACAACTGTCTCTGAATATTCACATGGAGAATAACTGATATAATATGCACAATAATTTCTGCCTAAGACATTTAATACACTGGTGGCCTACCTAAGGCGATGCTGTTGCCTTGACGGTTGACTGCGAATTGAGGCGAGCTTTCCTCTGCTCAGCCATAAGTAGACGAGCGTTTGCGGTGGCGTAGCAAAGCTGTAGGCGGCGTGGCTACGCCATCGCTGATCATTCGTCGGTACGGCACGCAGCGAGTGTACTTTTCTGTGGTTTCGTTGCGAGGCGCTAAACTTGCTTTGGCAGCCCGCTCTTCGGGCGGCACCACACCTTGGTATCGTGATTCGGCAAGTACAAGTCTTTTGGACAAAAATTTGTGACATTTCACAAATAAATGTAATTTTGGATGTCACAGTTTGCTGAGAGTCCTTCAAAAACGCTATCCAACCGCCTGTTTGCAAGTTCTTACATTTGGACGCCACTCTTGCGACTTGGCGCCCACCTTAGTTAACGTCCATATTGTGCTGGTAACAACGAAATATTTAGTGTACAGAATACACTAAACTTTCACATTTAAATATGATACTAGCCAACTGAAATGTGTGATTCCAGTAGAAATAATTTGGTCTTTATCTTTGTTTGTAGTCGGATAGAAATATGCAGTTATCTTACGAATTTATCACTATTTGCAGAATAGTTCCGTACTTGTTAACATTTGTCAATGTTTTTCCTTCGAAAATTCCTTCTCAAAAGCCTTTTGTATGGACAAATATCGTTTTTTGAAACTACGACAATGGCTAAATCGTAGACTCAGTTATGCTTTTCATTGTAGAGTAGGAATGCATTCAGTTCCTGTTGCGTCAAGGCGGCTATAGAATAACTAGACCACAAACGGAGTTCGTTGTTATGTTATTTCCTTTTCAAATGCTATAATTCTGTTTTTCAAGGAGACATCATATGTAATATGGTGCACTGCTTTATTCGGCATATGTCAGTATTCCGGACAATAGGTTTACGTCGAGATCTGATAACACGACATGAATTTCTGCTGGTGAAGGGCGCGGCAATAGTGTTTAAAATTATGATTTTTATCCACTTTTTGCACTTCATTATGCACATAAGTCGTTTTTCCCAATGTGCTGCCTACGTTGCGGCCTGATAATGGAGCTCAAATTGATGGTAAATGTCCTGCTCCTTAGTCGTCTTAAATACTCGTAACCATTTGCCAGAACTGTTGGCAACATTAGCCCACAGTGCGATACTGTGCACGAACGATTCTACAAATACTCTACTGTAGCTGAGGCAAATTTTCGATGGCGCGCTACAGGAACTATATACCTTGCAATTTTTGTCCGCAGCCACTTACGTTAACATATTTTTTTACTAATTCAAATCATATTAAAGCTTGTAGATGATGGGAATTTCATTTAAAAATTCGGCGTATCCAATTTCGTGAAAATGATAATGCCTGAAGATTCTGTCGTGCGATGACTCATTCATATTCGAACAGAAATACGAGGGCAGTTCAATAAGTAATGCAACACATTTTTTTTTCTGAAACAGGGGTTGTTTTATTCAGCATTGAAATACACTAGGTTATTCCCCAATCTTTTAGCTACACAACACAATTTTTCAACGTAATCTCGATTCAATGCTACGGCCTTACGCCACCCTGAAATGAGGGCCTGTATGCCTGCACGGTAGCATTCCACTGGTCGATGTCGGAGCCAACGTCGTACTGCATCAATAACTTCTTCATCATCCGCGTAGTGCCTCCCACGGATTGCGTCCTTCATAGGGCCAAACATATGGAAATCCGACGGTGCGAGATCGGGGCTGTAGGGTGCATGAGGAAGAACAGTCCACTGAAGTTTTGTGAGCTCCTCTCGGGTGCGAAGACTTGTGTGAGGTCTTGCGTTGTCATGAAGAAGGAGAAGTTCGTTCAGATTTTTCTGCCTACGAACACGCTGAAGTTGTTTCTTCAATTTTTGAAGAGTAGCACAACACACTTCAGAGTTGATCGTTTGACCATGGGGAAGGACATCGAACAGAATAGCCCCTTCAGCGTCCCAGAAGACTGTAACCATGACTTTACCGGCTGAGGGTATGGCTTTAAACTTTTTCTTGGTAGGGGAGTGGGTGTGGCGCCACTCCATTGATTGCCGTTTTGTTTCAGGTTCGAAGTGATGAACCCATGTTTCATCGCCTGTAACAATCTTTGACAAGAAATTGTCACCCTCAGCCACATGACGAGCAAGCAATTTCGCACAAATGGTTCTCCTTTGCTCTTTATGGTGTTCTGTTAGACAACGAGGGACCCAGCGGGAACAAACCTTTGAATATCCCAACTGGTGAACAATTGTGACAGCACTACCAACAGAGATGTCAAGTTGAGCACTGAGTTGTTTGATGGTGATCCGTCGATCATCTCGAACGAGTGTGTTCGCACGCTCCGCCATTGCAGGAGTCACAGCTGTGCACGGCCGGCCCGCACGCGGGAGATCAGACAGTCTTGCTTGACCTTGCGGCGATGATGACACACGCTTTGCCCAACGACTCACCGTGCTTTTGTCCACTGCCAGATCACCGTAGACATTCTGCAAGCGCCTATGAATATCTGAGATGCCCTGGTTTTCCGCCAAAAGAAACTCGATCACTGCCCGTTGTTTGCAACGCACATCCGTTACAGACGCCATTTTAACAGCTCCGTACAGCGCTTCCACATGTCGGAAGTCAATGAAAGTATACGAGACGAAGCGGGAATGTTTGAAAATATTCCACAAGAAATTTCCGGTTTTTTCAACCAAAATTGGCCGAGAAAAAATGTGTTGCATTACTTATTAAACTGCCCTCGTAAATCACCACTGTATATATCTTGGGTTCACACACATTGAATTTATTAAATGACAAAATTTTTACCAAAGGCTGCACTATTTATTGTAATCTGCATACTGGAATTGCGATTTTTAGAGTAGATCAGGGATAGATGCCCAGCTTAAGGTTTGGAGAATCAAAACGTTGGTTAGGATTTGAAGTTTAGATTCGAAACTAAACTGCCGTTCACTGAAGAGCCTTTTCTGTCTACAGATCAGTTGGTATTACGCTATCATTACTAATTATACGCGTTTACAATTTCAATGGAGCTAAATACATAATACAGAAAACAAAGTTTGATAGATTACCAAGAGTAAAATATAAAATGGATTTAGGAAATTAACAAGTAACACGATTGCTTCCGCTATAATCTGAGGTTTGTATTTCTTTCTTTCTCTTTTTTCTTTGCACAATTATTGCACACGTTTTCTTCTTGTATACCGGTTTCACGCAACAATTTTTTGCACATGACACACTGAATCAAGTCTCCCTGTGGTCCATTTTTATCGTAGTAGTACGTAGTGCGACGTAGTGACTTGTTGCCTGGCCGCTGTGGACGAGCGGTTCTAGGCGCTTCAGTCCGGAACCGCGCGTCCGCTACGGTCGCAGGTTCGAATCCTGCCTCGGGCATGGTGTGTGTGATGTCCTTAGGTTAGTTACTTAACCGCTGATGACCTCAGCAGTTAAGTCCCACGGTGCTCAGAGCCATTTGAACCATTTGAACTCCTAGTCGTTACATTCTCCATAGCCATTTGTAGAGGTTTTCCTGACCTCTGATCCTTATTTGATTTTTTTACGTACGTTAGAGTTATTTGTTATGAAAATAACATCCCGAGGATCGGGGTGAGATGCCACGTTCCGTAACTGGCACAATATGTCCACCGCATGGAAACTGCGGATGGCAACTTCCACTACAAAATAGCCACTATGCTCAACACGTCTAACATTTGCCTCTTCTACAATATTCATAGTCTCGTAAGCATTTAGAAACATCTATGCACCATTAAGAAGCCGTCCGCTTTAGCTCTTACTTTTGTATTTGTTGGTTTAAAAGTGGAAAAACAATAAACACAGTGACATATGCAGCTACCTTCCCGTCACACTACAGTTAGCGAATGCGCTACACGATGGTTTCGCCATCTGTCACCACCTGTCGGAATGATGCACTCTGTCATTTTCACCTGCTGCGCTTTCAGTACATCAACCACTTTAAATGACTTAAAAGTCAAAGTTGAGGTTGTAGAAATTATAATAAATACTGCAGAGCATGCCGAAAATATTTTCGTTCAGAAGTGTAAGGAGCGATCAAAAAGTTTCCGTTCCATAGACGAACAGACCACAATTAGTATGTCAATCCGGCAAAATCACCGTGTCGTGAGCTTTGAGATAATCACCCTCTGACGCATAAAGTATTTGCTGAAACTATGAAGGAGTACGTAACTGTCTGCTGTAGATAATTGTCCGACAGGCATCGTCCACCCTATAAAGACTTTTTTAAGGGGCCGAAGGCGCGATAATTGCTTGTGGAAAGTTCAAGACTATAGGGCGAGTGCTCGAGTGTCACCCACTTGGTCCCGGCGGAGGTTCGAGCCCTCCCTCGGGCACGGGTGTGTGTGTTTGTCCTTAGGATAATTTAGTTTAAGTAGTGTATAAGCTTAGGGACTGATGACCTTAGCTGTTAAGTCCCATAATATTTCACACACATTTCAACAGTTTTTTTTATTTTTTTATTTTTTTGTTTTTTTGTTTTTTTGTCACCCACTTGAGTTTCTGGCCTCCCAGATCGAGCGCCATCTTAACGTCGAATGGCGACCAGCAACAATACGCAACGGTGGTTTTCGACAATATTGCTGCACCACAGACAGTCTTCATTCTCAGATAGATGTCTACCGGTGTTTCTACTGATGCAGCAAAGAAAAGACTAACATCACGTTGGTCCTGTTTGGACTCATTTGGTAATAATGTTGCTACAACTCACGTTTCCGCATTAGCGCACGCACGTGGGAAAGACACGAATGCCACGTGACACTAATCCTTTGTCTACATGTCGGTGCATGTATACTCGCATCGAAGTCGCGCTAAGTTGCATATACACTGCAGTAACGCCCTCAAACGGAAAATTTTTGATGTCCTCTTACATAAATCTGATTAGATAACCTCTTTCTACTCCTTAGAGGTCCACTGTTGTTTCTTCGCGAGTAGTGTTCTCTTGGATGGCGTTCTATCTCGAATTTCAGCGGGGAGCAATTTTCTTCGTCGTTTTTTGTATGTGAACCTGTCGCAAAGGCACAAGCGTAGCTATTATACAAAAATTCCCGCCTCGTAAGGAAAGGCCTGACTTTTTAGTTCGTATGCCCCAACACACGCTACCGTCCACTGTCCGTCGTGATTGTTTTTCAGTCACAATTTTCAAATGGCGGCTTCTCGATCATGTGGGCGTCACTGCTGGTAAATCCGTACAGCAATAAGAGGAGATTCGCCGGGCACTTACATCGTCACCGCCATGGGATGTTATTTTGTATGTCGGATAAGAATTTCTCTATCTTCCTAACCTGCCATACCAACACTGTGCTTTGTTGCACTCATAATATACGAGACTATGACAATGCCGTGTAATGTCCCTGGCTACTTTGAACACTTATCTACAATTATCAACAGCTTCCCACCAACCTGTGTAGTTACACGTCATCAATGGGCGTCTGAAGATACTATCAACTTCGGTTATCCAGCGACTGAATTCTATACTGTGAACATAGTCAGCGCTCTTGACCTATGGAATTGTTCACTGAAGTGAGAATACGCTGTATCATTGGACACTCCCTAGGAATGGCTCGAACAGTACCTACGTCATAGCGTCAAAATTGTTTCAAGAATTGGGAAATTACACTGACTTGTTTCGAATAGTTTACGTAGGTGACAAAATTTTCTATTTATGAATTTTACCTAAATCCTCATGTCACAACATTCGATTGCACATATTTGTGTAGCCCAGGCGTAAGTGCGATGAAAAAGTACTCCAATGTGTCCGTCATTGTCTAACAAAGGCGAACGGAGTGAGGATGTACTCTAAGCTAACGTCGCTCTGTCCTACCAGGTACTTGAACGCTTACCAAGACAGCACAGCACATCGCCAACGAACTGTGTCTGAGTGGCCTGGTATACCAACAGCATTAAAGTGTTTTCCTGGTAGTCGAAGTTAACTTTAATTCTGTTAGTACCATCTGTGCTAAGGCAGGAATCTACGCGACGGGAAGCTTGCTCGAGCCAATCTTATGTTTGACGTGGTTGCTCAGTAGGACGATCTTTTGCACAAAATATCACGACCAGTCGAAAGGGGGAGAATATTCCTTAGTAGTAGGGAGGGAATATCTATTTTGTTTCTTAGAGTACTTGCGTGTTGTCGTTGGTTAATTAATCAATATCAAACAATTTTAGCATAACTATTTTAATCTTAAATATAACAAACTTAACTTGAAAAATTCACAATATTTATGTAAAGTTCACAATTTTTTCGAGTCATAATGATTTGGAACTTACTAATTTGTTTATCCTCTTTACATCATCAGTACACCTGACCATCACAGGATCAGTTACATCATTAATATGGAAGTTCTTTCCTTGAACCTTGTATTTATCAACAAACGCTCTACCAATTGCTCTGTTTGTACTCGTCAACCCAAGAAGATACTTTTAAGTTATGTCCGAAAATGCACCACTTTGTAACATAATTAGACGTCCAGATGTACAACTAAACGTACGCATTTCCTGTCTGTGTTCAAAATGGCTCTGAGCACTATGGGACTTAACATCTATGGTCATCAGTCCCCTAGAACTTAGAACTACTTAAACCTAACTAACCTAAGGACATCACACAACACCCAGTCATCACGAGGCAGAGAAAATCCCTGACCGCGCCGGGAATCGAACCCGGGAACCCGGGCCTGTCTGTGTCCTTAGACCTATAGGCAAAGACGAAAATCATAAACAATCAATTCGTGATTCATCTTTTCTCCATTTCTCTCCTCAAGTAAACAACTGGCTATAGTCTATACAATTATTTTCTGGCATCGGCGATGTAGGAATGAAATTTGCTTCATCAGAATCAATTAATATCCAGTTGTATACTGAAGTCCATAATATCGAAAAATCAATGTTGTGGAACAGTCACTATGAAAAATATAATTAAACGATAAACTGGTTTCGTAGGTACTGGCATAGCACGTATAGAGTGCATCAGTTGATAATGGAAGAAAAACAATTTAAAACGGTTATACTTAGCCTGACTGCCTAAACAAACTGAAGTTGTACCGAAATGCGTTTGATTACCGTTCTTACACTGAGGTATCAAGGAATGACTGATAATTTGCTAACTATCTCTGTGCATGGCCATAATCGAATTACTAGTTAGACACTCGCCACTTTTTTCACCAAAACGGATCAGTACTGAACAAGTGCCTTCGCTGAACTTGAATGTCATTTTGTCTCACTTCTGACCTCGCAAATAAGAGATGACTTAAGTCCAAACACATTCACACACACACACACAATCACATAGAAATATAAAATTACAATTGTATTTTATTAGACAGGATGAGTTTCGTCTTTGTCGTTTGTGTGTTAATTTGTTACGTAAAATTCAGAATATGTAAACCGCTATGAAGTTATTGAATCTATTGGGGTATCTGTACATAAATGGTGATAACCAGACAGAAACTATAATATGAAATGCCCTCTGTAAAATGACAAACGTCCCTTATGTGTTATTAAACGCAAATTACTGTTTCCGTTAACGTATAATATTGCGAATGTCACAAGCTGGACTATGTTGTTGTTGTTGTTGTGGTCTTCAGTCCTGAGACTGGTTTGATGCAGCTCTCCATGCTACTCTATCCTGTGCAAGCTTTTTCATCTCCCAGTACCTACTGCAACCTACATCCTTCTGAATCTACTTAGTGTATTCATCTCTTGGTCTCCCTCTACGACTTTTACCCTCCACGCTGCCCTCCAATACTAAATTGGTGATCCCTTGATGCCTCAGAACATGTCCTACCAACCGATCCCTTCTTCTGGTCAAGTTGTACCACAAACTTCTCTTCTCCCCAATCCTATTCAATACTTCCTCATTAGTTATGTGATCTACCCATCTAATCTTCAGCATTCTTCTGTAGCACCACATTTCGAAAGCTTCTATTCTCTTCTTGTCCAAACTATTTATCGTCCATGTTTCACTTCCATACATGGCTACACTCCATACGAATACTTTCAGAAATGACTTCCTGACATTTAAATCAATACTGGATGTTAACAAATTTCTCTTCTTCAGAAACGCTTTCCTTGCCATTGCCAGCCTACATTTTATATCCTCTCTACTTCGACCATCATCAGTTATTTTGCTACCCAAATAGCAAAACTCCTTTAAGTGCCTCATATCCTAATCTAATTCCCTCAGCATCACCTGACTTAATTAGACTACATTCCATTATCCTTGTTATGCTTTTGTTGATGTTCATCTTATATCCTCCTTTCAAGACACTGTCCATTCCATTCAACTGCTCTTCCAAGTCCTTTGCTGTCTCTGACAGAATTACAATGTCATCGGCAAACCTCAACGTTTTTATTTGTTCTCCATGGACTTTAATACCTACTCCGAATTTTTCTTTTGTTTCCTTTACTGCTTGCTCAATATACAGATTGAAGAACATCGGGGAGAGGCTACAACCCTGTCTTACTCCCTTCCCAACCACTGCTTCCCTTTCATGTCCCTCGACTCTTATAACTGCCATCTGGTTTCTGTACAAATTGCAAATAGCCTTTCGCTCCCTGTATTTTACCCCTGCCACCTTTAGAATTTGAAAGAGAGTATTCCAGTCAACATTGTCAAAAGCTTTCTCTAAGTCTACAAATGCTAGAAACGTAGGTTTGCCTTTCCTTAATCTTTCTTCTAAGATAAGTCGTAAGGTCAGTATTGCCTCACGTGTTCCAGTGTTTCTACGGAATCCAAACTGATCTTCCCCAAGGTTGGCTTCTACTAGTTTTTCCATTCGTCTGTAAAGAATTCGTGTTAGTATTTTGCAGCTGTGACTTATTAAGCTGATAGTTCGGTAATTTTCACATCTGTCAACACCTGCTTTCTTTGGGATTGGAATTATTATATTCTTCTTGAAGTCTGAGGGTATTTCGCCTGTTTCATACATCTTGCTCACCAGATGGTAGAGTTTTGTCAGGACTGGCTCTCCCAAGGCCGTCAGTAGTTCCAATGGAATGTTGTCTACTCCGGGGGCCTTGTTTCGACTCAGGTCTTTCAGTGCTCTGTCAAACTCTTCACGCAGTATCGTATCTCCCATTTCATCTTCATCTACATCCTCTTCCATTTCCATAATATTGTCCTCAAGTACATCGTCCTTGTATAGACCCTCTATATACTCCTTCCACCTTTCTGCTTTCCCTTCTTTGCTTAGAAATGGGTTTCCATCTGAGCTCTTGATATTCATACAAGTCGTTCTCTTATCTCCAAAGGCCTCTTTAATTTTCCTGTAGGCGGTATCTATCTTACCCCTAGTGAGATAGGCCTCTACATCCTTACATTTGTCCTCTAGCCATCCCTGCTTAGCCATTTTGCACTTCCTGTCGATCTCATTTTTGAGACGTTTGTATTCCTTTTTGCCTGTTTCACTTACTGCATTTTTATATTTTCTCCTTTCATCAATTAAATTCAATATTTCTTCTGTTACCCAAGGATTTCTACTAGCCCTCGTCTTTTTACCTACTTGATCCTCTGCTGCCTTCACTACTTCATCCCTCAGAGCTACCCATCCTTCTTCTACTGTATTTCTTTCCCCCATTCCTGTCAATTATTCCCTTATGCTCTCCCTGAAACACTGTACAACCTCTGGTTCTTTCAGGTCCCATCTCCTTAAATTCCCATTTTTTTTGCAGTTTCTTCAGTTTTAATGTACAGTTCATAACCAATAGATTGTGGTCAGAGTCCACATCTGACCCTGGAAATGTCTTACAATTTAAAACCTGGTTCCTAAATCTCTGTCTTACCATTATATAATCTATCTGATACCTTTTAGTATCTCCAGGGTTCTTCCAGGTATACAACCTTCTTTCATGATTCTTAAACCAAGTGTTAGTTATGATTATGTTGTGCTCTGTGCAAAATTCTACCAGGCGGCTTCCTCTTTCATTTCTATCCCCCAATCCATATTCACCTACTATGTTTCCTTCTCTCCCTTTTCCTACACTCGAATTCCAGTCACCCATGACTATTAAATTTTCGTCTCCCTTCACAATCTGGATAATTTCTTTTATTTCATCATACATTTCTTCAATTTCTTCGTCATCTGCAGAGCTAGTTGGCATATAAACTTGTACTACTGTAGTAGGTGTGGGCTTCGTATCTATCTTGGCCACAATAATGCGTTCACTATGCTGTTTGTAGTAGCTTACCCGCATTCCTATTTTCCTATTCATTATGAAACCTACTCCTGCATTACCCCTATTTGATTTTGTGTTTATAACCCTGTAGTCACCTGACCAGAAGTCTTGTTCCTCCTGCCACCGAACTTCACTAATTCCCACTATATCTAACTTCAACCTATCCATTTCCCTTTTTAAATTTTCTAACCTACCTGCCCGATTAAGGGATCTGACATTCCACGCTCCGATCCGTAGAACGCCAGTTTTCTTTCTCCTGATAACGACGTCCTCTTGAGTAGTCCCCGCCCGGAGATCCGAATGGGGGACTATTTTACCTCCGGAATATTTTACCCAAGAGGACGCCATCATTATGTAATCATACAGTAAAGCTGCATGCCCTCGGGAAAAATTACGGCTGTAGTTTCCCCTTGCTTTCAGCCGTTCGCAGTACCAGCACAGCAAGGCCATTTTGGTTATTGTTACAAGGCCAGATCAGTCAATCATCCAGACTGTTGCCCTTGCAACTACTGAAAAGGCTGCTGCCCCTCTTCAGGAACCACACGTTTGTCTGGCCTCTCAACAGATACCCCTCCGTTGTGGTTGCACCTACGGTACGGTTCATGGGGGGGGGGGGGGGGGAAGCTGGACTATGAAAAAAGAATTTTATCAGGAGACTGAATGCAGATACGAACTATTTGCTGTTTATCCTTTAGGATAAAAGAATTTCTATACTCGAGTTAGAGACAATGCAAAATGGTTCAAATGGCTCTGAGCACTATGGGACTTAACTGCTGAGGTCATCAGTCCCCTAGAACTTAGAACTACTTAAACCTAACTAACCTAAGGAAACCACACACATCCATGCCCGAGGCAGGATTCGAACATGAGACCGTAGCGGTCGCGCGGTTCCAGACTGTAGCGCCTAAAACCGCTCGGCCACTCTGGCCGGCTTAATGCAAAATATTCGACTGTAAACGAGAATCTGTGTTTGACTGTAGAATTCAATATTTTTAGTTTTATTAATACTGTTCTGAATAACTAACTCATTTTATACGTCTTTCTCCATTATATACTTTCTAATAATGTACGTAATTCCTTATAATGTCCGTAGTCTAATCTACAGTTCCAATAAAAATACATATCGAACTGTTGGGAAATGTGATTTCTTACTGTGGCATCCGCGGCTGTAGCAATTTCTTTGGGTGGAGATGACTGCTAATGTCTGGCCCTGAAAGCTCGGCAGATATTTTCGATGTAGGAGGAGGACAAATTTCATGAATCAAAAAAGTAATTGTGAAAGTGGTAATAAAACCCAATGTCACTTCATGCCGCTGTTTTGCTGATAAAATCATTTTAAAACTCTTTAGACAAATTATTTAAATGGGAACGGTAGATTAGATTCACAGACAGAGTTTTTGATGCCAACAATGGACACCCATACAATAATATATTTGAATGGCGTGGCGTCAGTTTATACAAAACTCTCACTTTCTGAACAATGTGCGCCTTTGTCCTTACAGTGAATAATCCGGCAACAGTTACCTCATTCACAGTCCACTTTCTCAAACACGAAAACAGGTAAACCGTCACTTTCTACTGCATGGTTTACGCCTCACTGCAGTTCGCAGTCTCTCCCCTTCTCTTAGATAAATTAAGTCGTTGTCTGCCAAGCAATTAATTGTGAATTTCAGAGTAATTATGTCGAAATATATGTGGCTTTACTTAGTACACTGTCTCTGGTAATGCCCGAGCTAATCGTATTCTTGGTTCTTGTGATGAAAACTGCCCATAATTCTCGTTCTCCCAACATCTTTAAATCTTCATTTTCCTGTCACCTTCCGCGCAAATCGTCTTGTTAAATCTTCGTTTCCTGTGTCTCCACTTTTGTGGCTTCTGTCTTCTGGCTTTCTTCTCTTTTCCGTTGTTAACTTTATTTCTCGGTGTCTCTTCTTAAAATTTGGTAATTAATTGCAACAATGACGCCATGATAGGATTGTGGAAACTTCTTCGTTCTGCTCAGTTCTGAATAAAAATTGCAACAATGACGCCATGATAGGATTGTGGAAACTTCTTCGTTCTGCTCAGTTCTGAATAAAAGTGCTTCCACTGTCTCAATATTTCAATTCTCCTCCCCAGATTAGAACAATCAGCTACTACTAAAATGAAATTGACATCTTTCCGCAAAATACCGATCTCTTCTCCAGTAACAGTCTGTTGTCTTCCTGTCCCTCTTTACACCTCAGCCAACTGCCCCGTATACTGTCTGCATGTAAACACTCCGATTCGCCTCTCCCATCAGTTACTACCCCCCCCCCCCCCCATGAACCATGGACCTTACCGTTGGTGGGGTGGCTTGCGTGCCTCAGCGATACAGGTAGCCGTACCGTAGGTGCAACCACAACGGAGGGGTATCTGTTGAGAGGCCAGACATACGTGTGGTTCCGGAAGATGGGGCAGAAGCCTTTTCAGTAGTTGCAGGGGCAACAGTCCGGATGATTGACTGATCTGGCCTTGTAACACTAACCGAAACGGCCTTGCTGTACTGATACTGCGAATGGTTGAAAGCAAGGGGAAACTAAGGCCGTAGTTTTTCGCGAGGGCATGCAGCATTAATGTATGGTTAATGATGATGGCGTCCTCTTGGGTAAAATATTCCGGAGGTAAAATAGTCCCCCATTCGGATCTCCGGGCGGGGACTACTCAAGAGGACGTCGTTATCAGGAGAAAGAAAGCTGGCATTCTACGGATTGGAGCGTGGAATGTCAGATCCCTTAATCGGGCAGGTAGGTTAGAAAATTTAAAAAGGGAATTGGATAGGTTAAAGTTAGATATAGTGGGAATTAGTGACGTTCAGTGGCAGGAGGAATAAGACTTTTGGTCAGGCGAATACAGGGTAATAAATACAAAATCAAATAGGGGTAATGCACGAGTAGGTTTAATAATGAATAAAAAAATAGGAATGCCGGTAAGCTACTACAAACAGCATAGTGAACGCATTATTGTGGCCAAGATAGACACGAAGCCCACGCCTACTACAGTAGTACAAGTTTATATGCCAACTAGCGCTGCAGATGACGAAGAAATTGAAGAAATGTATGATGAAATAAAAGAAATTGTTCAGATAGTGTAGGGAGACGAAAATTTAATAGTCGTGGGTAACTGGAATTCGGTAGTAGGAAAAGAGATAGAAGGAAAGTAGGTGAATATGGATTGGGGGTAAGAAATGAAAGAGGAAGCCGCCTGGTAGAATTTTGCGCAGGGCACAACATAATCATAGCTAACACTTGGTTCAAGAATCATAAAAGAAGGTTGTATACATGGAAGAAGCCTGGAGATACTGACAGGTTTCAGATAGATTATATAATGGTAAGTCAGAGATTTAGGAACCAGGTTTTAAATTGTAAGACATTTCCAGGGGCAGATGTGGACTCTGACCACAATCTATTGGTTATGAACTGTACATTAAAACTGAAGAAACTGCAAAAAAAAAATGGGAATTTAAGGAGATGGGACCTGAAAGAACCAGAGGTTGTACAGTGTTTCAGGGAGAGCATAAGGGAATAATTGACAGGAATGGGGGAAAGAAATACAGTAGAAGAAGGATGGGTAGCTCTGAGGGATGAAATAGTGCAGGCAGCAGAGGATCAAGTAGGTAAAAACATGAGGGCTAGTAGAAATCCTTGGGTAACAGAAGAAATATTGAATTTAATTTATGAAAGGAGAAAATATAAAAATGCAGTAAATGAAGCAGGGAAAAAGGAATACATACGTCACAAAAATGAGATCGACAGGAAGTGCAAAATGGCCTAGCAGGGATGGCTAGAGGATAAATGTAAGGATGTAGAGGCTTATCTCACTGGGGGTAAGATAAATACTGCCTACAGGAAAATTAAAGAGACCTTTGGAGAAAAGAGAACCACTTGTATGAACATCAAGAACTCAGATGGAAATCCAGTTCTAAGCAAAGAAGGGAAAGCAGAAAGATGGAAGGAGTATATAGAGGGTCTATACAAGGACGATGTACTTGAGGACAATATTATGGAAATGGAAGAGGATGTAGATGAAGATGAAATGGGAGATATGATACTGCGTGAAGAGTTTGACAGAGCACTGAAAGACCTGAGTCGAAACAAGGCCCCGGGAGTAGATAACATTCCATACTGACAGCCTTGGGAGATCCAGTCCTGACAAAACTCTACCACCTGGTGAGCAAGATGTATGAGACAGGCGAAATACCCTCAGACTTCAAGAAGAATATAATAATTCCGATCCCAAAGAAAGTAGGTGTTGACAGATGTGAAAATTACCGAACTATCAGTTTAATAAGTCACGGCTGCGAAATACTAACGCGAATTCTTTACAGACGAATGGAAAAACTAGTAGAAGCCGACCTCGGGGAAGATCAGTTTGGATTCCGTAGAAATATTGGAACACGTGAGGCAATACTGACCCTACGACTTATCTTGGAAAAAAACTTTTGACAATATTGACTGCAATACTCTCTTTCAGATTCTGAGGGTGGCAGGGGTAAAATACAGAGAGCGAAAGGCTATTTACAATTTGTACAGAAACCAAATGGCAGTTATAAGAGTTGAGGGGCATGAAAGGGAAGTAGTGGTTGGGAAGGAAGTGAGACAGGGTTGTAGCCTCTCCCTGATGTTATTGAATCTATATATTGAGCAAGCAGTGAAGGAAACGAAAGAAAAATTCGGAGTAGGTATTAAAATCCATGGAGAAGAAATAAATACCTTGAGGTTCGCCGATGACATTGTAATTCTGTCAGAGACAGCAAAAGGACTTGGAAGAGCAGTTGAACGGAATGGATAGCATCTTGAAAGGAGGATATAAGATAAACATCAACAAAAGCAAAAGGAGGATAATGGAATGTAATCGAATTAATTCGGGAGATGCTGAGGGAATTAGATTAGGAAATGAGGCACTTAAAATAGTAAAGGAGTTTTGCTATTTGGGGAGCAAAATAACTGATGATGTTCGAAGTAGAGAGGATATAAAATGTAGACTGGCAATGGGGAGGAAAGCGTTTCTGAGGAAGATAAATTTGTAAACAGCGAGTATAGATTTAAGTGTCAGGAAGTCGTTTCTGAAAGTATTTGTATGGAGTGTAGCCATGTATGGAAGTGAAACATGGACGATAAATAGTTTAGACAAGAAGAGAATAGAAGCTTTCGAAATATGGTGCTACAGAAGAATGCTGAAGATTAGATGGGTAGATCACATAACTAATGAGGAGGTACTTAATAGGATTGGGGAGAAGAGAAGTTTGTGGCACTACTTGACTAGAAGAAAGGATCGATTGGTAGGACATGTTTTGAGGCATCAAGGGATCACGAATTTAGTATTGGAGGGCAGCGTGGAGGGTAAAAGTCGTAGAGGTAGACCAAGAGATGAATACACCAAGCAGATTCAGAAGGATGTAGGTTGCAGTAGGTACTGCGAGATGAAGAAGCTTGCACAGGATAGAGTAGCATGGAGAACTGCATCAAACCAGTCTCAGGACTGAAGACCACGACAACGACAAAAACAGTTACTACCAAGACAACAATTTCTTTCCGCAGAACATACCTTCTTTGTCCACATGTCCCCCATCAATACACTTCAGCCTGTCGTTTCAATAGCTTTTCCATTAGAAGGAAAATTACAGTGGCAAAAATTTCAACATACGTACCAAAGCGCTTTCTATAGTCATTCACATAGAGCATGACATACACTGACGGGTAAAGTACCAACTAAAAAAACAGGGAATTCGTTTGTCTAGGTAACATATTAAGTGATCAGCATTGCAAGATCACAGTTTAATGTAAGCGCGAGATAAGCCATTGCAGCTGTGAAATGCTGGTAAATTAATAACCGGTGTAACTGCTGGCATGTTGAATGCAAGCGTGCATACGTTGATGCATTGTGTTGCATAAATGCCGGGTGACAGTTTCTGGGATGGATTTCCATGCTTGTAGCACTTGGTCGATTAATACAGAGATGGTTAATGTTGTTTGTGGATGATGCTGGAGTTGTCGTCCGATGATGTCGGATACTTGCTCGATTGGAGACGGAGACAGATCAGTTGGCTAAGCAGGCTAAGGCAACATGTCGACACTCTGCAGAACGTTTTGGGTTGCAAGAGCGGCATGTGGGCGAGCGTTATCCTGTTGAAAAGCGCCCCCTGTGATGTTATTCATGAGTCGCAGCATAACAGATCGAATCAGCAGTCAGGGTGCGTGGGTAACCGCGAGAGAGCGCCTGTTCTCATATGAAATCGCTCCGCTGACCATAATGCCTCGTGTTATGCTTTGCATTAAACCTTGGTTGCTATTCTTAGTCTCACGCGGTTATCGTGATTATGCTGTTATCCTCCCTCTACGCGAGTCGCAGCAGCGTTGTGTATCGATATTCGCACCCTTATACTAACTTTGGCGTCGCGCTTATAGTTTCCGGCTGCACCGTGTTCCGGCAGTAGGTCGGTTGGCGTGGAGCAGCCAGGAAGTCTCCGTGGCCCGTGTCTGCCTGGGGACGCTGGCGGCTTCCACACAATATCGGAGTGTGAGGGGCTGTTCCCATTGCTACGAGGTCCGTGGCTCACTGATCCCGGAGTTGAAAGTTGATTCTTTACTTAATCTACCAGCCAGCCCCAACTGTTCATATTGTGTCGTTTGAATTTCGTTGTGGGCTGTTGGAACATTCCCGCGAGCAACAACATGTATTTTTAAGTTGGTGAAATTCTAGCCGCCCTCCTGTGGAGTTTGACTTAACTTGATTATTTTTGAATTAAAGTGTACCAGTGGAATCTTCTGCCTTGTGGCCGTTAACGTTCCGGTTACCTGCACTGGCCGTTGACGTAAATTCAGGCAGTGTATTTTCCTCGTCATGTTGTGGCTGTCCAGCATGGCGTGTAGTTTGACAGCCAAATGTGTAATTCGTTGTGGGCGCCGATACCGTCTGCGTTGTTCCATTGAACTGCCTGTTGTGTACTGGTCGGATGGAGCAGAAGTTGTCCTGTCGCTAGGTCCGTTGACTCTCAGTTGGGTTGCCGTCGGGTTGAGAATTGTTGGGCCGACTGTCTGTCTCAACTAAGAGAGCGTCAATGTTTGAATTCCAGGCCGATCCTTGGAAACTTCTGAGCGCCGTTCGATGTGCTGCCTTTTCTTATGTGTCCTTGTTGTTTGGTTATGTATGGCTTCTAGCTGATTTTAAATTAAAATAGTTTTGCCCTTAAGGCGTGAGATTTTTTGGGCTTTCAGCCTGATGTAAAGAAATTTTAGGTCAAGGCCTTCTGCCTTTTAAAATTCAAATTACTGTTTTGAGCCTTAAGTTATTGGCCTTCAGCCGATTTTAAGTTAAAGCTGCTATGCTCCTAGGGCGTGAGATTGTTTGGGCCTTCAGCCTAATTTAGAGAAATGTTTTGAGATGAGGTCTTCTGCCTTTTAAAATTCAAATTCTTGTTTTTGAGTCTTAAGTGGTTGGCCTTCAGCCGGTTTTAAATTAAAGTTGTTTTGCCCTTGAGGCGTGAGATTCAATGGCGCATTTAGCCGGGAATTAAGTTCTAAAACTAATTTTTTGCTTTCTCTGTTTTTAATGTTTTCTTTACTCTTGTTATGTTTGTCAAATGAATGAAGTTCAAAAAATGGTTCAAATGGCTCTGAGCACTATGGGACTTAACGTCTGAGGTCATCTAGAACCTAGAACTACTTAAACCTAACTAACCTAAGGACATCACACACATCCATGCCCAAGGCAGGATTCGAACCTGCGACCATAGCGGTCGCGCGGTTCCAGACTGTAGCGCCTAGAACCGCTCGGCCACCTAGGCCGGCCTAATGAATAAAGTAGTATGTTCTAGTGCAACTGACAGCCACCCATTTTGGCCCCCTTTCCACAAATTAAACTATTTGTCCTGTCGTGTGTGTATAGCAGGGGATCTCACATAACTCCAGGTGTAGGTTCAGTGTGTCTAGCATACAGACTACCGACCTCCTTTCTCACCAACACACGGCCATCACTGGCGCCAAGGCAGAACCAGCTTTCATCAGAAAACTCAACAGACCTCTACCCTGCCCTTCAATGAGCTCTCGCTTGACAGCACTGAAGTCGCAAATGGCGGTGATTTAGGCCCAGTGTAATGCACGCTACAGGGCGTCTGGATTGGAGCTTGGTTGGTTGGTTGGTTGTTTGGGGAAGGACACCAGACAGCGTGGTCATCGGTCTCATCGGTTTAGGGAAGGAAGTCGGCCGTGCCCTTTCAGAGGAACCATCCCAGCATTTGCCTGGAGTGATTTAGGAAAATCACGGAAAACCTAAATCAAGATGGCCGGACGCGGGATTGAACCGTCGTCCTCCCGAATGCGAGTCCAGTGTCTAACCACTGCGCCACCTCGCTCGGTGGATTGGAGCTGTCCTCGAAGTAACTGATCTGCAACAGTTTGTTGAGACACTGTGGTGCCAACTGCTGCTCGATTTCCTGCTGCAGATGCAGAACGACGCGCCAGAGTCCTACGCCGAACACAGTAGTCCTCCCTCTCGGCAGTGCCACGTGGCCGTCCGGTTGACTGGTAGCTTAGTTGATTTGTGGCAGGGACCAAACAGCGAGGTCATCGGTCCCATCGGAGGGAAGGAAATCGGCCGTGCCCTTTCTAACGAGCCATTCCAGCATTTGCCTGAAGCGATTTAGAGAAATCGCGGAAAACCTAATGACCGGACGCGGGTCTGAACCGGCGTTATCCCGAATTCGAGTCCAGTGTGCTAACCACTGCGCACCTGGTTCGGTGGCTGTACGGAGTCATCTTGCGACTGTACTTCTGCCCGCCCGCAAATATGTGCGGTGGCTACTGGCACCACTCTTACGCTAATTGCGCGAAATTTGAATAGGCATCATCTTTCAGATGTAAAAACACGCTATACACCTTTCGTTTATGTCGCACAGCTCCTTCTCAGTCTTGCTATTTTTTTCCGTCACAGTATTTAGAGAATACATGGATTTATACTAAAAAACGTTAGCACATAAATTGTATTTGGACTTCTGTGACAATCGTGAGTTACACATACATGATATTTCACTATTTACAAAGCACAAAACATCCGTCCAGTACCGCTAAACCACAGTAGCCATCATTTTGTCTGGACTGGAACAACTGCTCTTTATTCCCTGCACGCTGTGAATAAAAATATTTTACTTGTAAGTGAACTTCCCATTCCCTATAAACTTTTTACTGTCCATAGTGCTTCGTCACTTTATTTCAGCATCCGTATCACAGTATACGTAAGTTATTTCCTTTGTTCATTCTGTGAAGTCATCAACTAAAACACTGTGTCTGTGCTGTTTCGAGTTGTCAATCTGTGGAATAGTAACAACCGCAAGAAAAGAAAAAGAAGTGCAGTTATGCCTTATCATGTTGGGGATCATTTTGTTAGTATGAAAGGATTACATTTCCAAAAGTTAAGGAAGACATGAACCAACAGGAATAATGTCAACAGAAGACATTACATAGTCTCGACCTGCACACGGAGAGCTACTAAAGGTGGTCATCTTCTTGAAGAAAGTTTGCTGTTAATAGTTAATGCAAATAACTTAAAGGGTATATTGATAATGATTAAGCTATGCACCAGTATTTGAAAAGCGTTGTAATTAAATGTATTTAAGAGTTCAGTGCCATTAAGGAATTGGAGCTGGTAAAAGGAACTTCCCGGGTCCCCGATCCGACCCCACTAGATGCTTAAAGTCTGAATAAAAGCCATCGGCTACAGTGCCTGGTATAAAGTATCACTCTTGTTTTGCCAACGGATTTGTCCAGAGGCGGAAGAGTGAACAGAGGTTTGGCGCACTCTCCAGCCCTTGTGTTGGGAAACTGTCTCTAAAAGGCGGAGGAATGTGCAATAATTCATGGCATGAGGATGGAGAAGGCAAAGGAAACCACTACATGGAAAATAAATTCTATTTATCCACATGACATGTCATGTGTCATCCGTCATGTCAATTCTCATCTCTCCATTGTTAAAAGATTCTGGATTATTCCCCCGTTTGGATCTCAGGCGGGGGCTGCCACAAAGGGGGAGGTGACCAAGGGAAAAAGATTGAATAATCAACGAAAGGTTAACTACACGTCGGAATAGAGGACACCAGAAGACTGAATGTTGCAGTAAAGCAACAAAATCTCAAAAGGGAGTAGGAAGGTGAGCATTCCGTGAGTTTCTGCAAACAGTTCAGTAATATGATTCTCATCAGACTCGACAACATCAACACCAAAAAAATTATTTCATACATACATGCCGACGTCACAAGTAGAAGAGGATATAATTATATGGATATTGTATGTGTTCTGTCAGACATGTCCGAAATAACAGACACCATATCCATATATGTATATAGTTCTGGCAATACCGGCCATGACCTTCTTCTGAGCGGATGCACACATATTCCCCGAAGTCTTACGGGACTTGGTAAGAATGTCTGAGTAATGAGTCTGTTGGTGTGGGACGCTACGAATGTAGTTTGTGGACATACAAGGTGAGAATGTGGGTCTCGCGGGAGGCGTGCGGGAGATGTCCCTGCTGTCGCAATATCCTCTGTGCCCTCGGTGGCTCAGATGGATAGAACGTCTGCCATGTAAGCAGGAGATCCCGGTTTCGAGTCCCGGTCGGGGCACACGTTTTCACCTGTCCCCATTGATATATATCAACGCCTGTCAGCAGCTGAAGCTATTAATATATTTCTAATTTCGTAGTAGAAGAAGAAGTGATAGAGGAACGATATAAAGACACTGAACGCGTAATTCACTATGTAAAGGGAGATGAAAACCTTATAATTATGGGTGACTAGAACGTCGTAGTAGGAGAAGATACGGAAGACGTTTACTGGTGAATATGGGCTCTAATGTAGAAATGAGAGAAGATAAGGACTAACTGAGCTCTGCAATGAATTTCAGCAAGTAGTAATCAATACAAGATTCAAAATCCATAAGAGAAAGAAGTATGTTTGGAAAAGCCTAGAGGCACAGAAGATTACAGCTGAATTACGTCATATTCAGACAGAGACTCCACAACCAGATACTGAATAGCATGGCGTAGTCAGGAACAGAAATGGAGTTCGATTAATGTTTAATAATGATGAAGAGCAGACTGAAATTTAAGAGAAACATCTGTAATTAACATTGTTGATAGAAGGAATACTGAATTACTTAGGAATAATGAGATGCATTTGAACTTCCGTAAGGTTGTGACAATGCGATAAAGAATACCACAATAGACAGGAATGTACATCTCTGAAAACGGCAGTCACAGAAGTTTTAGGGATAAATGTAGATGTAAGGAAAGTAACTGCAAAGTAACATTGGGAAGCATAAAAAATACTTCAACTAATCGACGAATGAAGGAATATAAAAATACTCGGAACAGGACAGGGATACAGCAATTTGAGTCATTTAGGGCGTCTTCTGGCAGGTCTGCTGGATCGCAGCTGTTATGTGACGGGTGGTCGATCGTCCTGAGGCGTCACATCCGCAGTAGCCATCGATGGACGTTGGTGGGCAGCAGCCGCTGCACTCTGACCTCCGAAGGGCTCTCGTTGATAACGTGTGCCCAGGAGACTCGGCCTCCAACCTTTAGTACACACTGCCGTTAGATTCCGACCCACCGTCTCCAGACAGGACGGGGCTTCAAATGGTTCAAATGGCTCTGAGCACTATGAGACTTAACATCTGAGATCAACAGTCCCCTAGACTTAGAACTACTTAAACCTAACTAACCCTAGCACATCACACACATCCATGCCCGAGGCAGGATTCCAACCTGCGACCGTAGCAGCAGCGCAGTTCCGGACTGAAGCGCCTAGAACCGCACGGCCACACCGGCAGGCAAGGACGGGACGAGCAGCAGCAGTGGCTCTTCGTCATGACGGCTGATGGCGTACAGCTTCTTGGCCATGTTCGTCAAACGGCTATCACTGAAACCCATCAGTGATGACTCGGATGCTGGAGGCAACTTACAGTGCCATAGTCTCTCCAGCGAGACCTGAGATTCCATAGAGGATTACAAACGATTAGATGCACAGAAGGTCGACTGACATAGCCTCCCTTATCAGGTGACAGCTGCAGCTGAGAGGGAGATTAAGAAAGCGTAGAATTTACTCTGGCGCCTTTTGTGGTCTCCGCTGTGGTTGGGGTAGCACTGATATAATGTGCACTAGTATCCTCGTGTGGTCAGGTCTCCTAGTGGCTTCACACTTTCGTAACTTCGTATTTCAGACTGTTTTTCTTGCTGCGTCAGTGGCTGAACAGTTATTGTTGCGTTATAAGTGGGCTTCTTGCGACAATCTGCTCTGTCACCAGTACGACGATCTCAGTCTCTTGCCACGATGTCACTGTGCTTCGTTTGCAGAATGCGGAGCTCGGCAGGTTCCGATTGTTGCGTTCGCTTCCACGTTCATCTTGACCTGCTCAGCATTTTGTCCTAGCTGGCAGTTTGCCGGTCATTGACTCAGGCGGCTTGACTGCTGACTTCGCAATATACGAGGTGTGGCTAGAAAAAAGCGGACTAGTACTGGTGAAACAATAAAACGAATGCAATAAGGCTGAAAGTCGCGTGGCGTGTCACGTGACGCTCGCTCCGCCTACTGCTCGAGTTTCATCTGCCTCCTGCACTCAGTCTGCCCGTGGCGTCTGTTTTAAGTAGTTGACGTTTCGTCTGTGCGTCGGAAAATGTTGAGTGTACAGAAAGAACAGCGTGTTAACATCAAATTTTGTTTCAAACTAGGAAAATCTGCAAGTGAAACGTTTGTAATGTTACAACAAGTGTACGGCGATGATTGTTTATCGCGAACACAAGTGTTTGAGTGGTTTAAACGATTTAAAGATGGCCGCGAAGACACCAGTGATGACACTCGCACTGGCAGACCATTACAGCAAAAACTGATGCAAACAATGAAAAAATCGGTAAACTTGTTCGACAAGATCGCCGTTTAACAATCAGAGCAGTGTCTGAGTTAACAGGAGTTGACAAGGAAAGTGTTAGGCAGATTCTTCATGAAAGTTTCAACATGAACAAAGTGTGTTCAAAAATGGTTCCAAAGTGTCTCACAATTGAACAGAAGGAACGCCGAAGAATGATTTGTTCTGACATCCTGGAAAACATTGAAAGTGATCCCACCTTCTTACAAAATGTTATTACTTGCGATGAATCGTGGTTTTTTACTTACGATCCCGAAACTAAACGCCAATCGATGCATTGGAAAACTCCTGGTTCTCCACGACAAAAAAAAAGCACGAATGTCAAAATCGAAATTCAAGGCAATGATGATTGTTTTTTTTTGACATCAAAGGGATTGTGCACATTGATTGGGTACCAGAGGGACAAACAGTGAATCAGCATTACTACATTAGCGTCCTGGCTACCCTACGTGAGCGAATACGGAGAAAACGGAACGATTTGTGGAGAAAAACGTCATGGATGCTTCACCAAGACAATGCCCCAGCTCACAGTGCGTTGTCAGTGAAGACGTTTTTGGCAAAACACAACATTCCCATCTTAGATCATCCACCCTACTCACCTGATTTGGCCCCCTGTGACTTTTTTCTTTTCCCTAAAGTCAAGTCAGCTTTGAAAGGAACTAGATTTGAGACTGTTGAAGCAGTAAAAGAAAAAGCGACGGAAGTAATGTATGGACTTACCGAAAATGATCTGCAGCATTGCTATGAACAGTGGAAAATTCGTATGGAGCGGTGTAGAGACCGAGGAGGAGAGTACATTGAAGGAGATAACATGAAATTGTAAATAATTGTAAATAAATGTTTTTTCCAGCATCAGTCCGGTTTTTTTCTAGCCGCACCTCGTAGGCCCGCCAATGGCAGCCGTTCAGCCCCACTGCACAATGACACCTCGGTTCGTGCTTCATCTTTGTTGACTTCGATTCTTGGTGCATTATTTGTAATTAGTCTTTGTACGCTTGAAGAACTACAAGTTAGTTAACTACTGTTAGTTAACTACTGTTTACTGTGTTAACCTGTTCACTAATCATTTCTGCTCCTGTCCAGGTTTTCTACGACGATAGTTGCCACAGCACTCTAGCTTCGTAGCGCGCAAGCAACTCTGCACACATGGGCCTTCGTTGCTCTTTATGGTCTTCCGTTACTCGCGGAAGAACCTAGCGAGCACACACCTTTCAGAACCCCAGCTGTTGCACGAGGGTATCAGCACTACCAGCAGAGACGTCCATTTGAGCAATGAGGTATTTGATTGTGATCCATTAATCACCTCGAATCAGAGTGCCCGCACGTTCCAACACTGCAGGAGTCACAGCTGTGTACGGCCCGCCAGCACGCGACTTTGTTGCGATGATGGCAAACACCTCGGCCAACGGCTCACCGTGCTTTTGTTCGATTCCAGCTCTACGTAGACGCTCTGCAAGCGCCTATGAATATCTCCGTTGCTCTGGTTTTCGGACAAAAGAAACTCAATGACAGCTCTCTTTTGGTTACGTATCTCCGTTACAGAAGCCATTTTGAACGTATAGTGCCGCCACCTATCGCAACTTCATGAAATTATGGCGACTGAATTGTTAATTTTCCACGACGTCACGCAACAAATTCCGCACTTTTTGGAACTGACCGACAAAAAAGTGGTCAATCCATGTCTCGTCATCTGTGACAGTGTTGGCAAAAAATTGTCACGAGCACCCTCTTAACTCGCAAGCAACTCGCACAGATGGTCCTTTGTTGCTCCTTATGTCCCTCAACAAATACTGTATTTTTTCAACCGAAACTGACCGAGGAAAAAATGTTTCATTACTTATTGAATGCCGGTCGGTGTGGCCGAGCGGTTCTAGGCGCTACAGTCTGGAACCGCGCGGCCGCTACGGTCGCAGGTTCGAATCCTGCCTCGGGCATGGATATCTGAGATGTCCTTAGGTTAGTTAGGTTTAAGTAGTTCTAAGTTCTAGGGGACTGCTGACCTCAGAAGTTAAGTCCCATAGTGCTCAGAGCCATTTGAACCATATGAACTTATTGAACGTCCCTAGTATGTCAGCTGCCTGTGCCTTTTGCCACTCAGTGTTCTTTGTGCCCAATGCCTGCAGAACTGCAGTTTTCATACTCAAGCAACCTGCATTGGTATGTCTTTTTCCCGGCTTGTGTACTACGTCACAATAAAAATCTCTGAATTGTAATGCGAGGTCAGTCTTGTGTAAGCGCAGACATCGCACAACGAATTCACTGAGGATATGCAAATGACCAAACCTAATTAATTTGTCATACCATATCCTTAGAGATGATGAAATACTCGAACGAGCACGTGGACTGCACGCATATACCACCAGTTGCCCATAAGAAATAACGCAGTTAAGTACCTGAAACTGTAAGGTAGCCTCCCCCACTTGCTTATGGTTAGAGAATTTGAGCAATCAATACTTTGGGAAATCTAATAGGTATTAGAGGAGATGGTTAGATATGATAACATTTTATTTTCACTCAGAAAACAACTAAGACTACTAGAAAACTTCATGAACAGATATGAATCAGAAAAGCTATTGAAACGCGACTTTCTTTAACAAGATATATATTGAATAATAAATAATAATGGAGAAGAGGGGTAATATACAATAGCTACGGAAACCAAGAGGGAAAAGTAAGAATGGAAGAAGAAGAGCAAAGTACTCTGATAAGAAAAAATACGAGACATAGGTGCAGTTTTTCACCCCTACTGTTCATTCCATTTCTCTGATTAATAGTGGTGGAAACAAATAGTAGGCTTAGTAATGGTATTAAAATTCAGTGTATACACACATCGATCATAAGACTCGCTGATGATAGTGCTACCCAGAGTAAAAGTAATTTCCGCCGACTCGGACATATTTGATGGTAAATATAGCATGTATACCACAGACGGCCATTGCCTAGCTTTGATCAGAAAGTTATGAAACGATGCGTCGCTAGTTCAGTGGATATTTAAGTACCTATTATAACACAGCAATGCTTCTCTTCGTGCAGGAGATGTACAGGACTTCGTAAACATATCGTACCTTCCAATGAGCAGGTACGGTAGATTGAGAATAAACCAAAAAAACACGAATATAATTAACATGAACGAGACTATAATGAATAATAAAGTAGGAATACAGGTGAATTACCATGAACAGCATAATGAACACACTATCGTAGCCTGCACAGACATGAAGCAAATAGCCACCACAGCAATATAATACACTCCTGGAAATTGAAATAAGAACACCGTGAATTCATTGTCCCAGGAAGGGGAAACTTTATTGACACATTCCTGGGGTCCGATACATCACATGATCACACTGACAGAACCACAGGCACATAGACACAGGCAACAGAGCATGCACAATGTCGGCACTAATACAGTGTATATCCACCTTTCGCAGCAATGCAGGCTGCTATTCTCCCATGGAGACGATCGTAGAGATGCTGGATGTAGTCCTGTGGAACGGCTTGCCATGCCATTTCCACCTGGCGCCTCAGTTGGACCAGCGTTCGTGCTGGACGTGCAGACCGCGTGAGACGACGCTTCATCCAGTCCCAAACATGCTCAATGGGGGACAGATCCGGAGATCTTGCTGGCCAGGGTAGTTGACTTACACCTTCTAGAGCACGTTGGGTGGCACGGGATACATGCGGACGTGCATTGTCCTGTTGGAACAGCAAGTTCCCTTGCCGGTCTAGGAATGGTAGAACGATGGGTTCGATGACGGTTTGGATGTACCGTGCACTATTCAGTGTCCCCTCGACGATCACCAGTGGTGTACGGCCAGTGTAGGAGATCGCTCCCCACACCATGATGCCGGGTGTTGGCCCTGTGTGCCTCGGTCGTATGCAGTCCTGATTGTGGCGCTCACCTGCACGGCGCCAAACACGCATACGACCATCATTGGCACCAACGCAGAAGCGACTCTCATCGCTGAAGACGACACGTCTCCATTCGTCCCTCCATTCACGCCTGTCGCGACACCACTGGAGGCGGGCTGCACGATGTTGGGGCGTGAGCGGAAGACGGCCTAACGGTGTGCGGGACCATAGCCCAGCTTCATGGAGACGGTTGCGAATGGTCCTCGCCGATACCCCAGGAGCAACAGTGTCCCTAATTTGCTGGGAAGTGGCGGTGCGATCCCCTACGGCACTGCGTAGGATCCTACAGTCTTGGCGTGCATCCGTGCGTCGCTGCGGTCCGGTTCCAGGTCGACGGGCACGTGCACCTTCCGCCGACCACTGGCGACAACATCGATGTACTGTGGATACCTCACGCCCCACGTGTTGAGCAATTCGGCGGTACGTCCACCCGGCCTCCCGCATGCCCACTATACTCCCTCGCTCGAAGTCCGTCAACTGCACATACGGTTCACGTCCACGCTGTCACGGCATGCTACCAGTGTTAAAGACTGCGATGGAGCTCCGTATGCCACGGCAAACTGGCTGACACTGACGGCGGCGGTGCACAAATGCTTTGCAGCTAGCGCCATTCGACGGCCAACACCGCGGTTCCTGGTGTGTCCGCTGTGCCGTGCGTGTGATCATTGCTTGTACAGCCCTCTCGCAGTGTCCGGAGCAAGTATGGTGGGTCTGACACACCGGTGTCAATGTGTTCTTTTTTCCATTTCCAGGAGTGTATTATGTTTGCGCTGGAAACGCAGAATGGTGAACAAATAGAAAGAATGTGCAATGAGATAAAAGAATTTATCGTAAAGAGGGATGGAAATGCAGTTTCTATTTAAGACTGAAACGTCACAGTAGGAAACGTATGAGAAATAAAAATAGTAAGAGAATGTGGATTGGATGGGGAAAGGATCGAATCCTGAAGGTGCAGGGCACAGTTTTCTCGTTGGTGACACCTGCGTTAAGAATCATGAAAGAATGTCGTACACGTGGAAGAAGGCTGGAGACACCTAGAGATACCAGGTAGGTTATGTAATAGAAATACGCAAATTTCGAAACCAGATTTTAACTATAATGTATCACAAGGTGCAGATTGTGACTGTGACTGTATTGGCTATACTATATTGGCTATGAACTGCTGATTAAAATGATGAGGATGATATTTGGATTGGATTGTGGGGCGCTCAACTGCGCGGTTATCAGCGCCTGTACAAATTCCTGACCTTTTCTCAGTCCAATCGTCCACTTGCCTGAATGATGATGAAATTATGAGGACAACATAAACACCCAGTCATCTAGAGGCAGGTGAAAATGCCTGACCCCGCCGGGAATCGAACCCGGGTCCCTGTGCTCGGGAAGCGAGAACGCGACCGCGAGAGCGCGAGACCGCGAGCTGCTGACTGCTGATTAAAAATTTACCATTTCTGTAAGGTAGGAAATTCAAGAAGATGGAGCCTGGATTAGCTTAAAGAACCGCAGTTTACACAGAGAGTCACACCGAGCATTGGACAAGGATTGATTGAAACAGTGGAAAGGAACAGAACAGAGGCGAATGCACAGCACTGAGGGAAGAAATAGGGGAAACAGCAGAAGAAACACTTAGGTAAGAGGACAAGACCCATTATAAAGATGTTAAAATGAAAGAAACTGACAGAAAGTGCAAAACGACAAAGGAGGAATAGATAGAAGGTCACTCTACGAGAGAAAAAAAGAAGGACACAACATGAAGGAATTATCAGCCGTATGGGATGGAAATGGGTAGATGTATTTTACATGTACAGACAAACAAATGATCACAATTTCAGAAAAATTGAATGGTTTGTTCAAGAGAAAGAGCTTCTTTAGCAATTCAATAACGCATTGGTCCAATTCTTGACCTTATGCAAGCAGTTATTCGGCTTGGCAGTGATTGACAGTATTGTCAGATGTCCTCCTGAGAAAGATAGTGCCAAATTCTGTCCAATTGCCGCTTTAGACCGTCAAAATCCCGAGCTGGTCGGAGGCCCCTGCCCATAAGGCTCGAAACGTTTTCAACTGGGGAGAGATATGGCAACCTTGCTGGACAAGGTAGGATGTGGCAAGTGCGGAGGCAAGCAGTAGAAACTCTCGCCATGTGCGGGCCGGCATTATCTTAATGAAACATAAGCCCAAAATGCCATGGAGGGCAACAAAACGGGAATATTGTGAACTGAAAGTTGTGCTGTCATAGTGCCAAGTATGACAACCGAAGGGGTACGGCTACGTGAAGAAATGGCGCCACAGGCAATCACTCCTACTTGTCGGGCCGTATGTGGGGCGACAGTCAGTTTGGTATTCCACCGCTGTCTGCAGTGTCTCCAGACAAGTCTTCGCTGGTGATCGGGGACTGGATTCTGATTGACAGAAGTAGAATTGCCTTCAGTGATGAATCGCGCTTCGAGCCAAGCCTCTATGGCCAGGAACACCAAAGGATTGAGCCGCAGCATACATCGATTATTTGAGGTAGATCAGTTCTCAGTCTTCACTCTTCAGCCGAACAACTTCCTGTACGGCAAATTTACTATCTTGGACGACTACGTGTACCATGTCATTTAATTGTACATTCGTATGAATTAAGCAGTGATACTTAAGAACTAGGTCTGATATAGCTTTACGGGAAAACATGGAGGGTGGACCCACATATTTTGTTATTTGCTGTTTCGTGTAATAGACTTTATTACTTAGTGACAACATTAACAATACAATTTCAAACTTATTAAAGGAGTCTGAACTCGCCCAATTTGAACAGTATCAAATCATTTAAAAAACAACTTTAATAATTGTACCATTAAGAGCAGGACATGAAAATCGGAAGTGCAGAGTTTCATAAACAATTTTATCAACCACATGAATTGCATTAACAGCTGTTAAGAAATTGCAAGCTTAGGGAACCATTAGACAATCGAATAACATTCGTGCAAATGCGGAATGAGCCGGCCGCTGTGACCAAGTGGTTCTAGGTGCTTCAGTCTGAAACCGCGCTGCTGCTACGGTCGCAGGTTCGAATCCTGCCTCGGGCATGAATGTGTGTGATGTCCTTATGTTAGTTAGGTTCAAATGGTACACATGGCTCTGAGCACTATGGGACTTAACATCTGAGGTCATCAGTCCCCTAGAACTTAGAACTACTTAAACCTAACTAACCTAAGGACATCACACACATCCATGCCCGAGGCGCCTAGAACCGCTCGGCGACCATGGCCGGCGATTAGTTAGGTTTAAGTAGTTCTAAGTCTAGGGGACTGGTGACCTCAGATGTTAAGTCCCATAGTACTTAGAGCCATTTTAACCATTTGATTTTTGAAGGAATGATCACAAAACACGCCAATGTTCGTTTCTGTTGGAAGGCCACTTAGCAGTGAAAACCTTTAATCAGAAAATCCCTTAAGCAATAAAATATACTATTTCTCAAACAGACCAACTGGGATGATATAAAATTTGAACGTAAATGCCTACCTGCATATGCGACCAAACGTTAACAACAACCTGTAATAATTATACAACTGCCCAAAATTCACGCCAAGTTGAAGTACATGCAACTGAAATGTACTTCAACTGTCACGCACCAGCAGAAACCTTGACACAACCATTAATAAATATACAATTGCCCAAAATTCGAAATAAGCTGTGAGCTACAGCAGACAGCTATTACAGCCAACAAGGAACGACCATCTAAAATCACAGCAAGTGTAGTAGCTTATGACTCTGGATCAAAGTAAGGTTCGGCAGTTTATACTGATGAGTAACAGGTCTTAAACCTAAAGCGCTGAGAAGCAGTAATAAGAGGGGCAGCTTCAGAATGGTAATTACAGAGGTATAATGCGGACGAACCTGAGGCTTGGCAAAAAGACCTCAACCTCTCAAGATCTTTCAGTTCACCAAACAGACATAACAACTGGTTCCTGCATAAAGGGCGACACTGCGCCTTGGGACGCATGAGACGATCAACTTAACTTGAGCCACCGTGGCACGACTGGTAGGGCCGGCAGACCGCTGGTCAACCCGGACGCCGTGCGACGACGATATGGCCGCCGCGCCAACAAACAGACCTCTGCTCCGGGCCCAGTGAACAGCAACCCGTCGTTTGCCGCCAAAGCTGCCCTGCCAACACACATGAGAAAGGAATAGCAATCTGCGCAAATAAATCTTCACACAAGAATGGCCAGGGCACTAAAAAAATGTAAATTAATGGCAGAGCGGGTACGCTGTACGGTTAAACTTAACACTCTTTAAAAATAACTACTATTCACGATTGATCATGTCAGCACCCGTTGATACAATAACTCGAACATACACATGTACCATCTAGTACAAATCGCGCAAAAAAAGAAAAAGGTCAAATATCGATAATGTGAAATATTGATAGTAACGTGACATACAGAGTGAAAAGTATTTAAACCGACAAACTCTAGGAGGTTGTAGGGGACATCAAAAGAAATATTTTTCCTTAATGTCATTTTTTCCTATGAGGAGTATTTAAACCGGTAGAGGAAGATTTTTCTGGCGGCAAATTAGTTAAACCAACAAACACTTTTCCATTTTTTTATGACCAAGAGACAACACATTAACAGAACCCAATTTCAATTACAGTAGATTTTCAAAAATGCCTCCATTGACACGTAAACAATGGTTACACCGTCGGATCATGTTCTGTCTGACACGGGCAAAAACCCCAGGAGTATCCTGAATTGTTCCAACTGCTGCTACTGTCCGGGGAACCAGATCCTCTTCTGATGCAACAGGAGTTGCGTAAACAAGGCTGCGCATCTCTCCCCACACAAAGAAGTCCAGAGGGGACATATCAGGGGATCTAACAGGCCATGGTACAGGACCACCTCTGCCAATCCACGTTTCTGGGAACCGTCGGTCCAGGAATTGACGCACACGACGACTGAATTGTGCCGGCACCCCGTCATGTTGGAACTACATGCGTTGTCTTGTAGGGAGTGGGACGTCTTCCAGCAATTCTGGCAATGCTCTGGCAAGAAAATTGTAATAGTGCCTGTCATTTAATCGCCTAGGTAGCAGATACTGCCCAATTAAACAGTCCCCAACAACACCGACCCACACATTAACGAAGAACCGCACTTGTTGAGCGCTAGTAGCTGTGGCATGCGGTTTATCGTCACTCCAAACATGCGAATTGTGCATGTTGAAGATTGCATCACGCCCGAACGTTGCTTAATCGGTAAACAAGCCAGAGGATGGAAATGTAGGATGCATTTCACACTGCGAAAACTGTGCTCTGGGTGGATAATCAACTGGTTCCAGGTTGTGGACACGCTGTAAGTGAAATGGACGTATCAATTGTTGTGGAAGGACTGTTCTTACATTCGTCTGATTCGTCCCCATGTTACGTGGAATTGCACGAGTGCTGATTGAAGGATCCCGCTCCACATGCTGCAAGATAGCTTACTCAAATTGCAGCGTTCTTACCGTGCGACGGCGTCCCTGTCCCGGTAATCTGCTAAATGACTCGGTCTCATGCAGACGTTGGTACACAGCAGCAGAGGTCGTATGATGCGGGATACGGCGATTAGGATGTTGTTGTTGATGAACCCGCTGTACAACTCGTCCGTTGTGGTGCGCCGTAGTACGCACCAACCATATCAGTGTACTTACTTCAGGTGTATCGCTGCATTAGTAAACAGAGAAAATGCACTACTACACTGGTAGACAGCAGTTGTCTACAAATGTAGAGTGTAATACGCCCTCTAACAATTGAAGATCGTAATACTGCCTGTAACAACTAAAGAGCGTAATAGGGCCTCCACCGGTTTAAATAATCCCCATAGGAAAAAATTACATTAGGGAAAAATATTTGTTTTGATGTCCCCTACAACCTCCCAGAGTTTGTCGGATTAAATACTTTTCACCCTGTAGATAATATTACAAATAATAATGATAATGCAATTTATACTAAATTCTGCACTCACGGCAATTTCTGAGCCGATTTTGGTGCAGGTCGGAGAGAGAGAGAGAGAGAGAGAGAGAGTTTTGAACTGCGTTGAGTCGGTTCGCGATTGTGTTCAGGAGGAATAATGTCTGATTACGCAAAGGTGGCTTGACCCTGACATTTAACCCGGATTGCCTTCACGCAATCTGATTCTTCGATACAAATACCTAAGGGACCTAACTGAACATTAAAAAAAGGGGAAGTGGATACACGAATGTGGGTTTTGGTAATGGTTATTCAAATCTGAGATTGAATACATTAGTAGCCGCCCGAAAACAACCGAGATACTGCTATAAAGAGCTAACCTGAAACATAGCAAACATAAAAAAACTGAGGTTACTTAAAGGAAAGAATAGAAGGAAAAAGATTTCATTATGACTCATCAATATATTCTAAAAGAATCCATACTTCTGAACATGAACAAATTTCTAAGGAACATAGAACTCACATTTGATATTTCTTTCACACATTGCGTGGTACAATAATATCTTGTTTTGCCTGTCCAATATTTTCTTGAAATTAGATGTCCTTGCGTGCGCGTGAGTATTTCATTGCGTCGCACGGTTTTCTTTGAAGCGTTTGTTCGAAAATTTCCTTTTTTTAGCACACAAAATACAGTATAACTTGTAGCGATGCTACACTGCACTTCTACACACGTCGGCAACGAAACAGTAAAAGGTAATCGAGTCTTTAGAACTATACATAACAAAAGATAGATTTTTATCATTCATATGTTTCGCATCTTATTACGATCGAGCGCTGCGGAAATGATTTAAATATCTGCGCCCAGCAAGTCATAGTGTTTATTTGATGCAGTTAATGCTGGACGCGCGTCTTTGTCTAGACGCACATTACAAAAATAATACTGGACCAGGTCCACTCGAGGAGCAGTCTAAGGTCGCACCTGATGAAGATTACGAGCTACGTGACCGAAATATCGTGCAAGTACGACGCTGATATCCGGCAGAACACCCGACAAACCAAGATGTCATTAGATCGCCGGGAAAGCCTGAAGAGTTACAAAAATATAACATTTTACCAACTATAGCTCGATGGCTGTTCTTCTCTTTTATGACAAATAGTTCATATACAGAGCATCCGAAACCAAATAATATTACAACCACCTTGCCTCCCACCCAGATCCAATCACAATTTATTCCCTTCACGAAACCCATCACAGGTAATACTCTTACACTTGCGCCAGATATGGCCTAGGTCACAAATTGCCATAAGCAACACTGGCCGATGGTCATATGCTCAAACAATTGTAGGCGCGTAATTATAACAGGTCGAATTCCATATAATACAGGCATTGCCTTAGGATATTAAGTACTCTAAATGATAAAACAACAGTTAACTCCAGTTGGGTGACAGGGAGCCGCGACTTGCAGGATTGCAGGCAGCGCGTTATTGCTTCCAACCCACACAGGCTATCGTCGAGGTGCCGTAAACCTTGAGTTTGCAGAGTGAGCCAGGAACTTGCCGACCGGGTGGCGCGCGACGTCCGTCGTCACGCCGCCAGCCGCTACCAATTTTCAAGCGAGCCGTCCAGGCTTGCCGCGGCCCGATTTAACCTTACGCCGTTCCTCGAAACCCACGCCAGACAGTCGGGGTCCCTCAAAAGCCACATTAAGCCAGCCACGTGGCCTCAACCAACTCACCTCTCCAGGCCCAGCTAAACCGATAACACACACACATCTCGACCAAAGACCTTACTTAGCTCACGACACACGATGTAATCGATACGGGCAACCTAAGTAGTTAGTGGCGCCGTCGGAATGTCTCACCGCCGATATTAGAGCCGCCATGGCTCACGCAAAAATATGTAGGTTGTTTCAGACTATCTGTGTGTAACTGTATCGACACTGGAAAACCCGCAGCCATATACACTACTGGCCATTAAAATTGCTACACCACGAAGATGACGTGCTACAGACGCGACAGGAAGAAGATGCTGTGATATGCAAATGATTAGTTTTTCAGAGCATTCACACAAGGTTGGCGCCGGTGGCGACACCTACAACGTGCTGACATGAGGAAAGTTTCCAACCGCTTTCTCATACACAAACACCAGTTGACCGGCGTTGCCTGGTGAAACGTTGTTGTGATGCCTTGTGTAAGGAGGAGAAATGCGTAGCATCACGTTTCCGACTTTCATAAATGTCGGATTGTAGCCTATCGCGATTGCGGTTTATCGTATCGTGACATTCCTGTTCGCCTTGGTCGAGATCCAGTGACACAGAATATGGAATCGGTGGGTTCAGGAGGGTAATAAGGAATGCCGTGCTGGATCCCAACGGCCTCGTATCACTAGCAGTCTAGATAACAGGCATGTTATCCAAATGGCTGTACCAGATCGTGCAGCCACGTCTCGATCCCTGAGTCAACAGATGAGGACGTTTGCAAGACAACAACCATCTGCACGAACAGTTGGACGACGTTTGCAGCAGCATGGACTATCAGCTCGGAGACCATGGCTGCGGTTACCCTTGACGCTGCATCACAGACAGGAGCGCCTGCGATGGTTTACTCAACGACGAACCTGGGTGCACGAATGGCAAAACGTCATTTTTTTCGGATGAATCCAGGTTCTGTTTACAGCATCATGATGGTCGTATCCGTGATTGGCGACATCGCGGTGGACGCACATTGGAAGCGTGTATTCGTCATCGCCATACTGGCGTATCGCCCGGCGTGATGATATGGGGTGCCATTGGTTACACGTCTCGGTCACCTCTTGTTCGCATTGACGGCACTTTGAACAGTGGACGTTACATTTCAGATGTGTTTGACTCAATGCCCAGGCGTATCAAGGCCGTTATTACGGCCAGAGGTGGTTGTTCTGGGTACTGATTTCTCAGGATCTATTCACCCAATTGCGTGAAAATGTAATCACATGTCAGTTAGAAACGTCCCCTTAGAAAAATTAATGAATTACTGTGCTGATAAACCTCTTACATTAATTGCTTATCAAACAGCTGAGCAAAACTGAACGTACTCAGACATTACTCTCTTTACTTATTCTGATGAACACTAAACTGACACACAATATTTTTAGCTCAACGCAATCTGACTTTTAATAGTCCCTACAAAAGAATGGCCATGACTAACAATAACCTATACCTTTCATGAATCACTTACCTCACAAAAATCTTCGTTACTCGAACTACTGCAATACTGCGAGCCAATACTGCCAGCTAAATACAAGATTCTAACTGGTGAAGGCACTAACTACTGATAGGCATAGTTAGCAAATGAAAGATTTTGATAGAGAACAAACAATGTCTTTAATAGTGTTCAAAGGTCATTATATATATATATATATATATATATATATATATATATATATATATATATAAGTTTATGACATCCAGTCTTACAAATTTACTGTCTCTGTCCAGATCATCCGCTCTCGGAACTCGGCCATCTCACGCCCCACGTCCACCACTGCTGGCGGCTCACCTCCAACTGCGCAGCGCTACGCGCTGTTAACATCTAGCTGCCCAACACTACAATAGCAAACATCAATGCAAACCAGCCACAGACTGCACACAGCACAGCCAGTGATTTTCATACAGAGCGCTACGTGGCGTTACCAATAAAAAAAACCTAAACAGCTTACTTACAAGTTCTAGTATAATATATTTGTCCAATGAATACACACCCATTTATCCTCTGCATTTCTTCTTGGTGTAGCAATTTTAATGGCCAGTAGTGTAGTTTACTCTGACGCTACATTTTATGTCAAGCGACCTGATTACGTAATATCACTGAAGAGGGTGTCTGTAGCGCATGAACATAATAGATGGCTGTGACCCATGATCCATCAAAACCTGTTCTCTGGACAGATGATTCTTGTTTTCCATCAAGGAAATGATTAATGGTACGTGCTAACGTCGCACGAACCTAAAACATATTGCGATTGACGCAATATAACAGATAATGATGTCGCTGCTTTGAATTACATACATCTAGTGTGGTTTGCTGAGTTCTATACTGGTTTCAGTGAGACGGTTTTACAAACGGGATGGTCGACCTACATTTAAATACTATAAATGACGGTATTACCAAGTTACGACCTAATTTGTTATTTTATGATGCACTTAATGAACTATCATGTGTTACACATCAGTGATTAACTCAAAGTGTAGGATTCTGAGGTAAACTGAATGAAATGAAATTTAATGTCCATTTCAAAATCAACCAATGTACACGTGTGTGCTCGTCCTTTTCGTTTAAGTAAGCATGCAAGGAACAGTATCAAGGAAATTAAACATATTTACCCAGAATTGAACGTACTTCTTAGAAGTATATAGCATCAGTATTGTTGAACAGTATGTATGAAATCAGTCAATGTAAACATACTGACGCGCACAACCCACGCAAATCGCGTAAGATTGTGAACACGCCAGCCCAAGCACGCGTTCACAAGTCGTTGGATTCGAATGCAGCGCCTCTTATAATCGGTATATTTATGATAGGTTAGCAAGCATGTCGTATAATGACGGTTTTCCCACTTAAGATATTAAATTATTTGTTACGTGAGAAATCAGAATTGCAGAACTTGCGAAATGCACTGAATGAATGAGATCGTTTGAGTGACCAATACATTACGACTTAACGAAAAAATTGTATAGAGGGACGTGTAACAAAGACTATTATAGTATGGTAGTATAGTAGTAGGGGAGACCGGGCAGGTTAGCCCACTTTTTAATTATTTTTTCCAGTGTGTATTTTAAATGTGTTCATTGACATTTTAAGTGTAAAGATTGGTACAGTCTTTCACTGTCTTTACAAATACGTAATTAAGGCTTCTCTCTGTTTGTTTATTCATAAAAAATATATAGTACAGTTATCTCATCTGGGTCATCCTAAGCCACTCTCGGAGCCATATGATATTATGATTGATTTAGTTACGATATTGGTTATTTAATTGAAAGTATATCGATTTTAATACTCACAATTTATTTTAATACAAACTGCTACAGTTTATAACTAAAATTACGTTCACGAACTGTGTTATCATAGCTGTAATAACAGTTTGACAGGAAAGTGTATCCACGATTTTTGTCAGTTTTCATCTGATTCCGTGATAGCATCTTAGCAGTCCAAACATTCACTAAAATGCCCATCACGTCATTTTTGACTTATGACAGATATGTCCATAGGTTACAACTTGTCCATTGAATCCATTTCTCACCTAGATCACTGTGGGAAAATTATTTAAGATACCTAGGCCAGACAGCATCCTTACCTCCATGTTTTTCATCTTGAAGAATCTTCTTAGGAACGCCTACTCTCTTTCTACGTGTTACTTGCGGATATTTAGCTTGAACATGGGACCCTTTCTCTCTCTCTCTCTCTCTCTCTTTCTCTTTTTCTTTTCTTTTTCATTTTAAAGAAGTGTTTTTACACTTAACGTCCGTATTTCTCTTTAAAGTGCTTTCCTTTCTGTCTGTGAAAGCTTCTTGTTCACGTTAGTCTTACAGTTGCATCGGATATATTGCCTTTTTTCAGTTTTAGGTTTATAATTTCGAATCATCCTAAAAACAAATTCGTAGAACGACGATGAATGAAAGCACGTCTACATTCGAGAAGTTTAATGTCCCGTCGACAAGGAGGTTATTTGAGGGGCACATTCGAAGATACACATAGATCTGATACTTGACCATGTATGTCCTTCAGTGTACCACAAGTAATAAATTCAAACCTATATTGAACCATTTTAGTTGAACGCTCGAACACATGTTACAGATTGTAGAAGAAAAGAAGAAAGTCAAACATTACTTATATGTTAACGGTTTAACATCAATGCAAGACACAATTTTCCTACACAAACATTTCATTGGATTGGACCTATTCTTCGATTACGTTGTACCTATTAAAGTTAACAAGGTTATTTACTCACAAAAAGACGGGGGCAGGTTGGCATGTAGGCCGACGTGGCACTATTTAAGTGGGCCATTGTGCTCCATCGCCATACTGTAATGACGGTATGTTAGTTTGTTTACGAAAGCGTTTTAAACATTGATCGTCGTTTACAGTGTCACAATAATCGTTAAGCTATGATCTTTAATCGTTATACTTACTTGCTCAGGAGAAGTATTGTTTCAAGGTGCACAACAAAATATATTGAGAAAGCCAAATTTACTTTCACCAATAAGAAAAGTTAAAACCTCTGCCCTTCCTTGCTCGTTAATCTAAATTCACTAACGAGTTCGTGGAAGACCATTGTTGCCACCAACTTCCATGGTAGATGGCATATTCTGAGGGCAGTTAACGAATTAACACCAACAGGCCATCGTGCCCCTACGACCAGTGTTCCCCGGCCTAGCATACAGTTGCCGTGGCAATGCTATCGATCTAAGACATTGTTACAAATCGAACAATATTTTATTTTTAAGTTGAAATACATAATTCATGACTTATGGAAATGAAAGCCTGATATTAATTGGCACTCTATTTCAAAAATCTCCTCTTGGTTGCATTTCACCTGGTTGCAGACTCCGACATAGTGTGGCGACGATAACACAGGTCTGCAAAAAATTCCTTTGTCAGCTGCATGAGATATTTTTACTGAACTATATGTATTAGAATGCGCTGATTTCAGAAGTGATGTCAATTTCTTTCTATCACATGAGGTCTTTTTGCAAATTCAAACACAAAAATTGGTAAAAGCACTCGTTTGTTCAAAATTATCAATCATAATATTATTTTACAACCAATGAAGCATTATTTTGAGACATATAGTAACAATATTACACTTATTCATGTTTCTTATGAAACCTTTTCTTCTTTTCCTTGATGCTTCGCCGAGTCCTTTTCCGATATCCATCTTTAGTTTCCCGCTTAAGCATTCAACAGTAGTCAGCAAGCATAGTGACATCCCATCTTCCTTGGTACCGTCTCTCGATATCACGGACATCCTAATGAAACCGATCCCCCTGTTCCTCACTGTAATCTCCCAGGTTTTCAGGAAAACTGTCTATGTGGGATTGAAAAAATGGACCTTCAAGCTCATTTGCAGCTTTGAGCTTCGTATGCTGCTAGTATCCGTTGAAAAATGGTTTTGTAGTCAGGATCCTTAGTATTTCCCAAAAACTTTCGCACTACATCCTTGAACGATACCCAAGCTTCTTTTTCCTTCTCATTCATACTTTCCACAAAGAGGGTGTCGGTTAAAAGTTTTCTTATGTCGGGACCAGTGAAATCTCCCTCTTTCAACTTTGCTTCTGACAGCTTCGAGAATTTTGTACATAGATATTTAAAACTGTCCCCACCATTTGCAGCGATTTTACAAATTGTGTCATCAACCCCAATTTGATACGGAGAGGGGGCAGGAATACCTTTTCTTGTGGTACCGAAGCAGTGTTGATAACATTTTTCTCTCCAAGTTTTAAAGTTTCTCTGGGTGGCCAATTACTTTTAGTCCAGCGCTGTTCTCTGGCTCTACTATCCTACAAGCATAAGAAGCGTGGGTATTTTGTATAGCCTGTCTGCTGACAAATAAGCATAATGAGTATTTGGAAGCCCCCACAAACCATCCATTGATGGTCCTGATATTGGATTTTTTTCCAGGATAATGGCCAAATCGTTATAGTTTTCGTCCATATGCACAGAATGTCCCATCGGGAGCGGCGCAAATTTGTTTCCATTGTGCAATAATACTACCTTAAGACTAGTTTTGGATGAATCAATGAATAGGCTCCATACAGATGAGTCATACTGCATATTAAAGCAATGCATGAGTCCTTCCACATCACTGCAAAAAACTAAATTTCCTTCTTTTGAGGAAAACTGGGTAAATTCTTTTTCTCGGTGTCTGTACCATGAAAATGAGGTGCCAGATGATAAAAGGTTTTTATTTTTTAATCTGGAACCTAACAGTTCGGCTGCATCTTTTGAAAGACCTAAATCTCTTACTAGATCATTGAGCTCACTTTGAGAAAATAGTTGAGGCCTTTCATCTTCGTCTGAAGAAAAATCTGAGCTTGATTCACCCTGAGGAGGTAATGTAACTTCGTCCTCCAACTCACTCGGGTATTCATCCAAACTGGAAGGTGGCTGTGGGATAGGTATTTCAGAGCTATGGGGCACTGGACATATAGCTGAGTCAAGGTTAGGATAACTCATGCTTCTGTGGTTTTTTGAATTGGATCCCTTTACGTCAACTGAACAGAAGTAGCAATCAGTGGTATGGTTTTTCTGCTCACGCCATATCATAGGAATTCCAAATCTAAATGCATTTTTCTTACCCTTGAACCACAAACGAAGATCTCCTTCACATCTTCTACACACCTTATGCGGAGCCCATGGTTTATCTTGATCACCAACTTTTAATTTAAAGTAAGCAAAATAAACTTACTTCACTAAATAGATATAACAAAAACTGTTTGGAGGAATAACATAACCTCTTGTAGCCATGATTAGACAGAAACAACAGCACTATTCACTTGAATAGCAATATGTCTACTGAGAGTTTCTCTTCAGTTCATGCGAGATACAAATCGTCATTTGACTTGTCGCAACACGATAAAACTGAAAAATAAGATTGTTTGCATTTGCTTCTGGCGTCCAGGAGTTTACGGTAAAACCTGCAAGTGGTAGCAAGGAATTGTTAACATAGTAATTTTTTTTAAATTGAAGTTTATTTTATAAATTATAATTGATATAATTTTAATGATTTTTAAATAAAAATGACCACATAGGTTTATTACTAATTGACATGTTGTTCTTGTGGCCTTCAGTCCTGAGACTGGTTTGATGCAGCTCTCCATGCTGCTCTATCATGTGCAAGCTTCTTCATCTTCCAGTACCTACTGCAGCCTACATCCTTCTGAACCTGCTTAGTGTATTCATCTCTTGGTCTCCCTCTACGATTTTTACCCTCCACGCTGCCCTCCAATACTAAATTGCTGATCCCTTGATGCCTCAGAACATGTCCTACCAACCGATCCCTTCTTCTAGTCAAGTTGTGCGACAAACTTCTCTTCTCCCCAATCCTATTCAATACCTCCTCATTAGGTACGTGTTCTACACATCTGATCTTCAGCATTCTTCTGTAGCACCACATTTCGAAAGCTTCTATTCTGTTCTTGTCCAAACTATTTATCGTTCATGTTTCACTTCCATACAAGGCCACACTCCATACAAATACTTTCAGAAACGACTTCCTGACACTTAAAACAATACTCGATGTTAACAAATTTCTCTTCTTAAGAAACGCTTTCCTTGCCATTGCCAGTCCACATTTTATATCGTCTCTACTTCGACCATCATCAGTTATTTTGCTCCCCAAATAGCAAAACTCCTTTACTACTTTAAGTGTCTAATTTCCTAATCTAATTCCCTCAGCATCACCTGTTTTAATTCGACTACATTCCATTATCCTCTTTTTGCTTTTGTTGATGTTCATCTTATATCCTCCTGTCAAGACACTGTCCATTCCGTTTAACTGCTCTTCCAAGTCCTTTGCTGTCTCCGACAGAATTACAATGTCATCGGCGAACCTTAAAGTTTTATTTTTTTCTCCGTGGATTTTGATACCTACTCCGAATTTTTCTTTTGTTTCCTTTAGTGCTTGCTCAATATACAGGTTGAACAACATCGGGGAGAGGCAACAACCCTGTCTGACTCCCTTCCCAACCACTGCTTCCCTTTCATGTCCCTCGACCCTTATAACTGCCATCTGCTTTCTGTACAAATTGTAAATAGCCTTTCGCTCTCTGTATTTTATCCCTCCCATCTTCAGAATTTGAAAGAGAGTATTCCAGTCAACATTGTCAAAAGCTTTCTCTAAGTCTACAAATGCTAGAAACGTAGGTTTGCCTTTTCTTAATCTAGCTTCTAAAATATGTTCGTCTCCCTCCACTATCTGAATAATTTCTTTTATCTTATCATACATTTCATCAATTTCTTCGTCATCTGCAGAGCTAGTTGGCATATAATCTTGTACTACTGTAGTAGGCGTGGGCTTCGTATCTATCTTGGCCACAATAATGCGTTCACTATGCTGTTTGTAGTAGCTTACACGTATTCCTATTTTTTTATTCATTATTAAACCTACTCCAGCATTACCCCTATTTGATTTTGTATTTATAACCCTGTATGCACCTGACCAGAAGTCTTGTTCCTCCTGCCACCGAACTTCACTAATTCCCACTATATCCAACTTCAACCTATGCATTTCCCTTTTTAAATTTTCTAACCTACCAGCCCGATTAAGGGATCTGATATTCCACGCTCCGATCCGTAGAACACCAGTTTTCTTTCTCCTGATAACGACGTCCTCCTGAGTAGTCCCCGCCCGGAGATCCGAATGGGGGACTACTTTACCTCCGGAATATTTTACTCAGGAGGACGCCATCATCATTTAACCGTACAGTACAGCTGCGTTCCCTCGGGAAAAATTACGGCTGTAGTTCCCCTTGCTTTCAGCCGCTCGCAGTACCAGCACAGCAAGGCCGTTTTGGTTAGTGTCAAAAGGCCAGATCAATCAATCATCCAGACTGTTGCCCCTGCAACAACTATTAAAAAGGCTGCTGCCCCTTTTCAGGAATCACTCGTTTGTCTGGCCTCTCAACAGATACCCCTCCGTTGTGGTTTCATCTACGGTACGGCTGTCTGTATCGCTGAGGCACGCAAGCCTCCCCACCAACGGCAAGATCCATGGTTCATGGAAAAGCGAAAGCCAACCCACGAGCTAATTCAACACAACACCCCTCGTCACCGCCCCTGACACTCGACTGTTTAGTCTCGACATTTGAAACAGGTCCTCTTACAAAATAAATACATAAAAGGTAGTGAAACATTTACGTTCAGTCAGATGTATTTGAAATATTTTAATGGAACTGCGTTTCTTACTAAATGTGGTGAATAAGACAAATCAATAAAAGGAGTAAAAGAGGCTATTTATGTAGACTCCCTAGAGCTACACTTCTACAAGTGTGGCGGTGGCGTGTGGTGGGGGAGGAGGGGTGTCATGTGACGATGTCACCCCGTTCGGCCTAGACAGACCGTAGAAAGTTCTCTTCTAGTGGTTGTGGCTATTCTATGAACCACTGAATGAGTACAAGGTGCGAAGAAAACGAAATAAACGATCATATAGGGTAGAACTTTGTATCTTCGCCAACAGCAACGTGAAAAGTCGTTGCCCGACTTTTTTTTTTTAAATCTAGGAGTACATCTCGTATCGGAACCTGACTGTGATCTGTAGCACAGTGGTATCTCCAAGAAACGAAGTTGGTTCTCTTCGTATTTGTTACCCGTTTATAAGAAAAATATGTGATCTTATCCCCTTTCATTGGCTTCTCTATTTTCGGTGTGCTGGTTACGAAAATGGTTAAAATAGCTCTTGGCACTATGGGACTTAACACCTGAGGTCATCAGTCCCCTAGACTTAGAACTACTTAAACCTAACTAACCTAAGGACATCACACACATCCGTGCCCGAGGCAGGATTCTAACCTGCGACAGTAGCAGCAGCGCGGTTTCGGACTGAAGCGCCTAGAACCGCTCGGTCACAGCACCCGGCTGGTGTGTTGGCTAATTTATGAGACGTGGACAGTGGCAGTTTATTGTTGCCATTAGCCTACATAGTTTGATTGCAAATGCTCTAAAAAAGATATCAGGAAGCAAGAGGCAGCAGCCCAAACACGGCATACATCTTGCCGGTCCCTTCTCTCAGTGCACTGGGAATCCGAATCTCCTGGGAACTTTTGTTTCGGCGTACAGTCGTTTCATTTCGAAGTAACAAAAGCTAGTGTCTGCACAAATACAAGGGGGGGTTCTTCAAGCCTCGGCGCTATGCATGGACTCCAGAAGGAACGCATAGAGAGTGGCCATTTGCTCTCTGCATCTGCATGTCCAATAAGAAACTCTCTCTGACTCGGGATAGAAAGCTTTGCAGGCAACAGCAGGCAGTACCGGCTCTTGAGGTTAGTCCCCATTCTTGTCTCATGTATCATAGATACTACACATTTCCAAGAGCAAAAAATAATGCATGAGACGTATTTCTGCTAGTCACCACTGTAAAAACACACTACATGTCAAAAAACTGGGTAGCAGAGGAGGAATGGAAATGAAACTTCACACACAGAGAGGGTATTTGATGTTATTTCAGAGATTGCAATATCGAGTCAGATTTACAAACAACTCAGTGGTTTGAGTCCGTTTGTCAGTATAACCTCGTCTGGATGCGTGCACTGCTTCCTTTGGGGAGTGTGTCGTAAAGCCGTTGTATTCTCTCCTGATCAAAGCCGGCCCACATCTGTTGTAAAGGATCCATTTAATCCTAATCATGTTGAGTACCACATCTGAAAATTTTTAATGATTAATGAAAAGCTCCCCAACTGTGTAATTAATGTACTACGACCGGTTTCGTCTTACAATATTTTCAGGATCCCGAGTTGAATTAAAGTTCATGATATACACGATGTAGTTGACGTAGGTAGTGTTAAAGCTCAGAAACAGTGTTTGTGGTCATTGCTTCTGGACTTGGTCTGTAACATTACGTACGACAAGCAGATCATTTATATCATGTATTATGCATGACTTGCTAACTTGAAGGTATTCTAAGGCCGAAACCGGTCGTAGTACAAGAAGCGTTTAATTACTGAGCTGGCTTATGTTAACCTCTTTAATTCGCTTACTAGTACTGGGACGGAGTTGAGGTTCGAGCTGGACACACATGTACTCTGTCCGGGGTGGCGCATCTAAACATCACACAGGCAATTCAGAGACTCACGTGTCACATGTGAACGAATATTGCCTTGCTGAAACAGGGTATTACGGTACTGTTGCATGGGAGGTATCACATGAGGAAGCGTGATGTCTGCGATAAGCTATTTTTGCGTCACAGTTCCGTCAAATCATAGCTAGACGTGATCTTGGGTCAGTCACGAAGGCTCCCCACACCCAAACGCTAGCAGTAACACGGCTGTGGATTTTCCAAAGCATTGAATCAAACAGATCTCTCCGCAGATCGTTACCATACTCGCCTACGATGGCCATCCGGGGTGCTGTACAGTAGACAACATTCATCAGCAGGCCGTGCTTCCCGTTCACAGCACCAACACAAAAGCGGTCATTTGTATTGTGGCGTCAACGGCAGTCTACGCATGGGACGGTAATTCCCTAGTCCGACTGCTGCTTGTCTCGAACCAACATTGAGAGAAGACGCAGAATGGTGCAGGCAGTCCACTACTTGCTCTTAGATGGCGGGTGCTGATGTGACGGAGTTACGTTGTGCTAAGTATTCAGTGCGGTCATCCTCCCTTGTGGTTCCCCGAGATGATCAAATGGAGCCTTGACGACTGGTATGCCTCCACTCATGTTCTCATGCAGTCCAACATCACCCCTCTGTCACATCCGAATGACACACAAATCTGGATCATGCATGAACCCACCAGCCAGCCACATACATATCCAGAATGGTGCCCCTTTCAAACTGTGTCAGATGCTGATAATGCTATCTTACACAAGTACCAGGCATCTCTGTTTTGTTCGCTTAATATCTGACGTTGTTGACCCCCCTTATATACAATAACCGTCCTGGTAATAACACTTAACACGATTAACAGCAATGAACTCTGATGCCCGATCTACCTCTCACAGAGAATTCCGGCTCAAATAATTTACATACTAGCCGACAGTGTGAACTTACATTGACATACTGTAACCTCCCCCTCATTTAGGTAGATGAAAATATGCAAATTATTAATTAATTACATAGAATACACATTTTTATGTAATCTTTAGATAATTAGTATTCTCGCCATGAGATCCACTGAACGCTGAACAAGAAAATAATATACAGCAAATCGAAAAAAAAACATAAATATGGACAGCAGAATTCTTTCACATCAGCTGTCCGGGAAGAAAAACAACTCCGCCTTCCGTACTCGAAAATAAAAAAATGTCGAGAACGGCATAAGAGCCGACAGCGGCTCCGCCTCGCCAGTACTGTTGCGCCCGCCTTTGCGGCACGCTTGATCTCACTCGCCCTTGTAACGGCATTTCCAGAACGACCGTTTCACTGAATTCTTCTGGAAAAACTCACTCCCGAGTAATCTCAAGGAGTCCATTCACACTATCACAGTGGATAACTCAACACTGTCCATCATCACACGCATGTACTAGCCTGCAATGACTAGTAAAACACATATTCATGAAATCTTACAGCTAGTTACAAAATCATATTTACATTCCTTAATCTACTGTTACTTAGCTGAAAACTTAAACCAGCAGCTTGGATTTTTCAAATGATTAATAATCAGTTGCTCCTAAATCATTTAATCAAAATTAATTACTTATTAACTACAACTTCTTTAATGATCTCTTGGTCAGGCAAAAGCACGGCAACATGACAAATCCTGAAATCTTACACTCTATATTTACATACTGTACAAATTACCCATTCTGTGGCATTAATCAATCCTTGGTTGGTACAATTTCAAGTCTACAATGTTCTGTATAACCTAGTAGTTTTCCAGAGCTTGGATACTCTAAGCAATAAGCATTTGTGTGAGGTATACCAATGACTTTATATGGTCCATTATAAACACACTTAAATTTAGAGATTTCACTGTCTATCTCGCTCGATTTCTCATGAGTTTTAACGAGTACTTAGTCCCTGACTGCAAACTTCGCAAAACGCGCTTTAGTGTCATGACGACGTATGCGAGCATCGGCTTTTAGCTTCACCATTTCTCGCAAACGATCTTTTTTCACACCAATACTAATGTCAATACGTGGAGGAAATTTGATTATCTCTTCCACTAGTCCCGGTTTGTCTGAAAACACACTCTTATTCCTCATTATTACTTCATAAAGGCCTCGTCTTTGTTCGTGTGTTACGTTTGACACACCGTCTACAATACTTTCCAATTCACTTTCTACACTGTTGTCAATGCCGAGACTCCTCACGTTACAGTAGTTCAAATTCATACCTACGTCAATGGCATCCGGCCAGTTAACAGTGTGTATAGGCTCTTATTGCCTATGCACATCGTCTCCTGCCTCGTCAAAACTATTATTGTTTTATCTTGTGACGTACATGTCAAAGTTTTGCTTTCGCAATTAATCACTGCACGGTACTTTAATAGCCAATCTAACACGATAATTACTTCCGTAGTTAAGTCTGGCACGACGACAAACTCTTGTTCAAACCGTGCTCCACATATCTCGAAGTTGACAAAAAGTTGTTTTGTGACCGGTTTACTGGCCTTACCAGTAGCACCGATTACTGGCATAACTACAATACCACGTCTGTCTTTCAGTAACTCAAATATTTTCCCAGATACAGCATTCAATTCTGCACCGGTGTCAATCAACACGTTTAGTTGTAAGTCGTGCATATTAACAGACACTACTATCTGTCTACACTTGTCCTCCACTGTTTCTTTATTTTCTCACAATAAATCCTCGTCTATATCCAGGTCATTCCAGAAAAACTATCCGCCTTTGATCCTAAATCCGGCTTATCTAGCGGCTTTTTCAGCCTCTGTTCACATATAGTTTTAATTTCAACACGTTTGTCCTGAGCCTTAGTCTGCAGCTTCGCCTCCAATACTGAAAACTTTTCGTGTAACTCGTCAACTAGTGAGTGTTGCTTTGCTATCAGTTCTCTAACTGTCACCTTCGTTGATTCCTCTTTGTCCAGATTGATGTCATCTGCCAATCTACCTGGAGGAATGTGCCCAGTAGTATCTGCAATTACTTCCTCCGGATCTGCGCAACCCACACTCCTACCGTCCGACCGTATAACGTCAGCTCTAACCTCATACACGCTGTAATCTCCGTGCTTTTCTACCAATAGTGTCCGGCTATCACTAAAATTCTCGTAATCTTTCTCTTTAATACTTTCGCAATGTTTAAACTGGAGTTTTGCGTCGGATGGGTCGGCCACTTCTACCACTATAACTTTCGGTAACGTCTGCCGCTCAGGGCCAGAACTTTCCGTTACTACTTCAATATCCAACTCCTGCGGGACGAAACACGACGAATCTTGCTCGTGCTCCCATTAACATCAACTATTTCTGGTAAAGTCTGCCGGTTAGGGCCAGAACTTTCTATCACTTCACAAACACTATCTTCCTGAGGGACGAGACGCGGCAAATCCTGCCCGCGCTCCCCATAGACACTTCTCCCATACAGGCCCCTATAATCTCTTAGTTCGTCGTATAAACGACAAAACTGCCTTAACCAGACCTTATCCCTCTCTGCACCCCATCGCTCGACGACGGACGTTTTATCCGACATCTGATCTTCTCTCAACACTTGCGAATCATTCTTAAACTCAATCTCCAGTTCCGCTGTGGGTGTTACAGCTGCCACTTTATAATCGATTTCTGGAACACTACTTAAATTGTTCTCACTGACAGTGTACGTATTTTCTACTGCTGTGTCTACAGCTCATCTACTGCTTGTGGGCGCGCTCCTTTCTCCTAACACGGGCACACTCTCCCGCCGTTGATTATTCCATACGGAATTTTCATAACGACGACAACTCGGTTTTCTCCTGTTATTGGGCCGCCAAAATTTCTCCACGCCCAGTCGGCCCCTCACCGGCGCGGCTAATGGTTTCCCTGTCTCGTCCCAGCAGATACGCTCCCCGGATGCTGCTGAGGCGGCTGATCACACCCTCTGGCGTTATTACTATTCTGCGAAGGCCGTATCACGCTAGTATGAGACTGCTTTCCGTCATTCCTGTTATTATTTGCATTGTACCGATTGTCATTACGGTCCGAACCACTAGTGTTATTGCTGCCATGGTTGTGGTATGCATTATTCCCATGGTTATCGTTATTGTGGTTGTTGTGGTACCCATTGTTGTTACCACGGCCTCTACCACTGTCGCGATTATTGCGCCAATTATCTTCGTCCTCAACTCTTTCCAGGAAATCATTGATTATCCTGTAATTGCTTCCTACGTAGCGTTTTGTATCATCTGGAAGCTTGTTGTAGAGTTCCCAGACTATTTCGGATTCCGTGCGGCGACACGCAAATATTCCAACTTGCGGATCCAGTCCTCACAAAACTCCTTCATCGATCCGCGCGAATTCGCATCGAAAGGCCTCGATACGACAAATTTGCGCTAGATACTTCGTTGTTTTTGCTCTGACCAGTATTCGATAAGAAACAAGTTTTTAAACTCGTCGAATGTCAGGTTCGTGATGTTGAGGTTTAAGCGCCAACGCTTGGCATCACCAGCCAACACATCAATAACCGCATTAATTTTTCTCTCATTAGTCCATGATCTGGGTAAAACTCTTTCACAATTTTTAATCAAATCGGTCGCGTTTATACCGCCTTTTTTCAAGGGGTCGAACCGCTCCTCTTTCGTCAACAGTTCCGAACTATGTGCACAGATTGGCAAATAACTCTGTTTTTCGTCAAATTGCTTTTCTAATTCCGACACTCTCGTAATTACTTGGCAAGTGGTTGTCGCAAGTGTTTCCACTACCCTCTTTTTCTCTTCGCAGATATTAGCCTGCTTCCTCACTTTAGTATCTACCTCGGATACTAAAGCCTTTAAAGTTTCCACCTTCTGTTGATCCTCTTTTTCCACTAATTGAATTTGTTCCGTCACCTTTTTCTCGATGATCAGAGTAACTGTTTCTCCTACCCTTTTTTCAATTCTGCTAATTTCGGAATCAAAACGAGTATTTATGCGCGCAATTTTCGCCTGAACGCCTATCATTCCCTGTTTAAGATTACCGATTTCGGTATTAATCACAACAATATCTTCTTTGATTTTATCAACTTTTGTGGTAACAACTCCAACGTTGTTGTTAAAAACATTATTAGCTTTGTTCTGAGTGTCTAGCCTCCTGTCAATTTTTTCGGACTGAGCTTTAATTTCTGGCGATTGAGTCTTTATTTCGTTAATCAAAACATTCAATAAATCAGTTAAATTCCCGGAAACTACGTTTTATTTCCGTAGCGGGTTCGTCTTTAATTTTCCCTCCGTATTCGTCATGAAGTGGTGTAGATTTGACTTCATTTCCAATTCCGAAACATTTTATAAAGCTTGAAATTCCATTTCTGCTCTTTGTTGCGTTTTGGCGGTCGCGTCTTTCATGCTAGCCGCCTGCCCCTGAACAATAGGTTCCGCGGTGCGCGTTTCCCACTGTTCGACCGATTGTTCCGTACCAAAGTCTACCAAATTTTGGTAATTGTTGCCTTGATTCATTCTACTAATTTCTAATATAAATGCCAAATCTCAAATCTAATTAGGATTCCTAGCACTACTTATTCTCGCTGACGTAACGACCTGTTCGTAACCAATACTTTGTTACGAGATTTGCGCAATGCAAAATTCGTGTCCAGAACAACCTCAAATCCGAAGATTGTCTTGTCACCAGGTCACCACGTGTAACCTCCCCCTCAATTATCGACCTTAATGACAGTGAAAAATTAAACCGCGTGTATCTAATGGAAATTTGGGAAAAGCAATCGTCACCAAAGTTAATCTGTCGGTAAAGAGGGAGGAGGGGTTACATCTAAATGAAAGGAAAAATGCAAATGAAATTGGAGTAAATTAATTTTGAAAAAGGGTAAAGTTAATAAAGAAAGTAAATGTGCGGTCGTTACGTTAACAATTAACTGGCGTTAATTAGATACTTGAGATATGGGGAAAATACCGGTCGCCAGTCCTATGGACAACTACTATAATAACTGAACAAGAAAGGTTAATGCACCTATAATTAGCACTAAAAGTGTTGTGTGAAAACTGAATGTTTGCCAAAAGTAATAAATTTCGCTACACTCTGACTTAATATAGCAAAAGAATTAATAAGGCCGGAAAATTGAAAGTTAATTTAGTTACTGAAATTAATAGTGAGCTTTGTTTCTGAAGCACTACGAAATTAAATTAAATACGGTTAGTCTTGGGCTACCTCAACAATCATCTCAAAAGCTACTTGAATCTACGCAATTTAGAAATAAGAGATTTAACTTTGAACTTGAATTAAACGATGTTGAACAATTAACAATAGTAAAATTTAGTATGTACCAGGCTGAGCTGCAATCACAGGTAAATTAAAATATGGTAACAAAACTCGCACTCTTCATTTGTTCTTGTGTAATCTAAATATTGTAGCCAGCTACGGATACTTTAAATGAACTTTGAAATTAAAGCAGTGAAATGGAATGATATTACTCTGATGTTGGCGTCTGAATATCAACTACACACGGGTTCTTTTCGGAAAAGAAAGGGACACTGCTTGGTAATGAAATTGGGACAATGAGCAACAAAGGTTCGCGCTAAGTTGCTATAATTTTGTGATGCAAATGGAACAGTTTGAAAAGCTGAGGTCTGCCATACTGTTCTAAATTTTAAGAGCTTTCAGTCTTACTTGTTGGTTGACTGAAGGTTTGAAGTCGTCGATCGAGGAGGTGACGACAATCTCTTATTGTCGGCCGTCGCTGTTGCAGAAGCTGGATGTTGGCACGCCTTCTTCTCGACACGGTCCCCAGGCGAAACGGGCTCTTGATGTGCGCCAGCTAATGCTTCCCGTCCGCGACACCGTGTCAGAAACTATCATAGCAAGTCGAGCGCAATTACACGCTGCCAAACCACGAAAGAGCGGCAACTCGCGGGAGCGTCACACAACTCACCTGCTCCACTCCACCACCCCAGCCAGACTCTGCTCTGCCCGCACTCCACGCGGCAGTTAACACTACCAAAGATCCTTAACACTTTGCTTCTCCACACGACCTATCCACGTAATCGTTCGATAGCATACTTTTCCCTAGGCAAGACCCAGGGTAAAAATACAAACAATATTTACAAAACAAACCAATTATAAATCGACATATATATATATATATATATATATATATATATATATATATATATATATATATATATACACTCCTGGAAATTGAAATAAGAACACCGTGAATTCATTGTCCCAGGAAGGGGAAAATTTATTGACAATTCCTGGGGTCAGATACATCACATGATCACACTTACAGAACCACAGGCACATAGACACAGGCAACAGAGCATGCACAATGTCGGCACTAGTACAGTGTATATCCACCTTTCGCAGCAATGCAGGCTGCTATTCTCCCATGGAGACGATTGTAGAGATGCTGGATGTAGTCCTGTGGAACGGCTTGCCATGCCATTTCCACCTGGCGCCTCAGTTGGACCAGCGTTCATGCTGGACGCGCAGACCGCGTGAGACGACGCTTCATCCAGTCCCAAACATGCTCAATGGGGGACAGATCCGGAGATCTTGCTGGCCAGGGTAGTTGACTTACACCTTCTTGAGCACGTTGGGTGGCACGAGATACATGCGGACGTGCATTGTCCTGTTGGAACAGCAAGTTCCCTTGCCGGTCTAGGAATGGTAGAACGATGGGTTCGATGACGGTTTGGATGTACCGTGCACTATTCAGTGTCCCCTCGACGATCACCAGTGGTGTACGGCCAGTGTAGGAGATCGCTCCCCACACCATGATGCCGGGTGTTGGCCCTGTGTGCCTCGGTCGTATGCAGTCCTGATTGTGGCGCTCACCCGCACGGCGCCAAACACGCATACGACCATCATTGGCACCAAGGCAGAAGCGACTGTCATCGCTGAAGACGACACGTCTCCATTCGTCCCTCCATTCACGCCTGTCGCGACACCACTGGAGGGGGGCTGCACGATGTTGGGGCGTGAGCGGAAGACGGCCTAACGGTGTGCGGGACCGTAGCCCAGCTTCATGGAGACGGTTGCGAATGGTCCTCGCCGATACCCCAGGAGCAACAGTGTCCCTAATTTGCTGGTAAGTGGCGGTGCGGTCCCCTACGGCACTGCGTAGGATCCTACGGTCTTGGCGTGCATCCGTGCGTCGCTGCGGTCCGGTCCCAGGTCGACGGACACGTGCACCTTCCGCCGACCACTGGCGACAACATCGATGTACTGTGGAGACCTCACGCCCCACGTGTTGAGCAATTCGGCGGTACGTCCACCCGGCCTCCCGCATGCCCACTATACGCCCTCGCTCAAAGTCCGTCAACTGCACATACGGTTCACGTCCACGCTGTCGCGGCATGCTACCAGTGTTAAAGACTGCGATGAAGCTCCGTATGCCACGGCAAACCGGCTGACACTGACGGCGGCGGTGCACAAATGCTGCGCAGCTAGCGCCATTCGACGGCCAACACCGCGGTTCCTGGCGTGTCCGCTGTGCCGTGCGTGTGATCATTGCTTGTACAGCCCTCTCGCAGTGTCCGGAGCAAGTATGGTGGGTCTGACACACCGGTGTCAATGTGTTCTTTTTTCCATTTCCAGGAGTATATATATATATATATATATATATATATATATATATATATATATATATATGAGTAGTCCATATATATATATATAAGTTGTGAAACAATTACAATAAATAAAGACACCGAAATGTCATATCTTCAGGTACATCTACACCTACATCTACATTTATACTCCGCAAGCCACCCAACGGTGTGTGGCGGAGGGCACTTTACGTGCCACTGTCATTACCTCCCTTTTCTGTTCCAGTCGCATATGGTTCGCGGGAAGAACGACTGTCTGGAAGCCTCCGTGCGCGCTCTAATCTCTCTAATTTTACATTCGTGATCTCCTCGGGAGGTATAAGTAGGGGGAAGCAATATATTCGATACCTCATCCAGAAACGCACCCTCTCGAAACCTGGCGAGCAAGCTACACCGCGATGCAGAGCGCCTCTCTGCAGAGTCTGCCACTTGAGTTTGTTAAACATCTCCGTAACGCTATCACGGTTACCAAATAACCCTGTGACGAAACGCGCCGCTCTTCTTTGGATTTTCTCTATCTCCTCCGTCAACCCGATCTGGTACGGATCCCACACTGATGAGCAATACTCAAGTATACGTTGAACGAGTGTTTTGTAAGCCACCTCCTTTGTTGATGGACTACATTTTCTAAGGACTCTCCCAATGAATCTCAACCTGGTACCCGCCTTACCAACAGTTAATTTTATATGATCGTTCCACTTCAAATCGTTCCGCATGCATACTCCCAGATATTTTAGAGAAGTAACTGCTACCAGTATTTGTTCCGCTATCATATAATCATACAATAAAGGATCCTTCTTTCTATGTATTCGCAATACATTACATTTGTCTCTGTTAAGTGTCAGTTGCCACTCCCTGCACCAAGTGCCTATCCGCTGCAGATCTTCCTGCATTTCGCTACAATTTTCTAATGCTGCAACTTCTCTGTATACTACAGCATCATCCGCGAAAAGCCGCATGGGACTTCCGACACTATCTACTAGGTAACAATAATACTACTAGGTAACAATAATAAGGAATAAATTTATAGTACAATAGATGGAAAGAGGAGGATATGCATTTCCGGCGTTTCAATACGTCCAAACGTGTCTTCTGGGTGTTCTACTTTTTAGTCGATCATTATAACTGAACGTCGATTTTTATGCGTGCAATGCACACTCCTTGGCAACTGCTAAGGAACAGAGACATTGACTACATCTACATCTACGTGATTACTCTGCTATTCACAATAAAGTGTCTGGCAGATCATTCAATGAAACAGCTATAAACTGTCTCTCTACCGTTCCACTCTCGAATGGCGCGCGGGAAAAACGAGCACTTAAATTTTTCTGTGCGAGCCCTGATTTCTCTTATTTAATCGTGATGATCATTTCTCCCTATGTAGAGGGGTGCCAGCAGAATGTTTTCGCAACTGGAGGAGAAGACTAGTGATTGAAATTTCATGAGAAGATCTCGTCGCAACGAAAATCGCCTTTGTTTTAATGACTGCCACACCAATTCACGTATCACATATGTGGCAGTATCTCTCCTATTTCGCGATAATACAAAACCAGTCGCCCTTCGTTGTACTTTTTCAATGTCATCCGTCAGTCCCACCTGATGTGTATCCCACACCGCACTCCAGAATAGGGCGGACAAGCTTGATGTAATCAATCTCATTAGTAGACCTATTGCACCTTCTAATTGTTTTGCAAATGAATCGCAGTGTTTGGTTTGCTCTACTCACAACATTATCTATGTGATCGCTCCAGTTTAGGTTATTTGTAATTGTAATCCCTAAGTATTTAGCTGAATTTACAGCCTTCGGATTTGTGTGACTTACGGCGTAATCGAAATTTAGTGGATTTCTTTTATTACACATGTAAATAACTTTCTTTACTCGGGGTCAATTGCCACTTCTCGCACCATACAGATATCTTATCTAAATCATTTTGGAATTCGTTTTGGTCATCCGATGACTTTACAAGACGGTAAATGGTAGCATCATCCGGAACAATACGAAGACGGCTACTAAGATTGTTTCCTATATCGTTAATATAGGTCAGGAACAACAGAGTGTCCATAACACTTCCTTGGGGAACAGCGAATATTATTTCTGTTTTACTCGATGACTTTCCGCTTGTTTCTACGAACTGTGACCTTTCTGACAGGAAATCACGACTCCAGTCGCACAACTAAGGCGATATTCCATACGCACGCAGTTTGGTTGGAAGACGCTTGTGGGGAACGGTGTCGAAACCATTCTGGAAATATGGAATCAATTTGACACCTCTGTCGACAGCACTCATTACTTCATGAGTATAAAGAGCTAGTTGTGTTTCGAAAGAACGACATTTTCTGAATCCGTGCTCGTCATGTGTCAATAAATCGTTTTCTTCGAGGTACTTTATAATGTTCGAATATAGTATATATTCCAAAACCCCACTGCAAATCGACGTTAGTGATATGGGCCTGTAATTCACCGAATTACTCCTACTTCCCTTTTTGGGTACGGATCATTCTGTGAGCGAGCGGTTGTGTATAATTGCTAAATATGGAACTATTGTATAAGCATACTCTGAGAGGAACCTGACAGGTTTACAATCTGGACCAGAAGCCTTGCATTTATTAAGTGATTTAAGCTGCATTGACACACCGAGGATATCTACTTCTATGACGTAGTAACAGTAAGAAAAAATAAATTAATTTATTAACTATTTTGTGTAAAGGAAACTTATGTTAAAGTGACACGTTCCTCATCATTACGAAACCTCGTATTCATGATCTATGGAATAAGGATTTATGTATGTACACTACTGGCAATTAAAATTGCTACATCACGAAGAGGACGTGCTACAGACGCGAAATTTAACCGACAAGAAGAAGATGCTGTGATATGCAAATGATTAGCTTTTCAGAGCATTCACACTAGGTTGGCACCGGTGGCGACACCTACAACGTGCTGACATGAGAAAAGTTTCCAACCGATTTCTCATACACAAACAGCAGTTGATCGGCGTTGCCTGGTGAAACGTTGGTGTGATGCCTCGTGTAAGGAGGAGAAATGCGTACCATCACGTTTCCGACATTCATAAGGGTTGGATTGTAGCCTATCGCGATTGCGGTTTATCGTATTCCGACAATGCTGCTCGCGTAGGTCGAGATCCAATGACTGTTAGCAGAGTATGGAATTGGTGGGTTCAGGAGGGTAATACGGAACGCCGTGCTGGATCCCAACGGCCTCGCATCACTAGCAGTCAAGATGACAGGCATGTTATCCGCGTTGCTGTAACGGATCGTGCAGCCACGTTTCGATCCCTGAGTCAACAGATGGGGACGACTGCCTTCTGCTCGAACAGTTGGACGACGTTTGCAGCAGCATGGACTATCAGCTCGGAGACCATGGCTGCGGTTACCCTTGACGCTGCATCACAGACAGGAGCGCCTGCAATGGTGTACTCAAGGACGAACCTTGGTCCACGAATGGCAAAACGTCATTTTTTCGGATGAATCCAGGTTCTGTTTACAGCATCATGATGGTCGCATTCGTGTTTGGCGACATCGCGTTGAACCCACATTGGAAGCGTGTATTCGTCATCGCCATACTGGCGTATCACCCTGCGTGATGGTATGGGGTGCCAGTGGTTACACGTCTCGGTCATGTCCTGTTCGCACTGATGGCACTTTGAACAGTGGACGTTACATTTCAGTTGTGTTATGACCCGTGGCTCTACCCTTCATTCGATCCCTGCGAAACCCTACATTTCAGCAGGATAATGCACGACCGCATGTTGCAGGTCGTGGGTCGTGTACGGGCCTATCTGGATACAGAAAAAGTTCGACTGCTGCCCAGGCCAGCACATTCTCCGGATCTCTCACCAATTGAAAACGTCTAGTCAATGGTGGCCGAGCAACTGGCTCATCACAATACGCCAGTCACTACTCTTGATAAAATGTGGTATCGTGTTGAAGCTGCATGGGCAGCTGTACCTGTACACGCCATCCAAGCTCTGTTTGACTCAATGCCCAGGGATATCAAGGCCGTTATTACGGCCAGAGGTGGTTGTTCTGGGTACTGATTTCTCAGGATCTATGCACCCAAATTGCGTGAAAATGTAATCACATGTCAGTTCTAGTATAATATATTTGTCCAATGAATACCCATTTATGATCTGCATTTCTTCTTGGTGTAGCAATTTTAATGGCCAGTAGTGTATGTATGTTCATCTTGGCATTTGTTCTTGATTGTAATTCCGAAATATTTACTTTGTCCTCTTTGGTGAAGGAGTTTCGGAAAACCGTGTTCAATAAGTCTGCTTTAGTAGCACTGTCATCAGTGACTTCATCGTTGTTATCGCGCAGTGAAGGTATTGATTGCGTCTTGCCGCTGATGTGCTTTATGTATGAGCAGAATCTCGTTGGGTTTTCTGCCAGATTTGGAGACAGAGTTTCGTTGTGGAAATTAATAAAAGCATCTCGCATTAAAGTGTGCACTGTATTTCGAACTTCTTAAAACTTTGCCAGCCTTGGGGATTTTGCGTTCTTTTCTACCTTGCATGACTTTTTCGCTGCTTCTGCAAAAGCGATCTGAGGATCAATACCATCGTCTATTACTTTATGTGGTATATATTTCTCAACTGCTGTCGATACTATCACCATTGAAGTCATTTCACAACTTTTCTACACTTACATGACGAGATCGGGAGGAGTGAAGACTGTTTCGTAAAACGGCGTTAAGAGCATTTTTATCAGCTTTGCGTTTCTTTTTGATGGTTGGAGGAGTTACGGCATTCAGCCTAGTAGCAACTGCCTTGTCGTCGCTAATCCCTGTATTCGTCACTATACTCACTATTCGTCGAGGATTATTTGTTGCTAAGAGACAAAGTATGCTCTCGCAAACATTTACGCTTCGGGTGGGCTCATGAACTAATTATTCAAAATAATTTTATGAGAAAGCATTCAGTACAATTTCGGATGACGTTTTATGCATGCCGCCCGCTTTAAAAGTATAATTTTTCTAGCATATCGATGGTAGATTTAAGTCACCACCGACTATAACTATACGAGTCGCGTACCTATTTGAAATGAGACTCAAGTCTTCTTTGAAATGTTCAGCAACCATGTCTTCCGAGTCGGGGGGTTGGTAAAACGATCCGATTAATAGCTTAGTCCGATTGTCAAGTATAACCTCTACCCACACTACTTCGCACGAACTATCTAGTTCAATTTCACTACAAAGCAAACTACTTCTGACAGCAGTAAATAATACACCACCAACTATATTTAGTCTATCCTTTCTGAACACTGTTAGATCGTTTGAAAAAAATTCAGCTGATCTTATTTCCAGCTGTGGCCAGCTTTCTGTACCTAGAACTATTTGAGCTTCACTGGTTCCTATTAGGGCTTGGAGCTCTGGTTCCTTCCCAACACACCTACGACGATTTACAACTACAGTACCGATCGCTTCTACAAGTAACTTACTGTGTTTTACTTGTCCCCTTAGACGGACGCCCTATCTGTGATTCCCTGAGACCCTCTAACGTAAAAAACTGCCCAGTCCCTTCCACACAGCCCCCGCTACGCGTGTAGCCGCTTCCTGTGTGTAGTGGACTCCTGACCTATTAAGCGGACAGCCGGCCGGAGTGGTCGTGCTGTTCTAGGCGCTACAGTCTGGAGCCGAGTGACCGCTACGGTCGCAGGTTCGAATCCTGCCTCGGGCATGGATATGTGTGATGTCCTTAGGTTAGTTAGGTTTAATTAGTACTAAGTTCTAGGCGACTGATGACCTCAGAAGTTAAGTCGTATAGTGCTCAGAGCCATTTGAACCATTTATTAAGCGGACAGTACAGAAATAATCACAGGTAATCATGAATGGCATGGAACACATTTTTTACACAATAGAGGCGGTGTAGTATATTTCATCCCCATCACGGTCGGAGGAAGGCAATGGCAAACCACCTCCACTAGGACCTTGCCTAGTAAAGCGGTGCGGGTCTCCCGCATCGTTCCCCTACGGTCTGTAAAGAAGCATGGGACTTCATTTCCATTTTTTTTAGTATATTTAGAACGAGAAAATGGCACAGATTTCAACACTTGAGAAAGCAGGATAACAGACATAAACAACGTTTATGCTCAGGGACACAGGTCAGATTCCCAACATAAAGGTCGATATCGAACTCTCTGTAAAGAATATGTTCTCTTTGGGCACTAATGAACATATTGCACCTGTTATCCGTATTGGCTACCAAAGTGTTGAGGAGTCTTTGGCAGATTTGCCCCACTCATCTCTCTAGGCGATTTTCAGTTCTTGCATAGCTGGGGAAGGGGCTGTTCGTTGAGAAACAGAAGACCAACCCAAGCTTGCTCTGTGGGGGGTTTAGGGCCAGAGAGTACCCAGACCATTCCATCTGTACAATGTGTTCACTGTCCAGTCGATTCGACACCTCAGAGGTCCAGTATGGGCGGACACTGTCATCCTTAAATAGAAAGTCAGGACCTGCCGTACCCCTAAATAAACAGACAGGATCCAGAATTATCTTCTTGTAATGCCGCTGTGCTGTAACCGTACCTTGCGCAAAAATATGCAGCAGTGTTCGGTCATTGTGCGTAACGTCTGCCCACACCACAACGCCTAGACCATACGGACAATGTTTATGAACAATCTGTGGCGTATAATGTGTTCCCCTCTCTCTCAGCACTAACAAGTGGCCAGAATAATTTGCCACAGCGAAGGGGGACTACCAACATGCTCGCTACAGCAACGGATTCTTTCTCGAATATGACGTAGTTGAAGTAGCATATGTTGAACAGGCTTAGGAAGCGTACAAACCAGCCCGATTTAATCACCGCGAAAAGGTTCCGGCAGAGCCACGTGTACCGATAGCGTCTGCAAGGTTTGCAGCTACGTGCCTAGGAATGGGGTGTCTGTTCCTTTTCTCCACTAGGTCTGCTTATCGATCCTCTATACTTTCGCGTAGCATTTCCACCTTCAGTGGTCTTTAATAATTGCGAGATTACACATTAGGACATATATTCATTTCTGTAGCCGCACTAATAATAGTTTGACACTTTTCGAGCCAACCAATTGCTCGCCCACGATCGTTAGCACACAAATGATGTGTTGCAGACATGCCGTACTACAAAAAATGTCCCACTATTGGATTCCATAAAAACCTTGGCTTAATACAGTACTGCATATACTGTCGAATGTACACAGGGTGGTCCATAGTTAGTGACCGGGCCAATATCTCACGAAATAAGCATCAAGCGAAAAAACTGCAAGGAATGAAACTCGTCTAACTTGAAGGGGGAAACCAGATGGCGCTATGGTTGGCCCGTTAGATGGCGCTGCCATAGGTCAAACGGATATCAACTGCGTTTTTTAAAATAGGAACCCCCATTTTTTATTACATATTCGAGTAGTACTTAGAAAAATATGAATGTTTTAGTTGGACCACTTTTTTCGCTTTGTGATAGATGGCGCTGTAATAGTCACAAACGTCTAAGTACGTGGTATCAAGTAACATTTCGCCAGTGCGGACGGTATTTGCTATGTGATACATTACCAGTGTTAAAATGGACCGTTTACCAATTGCGGAAAAGGTCTATATCGTGTTGATGTATGACTATTGTGATCAAAATGCCCAACGGGCGTGTGCTATGTATGCTGCTCGGTATCCTGGACGACATCATCCAAGTGTCCGGACCGTTCGCCGGATAGTTACGTTATTTAAGGAAACAGGAAGCGTTCAGCCACATGTGAAACGTCAACCACGACCTGCAACAAATGATGATGCCCAAGTAGGTGTTTTAGCTGCTGTCGTGGCTAATCCGCACATCAGTAGCAGACAAATTGCGCGAGGTCCGGGATCTCAAAAACGTCGGTGTTGAGTGACAATACTACATAAACATCGATTGTACCCGTACCATATTTCTATGCATCAGGAATTGCATGGCAACGACTTTGAACGTCGTGTACAGTTCTGCCACTGGGCACAAGAGAAATCACTGGACGATGACAGATTTTTTGCACGACGAAGCGTCATTCACCCACAGCGGCAACGTAAACCGACATAATATGCACTATTGGGCAACAGAAAATCCACGATGGCTGCGACAAGTGGAACATCAGCGACCTTGGCGGGTTAATGGATGGTGCGGAATTATGGGAGGAAGGATAATTGGCCCCCATTTTATCGATGGCAATCTAAATGGTGCAATGTATCCTGATTTCCTACGCAATGTTGTACCGATGTTACTACAAGATGTTTCACTGCATGACTGAATGGCGATGTACTTCCAGCATGATGGATGTCCGGCACATAGCTCGCGTGCGGTTGAAGCGGTATTAACTAGCATATTTTATGACAGGTGGATTGGTCGTCGAAGCACCATACCATGGCCCTCACGTTCACCGGATCTCACGTCTCCGGATTTCTTTCTGTGAGGAAAGTTGAAGGAGTAGTCAGTACTCAAAGTAGTGATTCTCCAGCTGAAGGAGGTTCTTACTCATTGGTCTGAAGATGATCACAGAAGTGGTCGAAACTGGTCACCGTAATAAATAAATTGTGATCAAGACTGTTTTTGATAGTAAATATTTGTAACACATTGCTCACTGTTCACTCTCACAATGTATTCAGAAGTAATGAAGGATATTTGCTATCGTGATCCACCGGCAACGCCTGACAACATGCGTTAGCGCATTATAAATGCATGTGTGAACATTACGGAAGGCGAACTACTCGCTGTTTAGAGGAATGTCGTTACACGTATTGCCAAATGCATTGAATTTGACGGACATCATTTTGAGCATTTTTTGCATTAATGTGGTATTTACAGGTAATCAAGCTGTAACAGCATACGTTCTCAGAAATGATAAGCTCACAAAGGTACATGTATCACATGGGAACAAACGAAATAAAATGTTCAAACGTTCCTACGTTCCGTATTTTAAATTAAAAAACCTACCTGTTACCAACTGTTCGTCTAAAATTGTGAGCCATATGTTTGTGACTATTACAGCGCCATCTATCACAAAGCGAAAAAAATGGTCGAACTAAAATATTCATATTTCTTTACGTACTACACGAATAGGTAATAAAAAATGGGGGTTCCTATTAAAAAAAAACGCAGTTGATATCCGTTTGACCTAGGGCAGCGCCATCTAGCGGGCCAACCATAGCGCCATCTGGTTTCCCCCTTCAATCTAGACAAGTTTCGTTCTTTGTAGTTTTTTCGTTTGACGCTTATTTCGTGAGATATTTGGCCCGGTCACTATCAATAGACCACCCTGTATACAGCATCCGAGCGCAGGCTTCGCTGCAGTTCACAGGTATCGTCCCCTACATTTCGTTTTTCAATCATTGGTCGGGTGTTACGCAGCAATTGTCAGTCGGTTGTTCATTAGCAACTGGCGGTTGTTCCTTAGCAACTGACAGTTGTTCGTCAGCAGTTGTCACGCAGTGTGATCAAATAAAAGTAGTATGAGGAAATTTTTCACATAAGAAATATTTTTCCTGTTATTTCATTGCGTCTTCCATTCTCCTTAGACGTTACAGACTCTCTACTTGTTAACGTGACCCAATGACAGAAGATGGATATTACTTTGCGTGAATGGGATGGTGATCATGAGGTACTGCGTGTAAGAGAGTTAGCAAACTGAATCACTGACTTCCTACTAATACTGCCACTATCATCGTATCAGGAAACCCAAAAACATATAAAATAATCTTGTTTTACACATGTATGTACTAACATAAACTTTGTGCAATGATCGGTTGAAATATTAATGTTGGCTGCCCGATATGTACATCAAATGGCAATGAAATGAAACGAAGGAAGGTATTAGAGGTCATCAACAAAGAGAGCTAAAGCAGCATTTTATTGCCGACGAGTCTACCCCGACGGATTTCTCAGCCACCAAGGGCCTTCTTCCTCCGCAGACAATGGTACCTTTTCACAGATGTGTGAGAATTACGTCTTAGGTGTGTCTGTGTGAGTGAGTTTTGTTACAGTGTGGTGTCGTGTTTGCATTGCATGTTGATGAGAGGAGGGAGAGGTCGAAACCCGGTACGGGTACGTAGTCTACTCCTTCAAATATGGTTCAAACGACTCTGAGCACTATGGGACTCAACATCTGAAGTCATCAGATTGAGAACTACTTAAACGTAACTAACCTAAGGGCATCACACACATCCATGCCTGAGGCTGGATTCGAACCGCGTGGTTCCGGACAGAAGCGCCTAAAACCGCTCGGTCACAGCGGCTGGCCAGGTTAATGTCACCCATAAGAAATTACCTGTAAGTTAGACATGTTTCCACCCAGAATATACAAGGAAGATCCCGTTTAGGTCGCGGTCCGCTGATTCCGCAACCAGTCAGAAACGAGGACAAGCCGCTCTCCCTCAATCAGAGCTAATGAACTGACAGCAGCAGCTACTGCTAAAATAAACCTTTATGCACTTCCAGTTTTGCTCGAAACGACCATCAGGCAAGATTAAACTACTACAGAAGTGTACATGGTGCCTATATTTCTATGGCGTCAGTAAGAATCAGCTTACAAAAAAACATCTTCTACATTGTCATGGAGGGTAAAATTCACTCATACAATTAAGTAATCTTGGTACACTGTGCTGACAATAATGACGCAGGATAGATTTTTCATATAATTTTGTTTTTATTGGCGCCACAGTAAGTATGATATCACATAGGCTGCCTTAATAATTTTACGCTGTCTAATGACGTTCGTATCGACAGAAAATTGAAACGAAAGTGGTGTATTTCGTCAGCAACCCTTGGTGGTGCGTAAGTGTGGCTTTCTTTAGATAATTAGGATCTGTGCGGCATAACATGCACAAAATAATCTATTAGCTTTGTTGCTCTGTTAGGCTATCGCACTTGATTAGTTATTCATTTCATGAATACATGATAAACACTAACAACAGTATTACCTTTAACCACTTTCTACATTTCATGTGGGAATAACTAATATTAATGCACTGTGTGTGTCGGATGTTCACTGAAAATAGTGTGTAACGCGTATTTTCTTCGACAGATCAATGATCATGTATCAGGAGCTTCCCTTCAACGTAACATACTGCAGAGACGTTATTTAGGATGTAGCCTGTGTGAGTGCTACACAGGGGAACTTATAGGTCAATAAGCACGTGCGTACCAGAGCATGATCGCTGCGTGGGACTAGAACTGCATAAAAACTGTCCGCCTGATTAGGTGCCGGCACGGTAGCTCAGCGTGTTCGTTGCCCTCCGTAATAAAAAGAAACTGAGTGAATGGATCAATGTTGAACTTGAGCACGCGTCATGGGACGTCCGTCCCCAACAAATACAACGACCACTAACGAACAAAATGAGAACAGCAGAAAAAGAAATTAGTGAGCGGTAACGTCTGTGCCTACCATGCAGAGTATCGTTGTTCAATTCCCGGCCGGGTTGGAGACTATTCTTACGCTCGTGGACTGGGTGCTGTGTTGTCATCATCTCATCATCACCGACACGCAAGTGTCTCAATGTGGCGTCACCTGAAATAAGACTTGCAACTCGTCGCCAAACTTCTCCGGATGGGTGCTCCCGGCCATCAATGCCACACGAGTATTTTACTACATTTTGCATAATGATTCGCCTTTAGTTTTGAAAACGCTTATTTTGTACCTGTGTACCAGAGGGTATAGCTTTTATTAATACGTAATTTAACAGTCACAGAACAAATCAACGTTAAGGAAAACCTGTATGAGGTGGGTCGGCGTGAGTGTGCAAACTTAATGGCAGGGGAATGACACCAGAAACGTGCGTAAGTTCTCGATAGGTCGTTATCAGCACAGCAATAAATAATCCGTAGAGCAATCTACAGTACAATCCAGTAGCAGGCACCCAGATTGCAATAGCGTGTCATGGAGACTGTAGAACTCTTGGCCACTGAAGGGGCTGGTGAGTCGCCGGGACCTCTGCCTATCCTAATCTGCCAGGATCCCCAACCTCTCTGATTCGATAACGTCGGTATCTTCCGCTGCGGAAGAGACACAAGGGGGTGAGATACAAGAGTTAACGGAACATCGCTTCACCTGTGGCCAACTTACGAACTTGCAGCAGGCCCCAATGGTCATGAGCCACTCGTAAATCCGCTAATGTAAAAATAAAAATCTTCATTGTCTCTTTGATCACCTTATACATTGATAGTGTAGCATGAAAACCAATGTTCTTTATTGTATGTAAAAACATTAAAATCCTGAATTATTGCAAAAAGAGTCTGTTGTGGGGGGAGGCAGTAACGTAAAAGATGTCTGTTCCCAGTCACATCTGGATTCTGAACCTGTATCATTTATCGGAGCAGCCCCTTTGCCGTTTGCCAAGGTCTTGTTTGTAGCTATGACACTGCTTACACGGAGTAGGCAGGACCTCGCCATAAACCAGCATCAATGGCGTGAAATTTTTTGAAGGACATCACCTTTACGCCAGTGACTTTTATAAGTTTTTATTACACTATTGCAATTTCGGCCTTAGGCCATTATCAAGTGCTAATATTATGTCTTTAAGCCATGTAAACGTAATGTCAGAACTTGATTATGGCCCAAGGTCGAAATTGTAATAGTGTAATAAAAACATGTAACAGTCGCTGGCGAAAAGATGATGTCCTTCAAAAAAGTTTTCATGACTGTGAATCACAGCTACAACAAGTTTATTTAATGGAGTGAAATGTCGTGTGAAATATTTTGAGAACGTATGGCCCATTTAAGTTTAATGCGTAGTACAACTGAATTTATAGTGTAAATTGCACACTAGTACCCAGGGAATGAAAACTGTGCACTTCTCTATACGGCTTTGAGACAAGTCTCATTATAGTTACTGGATTTACGTAGCATGTGGAGAAATGGTGAACTGAGCAAGAGTGAACTATCTTCCGTTGAATCTGACATTTGTTATTTAAATTGACATTAGAACAACAAGGTGAAATAATCTGAGACATCGAAATAAAACTGAGCAAAGACGAATTTCTACCATAAGCAACCCCTGTTACAGTTATCTGATGTATATGAAGAGCGTCAAGACTACACTAGTAGGAGGCGAACAAGTAGATGAAAGCGCACTGGGTCAGAATGACAATCGCTATCCGAGGATAGTTGCGTGAGTGGTTACCCGATTCTGAGTGTGATGATGTATTAAATCCCTACCATCGCCCTTGGGCCAAGAGGTCTCTGGTGAACAGCACGACTTCCTGACTCCCAAAGCTGTTTTAGCACCATATAAAGTTTTGGAGGAGATAAAATAAATAAATGTCGTGTGACTAGGCGTCCCGTTGGGTAGTCCGTTCGCCGGGTGCAATTCTTTCGATTTGACTCCACTTCGGGGACTTGCGCATCGATGGGGATGAAATGATGATGATTAGGACAACACAACACCCAGTCCTGAGCGGAGAAAAACTCCCACCCAGCCGGGAATCGAACCCGGGCCCTTAGGATTGATTTGGGGAGATATATTCTATTAACATTAAATGCCGGGGTATATTAAGATGGACATCGATTTCTCTCAAACACAAGCACTGGAAAATTGTCACGTATCTTAGAAACCTTAAACACTCTGTTTAGGGCAGTAATATTGGCCAGTGATTCGGTTATAAGACGTTATTTACTAATAAACCACACACACTCAACTGCCCTGTTTGTCTTGAACAAAGATACTTGGTTCAAATGGCTCTGAGCACTACGGGACTCAACATCCGAGGTCATCAGTTCCCTAGAACGTAGAACTACTTAAACCTAACTAGCCTAAGGACATCACACACATCCATGCCCGAGACAGGATTCGAACCTGCGACCGTAGCGGTAGCGCGGTTCCAGACTGAAGCGTCTAGAGCCGCTCGGCCACAGCGGCAACAGAGATACTAAAACAGCTCAGTAGTTTATGTAGCCCTAGCGAATGGAAGTGCTGAACAGTCAGCTTTGTAGGAGAGTGTATTTCGCTTAGGAAAAGCTTGTGCCTTACAAAATGACAGACCAAACCCTAGATGTCCATTTTAATGGACGTGGGGTCTGGGGACGGACGGACAACCCCTGTTACGGTCACACCTAACTTCACCAAGGTCTCAAAACCCCAGGCCACAGATACATGTTACCAATTTTGCCAGACTGCAGCTGCATAACGAGCGTTGCAACCTCCGTAAGAGACGCGACCATTAATTGTCCGACGGACAGCTGTGCCTCGCTTCCGACATCCGTTTTCGTCTGCCGTTCATCAGCCCAAGATTTTCTAAGTACCAAGAGAGTGCGGAGAGTGCGTGATCAAAGCCAATACTTCGGACGACTTCACTCCAAGAGTGACTATTACGTAATCACCTGAAACTCTCCCCACTTCTCCTCTTCGGTGTTCGGCTTTAAAATTACCTGCACCTTCCCCCGCCAGTTTGAGATCTTGTTCAAAAGCTTCTGTGAAACCGGAAGTCTAATAACAAAGTCACTTCTTTCACCTATGGTAATTTCCAGGATGAACCAATACGCAATGTTCCCAAGCACCGATATTCGGGCGCCCAAAGTTTTCCCAGGGTCAGATTCTGGGCATTGCCTTCCACCTCCACACACACAGGAGACAACCAGGCATTACCAAAAGTGGATTCCCATGCAACATAGAAAAAATGTTACCTAGATAAATCGTTTTTCAGTCAGCAGTCCAGAGACGTGCCCTCTTACCCAAAAAATGTTTTTGCGTATCGGCGACCGGAACGTAACCCATGAAAATCATTAAATGGCCAATCAAAGTGCAATCACTGTTCTTCCCAGCATCCCTGGAAAGTGCCTCATCTGCACAGACACTGGTTCGTCCAGCTGACAGCATCACTCTGCTGCTCGCTAATGTGCCAGTTGACCAGTAGATATCAGAACTGAGCTCCATACGTGTGTGTGTGTGTGTGTGTGTGTGTGTGTGTTTGTGTGTCTGTGTGGGTGGGTGGGTGGGTTTGTCTGTATACAGGGTGGTCCACTGATCGTAACCGGGCCAAATATCTCACGAAATAAGCGTCAAACGAAAAAACTACAAAGAACAAAACTTGTCTAGCTTGAAGGAGGAAACCAGATGGCGCTATGGTTGGCCCGCTAGATGACGCTGCCATAGGTCAAACGGATATCAACTGCGTTTTTTTTTAAAAATAGGAACCCCTATTTTTATTACATATTCGTGTCGTACGTAAAGCAGTATCAATGTTTTAGTTGGACTACTTTTTCCGCTTTGTGATAGATGGCACTGTAATAGTCACTAGCAATGGACTACGCTGCATATGTAACCTTGCGTACGTACGAAACTTTTCCGTAGACAGTTGTAAATTTATTTTAATATCTAAATTCTATTCAGAGAATGTCTAACAACTACATTGGCATACTAACAAGTTATCGAGATAACGACGACAGTACAAGAAAACAGAGCATGAGGGTGAAGTGTAGTCTCTGAATGATGTTTAATTATTTAAATAAATTTACAATAGCCTTTGAAAAAGTTACAGAAGTCAATGATAAACTAAAAAACTCGCTTTTAGCGTATAAGCGCAAGTTTCCGCACATATGTTTTCTCGGGGCGGAGACGGAATTAAATGAATACAACCATTTTGTTTGCATTAGACAACTTTGTATTTTTTTCGTCTGAGGGGTGGACTAAAGCATCGGACACTTTCCAGCCATCACTCCGTCTTTAACGGAGCACATTTACAATTGTGTACATTGTATGACCTAATTTTAGTCTTTCGCCTTCGACAGCCTCGCAAATACAGTTTCTTTAGAGCCCATCTGGTCCCGCCAGACGGTCATTTCTCTCTGCTAGTCCTACATTACAACAGCGAGATTGCGTACTCAACTTCCGTAATGCGTAATGACTTGCCTTACACGCCAACACGCTTCAGTAAGAGAGAACAAATCGCCTAGCAGGAAGCGATCGCACGCACGACCACCTTTCTCTGGCTCGTCATACACGTGGAACTACAGTGAGAATGAAGGAAGCACTTACTTAATAGTGGTGCCTTTATTTCTAATGTATAAATACTCAACATTCGACCCGCACTCGCTTCGTTTCTGATGTCTGTCGGCCGGTATTTGTCGGCCCGTTGCCTCCAACTCTTGATGCGATAGCAATCTTCTGGGCAGGCTCAGGTGAAGAGTGACCGATCTCCCTCCTCTACCCCTTCCTACAGCTCACATAGAAACCCAGAAACTGGCATGCAGTTGCTAAAAGCATGTATCATTCGTAGTAGGTGTGGTGTCACCGCCAGACACCACACTTGCTAGGTGGTAGCTTAAATCGGCCGCGGTCCATTTAGTACATGTCGGACCCGCGTGTCGCCACTGTGTGATCGCAGACCTAGCGCCACCACAAGGCAGGTCTCGAGATACGATAGAGCACTCGCCCCAGTTGTACGACGACATTGCTAGCGACAATACGGACGAAGCCTTCCTCTCATTTGCCGAGAGACAGTTAGAATAGCCTTCTGCTAAGTCCATGGCTACGACCTAGCAAGGCGCCATTAGCCTTACATAGTTTGAGAATGATAGTATAAATGTCTCAAGACGAACGCTGTAGTCATCAACTAATAAAGTTAAGTATAAAGCAGCTACGTACTTTTCTTGCTACCATTCAATAGTTATCCTGTTCCAGAATTCACGCCCGTCGGCGTGTGTGTGTACGCGTGCCTTTCTTTCGGCTACATCAGTGTGACGTAACAGTCTTGTTACGTCACAACAGTAGGATTTAAAGAAATTAAAATGGAAGAAGGATCATGTAATCACTCATCGATCTCTGCAAATCATTTTAATCACGAACATTACTGTGTTAGTTCCAAAATTAGCATTAGGAAGTCAATTAAAGATGAAAGGTGGCAGGTAAGTTTCAGGCTGACCCTTCTCAATTATTTTCTAACTCATTTTTCAGTCACACAGCTTCAAACTCAGTCAGTTGCTATTGGGTTTTCCAAGCTCACTTCAAACCATTCTGTGTACCTAATGGCCTGAAAAAAATCAAGATACAGAAGTAGCAGCAGCAGCAATATTCATTATGTGAAAGGCGGCCTAGTAAGACACATCATATGTAATCACCAACAAAAAGGAAAGTCTGCCTCAGTGTGAATAAGACAGGTGACGGATATTCTGAAGAGGGGCAATAGCAGAGAGAATGGTCCCCAGCATTCTCGATCAGACGAACTGCTAATGTAACTGGACAGCTTACTTGTCAGACCTTGGCCCGGCCGTGTATATAGACAAGTTGCGTAGTACCGTGTTCGTTTGTACAAAACTATCAACAGGAGATAATGGCCCCCGGTTCTAGTCACTGGTACGAAGTGAGCCGCTAAACAGACCAGCGACGAAAAAAAAAAAAACTTTTTGATGAAGATGACTTGTTATTGTATTTCCAGTGCGCTGATGTACACTCCTGGAAATTGAAATAAGAACACCGTGAATTCATTGTCCCAGGAAGGGGAAACTTTATTGACACATTCCTGGGGTCAGATACATCACATGATCACACTGACAGAACCACAGGCACATAGACACAGGCAACAGAGCATGCACAATGTCGGCACTAGTACAGTGTATATCCACCTTTCGCAGCAATGCAGGCTGCTATTCTCCCATGGAGACGATCGTAGAGATGCTGGATGTAGTCCTGTGGAACGGCTTGCCATGCCATTTCCACCTGGCGCCTCAGTTGGACCAGCGTTCGTGCTGGACGTGCGGACCGCGAGACACGACGCTTCATCCAGTCCCAAACATGCTCAATGGGAGACAGATCCGGAGATCTTGCTGGCCAGGGTAGTTGACTTACACCTTCTAGAGCACGTTGGGTGGCACGGGATACATGCGGACGTGCATTGTCCTGTTGGAACAGCAAGTTCCCTTGCCGGTCTAGGAATGGTAGAACGATGGGTTCGATGACGGTTTGGATGTACCGTGCACTACTCAGTGTCCCCTCGACGATCACCAGTGGTGTACGGCCAGTGTAGGAGATCGCTCCCCACACCATGATGCCGGGTGTTGGCCCTGTGTGCCTCGGTCGTATGCAGTCCTGATTGTGGCGCTCACCTGCACGGCGCCAAACACGCATACGACCATCATTGGCACCAAGGCAGAAGCGACTCTCATCGCTGAAGACGATACGTCTCCATTCGTCTCTCCATTCACGCCTGTCGCGACACCACTGGAGGCGGGCTGCACGATGTTGGGGCGTGAGCGGAAGACGGCCTAACGGTGTGCGGGACCGTAGCCCAGCTTCATGGAGACGGTTGCGAATGGTCCTCGCCGATACCCCAGGAGCAACAGTGTCCCTAATTTGCTGGGAAGTGGCGGTGCGGTCCCCTACGGCACTGCGTAGGATCCTACGGTCTTGGCGTGCATCCGTGCGTCGCTGCGGTCCGGTCCCAGGTCGACGGGCACGTGCACCTTCCGCCGACCACTGGCGACAACATCGATGTACTGTGGAGACCTCACGCCCCACGTGTTGAGCAATTCGGCGGTACGTCCACCCGGCCTCCCGCATGCCCACTATACGCCCTCGCTCAAAGTCCGTCAACTGCACATACGGTTCACGTCCACGCTGTCGCGGCATGCTACCAGTGTTAAAGACTGCGATGGAGCTCCGTATGCCACGGCAAACTGGCTGACACTGACGGCGGCGGTGCACAAATGCTGCGCAGCTAGCGCCATTCGACGGCCAACACCGCGGTTCCTGGTGTGTCCGCTGTGCCGTGCGTGTGATCATTGCTTGTACAGCCCTCTCGCAGTGTCCGGAGCAAGTATGGTGGGTCTGACACACCGGTGTCAATGTGTTCTTTTTTCCATTTCCAGGAGTGTATGTGATATCTGGAAAATGTACTGGACAAAGCAACAGCTGAACACCCTCAGTATAAGGGTGGTGAGGACAGCGTGGGTAAATACAGCCTTGCATTATCTTGTTGAAAGATAACGTCATGGAGACCTAAAGTACAGGGGACAGCCACTGGCCTTAACATATCAGAAATTTAATGGTTGTTGTCAAATTTACAGGCTACGCGAACAAGTAGTGATCTTGTTGTGTTTCCAATGGTACTCCGTGCTATGACACGACATGCTGAGTCCATAGGACTTCATAGCTCTTACTTAAACATAATTTCTTCTTGAAAATAATAATACTACGTAACTGTAAAACGTGGAAAAATAATTCTGAATTAAATATACTTTCCTATGTACTTGAAGCGGTGTACTGTAGAAGTTTCCTTCTTGCTGGTGCTAAGTACCCGCTGGTGTTATAACTGACGAAGTCCCACAGAACTTAAAGGAGATTTCGAAGCTTATTTACTGGCGTGAAAAATAAGCTTACAACTTAATTTTCCGTAGATAATGAAGCGGTCAGAGTTTGTGTTTGGAAATCTTTCCTGAAAGTACTTTTAGTACAGCCTTTAAGCACGAAGAGTTGAAGAAATTAACACCTCATGCCGCGAGACCTCCCAAGCTCTATGGATTACCAAAGATACACAAGGAAAATGTTCCTCTGAGGTCCATTGTTAGTGCAATCAGTTCGCCCACCTACAGACTTGCTAAGCATCTGGCAGGAATATTAGCACCAAAATTGGGGAATTGTGATCAGCATGTTGTCAACTCGAGAAATCTGTTGAGACACCCAAGAAAATGAAGATAGGCCCAAACGACCTAATGGTTAGCCTGGACGTTGTGTCACTTTTTACGAGGGTACCAATACAAGATACACTGGATCTCTTGCCCCAACATTTTCCATCTGGAATCATAAAATTGTTCCGTCACATCCTAACGACGACGTACTTTTTGTACTGCGATGAATATTATGAGATGACGGACGGTACAGCTATGGGATCACCACTGTCTCCAGTAGTCGCAAATATCTTCATGGAGCACTTTGAGGAGCAGGCTCTGCAAACTGCGACATTACGGCCGTCATTCTTAACGGTTCAAAATCTGCAGATGTAGAGGTAATTTCGGGAGTACCGCAGGGAAGCGTGATAGGACCTTTATTGTTTACAATATACATAAATGACTTAGTTGACAACATCGGTAGCTCCGTGAGGCTATTTGCAGATGACACGGTTGTCTACAAGAAAGTAGCAACATCAGAAGACTCGTACGTACTCCAGGAGGACCTGCAGAGGATTAATGCATGGTGCGACAGCTGGCAGCTTTCCCTAAACGTAGATAAATGTAATATAATGCGCATACATAGGGGCAGAAATCCATTCCAGTACGATTATGCCATAGGTGGTAAATCATTGGAAGCGGTAACGACCGTAAAATACTTAGGAGTTACTATCCGGAGCGATCTGAAGTGGAATGATCACATAAAACAAATAGTGGGAAAAGCAGGCGCCAGGTTGAGATTCATAGGAAGAATTCTAAGAAAATGTGACTCATCGACGAAAGAAGTAGCTTACAAAACGCTTGTTCGTCCGATTCTTGAGTATTGCTCATCAGTATGGGACCCTTACCAGGTTGGATTAATAGAAGAGATAGACATGATCCAGCGAAAAGCAGCGCGATTCGTCATGGGGACATTTAGTCAGCGCGAGAGCGTTACGGAGATGCTGAACAAGCTCCAGTGGCGGACACTTCAAGAAAGGCGTTACGCAATACGGAGAGGTTTATTATCGAAATTACGAGAGAGCACATTCCGGGAAGAGATGGGCAACATATTACTACCGCCCACATATATCTCGCGTAATGATCACAACGAAAAGATCCGAGAAATTAGAGCAAATACGGAGACTTACAAGCAGTCGTTCTTTCCACGCACAATTCGTGAATGGAACAGGGAAGGGGGGATCAGATAGTGGTACAATAAGTACCCTCCGCCACACACCGTAAGGTGGCTCGCGGAGTATAGATGTAGATACGTTGATGACACCTTCCTGATATGGCCTCATGGTGATGATACACTACAGCAGTTCGTCGATCATATGAATGGTGTCCATCCCAACATTAAATTTACTGTCGAGATGGATAAGCACTGCAAGCTACCATTTTTGGATGATTTGGTTGAGCGGAAGACAGGAGGCCAGCTTGGTCATTCAGTGTACCGCCAACCAACACACGCTGATAGGTACTTGAACGCCTATAGTTTCCACCACCCTCTGGACAAGAAAGCGGTACTGAACACGTTGGTTCATAGGGACAAGATTATCTACCACTTACAGTCTGAATTGAAGAACTTAAAAAGTGTTTTCGGCGATAATGGATACCGAAGAAGAGACATCGTAAATGCTTTCAAGTGCCACCGACGAAAGACACCTGGTGAATTAGTAGAAGAGCCCAAACGGACTGCATTCCTGCCATACTGTGGAGCAACTAGCAGCAAGTTAGGACGTCTGCTGCAGAAACATGGGCTAAGACCAGCGTTCCGGCCCGCCCCCAGGATACGCGATATGTAGGGCCCTATTAAAGACGACATTGCTCTTCGAGTGTCCGGCGTGTATGGTGTACACTGTGAATGTGGCAGCATGTATATCGGACAACAATTCGCACGGTTGCGGAGCGTTGTACTGAGCACGAGCACCATATAAAACAAAGGGAGCTTGACAAGTCGTCCATAGCGGAGCATTGCCTAGAAAACGGACATAAAATACAGTTCGAAAATACAAAAGTGTTGGCTCATGCATCTACATATTGGGATTCCGTTATAAAGGAAGCGCCCGAGATTCGTTTAAACAACAACAATTTCAACAGAGACCGGGGGTACACACTCAGCAGGGCATGGGGGCGGGCGTTGGACATCGAAAGAAAGCAAAGACAGATGCGCGACGAAGGAGCAGCTGTTTCAGATTTGGCGCCTGCCCCTGGCGCCACCTGACGTCACCGGTGCTGCCACGGGCAATAGCTCCGCTAGCTGCCCGGGTCGACTTACGAGCGCGCGCCACATTGTGTCTATCTGATTGGCTGCTGATGATGTCATAAAGCGAGAAACCGGAGCAGCCCCGGCAGTCAGTGAACTTCTGACGACGATGGCGGAGATGGTCATCGAAAGCTCGTGGATTTTATTCTAATTGACGCGGCTTGAAAACCGAGAACGTTTTATTAATGTAGGATGTCTTGTTAAGCTTATATAAAAAAAACTTACACAAGAATTACTAGCGTGGAGAGCATCAAACCAAACTTTATGCTGAAGACTACACCACCAAAGACAACAGAAAAACATGTTTTTTTTTTTTTAACAATGTTCGAAATGTGAATGATGAGTTCGCGCTTGAATTTACTGTTATTAGAGAAAGAAGAAGCTAACACAAACACAGACAAACACACCGACACACAAACACACGCACAGGAAAGAGAGAGAGACGGAAGAGGAGAGGTACGTTCTACCCACACACGTTAATTCTCACTACAGGTTTTGTACAACAGCCACCGTTCACGTAGCTCAACAGGAGATGCTGTTGAAGTGTTTGTCTACTTAGCATACAGAGAAAGAGCGCCTGTTCCTGTTTGCCGACTGTTCAACAGGCAGCGACCATCTGCAGATAGGACGCAACGCCGAGGCGCGTGATTTCAGTAGTCTCTGGGCAACTAACGGCAGCCGCTGCAGGCTGGAGCCTCACCAGACAAAGCAGCTTCTCTCAGAACCCGTCCGTGGAAAGGACGCCGATTGTGCCTACCGCTACTTGTGTCTATCGATGGTGAATAACGAGGCTGTTGACTCGACGCTTGGTTCTCAGGGAGCTTCTGCGTGTGTAATTATCGTACGAATAAAATACGCCGTTGTAGAAAACTGCGCACAGTGAAATTTGCGCACCTGCAAATATCTGTGAAATTTGCGTCCAGCATTCCTGGAAAGTACTCGCACCTGCCCTTCTAGTCCCGGCATACTTGCAGCGCGAGAATGCTCGGCCAGCGGAAGCGCTCACTATGAGTCACGGCTGGAGTCGGCTGGAGTCCGCAGGTGAGGTGCTGTGCCGGACTGTCCGAGCCCCGTCGACGTCGACATGCTCATGACCAACAACGTGAACAAAACACCCCTCAGCCGTACAAAGAGCGTCACCAGTGGTCAACGTAATTTCCTACGAAATCCCCTCTTACACACGTATGTCACGCTGCACTTAGTTGTTTTACTGTTTAGATCTTGCTGTTCCTTCTTTTATGATCATACCCTCTCCTAATATGAGAAATCGTTATGCGCTGTCCCCCTCGAAAGTTTATGTATGTTTGTTGTTACTTATTATCTTCATGATGCACATTATGCCCTTTTAAAATATGCCTCGCTTAATATACAGTATTATAATGCTCATGTATCATTCACTTACTACCATCCACGGTCTCGAGGAAGCGTCTTTGATTACTAATGAAAACGTCATCGGGCCCGGGTTCGAACCGCGCCACCGCTTAAAAATTCAATGAAATTCATCAGCAATGGTGGCCGAAGAGTTTCGCGATAAGAAGTTAACGCTCATTCAACAGCCTTGTCAAATAAGGCGGAGGAGAGGACAGAAGTTCGGACACTCACTTGCCCTTGAAGGTGGGAAATTGTCCCTAAAGGCGGAAGAATCAGCAATGGTCAGCGGCATGAGGATTTCGAAGCCAATGCAAAACACTGCATTAGAGATACATACTGTTTGTCCACAGGACATGTTGCCTGTAACAAAAAAGAACAATCTCGCCATTGGCAAAATATTCCGGACCAGCTCGCTTTCGAATCTGTGGGAGGGGACTGCCAAAGGGGAAATGACCATGGAAAAGAGACTGAATAACTAGGGAAAGGATAACGTTCTACGAGTGTAGGCGTGGAATGCCAAAAGTTTGAACGTAGTAGGGAAGCTAGAAAATCTGAAATGGGAAATGGAAAGGCTCAATCTGTTCAAAAAGATTCCGGGCTTGCAGCCGGTCGTCGTAAACTTCATTGCACGATATTTCGGCTGGACAACTACCAGACATCTTCAGGTGAGCCGAACGAGGACTGACGAAAACTTTTTTATTTATTTATTGTGATTTGATTCCCATCCCCCAGGGGAGGGCTGTCAGCGGCACAATCCGTCGCTCTTCAGCCGAGTGACATGACAGCTAACACAAGAAGAAAATGTTACATGTAAAGGTGATAAAAAAGAGGGATATAAAACAGAGTAAGGGGAGATAATGGAGGTAAAAACACACTGACAAGGAGACGTTCATGGGGGGACAATTAAAAATGTCGACATGAAGTTAAAAAACATAGTTGGCGATTTTTAGAACACAAAAAAGACACTGAAGTCACATGCACAGGTTAAAAGTTGGCCACAGTATTAAAAACACTCCAGAACAACACACTTTAAACCCACTTGGAGCACACACGATGAAGAATAAAACTGCCAGGTGGGACGTGCCGAGGGAGACGCCTGAGAGGATGGAAAAGGAGGGGAGTGCAAGGTGCAGCAGGAGAGGGGGCGGGATGAAAAGAGTAGGGGAATCAGCTGGTGCACCAAGACGAAGACGTTCTCCGCTCCGTGTTATATAGTGCGCTTATATAGGACCACACTGCCCAGTGACAGCGCCCTCGCTGGTGGAACTGCAAGACTCAGCTTCCGCTGGTATTGTCGCTGACCGCAGCTATCGAAGTCTTCTGGCGTCTTCGTCTCGAGAAAATTACGGAGATGACGGGATTCCACACGCTATTCAATTGGCAACTACTGCCACGGTTCATTAGATTTCCCGCGATGCGTATTTCAAGCGATTCTTTGATAATGCAGTCCGAAAAAAGTTGATGCTGTGGACAAAATCGAAGTTTTGTCGTACTCCATTGAATGTCTGTTGGAAATACAATGTTCCGCAACTGCAGAGTTCCTGGATTGCAGTAGGCGAGTGCAACGTTGATGTTCTGACAACGGTCTTCCACTGTACGCGTTGCCTGTCCTATATAGGCCATACAACATTGACAGTGTAATTTGTATATTCCCGACTTCCGCAGTAACAAATCATCCTTCACTGATCCCAGAAAATCCGTAAACTAAGAAGGTGGACGAAAAACCACTTTCACATGAAAATTATTAAGAGTCCTCGCTATTTTGAAGGACATATTTCCAACGAAGGGAAGAAAACCTAGGGATTTGGCTGGTGCGTTCTCCTCTTTATCCACTTCCCGGTTCCTGGCTTTAGTTGAGAAGGCCCTGTTACTTTGCTGGGTCGAGTATCCATTGTCTCTGAACACCGTCCTTAAATGTGCAAGTTCCTTAGGCAAATTCTCTGCATCCGACACCGTATGTACCCTGTGCACAAGGGTTTTAAGTACACTCATGGTTTGGGATGGGTGATGTGAAGTTGAAGAATGCAAGTACAAATCAGTGTGAGTGGGCTTATGATAAACAGAATGTCCCACCGAGCCGTCACTCTTCCGTTTGACCAAAACATCCAGGAATGGAAGGCAACCATCTTTCTCTAGTTTCGTAGCAAATCGAATATTCTCGATTTAAGTAATACCAAAGTCATCGAGTAATACCAAAGTAATAATGGGCGTTCCCAAAGGTTGTGTTACAGGCCTTCTGCTTTTCCGATCCACATAAACGTTTTGGGAGACAATCTGAGCGACCCTCTTAGATTGTTTGCAGATGATGGCGTCGTTTACTGCATTGTAAAGTCATCAGGTGATCAAAACGAAGTACAATATAATTTAGACAAGGTTTGCAAAGAGGCCAAAAGTGGCAGTTGATTCTAAATAATCAACATTGTGGAGTCATCCACATCAATACTAAAAGGAGTCTGCTAAATTTTGGTTACACGAGAAATCACACAAATCTAAAGACTGTAAACTCAACTAAATACCTGTGGATTACAATTACGAATAACTTAAATTGGAATGATCACGTAAATAATGTTTTGGGGAAAACAAACCAAACACTGCGTTTTAATGGCAGAAGACTTAGAAAACGTAAGAGGTTTACTAAAGAGACTCCTTACAGTAAACTTGTCCCCCTTCTTCTGGATTGCTGTGCAGTTAGAAATCCGCATCAGATAGGATTGAAGGAGGACTTCGAAAAAGTACAAAGAAGGATAGTTCGTTTTGTGTTATCGCGAAATAAGGGATGGACTGCCACGGATATGATACATGAACTGGAGTGGCAGTCATAAAAACAATGGCGTTTTTTCCTGTGGCAGGATCTTCTCATAAAAGTTTAGGATCAACTGTCTCCACAGAGTATGAAAATATTTTGTTGGTACCTACTTCATAGGGAGAAATGATCATCATAATAAAATAATAGAAATCAGAGCTCACACAGAAAGATTCAAATGTTCGTTTTTCACAAGCGATATTCGAGAGTGGAACAGTAAAGAAATGGCTTGAAGGTGATTTGATAAACCCTCTGCCAGGCACTTAATTGTAAATTGCAGAAAATCATGTAGATGTAGATGTAAATTATAATGGCCAGATTATGATCGACTTATGACCAAACAGCGAACTGACAATAAGTAATTCTGTGACCACAGACGGTTGTATAAATAATCTTTTCAGAACACAAGAGGTCATAAATCTACAACAGGTTACATTGCTACAAACAGGAACGTCCATCCTCAGTCCCTGAAAAATGTTATAACTCCCTAAACTCTGCCACCGTAGGAGGTGATCGCAGCCTACTCTTGGTAGAAATCAGACTGCATTTAGAAAGGTACAACAATACCAAAGAACCTACCTAAAAACAAAAAAAGTTTAATATGGAATCACTATGGTTTGAAACGACCACAATTTCTGTCAGAAACGATTAGTAGAGGGAATAAGAGAGAGCGCCATTAATGCGGAGAGTAATATACACTCCTGGAAATGGAAAAAAGAACACATTGACACCGGTGTGTCAGACCCACCATACTTGCTCCGGAAACTACGAGAGGGCTGTACAAGCAATGATCACACGCACGGCACAGCGGACACACCAGGAACCGCGGTGTTGGCCGTCGAATGGGGCTAGCTGCGCAGCATTTGTACACCGCCGCCGTCAGTGTCAGCCAGTTTGCCGTGGCATACGGAGCTCCATCGCAGTCTTTAACACTGGTAGCATGCCGCGACGGCGTGGACGTGAACCGTATGTGCAGTTGACGGACTTTGAGCGAGGGCGTATAGTGGGCATGTGGGAGGCCGGGTGGACGTACCGCCGAATTGCTCAACACGTGGGGCGTGAGGTCTCCACAGTACATCGATGTTGTCGCCAGTGGTCGGCGGAAGGTGCACGTGCCCGTCGACCTGGGACCGGACCGCAGCGACGCACAGATGCACGCCAAGACCGTAGGATCCTACGCAGTGCCATAGGGGACCGCACCGCCACTTCCCAGCAAATTACGGACACTGTTGCTCCTGGGGTATCGGCGAGGACCATTCGCAACCGTCTCCATGAAGCTGGGCTACGGTCCCGCACACCGTTAGGCCGTCTTCCGCTCACGCCCCAACATCATGCAGCCCGCCTCCAGTGGTGTCGCGACAGGCGTGAATGGAGGGACGAATGGAGACGTGTCGTCTTCAGCGATGAGAGTCGCTTCTGCCTTGGTGCCAATGATGGTCGTATGCGTGTTTGGCGCCGTGCAGGTGAGCGCCACAATCAGGACTGCATACGACCGAGGCACACAGGGCCAACACCCGGCATCATGGTGTGGGGAGCGATCTCCTACACTGGCCGTACACCACTGGTGATCGTCGAGGGGACACTGAATAGTGCACGGTACATCCAAACCGTCATCGAACCCATCGTTCTACCATACCTAGACCGGCAAGGGAACTTGCTGTTCCAACAGGACAATGCACGTCCGCATGTATCCCGTGCCACCCAACGTGCTCTAGAAGGTGTAAGTCAACTACCCTGGCCAGCAAGATCTCCGGATCTGTCCCCCATTGAGCATGTTTGGGACTGGATGAAGCGTCGTCTCACGCGGTCTGCACGTCCAGCACGAACGCTGGTCCAACTGAGGCACCAGGTGGAAATGGCATGGCAAGCCGTTCCACAGGACTACATCCAGCATCTCTACGATCGTCTCCATGGGAGAATAGCAGCCTGCATTGCTGCGAAAGGTGGATATACACTGTACTAGTGCCGACATTGTGCATGCTCTGTTGCCTGTGTCTATGTACCTGTGGTTCTGTCAGTGTGATCATATGATGTATCTGACCCCAGGAATGTGTCAATAAAGTTTCCCCTTCCTGGGACAATGAATTCACGGTGTTCTTATTTCAATTTCCAGGAGTGTAGATTAGGATTTGGACAAAGTCAAAGTAGGTATTGAAGCAGAAGCTCAAGAAGCGTTATGTACATGAGTTATAGAGTATAAGAGGGAAAAAAGATTACAGTGGTTACGAAAAGAGGTTAAGGAAAAGCGTAAAGGAAAGGTGTTCTTATTTAAAGTGTAAAAGTTTCAGAACATAACAATCTTACGAATATTTTAAAAGAACTCGTAATGAGACAAAATCACTACTGAATCGTTGTAAGATGGAACATTGGGAAATCTTTTCTAAAAATACGGGCTGCAGAAACAGATTTGGTGAATGATTCGACAACAGAGGAAAGAATTAGATGAAACTTTGAAAGCGAATGATGTAAATAAGGAATCACATGTTAAATATTTCGTAGAGTTGTTTCAAGATGAAGAATTAGCAGAAAACGGAAAGATATGAGAGATCAGGATATAAGTAGACGATGGTGTAACTCTTTCACATGCAGAGACAGGGGATGCTATAAGTCTACTAAAAAGTAGGAAGCTCCGCGAAAGGTAAGATTCCCAGTGCATCGCTAAAGTATGGAGGATATACATTTATTGAACAGTTAACAAAGTTAGTTAACAATGTTATAGGTCATAACAAAATTCCAAATGAAAGGATAATTAGCATAACTATTCCCATCTGCAAAAAAGAATATAAGAAAGATCCGTCCAATTACAGATGGATGAATCTACTCAGTCCAGTCCTTAAACCCCCAACAAAAATAGTAAGAAATAAAATAAAACAAAAACCTAAGCCCTTGCAGAGGAGCAGTTTATTGTCAGATGCGGTAATCAAGCACAGATACAGTATTCATTCTTAGGCAGGATGTAGAGAAGTTCATTGAACACAACAAAGCAGCTAATATGGGTTTTAGTGATTAACAGACGGCTTTCGATATGTTTCAGTAAAGAGGTGCTTTAGCCTGCTCTACGATCGGGGCATTCTTTTCATCTTTATAAAAACAGTTGAAGAATTTATTTCAGCAACTGCATTCAGACGAAATTTGGTTCCAGTTAACCTAGCAGTATAGCAGTTCCTAGGTGTGTTAAACAAGATGGCTCTTTGAACCTGCTACTTTGTAATACAGTTATGTACGAGGTGATAAAGCAAGTGTTGATTGCTAGTTGTTATAGAATGGGGAAATAAGTGATAAAAATCATTATTTATGCTGACGATGCAGCTCTATCAACAAACTGTGAAGATAATCTACAGAAACGATTACATTTGTTGAACGTGGCAGCCGAAACCTAAACGAAATATACGACTATTTCTGTGAAACCTATCAGCTGCAAATTGGAAGTAGGTGGAAAAATTGTGCAACAGGTAATGACTTTTAAATACTTTGATATGGAGTTGTCCATCACTGAATATGTACAGGTTATGGAACAAGTAGCAAAAAAAAGTGTCAGAGTGTTTAAATGATACAATTTACACATATAGGAAAATATGCAAAGGCAAGAATATACAACATAATAGTAGACATGCACAGCTGAGAGAAGACCTGAAATATCAAAACAGAAGACTTTGGAAACCAAGGTGGTGAAATTCTGCAGAGGACTGCAGACAAGATACTGAGATATAAAGACAGAAGTGAAAGCTTTAGAAAAGGATGGAAATCGGTCTCCATTAATGATCGGGTGCATTAGAGGAAGCGTGAATGGAACAAACACCCAAACAGATGGATAAAAGGAAGTGTGAAATTCACCAGAAATAAATTACTGGCTGTAAACGAAATATAGGACATCCAAGGGAAAGATGGAGCGACAACCTCAAGGCAGACTGAGGGGTCTTCCCGAAAGAAGGCCTTACCCTAGGTAGTAGAAGAGTAAGAAGAAGAAGATGTTCGTTGATTTTTGTATTTTCCATTGTAGTATCTGAAGATCAGGTCATATACGATTGTAAAAATTTGGTGTAGCAACCAGATTTTCGTGTTGAAGAATCTCCAGCCATCTTCATTAATTGGGGTTGGGTTGTTTGGAGGAAGAGACCAAACAGCGAGGTCATCGGTCTCATCGGATAACGGATGAGGAAGGAAGTCGGCCGTGCCCTTTCAAAGGAACCATCCCAGCATTTGCCTGGACCGATTTAGGGAAATCACGGAAAACCTAAATCAGGATGGCCGGACGCGGGATTGAACCGTCGTCCTCCCGAATGCGAGTCCAGTGTGCTACCACTGCGCCACCTCGCTCGGTCATCTTCATTAGTAGTCATTAGTAGGTAAAGTACCACATAAGAGACCTAGGCTCTTTTACCTGCCTGGAAAATTGCCGAGCTCGGACAAAGGAATTAGCGTACGTTCCTTCGACGTTTTCTGAGAATACATTTCGCTGGTCGTAATTTAGAGGATACCAAAATGCACAAGATGTATCAGGAAGACTGGTCAATGATTGAGATGCAAGGTTCTCATTTTCAGTAAATATATCTAAATAAATAATGTTCAAATTTTAAGAACCATTGAGATATCATTCGGAATGGGGGTTTGAAATAAAAATTGTGCAGCTGATGAGAGGAAGACGTTATTTTATTGCTGGGTTTATTGATCTGAAAACAATTGTCCAAAAAATTTAATGCTGGAATTGTTAACTAAAAGCTGTGCGACCGTGTAATGCGAAAGCATTTCTTTCTGCTAGTGAGTTTACTTTAGTTTAAAGTAATGTATGGTATTTGTGTTGACGGTGAGAGGAAAAAGAAGGTAAAACCTGGTGCCGGCACATAGACTACTCCTGTTGAGTGGAATCAAGAGGGACATCGCCTTTAATATCTGAGTCGCCAGTACGTACTGACAGTGTCAAACGTCCTTCCGTTAGAATACTCACGGGGGAAGTAACTTAAATGACACGACAGGTAAATCTGTAACATTCGACGCGCAAGTCGCCGAAGTGGCGTCAAATCGAAAGACTTGCCCCCGGCGAACGGTCTACCTGACGGGAGGCCCTAGTCACACGACATTCACATTTTTATCTGTAGCATGGTCGGGAGTGCTAGACCATTCTCGTATTGACCTCTAAAACTACTACAGGTTTTTTTTTAGCTCCATGTCGAAAGCAGTCTATTACACCAAATGAACATGTAGTAAATATTTGGTTAATATGCAGTAGTTGACGGAACACTAGCTCTGAAATATGAACAATGAAGACAAAGACTGGATAATCCTAGCGTCTTACTGAATAGCATAAACGGAAATGACAAATTCAGATAGGAATGGAGTCCTTCGGCCCCCTCTATTTGGAAACAGTAGGATACAGTGTTTCGAAAGCCATAGTCCAGAGAATAAGACCGCCAACAATGCGATAAGTCTCTCCCGATGGCCACCTGCCTACCAGCATGTGGATTTCCACTGTGGTTTTCAGGTCTAGGAAAACTACGACAGCTTGCATACCACTACTGGCATCCATCTTTAAGTTCCACCAGATGTCCGAGACATATAGTCAAAATAACTGTGCACACATGATTGCTACGGATTAAATTCTTCTCCTCCACTTTGTTTTAGATTACGTCCCTTGGGGAAACGCTGCTGAGTAGTCCTATTTGCACTAGTTTACCGTGACTCTTTTTATTAGTTATTCTATTGTGAGGAGTTCACTTGTACGTGGAGCCCGATTTTGTAGTATACTTCATGAAAAATGACATGAACTGGTTATCGCATGTAGAAGAGATGGTGTCTTTGACGCCACTGAACTAAAGATGCTGCCTGAGTGGCAGAATGGATTGTAAGTATGGGCGCGCAGAGCGCAGTGGCAGTTGCCGTTGGACTCTGTTAAAGGTAGGATGTAAGACTTTAAATTAGTGGCTAGATTTGAGAACTTAGCTGTTGGCCTGTGGACGCAGCATAATACAATTTTGTAAGGTAATGAAATTTTGTATGTTTAGTTTTAAGTTTGCAGCAACGTAATGTGGATCTTGCTAATTTTACAGTACCGACCCTTCAATGTAGGAACCAAGTATTCGCCATCAGGTTTAATGTATAGATTGATTAGGTATACCCGATTTGTAATATTCTGTGTTTTGTAATCCTGATACAGACAAGTTAAATTTTGGAGTCTATTTTGTTAAACGATGTTAGACTTTTTGTCATGTAACAATCCAAGGGACTTTAATTATGTCAATAAGTGAAAATTGTGGAATAATTCACTGACTTTGAAGTCAATGTAAAATGTTTCATATTAGATTTTGTGAAGGAGAAACTTTATTTTGAATACAATTTCTGAACTATATAATTCGGTCTTAACATATCCCCTTATCAGTACCTCATCCTCTTCCACATCGTATTTATTTAAATCCAATGAATTTTTAAAAAAAGAAATTATTTTTCAATCAGAGTCAGAAAAATATTAATATGCCAGAGTTAAAGAAGTATTGAGGTGTGTAACAGCTTTAATGCGTGCAGCATTGCGCAGCGCTGAGCCAGTACCCAAAATTATTATTGAACATTTGCATTGTTATTCATTTATCAACTATTTACTGACAATATTTGTATGAAGCTATTTTACGGCCGGCATTGCACTTCACTGACCCAAGATTGAATATTTTGTATGCCTACTGTGGTGAGAACAGAATATCAAGATTACATCCGTTGCGACTCAAGAGCTAAGAAAAATGTATTTCATTGTATATTTGCATAGGGAACTTTATCAGTTTATTGCACAGGCCCATAGAATTCGGTGCTCATGAGAATGAGTAAATTTCAGACGTATTGATTTCATTATAGGCATTACATACTGGTTTTCTAGTATGCTTAATTTTTCTTTGGATTACAGAAAAACTGATTAAGCACACCATTTGCTCAACCACACAGCACACAGAAAATTTGGATAACACAAAGTTATATATAGTTTTTAAAAAAGTTACACTTGGCTGTTTTTAAAGAACGTTACAGTATTACTAATAAATTTGTCTACTTTGGCCCCCAAAAGCATAAAATCTGTTTATTACTTTGTAAATTATTTCATTAATGATTCCATTCTGTGCGTGGTACTGGTATGTTGACATGTTAATATCAGCTGTATTTTAAGGTGAACAAAACCTTGGCACACGAGCACATCAGTAGAGGATTAGTTGTGATGGCTTCAATGAAATGGATAGTGCGTAGAGGAGTTTGGTAAATTTTCTTGATTAACTTTTGCTCTCATCGACTGTAAAGTATCAATACAATTTTGTTCCATTTTTGGTGTTCGAAGTGGATACTTCACAGTAGTGTATGTGTATTTGACATCAGTCAGGGAGTCGTTCACCTGTTTGAGTTACGTTGGAGAATCTACAACCACTTCAAGAGCATTCTTTGACCCTATGGAAAAGCTCTGTTATAGACCACTTTTTCTATTAGTTGTACATACTCTGTATAGAGTCCCTTCTTACTGAACTGGAATGCTGAAGGTGCAATGAATGCTAAAACAAATATGTTTCTCATTTGATCCATTATAAATGGTTTCTGAAAGCCTGCAACTGTGAATACAATAGGTTTGTTTATAAATAAATCTTCTGCTACCAGTCACGATTTTCTTTATTTACTTTTCGCACGATGCGTTCCGGGAAATGATTCCCATTTTCAAGTGCTCTTTTGTGTGTATTATGCGATTTCTACTGATATTATCAATGTGTGAGAGTCTGCTTCATTTCGTTAAATTTTACTGCAGTATGTGAGACATTCGACTTTTTACTTGGTTATCTATTCTTTTGGTGAACTTAGTGGCGAAGTTCAGTAAGTAGAAATTCTTCTAAATTTCGCCACTGCCTTCACCAAAATCTCGCGGTTCTAGGCGCGCAGTCCGGAACCGTGCGACTGCTACGGTCGCAGGTTCGAATCCTGCCTCGGGCATGGATGTGTGTGATGTCCTTAGGTTAGTTAGGTTTAAGTAGTTCTAAGTTCTAGGAGACTGATGACCACAGCAGTTGAGTCCCATAGTGCTCAGAGCCATTTGAACCATTTGAACCTTCACCAAAAGAATCGATAATCTACTAAAAAATCGCGTGTTTCTTAAATATTTCAGTAAAATTCAACGAAATGAAGCAGACTTTCACACATTGACAACATCAATAGAAAAGTCATAAAACACGCAAAAAACACAGTTGAAAATGGGAATAATTTCCCGAAACGCGTCGTGCGAAAAGTAAATGAAGAAAATCGTGACTGGTAGCAGAAGATTTATTTATAAATGAACCTATAAAAATATGTTTATGACACCCTCTGTATCATTCGGGAGAAGTAATGTTTTAAAACGGAATGTATATGCTCTTGATGTTATTCATGAAAAGTCCAGTCTTTTATCGAACAAAATATTCCAGCAGCAACAGTTGAGTATCATTTCACAGAAAATCTACTGGACTGTACAAGTCAGATGTGTGGTGCTCCTGTCATTTTATGTTCAAGTCTGTGGAAATGTCTGGAGGAGTGTTGCAGCAGCCGATGGTAGCTGGCGAGAGCAGGGTTTTGTCATTTCGTTTATAGCAAAAGACTTGTTGAATTATTGCTTGATGGGCCAGCTCGCCAGTTATTACGTGATTTCGGAGTCATGTCACTCATTAACCACTTTAAATTTTCCTTATTTTTGAGCTGACGACTGCAGTTATTCTGCGATCTGAAGTTTATTGAAGTGAATCATTAACTTATTATCATTTTTATACTTCGATCGTTGTTGTACTTAACAAAACTGTGTGCTGTAACGATCAGGATAAGTTACCTGTGTCATTTAGTTACACATTGTTCTTCAGAATTGATAGTTTGTTTCCATGAATTGCAGAACATTAGGTACAAGTGTCACAAAATCTTATATACGCCGGAGAATATGGGTACGTTATAGGCTTTCGTGGATACTGCAGAAATATCTAAAAACTGTGTTGGGTCGCAATGGACACATTGCGCTGGAAGAGGTTAATGGAAGCGTATCAGTGGATTGGTAATTATTGAGGAAACAGCTGCTAGTCTCCAACCAATGGTACGGGCTCAGAATATTACATGGAGTTCATTAGTTGGTCTGGAAGGTGTGCCTTGTCGAATGGCGTGGTTGATTCCCTCGTCTCCAGAGATTCATTTTGGGCAGACAGTACGGGCACATGACTGTCGTTAGCACCGCCTTGCCAGGGCTGGCGGCAAGTACAGATGGCGGTTGGAGTCAGCAGCGGCAAGTGGAACCAGCAGCATCTTTTGCAGGCCAGCTTCGGCACCGCGGTGGAAGAGGTGCAGAAGCCCGTGACGCGTCCCCAGGGACTGTATCGGTGCGCTGACTAAGGTGTACGCAACGGCGGGCCTGTAGTGTTGGCGTAGTTAGTGGCTGCACTGAGACGAACGAGTGAATTCTGGGCAGAGCTGTGAGTGAGGGCCTCGAGAAACTGGTATGCTGCGGTAATGTTAACTGAACGTCTCAACGGTTAGCAGCGCGGGGTGCGGCCACCGTGTAGACAGAGCAGGGCTGGTGGAGCGTTCCGTGTCGTTTCCCGGCCTGACGGACAGTGATGCCAGAGCAGGCAGAGAAAGGGACTTCCACATGTCAAGAGGAACAGTGCCCGAATGCTTTTGCAGCTGAAGATTTCACGCAGTTCATACAACGCACTATGTAGTATACGAGTGGTGCATTGGGCGTATTTGTTAGGAACAATATTCTGCACGACAAATTGTGGTTGTTTGACAAGTTGTGCTTATTTATTGATGGAACACAGGAGTTCAGATGTGAGGCCCTGGTCGAGAGCAGTTCTAATTGTGAACTACACGCTTTGATCATCATTAATTGTATTAATGTCCGCCCCCGGTAGCTGAGTAGTCAGCGCGACAGACTGTCAGTCCTAAGGGCGCGGGTTCTATTCCCGGCTGGGTCGAAGATTTTCTCCGCTCAGGGATTGGGTGTTTTGTTGTCCTAATCATCATCATTTCATCCCCATCGACGCGCAAGTCGCCGAAGTGGCGTCAAATCGAAAGACTTGCACCCGGCGAACGGTTAACCCGACAGGGGCCCTAGTCACACGGCATTTACATTTACGTTGTATTAATACTAAACTGTTCAATTCTTTTACGTACGCCCTGAGTGTGACTCCGAAGAATTGATCCTACTGCTTGTTCTATGTGAACAATCAATTGTTTGTGTTATTGTGTGCCACTTTACTGATATACATCCGTAGGTAGTTTGGTAGAAAGTTGTGTGTAGTTCGTTGTGGTATTTATCTGGTGACAGTAGTAGTATTAGTAGTAGTAGACCTGTGTGTATTTGTTAGTTACGGACCTAGTGGAGTTTAAAGTTTGGTCTGCCCTCTTATGTTTCCGTCTCAAGTCGGATATTTTAACCGGTTGTGGCGGAGGGCAAGATACGGTAGACAATGTTGTTGCCCGGTTGTATATATTAGTGCAGAGATTTTAATTCTTTTCTTTAATTGAAGACAGTCTAATAATGATTGTTGTGCAGTCCTACTCAAGGATCGTAACGAGCTACAGCAATGCTCTGTTTTGTTGAAAGTGTATCTCTATAAAATTATGAGAAGTATTCTGATTTATAATAACAACAGTTTCATTTAGCCCCTCTCTGACACAACACACAGCTGGAATTCCACCCTGCCTAAATCCTGCGCTACAGATGGTTCAAATGGCTCTGAGCACTATGGGACTTAACATCTTAGGTCATCGGTCCCCTAGAACTTAGAACTACTTAAACCTATATAACCTAAGGACATCACACACAAACATGCCCGTGGCAGGATTCGAACCTGCGACCTTACCGGTCGCACGGTTCCAGACTCAAGCGCCTACAACCGCTCAGCCACACTGGCCGGCGCGCTACAGAAGGCGGGTGCAGATGTCAAGTGGTTATGATGTACTTGTGGTTATCAGACATGGTTGACTGGATACTTGGCGACGAATATGTCTACCCGCACGTCCCTGTACAGTCCTAAGTGAGCTCTCTGTCACATCCGAATGCCTCTCAGATCCTGATGTTGCACGATTCGACCAGTCGGCCGACTGGAGACTCAGGAACAGGCTCTTTTTAAAATCTCTGAGGTGCTGACTATGCTGCCTTAAACGAGTGTCCCTCACAGTGATCTGTCGTGTTCATGGCCTTTATGTACCCTACCAGCCTTGGCAGCAAAACTGTGCATGAGCAACCGTAATGCACCCTAGATTTATATGGATATGTCCGGAAGTGTCCGAAAGAACAGACACCATATGCATATAAATCTATAGTTCTGGCGATACCGGCCATGACCTTCTTCTTCTGTGCGGATGCACACATATTCCCCGAACTCTTGCGGGACTTGGAAGAATGTCTTCCACGAGTAATGAGTGTGTTGAGGTGGGACACTACGAATGTAGTGTGTGGACGTACACGGTGAGAATCTGAGTCTCGCGGGAGGCGTGCGCAAGGCAGTCCCTGCAGTCGCACTATCCTTTGTGCCCTCGGTGGCTCAGAGGGATAGAGCGTCTGCCATGTAAGCAGGAGATCCCGGGTTCGAGTCCCGGTCCGGTCAGACATTTTACCTGTCCCCGTTGATCTATATCAACGCCCGTGCGCAGCTGACGGTATTAATATATTTCTAATTTCGTAATGCACTCTGGTGACCGTGTAACTGTCACGGAGAATTGCAGCTCTGATTATTTACATAGTCGCCGATGTGTGCGTTGTTACATTGTGATCCCGTCTTCTGGGTGCTTCGCTTTATTTTTGTCAGTCACTGTATTTGAACAACAGTGGTATCGCGACTAACGACTCCGAACACTTGGTATTAATAGCCCACGCATGATGGGATCACAGGAGTCCTGACGTGTTACCTCTCGTTACGTGGGGACCACAGGATGCAAGCAAATAAAAGGCGGCAGACACAGCTAGCGTACTTGGTGTTCCGTCGCCCTACGCCTATGACTATGGGGTCGCAGCTCTCCTTGAACCTGCGCCCAGGCGCGTGACGGCTCGCGGACAAACAGGTTCCCTCTGCTCTGTGGGACACTCAGCCGCGCCGCAGCAATGAGAATTCCATGTACGTCAGAGCGCGTTTAAAGCTCTGACGCATTTGCCGCTAACCACTGAGGATTCTTTGATTACTTACCTTGAACGGTCATAAGCAACCGTGCTGTCTTAAAATCTGCTACTTGCTCTTAACACCGGTAAGCATTGCGAACCTGTTCATCTTGAACTTTTCCCTGCGTGACGGCTGTTGCTCGAGTTTTTAGCACTCCAGTCAGAAGATACTGTCTTATTTGGTCGATATTTCGGTTGAAAATAACCGACCATTTGTGCCAAATTCGGACTCAAATCAGGATTTTCTGCTTTTCGCGAGGAGTTGCCTTAACCATACAACTATCTAAACACTCCTCCTGGCCTGACTTAAACATTCACTGTCACTGGTGTTTCCACCAGTGACTTCCGGACAAAAAACCCCGACATTTTTGCGTGGTGTATATCTCGTGGCAAAATAGGTTACTGTGCTCTAGCGTTAGTGAACAGTTTTCTATTGTACGGTACTGCATTGTATAGTATCAGACACAGAAAACGATAGATACGGGAGCCCAGGTAGATATTTCCAAAAGACATTCGATACGGTAAATCAGCCATATCTACTGTCCTTTTTTTTTTTTTTTTTTTTTTTTTTTTTTTTTTTTTTTTTTTTTTTTTTTTTTTTTTTTTTGTCATCAGTCTACTGACTGGTTTGATGCGGCCCGCCACGAATTCCTTTCCTGTGCTAACCTCTTCATCTCAGAGTAGCACTTGCAACCTACGTTCCCAATTATTTGCTTGACGTATTCCAATCTCTGTCTTCCTCTACAGTTTTTGCCCTCTACAGCTCCCTCTAGTACCATGGAAGTCATTCCCTCATGTCTTAGCAGATGTCCGATCATCCTGTCCCTTCTCCTTATTAGTGTTTTCCACATATTCCTTTCCTCTCCGATTCTGCGCAGAACCTCCTCATTCCTTACCTTATCAGTCCACCTAATTTTCAACATTCGTCTATAGCACCACATCTCAAATGCTTCGATTCTCTTCTGTTCCGGTTTTCCCACAGTCCATGTTTCACTACCATACAATTTTGTACTCCAGACGTAGATCCTCAGAAATTTCTTCCTCAAATTAAGGCCGGTATTTGTTATTAGTAGACTTCTCTCTTTTTGCCATAGCGAGTCTGCTTTTTATTTCCTCCTTGCTCCGTCCGTCATTGGTTATTTTACTGCCTAGGTAGCAGAATTCCTAAACTTCATTGACTTCGTGACCATCAATCCTGATGTTAAGTTTCTCGCTGTTCTCATTTCTACTACTTCTCATTACCTTCGTCTTTCTCCGATTTATTCTCAAACCGTACTGTGTACTCATTAGACCATTCCGTTCAGCAGATCATTTAATTCTTCTTCACTTTCACTCAGGATAGCAATGTCATCAGCGAATCGTATCATTGATATCCTTTCACCTTGTATTTTAATTCCACTCCTGAACGTTTCTTTTATTTCCATCATTGCTTCCTCGATGTACAGATTGAAGAGTAGGGGCGAAAGGCTACAGCCTTGTCTTACACCCCTCTTAATACGAGCACTTCGTTCTTGATCGTCCACTCTTATTATTCCCTCTTGGTTGTTGTACATATTGTATATGACCCGTCTCTCCCTATAGCTTACCCCTACTTTTTTTTAGAATCTCGAACAGCTTGCACCATTTTATATTGTCGAACGTTTTTTCCAGGTCGACAAATCCTATGAAAGTGTCTTGATTTTTCTTTAGCCTTGCTTCCATCAGTAGCTGTAACGTCAGAATTGCCTCTATCGGGCCGGCCGAAGTGGCCGTGCGGTTAAAGGCGCTGCAGTCTGGAACCGCAAGACCGCTACGGTCGCAGGTTCGAATCCTGCCTCGGGCATGGATGTTTGTGATGTCCTTACGTTAGTTAGGTTTAACTAGTTCTAACTTCTAGGGGACTAATGACCTCAGCAGTTGAGTCCCATAGTGCTCAGAGCCATTTGAACCATTTTTTTTTTTTTTTTGCCTCTCTCGTCCCTTTACTTTTCCTAAAGCCAAACTAATCGTCACCTAGCGCATTCTCAATTTTCTTTTCCACTCTTCTGTATATTATTCTTGTAAGCAGCTTCGATGCATGAGCTGTTAAGCTGACTGTGCGATAATTCTCGCACTTGTCAGCTCTTGCTGTCTTCGGAATTGTGTGGATGATGCTTTTCCGAAAGTCAGATGGTATATCGCCAGACTCATATATTCTACACACCAACGTGAATAGTCGTTTTGTTGCCACTTCCCCCGATGATTTTAGAAATTCTGATGGAATGTTATCTATCCCTTCTGCCTTATTTGACCGTAAGTCCTCCAAAGCTCTTTTAAATTCCGATTCTAATACTGGATCCCCTATCTCTTCTAAATCGACTCCTGTTTCTTCTTCTATCACATCAGACAAATCTTCACCCTCATAGAGGCTTTCAATGTATTCTTTCCACCTATCTGCTCTGCATTTAACAGTGGAATTCCCGTTGCACTCTTAATGTTACCACCGTTGCTTTTTATGTCACCAAAGGTTGTTTTGACTTTCCTGTATGATGAGTCTGTCCTTCCGACAGTCATATCTTTTTCGATGTCTTCACATTTTTCCTGCAGCCATTTCGTCTTAGCTTCCCTGCACTTCCTATTTATTTCATTCCTCAGCGACTTGTATTTCTGTATTCCTGATTTTCCCGGAACATGTTTGTACTTCCTCCTTTCATCAATCAACTGAAGTATTTCTTCTGTTACCCATGGTTTCTTCGCAGCTACCTTCTTTGTACCTATGTTTTCCTTCCCAACTTCTGTGATGGCCCTTTTTAGAGATGTCCATTCCTCTTCAACTGTACTGCCTAGTGCCTACTGCTGCTGTTGATATTACCCGATACTCATTTGACCAGAAATCCTTGTCTTCCTTCCACTTCACTTCACTGACCCCTACTATATCTAGATTGAGCCTTTGCATTTCCCTTTTCAGATTTTCTAGCTACCCTACCACGTTCAAGCTTCTGGCATTCCACGCCCCGACTCGTAGAACGTTATCCTTTCGTTGATTATTCAATCTTTTTCTCATGGTAACCTCCCCCTTGGCAGTCCCCTCCCGGAGATCCGGATGGGGGACTATTCCGGAATCTTTTGCCAATGGAGAGATCATCATGACACTTCTTCAATTACAGGCCACATGTCCTGTGGATAACGTTACGTGTCTACTGTCTAATGAACAAAATACGAGTATGTGGAATATCAGACCAACAGTGTGACTGGATGAAAGAGTTTCAAGTGAGCAGAAGACTGCATGTCATTCTGAACGGAGATAATTCTGCAGGCGTAAAAGAAACTTCAGGTGTGCCCTAGGAGAGTGTTACAGGACCGTTACTTTCCACAATATACATAAATGGCGTAGTAGATAATGTCGGAAGTTCCACGAGGTTTATTGCGGACAATGTTGTAAACAGATGTTTCGCAGCGTTAGAAAATTGTAACGAAACGCAGGAAGACTTGTAGAGGATCGACGCTTGTTACAGGGACTGGCAATTGACCCTCATCGCAAACGAATGTAACAAACTGCGAAAACATAGACAGAAAGACTCTTTATTGTATAATTACAAGGTTGCGGAGCAATCACTGGAAGCAGCTACATCCATAAGATATTTAGGAGTATGTGTACGGAGCGGTTTGAAGCGGAACGACCACACAAAATTAGTCACGAGTAAGGCAGATGGCAAACTGAGACTCATTGGAAGAATCCGCAAGAAATATAGTCCATCAAGGAAGCAGCTCACAAAACAATCATTCGACCAATACTTGAATACTGCTCGTCAGTATGAGATCTGTACGAGATAGAACTGACAGAGGAAAGAGAAAAGATCCAAAGGAGAGCTGCACGTTTCGTTAAAGGTTGATTTAGCAAGCGCGAAACCTTCACGGAGATGTTCAGTCAACTCCAGTGACAAAAGCTGCAAGAGAGACGTTCTGCATCACTTTATGGTCTAGTGCTTGCTTGCTCCCACGTATGTCTCGCGAATGGACCATGAAAATAAAATTTGTGAGATTCGCGCCCACATGGTGGCTTACCAGTAATCGTTTCTCCCGCGAACCATACGCGACTGCAACAAGGAAAGGGGGAAGTGACATTTCTACACAAAGTAACCTCCACCAAATGCCGTAAGCTGGCTTGCGGAGTATGGCGGTAAATGTAGAAGTAGATTTTACATCATTGAATCTTTATTGCTTTCTTTCCCATCAATCCATTTATTTCATTTCAGTGAATTTAAGTCATTTCGCACACATTCCTTGTGTCAAGATAAGCCGCAATCGTACACTGCCTCCGTTCCTCCAGTACTTCAATTACTGCATACCCTTTGGGAGAACTTGTGGTAGTGTCTTCGGAAAAGAAAGGCTGAAACATCATTGACAATGAAATTTTGACTTTACCTGGAGGATTGTTCAGACAGCCTAACCGCTACTGTGACTGATTGCAGCAAACACAGATTATAGTCCAAGCCTAGTAGAAACTTTCAGTTGTTACAATACTGACCGGTTTGCACTGATACCATTTCACTTGACTGCACCGTCATTGACTTTAAACTTATCGGTCCATTAATTTCCTATTACTGCGTTAATTTATTTCATATTCAGGCGAATTTTCCTTGACAGACGTACACAACTTTAGCGAGGAGTAAACAACCACAAGGAAGGGAGTGTAAGAAGCTGTTTAAGTTCATATCGCTCTTCCAGTATTTTGCCAATACTTCAACAAGATTAGACACAACCCGAAAAAATGGCAACTGTCTGGTCATTACAGAGACACTGCGCCATCTCTGCTCGGTAAGGGATGAGTTGGGTTTGTGGAAAGCTGGTGTCTTCACAATTCTTCTTACTCGTGCAGGACTTGAAAGGTGCTTTTCGTAACCCAGTGAGTCGGCCTTATCTGAGGACCACGTTTTTATGGGACAGTCCATGGATTATTCTACCAAGAACCATCCTTTGTACCAACAGGGAGAAATTGGAGCAGATGCAACCTACATATTCCAGTACACTGTAAGTTTTCCCAAGAACCTTAAATTCGTTTACTATCACACATTTCACCACCAACGGAGTGACATAATTGCCTTCCCGCAAAAACAGAATACTGTTTTGTCTTAAAGTTGGTCTGTGTCACAACCAAGTAAGATGTTAGCGTTTGGTGAGAGGTGGTGGTTATGAAATCGATAGAGGTAGCTAACTGCAGGAGCAGGTAGCTTGAATTTCAGTTTGGCGGGTGGGGACTATTCTCTGTCCGGGACTGGCTCTGTGTGAAGTCCTCATCATCATTTCATCATCATCATCAAAGCGCAAGTCGCCGACGTTGAGTAAAATAAAAATACTAAAAAACGTTATAGGCACATTCATTTCAGCTTGGTTGTAGACGTTTAGGTATTCGTTGGTCGACCTGAATCAGTACAGGAGAATGCCTGCAAAGTTTCTCCAAGAAAGTCCCGTGTCTGTTCAGCCAATGTACTAATTCATTACTGATGTCCCTGGTCACGAGACTTTAAATCCCATCTTTGCCTTGTTTTCAGTGCAAACATTCTTTTGTTATTTACCAACAAAGAAACAACACTCTCATGAAACAGAAAATAGAAGAGATTGATTGCTTGGCTGCCTAGAATTCAGAGCCATTTCCGTTACAAATTTTAAAGTTTTCAAATGTATGGAAGTATTACTTGGTCTTAACGTCAAATTAAGTTCCGCACTGTCGCCTTAGAAACAAAAATACGTATGTATACTCGGTACACTCGTAATCACTTAAAACATGCACCGCAAATACGGCGGAAATGGAAATTGGTATCCATGTGTCGTCTTCACAAAATGGATTAGTAGTCAGGAGCTCGTATTGTTAGCCAATAATCAGATTGTAATAATATATAAGAAGTATATTTTATATGCAAACATACACTTTTTAAATGGAGCAATGGCTAGTGGCATGACAAACTAAAATGTGTGTGAAATCTTATGGGACTTAACTGCTAAGGTCATCTGTCCCTAAGCTTACACACTACTTAACCTAAATTATCCTAAAGACAAACACACACACACCCATACCCGAGGGAGGACTCGAACCTCCGCCGGGACCAGCGGCACAGTCCATGACTGCAGCGCCATAGACCGCTCGGCTAATCCCGCGCGGCACAAACTAAAAGCAAGGTTAATTAGAGTGTCAGCAGTGTTTGCGGCAGGATTATAGTGCGTGTAGTTTACAAGGTATCGTATTGTGGAAAGTTCCCACACCGATACTTGTACAATACCTGCGGTAAAACATACTAAAGAACAACACCAACTAAAGAACTGACCAGTAACGAGACAGCTGACCATCACACATCGTGTTCAAAATGACCTCCGGCAGCGGCAATTCACGCTTCCTATCGAACGACTACTGCACACGTGCTAGCGTTTCAGCGGCGACGTCCGAGAAGGTTGCAGTAATATGTATTTGCATATCATTGGGTGTAGCTGGTATGTCCTTGTAGCCAGAAAAAAGTCTACAGGCGTCAAGTCCTGTGAACAGGCGAGCCAAGGTGCAGATCCCCTGAGTTTACTCCATCGATTTGGAGACAATTCTTGAAGTTATGCTGCAGTACTTCGTGTACTAAGGGCTGGATAGCTATCATGTTAGTACCACAGGTTCCTCCTAGTCTCCCAGCATCCACGGGAGATGGTATGTTCGGAGGCTGCGATACTTTTACGCGGTCAGTGTTCCGTCTATGAAAAACGCGACTATGAGGGGATGGTTCACTATCTCACATCTCACTTTACACTCCAGGGACGCTGACATTCCACCTGTTGAAGCCAACCGGGATTGTCAATTGTCCAATAGTAAATGTTTCGGCACTTTACATGGCCATGATTCGTAAATATGGCTTCATCACTAAACAAGAAACATGAAACACCAGGCGTATCCTGTCTGTCAATGTACAGAAGTTAACACGATTCTCTTAATCGCGTCCGTGCAGCTATTGATGGAGAGAGACGTGAGAGGGATGGAACCTATGTCAGAGGAGAAAGCACAACACACTATCCTGATTCATGCCACTTCCTCTTGCGATTCCGCGAGAGAACGTGCGGATGAACTGCAACAGCAGCAAGAACATTAATTTCCTTCTCCTCCGGTGTCACTTGTTTTCTTCTGAACGTTGTCTAGGTTCTACACCATCACCTTCACGTAATTGGTTGAAGAGGTTCATAAACAACTGCCGATACGGTTGACATCGATTGGGATATCTTGCCGCTTACACCGTCCAAGAACGAACTGCATGCTTCCGACACTCTCCATACACCAGGAGAATGTCAGCTTTTTCTGCATTATTAAACCCCATCGTCCACTCACTACGGACTGCTTGGACTGTCACAGACTAACTGACCAGCAAGTCACAATGCACTCAAGGAACATCCATGCACGCTGCAAGCAAACATAACAATATCGTACCTACCGACAATGCAGTTGAATGGCACAAACAAGTGTCAGTGGGGAAACATTTCAAAACACAATATCTCGTAAGCCACTCTCACTAGAATCCTGCAACGAACACCACTGATATTCTGATTTACCCTACATTTAGTTTGTAAGTGTTAATAGGCACTGTTCCATTAAAAAAAGTATATCTTTTCAGAAAAATACACTTTCTAAGTATTATTACAATCTGTTTATTGGCAGACAATACGAGCACCTGACGGCCATCCGATTTTGTGAAAATAGCTCATCTACACTACTGGCCATTAACATTGCTACACCATGAAGATGACGTGCTACAGACACGAAATTTAACCGACAGGAAGAAGATGCTGTGATATGCAAATGGTTAGCTTTTCAGAGCATTCACACAAGGTTGGCGCCGGTGGCCACACCTACAACGTGCTGACATGAAGAAAGTTTCCAACCGATTTCTCATACACAAACAGCAGTTGACCGGCGTTGCCTGGTCAAACGTTGTTGTGATGCCTCGTGTAAGGAGGAGAAATGCGTACCATCACGTTTCCGACTTTGATAAAGGTCGGATTATAGCCTATCGCGATTGCGGTTTATCGTATCGCGACACTGCTGCTAGCGTTGGTCGAGATCCAGTGAATGTTAGCAGAATATGGAATCGCTGGGTTCAGGAGGGTAATACGGAACGCCGTGCTGAATCCCAACGGCCTCGTATCACTAGCAGTCGAGATAACAGGCATCTTATCCCCATCGCTGTAACGGATCGTGCAGCCACGTCTCGATCCCTGAGTCAACAGATGGGGACGTTTGCAAGACAACAACCATCTGCACGAACAGTTCGACGACGTTTGCTGCAGCATGGACTATCATCTCGGAGACCATAGCTGCGGTTACCCTAGACGCTGCATCACAGACAGGAGCGCCTGCGATGGTGTACTCAACGACGAACCTCGGTGCACGAATGGCAAAACGTCATTTTTCCGGATGAATCCAGGTTCTGATTACTGCATCATGATGGTGGCATCCGTGATTGGCGACATCACGGTGAACGCACTTTGGAATCGTGTATTCGTCATCGTCATACTGGCGTATCACCCGGCGTATTGCTATGGGGTGCCATTGGTTACACGTCTCGGTCACCTCTTTTTCGCATTGACGGCACTCTGAACAGTGGGCGTTACATTTCAGATGTGTTACGACCCGTGGCTTTACCCTTCATTCGATCCCTGTGAAACCCTACATTTCAGCAGGATAATGCACGACCGCATGTTGCAGGTCCCGTACGGGCCTTTCAGGATACAGAAAATGTTCGACTGCTGCCCTGGCCAGCACATTCTCCAGATCTCTCACCAATTGAAAACGTCTGGACAATGGTGGCCGAGCAACTGGCTCGTCACAATACGCCAGTCCTTACTCTTGATGAACTGTGGTATCGCGTTGTAGCTGCATGGGCAGCTGTACCTGTACACCCCCTCCAAGCTCTGTTTGACTCAATGCCCAGGCATAGCAAGGCCGTTATTACAGCCAGAGGTGGTTGTTCTGGGTACTGATTTCTCAGGATCTTTGCACCCAAATTGAGTGAAAATGTAATCACATGTCAGTTCTAGTATAATATATTTGTCCAATGAATACCCGTTTATCATCTGCATTTCTTCTTGGTGTAGCAATTTTAATGGCCAGTTGTGTATAACACTTTCCATTTCCGCCATATTTACGATGCAAGTGTTAGGTGATTCACCTGGTAGATAATGTCGGAAGCTCCATGATGTTATTCGCCGTTGATATTGTTGTATACAGAGAAGTCGCGAAACTAGAAAACTGAAGCGACTGCAGGAAGTCCTGAAGAGGATCGACGCTTGGTGCAGGGAATGGCAATTGACCATAAACGTAAACAAATGTATTTATACATAGCCAGAAAGACTCTTTACTGCATCATTACAGAATTGTAGAACAACTACTGGTGTGTAGTGTGTGTTCGAAATATTATGGGACTTAACTGCTCAGGTCATCAGTCCCTAAGCTTACACACTACTTAACCTAAATTACCCTAAGGACATACACACACACCGATGCACGAGGGAGGACTCGAACCTCCGCCGGGACCGGCCGCACAGTCCACGACTGCAGCGCCTTAAACCGCTCGGCTAATCCCGCGCGGCTAGAACAACTACTGCAAGCAATTACTTCCATAAACTGTATATGAGTAAGCGAACCAAGCGATTTGAAGTATGGGGTGTTTAAAACGTCTGTCCGCAGTGCAGTGTGACTGTTAGCCGCGTGTGCCGTATGCCGCAGTGAATATACCGAAATGAAACTCAGTGAAATACAAGTTATTAATTCATTGAATATTCATTTTTACTTACATATTTCCACATTAAATGTTGAAAGTGTCCACCCTGTTGTTGAATACACAATTCAGTTCGTCTAATCATGTTTCCAAACACGTGCTGTAACATTTCTTCGTAACAGAAGCAGTGGAAGTGGATTTGTAGTTTTCAATTCATCGATGGATTTTGGACGGTTTTTATAGACAGTTGCTTTCGCTGCAGCCCAGAAGAAAAAGTCAGGTGGTGTTAGGTCAGGCGATCGTGGAGACCAAAGTCCCTGTGAAATTAAGCGATAACCAAAAACATCAGCAAGCAGTGGCATTGAAACGCGAGCTGTATGCGCGGTTGCACCATCTTGCTGAAAATAACGGTTCAGTATTTCACTTAACGTAAGTTCTCCTATGAATGGGTACAGCGTATCACTGCAGTATCGTTGTGCGTTTATTGTTTCGTTGAGCCGGCCGCGGTGGCCTGCAGTTCTAGGCGCTGCAGTCCGGAACCGCGGGACGGCTACGGTCGCAGGTTCGAATACTGCCTCGGGCATGGATGTGTGTGATGTCCTTAGGTTAGTTAGGTTTAAGTAGTTCTAAGTTCTAGGGGACTGATGACCTAAGATGTTAAGTCCCATAGTGCTCAGAGCCATTTGAACCCATTTTCTTGTTTCGTTGAAAAATATGCGACCCACAATCCGACGTCTAGAAATTGCAATCCAAACTCCTATTTTCACGGAATGAAGTGGTTCCTCATGAATACACAATGGATTTGCAGTACTCCACATACGGAAATTTTGCAAGTTCATGTACTCGGGTAGATGAAACCACGCCCCATCAGTGAAAAACTTTTCATTAAAAATATACCTTCCATTTTGTTGAACGAAATTTTCGAACCATTGACAATAATGTAGTCTCTTGCCATGGTCCGTATTTTTCAGTTGTTGCACGACTGTCACTTTGTATGGGGAAAGTTATAATTTTTTCTTACAGCTGTGCGGGCCGTTGCGACACTAACATCGGTTTCATGGGCGAGTTTTCTTACTGACTTGTTCGGACTCATGGACATTTTATCGGAAACATCGAGCAGTTTATCCTCAGACAAAACGGTAGGACGACCACTTCTCGGTGCATCTTTCACTGAACCCGTACTACGAAATTTGTTAATCAGATCTCTCACAGTATCGCGATGTGGGAGTGTTGTCTCCGGGAAAACAGAATTAAATGTTTGACGAATTAAAACTGTGTATATACCGCCAGCTTTGAACTAAAAACACACGTTCGTCAATGGTTAGCATTTAACAGTGACAAAAACGAAACAAACGAACAAAGGAACTAAACTTAAACCTTCACGTCAACACGTAACGACACACACCACCGATACTACTGACGCTGGCTGAGATAAACGAAGCAGTGGAATGTTGGGAGAGTCCACATGAGGGGAAGTAACTCAGGCAGGCGAATAATCATACGGCACGTGCGGCTAACAATCATACGGCATTGCGGAGAGACTTTTTTGAACACCCCGTAGAACGGCCGTATGAAATTAACTGCAGACTGAGTTGATTTGGAAGACTCCTCAGGAAATGTAGGCCATCAACAAAGGAAGTAGCTTACAAAACACTCGTTCAATCAATATATGAATGTTGCTCGTCAGTATGGGATCCTTTCCAGATGAGACTGACAGAGGAAACAGAGAAGATCGAAAGAAGAGCAGCACGTTTCGTTACAGGTTCATTTAGCAAGAGCGAAGGTGTCACAGAGATGTTCAGTCAACTCCAGTGGCAGTCGACTCAAAAGAGGCGTTCTGCGTCACGTTACAGTCTACTATTAAAGTTCGTTCTCAGATGAGCCAACCAATAAACTGTGTTCTCCTACGTATATTTTGCGAAAAGAACGTCGAGATAAAATTAGAAATTCGAGTCCACACGAAGGCTTACCAGCAACCTCTCTTCCCGTGAGCCACAAGCGAGTCGAACAAGTAAAGGAGGGAGTGTCACTGGCAGATGAAAAGGAAAACTCTAGGAATTTTCGACCAAACGATTTCGTAAATAACATGCCACTGATCTCACTAAATATCAGAGTGCAACATCACCGATAACCAGAATGAGATTTTCACTCTGCAGCGGAGTGTGCGCTAATATGAAACTTCCTGGCAGATTAAAAATGTGTGTCGCACCGAGAATCGAACTGGAACCTTTGCCTTTCGCGGTGAAGTGCTCTACCAACAGAGCTACCGAAGCGCGACTCACGCCCTCTCTTCACAGTTTTATTCTGGCAGGAAGTTTCATAGCAGCGCACACTCCACTGCAGAGTGAAAATCTCATTCTGGAAACATCCCCCAGGCTGTGGCTAAGCCATGTCTCCGCAATATCCTTTCTTTCAGGAGTGCTAGTTCTGCAAGGTTCGCAGGAGAGTTTCTGTAAAGTTTGGAAGGTAGGAGACGAGGTACTGGCAGAAGTAAAGCTGCGAGGACAGGCCGTGTGTCGTGCTTTGGTAGCTCTGTTGATAGAGTACTTGCCCGTGAAAGTCAAAGGTCCCGAGTTCGAGTCTCGGTCCGGCACACAGTATTAATCTGCCAAAAAGTTTCACATCAGCGCACAGTCCGCTCCAGAGTGAAAATCTCATTCTGGAAACATCCCCCAGGCTGTGGCTAAGCCATGTCTCCACAACGTCTTTTCCTTCAGGAGTGCTAGTTCTGCAAGATTCGCAGGAGAGTTTCTGTAAAGTTTGGAAGGTAGGAGACGAGGTACTGGCAGAAGTAAAGCTGTGAGGACGGGGCGTGAGTCGCGCTTCGGTAGCTCTGTTGGAAGAGCATTTGCCCGCGAAAGGCAAAGGTCCCGATTTCGAGTCTCGGTCCGGCACACGGTTTTAATCTGCCAGGAAGTTTCATCACCGATAACCTGTCGCACTTCGTTTAAGAGGGAAGTGTGGAATGCGTAATCGCTTTCACTCTACTATAACGTGCTCTAAAATTTCCTTTATGAATTTCTAAGGCTTCTAGGGGGGACTGAGTAGACAATACTTTAAATTGAAACCCATGCCTGGAAACATACCTTTTCCGTGCTACAACCATTTGAAAACATGGTGGTGACGCGATCACTTTTGCAATTAATTTACTAGACTTGACCCAGTGCATCACTTGTTTTACAATTCTACTCGTTAATAACCTAAGGAACAAAAAGGAAACTTAATAATTTTTCTTTAAAGTCAGTACCGCCATTAGACTGTTTTTTATTTGCAGTGTCCGCCCCCGGTAGCTGAGTGGTCAGCGCGACAGAGTGTCAATCCTAAGGGCCTGGGTTCGATTCTCGGTTGGGTCGGAAATTTTGTTCGCTCACGGACTGGGTGTTGTGTTGTCCTAATCATCATCATTTCATCCCCATCGACGCGCAAGTCGCCCAAGTGGCGTCAAATCGAAAGACTTGCACCTGCTGAACGGTCTACCCGACGGGAGGCCCTAGTCACACGACATTTTTTATTTTTTATTTGCACTGTTACATTTAAACGATCATGATTTCGGCTTTAAAGTGTCATTATCAAGTGTTTTAATGTTATACAGTGCCTAAGACGGCATACTGTCATATTTAAAATACGTGTCTAATAGTGTATTTTAAATACGACAGTATGCCATCTTAGGCACTTGTATAACACACCGAGCGAGGTGGCGCAGTGGTTAGCACACTGGACTCGCATTCGGGAGGACGACGGTTCAATCCCGCGTCCGGCCATCCTGATTTAGGTTTTCCGTGATTTCCCTAGATCACTCCAGGCAAATGCCGGGATGGTTCCTTTCAAAGGGCACGGCCGACTTCCTTCCCTATCCTTCCCTAATCCGAGCTTGTGCTCCGTCTCTAATGACCTCGTTGTCGACGGGACGTTAAACACCAATATCCTCCTCCTTGTATAACATTAAAACACTTGACAAAGGCACTTTAAAGCCGAAATCATGATCGTGTAAATGTAACACTGCAAATAAAAAACAGTCTAATGGCGGTACTGAGTTTAAAGAAATATATTATGACTGTGGCCCCACATTATGAAAAAATTATTGATCATTTTTGCAAACAATCCGATTCCAAATCGAGTGTGCGGCGTCTCCTTGGAGCACTACCGTCACGACTGCTGACGGTAAAGGTATGCGTTTCAGTCGGACGTGGTGGATAACGATCTTGATAAAACCGACGGGCAGCTCTTCCATTACTGTGAGCTTCGCCTTACAAAAGGATCATGTAGGTTTATTCTGCGAACGGGTATTCAACTATTTTGCTCTAACGCTCACAGACACGTGCATGAGGCTCGAAACAGGTCAGAGAGGCAGGACAGAAGTCAAATGGCATCAGCCGATCCGACATAAGCACCTCCCCCCATGACTACAGTGTTGCATACATGGTATATGCCAGACAAGTTTCCAAACGGCTGTACCACGGAAACGGTATGTCCCAGGACATGATTTCAAATTCAAAATATTATCTACTCTCTCCCCTCTACAAGTTCTAGAAGTTTGTAAGGGGAATTTTAGAGCACCTGGTATACCATTCCCTATCTCCTCATGGCGCTTCAGATTAGCTTCTGATTTCGCAATCTTCTCCTCAAAAATGGCTCTGAACACTATGGGACTCAACTGCTGTGGTCATAAGTCCCCTAGAACTTAGAACTACTTAAACCTAACTAACCTAAGGACAGCACACAACACCCAGCCATCACGAGGCAGAGAAAATCCCTGATCCTGCCGGGAATCGAACCCGGGAACCCGGGCGTGGGAAGCGAGAACGCTACCGCACGACCACGAGATGCGGGCAATCTTCTCCTCGGTGTGGCCATTGATCTTCAGCCTATACATATCCTATGTGCAATATACGGCTTGCTTCTGGATCAATACCTCCGACATTGCCAAATATAATACTTTCATTTTATTTTTTTTCTGCGAAAAATTCTCTGTAACTGATTTCACACTCAATTCTGCCCTTATCCAGAAGTTCCTCATTTTATCTCTCCTAGTGCAAACTTTTACGCATGTTATCGCATCTTGCTTTTCCATTTGCCGAAGGCCTTTTATTATTGGACCCTATTATTTTGGTTCGTACCAGAAAACGAGTTTTTCTGTTTATTTTTAAAATTCCTTCTGCATATCTTTAGCGCTTCTCTTCCAGTATTATTGAAATAGTCCCGGTTTCAGTTTGATTTCATACCTTTTATCACTGCCATCTTTATAGATTACGTGGTAGACGAGACACTTGAACTCAGTCAATTTCGCAGTCGAGCAGCCGACCCGAGCAGACTGCTGCTCTCTGCACCTGGCGTAGCTGCCCGCGGATAGTGGTATCTAATAAGCTGCAACAGGCATACCTGCCGGTGTCGGTCTTCAGAGCGCCGCGAACTAGCGCTAGCCGCTGAACGCTTCCGAGCGCTAAGCGGGAAGAGCTTCGGCTCAGCTCTCCGCAACCTCGACTGCAAACACCCCAGCGGGACTCTTCCGTTCTTTGGGAGGGTTTCTCAGTGCCAGGGGCCCGTTCACGTCGCACAGCCCCGCACACCGCAGGCCGCTTTCTTCTACCCGCGCTCTCTTGCGCCGCGCATCGCACTTCGCGCAGATGGGTCGAAGGGACTCCCCTCTTCTAAAGGTACACAATACAGGGTTATTACAAATGATTGAAGCGATTTCACAGCTCTACAATAACTTTATTATTTGAGATATTTTCACAATGCTTTGCACACACATACAAAAACTCAAAAAGTTTTTTTAGGCATTCACAAATGTTCGATATGTGCCCCTTTAGTGATTCGGCAGACATCAAGCCGATAATCAAGTTCCTCTCACACTCGGCGCAGCATGTCCCCATCAATGAGTTCGAAAACATCGTTGATGAGAGCTCGCAGTTCTGGCACGTTTCTTGGTAGAGGGGATTTAAACACTGAATCTTTCACATAACCCCACAGAAAGAAATCGCATGGGGTTAAGTCGGGAGAGCGTGGAGGCCATGACATGAATTGCTGATCATGATCTCCACCACGACCGATCCATCGGTTTTTCAATCTCCTGTTTAAGAAATGCCGCACATCATGATGGAAGTGCGGTGGAGCACCATCCTCTTGAAAGATGAAGTCGGCGCTGTCGGTCTCCAGTTGTGGCATGAGCCAATTTTCCAGCATGTCCAGATACACGTGTCCTGTAACTTTTTTTCGCAGAAGAAAAAGGGGCCGTAAACTTTAAACCGTGAGACTGCACAAAACACGTTAACTTTTGGTGAATTGCGAATTTGCTGCACGAATGCGTGAGGATTCTCTACCGCCCAGATTCGCACATTGTGTCTGTTCACTTCACCATTAAGAAAAAAATGTTGCTTCATAACTGAAAACAAGTTTCGCACTGAACGCATCCTCTTCCATGAGCTGTTGCAACCGCGCCGAAAATTCAAAGCGTTTGACTTTGTCATCGGGTGTCAGGGCTTGTAGCAATTGTAAATGGTAAGAATTCTGCTTTAGCCTTTTCCGTAAGATTTTCCAAACCGTCGGCTGTGGTACGTTTAGCTCCCTGCTTGCTTTATTCGTCGACTTCCGCGGGCTACGCGTGAAACTTGCCCGCACGCGTTCAACCGTTTCTTCGCTCACTGCAGGCCGACCCGTTGGTTTCCCCTTACAGAGGCATCCAGAAGCTTTAAACTGCGCATACTATCGCCGAATGGAGTTAGCAGTTGGTGAATCTTTGTTGAACTTCGTCCTGAAGTGTCGTTGCACTGTTATGACTGACTGATGTGAGTGCATTTCAAGCACGACATACGGTATCTCGGCTCCTGTCGCCGTTTTGTCTCACTGCGCTCTCGAGTGCTCTGGCGGTAGAAACCTTAAGTGCGGCTTTATCCGAACAAAACTTTATGAGTTTTTCTACGTATCTGTAGTGTGTCGTGACCATATGTCAATGAATGGAGCTACAGTGAATTTTTGAAATCGCTTCCATCATTTGTAATAGCCCTGTATATTGCACTCTCGCCGGAAAAGTAAAAGTCGTCGTTATCGAAAAGAGCAAAATTGTCCTACACCCCCCCCCCCCCCTCCTTGAACCTATCCAAATAAAAACATCCCTATGCAGGAAATATGTCCGATCCCTTCCTGCATATCCCCTCCAGTAACCTGCAGAAAAGCTGTAGCACAAGAGGCGGAGATGCCGGCTGTTCCCGCCAGCCTCTCTGTCCCACTCTTCGCGTCGCAAGAGGCAGTTGCCTCGAAGGACCAGCTGATCGGCGATCAGCAAAAGTTGATCGAGCTGCTGATGGAGGGTGGACACACACGAGCACCGACACACGCAGCGCACACACAAGCGCCTGCTGCAAACACATTAGATATGCCCCCGTTTTCACCTCTGGCGGCTCAGACACCGACAGAACCGGAGCCACAGCCGACAGGAGACGTAAACAACTCTGAAGATGGACCGTGGAAGCAGGTCGCTCCCAAACCACTTAAAAACACGCAAACAAGTGACTCCACAGACTTGCGAGGCAACCGTAGAGAGCTGCTGCCAACTCCAACTACAACGCAAAATTGCAACACAGGGAACAATACAAACAAACCTGCGACTGCAGCACACACAAATAAACAACCAGCTACGCAGAATCCAAACAAGTCCTCCTCTGGCTCCCCACCAATCATTGTACACAACTACGGAAACCTTAGTCTCCTAAACAAAGAAATAATAACAAACACTAAATGGTTCAAATGGCTCTAAGTACTATGGCACATAACATCTGAGGTCATCTGTTGTGACTTGGCAAGACAGCCAAGCCACTAGGAGATAGCGGAAAGGCACGCGTTAAGCTCACGCAGGCTGGCGTGAGGTCTGGAACAGTTAAAGGAGTTGAGTCTAGTAAAAAAAGTACGTAGCTTCTGGAATAAATAACTTTAATCCATGATTGGTAAACATCGGTCTGACGGTACATGCATCACAAGATAAATAGCAAATGATAATGGCGCCTTGCTAGGTCGTAGCAAATGACGTAGCTGAAGGCTATGCTAACTATCGTCTCGGCAAATGAGAGCGTAATTTGTCAGTGAACCATCGCTAGCAAAGTCGGCTGTACAACTGGGGCGAGTGCTAGGAAGTCTCTCTAGACCTGCCGTGTGGCGGCGCTCGGTCTGCAATCACTGATAGTGGCGACACACGGGTCCGACGTATAGTAACGGACCGCGGCCGATTTAAAGGCTACCACCTAGCAAGTGTGGTGTCTGGCGGTGACACCACAATCAGTCTCCTAGACTTAGAAGTACTTAAACCTAACTAAGCTAAGGACATCACACACATCCATGCCCGAGGCAGGATTCGAACCTGCGACCGTAGCAGCAGCGCAGTTCTGAACTGAAGAGCCTAGAGCCGCTCGGCCACAGCGGCTGGCAATAACAAACACAACTCCACAACATTTTACTCCAACTCACCGGGGACCACCCAGCACTGTTCGTGGAGAACAAATCAGACTACAGGAATCAGCTCGACTTTCCAAAAGAAAAAATGTAGAACAGTTCACGTGCAGGACAGTCTTGGAAAATACCCAGCAGTACGTGATCAAGGGGGCAGACTCTCGAACGCCAATCGAGACAGTACACGTGGAACTCACTGCCCAAGGATGGGAGTGCATTCGTGTTAATCGAATGACTCAGTTCGGCACAGTGAGGCCATCACACAACTACATGGTAGAGCTGGCCGACACGGCCAGGTCCCGCGACCTTCTGAAGTTAAAATTATTTCTTCACATGGTCGACAATGTAGAGGTTTACAACAAGCCGCTCACCCCTCAACAATGTTACAACTTCCATGCGGTCACGCTTCCCGCTTCGGCAGATGCGCTGGTGGTCACACGACACAACAGTATACGAGGTGCGACAATAAAGTAATGAGACTGATGTGACAAAAATGTTGCTTACCGTTTTAGTCAAGTTCAGTGTCGTCTCCTTCAAAGTAGTTCCTATCGATCGCACACACTTCTCACAGCGCTTCTGCCATTGATGGTAACATTTCTGGAACTCATCTTCTGTAATAGCCTCCAAGATCCTCATCACAGCTGTTCGGACATCTTGTGTTGTTTGAAAATGGTGTCCCTTTACCGCCGTTTGGACTATTAGAAATAGAAATAAGTCGCGCAGAGCGACATCTGGTGAATAAGGTGGCTGTGGTAGTACTGAAATTTGTTTTGAGGTTAAAAATCGCTGTTTTGGGGACCATTTTTGCACAAATCTTTCTCATACCAACATCTTCAGTTATTATTAGATGAACCGTTTCTTGATTGATGTTCAGTTCTTCTGTAATCATTTTCACGGATAATCTTCGCTCAGATCGTACGAGATCATGCACCCTGGCCAAACTGACATCTGTCCATGAGGTTGATGGTCGTCCACTGTGGTCTTCATCTTCAACATTCGTTCTGCCTTCACTAAACATTTTATGCCAACGAAAAACTTGAGCTCTTGACGTAACCTCTTCTCCAACAGCCCTTTGAAGCTTACTGTAAGTTGTTGTCGAGTTTTCATCCAATTTAACGCAAAAAGAAATGGCATACCGTTGCGCAATATTATGCAGTTCCATTTCCGTGACGAGAGACACAAACACATGTTAACTTATTACAGCACAACTCACGACTGAGCAGTTCCATCGATGTGCTGCTTGGACTAGAAGCAGCTTATACACCAAGGTCAAAGATATTGTACCTACGCAAGCATGCAGGGTTGCCACTTCTTACAAAGAAAATCAGTCTCATTACTTTATTGTCACACCTTGTAAACTCCCCAACACAGCATCACCCATATGTGCCAACTGTGGTGCAGCCCATCTGGCCAACTACAGAGGGTGTGTTGCGTACAAAGAAGCTCTGAGGCGCAAAATAGCCAAACATACAAAAACTACCGCCATCACATCTCCGAAACCGCCCCAACACCCAGTAAGGAGTGGAATATCCTTTGCTGGAGTGGTAGCTGGCAGCCCCAGCAGTGCGGGGCGGTCAGATGAACCTCGGAGCTCCGCATATGCACAACAAACGTCCGCAGCAACAGACACACCCAAGACGTACAACGCCCAACACCACACCCACACCGGATACACCACACAACACAAATAACAATACCACCCTATCCCGTGAGATCGCAACCCACCACAGACCACAGAAGATGCATCTGTACAGGGACAGCCACAACGCCAGAGAAGGAGAAGGAGTGGCATGACCACACCACAACAACAACACAGACAACACGACACTAACCAACGACCCACACAACACATCCACTCACCACAGAGACCACTCAGGCGCTCACAGCTTTCACTTACACAGGTGTAGGGGTAGCGTCTTTGATTCATAATCAAAACGTCTTCGGTCCCGGGTTCGATCCCCGCCACTGCCTAAATTTTGATAAATAATCAGCATTGGCGGCCGAAGACTTCCGGCATAAGAAGTCAGCCTCATTCTGCCAACGGCCTTGTCAAAGAGGGCGGAGGAACGGATAGAGGTTCAGGGCACTCTCTTGTCCTAGGGGTGGGAAATTGCCCCTAAAGGCGGAAGAATCAGCAATGATCAACGACATGAGGATGCAGAAGGCAATGGAAACCACTGCATTAAATACACGTAACGTGTATCCACAGGACATGTGGCCTGTAATTGAAGAAGTGTCATGATGATCTCTCCATTGGCAAAAGATTCCGGAATAGTCCCGCATTCGGATCTCCGGGTGGGGACTGCCAAGGGGGAGGTTACCATGAGAAAAAGATTGAATAATCTACGAAAGAATAACGTTCTACGAGTCGGGGCGTGGAATGTCAGAAGCTTGAACGTGGTAGGGAAACTAGAAAATCTGAAAAGGGAAATGCAGAGGCTCAATCTAGATATAGTAGGGGTCAGTGAAGTGAAGTGAAGTGGAAGGAAGACAAGGATTTCTGGTCAGATGAGTATCGGGTAATATCAACAGCAGCAGAAAATGGTATAACAGGTGTAGGATTCGTTATGAATAGGAAGGTAGGGCAGAGGGTGTGTCACTGTGAACAGTTCAGTGACCGGGTTGTTCTGATCAGAATCGACAGCAGACCAACACCGACAACGATAGTTCAAGTATACATGCCGACGTCGCAAGCTGAAGATGAACAGATAGAGAAAGTGTATGAGGATATTGAAAGGGTAATGCAGTATGTAAAGGGGGACGAAAATCTAATAGTCATGGGCGACTGGAATGCAGTTGTAGGGGAAGGAGTAGAAGAAAAGGTTATAGGAGAATATGGGCTTGGGACAAGGAATGAAAGAGGAGAAAGACTAATTGAGTTCTGTAACAAGTTTCAGCTAGTAATAGCGAATACCCTGTTCAAGAATCACAAGAGGAGGAGGTATACTTGGAAAAGGCCGGGAGATACGGGAAGATTTCAATTAGATTACATCATGGTCACACACGGATTCCGAAATCAGATACTGGATTGTAAGGCGTACCCAGGAGCAGATATAGACTCAGATCACAATATAGTGGTGATGAAGAGTAGGCTGAAGTTCAAGACATTAGTCAGGAAGAATCAATACGCAAAGAAGTGGGATACGGAAGTACTAAGGAATGACGCGATACGTTTGAAGTTCTCTAACGCTATAGATACGGCAATAAGGAATAGCGCAGTAGGCAGTACAGTTGAAGAGGAATGGATATCTCTAAAAAGGGCCATCACAGAAGTTGGGAAGGAATACATAGGTGCAAAGAAGGTAGCTGCGAAGAAACCATGGGTAACAGAAGAAATACTTCAGTTGATTGATGAAGGGAGGAAGTACAAACATGTTCCGAGAAAATCAGGAATACAGAAATACAGGTCGCTGAGGAACGAAATAAATAGGAGGTGCAGGGAAGCTAAGACGAAATGGCTGCAGGAAAAATGTGAAGACATCGAAAAAGATATGATTGTCGGAAGGACAGACTCAGCATACAAGAAAGTCAAAACAACCTTTGGTGACATTAAAAGCAACGGTGGTAACGTTAAGAGTGCAACGGGAATTCCACTGTTAAATGTAGAGGAGAGACCAGATAGGTGGAAAGAATACATTGAAAGCCTCTATGAGGGTGAAGATTTGTCTGATGTGATACAAGAAGAAACAGGAGTCGATTTAGAATATATAGGGGATCCAGTATTCGAATCGGAATTTAAAAGAGCTTTGGAGGACTTACGGTCAAATAAGGCAGAAAGGATAGATAACATTCCATCAGAATTTCTAAAATCATTGGGGGAAGTGGCAACAAAACGACTATTCACGTTGGTGTGTAGAATATATGAGTCTGGCGATATACCATCTGACTTTCGGAAAAGCATCATCCACACAATTCCGAAGACGGCAAGAGCTGACAAGTGCGAGAATTATCGCACAATCAGCTTAACAGCTCATGCACCGAAGCTGCTTACAAGAATAATATACAGAAGAATGGAAAAGAAAATTCAGAATGCGCTAGGTGACGATCAGTTTGGCTTTAGGAAAAGTAAAGGGACGAGAGAGGCAATTCTGACGTTACAGCTAATAATGGAAGCAAGGCTAAAGAAAAATCAAGACACTTTCATAGGATTTGTCGACCTGGAAAAAGCGTTCGACAATATAAAATGGTGCAAGCTGTTCGAGATTCTGAAAAAAGTAGGGGTAAGCTATAGGGAGAGGCGGGTCATATACAATATGTACAACAACCAAGAGGGAATAATAAGTGTGGACGATCAAGAACGAAGTGCTCGTATTAAGAAGGATGTAAGACAAGGCTGTAGCCTTTCGCCCCTACTCTTCAATCTGTACATCGACGAAGCAGTGATGGAAATGAAAGAATGGTTCAGGAGTGGAATTAAAATACAAGGTGAAAGGATATCAATGATACGATTCGCTGATGACATTGCTATCGTGAGTGAAAGTGAAGAAGAATTAAATGATCTGCTGAACGGAATGAACAATCTAATGAGTACACAGTACGGTTTGAGAATAAATCGGCGAAAGACGAAGGTAATGAGAAGTAGTAGAAATGAGAACAGCGAGAAACTTATCATCAGGATTGATGGTCACGAAGTCAATGAAGTTAAGGAATTCTGCTACCTAGGCAGTAAAATAACCAATGACGGACGGAGCAAGGAGAACATCAAAAGCAGACTCCCTATGGCAAAAAAGGCATTTCTGGCCAAAAGAAGTCTACTAATATCAAATACCGGCCTTAATTTGAGAAAGAAATTTCTGAGGATGTACGTCTGGAGTACAGCATTGTATGGTAGTGAAACATGGACTGTGGGAAAACCGGAACAGAAGAGAATCGAAGCATTTGAGATGTGGTGCTATAGAAGAATGTTGAAATTTGGTGGACTGATAAGGTAAGGAATGAGGAGGTTCTACGCAGAATCGGAGAGGAAAGGAATATGTGGAAAACACTGATAAGGAGAAGGGACAGAATGAGAGGACATCTGCTAAGACACGAGGGAATGACTTCCATGGTACTAGAGGGAGCTGTAGAGGGCAAAAACTGTAGAGGAAGACAGAGATTGGAATACGTCAAGCAAATAATTGAGGACGTAGGTTGCAAGTGCTACTCTCAGATGAAGAGGTTAGCACAGGAAAGGAATTCGTGGCGGGCCGCATCAAACCAGTCAGTAGACTGATGACAAAAAAAAAAAAAAAAAAAAAAAAACACACACGCCGGCCCACACCAGACGCCAACACTAGTACCAGCGGCCGCCAACACAACCAACAACCCGCAGGTCGACACTCCCAACATTACCTCAACAATCCGAAGAATAATGGAGACATTATTCACCGGTCTCACTACCACCGAAGCAGTTATGAAGATTATGGGATGTGTCTCACAACTCTTCACGCAGTTCATGCTGGGCTCGCTCAAGTGGACTAACATACAAATCATTATCACACCACTATTTACACCAATACAAGCCACACCAGCCCCAAAATGCAGACGCCAACACAAACTCACAGCTCCTGTTTTGCAATGCCAACGGTATCTCAAACAAAAGAGCCGAAATGGTTGCGTTCATGGAGCGAAAGGGTATCGGAATCGCCCTAGTGAACGAAACACTGCTTACGCCTCACAAACAGATAAACGTCCCCCAGGCCATTGCGTTTATCGTACCGACCGAGCCAACGGCAGGAAGGGAGGAGACACAGCAATCACAATACACATAGACACAGAACACACGAACATCGAGCTCCCTGCGCTTGAGAGACTGGAGCCCACGGCCGTCAGGGACAAGTTCAACAGAGCCAACACCGCACTGGTATCTCTGTACAGTCCTCCTAGAAACACAGTAACGGGTGATGTCAGCACATTTCTCAACACAGCACCACGGGTAATCGCCGCTTGAGATCTAAACGCAAAACACTCCGACTGGAACTCACGACTACGTACCTCCAACGGCAAGAAACTATACGAACATGTACTAGGCCTAAACTACATTATACTTGGGCCGGAGGTTCCCAAGTACGTGCCTGCACAGGCCCGACACAGGACAGACGTGTTAGACATAGCCCTCATCAAGGGCATCACATGCAAACTCAACCTTATCGTTGAAAACGATCTGGACTCAGACGACATGCCTCTAATATTACACACGAAATAAACACTACAGGACACAGAACCAAGCAGGATACTAAACTACAAACGTTCGAATTGGACCTTGTTCAAGGAAACGCTTGATAGTTGTAATTCGGACAACTACGAAATTAACAACACGCAACAAATTGAGGCTCTCACTACTGCCGTCCAAGACGCAATGACTGATGCCATTCCACTTACAACACCAAAACAACGCTCGACGGCCCTGCCCCAGGAAATCCTCGGCCTTATCTCAATGAGGAACCGCCTCAGGAGATACTAGCAGCGCAGCAGGCGCCTGTTCTATAAACTGCACGTCAACAGACTCCAGGGTATATTACAGGACAAACTACAAACATTTCGAAACGATCAATGGGGACAGAAATTCGCAGGGCTAAATACCACACGCCCTGGCGTGTGGAAGCTAGCCAGACACTTCACCAAGGAGAAACATTACAGTCCCACTATACAAGGACCAGACGGCCCAGCTTACTCCGTGACAGAGAAGGCAGAGCTTATGGCCACAACACTTGCAGCGTCATTCATGCCGAATCTGGGTCCTTCAGATCCAGTAATCACACTTGAAACGGACCAGGAGGTTACACGACTTGTAGCCCAGACCTCGCGCGAAGAAAATGAGACTCACTAGTACAAACGAAAGTACTTGGGCTATCAAGCATACCACTGCTAGGAAAGCCCCTGGCCTGAAGGCATTCAAAACCGTATCCTCTAGGAGTTCACGGATAAAACTGTAGGATACCTTGTACACATAACGAATGCCATCTTAAAACAACAAGACTTGTCTGACTTTTGGAAGGCGGCCAAGGTCCTGATTTTCAGGAAGCCAGGGAAAGACCACTCCCTCCCACGAAATTACCGACCCATTAGTCTGCTGTGCTCGCTCAGCAAGATTTTTGAGAAGGTAACACTAAAACGCATCACTAGGCACTGCATCACTAACGAAACCCTAAGACAGGAGCAGTTCGGTTTTTGGAATCACCACTCACCAACACAACAACCCTTTCGCGTAGTCGAACATACAATACACGGCTACAACACGAACGAAGCCACAGGGGCCATGTTCCTGGACATCGAAAAAGCTTTCGACCGTCTCCGGCACAACGGCTTTATACGCAAACTAAGAGTAGCTGGCTTCCCGGACGGACTCGAACGTCTCATACACTCATATCTCACGAAAAGGTGTTTTAACGCTGACGTGCAGGGCAAACAATCGACACAACACGGTATCCAAGCAGGAGTACCCCAGGGAAGCATCCTAGAGCCCATCTTGTTCAACCTGTACATTAACGACTTCCCAGCAACACAAAACACGACGTCATCCATCTACTCGGACGACACAGCCATCCTTGCGCAAGATTGGAAACCGTCGAACGCAAATTCACGACTGCTGTTGGCATTCAGAACTGCCGAGCCTTTGTTGGAACAATGGCGTATTAAAGTAATTGTTGACAAGTGTGAAGCAGTTCTGTTCACACGCATATCGAAACTACTGTGCAAACATCATCACTGTAGACAGATAACACCACATGCACGCCCAATACGTTTTCGAGAGGGTGTCAGATATCTCGGTGTCTGACTGGACTGGAAACTTAACGTTGGGGGACAACATCGAATACGTTGCCAAGAGAGCGCAAGCGAGGCTCAAACAACTCTACCCAATGCTCAACAGGGAAAGTACACTGAAAGGGAGGATGTCGTCCATATATATGACACTGATTACACCTCTGATGACGTACGCAGCTCCCGTCTGGGGATACGCAGCTCCTACACGACTGCGCCGCCTGCAGATCATACAGAACGAAGTGCTACGCATCATTAGCAGCGCTCCACGCTACACACGCACCGTGGATCTTCGCAATGAATAGCGCCTGGAAACCCTCAAGGAAGTATTCAAAAAACACGCCACACGACTATACAGGAACTCGAGACACTCGAAGAATTCTTTCATCCTTACTCTGGAAAACTACGATCACAGCCATAGGTGGAGGCATAAGCGGCTAAAGACACTACTAGCTAGTGCATAACTGCCTATGGCAAACTAACATACACCCACAAGCGACAAACGTTGGTAGGCCCCTGCTTATCAGTAACGTTCACTGGATATGTCGGCTGCTATTAAATCCGACCAACAGGTTACAGCAGTGAAACCGACAAGCTCACACACTGACGCACAAACAAATCGTCAACATTACCCTACACTGTGAATCTGATGTATGACCTATCGGACACAAAACGATGATGAACCTAACTGTTACAGGTATGCTGACGCTGACCGAGATATCAAAACCGGCACCCAGCGGCAGCCCGCACAACCTCAAAGGTATCGACCTGCATGATACCCAGTACTAACAGAGCCTACCCTTGCATGACCTGTCGCAGGCAGCAAGAAAACCGCTGCTGCTCTTGCAACCTGCCCCAACTATCGCAGAGGTTTCTTTCCTTGGCTCTTGCCTTCGCACTTCTTTCTCTCTGCCCTTCAAACCTCTACCCTTCGTTCAACTTTCGACCCAACCTATCTCCAGATGATGGTATTAATGGTTAACCTTAACAGACATACGCAAACATCGCAGTACCCACATTCTGCGAGACCTCACTCTAGCAAAAACTAAGCCTTTTGCAGAGATGGCAGTAGACCTTTCCTGTTGGCCATCACGCCGGTGTAGGTGTGGAGGGGCTACATCTCTCTCTCTCTCTCTCTCTCTCTCTCTCTCTCTCTTTTTTTTTTTTAAAAAAAACTTGAACTGAAACATTTACTGTAACGTTTTATCTGCAGTGCGAATTTTTGATCTCATTGGCTCATTTCCTAAGTACGCGTTTTCCTTAGTTTTTAAATTATTTTTCAGAGCCCAAGAGATGTAGCTTGCATAAAGTCTGTCTTCATTTCTTGAGCCGGCCGCGGTGGCCGAGCGGTTCTAGGCGCTTCAGTCCGGAACCGCGTGACTGCTACGCTCGCAGGTTCGAATGCTGCCTCGGGCATGGATGTGTGTGATGTTCTTAGGTTAGTTAGGTTTAAGTAGTTATAAGTTCTAGGGGACTGATGACCTCAGATGTTCAGAGCCATTTGAAACATCAATTCTTGAATGATTACTTGTCAGCATATTTTAAAGTGTTCACATATTCTTGGCTTCCTATTCTTACCTTTAGGAAAATTGTTCTGTTGCCAGTCCCAGCTAGTCGTCAATGTAGCCTGCACGCTAAGAAGCAACGAAGATATGCTGTATCCCCGCCCAACTTCCTGATTTACGTACCTCTCTGACGAGAACTACTTTTCAGTGCGTATAATGATTCTAGTATTCACATAAAGACTGAATCGTTTGGATCAAGTGTCTTGGGAAGCCTCTGCTCGACGTTACCTGTCACAACTTCTTCCTGTCGACATGATCAAACTCTTTTTTACAAATCCGATAGAGCTAAATGTTTCCACGTGGAATTCAAAGCGTTGTCTGATTATCTGTCTTACTGTAAAATAACATCGTTACTAATGAATCACAGCTGCGACTGTAATGTTACTGCTCTGCCTTACGAGAATAAGAGAAGAAAACAGGAGCAGGGAAAGAATTCTTTAACTTTATGGACATTGTGCGGCAAGTTAAAACAGTGTGCTGGATCGGGTATCAAACACGAAGCCCTACAATTCCCGGGCAGTGCGCTACTGATTACGTAATGGTAATACCCTTCACGGAGCCGGTTTCAGTTGTCACGGTCTGTCCTTCCTATACCGTAACGTAAGAGCGACAGTCCGTGACAAGTTAAAGCTTTGGGTCTGTCTTTGAGGCAAAGGCAGATTGTATTGTTGGTGATACGCCACCCATGGAACGCATGGATCTAGTTTTGTATCCCGGTCATGCATATATTTTTCATGAGCGACGTATAATCGAAGAAGCCCCACAAAAAACCTGTCTGGAGGGTTTTGACAAAAAACTTCGATAAGTGTTCCATGATATTTCCTGGTTCCAGACAGATAAGAATGACTTCTTGCATCGATATTTCGAATGACAACAAGAACGCAATTTTCCGATGTATTTTAGGAGTAGTTGGCGTCGCTCCGTTCACAACAAAAACCAGGAGTGGTGACGTGTGCTCCAAAACCACCGTTTGTGCCGTCTGTGGAACTGAAGTGCGTATGCGATGCGCAGCCTCATACGTACAGTGAGACTGCGAGCAAACCCTCTTTAGAACGCGGCACCCGCAGAGTTAAAACACGGTAGTCAAAATGACTAAATTAACCATCACTAGGAAATAAATCTGTCTTTGTGATCTAAGGAAATGTACTGGGTCCCACCCCTCTTATCGTGTCGTAAACAGGCATCCCGATCAGGAAGCTCATCCGCTATACATATTTCCACAGAATTCTTAATAACGCTATTGATTTCTATGGAAAACCTTCAGTGTACTGGAATGTGGATGTTGCGTCCCCTCCATTCTCTTCCTATTGGTAACAAAGAAAAATTTTGCAGTGCTGCGAGGTAAGAGAAAGACTCACTGCAAATATAGCCCTGAATGTCAGCGGATTTGACCCTCACGGCTCAATAAACAGGTCCTTGGCAGTTACTTCCTTCTTCTATTCCGAGTCGCAGCAGAAACAGCATTTCATCGTAGTCTTATTGATAAAAAATGATAGTGTTGCGTCATGTCTTAAAGCAGGCGGTGCACGCATTTTGAGATTCGTCAATCAGTATTTCCCTGCTGCGTCTGCCACTTGATCGGAAGGTGTGCAGCCTATGTTACAATAATAAACTCGTAGGGATTTACAAAAGATTTACCTACATTGAATGTGATAAAACAGATAAAATATGACTACGAATCTGCATCTGTATTATGACATATTTCTTGTATACCCCCATACTACTTTTTCTTTCCAGTTGTGGGACGTGTGAGGAACGAATCAAGGATACATATTAACAAAAGACAACCTAATCGTGGAAACTTGACACGTAAACAACATTAACAGTAAGCTGACACTGTGCTGCTTAATGGTATCCATGCAAACTAGAAAGAAAGAGGCTGCTTTGTCAAAACCCTTCTCCCTCCTCCGTTATACTAAACAGCTACTGTTTATTTCCTATTGCTAGCTTCAAAATTACTTTTTTATTCTTCAACGAAAATACTTACAACTTTTGTAAATACTTAGTTCTGTTAGCAGTACCTTGCTTCTACTTACGCAGCCTTTCAGCGAACGCTAATACTCTCCATTGAACCTGACGTATGTTTCGTTGTTTTGGCATAAAAGGCGAGCACGCATCGGTAGATTCTCAAATCCACAACTCCCGTGGATATATTTATACATATTTTGATTTTTGCCCAGAGTTGCAGGTGTACGACTTCAGACAGAGGGAAATTTGACTTCAAAAGTTACATATCAAGAAATTTAAGATCGATAGGCGACTGCAGCACATGCCTTTTTTTCCTTCTTCTTCTGCTTTCACAGCCTCATTGGACCACTTCCTTCTTCAATAGGTTTTCTTTCCGAATTTTTCAATATATTGTCATTCGTTCTTAACATTTTTGTCGTTTCTCACCTTTAAGCACAATTTTTATCATTTATCGTTTGGTTGTTTTGATTTAAATCTTATTTTTTATGTTTTTCAGTTTCTTTAAATTTTCTGTTTTGTTTTGCATGTCGCCCATGGTTAATTCTAGCTCTTTCATATCCTCCCTGATTTCCTTTATTCACCTTACTTGTTCCTTCATGTTCCAAAGTTTCTGTATAATTTTTCTTGATAATCTGGTGTCATCAAAATGTGACGAAAAAAAGAGATCACTTTTTCCTTATTGGTCTGTAATGGGCTTCAGTTCATTCCGTATAGTGTCTGTAATAGGCTTCAGTTCACTGTATATGACTTCCTTTGGCACTATCTGCCACTGTCAATCTTTTCGATATTTCTTATTTAGGCATGTTCTAGCTATTCTTCTCTGTAAATTTAAGATTTTGTGGTTTCTGTTTTTCTGGGTTACTTTGGAAAGAGTGTCACTACCGTATGTCGCCTCTGGTTGAACCACCGTCTTGTAATGTTTTAATTTAGTTCTGATTGACAGACATTTTTACTGTCTTTAGATCATGCTACTTTTTGAGCTTTTATCATTTTGTTAGTTCTTACCTGCCATGCAGGTTTCTCTTCCAAATTGTATGTTAAAATTTTTCCTGTTAGTTATTGTTATGTGGTTGATTACTAGTGGATCTGCTACCAATATCTCTGTCTTTTCGAATATCTCGAGTCCTATTTTTTGTGCTATATTTTCTAGGTCTGTTGCTTGATTTCTGGCTTCTTGATGTTATTAGCAAGTAACGCTAAGTCATCTGCGAATCCCAAGCAATTTAAGTTTATTTGATCTTTCCTGGTTCCAATTCTTACGTTTTTAGGATTTTTCTTGTACCATTCCCTCCTCACTTTCTCAAGTGCACAGATGAAAAGTAAGGGTGGTAAACCATCTCCCCGTCTTAAGCCCGTTTTAATCGTAAATGACTCAGATATTTCTCCTGTGAACTTTACCTTGGATATGGTGTTTGTTAGAGTTGAGTTTATCATTATTATTAATTTGGGATGGAGACAGAATTTTTTGGCATATTCATCATTGAAGATCTGTGGATACAATCATAAGGTTTCCCGAAGTCTAACAAGGTTACGTCTTGTTGATTTTGTTTTCTTTTGTAGTAATGCGTTATGAATTTCAATGTAATTATCTGTTCTGGGCAGCTTCTCCAGGGTGTAAATCCACCTAGTTTCAGTTCAAGTTAATGTTTACAACGATTGTGCAGAATACTTGACATGACTTTGTATGTGATATCCAAAAGGGAAATTCTTCTATAGCTGCCTGGATTTGATTTGTCTCCTTTTTTGTGTAATGGATAGATTTTAGCCGTAGTCCAGTGTTCTGGTAGTACTTCTTTGTTCCTCATTTTCACTGTGCATTGGTGTAATGAAATCTTCACTAGTTCTGCGGCATATTTCCAAATTTCCGCAAATGTTTGATCTTCTCCACATGCTTTGTAGTTTTTGAGCTCTTTCTAACTTTCATGGTCTCCGTGGATTACGGATAGTTTTATATTTTCTGCTAGTGTTTTAATACTGGCATCTGAGTTTATTTGAAGTAGTCCTGAGGGATATTCACAATTTAGTAATATGTTAAATGTTTCCTCTAAAATTTCTGTATTTTTTCTACGCTATGGGTCATTGCGAGCTCATTGGCTACTTCCTGACAAGTAGACCACCTGCATGTTCGGTAACAGCCTGTAGTGACTGGCCAAGTGCACACCACACAATAATTTTGGTTCGATTTCATCCAATGGTCGGTTATATGTTGCTGTCTTTTGGCGCAAATAATAATGCACTGCAGTTTGTAACTTTACTTTGAAATAAGGAATCAATGGAAACAAGAGTGAAAACGTGGCCATACATTTCTAAGTAAACCTGCAACAGATAAATCAGTTACTCTACAGTGCAGAGGAAAGCAAGCAGAGGATCGAATGAAATTTCCGAACATCAACGTAGCTCACAGTTTGCAGCGCATGTAAGAACTTCAACACCTTGTAAAGTTTTATAAGTTCACAGACACCCATTTAAAATCACCTCCGCTGTTCTAAGGTCAAAGGTCAGAATCCCATCTTCACTTCTCTGACGACAGCGACAGAAGACCACGAGGCTTCTCTGCTTGCCTCCTCTAGAGTTTGGTCACGTGACGAACAACCGTAGTCAAGTTTGCTACTTCCCTTGTGCCACCTCAGCAGAATACACTTTTTCGTATTCATTGGAAAATTTTAATATACAGATACTTAAGTCTACTTACGTGTAAGTGTTATTCCATAATTAATATCCATACTTCCCCCTTTCAGTTTATTATTTTCACTTCTCTTTTCTCCGAAAAGTATAATCTCTGTGTAAAGCTCTTCCAGCTTTCGCAATAAAGAAACCGTTTGTTACACTCGTCTACCAGTCTTAGTTTTCGAGATATTTAATTTTGAAATCAGGGACTCCTTCGCTGAACGCCCTGTGTTAAAGGGTGTCATTATCTTCTGTAAACTATTCTTCTTCTATTCCTGTTTGTTTCTCATATGTGATATATTATTTTTCAGATCACACATTTTTTACGTATGCCATGGATTTTATGAAAACCATTATGACTTACCAATAGTAGGAGAAGACTTACCATATCCAAGTTCCTCTAGGTGCAGTATCATGTAAAGACTCTATGGAAGTTCACTTACGTTTGGCCCAATGAATTATTTGGGAAAAGAGAAACTCAAATTAATGTTGAGACATCGGCACGACGATCGAGGGAGGGATTTTTATTAAATATCTGTTGCTCATTTCTCAAGGATAGGTCTTCACTTTAGCGATGACGCAGGATATATAAGAAAACAGGGGAAGCATTTGGGACATTGAACGAAGAGTGGATTACATTTCACGAAACAAACATTTATTAGCTAGACATATTTTTCCTCTCGACTCATACATCATATACCAAGAACAATATTAATAACGTGGTTGCTTACGGGGTGGGGCTTCCAGTACTTCCCTTTCTTTACTTTTAATATAAGCAAGGGATCTTTGTGCAAAAATTGTAGGATGTGGATACTCTTGGGAACATGATAAACTCTGAAGATCACAATACACAACACTGTTACGAGTCAATAAAAAAACTACTGGAGGAGATTGCACAGGACCTGCCTACCAGCATGCACTATCATTACAGATGCATCTCAAAGGAAACAAAAAGCTAAGCCCACCATGCTGACTAAAAGGGTTATAATCCCAATAAATATCAACCTGTCAACAGCTTATGTGTCTTGTAAGTGTTCATTCTGATCAGACAGCTGAGTGGGATATGCTTGCGTGGTCCTATTGTGGGTGGACAGTAACTTCAAAGTCAACGCGTCCACTGTACATTAAGACAGCTAAAATTCGACACGCTCTAGTTCGGCTGTACTGGATGACCCAAGTGTCTTTAATATGAAGTTTTATTACTTCACGGGACAATGTGGGTAGAGAGGTAAAAACTGACACACATGCTTGAAATAACATGGGATTTTACTGAAACCAAAAAAGGCGCATAAAATGACGACCAGACGCATTCATATTGTACAAAGGCAATAATCAACGTAACAGTCGATTTTTTTCAAAGATGAGGTTCCTTATAAGAAATGGTCAATAGTTTGGCCATCACTCATTCACAATACCTGTAGCCGAGGGACAATATTGTTAACAGGACTGGACATTATATCAGTAGGTATGTCTTTAAGTATCCCTAGTGAAGTCGGATGTTCCTCACCAAACGATGTTCTTCACTCATTTAGAGAACACGGGGTGGAGCGCCATCCTGCGTAAAAGTCGTGTCTTCCAGCTGGTATTTGTCAGCCAAGCTAAGGATGATGCGATTCCGTAACATATAGGCATACCTCGCACCCGTCACGCTAACAGTTTGAAAAGCGGCATCTTCCGTTTCCTAGAAGAAAATCTGTCCAGTCACGATTGATGTGGTGAATCCAATCCACATTGTGACTTTCTCGTCATGCATTGGGGTTTCCACGACAGTCCTAAGATTTTTGGCAGCTGAAATTCTGGAGTTGTAGGTATTGGCAGACCCTCAAAGTGTGAAATGGCTTCGTCAGTCCAGAACACGTTATACAACCAGTCGTCATCATATTCCATTTTTTGCAGTGTCCACACCGCAAATGCCCTCCGCGTCACAGAGTCGGTGGCTAACCGTTCATGATGACGCAGTGTTGGAAGATACGCCTTAGTGCTCACCAAATAGCGTATGGAATGCTAGTACGACTTGCGACTTCACAAGCGCCGTCTTCACCATTCGGAGGTCAACCCGCTAAAGTCTCCACTTCTTCCTGAACTGTCTGAGCAGCAGTAGCACTTGTGTTCTTCATTTTGCTAGTAAAGTTTCATTAACAGTATCTTTTCTGGTAAAACCAGCATGTTGTGATTGCTGGCGCATCTTGGTGCAGAGATCAAAGTCATTCTACGCAAAATAGGGAGCAACGAACCTAAGTAAACGTTCACTCCACACAATACCAAAGAACATCAAATCTCTTGGTTCTTAATTTAAGTAAACGTGATGATTATTTACACTGAAAAGCGAAACGTTTCACAGATCGAGTCCAAAATTGAAACTTACACCAAGCATACTCCGAAGACCACGATCCGCTCACCATCACATCATCAGGAACAGTGTCTTCTCTAAACTTTATAGATTTCCTCATTATCCGCCGATATACAGTGAATCTTTACATAGTGTGGGTTGACGGACCAAACGCAAAAAGAGTGGCTGGGCGTTTGCCCGATCGGAAAGACGCTAAAGAAAGGCAGGAGACCGTTTTTCTGGTCTCACATCAGTTTGCTGGATAAAATTTTGAATAGAGTTCGGTGGGAAATTCCCACCGCTTCGCACGTTGACCAGTCGCATCCATTTACTCTCACATCCACACATGGTAGAGCTTATTTATTGTGAGGATTACAGGAAAAGGGTAAAGTAGTTTGCTGATGTGAAATCCAAAAGTAATAATCAATTAAATGGGTCCCTAAGCTGTCGTTCTCGCGGCACAGTCATATAATAACATAAATGTAGCGAAGACTAATCTACTACACTAATTCAGAGTAAGCTAGGTATGTATTCCAAATGACAATTACGTGAAAGAGGAATGAAGCAGTCCCGTTTCAATACATCTGAGGCGATTTGAGACGGCTGAAAACCAATTGTTTAGCTGTCATTCATCAAATTGAGAAAATATATTGTTCTATTTCAACAAGGCGTCGTCTGTTTTGTCACCATAGTATTTAATAGAATCGAATCATCTGAAGCTATTGCTCCCAGCACTCTGCTAGTAACTGGGTAAATTCACTGAAAACACTGATGAAATGCCCCCATCTGCCCAAGTGACGACATGCCTTTGATTAGCGAGAATCCAGTTCACCTGTGTTAGACATTTTTGAAAGGGATTCCTTGCCTTTGTGTTGTGGTACATCTTCAGGAAGAGGTACTGACCGTCTTGTCTTTCCATATGAAACAAATGACGTCCTCAATGCTTCTTTGTGTTCTCAGACTGAGGCAATAGGTCCTATTTTCGTCATATAAGGCGAGAGTACTTGATCTCCTAATCCTCGTCGCGTTGGCCAATATTATCAGCAGAGTACAATTTTGCACGTATAGCGGTAAGTTCATATGCTAGACATGCAGATAGCCTTGGCAGTCATTTTTCTCTGGCTGTTCTCCTGCTCAGATGTATTTCGCTCTAAAAGCAAATTTCAAAAATAATGGCATACACCTACCACGAAGTTCATAGACACTCCCATTGCACATTGGCGTTAGTTGTTCGATCCAAACTGACACATACATTTTGTGCTTTTCACATGTTCTAGGTTCAGTGCGAACATAATAAGTAGCCTGTTGCGAAACTGTTCTGTTTTGTTTATGCGGTGTAACGTGTGCTACGCTTTTTGGGAAAAAAATCGATATTATCCCTTAGAGGTATTTCTGTTTTATGGAAACATCAGAATCTCAGTACTCGCGTCGCTAATGGCTGTGTCTACTTCTATATCTACGTCTACAGCTACATCTGTAATCATAGTCTATAAATCACTGTGAAGTGCATGGCAGAGGGTACATTCCACTGTGTCACTTAACGGGGTTTTCCGAACGCAGCGCTTAAATGCCTCTGCGCGCACTTTAACTAGACTAATACTGTCAACACTGTCCCTAGGGGAGTGATGTGTAGAGGGCTTTAGTATTTTCGTAGGTGCCCGCCCGGTTAGCCGTGCGATCTAACGCACGGCTTTCCGGACTGAGACGGCGTGCCTGGTCTCCGGCACGAATCCTTCCGGCGGACTTGTGTCGAGGTCCGGCGAACCGGCCAGTCTGTGGATGGTTTTTAGGCGGTTTTTCGTCTGCCTCGGCGAATGCGGGCTGGTTCCCCTTATTCCGCCTCAGCTACACTATGTCGGCGATTGCTGCGCAAACAAGTTCTCGATGTAGGCGTACATCACCATTGCTCTACAACGCAAACATAGGGGTTACACTCGTCTGCTGTGAGACGTTCCCTGAGGGTGGCGGTCCACAGGGGGGGGGGGGGGGGGGGGTAGGGGGAGGGGAACCGCACAATAACCCTGAGAGAGTGGTTCGGTGTGGGGCGGTGGAGGGGTGAAGTGGTCTGCGGTAGTTGTCTTGGTGTTGTGGACCACTGCGGCTGCGGCGGGGACGGAGCCTCTCTGTCGTTTCTAGGCCCACGGTTCACATACAATACGATACAATTTTCGTAGATTCTTTTCTTAATGCCGGTTCTTGAAACTGTAAGTAGTTTATCGTGGAATAGCTGATGTTTATCTTCAACTGTTTTTGCAGCATCTGCCTGTCACTCCCTCCTGAATTAAGATTGTGACCCTTTTTTGTAAACATTCGATATTTCCTGTTGGTCCTGTTTCGTAGGGGTCCCACTCATGACCAATTACGTGTCGAAGGATTGTGTTGTAAAAAACGGTCTCTAGTGTAGTCTTATTGTATTTCTCCACCCATACGACCAATGAGTCGGTATATCACTACCTTTATTTATTTTTGAGTTTATATGTTCATTCTGTTTCATATCCCCACTGCTACACTTACATACGAAGGTGGGTCAGTAAATCAGTAGCAAACTGAGATAAAGACATCACAGCCGCATTCACCGGCCTGAAATTTATTTTCCTTTTCAAAATATTCGCCTCGTAATCTTAAGCACTTATCCCATCGCTCGACAAGGAGTTAAAAGCCTGCAGTATAGAATTCTTGTGGCAGCGTTTGTATCTAACAAGTGATTTTCGGGCTATAACAACTTTATTTCGTTCTTTAACTTGCTGCAACCCCAAGACCGATGTGTCCTGGGGGTAGAGAAATACTCGTTGACGGAGAAACTATTTGCCATCACCTGTTTACACGGGTGGCAAGGATTTTCCTTGTTTGTGACTTTTTCTTGGCCTTTGCTGAATTCCTGTACCCAAGTGAACGAAAGATTCCACGAAATACAGCTCTCACCATATACGGGACAAATCTGGCTATGGAAGTGCTCTGCAGACAGTCCCCGGCTAGCAAAGATCACTTTCTTCTTGTCGTGTACACACTCATAACAGACCCCCCATTTTGGTCTGACTGCAGATCATAAATGATTGGCCGCGGAGTACTGTGTATTGGCTACCTGCCACGTGGCGGGTACTGCCAACTTATCGAAACGAATAGGCGCGAAATTTAAAACGATATGCAGTATTCCTGCGTTTGCGACTTATTTATTGACTTACCCTCGTATAATGTGACTAATTCCACTTGTCAGTCATTGATATTTCAAGTCATTCGATACCATGTTATTCTGTTGTATAAAATGCACAATTTTACGTATCAGAATATTTCAAGCAAGTTTGCAATCTCTCCATCATTCTGAAATCGTATCAAAATCTGGCGGGACATTTGTGGATTTTTTTTGCATAGTGCTTTTTTACAGCTATCAGCGAAAAGTCTGGGGTGACTATTAATATTGGCTGCAAGGTCATTTACAGTCTTGTAAAGTCATCAGATGATCAAAACGACTTGCAAAGTGATTTAGATAAGATATCTATATGGTGCGACAAGTGGAAATTGACCCTGAATAAAGAAAAGTGCGAAGTTATTCACATGAGTACTAAAAGAAATCAGCTAAATTTCGATTACGCGATAAGTCACACAAATCTGAGGGCTGTAAATTCAACTAAATACTTAGGGACTACAACTATAAATAACCTAAATTGGAACGATCAAATAGATAATATTGTGGGTAGAGCAAACTAAAGACTCCGATTCATTGGCAGAACACTTAGAAGGCGCAACAGGTCTACCAAAGAGACTGCTTACACTACGTTTGTCCTCCATATTCTGGAGTACTGCTGTGCGGCGTGGAATCGGCATCAGGTGGGACTGACGGATCACATCGAAAAAGTACAAAGAAGGGCAGCTAGTTTTGTATTATTGCGAAATAGGGGAGACAGTGTCACAGACATGATACGTGAATTGGAGTGGCAATCATTAAAACAAAGGCGTTTTTCGTTGCGACAGGATCTTCTCATGAAATTTCAATCACCAGTTTTCTCCTCCGATTGCGAAAACATTCTGTTGGCACCCACCTACATAGGGAGAAATGATCATCACGCTAAAATAAGAGAAATCAGGGCTCGCACAGAAAAATTTAAGTGCTCGTTTTTCTCGCGTGTCGTTCGAGAGTGGAACGTTTGAGAGACAGCATGAAGTTGGTTCATTGAACCCTCTGCCAGGCACTTTATTGTTAATAGCAGAGTAATCAGGTAGATGTAGATGTAGATGAGCAGCAGTGGTCCTGTACCACTTCTCTTGTATATGTCTGCAGTTTCTTCTACATATGTTGGTGATTCTCCACTTAACTACACTCTGCTTTATTATATTACTGTCGACAAGCGTCAACCAACGTGGGACACTGCACAAGAAACTGTTTATCATTAACGGAATCCTTGGGAACTGAAAGCACCATTAATGTGCAACTTAGAACGTCATAGCTGCCTCATTATTACGTGTACTCATGTCGCCTCCCTAGTTTTGCAACGCCAGTTTTCGCTGTGGTGGTGGCCAGCGCTCGGTCTCGTAGGACGGGGCGATTTTGGCGGGACGAAATTCGCCTCTGACCCAAAAAACGTGGCCCGCCCGCAGCGGCGGCTGTGGAGGCTGCAGCAGCGGCCGCGGCCGCTTTCTAATTGACAGCTGTGACGTACGACTTCCCAGGCCGCCGCCGGCGCGAGCCGCACAAAAAACCAACAGGCCGGCGCTGTGGCGGCAGCGCCGATTTACGGCGCCCAGCGTCGTGGGAGACGGGGTGGACGGCAGCGGTCCGCGGCCGAAACGCCGGGCCAGTCCGCGGGGCCGTCGTGCACTGCAGCGATGGCTGGCCGCGATGGCTGGCGCTCGCGGACTGCCCACCTGCCGTCTGGGCGGCTGCCCGGAGCGCCGCACAGTGAGTCGTGGATCAGAATCCGTGCCCAACCAGTAGCTAGTATGCCATTATCCTGTAACTGACAGACGATTCAGTCCATTTTATTGGTTCAAATGGCTCTGAGCACTATGGGACTTAACTGCTGTGGTCATCAGTCCCCTAGAACTTAGAACTACTTAAACCTAACTAACCTAAGGACATCACACACAACCACGCCCGAGGCAGGATTCGAACCTGCGACCGTAGCGGTCACGCGGTTCCAGACTGAAGCGCCTTTAACAGCACGGCCACACCGGCCGGCAGTCCATTTTATTCTCTTCCCTTATTTAGCACTAGCAGTTACTCACGTGGGGAGCCGACAGGACTTGTCTGCTCCAGATTTACAGGGCGTTTGTACGATCTCGGCTCGATTATGTGTTGGACGTTGTGCACCATGAAGGGCTTCGGTTGGCCACTGGGGCATTCAGAACTAGCCCCATACCAAGCCTCTGTGCAGAGGCTGGAGAACCGCCACTTCATATGCGGCGGCGACTACTTACGGTGCGCCACGCGTATAAAACTTTGTCCACACCTGCATACCATACGGTTGCTCAGCTTCCTCTGGCACGGCTATTTCATAACCGGCAACGAGCGACGCGGCCCTATGGGATTCGCTCATAGGATTGCCTCTCTGCGATGGATATGGCTAGTCTTCATGTTTTCCGTCGCGGTTGGAGCAGATTTCCACCTTGGCTCCTCCGGAGACCCAGACATTTTAGATTTGACTAATTTTAAGAAAGATAGTACTCCAGATTTTACATTACAATCACTGTTTTTCAACATTTTAGATGTGCATCAAGGTTTCACCGTCGTTTAGACAGATGGCTTCTAACAGGAGAATGTCCTTGGCTGTTCTGTAGTGTTCCCTGATCACGTTACCCGGATTCGCCTCCCTGATGAATATACCGTTTTCGCAGCGGAGCTCCACGCGATCCTGAAGGCATTGGAGCGGATGAATCGTGTTCGGGGCAAACGATTTCTCCTCTGCTCCGATTCTCGTAGTGCCTTACAGTCATTGCAGAATCTGTACCCAACTGAGGAGATGGTCCAGCTGATATATGACCAACTGTACTCGCTCCATCGGCGGGGTAAGAAGGTGTCCTTCTGCTGGGCGCCTGGTCATGTGGGGATATGAGGCAACGAACAGGCCGATCGGGCTGCCAAAGAGGCCTGCAGAGAGCAGGATGTGGTCCAGTGTCCTATTCCCTTGCAGTCTGTCATTTCTGCACTCCACAAGAAGTGCATGGAGTTGTGGGAGGAAGAATGGCTGGCTGTGACGGCCAATAAACTGCGGTTGGTGGAGTCAACAACTCGGCCGTGGCATTCCTCCTGCCGGTTGCTAGGCGGTAAGAGGTGACCCTCACACGTCTTCGGATCGGGCACTGTCCTCTCACACGTAGCTTTCTATTACGGCGAGAGGATCCCCCATTTTGTGGTGCTTGCGGTGTGCACATCTCTGTCCGCCACCTTTTAACGGACTGCATTTTATACCGTGATGCAAGGGCAGAAGCACGAGTTGATGGGGATCTGCCCTGTGTTTTAGCTAATGATGAGACGTGTGTATCTAGGGTTTTAAAGTTTTGTGATGTGTCTGGACTCTGGCCTAAAACCTTTAGCTGGAGGTTTTACTGTATTGAAAAGTGGCTGGCTCCTCCCTTTTTTCCTTGCGGTCAGCCAGCCACTTCCATCTGCTATATTGTTTTAGCTCCCTCTACCACTTTCTTCCTGTTCCTGTGAAGTCCATGTTTTACTGCTGACGGCTGCTTCGTCCGACGCTTTGGTGTGGGTAGGCTCATATTTTCCAAGCTTGTTACCTGTGTGCTACATTCTGTTTTACCTTACTGTTCTGAGTATTTTCTTGACACCCATCTCAATCTGTTACTGAGCAGGCACTGAAGACCTTGCTGTCGTGCGCCCATACAACCCTCTCCATCCATCCATCCATCAGTTACTCACAACTGCACTCACGTGTCAGCAGATTTGTTATACTGGGTGATGGTTAGTAACCAATCACTCATAACCAGTAGCCCATAATCAATAAACCATCACAAATAACCCAAACCCCTATCACCCAAAACCTGTCACCCATAACCCATAATCCATAAACCGTCGTCCATCACCCTCGACCAACTATCTATAGCCCATTCCCTGCTTCACCCTCTTTGGGATCGATTTTCTTTTACTTTCTAGCCCATGTTTTTTCTCAGGCCTCAAGCTATTTCAACATCAAATTTCATCAATATCGGTTTAGTGATTTAGCGATGAATAGGTAGCAGACAGAGTTCCTTACATGTTTATAATATTAGTATAAATTTACATCCATCCTTATTACATGTCCTGCAGCCACATTTCGATGTGCACATAACCTTGGACTTACTGTGATATTATATAGCGATACCGCCCCACAGGTATCACTATCAGCAAGGCTATTGGTTGGTTCAATTGGCTCTGAGCACTATGGCACTTAACTTCTAAGGTCATCAGTCCCCTAGATCTTAGAACTACTTAAACCTAACTAACCTTAGGACATCACACACATCCATGCCCGAGGCAGGATTCGAACCTGCGACCGTAGCGGTCGCGCGGCTCCAGACTGTAGCGCCTAGAACCGCTCGGCCACTCTGGGCGGCTAAGGCTATTGGAAGTTTCCATCTGACGCCCATAGCAGTCACACGGGATCTGGCAGACCCAGTGGCATGCACCCACTGAGCCACACCTTCAGCTGGACTATGAACGCCCTCTGCTTCCACACTATAGGATGCCTGACAGCAGGGACTCAACCGACTTGCACTTGGCACACCATCATTTGTGCATAGTTCAACAAGCCTCATCCTACTTGCTATTGTGTGAGTTGGTCCACATCTCCTGCTGCATAATTTGCACTCAGTCTTCATATGCTGGGCAAAATACAAATTATGTAAATTTTCTCTTTATTCTGTTAACTGGTTCACTAACTATTTCTGTTCCTGTCCAGCTTTTCTACAATGACAGTTGCTGCACCACTTTGTAGCCAATCTCTCCTTACCGTTGTGTACCAGGTCATACATGACACTTACATAAAAGGAGTCACTGTTCATCCTCATGCCCCAAAGAAAGTTGACCAGGGTACATTTTAATGAAACAGTTCCTCCAACACTTTCCAGCGCTATCCAGTTACTGTTCCAAAACACATTAAAAGCCCATAGCATAATCATGGCTGAGCATCTGAAGTGGTAAAAACAAACTGTTGTAGCATGCATAAAATCTCTCTCCTGTCCACCTGCAATCAAGATATTCAGAAAAATAGTTCCACTTCTAACTAAACAAAAATTAGTCAAGTCATTAAACCTGCCAAATCTTAATTACTGTGCTCTAGTCCCAATACCTCCCCAGAAGTGGGACGGGGTAAAGAGCCCTTCTGTCATGGTTTGGGTGGGTGGGGGAGGGAGGGGGTGGGGGGTGAGTCGTGGAGAGGGTGCTCGCTGTTGTCGCTTCACAGAAACAACTTCCGAAAGGCAAATATGTTCTTGAAATTTCGTGTTAGTACATTTGTAGCACTGCGGCGCAACGACCACGCACTGTGCTGCAGTGCAGAGCCAGGGGCCCATTAGCTGGTAGAGACATCTGCACCCAGGAATACGGTAGTTGAAGGAGTCTGCTCACCAGTTTATCCATTTAAGAGCGTTGTAGCTACTCACATATTGCACAGTATGGAGCATCACCTAAATACGTGTAGGTATATGAGTATCCAGACATTGAACTTACGCTTGTGAGCGAAGGCATATGACACCAGGATTCCTGCACCAGCATAGAAGGGCCAGTCTCGATCTGCTGCCCTCCAAGCTAGCTGACTGCTTTGAAGTGAACATGAAAGCGGCCAACTGACAAGAAAGTACCAATTCCTGGTATGAGGACTTGGTTCTAGAAGATGCATCTGGTAGTTATGGAGGGCTGTCCTCATGGTGGCTGCCTAGTGACATACACTCCTGGAAATTGAAATAAGAACACCGTGAATTCATTGTCCCAGGAAGGGGAAACTTTATTGACACATTCCTGGGGTCAGATACATCACATGATCACACTGACAGAACCACAGGCACATAGACACAGGCAACAGAGCATGCACAATGTCGGCAGTAGTACAGTGTATATCCACCTTTCGCAGCAATGCAGGCTGCTATTCTCCCATGGAGACGATCGTAGAGATGCTGGATGTAGTCCTGTGGAACGGCTTGCCATGCCATTTCCACCTGGCGCCTCAGTTGGACCAGCGTTCGTGCTGGACGTGCAGACCGCGTGAGACGACGCTTCATCCAGTCCCAAACATGCTCAATGGGGGACAGATCCGGAGATCTTGCTGGCCAGGGTAGTTGACTTACACCTTCTAGAGCACGTTGGGTGGCACGGGATACATGCGGAAGTGCATTGTCCTGTTGGAACAGCAAGTTCCCTTGCCGGTCTAGGAATGGTAGAACGATGGGTTCGATGACGGTTTGGATGTACCGTGCACTATTCAGTGTCCCCTCGACGATCACCAGTGGTGTACGGCCAGTGTAGGAGATCGCTCCCCACACCATGATGCCGGGTGTTGGCCCTGTGTGCCTCGGTCGTATGCAGTCCTGATTGTGGCGCTCACCTGCACGGCGCCAAACACGCATACGACCATCACTGGCACCAAGGCAGAAACGACTCTCATCGCTGAAGACGACACGTCTCCATTCGTCCCTCCATTCACACCTGTCGCGACACCACTGCACGATGTTGGGGCGTGAGCGGAAGACGGCCTAACGGTGTGCGGGACCGTAGCCCAGCTTCATGGAGACGGTTGCGAATGGTCCTCGCCGATACCCCAGGAGCAACAGTGTCCCTAATTTGCTGGGAAGTGGCGGTGCGGTCCCCTACGGCACTGCGTAGGATCCTACGGTTTTGGCGTGCATCCGTGCGTCGCTGCGGTCCGGTCCCAGGTCGACGGGCACGTGCACCTTCCGCCGACCACTGGCGACGACATCGATGTACTGTGGAGACCTCACGCCCCACGTGTTGAGCAATTCGGCGGTACGTCCACCCGGCCTCCCGCATGCCCACTACACGCCCTCGCTCAAAGTCCGTCAACTGCACATACGGTTCACGTCCACGCTGTCGCGGCATGCTACCAGTGTTAAAGACTGCGATGGAGCTCCGTATGCCACGGCAAACTGGCTGACACTGACGGCGGCGGTGCACAAATGCTGCGCAGCTAGCGCCATTCGACGGCCAACACCGCGGTTCCTGGTGTGTCCGCTGTGCCGTGCGTGTGATCATTGCTTGTACAGCCGTCTCGCAGTGTCCGGAGCAAGTATGGTGGGTCTGACACACCGGTGTCAATGTGTTCTTTTTTCCATTTCCAGGAGTGTATATTTCTCCGAAAGTGGTATAGTCCTCCTGTCGTCTTAAGTGCAGGAAAACTAAAAGTACCTCTGCAGTTATTTGCCAACTCAAGTAGTGCAACAAGGCCGGTATCAGGAGAATTTGTTACTATGGGTTGTGTACAGGAACAAGCATACATTCAGGTGCAAATCTATTATTATCTTTTGATCGACAGACCCTTAACACATAGTTCTGCTAAGAGGATTATGACCCCATGGGCACAATCCATTGATTGAAGGGACCTTTACCTGTTGTTAAGTGGTTATCCAAGAAACCCCACTATTCCCCTCCCCCTCCTCCCCATCCTCCCCCTCTTCCTCCTCCATCCCTCTGGAAACTCCTCTCACCGACACAACCACACTTTTGATATCAAGTTAACTGACTAATAAGATAACTTGATCAATTAATTAAACCCTTCCCACCAGGGAAATCCCCACTCCTCTGCCCGCCCCCCTCCACCTGAAAACTAGCAGGAAAAAGACTCAGCTGATTGTCCATTTGGCGGAATATCGATTGCATTGTATGGAATATGGTTTAAACAATTATTTAGATAATCTGTGGAGTATTGTTTATTTTAACAATTTATGTTATACAAGGCAGTGTTTGAAATTAGTTTATTTAAGGATTTTAGCAGAACATTGACTGCAGTGTGTGGGATACCATTTGTTTAAACAATTTACATGAAACAAGGTGCTGTACAGTATACAGTTTGCTTAAAGAATTTGTCAGGAAAGAGATTGCAGTGTAGAATTTTTAAACAGTTGCGCCGCTCTTTTAATCTGATTGTGCACATAAATGCTGAGCAGGCTTAGTTTATATTTGCTGCTGGAGTTAGGGATGTTAAGGCTCTTATTTTTTATTTTCCTCTCTTTTGGAAGCACACTGGTATCCAAGCAGAGATGTGAAAATTAGAACAGTACATATCTAAAGGTTCATGACATATTCCAAAATCCACAGCCACTTTCTGTAGAAGGACAAGTTACTCGAATCTCAGCACCAAATTATTTTGTACATATCGAGAAACGTACAGCAGTCATATTGCACTGACAGTTAAACCCGGCAAAGGGGGTCTACATGTCATGAAGAGATTGAAGTGCAGTAAGTGGTCACCGTTTGGAGTGTCCCATGATAGTGTCTATCGCAAAGGCACCGCCTCAACGGTTAAAACATGCAGACGGAGTTTTTCATCCCTCCTCAGAGTACAGTGTTCCTATTGGCTAGTGCTGGAGACAAAATGGCTGACACAATTTCGATATCAGCAATAGAATAAAATTAGCCATATTCACTGCCCTATCAAATCCTGCACCACAATGTTCCACTAAACGTATATGGTGAAAAAATGCTACTGAATACAGAAACACACGCACTGTTCACCTTCTATGGCGTAGCCACCATCAACACCAGCCAGGAGAGATCCACACCCATGTCGACCATACCGTCCTGTACCAAAAGCATGCGTGCATGCAATACAGGTGTTGGATGCAATAAATCGATCAATAGGGAATTTGACATCGTAATTAGGTTTTCAAAAGTACTGTAGAAGTCCTCTCTACAATAGAGAGGAGGGAGGAAGGCTCTGCTGTGTGATAGGACAGACACAACAACAAATACCAATGTGATGTATTGAGAAGCACTAAACATAACACACTTAAACCATGATCCAATCCGTAGTAACAAGTTGTTATGACTAGATGTCAAAGATCATGATCAATAGGAAAAGGACTTATCAGTTGTGTTGGTAAAGCACTATATAAGCCCTAAGCTGGTTGTCTCCACTACATTTGAAAGAAGGAGTAGGAGAAAGGTTCTAATGTGTGATAGAAAAGAGACAATCACAAATACCCCTGTACCACAGAGCTCACTGTGATGTATTATGATGCGCTAAACAAGACACACTTAAACCACGATCTGATCTGTAGCAGTACATGCAATGGTAGATGTCGGAGATCGGAGGAACACTAGTCTCTAGGTCCACACGCAGTCATGGACCCACGTGTACGCCAATGAACGCCAATGATGAATGAAGTGGTAGGAATTCGGATTTTATCAGTACTTTCAGTGCAATCACCCATCATTTTGTATCTTTTGTCATATAACACACACATGTCCGCTTCTGTCAAGCTCACCCAGCACCATGGTCACTCGCCAACCCTTGCTGTTGTGGGCAAGATGAGACAGGTCGACTCATTCTTTGTACCCATCATAGATTGACCTCATCTGCAACTTCTGGTCGCCGATGCCTCATGACTGTCTTTGGAACCAGCTGAGGCGCCCAGCGAAATAAGCAGCTGTAGCTTGGACATATACAGTACTTCTAATTAATTCCACTCCAACATAGACCCACCAGTTTAAAAACTCCACTTTAACCAAATGCGAGTCAGTAATGTTGTTGACCATACACCACGAATTTCTCACATGAACTGTAGATATTTTCCTTTTATACAAGTTCTTTTCGTAGACAAGATATCGAGGAATAGACGTGAGTAGTAGGGTAACATGAGAATCAGTGCAATTTGGTAGTTGCAGGTTGCTTTCAGTGAGGGGCAGTTATACATTCACAGGCAAGACTGTATTTTTTTTATTGCCAGGTCCTCAACCTGTTGTTCTACTAAGAGGATTTTGGTTCCCTTAAATTAATTAAACCAACCCTCTGGGAAACCCCCCATCACTTTCCATCCCCTCCAGCTCTGGAAATTGGCGGGAAGAGACACAGTCTGCACTGTAGAGGAAGGATGTCACACCAGGAACTTCAATAATATAAAATAGGATATATTGCTTATTTATGAAATTAAATTGGCAGGGGATGGATCTCACTTTTATTGGGTGGTAAAAGCTCACATCCAGCAACTACATGTCCTAATAACGTAATTACATCGCTGCAGATCAGAGGCGTTGTCTTATTGGAAAATTTTTGTGTGTGCACTCACTTTCACATGTAGGGATCGACTGAGGTAGTGCACAGTGCCATCACCAAAGGATGTCCCATCCCCTGCCCTACAGCTCTCCCCCTTCCGCCCGCCCCTCCTCCCAGAAAAATTTGGTAGGACACTACACAAAATTCAAATCAAAGTCAATAATACATAGGTATGTATTCATTATTTAATACATTTGGGGGAGACAGGGTTCTCCCACTTGGGTAGACATCTTGACTGCACCCTTCACCATGGCCCCCCATTCACCAGGGAATGGAATGAAGTGAGGTATAGTAGCCAACATTTGGGGCTCTGGCTTGTGTGTGTCTATCGTCAGGACGCCGCCACGAACGTCAAAACAGCCCAATGTCCTAATTACGGATCACATTACTAAATACCACTGAGCACGGACTGGATATCAGCCTCCTTTGATGTCGCGGCTCCCAAACAAAGCATCAAGTGGGGAATTCTGTTGACTGGTAAATTCCAGACTCGCTTTCTGACTCCGTCTCTCTAAAGAGAACAATCCTCGTGCGTCTGTGTGAAGCAACGTCTCTAAACACGCAGCTGGAGGTTTTCAACTCTCCTCAGAATACTGTATTCTTATTTCCTAATGCTGAACAGCTGACGTAATTTCGATACCAAAAATAGAGTGAAATAATCCATATGCACTAACCTATCAAATTAATTGTTTAACAAATTACAGAAGTCAAACAGATCGCTTAAAACACTAACAATGTTCCTTCTTCCTAATGAAACGTTTTTCCAACGTTCGAGTATCACACGCCAACATTACGTAAATCAAGTAATGAAATTTCCCACACAAATAGATCGTACATGCAGAAATTGGGAAGCGTGCTGCTATGTCATTGGTAGACATTGAAATTACAGGCAAAAATTGCAAAAATTGATCACACTATCAACTATGGTGCTTATTACCATACATCGCCGGTGTCTTTCCCATCCCATATGTCCTCTTGTGTGCTGTTGATTACCACATAATGATCGACTGACATCGTTTGTTTGAGATAGAGAAAGAGTCTTGACAGAGGGGCAACACCTTCCGGGGATGGCCAGCCCTGAAACACTGACTGGGTACATGACTGCAATATCAGGAATCAATCGAAATGGAACACTGAGTTATCTGCTATCCCGTCACAGTTAAAAATGCGTTTAAATGTAGAGTCTGTCGATCACCTCCAGACAGCTGTTTGGAAACGCTACACAATGTCAAAAGAGTCTTCCACTTCCCATACGTTGTGACTGTCGTTTGCTTAAAATCATCAGACGTGTGTGTGTTGTGGGAGCAGCAATATAATTTACACCATGCGATATCGAATTTTCAGTCAGAGCCAGTGGATCGAAACGCATTAATGTCATTTTAGAACCTGACACAGGCCTTGAAGTCATGTTGGAAAAAAAAGTAAGGTGGTGTAAAATCTGTCTTACACACTTCTTCGATGTGCTACAGCAAGAAAAAACAAAAAAAAAAAAAGTACATCAGGCTACAAAACAGGTACCCTCTCTTGTGACTGATAGTCTCTGAGGGATGGCCCTCCTACAGTACAGGTGATGAAACTTTACACTGGTCTGTGCAAGCGACTTTGATCACTGAGTGGATCTATACCTGTATATTTAATACGATCGCCACATACGCTCGATGCCAGCACAAAGACGATCATACTGGGTTTCCTGCCAGATAAAATTAGAAGAGCATTTATAGTTCATAGTTTTTCTCTGTTGGATGGTATGAAATAATGACGGCAGAGAGAATGTTTGGGTGATGGATCTGAATGCACCCTAAAGGATGCAGTTCTCCTTGCAACTGTAGTACCTGTAAGTAGTTTGGAGAAATGTAGCAATGCAGTAGCATAATCCTTGTCCTTCCTCCAGTTCCCGCTCTGTCTTTTACACTATCTCATGTCGCAGGAGAAAAGCACACACATTGACTGTGTAACTCTAGCGAAATACTGACCAAATGCAATGATGCAATGTCGCGTCCAGCAGTAGTGAAATTGTGCCAACAATTTGAAAAGGGCAGCAAACTCGTGGGTAATGCTGATCGGGTGGGAAAGCCATCGAAATCGGCTACAGAACTGAATCTCAGCAGTCACGGTGTGACTTGGACATTGCTCAGCAGATGCCCATCTCAATAGGCAGCGCTCATTTCATAGACAGTACGCCTGCTTAGCTGGGTGATTACGTGCTCGCCTCCCATGCAAGCAGGCCCGGGTACAATTCCCGGCCAGGGTGGAGATTTTCTCAGCTCGTGGACTGGGTGTTGTGTTTCATCCTCATCATCGGCGCGCAAGTCGCCCAAAGTGGCGTCGAATGAAGTAAGACTTGCACTTGGTGGCCGAACTCCCCCGAATGGGGCCTCCTGGCCAACGATGCCACACCCTCATTCCCATTTTTTCCATTCCATCGACCCCGATCGTCTTCAGTACCGGAAACTGATCTCTTGCTGAGATCTGCAATCACTGTCACATCCACGCAAAAGCGAAAGGTGGAAGCCAATGAGGTCCCAACTCGCATCATTAGGGGCAATGAGACAGGTTCTTCGCCGGCCGCGGTGGTCTCGCGGTTCTAGGCGCGCAGTCCGGAACCGTGCGACTGCTACGGTCGCAGGTTCGAATCCTGCCTCGGGCATGGATGTGTGTGATGTCCTTAGGTTAGTTAGGTTTAAGTAGTTCTAAGTTCTAGGGGACTGATGACCACAGCAGTTGAGTCCCATAGTGCTCAGAGCCATTTGAACCATTTTGAACAGGTTCTTCATTTTAGATGTACAACAAAGAGAGCCTCTAGGAATGGTAGCAAGCCTCTGCATCTCCACTGAAGGAATGCAGGGAAACTTATGGCCACTTTTTCTTCGACTCTGAAGAGAATGTGCACACAGAGTTTACTGCAAAGGGCACAATCATTAATGGCGATTCGTACCGAGCAGCACTGACATCGCTGCGCAACGCCATAAAGAACGAGAGACGTAGAAAATAAGCAAAGTAACTAGAATGAGATTTTCACTCTGCAGCGGAGTGTGCGTTGATAAGAAACTTCCTGACAAATTAAAACTTTGTGCCGGACCAAGACTCCAATTCGGGACCTTTGCCTTCCGCGGGCAACTGCTCTACCATCTGAGCTACCCAAGCACGACTCACGACCCGTCCTCACAGCTTCAATTCTGGCAGTATCTCGTCTCCTACCTTCCAAATTTCACAGAAGCTCTTCTGCGAACCTTGCAGAACTAGCACTCCTGGAAGAAAGGATATTTCGGAGACATGGCCTAGCCACAGCCTGGGGATGTTTCCAGAATGAGATTTTCACTCTGCAGCGGACTGTGCGCTGATATGAAACTTCCTGCCAAATTAAAACTGTGTGCCGGATCGAGACTCGAACTCGGGACCTTTACCTTTCGCGGGCAAGTGCTCTACCATCTGAGCCACCCAAGCACGACTCACGACCCGTCTTCACAGCTTGGGCACTTGCCAGCGAAAGGCAAAGGTCGCGAGTTCGAGTGTCGGTCCGGCACACAGTTTTAATGTGCCAGGAAGTTTCCAGCAAAGTAACTGTCCTCCTGCACGACACTGCAACACCCCATGTTGCGTGCACAACATAAGCTTTAGTTAACGTTTAAGACAGAGCTTTTGCATCTGCCGTACAGTCCATATCTTGCACCACGCAGTTTCCATCTTTTCGGCAAACTGATAGAATATCTGTGGGCAAAGCGCTTTTCCAACGATGAGGACTTTCACATGGCGGTTCTCGAATTATACCGCGACCAAGGAGGGGATTTCTATCTTTGAGAAACTGAACGACTGGTAGGACGTTCCTATGGTTGTATTTATGTCTCTTTGAAGTGCAGTGCAACATCCAATAAAAGCTACTTGGTTTTCCGTAATAATGTGTAACTTACTTTTTCAAATATCTCCGTAGTAACGACACTCACTTCGAGGTGCAATACTCGGCCAGTTGCTGCCACCATTTCTTCGTAAGGCTTCAGTTTCATCAGATGCAACTGGCACAGTCTGAAGCGCTAAAATGGGCTAACAGGTTTTATCGGGTATATTTCCATGGCTTCTACAAACTTAGTGACAACCGAAACGCCGTCTGCCCTACAGCCCGATTAACGAGAGCATCATAGTGATAGGAGACTGTCTAAAGTGATATTGGCTCCCATGATAACTTGTAAAGTATGACGCTGGATGAACGAAGAATATCTGCAGTGAACACTTCCATATCCCAAAATTTGTCTTCACAATTCACAACGGATTGTCACCTGTTTGTAATTTATGAGTTAGTATATTGGGCACCGTATTGAGAGTAAAAGTTAGAAGCTAACACACTATCACAATTTTTTGTAATATCTTGCATATGATACTCTGGTTTCCAAACAAGAATCTGGGAGTACTAGAAGGAATGTGGACTCTGATTTCTTCAGTTTCTTTTCGTAATCCTCATATTTGGATCACATGAAGAATATATAGTTTATTTCTGTCACAGAAACCCCGTCACAGTCATTTTTCACACCATAGATTCTGAGCATCTGAAATGGAAAACTACGGTGACTGAATTTAATTTTTAATTTGTTCGTGACATGATGTCTGTCAATCTTGTGGTTGGTGAACCAAGGTTTTTGATAAATTACCGTCTGGATAGTGTCACATCACTTGGCTCTGCTAGCACTAAGTTATTTCCAATTTTCTTCCCAAGATAGGACTGTGGAATGACTGTATTTCGGAGAATTCCTGCTGTTTCAGCGTCTTTTGTGAAATAGTCAACCTGTTCTTAAAAATCAGTTCTATACGAGCTTGTTTCCCTAAGAATGTGGAAGTTATTCCTCTGTAGTCACTGCAACTTTGTCAAGTAGGTCTCATGAGTGAGACCAATGTTCACATTTCATACATTCGAGGGGGTTCGAAGAATTAGCCGTGGTTCGAAGGTAGTTTTGGCGACAGTTTTTGTAAGAAATCGTTTCAGGCCCTGTAGACATCAGCTTTCATAGCAGCCAATCATCCGGTCCTGATTACACCTCAAGCTGTGGTTTTACGTTTCCTACCGACGGAAGTACTCCAGATCAAAAGGCTAAAAAAAAATGATTTTAAAATTTCGATATGCGTCTCTTCTACCGCTCAATTTCACTTACCTGAAACACTTTGCGTCCGTTTGGCATTGATGATTGGGGGTCTAAAAAGTAGGAACATATGAAATCATTTACGAAACTGCATATCAGACAATTATATTTTTATATAGTCAACCATCTGTGTTAGACCAGATATGGCTTGAACTTAAAGAAGTAGTTTCGACAGCAATTAAGAGATTTACACCAAATAAATTGACAAACGACGGAGCTGATCCCCCATGGTGCACAAAATGGGACACAACACTGATGCAAAAACAACGAAAAAAGCATGCCAAATTTAAACGAACGCAAAATCTCCATGAGTGGCGATCTTTTACAGAAGCTCGAAATTTAGCGCGGACTTCAATGAGAGATGGTTATAATAGTTTTCGTAACGAAACTTTGTCTCGAAACCTAGCAGAAATTCCAAAGAGATTCTGGTGGTATAAAAAGTAAGCTAGCGGCAAGACACGATCAATCCCTTCTCTGCGCGATAGCAGTGGAAATACTACAGGCCACAGTGTTGCTAAAGCAGAGTTACTAAACACAGTCTTCCGAAGTTCCTCCAACAAAGAAGACCAAGTAAATATTCCAGAATTCGAATCAAGAACAGCTGCCAACATCAGCAACTTAGAAGTAGATATCCTCGGAGTAGTGAGTTACCTTAAATCACTTGATAAAAGAATGTCTTCCAATCCAGATTGTATACCAATTAGGTTCCTTTCAGAGTATGCTGATGCAATAGCTCCATACTTAAAAATCATATAAGACCGCTCGCTCGACGAAAGAGCCGTACCCAAAGACTAGAAAGCTCCACAGCTCATACGAATATTCAAGAAAGGCAACAGGAGTGATCCACTAAATTACAAGCCCATATCATGAAATCAATATGCAGAAGGATTTTGGAAGATACATTGTGTTCGAATATTATGAATTACCTCGAAGAGAACGGTCTATTGACACACAGTCAACGCGGATTTAGAAACTTCGTTCTTGTGGAACTCTACTAGCTCTTCGCTCACAGGAAGCGTTGAATGCTATTGACAAGGGATTTGAAGTTGATCCCGTATTTCTAGATTTTCAGAAGGCTTTTGTCCTGTACCTCACAAGAGGCTTCCAATCAAACCGTGTGCTTATGGAATATCGTCTCAGTTATGCGACTGGGTTCGTGATTTCCTGTCAGAGAGGTCACAGCTGGTAGTAACTGACGGAAGGTCATCGAGTAGCACAATAGTGATTTCTGGCGTTTCCTTAGTGTTATAGGCCCTTCCTTTGCTCTTCCTTATCTGTATAAACGATTTGGGAGACAATCTGAACAGCCGTCTTAGGTTGTTTGCAGATGATGCTGTCATTTATAGTCAAGTAAAATCATCAGACGATCAAAACAAATTGAAAAACGGTTTAGGAAAAGTACCTGTTTGGTGCGAAAATTGGACATTCATTCTAAGTAGTGATAAGTGACATCATCTACATGATTGCTAAAAGAAATCCGTTGGATTTCTATTACACGGTAAATCAATCAAATCTAAAGGGCGTTTATTCAACTAAATACCTAGGAATTACAATTACGATCAACTTAAATTGGAAAGAACACACAGAAAATGAAATGAGGAAGAGGACCCAAAGACTGCAATTTATTTGCAGAACACTTAGAAAATGCAACAGATCTACTACACAGACAGCATACGCTATGCTTGTCCGTCATTTTTTTGGAGTACTGCTGTGATGTATGGGATCCTTACCAGATAGGATTGACGAAGTACATAGAGAGAGGTCAAAGAAGAGCAGCACGTTTTGTATTATCGAGAAAGAAGGGAGAGTGCCACGGATATGATAAACGATTTCAGTTGGACATATTTAAAACAAAGGTTCTCTCGTGGCGAGATCTTCTCACGAAATTTCAGTCACCAACTTTCTCCTTCGAATGCGCAAATATTTTGTTGACACCGACGTACATAGGAAGAAACGATCATCATAATAGCATAAGGGAAATCAAAGATCGCATGGAAAGGTAAAGGTGTTCGTTCCTTCAGCACGCTTTTCGATAGTGGAATAATAGAGAATTATTGTGAAGGTGGTTCGATAAACCCACTGCCAGGAACTTGAGGGTGATTTGCAGAGTTTCCGTGTAGATATAGCTGTATAGGTAGACGGGTTGTTAAATATTTTACCTTTCAAACCGATAAATCGAAGAACACGTTACATGATCCAGATTTCATCATCCATCTTCACTCTGTTGTTTACAACTAAGAGAAAAATGGCTCTGAGCACTATGGGACTTAACTTCTGAGGTCATCAGTCCCCTGGAACTTAGAGCTACTTAAACCTAACTAACCTAAGGAAATCACACTCATCCATGCCCAAGGCAGGATTCCAACCTGCGACCGGAGCGGTCAAGCGGTTCCAGATTGTAGCGCCTAGAACCTCTCGGCCACTCCGGCCGGCTACAACTAACAGCTGCGGCAAGGTATGGATACTAAGCTGAAATTACTGTTGCATAAGTTGAAGACTTGGTCATCGTGGCTTTTGATGTACAACTGCTGCTTTGCGGAAGCACCTGAAGTGATATAAGGTGCCCTCATGCTCCTCTTTGTAAGTGCGTGTATTGTTCCATTACAATATGTTTAAATATTTCTCTGGCTCTCCACATTTTTCACTCCAGCGAAGGATAAAGGAAGAACGCGTGGCAACATGGTAATCTCTGTTTTGGAAAATGTAGCTCTAATTATTGCATGTGTTAACATACATTGTTTCAAGAAAAGTTTTAGCTTGTTACCATCAGGAAGTCATTTCTGACTTTGTAGGTAATAATTTTACATTACAGGATATTTTTTGTTCATCGATTCGTACCTCTACAGTTTTTAGACACATCAATTTTCAAACATCAATTGTACCCTAGTGTAGAGCTTTAGAGATAAATGACCTTGATGGATGGTAGTAAAAGATATTTCGCTATTTTAAAATAATTTTTGTTCACTTATAGCCGTTCGAGTTGAGCTACGTCACGCGTGATTGAGTCTGGGTAACCGCTGCTAAAGGGACACGATTTTAGTTTTCATTAAGACTGCCAGCAGTCGAACCGGTGGATTCGCCGAGCAAGTCAGTCCTGGAACTTTAGTAGGCAGGCATATTCAATCACTTATAGAGAACTGAGCTCATTTTAATTCGAACTTACCGAGTTTCGTGAAGTTTCACTATACGCGCTGAATGCTTTTGCAAAACCTGTGGCCTGGCAGTGTATTTTCCTGCTCCGCTACGGAATTTTTTCCAGCAGTTGGTGAATAAATGCAGTGTGGCAGTTCCAGACCGGAAGCAGCATGCAACAGGCAGTTACAACAAATGGTGCGAGTGGCAGTAGTGGAGGGGACTAAAGCCAACCAATCTGTAGCCGTAGCCCTGACGGGCAAAGCTATGGCAATCCGTAGAGACACAGAAGGGAGGCTATTATATTCGACAGTTATTCAGTTTCATTATATACGACTTCTGCATTAATCCAGAAAGCAGAGACAAGGAAAATGCGTGAAATTTTCCTCATTGCAAGTTTATGCGAAAATCGATTGCGATGACCAATGGCGTTCGTTAATGGATGATTGTTGTATGTACAAACATTGCATTTAATTAAAATAGGAGCTCATATTAAACAAGATAAGTTGGCACTGGTTTCACTGTTATAGTACCGTCTGGGAAGGGAAGTAAACGAGTCCAAGACGAAACTTACTTAACTTATTACAACGGATCATAACGTACTATAATAAGCTGGGGTTCTATGAACCATGGACCTTGCCGTTGGTGAAGGAGGCTTGCGTGCCTCAGCGATACAGATAGCCGTACCGTAGGTGCAACCACAATGGAGGGTATCTGTTGACAGGCCAGACAAACGTGCGGCTCCTGAAGAAGGGCAGCAGCCTTTTCAGTAGTTGCAGGGGCAACAGTCTGGATGATTGACTGATCTGGCCTTGTAACACTTATCAAAACGGCCTTGCTGGGCTGCTACTTCGAAAGGCTGAAAGCAAGGGGAAACTACAGCCGTAATTTTTTTCCCCGTGTGCATACAGCTTTACTGTATGGTTAAATGATTATGGCGTCCTCTTGGGTAAAATATTCCGGAGGTAAAATAGTCCCCCATTCGGATTTCCGAGCGGGGACTACACAATGGGACGTCGTTATCAGGAGATACAAAACTGTCGTTCTACGGATTGGAGCTTGGAATGTCAGTTCCCGTAATAGGGCAATAGGGCAATAAGAAGGGAAATGGATAGTTTAAAGATAGATATAGTGGGGATTAGTGTAGTTCTGTGGCAGGAGGAACAAGACTTCTGGTCAGGTAAACTCAGTTTTACTATATGCGACTTCCGTTCTGCATTAATCCAGAACCCAGAAACTAGAAAAATGTGTGAAATTTTCGTCATTGTAAGTATCTGGGAAAATCGATTGCCGGCAGATGACCAGTGAAGTTCGTTGCTGGTTGATTTTTGTATGTAGAAACAACGCATTTAATTAAAATAGGGGCTCATATTAAACAAAATATGGTAACACAGGTGTGAAAATTACCAAACTATCAGCTTAATAAGTCACTGCTGCAAAATACTGACACGAATTCTTTACAGACGAATGGAAAAACTGGTAGAAGCCGACCTTGGAGAAGATCAGCTCGGATTCCGTAGAAATGTTGGAACACGTGAGGCAATACTGACACTACGACTTATCTTAGAAGATACGTTAAGGAAAGACAAACCTACGTTTCTAGTATTTGTAGATTTAGAGAAAGCCTTCGACAATGGTGATTGGAATACTCTCTTTCAAATTCTGAAGGTGGCAGGGGTAAAACACAGGGTGCGAAAGGCTATTTACAATTTGTACACAAATCAGATGGAAGTTATAAGACTTGGGGTGCATGAAAGAGAAGCAGTAGTTGGGAAGGGAGTGAGACAGGGTTGTAGCCTATCCCAGATCTTATTCAATCTATTTATTGAGCAAGCAGTAAGGGAAACAAAAGAAACATTTGGAGTAGCAATTAAAATCCATGGAGAAGAGATAAAAACTGAGGTTTGCCGATGACATGGTAATTCTGTCAGAGACAGCAAAGGACCTGAAAGACCAGTTGAACGAAATGGCCAGTGTCTTGAAAGGAGAATATAAGATGAATATCAGCAAAAGCAAAACGAGGATAATGGAATGTAGTCTAATTAAATAAGGTGATGATCAGGTAATTAGATTTGGAAATGAGACACTTAAAGTAGTAGATGAGTTTTGCTGCTTGGGGAGAAAAAAACTGATGATTGTCGAAGTAGAGAGGATATAAAATGTAGGCTAGCAATGGAAAGAAAAGAGTTTCTGAAGAAGAGAAATTTGTTCATGTCATGTATAGATTTAAGTGTCAGGACGCCTTTTCTAAAAGTATTTGTATGGAGTGTAGCCATGTATGGATGTGAAACATGTACCATAAATAGTTTAGACAAGAAGAAAATAGAAGCTTTCGAACTGTAGTGCTACAGGAGAATGCTGGAGATTAGATGGGTAGATCACGTAACTAATGAGGAGGTACTGAATAGAATTGGGGAGAAGAGGAATTTGTGGCACAATTTGGCTAGTAGAAGGGATCGGTTGGTAGGACATTCCGAGGCATGAAGAGATCACCAATTTAGTATTGGAAGGCAGTGCGGAGGGTAAAAATAGTAGAGGGAGACCAAGAGATGAATACACTAAGCAGATTCAGAAGGATGTAGGGTTCAGTAGTTACTTGGAGATGAAGAAGCTTCCGTTGGATAGAGTAGCATGGAGAGCTGTGTAAGTAGGCTGTTTAGGTTTTTATGTTGGTAGCGCCACGTAGCGCTCTATATGAAAATCACTGACTGTGCTGTGTGAAGGTTGTGGTTGGTTTGCATTGTTGGAGTATATGCTATTGTAGTGTTGGGCAGTTGGCTGTTAACAGCGCGCAGCGTTGCGCAGTTGGAGGTGAGCCGCCAGCAGTTGTGGATGTGGGGAGAGAGATGGCGGTGTTTGAGAGCAGATGATCTGGACGTGTGTCCATCAGAGACAGTAAATTTGTAAGACTGGATGTCATGAACTGATATATATATTATGACTTTTGAACACTATTAAGGTAAATACATTGTTTGTTCTCTATCAAAATCTTGCATTTGCTAACTATGCCTATCAGTAGTTAGTGCCTTCAATAGTTAGAATCTTTTATTTAGCTGGCAGTATTGGCGCTCGCTGTATTCCAGTAGTTCTAATGACGAAGATTTTTGTGAGGTAAGTGATTCATGAAAGGTATAGGTTATTGTTAGTCAGGGCCATTCTTTTGTAGGGATTATTGAAAGAAAGATTGCGTTGCGCAAAAAATATTGTGTGTCAATTTAGTGGTGATCAGAATAAGTAAAGTGACAAATCTCTGAGTACGTTCAGTTCTGCTCAGCTGGTTGAAAATCAAATAACGTAAGAGGTTTATCAGCACAGTCATCTATTAATTTTTGTAAGGGGACGTTTCAGCTGCAACAAACCAGTCTCTGGACTGAAGACCTCAACAACATATATAACAAAATTTCCAGTACAGAACTTTATCTCCACCAAACCAGAATCACTCCCACCAATATGTGAAGAGATCAACAGACACATACGTAAACTAAAAAACAGCAGGACATCTGATGAAGACTTCATCATTACAGAATTACTAAAGAACCTTGGACCAAACTCACTACAGGAGCTTACGCAAATTATCTCTACCATCTGGCAAACAGAAAAACGTCCTGACGACTGGAAATGTGCACTTATCAATCCACTGCACACGAAAGGAGATAGGACGAATTTGGACAACTACAGTGGAATCTCCCTGTTACAAGTCACCTACGAAATTTTCTAAGCATGCTTACTTCAGAGAACACAAGAACAATTGGAACACAAAATTGGCGAAGCCCAGGCATGCTTTCGCCCCGGTCGTTAACGAACAGAACAAATCCTCAATCTGAACACAATTCTAAAATACAATGCTATCAGGAATGCGCCAGTCATTTGCACCTTCATAGATTTCAAGAAAGCGTATGATTCTGATGATCGACAATCCTTCTTTACCGTCTTAGAAGAACAGGGACTCGACCCAAAGACACTACGATAAATCAGACAGACGTTTACAGACAGTATCGAAAGTTAAATACGTATGTGGATGAAATCTCTGATCCGTTCATGATAAAAACTGGAGTGCACCAAGGCGACGGATTATCCTCACTATCATTGAACCTAGTCCTGGACAAAGTAACGAGGGAATGGGAAAAAAAGAACTGAAAATTCAAGGACAATGGAAACCAACACGACTAGGAATATGCCGGGACAAAATAGATGACCTGGTCATACTATCAGACAACGAAGCAACAGCAACCAAACAAATAGAGGTACTACAAGAATGCGCGGAAAAAGTTGGGCTACAAATCTCTTTCGAGATTTTTGAATTTTTCTGCTCAAAATTAAATATAGCAAAATTAGACACAAAATACTTCAAAATAAAGAGAGTTGCACACTTCAGGTATCTAGGTGAAATCCTTGAACCTACAGGAGGGGAAAAGGTCACACAGAAGACTCGGCTACAACAAATGACGAGAGCGTTCGGCAAGACACACCACGTATATAATAAAAATGCATGTTCACTCACAAAAAAGTCAGACACTACAACACAGTAATCAAGCCTGAAATACTGTATGCAGGTGAGATGAAAAGTGACATGGAAAGCATACTGAAGCAAGAAACGAGAATCATGAGGAAAATTCTCGGCCCAAAGCTGACAGAAAGTGCGTACAGATTACTCTCAAGGAAAACTACAGAGAAGATGTCAAACATAGCAGCATATTTCAGAAAAAGGAGGTTAAAGTTATATGGGCCCATCATCAGGCTATCACTAAAACGGCTCACCTAGAGAATTCTAACATACATACAAGGGATCAAATCAACGATACCAAGGATGACAAAGTCAAACTGGACCTAGAAGCAGCAAAACTCGGTCCAATAGAAACTGGAAACAGAAATGTACATAGGGACAAGATACACAAGTGGGATGTAAGGTCAGAGAATGCAGTCCCAAAGAAACCAAGGAAAAAGTGAACTGTAGATAGAAAAAGACTCCATGGAGAAAAAATCAGGGAATCGAGGAAGATCAGAAAGAACGCTTAAATATATATATATATATATATATATATATATATATATATATATATATATATATATGTGTGTGTGTGTGTGTGTGTGTGTGTGTGTGTGTGTGTGTGTGTTTCATTTTCACAGATCAATAGCACTGTCTAGAATGAAACTAATATGGTCTACAATAGACAAACTGCTGAAACTATTTACCGGTCGAACACGCGGATAACAACACTCCACTACACAATAGACGAACTGCTGAGAGAGCGAACTTGCAGATAGCAGCACTCACTATCCTCTACACCTAAAAATTCTTGATCCGACGTAGCTTCTCTTATGTCATTGTTGCCTGGATAGCTGTTCCACGAAAGTACTATCACTTCCCCTGAATTATCAAAGACCACACACTGCACCTTGCCTGACACGTCCATGAGCTTTCCCCACATGGGTCCTTTACTGTCTGATCAAATTCTAACCCCTTTTAGCACACACTTACACCTATTTATGCATAAAAACGTTATTGTTTTCCCTCTGCTTTGCAATCCTAGTGTGCTGCTGCTCCTGCACCAGTACGTACCACCAATATTGCACTTAAACACTTCTACAACCACAACTAATGAAACTTAAACCAATTTCCTTTCCCAGACAATGAAATCCATCTTCATATTTATACAGACTTTCAGTACTACCACTTACCAATTTTTTCTACCCATGACTGGTTTACAATTTGTACAGAAACCAGATGGCAGTTATAAGAGTCGAGGGGCATGAAAGGGAAGCACTGGTTGGGAAAGGAGTGAGACAGGGTTGTAGCATCTCCCCGATGTTATTCAATCTGTATATTGAACAAGCAGTAAAGGAAACAAAAGAAAAATTCGGAGTAGGTATTAAAATTCATGGAGAAGAAGTAAAAACCTTGAGGTTCACCGATCACATTGTAATTCTGTCAGAGACAGCAAAGGACTTGGAAGAGCAGTTGAATGGAATGGACAGTGTCTTGAAAGGAGGATATAAGATGAACATCAACAAAAGCAAAACGAGGATAATGGAATGTAGTCAAATTAAGTCGGGTGATGCTGAGGGAATTAGATTAGGAAATGAGACACTTAAAGTAGTAAAGGAGTTTTGCTATTTAGGGAATAAAATAACTGATGATAGTCGAAGTAGAGAGGATATAAAATGTAGACTGGCAATGGCAAGGAAAGTATTTCTCAAGAAGAGAAATTTGTTAACATCGAGTATAGATTTAAGTGTCAGGAAGTCGTTTCTGAAAGTATCTGTATGGAGTGTGGCCATGTATGGAAGTGAAACATGGACGATAACTAGTTTGGACAAGAAGAGAATAGAAGCTTTCGAAATGTGGTGCTACAGAAGAATGCTGAAGATAAGGTGGGTAGATCACGTAACTAATGGGGAGTTATTGAATAGGATTGGGGAGAAGAGAAGTTTGTGGCACAACTTGAAAAGAAGAAGGGATCGGTTGGTAGGACATATTTTGAGGCATCAAGGGATCACAAATTTAGCATTGGAGGGCACCGTGGAGGGTAAAAATCGTAGAGGGAGACCAAGAGATGAATACACTAAGCAGATTCAGAAGGATGTAGGTTGCAGTAGGTACTGGGAGATGAAGAAGCTTGCACAGGATAGAGTAGCATGGAGAGCTGCATCAAACCAGTCTCAGGACTGAAGACCACAACAGCAACAACGACTGGTCACTGCCGGCCGAAGTGGCCGAGCGGTTGTAGGCGCTACAGCCTGGAACCGCGCTGCCACTACGGTCGCAGTTTCGAATTCTGCCTCAGGCACGGATGTGTGTGATGTCCTTAGGTTAGTTAGGTTTAAGTAGTTCTAAGTTCTAGGGGACTGATGACCTCAGCAGTTAAGTCCCATAGTGCTCAGAGCCATTTGACTGGTCCGTCTCACTCCCTATTTTTCCATTTCCTTTGCTCTTCATGTCAAAGGGAAGCCAGCATACCAATTACCTACTCCATTTATGTCTTCTATCATCCACCTCTAATCAACCCCAACCATCACACTACAGCTATTTTGTTGGTTCCCAAATTTTATGACCCTTCAGAAGACCAATCCTCCCTGTACTGACTCTATCATTTCACAGTGGACATCCTTCCGTTTGGATCACCTTCTTCTTCAAAAACGGACGAAATAAATGGCTTCATCCTATGATCCTTAATACAAATAATCTTTAAATAATTATAAAAAATTAAGTAGTCACTTTTTGTTATATTCTGTCAATGTGCTGTATTTTAAAACCATTAAGCTGATGAACAGAACATCTGTACTGCTTGGCAGCCCTCCTCCCCATCACGTTTACCCGTTCCGCCTTCCCCACCTACGCACGGAGTGCCGTGAATTTGTAATTCGCACTACGCCTGTTTCCTGCCCTGCGCAGCCAGAAACATTAGCGTTGCTCTCCCGTGATCGGCAGCATTTGCCACGTTGCTGGCACCGCTCAAAATGTTGATGGTGAGCCTGCGACGAGAATTTGGCAGCCATTTGCTCCGCTTCTAAGGCAGTCCATATCCAGTAAGCCAGCACCATGACTGCGATCGGATAACCAGAGTGCGTCGCCAGGGGTCACTGCAGGGTGTTGGAGGGATTTGGCGGCAGCCTTGGTTGGCGGTTCAGGCTGCGCTTGGTCGTGTGCAGTTTGGGGCTGGAAAGCACATCGAGCCAGAAGACGCAGTTCCTGAGCAGTTCCCAGTAGCTGCACGAGGACGAATGAGCGAATTATGGGCAGAGAAAATCACAAAAAGCCTCAACGAGCCACTATGCTGCAGTTCGGTAAGTTAGACGTCAATAATGGTCGGCATCAGGTATAGCTGCCGAATGGACGCTACAGTCTGGTGTAGCAGTTCATAGTTCATGTCTTTTCTTCGCTGAAGGGCAAGTGATCCCAGTGGAAGCGGAAAAACTGACTATTGCGTGCCAAGACGAGCACTAGGTGAGTACTTTAGCGCACCACAATTGCAACCTGTTGGTTTAGTGCTTGTACTATGTACCAGCGGTGCGTTGGTTGTATTGGTCAGCGAACAACATTCTGCATGGAAGTCCACGGTTGTTGCGTGACATGTTGTGTTTGTTGACTGGTGGCATGCGGGCTCTTCGGATGTGTAAGCTGTGTGGGAGACAAAGTAAATTACTTAATTACATGTCGCGAACGTGACTAATTGTACACTTTAAGACAAAGAAGCAACCCACTTCTAAGGAATTATCCGTATGGGACGGAAGTCGGTAGACGTGACGTGCATGTACAGACACACAAATTCACAAGTTCAGAAAAACTTGATCATTTATCCAAGAGACAGAGGATCACAAATTGAGCAAGTCAATAACGGGTTGGTAATCCTCTGGCCCATATGCAAGCAGTTATTTGGTTTGACATTGATTGATGGAGTTGCTGGATGTCAGTGAATCAGTGAAGCGAAACAAAAAGTTGCGTAGAATGTCGCCGCTAAGCTGTAAGGGTATCGCGGATGACAACTATACGCGTCCTTTTAAAAAAAAAAAAAAAAAAAAAAAAAAAAAAAAAAAAAAAAAAAAAAAAAGGGCACTGCAGACCATCATGCCCGGTTGTCGGGCCCTATGGTGGGCGACAGCCAGATTGGTACCCCATAGCTGTCCAGAGCGTCTCCAGGCACGTCTTCGGCCAGAAATCTCATTGAGTGGAGTAGAATTGTCCTCAGAGATGAGTCCTGCTTCGAAATGAGCGGCGATGGCCAGCGAAGATGTGTCTAGAGACGGCCCAGACAGTTGTGGGATACCAATCTGGCTGTCGCCCGCCGTATGACCCGACAGCCAGGGATGACGGTATGAGGTGCCATTTCTTTTCATAGCAGGTCCTCTTTGGTTGTCACCCACGCCGCCTTTGCAGCACAGCGGTACGCCGACGGCGTTCTGCGTCCCGCTTTGATGCCGAAAGAGAACGCCTGTCCACGTACAGTGAGAGTTTCTCCTGCATGTCTTCGTGCTCGCCAAACCCTGCCTTGGCCAGCAAGTTCGCCAAATCTCTCCCGAATTGAGGACGATTGCAGCATTTTGGGCAGGAACCTCCATCCAGCTCAGGGTTTGGATGATTAAGGCGGCCAGCTGGACAAAATGTGCCACGAGGTCACTCAGGAGGAAAAGCAACAACTGTGTCTATCAATATTTGATTGAGTGAACATCCGCAATTGAGGAACACGTTTATACAAGCAAAATCCGCTTTAGTTGAGGGCAATTTCTTTATTTATTTCACGACCGGTTTCTACACATAAAGCTTCGTCCTCAGATGTCACGAAATAATTATGGGAACATAAATGTGTGGCGGTCTGTCCAGTTAATCAAGGGGGGAGAGGGAGTAGGGTGAGTTAACACAAACGTCAAACAAACGCATGGCGGCGTAGGACCAGCAACCATAGTGCCCACCGGGAGTGACAATAGAAGTGACTATTGCTGACGACTCAGAAGCCAGCTAGGACCATCCAATTTTTCTGAAATTGTACTCATTTGTTTCTAAGTACACACCACGTCCACCTGATCGCTTCCCATTCGGATAGTTCCTTCGTGATGCGTCTTTTTTTTCCTTGCAGTATACTAAACAGAAACTACAACATGAGCGTAACTCATTTGTTGACAGAACTGTACAAAGAATGCACCATTTATTTGTTCCATGTAAAAGATCAATTTGTATGTGCTAATACAAAAGAATTTATTGAGATACACACGAAGATAGTTCGTACAGCGCTGTGGGTAGTTTGTTGTGGAAGCTACCTGATGACAGCGCAAAGGGCCACTGTCAAACGCACCTTGTACGTCATATGGCGCACGTATTGTTAGGGCAAAGGCGCAGCACGATTCGATCTTAGAAGCAAGGAGACAAATCAGTGACATAAACCAGTCCATAGTCATACACATCAATGGTTGTGTGCGAGCGCAGTAGCTTTTACGCTGCTGGTGATGTTTTCGTTCTGGGAACGTTTGCTTTTGATGACTTGGTTCAAGCGGTACACTACTACAACCGTTCATAGACAAAAGAGGTGGAACCATGCAGAAATATCATGCTTATCCATTTATTCGCCTAAAGCACTTTCGTCAATAAGTGTGTGGTTAGCAACACAAAATGTGATTCGATTCATGCTATTCCAGCATGTTGATATACCTAACTGGCCTGTAAGGTACGCACGTTGGCAATTAGTCGAACTAAACTTCTTGTGATGATGAGTATTGTGTGTCTCGTACGGTCGACGATACGGTCAATCATATTTCCCATCATCGTATTACTGGCTTCTACGTGCTTAAAGGTAGATGCTCCTATTCAGTAACATTTACTGAACTTAGTCTTTGTGTTCGTATATGTGATAATGTTTCTGCAGCACTTTTTCCCATGATTGTGGTAATGGCAATGCTTATTTGTCGGTATTCTCGTTCATCTACTGATCATGAAAGTGAGAAAATCAGTTCCATTCTCTTCATACTTACATTTTCAAAACTGCACGGCTTCTGTGAGAAACTGACGCTCGTTGTTAAGCTTGAAAACGATGTGGTGCACTGACATTTTGCATAACTATATTTTTTTATTGGCAGCTTTACCATGTATTTATCATCTGTCCGTCCTTCCATGTCATTTATTTTCTGCAGAAATATCTTTTTGTCTGTTATGTGCAACGCTTCGTCTTTCCCTGAAGTATCTAACTAACTTAACAGATTTTCTACTATCACGCATGGTGGGTAACCTAACTCGCGATTCCACGTGAGTGCTGTGAGATCATCGGCTAATGTATTTTTGGACAGGAATATGGTTTTGCACACCGCTCACTTCTTTCACCTTCGTTTTCCCAAATAACAGCCGCTACTTTTCGTTTAATGAATGAAAATGTTTGTCCTTACGAGTCTAAATGCATTCCGTTCCAGGTCCCTTGCCCCCGCCTCCTCCTCCCCCTGTGGTACAGTGCCTTTGGGGTGGTGTTTACTATGCATTGCTTGCTTCATATTAAAGCTTAAGCACCATCTTATTCCGTTAAATGTTGAATTTGACACACCTGCAACCTTTTGCTATGATATTTCTCCTTCTGTTTTGTCTCCTACATTCGCGTAGATTCAACGACATTGCTCTCTTGACATCGTAATAGAATAGCATTTCTGTACCTCGTCTTTTGGCGAGTAACTGTCATCATTGCACCAGTAAGTATACGGCCCCTAGGTTCCATATGAGAACGGGCTAAACGCGAAAACGGAGGTAGAAACAACGAACGTAATTGTTTTGTTGCACACGTAATTTTTCTTCATTGACTGGTAGCATCTGCAGCATAGAATATGCAACAACGTTAAAGCATGTAGCCTAATATACCACGCGGATCTATTGTGGGTCCTCAAGTTGTTCCTAATTTATAAATGAAAATCGTCGTCAAATGTGGAATAGTACTTCCAACTGCTTCAGAGAGTAGTTGTGTTTACAGCTGCGAGTAAAACTGATGAAACAAACAATAGGACCTGCTCTAGAATGTGTGTGTGAAATCTTATGGGACTTAACTGCTAAGTTCATCAGTCCCTAAGCTTACACACTACTTAACCTAAATTATCCTAAGGACAAACACACACACCCATGCCCGAGGGAGGATTCGAACCTCCACCGGGACCAACCACACAGTACATGAATGCAACGCCTAAGACCGCTCGGCTAATCCCGGACGGCACCTGCTCTAGAAGACGCAATTTCTTTCTGTCCTTCAACCACACTATGTAATATGCAACAAGCGAATACTAACGGCTTTTTTTTGTTCAAGTGGTTCAAATGGCTCTGAGGACTATGGGACTAAATATCTGAGGTCATCAGTACCCTAGAGCTTAGAACTACTTAAACCTAACTAATCTAAGGCCATCACACACATCCAGGCCCGAAGCAGGATTCGAACCTGCGACCGTAGCGGTCGCGTGGTTCCAGACTGAAGCGCCTGGAACCGCTCGGTCACACTGGCCGGCCATTTCTTTTTTTTTTTTTTTTTTGGGAAAAACGTCGAAAGCGATTACTTTATTTGATAGGCGTGCGTGTTTACGTAATTTGTTTTTCCAGTTTAGCTTTCTTCATCTGGCAAATACCGGTTATGGGTAATCGGACCCTTGTGTGTTACGTAGTACCTTCTATATTAACTGACACGCTGTTCTGTGTTGGGGAAGATTGTGTGTTGTCAGCGCATTATGACAAACAGCATTATTTAAATGAAGAGGCCAGCTTTTCTCCGTGGGCGGCTCGGAAAGCGCTTTGCGGGGGCCTCTCCGTGAACCAGCACAGCTTGGTCACAAACCTCATAATGAGGCATTAGTATTCAAGTCACACCTGTCTGTTCTAAAAGGAAGCGTGACTGGCTATTCTCCGCGGCGCGATTGATTTATCGGTGCACAAATACTCCTAAGAGCAGTAGTATAAATAGTAGTCTTACCAAATACAGCAGTTTCTTATTGATTCACAGTCTCAGCTCATTAGTAGCCATCAGTATAACGTACAACACGTACGTTTATTGGTATGTAATTAATGCCGTTCTAAGCTATTATTACTCCCGAAGGTCTAAGTAATTTTCGTTTTCAATCTGACCAGAATGAAAAAGTATACACACCTTCTGATCGATATTGTGTAAACGCCTCTGCAGTACGTAGTGGACTATGAACCTGTGAATGCTTTAGCGGCAATCCGTCCGTTGAATGGGGAAGTTTTATTCATATTGCACTACTCAGACAATCGACAGGCATGCGCCAGTGACATTTATCAGCCTGCAGCATGCCTCATGAACAGTAAATCTACCTAAATATTTCCCTAGCCCTAACAACTTGAGATAATGCAGCCAGGTGACGTGGCTGGCAACAGCCGATATTTCGACAGGTGCACACCCTGTCTTTTTCAAGGCACCAGATCAAAGAGAAAGTGCTGTGTAAGTAGATGTAAAACCTCGATTTGCAATGCGTATGCCGGAGTAGAATACACCGGGAACAACAGCGCCGCCACATAATCAAAGCTGTCCAGCGTTACTGATTGTTCAAAATAGTTCAAATGGCTCTGAGCACTATGGGACTTAACATCTGGGGTCATCAGTCCCCTAGAACGTAGGACTACTTAAACCTAACTAACCTAAGGCTATCACACACATCCATGCCCGAGGCAGGATTCGAACCTGCAACCGTAGCAGTTGCGCGGTTCCGGACTGAGCGCCTAGAACCGCTCGGCCACCGCGGCCAGCTACTGATTTTTGCCAATGGTTTTAATTACCTACGGGGCAGATGGCATTAACTCTTTTCCTCTGCTGTTTGGCTGGGAAGAGAGCTTGATTCCAAGTAGAATTAAAGCTAAAACCCGCGTCTCCATTTATAAGGACACTTGCCAATCTAATCTTAATTTCTTCCTTAATAGCACTGTCCCAATAGCTGGAATTGTATGTCGAAATCTCCGTGTTGTAATATTTTCATAGAATGATCAGTGCCAAGCCTCTTTTCTGTAATAGCGCATACGCTCGACTGTTGTAAGCGTATGCAACGCTTACCGTTGTAAGCGTATGTGACGCATACCGGAAGTCCACACATTGGTGCCAATGGTGGCACCAACATTGGCAAATGGTTTTGGAACAGATCCCACATACTGCAGCCTGCTTTCTATTGATTTCGTACAGAGCCAACGTAAGCATTTCTGACCGACAGATCGCGGCCGTTGCATTTGCAATTTTGAGTGTGAATAATGATATTTTGTCAGTGTGAAACAAAGGCCGTAAACGTGTAAAAGAAGACTGTAGGCAATGACTGTAACACCTAAATACAAATACTCAAGTACCAGACGAATTATTGCGTCGCATCCAGAAAAAGACATAAGATACATGCAGTGCGAAAAATCCCAGAAACATTTGTGTGTGTGAAATCTTATGGGACTTAATTGCTAAGGTCATCAGTCCCGAAGCTTACACACTACTTAACCTAAATCATCCGAAGGACAAACACACACACCCATGCCGGAGGAAGGACTCGATCCTCCACCGGACCAGCCTCACAGGAGCATTTGTAATCCACTAAATTTGGACAACAGTGTAAATTTATATTTAACTTTGACACAAACTGTGTTACGAGGATAAAATACGCAAATTCTGCCCCACGGGTCAGATACAATACGACGTAACGTATGTAGCCAGTCGATTATACAGCGTAGTTGTTGGGTGGTGGTAAGCGTATGAAATTAATATTTACGACACTACCTACCTAATGTAGCTTTACCCTGAGTTAATTTAACATGTGTTCATTATGCTGATCCAAACTTCCCAAAATGATTTCCCATGTACAAAAGCGTACCAAGATTGTGGTTCATGGAGTAACTTCGCTTTTTTACTTTGCATACAAAGGGATCCTTTTATAATTTCAAGTAAAAATTTAAAACAAGTAATTATCTGCTCTGTCAGTAATCCAAATTTTACAACATGAAAACATATTTTGTTTAAATTTCCAGAAACCAAAAGAACTATTACTGGAATAATGCGCATTGCAAATTATGTAAAACCGAATCACTTATTTTGTGACGCTATTCGCCGTGCGTTCCAGCCAGCAACTAAGTTTTCAATCACAATAACAACCTATGACCTCAAGCTCCCGGCGTTCCGAAAAAGTTAAAAACTAATGCAAGCCTTCATCAGGATTCTCAATAGTCACAAAATTGTCGAAATATCCTATAGCTTAAGGAATATGGCAAAAACGCAGATGAAACAAGCTTTGTTCCACATGTAAGCAAATACATCAATGTAAAGCACAGTTACAGAATATACAGGGTGTCCCAGCTATCTAGTCCACCCAAAATATCTCTGGAACAGTAACAGCTATTGGAAAACGACTTTCACCGGTATCAATGTAGGGCTGGGGCCCCATGAATGTACGTATTTGGAAACATTCTGAAACGAAAGCATATGTGTTTTTTAACACAAACGTATGTTTTTTTAAATGGATCTCGTATATTTTTTGTTCAGCAATCCATAGCATGACAAAGCACATACACAATGGCGTTGACTGCATCACAATATTCCCATTACATCCCGAAAAATTAAGACGCGAAGTTGACGCTTGAAACACCCGAGATGCGCTGCTAGCGCACGTCCTGAGGCTCAGGCGTGAACCCCATGCTGCCCGTAATCGCAATGTGATTGACATGCGTAATCACACTTCTATACTTATCTAGAGGTCCGAAACGAATAATACGGTCTGCTGCCATCCTGCATTAACGAGGTACGTTCCAGCAGGTATTTATTCCATAGACTAGGGGTGATGCGGATCTTTGACATATCTGTGTACCGCAACGTTAGTCACAAAGTTAACTTCGCTTATCGCTAATCCGTTACTAAAAAGGTAATGCCGTTCAACGTTAAAACTTTACTTTACGGTAGATCTAGCGCAAGTGACAGTTAATTATTCACTCGTAATAGTAAAATTCATGTTGGTGGTTTTAGTGAAACGAGCAAGTGGACTAAAAGTTTTACCGTTGTTTAGGTAAAAATGTTTTGATTTGGGAAGTTCAGGTAGGAAATAGAAGATGAATGTAAACATGTTTAACCAATTAGTTTTATTATCACATAATTATCAGTGTTATGTTTATCTAATGCGTTAAATGACAAATTGTTGCAAACAAATGTTTCTTAACATCACTGGGTAAAATGGCCCTTTGTAGAAACTTCCACTGTGATACCAGCACTACATACTAAACATAGCGTTCACATCTCATGCTCAAGGTGATGCCCATTGGCTTGCATACATAGGGTCACTCTGCGGATGAAGGACGCCCTACTTCGAGCTACTGTTTCCTCTTTGATGGCTGTACAAGCATCAATAATGCGTTGCTTCATGTCCTCTGGTGTTGTTGGTTCAAGTTGGTAAACAGCATCCTTCACTGCTCTCCAAAGAAAATAACCCAGCGGTGTAAGGTCCGGAGATCGGGCAGGCCACCTAACTGGGCCACCTCGTCCAATCCACCTACCAGGGAACTTACGGTTCAGAAGTCGTCGTGCTCGTAAGGCGTTATGTGCAGGGCATCCGTCATGCTGATACCACATGACCATTCTCCGGTTCAGAGGTACGGTGTCCAAGAGAACAGGAAGATTGTGTCGAATAAATCTGGAGTATTGTCTGCCATTTTGGATGCCATTTATAAAGAAAGGTCCGATAATGGTATCTCCAATAATCCGACACCAAACATTAACTTTCCACGGACGTTGATGCTCTACCTGACGGAGCCATTTTGGATTGCCTGCGGACCAATGATGCATATTCCTCATATTGACAATTCCTTTGTTGGAGAATGATGACTCGTCGGCAAAGAGAACATCTGCAAAAAAATTTCGATTAGTCAGAAGTTTTTGCTGAGCCCATCGACAAAATGTTACCCTATTGCGGAAGTCATTTCCATGAAGATCCTGGTGTAAATGAACATGGTAGGGATGAAATTTATGACGTTTAAGAATACGCTGTGCACTTGATTTCGACACACCAACCTCACGTTCAATTTGACGTGTGCTGATTTGAGGATTCACAGCTATGGTAGCGAGCACAGCAACTTCAGCACGTTCATCTGTGCGTGTTCTAGGACGATGTCGAGGTCTTGGATTTAAGCTTCCCATTTCAAGTAGACGAGATGTAAGACGACCAAACATCCGGTGCGAAGGCGATGGCTTGACAGGGAATCGTCTTCTGTACAGTCGTTCTGCCTGAACAGCAATTCGTCCACCTACAACAGGGTACAGTACAGGTATGAAGAGTAGGGTAGAAAACAGACATATTAATTTAATAATCATAATGTTCGCTAACAGTACTATCAACAAACAAGCAATCTCATAACGTATTTCCCGTCAACGTACATTCTCCATAGATCAGCAGCATTTCTACCATATCTTCGTGTGTGTACATTATACTGTCAGTATAAGTTCCACAACACAACTTTTATTCACAATGTGTACTACCTCCGTACCGTCACTAGATTACTCTGATGCACGACTGCACTGGCAAGCGGTGTACTGCATGCCAAAGCAACAACAAATTGGATGCTCGGAGAGTGGTGGAGTACAGGAGTTTGCATGGGTCGCAAATCATAAACAAGGCGAAGTGGTAACTGTGGCAGTAGTGGGAACTACGTTGGACACATGACTAGGTAGAGCCAGGCCCATCACGACGGGCATAATGGGTCGTATAACGCATTAAATAAACCTTATTTTGGGTGTGCAGCAAAAATAAGACAACCTGACGGGTGTACACCGATCGGTACTCGTTCATATTGTGTACGTAGATACGTAAAACGTGCAAGACGGAAACCATTATGTGCTTATGAGAGTTGATGGCGGCAGACCGTATAATTCGTTTCGGACCTCTTGATAAGTATAGAGGTGTGATTACACATGTCAATCACATCGCGATTACGGGCAGCATGGGGTTCACGCCTGAGCCTCAGGACGTGCGCTAGCAGCGCATCTCGGGTGTTTCAAGCGTCAACTTCGCGTCTCAATATCTCGGGATGTAATGGGAATATTGCGATGCAATTAACGCCATTGTGTATGTGCTTTGTCATGCTATGGACTGCTGAAGAAAAAATATAGGTGGTCCATTTAAAAAAACATAAGTTTGTGTTAAAAAACACATATGCTTTCGTTGTAGAATGTTCCGAAATATGTACATTCATGGGCCCCAGCCCTACATTGATACCGGTGAATGACGTTTTCCAATAGCTGTTACTGTTCCAGAGATATTTTGAGTGTACAAGATAGCTGGGACAATCTGTATATTCTGTAACTGTGCTTTACATTGATGTATTTGCTTACATGTGGAACAATGCTTGTTTCATCTGCGTTTTTGCCATATTCCTTAAGCTATACGATATTTCGACAATTTTGTGACTATTGAGAATCCTGATGAAGGCTTGCATAAGTTTTTAACTTTTTCGGAACGCCGGGAGCTTGAGGTCATAGGTTGTTATTGTGATTGAAAACTTACACTCCTGGAAATTGAAATAAGAACACCGTGAATTCATTGTCCCAGGAAGGGGAAACTTTATTGACACATTCCTGGGGTCAGATACATCACATGGTCACACTGACAGAACCACAGGCACATAGACACAGGCAACAGAGCATGCACAATGTCGGCACTAGTACAGTGTATATCCACCTTTCGCAGCAATGCAGGCTGCTATTCTCCCATGGAGACGATCGTAGAGATGCTGGATGTAGTCCTGTGGAACGGCTTGCCATGCCATTTCCACCTGGCGCCTCAGTTGGACCAGCGTTCGTGCTGGACGTGCAGACCGCGTCAGACGACGCTTCATCCAGTCCCAAACATGCTCAATGGGGGACAGATCCGGAGATCTTGCTGGCCAGGGTAGTTGACTTACACCTTCTAGAGCACGTTGGGTGGCACGGGATACATGCGGACGTGCATTGTCCTGTTGGAACAGCAAGTTCCCTTGCCGGTCTAGGAATGGTAGAACGATGGGTTCGATGACGGTTTGGATGTACCGTGCACTATTCAGTGTCCCCTCGACGATCACCAGTGGTGTACGGCCAGTGTAGGAGATCGCTCCCCACACCATGATGCCGGGTGTTGGCCCTGTGTGCCTTGGTCGTATGCAGTCCTGATTGTGGCGCTCACCTGCACGGCGCTAAACACGCATACGACCATCATTGGCACCAAGGCAGAAGCGACTCTCATCGCTGAAGACGACACGTCTCCATTCGTCCTTCCATTCACGCCTGTCGCAACACCACTGGCGGCGGCCTGCACGATGTTGGGGCGTGAGCGGAAGACGGCCTAACGGTGTGCGGGACCGCAGCCCAGCTTCATGGAGACGGTTGCGAATGGTCCTCGCCGATACCCCAGGAGCAACAGTGTCCCTAATTTGCTGGGAAGTGGCGGTGCGGTCCTCTACGGCACTGCGTAGGATCCTACGGTCTTGGCGTGCATCCGTGCGTCGCTGCGGTCCGGTCCCTGGTCGACTGGCACGTACACCTTCCGCCGACCACTGGCGACATCATCGATGTACTGTGGAGACCTCACGCCCCACGTGTTGAGCAATTCGGCGGTACGTCCACCCGGCCTTCCGCATGCCCACTATACGCCCTCGCTCAAAGTCCGTCAACTGCACATACGGTTCACGTCCACGCTGTCGCGGCATGCTACCAGTGTTAAAGACTGCGATGGAGCTCCGTATGCCACGGCAAACTGGCTGACACTGACGGCGGCGGTGCACAAATGCTGCGCAGCTAGCGCCATTCGACCGTCAACACCGCGGTTCCTGGTGTGTCCGCTGTGCCGTGCGTGTGATCATTGCTTGTACAGCCCTCCCGCAGTGTCCGGAGCAAGTATGGTGGGTCTGACACACCGGTGTCGATGTGTTCTTTTTTCCATTTCCAGGAGTGTAGTTGCTGGCTGGAATGCACGGCGAATAGCGTCACAAAATAAGTGATTCGGTTTTACAAAATTTGCAATGCGCATTATTCCAGTAATTGTTTTTTTGGTTTCTGGAAAATTAAGCAAAATATGTTTTCATGTTGGAAAATGTGGATTACTGACAGAGCAGATAGTTACTTGTTTTAAATTTTTACTTGAAATTATAAAAGGATCCCTTTGTATGCAAAGTAAAAAAGCGAAGTTACTCCATGAACCACAATCTTGGTACGCTTTTGTACATGGGAAGTCATTTTGGGAAGTTTGGATCAGCATAATGAACACATGTTAAATTAACTCAGGGTAAAACTACATTAGGTAGGTAGTGTCGTAAATATTAATTTCATACACTTACCACCACCCAACAACTACGCTGTAAATTCGACTGGCTACATACGTTACGTCGTATTGCATCTGACCCGTGGGGCAGAATTTGCGTATTTTATCCTCGTATCACAGTTCCAGACTGAGCGCCTAGAACCGCTCGGCCACAGCGGCCAGCTACTGATTGTTGCCAGTGGCTTTAGTTACCTACGGGGCAGATGGCATTAACTCTTTTCCTCTGCTGTTTGGCTGGGAAGAGAGCTTGATTCCAAGTAGAATTAATACCAAAACCCGCGTCTCCATTTACACTCCTGGAAATTGAAATAAGAACACCGTGAATTCATTGTCCCAGGAAGGTGAAACTTTATTGACACATTCCCGGGGTCAGATACATCACATGATCACACTGACAGAACCACAGGCACATAGACACAGGCAACAGAGCATGCACAATGTCGGCACTAGTACAGTGTATATCCACCTTTCGCAGCAATGTAGGCTGCTATTCTCCCTTGGAGACGATCGTAGAGATGCTGGATGTAGTTCTGTGGAACGGCTTGCCATGCCATTTCCACCTGGCGCCTCAGTTGGACCAGCGTTCGTGCTGGACGTGCAGACCGCGTGAGACGACGCTTCATCCAGTCCCAAACATGCTCAATGGGGGACAGATCCGGAGATCTTGCTGGCCAGGGTAGTTGACTTACACCTTCTAGAGCACGTTGGGTGGCACGGGATACATGCGGACGTGCATTGTCCTGTTGGAACAGCAAGTTCCCTTGCCGGTCTAGGAATGGTAGAACGATGGGTTCGATGACGGTTTGGATGTACCGTGCACTATTCAGTGTCCCCTCGACGATCACCAGTGGTGTACGGCCAGTGTAGGAGATCGCTCCCCACACCATGATGCCGGGTGTTGGCCCTGTGTGCCTCAGTCGTATGCAGTCCTGATTGTGGCGCTCACCTGCACGGCGCCAAAAACGCATACGACCATCATTGGCACCAAGGCAGAAGCGACTCTCATCGCTGAAGACGACACGTCTCCATTCGTCCCTCCATTCACGCCTGTCGCGACACCACTGGAGGCGGGCTGCAAGATGTTGGGGCGTGAGCGGAAGACGGCCTAACGGTGTGCGGGACCGTAGCCCAGCTTCATGGAGACGGTTGCGAATGGTGCTCGCCGATACCCCAGGAGCAACAGTGTCACTAATTTGCTGGGAAATGGCGGTGCGGTCCCCTACGGCACTGCGTAGGATCCTACGGTCTTGGCGTGCATCCGTGCGTCGCTGCGGTCCGGTCGCAGGTCGACGGGCACGTGCACCTTCCGCCGACCACTGACGACAACATCGATGTACTGTGGAGACCTCACGCCCCACGTCTTGAGCAATTCGGCGGTACGTCCACCCGACCTCCCGCATGCCCACTATACGCCCTCGCTCAAAGTCCGTCAACTGCACATACGGTTCACGTCCACACTGTCGCGGCATGCTACCAGTGTTAAAGACTGCGATGGAGCTCCGTATGCCACGGAAAACTGGCTGACACTGACGGCGGCGGTGCACAAATGCTGCGCAGCTAGCGCCATTCGACGGCCAACACCGCGGTTCCTGGTGTGTCCGCTGTGCCGTGCGTGTGATCATTGCTTGTACAGCCCTCTCGCAGTGTCCGGAGCAAGTATGGTGGGTCTGACACACCGGTGTCAATGTGTTCTTTTTTCCATTTCCAGGAGTGTATATGGACACTTGCTAATCTAATCTTAATTTCTTCCTTAATAGCACTCTCCCAATAGCTGGAATTGTATGTCGGAATCTCCGTGTTGTAATATTTTCATTGAATGATCAGTGCCAAGCCTCTTTTCTGTAATAGCGCATATGTTCGGCTGTTGTAAGCGTATGCAACGCTTACCGTTGTAAGCGTATGTGACGCTTACCGGAAGTCCACATATCGGTGCCAATGTTGGCACCAACATTGGCAAATGGTTTTGGAACAGATCCCACATACTGGAGCCTGCTTTCTATTGATTTCGTATAGAGCCAACGTAAGCATTTCTGACCGACAGATCGCGTCCGTTGCATTTGCAATTTTGATTTTAAATAATGATATTTTGTTAGTGTGAAACAAAGGCCGTAAACGTGTAAAAGAAGACTGTAGGCAATGACTGTAACACATAAATACAAATACTCCAGTACCAGACCAATTATTGCGTCGCATCCAGAAAAAGACATAAGATACATGCAGTGCAGAAAAATCCCAGAAACATTTGTGTGTGTGTGTGAAATCTTATGGGACTTAATTGCTAAGGTCATCAGTCCCTAAGTTTACACACTACCTAACCTAAATCATCCGAAGGACAAACACACACACCCATGCCGGAGGAAGGACTCGATCCTCCACCGGACCAGCCTCACAGGAGCATTTGTAATCCACTAAATTTGGACAACAGTGTAAATTTATATTTAACTTTGACACAAACTGTGTTACGAGGATAAAATACGCAAATTCTGCCGCACGGGTCAGAAACAATACGACTTAACGTATGTAGCCAGTCGAATATACAGCGTAGTTGTTGGGTGGTGGTAAGTGTATGAAATTAGTATTTACGACACTACCTACCTAATGTAGCTTTACCCTGAGTTAATTTAAAATGTGTTCATTATACTGATCCAAACTTCCCAAAATGACTTCCCATGTACAAAAGCGTACCAAGATTGTGCATCATGGAGTAACTTCGCTTTTTTACTTTGCATACAAAGGGATCCTTTTATAATTTCAAGAAAAAATTTAAAACAAGTAAGTATCTGCTATGTCAGTAATCCACATTTTCCAACATGAAATCATATTTTGTTTAAATTTCCAGAAACCAAAAAAACAATTACTGGAATAATGCGCATTGCAAATTATGTAAAACCGAATCACTTATTTTGTGACGCTATTCGCCGTGCATTCCAGCCAGCAACTAAGTTTTCAATCACAATAACAACCTATGACCTCAAGCTCCCGGCGTTCCGAAAAAGTTAAAAATTAATGCAAGCCTTCATCAGGATTCTCAATAGTCACAAAATTGTCGAAATATCGTATAGCTTAAGGAATATGGCAAAAACGCTGATGAAACAAGCTTTGTTCCACATGTAAGCAAATACATCAATGTAAAGCATAGTTACAGAATATACAGGGTGTCCCAGCTATCTTGTACACTCAAAATATCTCTGGAACAGTAACAGCTATTGGAAAACGACTTTCACCGGTATCAATGTAGGGCTGGGGCCCATGAATGTACATATTTGGAAACATTCTAAAACGAAAGCATATGTGTTTTTTAACACAAACTTATGTTTTTTTAAATGGACCTCCTATATTTTTTCTTGAGCAGTCCATAGCATGACAAAGCACATACACAATGGAGTTAATTGCATCGCAATATTCCCATTACATCCCGAGATATTGAAACGCGAAGTTGACGCTTGAAACACCCGACATGCGCTGCTAGCGCACGTCCTGAGGCTCAGGCGTGAACCCCATGCTGCCCGTAATCGCGATGTGATTGACAAGTGTAATCACACCTCCATACTTATCAAGAGGTCCGAAACGAATTATACGGTCTGCCGCCATCAACTCTCATATGCAGATAATGGTTTCCCTCTTGCACGTTTTACGTATCTACGTACACAATATGAACGAGTACCGATCGGTGTACACCCGTCAGGTTGTCTTATTTTTGCTGCACACCCAAAATAAGGTTTATTTAATGCGTTATACGACCCATTATGCCCGTCGTGATGGGCCTGGCTCTACCTAGTCATGCGTCCAACGTAGTTCCCACTACTGCCACAGTTACCACTTCGCCTTGTTTATGATTTGCGACCCATGCAAACTCCTGTACTCCACCACTCTCCGAGCATCCAATTTGTTGTTGCTTTGGCGTGCAGTACACCGCTTGCCAGTGCAGTCGTGCATCAGAGTAATCTAGTGACGGTACGGAGGTAGTACACATTGTGAATAAAAGTTGTGTTGTGGAACTTATACTGTACAGTATAATGTACACACACGAAGATATGGTAGAAATGCTGCTGATCTATGGAGAATGTACGTTGACGGGAAATACGTTATGAGATTGCTTGTTTGTTGATAGTACTGTTAGCGAACATTATGATTATTAAGTTAATATGTCTGTTTTCTACCCTACTCTACATACCTGTACTGTACCCTGTGTAAGTAGGCTGTTTATGTTTTCTCTATGTAAGTAGGCTGTTTATGTTTTCTCTATGTAAGTAGGCTGTTTATGTTTTCTCTATGTAAGTAGGCTGTTTAGGTTTTTTTATTGGTAACGCCACCTCTGTATGAAAATCACTGGCTGTGCTGTGTGCAGTCTGTGGCTGCTGTGCATTGTTGTAATTCTCGCCTTTGTAGTGTTAGGCAGCTGGCTGTGAACAGCGCGTAGCGTTGCGCAGTTGGAGGTGAGCTGCCAGCAGTGGTGGATGTGGGGAGAGAGATGGCGGAGATTTGTAATTTGTCATGAACTGCTATATTTATACATGATGATATCAAGGTAAATACATTGCTTGTTCTTTATTAATATCTTTCATTTGCTAACTATCCCTATCAGTAGTTAGTGCCTTCCATAGTTTGAATCTTCTATTTAGCTGGCAGTAGTGGCGCTAGCTGTATTGCAGTAGCTTGAGCAGCGAAGATTTTTGTGAGGTAAGTGATTTGTGAAAGGTATAGTTTAATGTTAGTCAGCGCCATTCTTTTGTAGGGAATTTTGAAAGTCAGATTGCGTTGCGCTAAAAATATTGTGTGTCAGGTTAAGCACAGTCATGTAGAATTGTTCAAAGGGGACGTTTCATATGGCGACCCTGCCAGGATACCTCACTGGAATCTTCTGATTTTTTTTCTTGTAGTTTGTGTATTTAGTGTAGCTTTTGTTTATTGCTAGCGCCTAATTATAGAGAGAATTTCCTTTGTAGTTGTAGTTTTTCATTGTTGTACAGTAAAACAGTTGTGGCATGCATGTAGATTTGCACCAAGTATTTCGCAGCTGCAATTAACTAGATATTATTTTCAGTGCTATTTTAATGTGTTCTCTTATTTTTGATCTTCAAATTGTGTTTTTCTGTGTTGTCGTGTGAAATACTATGATAATAATGGCGTGTGAAAAACGTAATACTAGGCTCCAAAGTAAACTGAGAAATGACAGTGAAAATGAAAGCAGTATGTTAGCGCCACCACGTGATGAATTAACTGATGTTCAAAGTAGTAATTTGGTAATTGCGCATAGGGAAATGGAGTGGGCTGCAAACAATGGTGTACACAGTGAAACAGGTAGTGAACAGGGAAGCATTATCGATCGATCGGTCGGCAGCAGATCGCCTCAGGAATCAGAAATAACAGGACACAATTTCGCAAATACTGTAGATTCAGGTTTTGGGTCATCACCGTTTTCTCAAATAAGTCAAGACACATTTTCTGCTTGTCAAAATGTGAATGTTGCCGGTGCAAATTCACTGCCGAAAAGCACTGAGGAACATGTTTCAGACACCAATGCATTGTTATTACAATTAATACAACAAATAGGACAAACACAGCAAAAGCTTCAAAAGTTAGACACACTGGAACAAAATCAGAGACAAACACAGCAACAGCTTCAAAAGTTAGACTCATTGGAACAAACTCTTGAACAAACGCGTGAAGATTTAACTACTGAGTTACATAACATTGAATCGAAATGTCAAAAAGTCTGTAATGACGTAAGAACTCAAATTTGTGAGCATTTCCAACCTATTTTTTCGTGTCATGAAAATGCATTACAGAATCACGAAGCAGCCATAAAAGAACTGCAAACTATTGTTCATGAAAATCACAACACCTTGCAAGCTAAAATTGACGCAGTTGCATCTACCGATTCGGTTACGCAACTTGCAAAAAGTCAAGAAAACTTAAAAGACACAGTAGATGCGATTTCAACACAAATGGACACTCTGAAACTTGGTTCAGAAAAACACACTGAGGAAATGTGTTCACTATCGGAGAAAGTAGCCGAACTTTCGGATCAGGTCACTAACTTATCTACAAAGGTAGATGATGATCTGAATAACACAACACCTGTAGCCTTCACTGACACTGAAGAGTATGTAGAAATTAGAAAATTCAAACAAAATCAAAATCAAATCAATACACAGTACAAAAGAGAAATCCGGGAAGTGCAAGATCAGTTGGCACAAGTAGTACAAGAATTACGTATTTCAGAGGACACTCGCGCCCCAATACGGGAAGAGGGACATAGAAATACGGAACAGCCACAAAATAATAACACAGCGCATTTCGGAAGTTATGAAAGAAATTGGCGAGGTGCACCGAATTTTGAAATGGAACCGCCGACACGACGTAACAATGACCGATATGCTACTCGCCGACACGATGATTTTGACTATAAGCTGTTCATTACTACACGTAAATTCAAAACATTTAAGAATTCTGGCAACGACATTCATCCACAAGCATGGCTCCATCAATTCTCGCATTGTTTTCCTCCCAACTGGTCGTTAGAACACAGATTAGAATTTATGTGTGGCTACTTAGAGAATGAACCAGCTGAAAGAATGCGATCGGTCATTCACGATTGTCACAGTGAAGGAGATTTTCATCATGCCTTCCTCTCAGCATATTGGTCTCAAGCTACACAAGACCGGGTAAAATATAGCATCACAATGATGAAACATTTCGAACAATCTGAATTTTCCAGTCTTGTGAAATATTTTGAAGATATGTTGCACAAGAATCAGTACCTGTCAAACCCATACAGCCCCTCAGAACTCATCCGCATTTGCTTAATCAAATTACCTGAACATTTTCGACACATTATTTTGGCAGGGCGTTGCAAAGACGACATTGAAGCATTTCAGGGACTGTTACAAGAACTGGAAATTGACACTGACAATCGCGGAACGCGAAAACAGGAACACAACAATTACAGGTCACTTCCGTCACAATTCCGTGACGACAGAAGCAATAACTGGACACGACAAGGCTATTCTTACAACGCAAATCGTGACCCAAACAGACACCACCCGTATGACAACCACTGGCAGAGTAATAGTTATAGAGAAAGATCGTATTTCCGTAGTAATGAATATGACAGAGATTACCTTAGAAACAGACAATATGGGAACCAGAATAATTATTATCAATGGAGGCAGAATAAATTCAGGCGCAACAGTTCGATGCACATTTACGATTCAGGGAGAAATTCTCCACCACGTGACCGACACGAAAGAAACTGTGTAAACTACCGACAAAACGACAGACCTGAATTCCATCAGAACTGGCGGGATTCGAACAGAGCAGGGCCTTCTCGTCAGAGTAAATTTGTAGAAGTTAGGTCTCCTAATCCCAATAACGACGCGCGCCAACAAAGAGACAGACAATGACTCGCACAGCAGGCAGCTGCGTGCGGCCGCTGGCTCAGGGAAAAATAACAAAGACGCTAGCCTTGAGAAAAGATTTAGCATTCTTTACCGATGTAAACAACATGATAATTGCTTTGAAGTTGAAAGTCTGTGAGTACTATGAAGAGTAAAGGATTGCACCACATTTCACATGTACAACCGTTTATTGAAAGATAATCTGCTTTTTAACTTAGTCTTTGTCATAAAATTTTTCGCTTCACATTACTAGTATGCTGTGTCAGACTTAAGAAACTGTTAACATTCAACAATGTTTGAAGTTAAATATCCAGTCAAGAACCAAGAGAACTTATTTAAACAGAAATTACGAATGCATTGTTATTGTGAACAGGAGACACAGTGTTATTGTGTGTGTACATTCTTGCTTGTTAGTTGCACGATTACGTAACGACTATCAGGCTTACATACTTAGGACACATACTGGTACTGCTAATGAGATTTTAATGCAACATTTTGGTTTACTTGAAAATACATTCTGGATTTAAAGTACTTTCTGTGAGATACCAGATGAGACAATAGTTTGTTTATGTGACAGCTACACGATTTTATCACGACGCTACTAATGAGTGACAATTTACAATGTTGATTTTGCGGTGTTTCTGTTTTATATCTGCACAGATTTCCGTATTATTCTGGAAAGTAAAACATGTTTTAGTAGTAACTTTTTTGGTATAGCAACAATGAGACAGCCTTTTTCGTGGCACAACAATACGTTACTGTACAGTACTTTCTTCATCACGCCAATAAGCATAATAACTACGATATCTATACGCAAAGCATTTCACTTTTGTTTATCATGAGGTAAGTACATTGACTTCTGCAGAACTTAGCTTTCGGAGGACGATAACTACGACACTTCCACACAGATTATGTTGCAACAAGACGCACATTTAGCGCTACAGTACATGTGTTTGAGTGATTAATTTTGTACTTAAATCATTTATTTTTATAGATATTTCAAGGACAATGATACAAAGGTTTTCCGTAATACATTTCATTCCATTGTTGTAATCTGTAACACCTGAGGGTATAATTACATTTATCCTCAGGGGGGTACACGCCTACTTTGTGTACCATGTGTGTGGCAACCACAAGGAACCCTAGCTAATATGGTATTTGCTTATACAACTTTACACATCGGTACCTTATTTCTCTAACACACAAATTACACAGCTATCTGATTATTTAACTGAGAGAGACAAACATTTATTTTACTACATCAGTGACACATGTTTACGCAATTACACAGCTGGATAACTTCACACTTATGAAACTGTATTTTGTCTGTACTTTGTAAACTGTTCATATTTTTTCGGAATCATTGTGATACTATGAGAGCTTTGAATGATGTATTTGGTATGAGATCATGATTTTTAAAGTACGTTTGAGGCAGCTGACAATTTTGACATGAGCAGAGAATTTTTTTTAGGTTTTGAAATTATTGCAGAAAGCTACGACGTTTTTGAGATTTGACTGAGGTGTTATGATATTTTTACGATGACGATGTGTATTATGCTGTTGAGGTGTGTTTATGATCAATAAGCTGATGCAATTATGATGAAATATTGAAGTGTCGTTGCAAGATTGACATGTCGACGAATATATATATGTGTAATAAGGTAAGGAGTAATGAGTAGTGGGACTTTGACTTAAGAAAAAGGATGTTGGAAACCAAGAATCGTACTTTAAGAGTTGTGAAATATGTGTATATGCGTGAATGTATCACAATGCTGGCGAAAATTTTTTGAACACTGTTATATTTACAGGATTTTTTTTCTACACATTTGTTAAGCATTTTCGACCTGTGAAATGTTTATATGAGACTGTCACTGTAGCGGAAACTGCTGTCGTAAATATGTCGGTAAGAAAGGTAAGTGACCGTGACGTAATGCGTTGCGAGCGGCCAGTTGTGCCAGTTGCCTGGAGGAGAAGCCATTATTGCGAGCCCTTTTCAGCGGCACAGGTGGAAGAGAAGGAAAAAGGGAGGCCATTAAACTCGCTGTTGACATTCCTTTGTAGAGGGCATCGCTAATGCGACACGCTCGTTACTTGGAAACATATGATTTTTGTAATGCGTTGTGGGCACACAGCTGTGTCAAACACCTGGAGAACAAGCCATTAGGGTGTGCCTTTCATCGCTAATGCGACACCCTCGTTACTTGAAAACATATGATTACTCGCACTTTGTGCTAATTACTGAAATGCTTATGAATTGATGGGAAATATTCGTACATCTGCACACCTGATTATGACAAGTGTCTTTCTCCGAGAGTTGAGTGCTACTGACTTACGAAATGCCACATGACTATTGAATGATATTTTTATGCTTTGCTTTTCATAGTTGCTTATTTCACTTGATATCTGGTTTCCAGCTGTGTTGCAGCATTGCTTTTATAAAATGAAATGCATTTGCTAATGTGAACACTTTCTGTCAACAGATCTATTAAATAATTATTTTATGATCCACATTCTTTAAAAAAGGAGCACTTGGAAAGGAAAGAACAATAAGAAGGAACTAGTAACAGTAACACATAATTTTCTTTTCAAGTACATGGTAATATTTTTTTTTTACAATAATTTGTTATGGTGCACCACTTTAATTACTTAGACATTAAGATGTGATTATACATTTCCCTTATCTGCATTGTTATCTTGTACTATTTTTTCTGCTTGAGCTATGTCATGTTTAGGTATAAGTTACTGCTGTTTGCCAGGCATAGTGTTACTGAATTTGACTTTGTGTTACTCTGCTAAGCCAGTTTTACTACTCATTTATTTTTATTTTTGCTGCACAGTGCCCTATATTAGTTGTAATATTGCAATTGCTTTGGCATTTGTATTTTTGTCATTGCTGCTTGTGTTATTTGTTATGTGATGCTGCATTGCCTCGTCCCTTAGTTTAGCATCTGAGCTCATTAGATTTAAGTTAGCTTAAGAGGGGGTAGCCTCTAAGAGAATGAGTTGCGATGAATTGGAAGAAATGCATTGAGAAAACAGGTTTAGGTAGGATTTTCTTGGAAATAAATGTTGAGGTAAGAAATGTGTGAACATATAAATACAGAAAGCATGCTTAGATAGAATTTTTTTGGTGGAAACAAAGGATGAAATAAGAGGAAAGATATATGAAGTTTTGGGTTGGACTGCAGTACCAAATGTTACACTGAAAACGAACCCTGTCCTTTCCTATTGGTGTTATCCCACTATGTGTTTGTGTACCCTTGAGTATTTGTTTTCTTCCTGTCTCTGTGTAGTTTCATAGAATTTTTTCTTCTTTTAATATTAAGCTACATTCACTATGATGAGGAATACTGTTATCCTCGAATATAATTGGCATTAATAATATGTTATTTAGTTTGTAAAGATGTTAGACATTATTAATTCTGTTCTGTTCAATGCTCATGTGTGAAGTTGATGTTTCAAAAGTTATTGTGACCCTTTATGTATGTACTCATGTCATAATTCCTGTAACACTGACGTATATGTCTATTTCTATTCTTTTGTAAAGCCTGTACTACAAATGTTATCTGTATTATTATGTTCTTTAATGATGTATTTTGTACCTTTGTAATTGTATTTTCATGTTGTAAATTTATAAAATTGTAATTATCACCAGTTCATGATATTATTAACTTGTAAGTTACATTTCACTGCACACGTTTCTGTTGGTCATAGTATATGGACAATATGTGAGAAGTAGGGACTGTTAGTGTTTGCACGTGTGTTAATAATTCAGCAAGGGACTGGATAACAGCATTGCTCGTTCTAAGGACAATTCCAAAAACTTTGTGAGTGCACAAGTGGTGGTTTATGGACTTGCTATATTCTCCGCAAGACTCTTTGATGGTGAATGTGCACCTGCACAATCGCAACAGATGGCTGCTGGCCATCTCTACAAGGACTACAGTGGGTCTGCACCTCTGGTGGCCCACCAATACCGTAATCTCTACCAGGACTACAGTGGGTCTGCTCTGTGATGACCTACCAATACTCTTCAAAACGTCGAATGACTCTGCTGTGGGTTTGCTCTGTTGTGGCCCATTACCTGTCAGCATGTCAAGAGTCAGCACTGTCTTTCCGCTGGAAGGCCAACACTACTTCTTCAAGACTGCATGGAAATCCACTACTTCTGTGTGCATTTTCTTTTACTGCTCAGACTTTGAGAAAAACACTGCTATTCTCCTGTTATGTACAATTAGGACTGTCTTTATGGACTGTGAGAAAATTTGAGCTTTTGACCAACATAATATCAATAAGTGTGTGCATTTGATTTCTTTGTTATTGTAATTATGAAAAATTTTATCAAATCATTATTGGCCACTGCCCAAAAAAAAAATTTGTAAAATTTTTTGTGGGGAGCATGGGGGCTATGTAAGTAGGCTGTTTATGTTTTCTCTATGTAAGTAGGCTGTTTATGTTTTCTGTATGTAAGTAGGCTGTTTATGTTTTCTCTATGTAAGTAGGCTGTTTAGGTTTTTTTATTGGTAACGCCACCTCTGTATGAAAATCACTGGCTGTGCTGTGTGCAGTCTGTGGCTGCTTTGCATTGTTGTAATTCTCGCCATTGTAGTGTTAGGCAGCTGGCTGTGAACAGCGCGTAGCGTTGCGCAGTTGGAGGTGAGCCGCCAGCAGTGGTGGATGTGGGGAGAGAGATGGCGGAGATTTGTTATTTGTCATGAACTGCTATATTTATACATGATGATATCAAGGTAAATACATTGCTTGTTCTCTATTAATATCTTTCATTTGCTAACTATCCCTATCAGTAGTTAGTGCCTTCCATAGTTTGAATCTTCTATTTAGCTGGCAGTAGTGGCGCTCGCTGTATTGCAGTAGCTTGAGCAGCGAAGATTTTTGTGAGGTAAGTGATTTGTGAAAGGTATAGCTTAATGTTAGTCAGGGCCATTCTTTTGTAGGGAATTTTGAAAGTCAGATTGCGTTGCGCTAAAAATATTGTGTGTCAGGTTAAGCACAGTCATGTAGAATTGTTCAAAGGGGTCGTTTCACCTGTTGTAGGTGGACGAATTGCTGTTCAGGCAGAACGACTGTACAGAAGACGATTCCCTGACAAGCCATCGCCTTCGCACCGGATGTTTGGTCGTCTCACATCTCGTCTACGTGAAACGGGAAGCTTAAATCCAAGACCTCGACATCGTCCTAGAACACGCACAGATGAACGTGCTGAAGTTGCTGTGCTCGCTACCATAGCTGTGAATCCTCAAACCAGCACACGTCAAATTGAGCGTGAGGTTGGTGTGTCGAAATCAAGTGCACAGCGTATTCTTAAACGTCATAGATTTCATCCCTACCATGTTCATTTACACCAGGATCTTCATGGAAATGACTTCCGCAGTAGGGTAACATTTTGTCGGTGGGCTCAGCAAAAACTTCTGACTAATCCAAATTTTTTTGCAGATGTTCTCTTTGCCGACGAGTCATCATTCTCCAACAAAGGAATTGTCAATATGAGGAATATGCATTATTGGTCCGCAGGCAATCCAAAATGGCTCCGTCAGGTAGAGCATCAACGTCCGTGGAAAGTTAATGTTTGGTGTCTGATTATTGGAGATACCATTATCGGACCTTTCTTTATAAATGGCATCCAAAATGGCAGACAATACTCCAGATTTATTCGGCACAATCTTCCTGTTCTCTTGGACACCGTACCTCTGAACCGGAGAATGGTCATGTGGTATCAGCATGACGGATGCCCTGCACTTAACGCCTTACGAGCACGACGACTTCTGAACCGTAAGTTCCCTGGTAGGTGGATTGGACGAGGTGGCCCAGTTAGGTGGCCTGCCCGATCTCCGGACCTTACACCGCTGGATTATTTTCTTTGGAGAGCAGTGAAGGATGCTGTTTACCAACATGAACCAACAACACCAGAGGACATGAAGCAACGCATTATTGATGCTTGTACAGCCATCAAAGAGGAAACAGTAGCTCGAAGTAGGGCGTCCTTCATCCGCAGAGTGACCCTATGTATGCAAGCCAATGGGCATCACCTTGAGCATGAGATGTGAACGCTATGTTTAGTATGTAGTGCTGGTATCACAGTGGAAGTTTCTACAAAGGGCCATTTTACCCAGTGATGTTAAGAAACATTTGTTTGCAACAATTTGTCATTTAACGCATTAGATAAACATAACACTGATAATTATGTGATAATAAAACTAATTGGTTAAACATGTTTACATTCACCTTCTATTTCCTACCTGAACTTCCCAAATCAAAACATTTTTACCTAAACAACGGTAAAACTTTTAGTCCACTTGCTCGTTTCACTAAAACCACCAACATGAATTTTACTATTACGAGTGAATAATTAACTGTCACTTGCGCTAGATCTACCGTAAAGTAAAGTTTTAAGGTTGAACGGCATTACCTTTTTAGTAACGGATTAACGATAAGCGAAGTTAACTTTATGACTAACGTTGCGGTACACAGATATGTCAAAGATCCGCATCACCCCTAGTCTATGGAATAAATACCTGCTGGAATGTACCTCGCTAATGCAGGATGGCAGCAGACCGTATTATTCGTTTCGGACCTCTCGATAAGTATAGAAGTGTGATTACGCATGTCAATCACATTGCGATTACGGGCAGCATGGGGTTCACGCCTGAGCCTCAGGACGTGCGCTAGCAGCGCATCTCGGGTGTTTCAAGCGTCAACTTCGCGTCTTAATTTTTCGGGATGTAATGGGAATATTGCGATGCCGCCAACGCCATTGTGTATGTGCTTTGTCATGCTATGGATTGCTGAAGAAAAAATATAGGAGATCCATTTTAAAAAACATAAGTTTGTGTTAAAAAACACATATGCTTTCGTTTCGGAATGTTTCCGAATATGTACATTCATGGGACCTCAGCCCTACATTGATACCGGTGAAAGTCGTTTTCCAATAGCTGTTACTGTTCCAGAGATATTTTGGGTGGACAAGATAGGTGGGACTCCTTGTATATAAAATATATTCACCAACAATCAGTCCTGTCTTAGACATCTGCATGTGTTTATACCTTAACAGCTGCGGTTTCCAAAAGCGATTCAGAAACTGTGTTACTCTTTGGGTGCCATGTATCCGCAGTGATATTGCAACTTTTGTGATTCCTCGTAGTAGGAGTCCACAAGCACATTTTTTGCTAATAAAGTTCACAAAACTGAAAAACTTGCATGCCACTGCACTTTTCCTGAGTGAATGTGTTTTCAAATATCCAACCTAGAAGTAAAAGCGATAGACAAACTCGGGTTTCGAAATGATAGCCAAAACACACAACGTTGGTACCACTGTGAGATCGATATATCGGTATTCGTCCAACACCCTTTCATGGTCGTTCGAAATGCCGACAAGCAACGGAGCCGTACCAACGTCGGGCCTCAGTAGCCGGTCCTCCACGGTCGTGATGGTTTGACCGATGTGCGACATGCCATAACTGCACAGGGTACGGTAGAGGCCCACTTTACGCAAACAAAGATCATCCACTATACATCCTAAAACGCACCAAAGTTAGATGGTGGTCGAAAGACACGTTTCTGACCATGTTTTCGCTGAATACGATCAGTACTGTTCGAAATCCTGCCTGTGTAAGGCGAAAAGGTCGTAGACTTTGGTGCCACCTCGGTATGATCATCACTCGCACAGTGCAGTGTTGGTCGGTAGCGCAACGCGCTTCATATCTGTCTTCCACTACAACCATTTTGGCGAAAGGTCACTGCAAGGCGGGCTAACTCAGATGGAAAACTTTCAGGGTCGGAGACGACGTTGGCCCTTTGGACCAAGGTACGAAGCACCCCGTTACACCGAGCTGGATTGTGACGACTATGACACTTCTCTAGCCGTCTGTATTGACCCGATACAGCCACAACATTTCTGCTGTTGCCCAAAACGGAATTACCGCATGTCTCTACCATTCAGTGGATCGCGCTATTTTTTTTTTTTTTCTTAGTCGTGTTTCGCACTTGAATTTCAGTGCGGGCTTGTGCGGCAGACATGTGCCTGCAAACGGACAAATTTCTAACTTTCGTTTTCGAGTTGACAGTCAAAACATCGTGAATAGCCCTCTTATATGCCTTTGCAAAATGGTTCAAATGGCTCTAAGCACTATGGGACTTAACATCTGAGGTTATCAGTCCCCTAGACTTCGAACTACTTAAACCTAATCAACCTAAGGACATTACACACATCCATGCCCGAGGCAGGATTCGAACCTGCGACCGTAGCAGCAGCGCGGTTCCGGACTGAAGCGCCTAGAACCGCTCGGTCACAGCGGATGCCTTTGAAAGTGCCATAATGTCAGTTATTCAGGGTGGACAGAAACATTCTGAAAAGCTGGTAAGCGTGTTGCATGATATGCAGTGCTGAGAAATAATAGTTGAACCGGGTGACCGCTACGGTCGCAGGTTCGAACTCTGCCTCGGGCATGGATGTGTGTGGTCTCCTTAGGTCAGTTAGGTTTAATTAGTTCTAAGTTCTAGGCGACTGATGACATCAGAAGTTAAGTCGCATAGTGCTCAGAGCCAGCCAAATAATAGTTAAGAAAAAAAATCGATACGTTGCGCCGTTTATAAGTTAATTAGCATTAAAGTTACAGTTCAATTCTTTTACCTTGGCGGTTCGCGCGTGCCCGCCCAGACGCGGGAGATTGCTGCGTTGCCAGTTGTACGTGCCAAGAGAAGCAGCGCCATAGTATAGTATGGTTCGCAAACTTTATCATTCGATTTCACAAAAACTATTTGGCCAAAAAATTTGATTTTTAGACATACTCTTGACTGATACCTTCCCCCCATTAATGACTTAATTTTGGTTCGATGTTCAACGCGTTATTGTGCAGCATTAGATGTAGTAAACCATTGCACGAAATTTTGAAGAGTTTGCAGAAGTAAAAGTCCATAGCGTGTACTTTCCGTATGGTCGATTTTAGTTGCCGTAAGAAATTTCAAAAAATTACATTCAAACGAATAAAATTCATGAAGTAAGACACTTCGATATTGTTTTAAATAAAGAAAATATTAAGCATCGATCAAGGCTTGAACTCAGAACCTTTCGCTGAGCAGCCATACACTTAAACCATTATGCTAATGCAGCTCGTCATTCAATATATTTCCTGGAGGGCTTTAAAATATCACTCAAAACACTGACAAACACTGTTGGTATGATTATGAATTACTCACGTTTCGTCGAAGTACAATAGGAAATAAACAATTACCGCTGTTCTTTATTGCAAAAAAGCGGTTAGTGAGAATGGTACAAATACCTTGCCTTGCTATCGCCTGAATTAGGAGGCTTATTGCTTGTTTGGTTTAATTAATTAATAGAATATGAAGCAATTGGTTTAAAGAATGCTTTTTCCAAACTTTCTATAAAAGTAAGTCTGCTGTCAAGACATTGCTTTTATTCAATTACTTTATTTATCACTGAACATTTCTAAAACTGAAGACTCTCGTCCGTGCTCTGCACTGCAGTCGAGCTCTGGCATTGTCGTTCTCTGTTCATTGGATGACTGTGTTTTGTGACGTCAGATGCGCAGAACGAACCTAAACTCGGCCGCCGTTATAAATGACGCCAGATTCAATTAGCGTCAGTTCTGCGCATTTGTGAGCACGAGGCTGCTCAGCCTTTGAATCGGGTTCGAGCCTAACTACCGTCCCGTGCTCTCTTTTTGTATCGCTCTCTTCTTCGGTTTCAGGTAACTAATCGATGTAAACGTTTGGAAGCACCGTCTCTGGCGGGCCGCTTATACAGGGTGAGTCAGGAGGAAAGGTACATGCATTTAGCGGTGATAGTATTAGTGATTGTGAACAAAAAATACTTCATATGGACGTATGCCCTATTCCGAATGGTTTTTGAGATAGAACACATGTAATATCTCTTTTGTACTTTTTTCTTGAATAACTACAAAACCGCACCCTCCAGCGAAAACGTGTCGCAGTACAGAATTAAACTATATTAAATTTATTAAAAAATGATCCTATTCATTTTTTTTCTCTAGAGCTAATGGTTTTTGCGAAGAGAGCGCAGGAGAGACGCTCAGTAGCTCGATAGGGGCTTTTGTTGAAGTTTGGAGAACATACGTTCACCGAGGAGTCAAGCAGTATATTGCTCCCTCCTACGTATATCTCGCGAAGAGACCATGAGGATAAAATCAGAGAGATTAGAGCCCACACAGAGGCATACCGACACTCCTTCTTTCCACGAACAACACGATACTGGAATAGAAGGGAGAACCGATAGGGGTACTCAAGGTACCCTCCACCACACACCGTCAGATGGCTTGTGGAGTATGGATGTAGATGTAGATGTAGATCTAGAATGTTGAAAAACTCGCTCGACACGCATGCGCTGTAGCTTACGTAGTGTTTGTTGGCCAATTTGGGGTAGGATATTGAGGTAGCAAGTTGAGACGAACAGTTTGATACGTGACACTTGTGGTCTATCAAATCGGGAAACTACCTCAAGGGCAGCCGAAGAAGATATAATTAACGCTCTTGAGCTGCTAACAGTCGCCATATGGAGATGGTACCAGCCAGATGTAGATGTAGATCTAGAATGTTGAAAAACTCGCTCGACACGCATGCGCTGTAGCTTACGTAGTGTTTGATGGCCAATTTGGGGTAGGATATTGAGGTAGCAAGTTGAGACGAACAGTTTGATACGTGACACTTGTGGTCTATCAAGTCGGGAAACTACCTCAAGGGCAGCCGAAGAAGATATAATTAACGTTCTTGAGCTGCTAACAGTCGCCATATGGAGATGATACCAGCCAGATGTAGATGTAGATCTAGAATGTTGAAAAACTCGCTCGACACGCATGCGATGTAGCTTACGTAGTGTTTGTTGGCCAATTTGGGGTAGGATATTGAGGTAGCAAGTTGAGACGAACAGTTTGATACGTGACACTTGTGGTCTATCAAGTCGGGAAACTACCTCAAGGGCAGCCGAAGAAGATATAATTAACGTTCTTGAGCTGCGAACAGTGGCCATATGGAGATGGTACCAGCCAGATGTAGATGTAGATCTAGAATGTTGAAAAACTCGCTCGACACGCATGCGATGTAGCTTACGTAGTGTTTGTTGGCCAATTTGGGGTAGGATATTGAGGTAGCAAGTTGAGACGAACAGTTTGATACGTGACACTTGTGGTCTATCAAGTCGGGAAACTACCTCAAGGGCAGCCGAAGAAGATATAATTAACGTTCTTGAGCTGCCAACAGTCGCCATATGGAGATGGTACCAGCCAGAGTCCATGTGGTTGTCATCGGTGACAGCTGTGGTTGAATTTTAATAATCCTTCCAAACAGTCTCCCATTACCTACGCCAGTTGACTTATAATTCAGAGGCTACTTTTCATCCTACCATTGGGCCTTCGGTGGCTGCGGGTGGATTTGTTCTTATCAAGTGCCCTAGTGCAGATCTTTGGTCTCTCTGTAAGGTTTGGTGGTCAGAACAACAACTGTGTAAGCTGTAAATAACTTTGGTTTACTGTTGCAATCTTATCACAGAAATACACGCATTTACATAGTTTACAAGATGACAATGTTACACTAGTTGTGAAATGAATGCATGTCGTCTTCAGAACGTGAAATAATCCTAAACATCACAAAATTATTATTACGAATACATCATGATGTTCACAAGTACTACCTTAAATTATCTGATTCCGGTTCAAAATTCGATACTGTTTAGGAAGACAATCAAGTCTAGGAGGATGGTTAGTTTTGCGACAAGTTGAGCAAAAGATTACCGAGGTCGCTCGTGTTTATAGTGGACGCAAGCTGGTGAATAAACTAGTTTACACCTCTGTGTGTGGTATTTACCATAGCTGCGATGAGTTGTCATCTGCATGGCTGCTCTCATCCTCTGCAAATTCCTGTAAAAACTGATTAAGTCTGTAACCTCCCCACAAAATTTAATAGCCAAGTGTAACCTCCGCACAAAATATATTAAAGTAAATAATATGAATAATATTCTATTTTAGTGTAACCTCACCACAAAATTCATTCACGTTTTGCGTAACTTCAAAACAGAAAAATTCCTAAACCTCTCAACAGTAAAAATTTATAATTACGTCGTTCACATTAAGTGTAACGTCCCAATAAAAAATAAATTCAGTAACCTGGTAATAATAGAATGTAACTAACCTCTCAATTAAATTGTCGCTCACTTATGACTTTTCAATAATTCACTGTGAATTTAACCTGGTAAATTTTTGGACAACAGCAGTGCTGCGTCATGGCCCTGAAAGATCATTCTGAGTAAAAAAGGGAAAAATTCTTACCTCAATGAAGTCGCCGGATATATCTGCTCTTACAATAAATTTTTCCGGCACAGCTCAGTGCAATGCTGGCCGACCTATCTGTCATTTATGAAAGGATGCAACTGATTTTTCTATTGCAATAATCGGGATGATCATGGATGGGAGAAATTGGTAAATTCTTTAAATTGAAATGAATGTTTGTTAAAAGTTACTTTTTATGAGGAAGATTATTATTACGAGAGTTTTAAAACATTTACATGCGACTTGAGATAACATTACTAAATATGCGCGAGGCTGCTTTTTACCTTATACAATAATACTCAGGCTCCGGCATCGCTGCACCGCGACCGGGCCAGCCAACATGATACACCATACCAGACCAGAGCAGACTCCAGACTAGCAACAACTTACTGCTACAGCTACACAGTTCCTACTGCAGTCAACACTGCTCTCTGGTCAGAGACCTTGGATATTGCAGGCAGCGCATGAGCAATACATCGAAATTACATCTGCTCGGACCTCTTACATAACGCTCCACTGGGGGGGCAAACATTTGGCAGCGATGGTGAGTCAATTGGACTTGCCATGAGCTACAAATTTTTCTAAAATCTACTTAATTAACTAAGTTTACAGTCACAGAGTATATATATATATATATATATATATATATATATATATATATATGTGCAGAACATGAAATGAAATAGAGTGCACATGCACTGAGTACAGAACATATCAAGCAATGACAAATTGTATATGCAATGAGTACAAAACACATTAACAAATGACATAAAGTGCACACGCACTGTATATATTTTTTTACCATTTTACAAGAACTAGGAAACGCAATGAGTACAAAACATATTAATAAATGACATAAAGTGCACACGCACTGTATATATATTTTTTTGCCATTTTACAAGAACTAGGATACTCAATAAGTACAAAAGATATTAACAAATGGCCTAAAGTGCACACGCACTGTATATATATACAGGGCTATTACAAATGATTGAAGCCATTTCATAAATTCACTGTAGCTCCATTCATTGACATATGGTCATGACACACTACAGATACGTAGAAAAACTCATAAAGTTTTGTTCGACTGAAGCCGCACTTCAGGTTTCTGCCGCCAGAGCGCTCGAGAGCGCAGTGAGACAAAATGGCGACAGGAGCTGAGAAAGCGTATGTCGTGCTTGAAATGCACTCACATCAGTCAATCATAACAGTGCAACGACACTTCAGGACGAAGTTCAACAAAGATCCACCAACTGCTAACTCCAATCGGCGATGGTATGCGCAGTTTAAAGCTTCTGGATGCCTCTGTAAGGGGAAATAAACGGGTCGGCCTGCAGTGAGCGAAGAAACGGTTGTACACGTGAGGGCAAGTTTCATGCGTAGCCCGCGGAAGTCGACGAATAAAGCAAGCAGGGAGCTAAACGTACCACAGTCGACGGTTTGGAAAATCTTACGGAAAAGGCTAAAGCAGAAGCATTTCTTAAACAGGAGATCGGAAAACCGATGGATCGGTCGTGGTGGAGATCATGATCAACAATTTATGTCATGGCCTCCACGCTCTCCCGACTTAACCCCATGCGATTTCTTTCTGTGGGGTTATGTGAAAGATTCAGTGTTTAAACCTCCTCTACCAAGAAACGTGCCAGAACTGCGAGCTCGAATCAACCATGCTTTCGAACTCAATGATGGGGATATGCTGCGCCGAGTGTGGGAGGAACTTGATTATCGACTTGATGTCTGCCGAATCACTAAAGGGGCACATATCGAATATTGGCGAATGCCAAAAAAAATTTTTGAGTTTTTGTATGTGTGTGCAAAGCATTGTGAAAATATCTCAAATAATAAAGTTATTGTAGAGCTGTGAAATCGCTTCAATCATTTGTAATAACACTGTATTTATATATTTTTACCATTTTACAAGAACTTGGATACGCAATGAGTACAAAACATATTAATAAATGACATAAAGTGCACACGCACTGTATATAATTTTTTTACCATTTTACAAGAACTAGGATACGCAATGAGTGCAAAACATATTAACAAATGACATAAAGTGCACACACACTATATATATATTTGTTACCATTTTACAAGAAGTAGGGTACGCAATGAGTACAAAACATATTAATAAATGACATAAAGTGCATACGCACTGTATATATTTTTTTACCATTTTACAAGAACTAGGAAAGGAAAGGGAAGGATTGCATCATGGTTGTAGCACAGTAGGTTGCACGTAGCTGCACTGAAAGTCCATATCTTTCTACAGAAGCACAACACCAAGTGAGACAATCTGAAGTTCTCTTCCTTGAAGTATTAATCAGTGTAGCCAAGAGACTGAAATGTCGTATTAATATTCAATGTTATCATTTTGGTGGTACATTAGGTACACCAAACAGTGGGACCATAATAACATCTCCATCGTTCAAGGTGGTGGACAGCATGATGTGTCAACACCACATTCTTGTAAGGTACACCAACGTAGAATTAGTGCAAAAACCAAATATAGTGCTCCATGATCATGAGGATAGACAGGACAAACGGATATTGTGGTAATTTCTGGTAATTCGCTCAGAAGGTGAAGGACATTAAGTCTTATGCTAGTCATCATAGAGAATTACACTAGTCTGTTAACCGATTTGAGTAATTGTTGGCACTCATTGCCTAGTTACTAAACACTTCTGTACTATGTATGGAGTATTACAGAACATCATTCATAAGTCATCTGATTACACTAAGTATTGGCACTCATTGGCCAGTTACAAACCATATTTATGCATTGTTCAGAAATCATCATTCAAAACTAGAGTTAATTAATGGCATAGTATTTACATATTTCATCTAATTATAGTAATCATTGGCACTCATTGGCCAGTTACTAAACGTTTATATGCATTATTCATAAGTGACCATTCAAAACATGAGCTAATGAGTGTAGCATCAAGCTACTGGTATTCATATATAATAGCATGTAAGTGACATAAGACAAATTTAAAGTATAAGAAACAGTGGCATTCATTGGCCAGTTAGAAAGTTTTCATATAGTTTTATAAAACATTATTCAGTATTATTCAGAAGTCATCATTCAAAATGAGAGTTAATTATTGGCATAGCATCTATAGAGTATAACAAAAATATTATTTACAGAAATTATTGGCATAGCATTTATGCATTATTACCAAACATCATTCAGTATTACTCAGAACTCATCATTCAAGTGACATAGGACATATTTAAAATGTAACACACTGTAACTATTACTCAAGGTCTGTGTTCCAATAATACATAGATATAATGGATTCAATACATCTGACAAATCTGCATTATATTTAGTACTATCAATACCTCTTAAACCAGTAGCATTATTTGGGACTGGTAATATATTTTTTTGTGCCAGCAATACATTGCGTTGGGATCGATAATTAATTGCTGGGAGATGAAAATATTTCCTTTTGACTTATTGCTGCAAATAACGATCAATAACGCCATTCGTCATGAGTCAGCTGTAGCAATGTTATGAACAAGTAGAGTATATGTGATCACATTCATGAATGAAACACACAAATGGGTAAAAAAAATGCAAGTACTAGAACAGGTTTTATGACTAACTGCTTATAGCACATTAATTTCATGAATAGCTTCTCCTGGAAAAAATACAAAATGGATTATTAAGCTGAAAGAAGAAACGCATATTATACTGAAAAGTAGTGAACTTCGAATTAACAGGTAATGAAACGTGTACTCAATATGTATGTACTCTAGCTGTCCTTTCCTAAACATTCAGTCATTATACCATGCGACATAAGACACACCATCAAAACGAACTGCAACAAATACTTAAATAACTACATAGCATTTCTTAACTAACAGTAAATATATAAACTTCATCATTATGCTCATCTGCAAAGAAAAACTTCATTATTCATATTACCATAACATCATTACTATCATCACCTGCAAAGAAAAACTTCATTGTTCATATTAGCATATTCTTCATATAAGTATTCATCATCATTCATTATCATCTGCAAAAAAGACACTTCATTATTCATATTACCATTTACTTCATACAACTATTCATAGTATAGAGTTTCTTATTTCTAGCATATTTCATCACTAAAACTAAGATGTGTAGTTCTGTCTGACAGCCTGCATCAATCGCCTCGTATTCTGAAAGAAAAAAATAGGTGAGACTGCTATCATACGATGTGTATAGTATATTTTTGTTAATGGTTGTTAATTCTGATCCATTTACTCTTCATGACGAGGTATTGCATTTTATTTGTTCATTCAGAAGGTGAAATTCCCATTTCATAGTAATCCACTGTGGTTTGTTTATTTATTTGTTTTACACGTTATTGCTTTCTGAAAATGATGAGTAAGGATTAATATATTGCATTTAAATCATATACCCATTAAATGAAAACTTGTTTCTAGTGATATAATTAAGCACACAGCATAGCATGACAGAAAACGTATTATGTCAAAAACATAGCGAGTGTTCAGGTGCAAAAATGTACTCACAGTTTCATAATTTAGTACCAAAAATGTAAAATAGTCAAGATATTGAGATATCATAAGTAAAAATGTTAAAGTCAACTGGTGTTTGTTATATCTTAAAGACTTCGTAGTGCATACAAACAAAAATTCTACTTTCGGTAGGAAAACAATCATACATACACAAAAAATGGAAAATGTGCACGGTCTGATATATAACGACCAGAAAAGCGACCTGCTAACCTTACCTTGCCTGGCACTTGCCAAGAAAAAATATGATAATCATCAGTAATTGCTCATATAAATATAATTCCATAAGTGATCATATAAAAATCAGGAAATGGCATTACAGTGTGATAAATCATAAAGTATGTTCATTCAATAAAGGGTTTAATATTGGAGACATGGTGATTGCCTTTACTTTTTCTGGTTCTCAGAGTTTCGACGTGTACTACATTGGGGTGAGGAATGCTGCGAATTCTGTATGGACCTGCGTATAGAAGCTCAAATTTACTGCATCTACTCTTTCCTCTGTTGGATAAATAATGTGTGCATACTAATATCTTCTGTCCAATGTGAAAGTCACGGCGTGTACAAACCTGTTTTTGCTGTCTTCTCCGGCGCTCTGCGGCACGTTTGATGTTGTTCAGCGCAATGTCAATTATTTCAAGGTGTCGTAGTCGACGAGATGTAGGAAAGGATACTAATTCTTTAATTTTATTAGGTGGTTCAACATTTTTCAGTATAACAGTCGGAGGTAGCATAGTAGATTCATTTGATGTGGAATTAATTACATCCTGGAATGACAGTATGTGTGTATCCCAATCAATATGTTTTTTATGGCAGTATATTCTACATAGTTTACCAATTCCTTTCAATAGTCGTTCACAAGGGTTCGAAGAAGCGTGATACTTGGATATATAGATCGGAGAAATGTTTCTAGCTCGTAACATACGTGTCCATATAGCAGATCGAAACTGTGGTCCATTGTCGGAAATTACTTTCAATAGATGCCCTATATGAAATAGAAAATGTTTTACAAACGCATTCGAAACAGATTTAGCAGTAGCTTTGCGTAATGGAGTGAAGGTAACAAATTTCGAAGTGAGTTCAACAGCGACAAAGATGTAACAAAAACCTCTATTAGATCTGGGAATCGGACCAAAAATGTCTACAGCGGTAATGTGTCTCAATTTAACAGGTACAATGGGATGTAACGGAGGAATATCTGAAGTCGTGTCTGACTTAGTTTTCTGGCAGATTTTACATGACGCTAAAACTCGTCGAATACGTTTCTCCATGTTGGCAAAATAACAGTTCTGTCTCAGTATAAGAAAACGTTTTCTGGTTCCATAATGTGCGTAACTTAAATGAGTATACCAAATTAATTTGTTAACAAGCTCGTCAGGAATACATAGTAACCAATTGTTGCTGTCAGGGCGAGAGCGGCGAAACAGAATATTATTGCGTACAGTGTAATGGTTTCTGATGGTAACATTATTCCTATCTTGCCAAAGGTGTTTAATTTCTTTCCATACGTTGTCTTTACTCTGCTCTTGTGCTATATCTTGTAATGATGCCGAAATGAAATTTTCAAATGCAACTTGTTGAATATACATGACGCTAAAATTTGCTTGGCAGAAGTTGGTTGCGATGTCTTGCTGATTGTTGCTGAGAGAATGGAATAGTGCGTCTGCTACAATATTTTACGTACCGGGAATATGAACAATTGTAAAATTAAATTCCTGTAAATTAAGTTTCCATCTGCTTAATCTGTCGTGTGTAAATTTTGCTGAAAGTGAAAACTGGATAGCTCTATGATCTGTGTAAACGTTCGTATGTCTTCCATAAAGAATATGCTGAAATCTCGTAAATGCCCATACAACACATAATGTTTCAAATTCTGTAACAGAATAATTGCGTTCAGCAGCTGACAGAATGCGACTCGCAAAGGCAATGTTTTTAATTACTGTAGTACCGTCTTCTTCAATTTCCTGAAAAATGTGTACGCCTAAAGCGGTGTTAGAACTGTCGGTGGAAATGGAAAAATTTGTAGTAAGATCTGGGTGTGATAAAAGAGGTGCGTTCAACAAAGCTTGTTTTAGATTGACAAATTCAAAATGTGCTTGGCTATCCCAGGACCAAATAGTGTTTTTACCCGTCAACTGACATAATCTAGGGGTGTCTAAAGCAGAGTAATGAATAAATTTACGAAAAAAGTTAATTAAACCCAAAAAGCTGCGTAGTTGTTTCTTCGTCGTAGGTACAGTAATGTCACGTAAAGCTTGAAGTTTTTCCGTGTCAGGCGCAATGCCTTCTGCTGAAATTACATGTCCAAGAAATTTTATAGAAGTTTTGCCAAAGTGCGAATTGCTGAGATTAACTGTGAGTCCTTGTGCACGAAAAGTTCGTAACAGCTGTTCAAGAATCAAATTGTGTTCAAACCAGTTAGCTTCTGCAATAAGAATGTCGTCTACATACGTTGTGATTCTGTCTTTTAATTCTGTCGGAAGTATAGTATTCAAACCGCGAATAAAAGCTGCTGAAGAAATAGTTAAACCGAACGGTAATTTGCAAAACTGGTAACAGTCTCCAAAACAGAGAAAAGCTGTGTACTTTCTGCAGTTCGGATGGAGCTGAATTTGCCAAAATCCCGATTTCAAATCTAATGTGGAATAAATAGCAGTACCATGAAATTTCTGTAGAAGTTCTTCTAGTGTTTGAGGGCGATCTGTTTCATTAATCATAATGTCATTGATGTGACGCGAATCAAGTACGAGGCGAAGTGAACCATCCCTTTTCTTAACAATATGGAGCGGGTTTATGTACGGACTAACTGCCGGTTCAATAATTCCTTGGCCAAGCATAGCTTGCAATTCTTTCGTAACTTGTTCTCTGTGAATATACGGAATGGGATAATGTTTGGCTTTAAATGTATCGTACTGTTTAACTTGAAATTCATACATAAATCCGGACATAGTACCAGGGACGTTGTCAAAAACTGGAGCTTGCTGTAAAAGAATATTGCGTAGTTCCGTGCGTTCGTCGTCTGTATTTGCACTACTCTGTTTAACTTTATCAGAAATCATCTGCATAACGTCATAGTCGGCTTCGTCTGGAGTATTATAGTTGTGTACGTACGTGTTTGTGAACAATGTAGAATGACAGTCTATGTAACGTGATATAGAAATGACCTCTGTACGATTAATTGTTTGTTCTTCTGCAGATAAAGAGTGCTGAAATTCTAATGCCAGTTGTACATTTTCATCCTTTAACATTAAATAGGAATTTTGAAAGCCAATAATTGCGTCGTGTTGTACCAGAAAATTCGTACCTAAAATAACGTCTGTTGTCAGTAAGGGAACAATCCAAATATTTGAGTGAAACGTATGACCTGCAATACAAAACGTTAAGTGTGTCTGTAATTTTACATCTACTCGTTTACCAGATACTGCTCCTTTTACTTCAGTTTTGCCTAATGGTAACGTAGGATAGGTGTTCTCTTTGTTACATTCGTTGAAAGTTTCCTCATTTATAACTGTTATAGGTGATCCAGAATCGATTACTGCTGAAAATTTGGATGATCCAATCTTTACTTCAATGACAGGGTGTGTAATGTTTTTTTGAATAACTGGTTTTTCATACAAATGTGTGTCTCGGATGTTGTCAAAAGTAATAACATTTTCGTGAGCAAGATTCTGTGTATCTGAAGTATTGCTTACGTTTCTGGAAGATTCATTCTGCACTGTATCTAGTCAAATTCTTTCTGACGTGCCGTTATTTGCGGGAGGATGCTGTGGCATTTCAACTATTTGTACTGTTCTGTTATTTCTTCCTAACGTATTACGTTCGGGATGATATCTACTGTCTGGTTCATTCATGATAATCTGTTGTTGCGGATGATTCTGTTGCTGGTAAGACCGACTGTTATTAAACGTACGCTGAAAATTGTGCTCATTACTTTTACATCTGTCATGATAGTCATTACTATGCGGTGCGTTGCGATAGGAGTTAAAATGGTGTGTTTTCTGTACGTACTGATTTCCTTGTTGCTGTGCGTTACTATTTGGCGGAGCCGACGCTATACGTGCAGGCGGTGAAACATGAAAGCTTGGTTGACCTTGCACATTACATTGTTGGTTAGGTATGCTAACGGGTTGGTTTTGTTGATGATGTTGGGAAAAACCTCTATTGTTACCAAAATGTGTGCCTGTTGCTGATAATTTTGACGATACTGATGAATACCATTTTATCTGTTATTAAAATTACGGCGGTAGTTGTCATTTCGGGAGTGTCTAAAGAAAACTGTCACTTTCGGTAAAATTTGTCATATCAGATTTTCTTTACTCATTTGTAATTCTAGATAGATCGATAGTTGAAGAACTGTTTTGATAGATATAAAGGATAGTAGAAGAGAAGGCAGCTGTGCAGAAAACTAAAGATGAAATAGCACTACTACGGCTCGGGGCCCTGTGCACGCTACGGCACATATTCATCGAAGCGTAATGAATCCCCTGAGGTCACTTACGCGTTGCAAATAAATTTTAGTTTCTGCGTCACAGGCAATACCGGTGAAAATTCAAAAACAAATAGTAGTATCCAGTCCAATGCTAGTTTCTGAATTACACGCCAAGCTGGCGAAAATACAAAAATAAAATGTTATATCCAGTCAAAAGGGTGAATCTGTGTTCTGTCATTCTTAAATAACTTTAATTTTCTCACTGATAGAAAGTGCTTATAATCACAATTATCGTCTCTGAATGTCTGAACAGGTTCAGGATTGTATGTTAATCTGTTTGTCTGTGACTGTTCGGACTCTAAGCCACGTACTCTCTGTAAATTACCTATATTATACTGGCTGTGTGAGTCTGACAAATGTTCGGAGAGTGGCGTATGCTGTGTTGTGTTAAAGGCTGAAATATTTTTCATCTCCGTCACTTCTTGCTGTAAAGATGACAATTTTCTACGTAATGTATTATTAGACGAACCTATCTCACTGATCATCTGCTGTAAATTTTGGAATTCAGGTGTTTGATTAAGCAAAACTGGTGACGTATCGTCTGATTTGGTGTCATTATTACTTTCGATAACGTCAATACGACTGGCCAATTCATCATATTTTTCAGTCAGTACTTTTACCTGATCATCGTTTTTAGTATCACAAGCACTAATTTGTTTTTGTATTTTACGTGTGGTTTTGTTCAATTTCTTAACGTCTGCTTTAATGTGATCGGGATCCTGTATTAATTCCAACTTTTCAAGTCTGTTGGTCATTGTCTGAAAGTCTAATGTGTGTGTCTGTTTTTGTTTTAAGATCGGAGATTTCATCATGCAATTCGGTGTTCAACTGTTTGATTTCGTCCGATACTGTAGCAATATTGTTGTCTACATATGTTTTTGCTTTCATAAACAATTTACGCTTATCTTCCTGTCTTTGTACAGTAATTGTTCCCATGACTTGTTGCTTTACTTTATTCTGTTCTGTATAAATTTACTGTAACGCGTTTCACTGTTTTGTAGGTAGTGATTAAAACGTTCGTCAATTTGACTGTTTTGTTGTTCAAGTTTCGTATCTATTTTCGCATCCAGTGTGAGTGAAAGTTCTGCTGACATTAATTTAAACTCGTCGCGTAACTGTGCTTCGTTTTCAGAACATTGTTTAGCGACTGCACTAATTTCATCTCTAAGTAATTTAGTTGTGGCTGCATGTGTATTACTTAATTCTTGTGCCACAGATCTAATTTTTTCACTACTGTTCCTAGCATAAGCCTTAATTGCCTCACGTAATTGTTCTTTAGTATCATGACATTGCACGGCAACGGCTGTAATCTGTTCACTAAGCTGTTTGGAATTGTTGTCTAGTTTTTCATTAAGTTGTTTGTAATTGTTGTCTTGCTTATCATTCGACTGTTCGAGACTTTCATTAATTTGTTGTTTGACATTTTCATTAATTTGTAGCATTAATGCTATAAGTCGATCCATGCCAAAATTAGCTACTGTATTCTCTGTGCTGTGTGATGGTGTATCTGCATTTGTCACGTTTTGTGTAACCATGTGGTCATTCTCTGATTCTTGAGAAGGTTCGCCAATTGGATATGCACTGCTGGTCACTACACCGGAATCAAGTAAATCTGACTTATTTTGAGTACATTGTTCACCTTCATTAGAAACAATTATCTGTTCGCTACGTGAATTTTGCAAACCGGGTGTGTCAAACTGGGCAGCGTTCATTGTATCGGAACGTGCCGCGTCATCAATTGTTAAATTTACCGTGGACATAATTGAATTTGTTTGCTCATCATCTGGAATAAAATCATTACTAGTGGTCGGTACGCACTGATTATCTGTAATTAGGGGATTATCACTATTACACTGAGTGTCGCTAGTATTATCTGTCAAATTATTCGAGTCGGCTATTTCACTCATTGCACATCGCGATGTACTGTTAACAGTTTTTCGCGGCATTTTTCACAAATCAAAATTAAGCACAAAAACGAAACAAAGACGAGGTAAAAATGGAACAAACACAATTACAACAAAGAGCAATAAATTGCCGATGATCTGTGAAAGAAAGAGTAACAAATTAGTAAATGGGTTGCGCCAGATGCAAACTACATTTAAGTAAATAAGAGCAGGTATATGACTACTTCTCAGAGATTCACAAAGAAATACGATCCTTGCCGGTTGTCGCCAAGTGTAACCTCCCCACAAAATTTAGTAGCCAAGTGTAACCTCCCCACAAAATATATTAAAGTAAATAATATGAATAATATTCTATTTTAGTGTAACCTCACCACAAAATTCATTCACGTTTTGCGTAACCTCAAAACAGAAAAACTCCTAAACCTCTCAACAGTAAAACTCTATAATTCTGTCGTTCACATTACGTGTAACGTCCCAATAAAAAATAAATTCAGTAACCTGGTAATAATAAAATGTAACTAACCTCTCAATTAAATTGTCGCTCACTTATGACTTTTCAATAATTCAGTGTGAATTTTACCTGGTAAATTTTTGGACAACAGCAGTGCTGCGTCATGGCCCTGATAGATCATTCTGAGTAAAAAAGGGAAAAATTCTTACCTCAATGAAGTCGCCGGATATATCTGCTCTTACAATAAATTTTTCCGGCACAGCTCAGTGCAATGCTGGCCGACCTATCTGTCATTTATGAAAGGAAGCAACTGATTTTTCTATTGCAATAATCGGGATGATCATGGATGGGAGAAATTGGTAAATTCTTTAAATTGAAATGAATGGTTGTTAAAAGTTACTTTTTATGAGGAAGATTATTATTACGAGAGTTTTAAAACATTTACATGCGACTTGAGATAACATTACTAAATATGCGCGAGGCTGCTTTTTACCTTATACAATAATACTCAGGCTCCGGCGTCGCTGCACCGCGACCGGGCCAGCCAACACGATACACCAGACCAGACCAGAGCAGACTCCAGACTAGCAACAACTTACTGCTACAGCTACACAGTTCCTACTGCAGTCAACACTGCTCTCTGGTCAGAGACCTTGCATATTGCAGGCGGCACATGGGCAATACGTCGAAATTACATCTGCTCGGACCTCTTACAAGTCTTTGCTGAATTTTCCAGCAGAAACTCTCCCTATGTTTCTCGTTATGCGAGAAAACACGCACTCATCGCTAGTCTTGTAATATGGCGGTATGCACGCACATGGCTGGAGCAGCGTGCATATTAAAACGCCCTCTCAGTCCTCGCAAGGACAATTAACTAACTGGCTGGTTCGTTTCTCCACAGTGGGAGCTCAACAACGCTTCAGCTAATATCTAGCTGAATGTCAACAACAGTGAACGCAGTGTTCACCCAAATTTCTCCTCTGCATCGTACAGAGCGTTATGCGCCCCGTTGCGCACTTTACGCCAGTTCTGGGAAGAGTCCACGAAAATATTGCTCTTGTCTTTCTCATAGCCGAAGTCCTTCACCACCTGGATTCTTTCATTCTCCACGTCACAGCTTTTTTCGACCAATAGGAACATTCCTCCTATTTTGTGGAAACTCTATCTGCCAATCGCAAGAGCCCTACCATTGAACTGGGTCGAAATCTGGACACTTTATTCTTTCCTAGTTCGTTTCCCCCAATCGGACGCTTTGTGCCCACTCGCATGCGTGCCATCCGCTGTTCACATGACCAACTGCATCACTGGTTTTGTTCGTATCCATTTGGAATTCCGAAACACAGTTTTCTAAACCTTCTTTCTGTCCTGCTTCTGGTGGCCCATTACTTGCTACGCCGTATGTGTGACCTGCCCAGTCACTGACTCCCACTCTGGGATGCCCCCTAAGAGCTTTTAGTGATGCCTCCCGTGGTGCGGCCTCTGGATCTGCCCACACTGGCTTCCACACAAAACGTTTCCTCTCACTGCTTGTTTCAGCTTCTGCTCATTGACATGTATCACACTGTGTTAATACCGTCGATTGAGTGTCATCCCTTTTGCATTACAAACTTATAGGCAAATGTGCTCATTACCGCTGAAGTAAGCTAGGTGTCATATTCACCTTCCCGTAAAGATGTATAAAATTGTTATGTAAGTTGTGAAACTGACCTTCATCGATTATGCCACCTTACACCACTCCTTGTGCCATTCATTTTAACCATGTATGTAATTACAACAATGAGATCATCCGCTGCGATTCATCACTCTTGTATGTCATTTGTCGTTGCTTCTGTAGCCAACTAGTCAGCTTTCTCACTCTGCACAATCTCAACATGCTCCTCGATCCACAAAAATGACGCCTCCGTACCAGTGCGTCCCATTTGCATTACAAACTTATAGGCAAATGTGCTCATTACCGCTGAAGTAAGCTAGGTGTCATATTCACCTTCCCGTAAAGATGTATAAAATTGTTATGTAAGTTGTGAAACTGACCTTCATTGATTCTGCCACCTTACACCACTCCTTGTGCCATTCATTTTAACCATGTATGTAATTACAACAATGAGATCATCCGCTGCGATTCATCACTCTTGTAGGTCACTTGTCGTTGCTTCTGTAGCCAACTAGTCAGCTTTCTCACTCTGCACAATCTCAACATGCTCCTCGATCCACAAAAATGACGCCTCCGTACCAGTGCGTCCCATTTGCATTACAAACTTATAGTCAAATGTGCTCATTACCGCCGAAGTAAGCTAGGTGTCATATTCACCTTCCCGTAAAGATGTATAAAATTCTTACGTAAGTTGTGAAACTGACCTTCATTGATTCTGCCATCTTACACCACTCCTTGTGCCATTCATTTTAACCATGTATGTAATTACAACAATGAGATCATCCGCTGCGATTCATCACTCTTGTATGTCATTTGTCGTTGCTTCTGTAGCCAACTAGTCAGCTTTCTCACTCTGCACAATCTCAACATGCTCCTCGATCCACAAAAATGACGTCTGCGTACCAGTGCTGTACATCTCTGATACAGTGAAAGCTATTTTGAACGATAAATAACTATTCCCTCCTCGAACAGAATGCTGGTTGAAAGCGGACATCAATGACAACGAAATCCTAAGTTCAGATTTGAATGTTTATCGTAAGGAATGGTTAGACGCCAATGGTGGCGGCGTGTTTATTGCAATAAAAAATTCGATAAAATGTAGCGAGGTTATCACGGATTCCGAATGTGAATTAATCTGGCTGAAATTGACTATCAAAGAACGGACAAAAATGGTGATAGGATGCTTTTATATACCACCTGGGTCAGGAACTTTAGTTGTAGAATGCTTCAGATAGAGCTTGCAGAATATCATTAGTAATTTTCCTGATCATGCCGTTCTAATAGGGGGTCACTTCAGCTTGCCAGGTATAGATTGTGAGTGTTACGCAATCAAAACTGGTGCCAGGCACAGGGATTCATGCGGCATTGATCTGGATGTCTTGTCCGAAAATCACCTTGAGCAGATAGAGAACCAACTCGTGAGGGTAACATCCTAGACCTCCTGGATGCAAACAGGCCTAAACTTAACGAATCAGTTAACGTAGACGAAGGTATCAGTCATCATAAGGCTGTGACAGCATCTAAGACGACAGGTCCTACAAGGAATGTTAAGAAATATAGGAAGATATATTTGCTCAGCAAGGGTGACAGGATACAAATTTCAGAATATCTCAGCAGTCAGCATCAAGTATTCGTCGACGAGAAAGAAGATCTGCAAAATAAATAGAAAAAAAGTTAGAAAACATCGTTCAATTCCCTAGACAAGTATGTTCCGAGTAAGGTTTTAAGGGATGGGAAGGATCCACCATGGTTTAATAGCCGTATTAGAAAATCGCTACGTAAACAAAGAGCACTTCATCTCAGATTCAAGAGAAACAAAAACCTAGCTGATAAACGAAAGCTGAACGAAGCGAAAATGAGCGTAAGGAGAGCAATGAGAGAAGCGTCCAATGATTTTGAAAGTAAGACGTTGCCAACCGACCTGAGAAAATACCCTAAGAGATTTTGGTCGTCGGTAAGTGGATCAAAATTATCTGTTCATTCTCTCAGCGACCACACCGGAACCGAAACGGAAGATAACAGAGAGAAGGTCGAAATACTGAATTCTGTCTTCTGAAGTTCTTTCACCGCGGAAGATCGTCACACAGTCCCTCCTTTGAACCGTCGTACGAACATCGAAATGGCAGATACTGAGATAGCCGATCGCGAAACTGAAGAGCAGCTAAAATCGCGTGGTAGTGGAAAGGCGTCAGAACCTGATGGGATATCTATAAGATTCCAAAAAGATTATGCGAAAGAACTGGCTCATCTTCTAGCAGTAATTTATTCTAGATCGCTTGAGCAACGAAAGGTACCTAAGCACTGGAAAAAAGGGCAGATCATTCCAGTTTTTAAGAAAGGCCATAAGACAGATTCACACAATTATAGACCTGTATATCGTTGACGTCAATCTGTTGTAGAATTATGGAACGTGTTTTATGCTCAAGAGTTATGATGTTTTCGGAAAATGAACATCTTCTCTATAAAAACCAACATGGATTTCGGAACGAGAGATACTGCGAAACTCGGCTCGCTCTGTTGCTCTATGAAATCCACAGCGCAGTGGACACCGGCGCTCAGGTTGATGACGTGCTCCATGATTTCAATAAGGCATTTGACACCGTCCCGCATTGCCGTTTAATGAAAAAAAAAAAAAAACACGAGCTTACGGAGTATCGGAGTAGACTTGCGATTGGATTCAAGACTTTCTTGCAGACAGAACTCAACACATCGCTCCTAACGGAACAAAATCGACAGAAGTAAAGGTAATATCCGGAGAGCTACAGGGAAGTGTGATAGGACCGTTGTTGTTTACAATTTATATAAATGATCTAGCAGAAAGCGTCGGAGCTTTAAGGTCATTTGCAGATGGTGCAGTTGTCTATACCAAAATAGCAACGCAAGAAGACAGTAAGAATTTGCAGAACGACTTGCAGAGAATAGATGAATGGTGCAGGCTCTGGCAGTTGACACTGAACGTAAATAAATGTAAGATATTGGGAATACATAGGAAGAGAAATCCACCACTCTACAGCTACACTATTGATGACAAACAGCTGGAGACAGTATCAGCCATAAAAAATATCTTGGAATAACTATCCACAGCGACCTTAAGTGGAATGACCACATAAAGCAGATAGGAAAAGCAGTTGCCAGGCTGAGATTCCTATGAACAGTGTCAGTATTGGGGTGTTATTTTGACGAGTTGCGCAACGGATTGATCTGACAAGTACCCTTTGGCTCATGCAAGAAGCAATTTCCACCCCACACCGCGATGCCACACAATGATCGATCGCAGGCGCTAACTAATGCTCTGTCTATGTTCACACCGCACATTTTGCTTTTAAGGTGAACACGCAGGCCATTATCCCTTTTCTCTGACAAAAAAAAACTGTTTTGCTCCCTGGGCAGTTCGCTGGCCGACACAGCTACGTGCTAACTCACCCTCCTACGGGCTTTCCAGCGGGCTGGTTGCCTCCTGTGGCTGTCTTGTCTTGAATGTTTGTGTACGCCAGCCTCGACTTCTTAATCTCGGTGTGCACTTGCGATTTATTTATTAAATTTGCGTATAGATTAAATGGAAATATGTAAAATTGACTCTACCCTATTGAGTTGGGGCTCGAATGAAAAGTCTTGATACACAGAATACAATGGTGATGTCGGAATGTGTAAGAGCTGAAGGTCAGGAGACCACGTCACCTTACATATGCTCCCCCCCCCCCCCCCCCCCTTGTGACAAATATGATGGTGAGGTAGGAATACGTAAGTAATGAAGGTCAGGAGACCACGCCACCTTACAACAGTCTTAAGAAATGTAGCTCATGCACAAAGTAAGTGGTTTATAATTCTTTTGTTTGATCGATCCTTGAGTACTGTTCTTCAATATGGGACTCTTACCAGGTAGGACTGATAGAAGAGATGAAGAATATCCAATGAAGGGCGGCGCATTTCGTCCTGGTATCGTTTAGATGACGCGAGTGCGTTACAGAGCTGTTCAACAAACTCCTGTGGCAGACGTTGCAAGAGAGGCATTGTGCATCACGAAGAGGTTCATTGTTAAAATTGCGAGAGAACACATTCCGGGAAGAATCGGACAACGTAGTTCTTCCTCCCGCATAAATCTCGCGTAGTGACCATGACGAGAAAACTGTAAAAATTAGAGCTAATACAGATGCTTGCTTACAGACACGGAAGAGGCGATGAGTTAGTGGTACCAGACGTGCGTTCGGCCACATACCTTTTCGGTAGCTTACGGTGTATGATGTATATGTAGAAGTTTCTTTTTATGGGATGGGTTCTTAGTGCAGTTCCACACCCCATCCTGGACTACCAGTTAAATTTTTCTCACGGTGAGTCGTTTCATTAAAGTGACGTGGAAGATATTTGAAGCAGTTCCTTAGGGAGGAGGATGGTGAAGAAGAACGAGAAGGTCTGGGACTTGTATAATGAACCAGGTATTGCGGAAGCCAAGAGAAGGTGATTGAGATGAGCCAGCTGCGTTTACAGAAGAGAAGACAGATCGAGATTGAGAGAAGTGTGTGAGGAGAAACCAGAAGGAGGAAGAGCTTTAGGCAGAGTGGAAATAAGATGCAGAGACTAGATTACCGAGGATCTTCAGATACTCGGAGCAACGGAAGAAGGGGCCAAGTGCAGAGCTCTGTGCAGAAGGCTGACTGAAAAGACCAAAACCCTACAGCGGTTTGTGGGGCCAGGTAAGTAAGTAAGTAAGTAATCATCAGTTACAATTGGCTTGCAAAAAATCGTCGTGATCTTAGTCGTGACTTCAGTCCGTGATCATTTTCGTGATTAGGCGTCCAAAAAGTCGACTGCTATTAAAAAATATGACTGCTGTACGAAAGAGGATGTAAGAAGTTCAGCTTGTGACTTACCTTTAAGCAGAAGCAGCCTTGAACATACTGAAGAATGCAGGATATTCGTTTTGTGAGTAAATATTTTTTTCTTGTGAAGAATGTATGTTCCCAATGGAAACCTTAAAACTTGACTGGAAATCAAAAAACGGCTTGTATCAGTTGTTGCGAGAAAATGCAATGACGAGTCTCAACGCCCGTACCCACCTGATTAACGACTTACGTCAAAAATGTGTATACAATGAGTTTCATTGTACCAAGAACCTACTTAACCTTTCAAAAATCATTTTTTTTTAAGTATCAACATAACAATGGGAATAATTTTTACAGAACGCCTAAAAACGCATGGAAATGTGTATAAATATTAAAAGTAAATATTTTGAGGAACAGTAGCAATTTGTACCAGAGAAAAGTTTTTCTTACATTATCTTTTGTTGAACGTAAAAAGCACGCATTAGTTCTTATACAAGGAAATCTAAGCTAATATGAGGACAATATCATGATACATCAATCCGTTATGTCTGACGTTGGCTCTGTGGGCAGTGAAATAAATTTCACGTGACACCTTGGGTACTCAATTTCTGTACATGCTAGCCTATGACGGGCGAAACCGGTAATAAAGAACAGTGGTGCCAGTTGTGGCTGCTCTAAAATTTTATTTCTTGTGGCCGCTTTTTCCCCCTGCCGACGATACCTGATGTCGCTAAATTCGTTAAGAGTTTGTTTAATAAACGCTTTCAACTTACTCCCAGGAAGAAGGGAATCGTAATACGAATATCGTCCTCCAGTGACCCCTGTTTATTCATGTAACTAGATTGCGCCTCCAGAAAAAAGAATCAGTCGGTTAAGCTACAAATATCAAATGTTTCGAGAACGATAGAATGATCGTAATTCTGTTTTCACCTGGAGGAATTGTAAGAAAGTCGTCACTGAGTAAAGTATAATTGACGGCTGCTGTGGCCGAGCGATTGTAGGCGCTTCAGTCTGGATCCGCGCCACCGCTACGCTCGCAGGTTGGAATCCTGCCTCGGGCATGGATGTGTGTGGTGTCCGTAGGTTATTCAGGTTTAAGTAGTTCTAAGTCTAGGGGACTGATGACCTCAGATGTTAAGTCCCATAGTGCTTAGAGCCATATGAACCATTTGAACTTTATCCTTTCTTATGGTACAAGAATCGGTTCACCCTATTGCTTTGAACTGACAAGTAGAATTTTATGAATGTAAGTTTTCGCCACCAAAGTCCACTTAAGCAACTTTCTACTTCACTAGTTCCTTTTGCAGCTAACACTAGTACTCGACGTAATCAGTTCTGCACATCTAGGCGTTCCGCACCAATGATAAGTGTAACACATGATGAGTAAATAATATATAAGGTGGAAACTTCAAAATGTGTAGGTGTCCACATTGATGAGAATTAAATTGGGAAAAGCACATATTAGAATCCTTAAAACAACTTAGTTCAGTCACAGTTGCACTTCGAATCATAGAACATCATGAGGACGGACAAATAAGTAGTTGACACGTTTTCAATAATGTGATATGGAAAAAAGGATGTGGTTAACTCATCTTTAAAGAAAAAAGTCTTCATTGCACAAAAACGTGCTCACCCACTATCATCCTGTAGACGTCTGTTCAAGGAGTTACACATTCTGACACAGTATACATATTCTCTCGTGAAGTTTTTTGGCCGGCGTTCTGGCCGAGCGGTTCTAGGCGCTTCAGTCCGGAACTGCGCGACTGCTACGGTCGCAGGTTCGAATCCTGCCTCGGGCATGGATGTGAGTGATGTCCTTAGGTTAGTTAGGTTTAAGTAGTTCTAAGTTCCAGAGGATGATGACCTCAGATGTTAAGTCTCATAGCGCTCAGAGCCATTTGAACCATTTGAATCATAATTGTTTATTTGTTTTTCAAATAGAACTACAGCGATATCTGCTGTTTAGAGATAGGAATTCTACAGCGTTTCATTCCACCAACTCTGGTAAGTACATTATTTAGGATTCAGAACTTCTCTTTGTGAGGATTAAACTGATGGTTGTCTTATGCAGATGATCGTGATTTAATGCCAAATTGAGGAAATATTTAGGGTCGGATAAGGAAGAGAAGGAATGTTGCACCACAGCGATATCAAAGTCAAAGGGATCTATGCAGGAATTCTGAGAAAATGCTGCCAGAACAATATCTTCTTTCACTTTGATACTTGAAGTATTTTCCTTTACTTTTTTCTTAGTATTCCAGTCCTCTGCCAGTTTTTTTCTACTTAAGCACAATCACAGTCGTAGCAGTCCGTTTGTCGCAATACCTTTGTGCGAACATCCCAGCTGTTCTCTTAGTAAGTCTTCTGCATTGCCTCTAAATAAGATGCATAATGCATTTTATAGGTTTGCCAATGACACGCGCTTTGTCTTCAAACCAACCAGACACTCGTGAAATACGTAGTCGGCATTCAGGTCTGCACGTACTCTTCACTTCTCTTATACTGGCGTCACAGCGTTGCAACATTCCTTTTCCTTCTGTTCGGCCTGACGTATTTGCTTATTTGTACCAGAAACTAGAAACTTCCAGCTAAAGCCGGGGTTAGTTTTGCTGTATCCAACTGATCCGTCGATAACAGTAAAACATCGATATTTCGCTCGGTAGAGTGGTGCTTCTTGCTCTATGCAATACCAGGATCGCCTGCGGCTACACGCGTCTCGCCGATAACGAGTCGCCAACAAGTATCCTCCTGTCTCCACGCAGCCGCGCCCTTCCACAGTCACTTCCCCTCGCGTCTGCGTACCTTCAGTCTCGCCTACCTTCAGGAGTCGATGTTGGAAGTTACCTCTACACGGTTACGGACTTCTGCTTCGCTATTCCGATTTGACCGTGTTTTGCCAGTCGCTGACATAGTTACTTGTTACTGTGTGTTCTCGACCGAACAGTCACTCCCCAAGAGGGATATCCAGTGGGTTATTATTGTGAATTTATTAAATTTCACGAAATCGGCTTGCGCATATACACTCCTGGAAATGGAAAAAAGAACACATTGACACCGGTGTGTCAGACCCACCATACTTGCTCCGGACACTGCGGGAGGGCTGTACAAGCAATGATCACACGCACGGCACAGCGGACACACCAGGAACCGCGATGTTGGCCGTCGAATGGCGCTAGCTGCGCAGCATTTGTGCACCGGCGCCGTCAGTGTCAGCCAGTTTGCCGTGGCATACGGAGCTCCATCGCAGTCTTTAACACTGGTAGCATGCCGTGACAGCGTGGACGTGAACCGTATGTGCAGTTGACAGACTTTGAGTGAGGGCATATAGTGGGCATGCGGGACGCCGGGTGGACGTACCGCCGAATTGCTCAACACGTGGGGCGTGAGGTCTCCACAGTACATCGATGTTGTCGCCAGTGGTCGGCGGAAGGTGCACGTGCCCGTCGACCTGGGACCGGACCGCAGCGACGCACGGATGCACGCCAAGACCGTAGGATCCTACGCAGTGCCGTAGGGGACCGCACCGCCATTTCCCAGCAAATTAGGGACACTGTTGCTCCTGGGGTATCGGCGAGGACCATTCGTAACCGTCTCCATGAAGCTGGGCTACGGTCCCGCACACCGTTAGGCCGTCTTCCGCTCACGCCCCAACATCGTGCAGCCCGCCTCCAGTGGTGTCGCGACAGGCGTGAATGGAGGGACGAATGGAGACGTGTCGTCTTCAGCGATGAGAGTCGCTTCTGCCTTGGTGCCAATGATGGTCGTATGCGTGTTTGGCGCCGTGCAGGTGAGCGCCACAATCAGGACTGCATACGACCGAGGCACACAGGGCCAACACCCGGCATCATGGTGTGGGGAGCGATCTCCTACACTGGCCGTACACCACTGGTGATCGTCGAGGGGACACTGAATAGTGCACGGTACATCCAAACCGTCATCGAACCCATCGTTCTACCATTCCTAGACCGGCAAGGGAACTTGCTGTTCCAACAGGACAATGCACGTCCGCATGTATCCCGTGCCACCCAACGTGCTCTAGAAGGTGTATCAACCACCCTGGCCAGCAAGATCTCCGGATCTGTCCCCCATTGAGCATGTTTGGGACTGGATGAAGCGTCGTGTCACGCGGTCTGCACGTCCAGCACGAACGCTGGTCCAACTGAGGCGCCAGGTGGAAATGGCATGGCAAGCCATTCCACAGGACTACATCCAGCATCTCTACGATCGTCTCCATGTGAGAATAGCAGCCTGCATTGCTGCGAAAGGTGGATATACACTGTACTAGTGCCGACATTGTGCATGCTCTGTTGCATGTGTCTATGTGCCTGTGGTTCTGCCAGTGTGATTATGTGATGTATCTGACCCCGGGAATGTGTCAATAAAGTTTCCCCTTCCTGGGACAATGAATTCATGGTGTTCTTATTTCAATTTCCAGGAGTGTATATTGGGAAGTCCCGTGTTCAACACTCAGTAATTTTTTCGAAATTTATGAAGTTTCAAAGAATGAAATGCTGTTGAATTCACCTCGTCCAGATACTCCACCACAGCAGTAGGAATTATTACACTTATACTGGATAAAAGAAATTGATGCAGATATACACTGATGGAAAAGAATCTCACACAAAATAGAATTAATGTAGTGTAATGAAATTTTGGTAACACATTTTTCTAGGTAACGTATGTAAGTGATTAACATTGCAACAACACAGGTTAATATAAGCGCGAGGTAAGTCATTGCAGATATGGAATCCTGGTACGTTAATACCAGGCGTAGCCGCCAGAATGTTGAATGCGAGCTTGCAGACGTGGCTGTTCTGTGTTATATAAGTGCTCGATGTCAGTTTGCAGGATGGAGCTCGATGTATGTTGCAGTTGGTCTGTCAGCAACAGCTCGGTTAATGCTGGTTGTGGATGGCACTGGGGCTGTCGTCTGATGATTGGCCATATCTGCTCGATTGGAGACAGATCTAGTGCTCGAGCAGGCCAAGGCAATATGTCGATATTCTATACAGCATCTGGAGGTACAACAGCGATAAGTTAACGAACATTGTCATGTTGGAAAATACCCCCTGGAATGCTGTCCACGAATAGGAGCACAACAGGTCGAATCATCAGACTGACGTACAAATTTGCAGTCAGGGTGGATGGGATTACCAGGAAAGCGGTCCTGCTGTCAAAGTAAATCACACCCTCGAGGTGTAGGTCCAGTGCGTCTAGCACCCATACAGGTTGGTTGCAGGCGCTCGACTGGTCTCGTTCCAACCAACACACGGCGCCGCTGGCTCCGAAGCAGAGCCAGCTTTCATCAGAAAACAGAACAAATCTCCACCTTGCCCTCCAGTGAGCTCTCCCTTGACACCACTGAAGTCTCAAATGACGGTGCTTCTGGGTCAGTGGAATGCACTCTACAGGACGTTTGGCTCGGAGCTCTCATTGATGTAACCGATTTGTAACAGTTCGTTCTGTCAGTGTAGTGCCAACTGCTGCTCAGATTGCTACTGGAGATGCACTACTATGCGCCAGAGGTACACGCCACACACAATGGTCTTCCCTCTCGGTAGTGCTAGGTGGCCGTCCAGAGTCCAGTCTTCTTGAGACAGTACTTGCCGAAGGAACATCCAGCTTCACGTAGCTCATTTACAGGACCTGGTTCAAACACAGTGAGGTGTTGATAACGGCGTCTTTGTCGCCTCAAAAACATTCTTGACTAACATTGTCACCACGTTCAACCTTAAAAGTAAGTAACGCTCACGATCGTTACACTATGTACACTACTGGCCATTATATTTGCTACACCAAGAAGAAATACAGATGATAAACGGGTATTCATTGGACAAATATATTACACGAGAACCGACATCTGATTACATTTTCACGTAATTTGGGGGGATCGATCCTGAGAAATCAGTACCCAGAACAAACACCTCTGGCCGTAATAACGGCCTTGATACGCCTGGGCATTGCGTCAAACAGAGCTTGGATGGCGTTTACAGGTACAGCTGCCCATGCAGCTTCAACACGATACCATAGTTCATCAAGAGTAGTGACTGCCGTATATTGCCGAGCCAGTTACTCGGCCACCATTGACCAGACGTTTCCAGGTGGTGAAAGATCTGGAGAATGTACTGGCCAGGGCAGCAGTCGAACATTTTCTGTATCCAGAAAGGCTCGAACAGGACCTGCAACATAAGGTCGTGCATTCTCCTGCTGTAGGGTTTCGCAGGGATCGAATGAAGGGTAGAGCCACGGGTCATAACACATCTGAAATGTAACGTCCACTGTTCAAAGTGCCGTCAATACGAACAAGAGGTGACCGAGACGTGTAACCAATGGCACACCGTACCATCACGCCTAATACGCCAGTATCGCGATGACGAATACACGCTTCCAATGTGCATTCACCGCGATGTCGCCAAACACGGATGCGACGACCATGATGCTGTAAACAGAACCTGAATACATCCGAAAAAATGACGTTTTGCCATTCGTGCATCCAGGTTCGTCGTTGAGTACACCATCGCAGGCGCTCCTGTCTGTGATGCAGCGTCAAGGGTAATCGAAGCCATGGCCTCCGAGCTGACAGTCAATGCTGCTGCAAACGTCGTCGAACTGTTCGTGCAGATGGTTCTTGTCTTGCAAACGGTGCAATCTGTTGACTCATTGATCGAGACGTGGCTGCACGATCCGTTACAGCCATGCGGATAAGATGCCTGCCATCTCGACTGCTAGTGATACGAGGCCGTTGGGATCCGGCAGGCGTTCCGTATTACCCTCCTGAACCCACCGATTCCATATTCTGCTAACAGTCATTGGATCTCGACCAACGCGAGCAGCAATGTCGCGATACGACAAACCGCAATCGCGATAGGCTACAATCCGACCTTTACCAAAGTCGGAAACGTGATGGTAAACATTTCTCCTCCTTACACGAGGCATCACAACAACGTTTCACCAGGCAACGCCGGTCAACTGCTGTTTGTGTATGAGAAATCGGTTGGAAACTTTCCTCATGTCGCAAGTTGTATGTGTCGCCACCGGCGCCAACCTTGTGTGAATGCTCTGAAAAGCTAGTCCTTTGCATATCACAGCATATTCTTCCTGTCGTTTAAATTTCGCGTCTGTAGCACGTCATCTTCGTGGTGTAGCTATTTTGATGGCCAGTAGTTTATTTAAAGCAAACCCCATAGTGGCGTTACTAGCGCCACTTTTACGTGACTGGCGCAAATTTTAATAGTCATGATCTTTCAGATGTAGAAACACACCACCAACTGTCATTTAGGTCGCACAACTCCTTGATTTTGTTATCACAAGTGACTAAACACCATTCATTGTTGTATCCCGCTCGAGACAGCTCTCTTTGTCGTCACCAAAAAGGTGGCGCTTAGCTGTGTGTCACTCTCCTCGCTACACCCATGACCCATGATTGGCAGGTAGCAGTCATCAACTAGTGATCGTGACCATGAGCTGACCGTTCAAGGTATATGATCAACATTTTTACGACTCAGGGTGGCGTTGACCGTTCTTATGACGTCGCTGTCGTATACGGAAATTTTACGAGCAATTTTACCGAGCTCAAAGCCATTATTGCTGTATTGTTACAATGAGCGGACCGTCTAAGCATGAAATGATCCTTGGAGACATTCTGACTCAGTGAACACTATATACTAGCCGGACTGAGCGTTTCGCAACGCAGTTTTAGTTCCATTACTTGTTCCGCTCTTTCGTATGTGGTACGCACTACTGGTGTAAGGTTGAATAGGAGTGGAAGGACCGGGTCAAATAAGGGTTGAATATCATTTGTAAAAAGATTTTTATTATCTCCTCTGCGATAATAGCTTTACCAATTAGGTCAGCAGGACCTTGACATATTAAGCCAAAACTGTTCAATTAGATAAAATTATTTAAGAGCAATTACTAATAGTTGTTGTTGTTGTTGTGGTCTTCAGTCCTGAGACTGGTTTGATGCAGCTCTCCATGCTACTCTATTCTGTGCAAGCTTCTTCATCTCCCAGTACCTACTGCAACCTACATCCTTCTGAATCTGCTTAGTGTATTGATCTCTTGGTCTCCCTCTACGATTTTTACCCTCCACGCTGCCCTCCAATGCTAAATTTGTGATCCCTTGATGCCTCAAAACATGTCCTACCAACCGATCCCTTCTTCTAGTCAAGTTGTGCCACAAACTTTTCTTCTCACCAATCCTATTCAATACTTCCTCATTAGTTATGTGATCTACCCACCTTACCTTCAGCATTCTTCTGTAGCACTACATTTCGAAAGCTTCTATTCTCTTCTTGTCCAAACTGGATATCGTCCATGTTTCACTTCCATACATGGCTACACTCCATACAAATACTTTCAGAAACGACTTCCTGACACTTAAATCTATACTCGATGTTAACAAATTTCTCTTCTTCAGAAACGATTTCCTTGCCATTGCCAGTCTACATTTTATATCCTCTCTACTTCGACCATCATCAGTTATTTTACTCCCTAAATAGCAAAATTCCTTTACTACTTTAAGTGTCTCATTTCCTAATCTAATACCCTCAGCACCACCCGATTTAATATGACTACATTCCATTATCCTCGTTTTGCTTTTGTTGATGTTCATCTTATATCCTCCTTTCAAGACACTGTCTATTCCGTTCAACTGCTCATCCAAGTCCTTTGCTGTCTCTGACAGGATTACAATGTCATCGGCGAACCTCAAAGTTTTTACTTCCTCTCCATGAATTTTAATACCTACTCCGAATTTTTCTTTTTTTTCCTTTACTGCTTGCTCAATATACAGATTGAATAACATCGGGGAGAGGCTACAACCCTGTCTCACTCCTTTCCCAACCACTGCTTCCCTTTCATGCCCCTCGACTCTTGTATCTGCCATCTGGTTTCTGTACAAATTGTAAATAGCCTTCCGCTCCCTGTATTTTACCCCTGCCACCTTCAGAATTTGGAAGAGAGTATTCCAGTTAATGTTGTCAAATGCTTTCTCTAAGTCTACAAATGCTAGAAACGTAGGTTTGCCTTTTCTTAATCTTTCTTCTAAGATAAGTCGTAAGGTTAGTATTGCCTCACGTGTTCCAACATTTCTACGGAATCCAAACTGATCTTCCCCGAGGTCCGCTTCTACCAGTTTTTCCATTCTTCTGTAAAGAATTCGCGTTAGTATTTTGCAGCTGTGACTTATTACTGATAGTTCGGTAATTTTCACATCTGTCAACACCTACTTTCTTTGGGATTGGAATTATTATATTCTTCTTGAAGTCTGTGGGTATTTCGCCTGTCTCATACATCTTGCTCATCAGATGGTAGAGTTTTGTCAGGACTGGCTCTCCCAAGGCCGTCAGTAGTTCCAATGGAATGTTGCCTACTCCCGGGGCCTCGTTTCGACTCAGGTCTTTCAGTGCTCTGTCAAACTCTTCACGCAGTATCTTATCTCCTATTTCATCTTCATCTACATCCTCTTCCATTTCCATAATATTGTCCTCAAGTACATCGCCCTTGTATAAACCCTCTATATACTCCTTCCACCTTTCTGCCTTCCCTTCTTTGCTTAGAACTGGGTTGCCATCTGAGCTCTTGATATTCATACAAGTGGTTCTCTTCTCTCCAAAGGTCTCTTTAATTTTCCTGTAAGCAGTATCTATCTTACCCCTAGTGAGACAAGCCTCTACATCCTTACATTTGTCCTCTAGCCATCCCTGCTTAGCCATTTTGCACTTCCTGTCGATCTCATTTTTGAGACGTTTGTATTCCTTTTTGCCTGCTTCATTTACTGAATTTTTATATTTTCTCCTTTCATCAATTAAATTCAATATTTCTTCTGTTACCCAAGGATTTCTATTAGCCCTCGTCTTTTTACCTACTTGATCCTCTGCTGCCTTCACTACTTCATCCCTCAGAGCTACCCATTCTTCTTCTACTGTATTTCTTTCCCCCATTCCTGTCAATTGTTCCCTTATGCTCTCCCTGAAACTCTGTACAACCTCTGGTTCTTTCAGTTTATCCAGGTCCCATCTCCTTAAATTCCTACCTTTTTGCAGTTTCTTCAGTTTCAATCTGCAGTTCATAACCAATATATTGTGGTCAGAATCCACATCTGCTCCTGGAAATGTCTTACAATTTAAAACCTGGTTCCTAAATCTCTGTCTTACTATTATGTAATCAATCTGATACCTTTTAATATCTCCAGGATTGTTCCAGGTATACAACCTTCTTTCATGATTCTTGAACCAAGTGTTAGCTATGATTAAGTTATGCTCTGTGCAAAATTCTACAAGGCGGCTTCCTCTTTCATTTCTTCCCCCCAATCCATATTCACGTACTATGTTTCCTTCTCTCCCTTTTCCTACTGACGAATTCCAGTCACCCATGACTATTAAATTTTCGTCTCCCTTCTCTACCTGAATAATTTCTTTTATCTCGTCATACATTTCATCAATTTCTTCATCATCTGCAGAGCTAGTTGGCATATAAACTTGTACTACTGTAGTAGGCATGGGCTTTGTGTCTATCTTGGCCACAATAATGCGTTCACTATGCTGTTTGTAGTAGCTAACCCGTACTCCTATTTTTTTATTCATTATTAAACCTACTCCTGCATTACCCCTATTTGATTTTGTATTTATAACCCTGTAATCACCTGACCAAAAGTCTTGTTCCTCCAGCCACCGAACTTCACCAATTCCCACTATATCTAACTTTAACCTATCCAATTCCCTTTTTAAATTTTCTAACCTACCTGCCCGATTAAGGGATCTGACATTCCACGCTCCGATCCGTAGAATGCCAGTTTTCTTTCTCCTGATAACGACGTCCTCTTGAGTAGTCCCCGCCCGGAGATCCGAATGGGGGACTATTTTACCTCCGGAATATTTTACCCAAGAGGACGCCATCATCATTTAATCATACAGTAAAGCTGCATGTCCTCGGGAGAAATTACGTCTGTAGTTTCCCCTTGCTTTCAGCCGTTCGCAGTACCAGCACAGCAAGGCCGTTTTGGTTAATGTTACAAGGCCAGATCAGTCAATCATCCAGACTGTTGCCCCTGCAACTACTGAAAAGGCTGCTGCCCCTCTTCAGGAACCACATGTTTGTCTGGCCTCTCAACAGATACCCCTCCGTTGTGGTTGCACCTACGGTACGGTCATCTGTATCGCTGAGGCATGCAAGCCTCCCCACCAACGGCAAGGTCCATGGTTCGTGGGGGGAAAAATTACTAATAATCGATCAACAATGTTATCAAATATTTCAGTGAGATCAAATAAAAAAAGTTATATTGTTAATCCATTTTGTTATATGATTTTTTGAGGCAAATTGAGGAGCTACTTGACTGAGAAGTAACGTCTCCGATCACGAGAGCTGACACGGCTGGGAGTGCGGTGTGCTGAACTCACGCCCCTGCCTATAGGCTGAGGATGACTCGGCGGTCGGTCAGTACCGTTGCATCCGCCGAGACCTGTTCGGACGGAGTTTTTATTGTTTTAGTCCAAACAAATGTTCTCAACTGTGAAGTCACTCACAGGCATATGAAGTATGAAAATTTATTTTTACAACAAATGTTATTCTCTTTTCAAAAATATATAAATCTTGTGTGCCACTTGTTACTATTGTAGAAACATTTAGGCCTACAGCAAATATCATAACAGAAGCAAGATAATATTTCACCATTTGAAGTTGCATAAGAATCTCTACGAATGTCCTAAAAAAACATTCTTCAATAGGTATGCCACAAACATCTTTAGAATGCGTTTGACTAAAGAACAATAATTATCTAAGAAGTTGATTAAAAGGAAACGAAACAATTAAACCTCATTCATATGAAATGACCACATGTCGGGCGATGTGGTCCCGACAACGGACCCGAAATTGCTTGAGGCAGGTCCGATGCGCTGCTCAAAACACTCCTTTTCTAAGCAACTAATGGGCATACGCCCCAAGGCACAAACATACAATGATAGCCTGATGCACAGAGAAGTAATTTTTAAGTAAAATGAGAAAAACTTAAGTAATCAGATTACGTGCTGGCAGGGTAGACAAAACTTTTCTGAAACGTCGCTAAAAAGGCAAGCGTCCCCACTTACACCTGATAGTAGAGAAGTTCAGTGCCCAATCGAGATTCACCACCAAATCACGCCACGAAGCGGAAACTTTGAATAACAGTCGTGGGGGGACGGAAAACATAGGTAAAAGAAAGACGCGAAAGGTTGGTCGATGAACATTACTTACGTAAACACAAGCTAGGTTTGGAAGTACAACCCACCAAAATACAAGCAACAAAATTTGCCTGATGAGGTGCATAAGCTCGTGGGCTCTAAATAAGTAATGAAAGTGACTTGGCGGCTTAGTACACAAGACACTAGGCAAGAAAAATGCTTTGGAGGGTCGTGGTTAATCACATTGAGCATAAAAGCAATTAACAAAATCCCATTTACTTAATACCCACAATCAAATCATAGCTTTATGACAATTGTCAAATGGAAGCTGTTATGTTTTGATATGAGCGACACGCTCCTCAAATCGCCTGGCCAGACACAGGAAGAAGGAACAACAACAACTGGAGGCTGAACCATGTGTGGTATAGAAGCAGGACGGCACAAATACGAGTACGACGTGAACCAGTCACAATTATGACGCTCACCACGGGGAGTATAAGTACTTATGATTGCCGCCTGATCTCGGCACCGAAGCAACAAGCTAAAAGTACGAGGGTTGCCCAAAAAGTCATGGACCGTATTTCTATTTCTTAGCCGAAAACAATGCTACGATTGCGAAACGTTACGAATTTGTTATTTGAAGTCTCCTGAGTGAGCGCGCCAAGTTTCCGTCACTTCCGACAGATGGCGTAGCTGCAGGACAGTTTCAAAGTGGCGTCTGTAGGTGTTGTGCGTTACAAGCAACCGTCATTGGATTTCTCATTGCAGAGAAGGAAATTGTGGGGAATATTCACAAACGCTTCTGCTAAGTCTACAAAATGGTTCAAATGGCTCTATGGATCTTAACATCTGAGGTCATCAGTCCCCTAGACTTAGGAGTACTTAAACCTAACTAACCTAAGGACATCACACACATCCATGCCCGAGGCAGGATTCGAACCTGCGACCGTCGCAGCAGCGCGGTTCCAGACTGAAGCGCCTAGAACCACTCGGCCACAGCGGCCTGCGCTAAGTCTACGGAGCATCTGCCGTCGACAGAAGTACAGTTAGTCGCTGGGCACGGAGGGTGATGTCATGAGAAGGAGGTTCGGCGGAGCTCCACAATTTGCAGTGGTAGGGGACAGCTGTCACACCTGACATGTTGCAGCGAGATGATGTTGTCATTCGGCAAGAAAGGATGCCATTCGTGGAAGGCATTTTGAGGACGATGAGGAGGTGATGTACACAATGAAGCACTGACTCCGCCACCAGTACAAGGATTGTTACCGACTGGGCATTCACGCCAATGTTTAGCGCTGGAGGGAGGCCATAGAGCGGGATGGAGATTATATGGAAAAATGGGGGGGGGGGGCGGTACATAAAACACCATTCTTTCGTGTGTGTAATTCTCATTATGTTCAATAAAGAATTGTTGAAGAAAAAAATGCGGTGAACTACTTTCTGGGCAATCCTCGTAGCTCACTGAGCATACAAAGCCGCTGTGGGCTGACAAACAGTGGAAAAACTGGGAGCCGCCAGGAGATGTGTGGACAATGACCAAGCAAGATCGTAAGAGATGGAGAAGAGCCACCGAGGTACAACAACCGAGTTACAAAACTGCTGTGGAAGCAAAGGGAACTTCACAGCAAACATAAACATAGCCAAAGCCTTGCAGACAAACAAAAATTACCCGAAGTGAAATGTAGTGTGAGGAGGGCTATGCGAGAGGAGTTCAATGAATTCGAAAGTAAAGTTCTATGTACTGACTTGGCAGAAAATCCTAAGAAATTTCGGTCTTATGTCAAAGCGGTAGGTGGATCAAAACAAAATGTCCAGACACTCTGTGACCAAAATGGTACTGAAACAGACGATGACAGACTAAAGGACGAAATGCTAAATGTCTTTTTCCAAAGCCGTTTCACAGAGGAAGACTGCACTGTAGTTCCTTCTCTAGATTGTCGCACAGATGACAAAATGGTAGATATCGAAATAGGCGACAGAGGGATAGAGAAACAATTAAAATCGCCCAAAAGAGGAAAGGCCGCTGGACCTGATGGGATACCAGTTCGATTTTACACAGAGTACGCGAAGGAACTTGCCCAACTTCTTGCAGCGGTGTACCGTATGTCTCTAGAAGAGCTTAGCGTTCCAAAGGATTGGAAAAGTGAACAGGTCATCCCCGTCTTCAAGAAGGGACGTCGAACAGATGTGCAGAACTATAGACCTGTATCTCTAATGTCGATCAGTTTAGAGTTTTGGAACACTTTTCTGGAGACTATAAATCTACTCTGTAGGAATCAGCATGGGTTTCGAAAAAGACGGTCGTGTGAAACCCAGCTCGCGCTATTCGTCCACGAGACTCAGAGGGCCATAGACACGGGTTCACAGGTAGATGCCGTGTTTCTTGACTTCCGCAAGGCGTTCGATACAGTTCCCCACAGTCGTTTAGTGAACAAAGTAAGAGCATATGGACTATCAGACCAATTGTGTGACTGGATTGAAGAGTTCCTAGATAACAGAACGCAGCATGTCATTCTCAATGGAGAGAAGTCTTCCGAAGTAAGAGTGATTTCAGGTGTGCCGCAGGGGAGTGTCGTAGGACCGTTGCTATTCACAATATATATAATGACCTTGTGGATGACATTGGAAGTTCACTGAGGCTTTTTGCAGATGATGCTGTGGTGTATCGAGAGGTTGTAACAATGGAAAATTGTACTGAAATGCAGGAGGACCTGCAGCGAATTGGCGCATGGTGCAGGGAATGGCAATTGAATCTCAATGTAGACAAGTGTAATGTGCTGCGAATACATAGGAAGATAGATCCCTTATCATTTAGCTACAAAATAGCAGGTCAGCAACTGGAAGCAGTTAATTTCATAAATTATCTGGGAGTACGCATTAGGAGTGATTTATAAAGTTGATCGTTGGTAAAGCATATGCCAGACTGAGATTCATTGGAAGAATCCTAAGGAAATGCAATCCGAAAACAAAGGAAGTCGGTTACAATATGCTTGTTCGCCCACTGCTTGAATACTGATCAGCAGTGTGGGATCCGTACCAGATAGGGTTGATAGGAGAGATAGAGAAGATCCAACGGAGAGCATCGCGCTTCGTTACAGGATCATTTAGTAATCGCGAAAGCGTTACGGAGATGATAGATAAACTCCAGTGGAAGACTCTGCAGGAGAGACGCTCAGTAGCTCGGTACGGGCTTTTGTTGAAGTTTCGAGAACATACCTTCACCGAAGAGTCAAGCAGTATATTGCTCCCTCCTACGTATATCTCGCGAAGAGACCATAAGGATAAAATCAGAGAGATTAGAGCCCACACAGAAACATACCGACGATCCTTCTTTCCACGAACAATACGAGACTGGAATAGAAGGGAGAACCGATAGATGTGCTCAAGGTACCCTCCGCCACACACCGTCCGGTGGCTTGCGGAGTATGGATGTAGATGTAGATATAGATGACGACCCACAGCTTGCCTCCAGACGTAGACCGCCAAAGGAAATACGTGTCCACTCTCGTTTCCAGCGCACGTCCCTTGTGTTCGGAAGACCCTCAGCCCGACCAGTCTGCATATCACACGGGAAGTAGAACAAACAGCCGGCCCGTTGTCCCGCAAACCTACACTGTCCATGTTGCTTCACTGACTACCCTTGCACGGAAAACGGCCTCAACGGCGTCAAACGTGGCACGCCCCTTTACGCCAAAGATTGTGTTCCAAGAGTCAGCGAGCGAGCTGCCGATTGCGTAGCGGTTCAGTGTGCTCAAAAGAGTACTGATGAGAGAGTTCTCTGTCAGAAAGTACACCAGAGTTTTTTGAGCGGTTTATAAAGACACTCCTAATATCAAAATCACAAAGGAAAGGTTCGAAAGAGGTCTCAGGGAGAAAACTAATTAGGAAACTTAATAGCGTCTTACAACACTACGCCACAGCTAAGCTTTACAGTCTTCTATCCGTTCGCCTCAGGTCTACTCACAGTAACGTTAACTTCGCGGAAAAGGAAATGATCCCTTGTCAGGCTGCTAGTGTAGTTTAGTAAGGACTTAGAATGTACTGATGACACAGAGTATATGTCAATTACTCTTTTAGGAGCTCCTTCGTGAACGCCTGTGTATATTCTGAGCAATTACTTTAGAAAGTCTCGCTGGCATTTTCCAGTTAACAAAATTTAATTCAATAATTGGCTAACTCTACCATGTAGTGTGTTACGACAGGCAAAGAAGCCTATGGCCACTGGAGAAAATGTCACAAGTTACTCTAACATCGTAACATAACACACACACACACACACACACACACACACACACACACACACACACACACACATGTCATACTAACATATGTAAAGCTGTAAAGCCACCTGATGATGGAGATTTAAACCTTCGAAACGCGTCGTCGGTATAAATAAACAGTGACTGTTAACAACAAAACTTATTGTTCCATTCGATGTAAGTTACCATTAACTCATTTCGGACAAGTTTAAGCTGAAATGTCACAAAATGTCCGATCTGCCTAAATGAAATGCCACCATCGGAAAATAGATTTTGTAGCATTTATACTTGCACTTGAGAATGGCTATAAAGCTGAAATCAGAATTCTGTAAAATGTATGAATAGTAATTTATAGTCAAATGGCGGAAATTTCTTTCTAAAACAACATGACTATGGTCCCTCACAAAGGAAAAATTCTAAAACATGTCTTCAGTAAGTATGAGCGCACAATAATGCACTTAGAATGGCAGAAAGTTATCGATCCGGATTTTACCTAAACGTAACCAGAAGTATTCTCTTCAGTTTATTCTCATTTCGTATTCTGTGCTCAGTAGACTATTCATCCCACTCAGCTGTTTTCGTAATTATTCCTCACTTTTATAAAGGATGACATTGTCATCAGCGAATCTTATAACTTACATTCTCTAGCCCTGAATTTTAATTATACTTCTGAACATTTCTTTCGTTTTTATAACTAATTACTAACGCTGCCACAGTACATTAAATCTTGAAATATTGTGTAGGATGGCACGACAGTATTTCACAACGTACCCCATTAATCTTCAGTGTTTGCTGCTCTGAAGATAGCAAGCACATATTTGAGTACCTCCTGAGTTAAAGACCTTCGGAACTACCTTGATACCCTATCTACGGGTGAGCCAGTTTCATTTCATACATATTGTACGTTACAGTAACAGGGCAACGGGCAAATGAAGAATTATTTACTAGAATCCGAAATTCTCAGAGACAGTGTGTGCTGTCCCTATTACTCATTGAGTGAAATTTCAGCTCTCTTTCCACTATTCCTATTTTACTATTTATCTAACATCTATTAATGGCTATGGTGGCACTAGGCTCCTGCTGTTGAGGTTCCAGGTTCAAACTCTGATAGGGGCAGAGATTTTCCTCATCCGGGTCCCAACAGAATGGTGCCTTTCCCAGCCAGCATGCAATGAAATAAGTACTGGGGATCTTTCCCAGGGAAAAGTGGCCAGCTAGGAGGAGAGCCACCGATCTCCCCCTCCTAGTGGCGTGTCGAACAAAGACTGCACTCTGCGTGCAGTCAGGCCAATATTCCAATCATGGGCTAGCGCCACAGATTTTACCTTTCAACCAATCTTTAGTGTGACTACTATATTTCTTTATGCCTTTATTTTCTCCAAAGATATATATTGTTGCGTGATTTCTGTTTAATGAGTGATAACTTGGCAAGAAGAGCGCAAGACCGCACATTTATGCAGAACATTAGGTGGTATCTAACTTTGTTTACAAAATATGACAGTTTACATGTGATGTGTTGCGACAGAAAAAGGAACCTGTGACCACTGAAGATAGTGGCACACGTTACGCCAAAACCGTGATACAACACATATGTATGTCATACTAGCGCATGTAAATCCACTTTATCATGGAAGTTTAAACCTTCGAAAAGCATCGTGGATATAAATAAACGGTTAATGGAACAGTATACTTGTTGCTTCATTCGCAGTCAATAACAGTCGTGGTAAAGCCTAACCTAAAATGTTCACATTTAATGGTAATTTGGAGTCAAAAGGCCCAAAATTTCTAAAAGAAAAACATTTTATAATTTAAATTACCGTAGTTGCAGCTCTCTATCATTTTATGTGCATGTGACAAGAAAATGGGAGGCAACGTATTCCCCACTATCATCTCTTCTCTGTTAGCAGTGGATTTATGTAAACTTAACTGTCGAGCCATATATTTTCGCTTCCTACGTTGTGTGGTTGATAGGCGAGTTTTTACTTTTGTTGACTGGTAATGTGTGCTTAACACTTCTCGAGACGTTTCTCCTCCAAATGATATGTACTGATGTGTAAGACTATCTGCAGATTGTCATTTCTCTACTTCATTCCTTCTTATGTTACTACAAGAATCGGTTCAGCCCTGTTGCTTTGAACTGACAAGTAGAACTGTATGAATGTAGGTTTCCGCCACCGAAGTCCACTTCAGCAACTTTCTTTTTCACTAGTTTCTTTTGCAGCAAACACTAGTACTGCAATCAATCCAAAAATACATACAGAAATAGAACAAATGGTAAAAATAGTTCTTAAAAGTACCATTGAGTGGTTTTCTACTAATGGCTTCATTCTCAGTTTCAAAAAGACACAACGTACTCAGTTCGGCACATCTAGGCGTTCTGCACCAATGATAAGTGTAACACATGATGAGTAAATAATAAATAAGGTGGAAACTTCAAAATGTTTTAGGTGTCCTTATTGATGAGAAATTGGGAAAAGCACATTTTAGAATTTTCAAAACAACTTAGTTCAGCGACATTTGCACTTGGAATCGTTGAATACCTTGAGGGCAGACAAATAAGTAGTTGATATGTTTTCAGTAATGTGATATGGAAAAATGTTGTTGTTAACTCATCTTTAAGGAAGAAAGTCTTCATTGCACAAAAACGTGCTCACCCACGATCATCTCGTATACATCTGTTCAAGGAGTTACACATTCTGATTACTGTGTCACAGTATATATATTCTCTAGCGAAATTTGTTGTAAATAATCCACCACAGTTCAAAGGAACAATGATGTACATAATTACAATACCAGAAGGAAAAAATGACGTTCATTACTAAACATTAAATCTGTTTATTGCACAAAAAGGAACGCACATTGCCGCAACAAAAAATTTTTATCGCTTACCCAGCGATATAAAATGTCTGCTAGACAGCAAGATAAAAATTTGAAACCAAACTGGGAAAGTTTCTCCTTGGCAGCTCCTTCTACTCTGTAGAAGCGTTACCAGTACTGTAATCTGTAGAAGATGGTAGGTGGGGATTGCTGACTCACATCTATATTTCTTCGAAAATAATCCTTAGAAACGTTCAGAATGTAACCATATGCATAAATTAATCTGCGATGTGAATGTTAAATGAATCTATCCACATCACTACGACTATTGTGCCAAATGATGCGACTATACGAACTACGTTTTGTCTGCTGTTCCAGCCAGCCTTTAATAATATAAAGTAATGAACTAAAACGTAATCTCAAAGATAGCTGGTTTAAAGCTTACTATTTTATTTTAAAAATCAAATTATAGGTTAATAACTTCAAAGCTTATACCTTAAAGAATAAATAAGCTAATACTTATACTTAAAAAAATTAAATAAAAACAACTAATTTTAAAAAAATTAATTTTTTTCTTAAGACACTAGATATCTTAGGAAACGATTAACATCTCATTTCTATAAATAATTTAATAATAATTATGATACATTAACTACAAATTATTTATAAATCAACCCAAATCGAGACAAGTAAAATAAATACTAAAATTTTGATAAACCCTGATACAAAAGGTACAATAAACAAAACCTACTTTAAAAAATTTAAAATAATGTTTCCTAAAACATTTACATTACCAGTAAACAATAATTTTAAAAAATCAATTCTATAAAATATACTAAGACAGAATCCAACAAAATTGTTTATATTAGATAATTAAATAATCAAAAAATAAATATAATAAAATAAATAATCAAGAAATCCTGATTAGCACAGAAAAATTTTCAGTGTATGTGAAACACTTTACTAATAAGTTATATCTTAGACCTCTTCCTAGATACACTTTCCAGTACACCTATTATGTTACGACTTACCTCATCTAAATTGAAGCTACTTTAAAATAATCAAAATAGAATAATCAATAATGAGAGCGACGGGCGATGTGTACACACCTCAGAGCCAATATCAGTTAAATGAAATAAATCAAATTACTATCAAATCCACCTTCATTAACAGTATTTCACCATCAAATTCGTTATAAACAAAAATCTATTGTAACCCACCTCCTCTTAACTATAAGCTGCACCTTGACGTGAAATATTTTATAATTATAAATCTTGAGAACAATAACTCTAAAAAGATTCTCTGATAACGGAGATAAACAAACAAATAAATTAAGTAGAGTAAATCGTGTATTATCAATCACGGGGTAGGTTCCTCTGAATGGAATGAGATACCGCCAAATTCTTTGGGTTTAAAGACCTTACCTAATAGTACCCTGGTAAATATAATTAACATATAAATAATAGGGTATCTAATACTACTACTTTGGACATGCTGTTTGGTCCCTATCCCTCCAACTGAAAATGACAGCTCATTGTACATGTCAGTTTACTTGTCTTTTCTTTTGTCTCTACTCTTGGGGCAGCAATGCCGAGTACTGATCGACCAGTCCCGGTGTTTCGCGTATAGTACCTGACATTACCAGAGACTTCTGCAGCGGGTGCCTGCGCGTTGCCGGAGGGCGCGGAGAAAGCCGGCCAGCCGCCTCGGCTCGGCACCTACTCCACTCTCGGCGAAGCGCTTTCCTCGCGGCTCTGCCCCGGGGGCCGCAGCCGATCCCCCCGTCCCAGGCGCCGCCCGTCTCCAGGGGCCTGCCGGCTGCCACACCTACCGCCCAGCAAGCGCGACGTGCTGCCTGCGGCTGCGGTTTCTACACTCAGTCTGAATACCGGGTGATCAAAAACTCAGTATACTTTTGAATACTTAATAAACCACGGAATAATGTAGATAGAGAGGTAAAAATTGACACGCATGCTTGGAACGACATGAGGTTTTATTAGAACCACAAAAAAAAACAAAGTTCACAAAATGTCCTTCAGATGGCGTTGGACAGCAAGACGTCAGTGACTGCGCATGACAGTCGTGTATAAAAGGAGCTGTAATGAGAGAGAGAGAGAATCAGTTGCGCCAGCAGTCGCAGCATGTCGACGTTACCTGAAAAGGCGCTTTTAGTGGAGCTGTGTTATCAGAATGGGGACTGTGCTAGTTCAGCGTTACGATCCTATCGCCATAGGAAGGGGACTCGAACGGGTAAAGGCCCATTGACAAATGCAGCTGTGGCGAGAATGATTTCGAAGTTCGAAGCCACGGGTTTTTTAGACGATAGACCTCGTAGTGGCCGACCGAGCACAAGGCGTAATGCTGCTGAGACAGTTCAGGAAGGAATGGAGACTGTAGCGAGTTCGTCTATGTACGGGGAAGTCAGTGCTCGCACCGGCATTCCCTACACTACTGTTTAGTTGGCACTGAGGAGTACCCTCCGATGCTATCCGTACAAAATCCATCTGCATCATGAACCAGTGAGGCTGGGGGCATTTGCGGTGTGGGTATTTCAAAAGATTGCAGAAGATGACGATTGGTTGAGTAACGTGTTGTGGACCGACGAAGCTCATTTCACGCTCCTAGGGTCTGTCGACGCCCACAACTGCAGAATTTGGGCTACCGAAAATCCTAGAACTGTCGTGGAACTCCATTGCATGACGAGAAAGTCACGGTATACGTTGGATCTACCACATCTACCGTTATCGGGCCTTTTTTCTTCGAGGAAATGCGTAATTGTGGTTTTGTAACTGCTACCGTGACGGGTGAGAGGTACCACGATATGTTACAGAATCGCACCATCTCCAGCCTGGCTGATAAACACCTGCTGGAACGTACGATGTCTATGCAGGATGGCGCTCCGCCACATATCTCTAGACTCGTAAAAGATCTCTTGCGCGCGTCGTTTGGTGATGATTATGTGCTCAGCCGCCACTTTCGTCATGCTTGGCCTCCCAGGTCCCCAGACCTCAGTCCGTGCGATTATTGGCTTTGGGGTTACCTGAAGTCGCAAGTGTATCGTGATCGACCTGCATCTCTAGGGATGCTGAAAGACAACATCTGACGCCAATGCCTCGCCGTAACTCCGTACATGCTTTACAGTGCTGTTCACAACATTATTCCTCGACTGCAGCTATTGCTGAGGAATAATGGTGGACATATTGAGCATTTCCTGTAAAGAACATCATCTTTGCTTTGTCTTACTTTGTAATGCTAATTATTTCTATTCTGATCAGATGAAGCACTATCTGTAGGACTTTTATGAACTTTTGTATTTTATTTGATTCTAATAAAACCCCATGTCATTCCAAGCATGTGTGTCAATTTGTAGCTCTCTATCTACACTATTCAGTGATTTATTCAGTTTTCAAATTTATACTGAATTTTTGATCACCCGGTATTTAGAGTGATTATTTTGCCTTCTTCTCAGATACTGGGGTATCTCTTCAAGTTCCTTCTAGGTGGGCAACAACAAACAAAGTATACCTTTTTTACCGAACTATCAGCTTAATAAGTCACGGCTGCAAAATACTAACGCGAATTCTTTATAGACGAATGAAAAAACTGGTAGAAGCCGACCTTGGGGAAGATCAGTTTGGATTCTGTAGAAATGTTGGAACACGTGAGATAATACAGACCCTACGACTTACCTTAGAAGGTAGGTTAACGAAAGGCAAACCTACGTTTCTAGCATTTGTAGACTTAGACTCTTAGAAAAACTTTTGACAATATTGACTGGAATACTCTCTTCCAAATTCTGAAGGTGGCAGGTGTAAAATACAGGGAGCGAAAGGCTATTTACAATTTGTACAGAAACCAGATGGCAGATACAAGAGTCGAGGGGCATGAAAGGGAAGCAGTGGTTGGGAAGGGAGTGAGACAGGGTTATAGCCTATCCCCGATGTTATTCAATCTGTATACTGAGCAAGCAGTAAAGGAAACAAAAGAAAAATTCGGAGTAGGTATTAAAATTCATGGAGAAGAAGTAAAAACTTTGAGGTTCGCCGATGACATTGCGATTCTGTCAGAGACAACAAAGGACCTGGAAGAGCAATTTAACGGAATGGACAGTGTCTTGAAAGGAGGATATAAGATGAACATCAACAGAAGCAAAACGAGTATAATGGAATGTTAAGCATGGTAATGCTGAGGGAATTCGATTAGGAAATGAGACACTTAAAGTAGCAAACGAGTTTTGCTATTTGGGGAGCCAAATAACTGATGATGGTCGAAGTAGAGAGGATATAAAATGTAGACTGGCAATGGCAAGGAAAGCGTTTATCAAGAAGAGAAACTTGTTAACATCGAGTATAGATTTAAGTGTCAGGAAGTCGTTTCTGAAAGTATTTGTATGGAGTGTAGCCATGTATGGAAGTGAAACATGGACGATAAATAATACCGACAAGAAGAGAATATGTGGTGCTACAGAAGAGAGCTGAAGATTAAGTGGGTAGATCACAAAACTAATGAGGAGGTGTAGAATAGAATTGGGGAGAAGAGAAATTTGTGACACAACTTGATTAGAAGAAGGGATCGGTTGGTAGGACATGTTCCGAGGCATCAAGGGACCACCAATTTAGTATTGGATGGCAGCGTGGAGGGTAAAAATCGTAGAGGAAGACCAATAGATGAATACAATAAGCATATTCAGAAGGATATAGGTTGCAGTAGGTACTGGGAGATGAAGAAGCTTGGACGGGACAGAGTAGCATGGAGAGCTGCATCAAACCAGTGTCTGGACTGAAGACCACAACAACAACAACAACAACCTTTTGCATATACTTTATGACACTACTTTACATCCACATATGCGGCTCTCGCGGCAATGTACAGTGCATGACGGAGGGCACTACTATGCATAATCCTACATCTGCAGGGCGACTCAAACGTGTGTCAACAGTTGAAAATTCAACAGTTCACGGCATAATGTAGGTAGAGAGACAAGTACTGACGCACATGCTTGAAATGTTGTGCGCTTTTATTGAAACTGAAAAAGTACGTAAAAAACTAAGAAATTTCATTTCATATGATATAAAAGCAATAAGTAGCATAATAATTGATTTTTAGCAAAGACGTCGTTCGTCGTATCAAATGCTCAGCATATCGTCCATCATTACCAACAGTGCCTACACTCTAGGGGCAGTGTTGCGCACAGTGCTGTACAGCATATCGGCTGGTGTGGCGAGGAACTGCCGTCGTATGTTGCCTCTTAGCGTCGGACGACCGCGGTGGACTTGCGACTTCAGGTAATTCTACGACCAGTAATCACACGGATTGATGTCTGGGGACCTGGCTGGCCAAGTATAGAAGTGGCTGCTCAGCTCGCGATCCTCATCCAATGATGTGTGCAGGGAGTCTTTCACGTGTGCTGCAATACGAGGGTGGAGCGCCACCCTGCATAACACTCATACCTTCTAGCAAGAGTTTATCAGCCAGACTAGGAACGATGCGATTCTGTAATATATCGGTGAACCTCGCACCCGTCACGATTCTCATGCGGCTTCACTGATGTGTTGCTGTCCAGTGCCGTTGTTGGTCGGCTTTTGTACTCGTTTTTCATATAACAGACCTTCAGGTAATTTCAAGGAAGGAAGGAAGGAAGACTGGGTTTAACGTCCGTCGACATCGAGGTCATTAGAGAAGGAGCACAAGTTCGGATTTTGTCGAGCATGTGGAAGGAAATCGGCAACACCGTTTTAAAGGAACCTTCCCGGCATCTGCCCAAAGTGGTTGAGGGAAACCATGGAAAACCGGAATCTGGATGGCCGGATGCGGATTTGAACTGTCATCCTCCCGAATGCGAGTCCACTGTGCTAATCATCGTTCCACATCGTCGGGTTCATGTCATTTCAGGCATGTCTATCAAGTTTTACCTTTCTGCCTACATTACTCGCCAAGAGAAGTGTCCTGGTGCTAAACATAGGCTTAATTTGAAGATTAAACGTTCGAGATTGTACGTTTGGAGCACATCACTCTATGGTACTGTTGGACAGTGGAAAAACCAGAAGAAAATCGAAGCATCTGAGATCTGGTGCTTCAGAAGAATGTTGAAAATAAGATCGACTGACAACATAGGGAATGAAGACGCTACGTAGCATTCCACGAAGTGGGACCGGGGCTGTTCCTCAGCTAAGTAACATAGCTTGACATGGTACCTTGGTATTTAAGCTTTTTATGTTTGACTGTGCCTTATTCTGGCATTTATTAGTTTATTTTAGGGTTCTGAAGAAGGCTAGATTACTCTAGCTGAAACCTGGGGAAAGACCAGTAACATTTCGCAACTGAGGCGGGTTTTTGACGTATCAAGCGAATTTGATTACCAAGACATCAACATCCTTGGCAGGCTCCTGAAACGACTTAGAATTATTCAGATCTCGCGACACTGACTGTTAACCTGCTAGAAGATGCCATCATCGTCGGAAAAGTCATCGAGCGTCAAGGGGGCATTTGTTGTGCAACAACAGTTACGTAGGCCATAGATTTTATGGTGCCTTCAACTGCCACCACAGATCACATTGCATTCCAGGTGAATGTCCGCTATGGCATGATACTGCGCCTGCCAGCCTGTGTCCACAGCGCGATGTCTCTCTTAGCCGTTTCTAAGATGATTGTTTCCAGACGCCGGGCGGCAACGATCCTCATTTGTCGCTGTCGCTTATGTCGGTGGATTTCTCTATTTGCGGCCCGTATCGTCTCTACTGTGGATCCATATTCATCTCTGCTCCACTCACATACTTTCCTTGCCATATGTCGTAGCCGCATCGTCACTTGACGGTATTCAGTCTCGCAGTGGGCCGTGTTTGAGACAATGACACATTTCTGTAGCCAGGACACAGCTTCTTCCCCAGTCCATTCCCCTGCAGTGTCACTACATCTGTGTAAATCAGATTCAAATGGTTCAAATGCCTCTGAGCACTATGGGACTTAACATCGGAGGTCATCAGTCCCCTAGAACTTAGAACTACTTAAACCTAACTAACCTAAGGACATCACACACTTCCATGCCCGAGGCAGGATTCGAACATGCGACCGTAGCGGTCGCGCGGCTCCAGAATGAAGCGCCTAGAACCGCTCGGCCACACCGGCTGGCGAAAATCAGATAAATTTGCGACAGCACCACCGTTCGTGCAGGGAATGCTGCAGTACAGTGTGGGCAGGCGTGTAGCAGGGCGAGGCCCTGGTGCCTGCGGCTGCTGTCATTAGCATCTGGAGAGGAGATAGGGCCCGGCCGGTCCATCCGGTGCACAACGCCGCCCCTTCCGCTGAGCGCTTTCCAGAGCCGCTGCCACCGCCTCGGGCGTCCGCTTACCTCTCTGCTCGCACACCTCTATTACATACGTCACAGCACACGCGTCACCATACCTTAGGCTGCAAGTGTCAGACGACGGAAATACGAACCAACGCCGCCCACTGACTCCAATAAGAGTGCTGAAAAGAGTCACAGGTCAACTTTCACATCTACGTCTTTTACTTCTTTGCCTCTGTACATTTATTACTGCTTCTGGTTTCACACGCTGTACCCATCACATGTTTTGTTTGGAACCCTTTGTACAATGGTTCTTGAACATAAGGAATTTAATTTGTAAGGAGCAATGGAGCGATTGGCTGTCTTAAAAAAATAATCTGGGCCACTCTTAGTAACAAAGTTAATATAAGCTATAGTCATACTCTGCTCGAAATTTTAACAAGAAAACATTAATTCTTGTTTTGTTGATCCACAAAATTTATAAAATTACGAGGACTTTCAGTAAGTAATGCAACAGTTTTTTTCCAAAAGCGGATTGGTTTTATACAGGATGCCAGTACTCCATACTCTCACTCTTTCGCCTACAAAAACCTGTTTTTAAACATAATTTACGTTTCCAAAATGAGATTTTCACTGTGCAGCCGAGTGTGCGCTGATATGAAGCTTCCTGGCCATGTCTCCGCAAGTGTTAGTTCTGCAAGTTTCGCAGGAGAGCTTCTGTAAAGTTTGGAAGGTAGGAGACGAGGTACTGGCGGAGCAAAACTGTGAGGACGGGGCGTGAGTCGTCCTTGGGTAGAGCACTTGCCCGCGAAAGGCAAAGGTCCCGAGTTCGAGTCTCGGTCCGGCACACAGTTTTAATCTGCCAGGAAGTTTCATAATTTACGTTCAATGCAACGGTCTTACGCCGCCTTACTGAGAGGGTCTATAAGCCCGCAAGGTATGACTTTAGTGGTCGACGTCGGAGCCAATGTCTTGCTGCATCAATAATCTCCCATCATAAACGTACTCTTTTCCACCGAGGGTATCCTTCATTGGGCCACATGGATGGAAAGCGGAAGGTGCGAGATCCGACCTGTAGGATGGATGAGGAAGAACAGTTCAACGAAGGTTTGTTGGATCCTCTCGGGTGTGTAGACTTCTGTGAGGCCTTGTGTTGTCGTGGAGAGAGAGAAGTTCGCCGGCTGGTGTGGCCGAGCGGTTCTAGGCCTTTCAAGTTGGAACCGTGCGACTGCTACGGTCGCAGTTCCAATCCTGCCTAGGACATGGATGTGTGTGATGTCCTAAGGTTAGTTAACTTTAAGTAACTCTAAGTTCTAGGGGGCTGATGACCTCATATGTTAAGTCCCATAGTGCTCAGAGCCTCTCAGAGAAAAGTTCGTTGGGGCGACGAGCACGCTCATGTCTTTTGTTCAGTTTCTCGACGATAACACAGTACATTCAAAGTTTATCGTTGCACCATGAGGGAGGAAATCGAACAAAATAACCCTGTTAGAGTCCCAGAAGATCGTCGCCATAACATTACCGGCTGAGTGTGTAACTTTGAACTTTTTTTTTTGGAGGAGAGATTGTGTGGCACCACTTGGTTCAAAAATGGTTCAAATGGCTCTGAGCACTATGGGACTTAACATCTGTGGTCATCAGTCCCCTAGAACTTAGAACGACTTAAACCTAACTAACCTAAGGGCATCACACACATCCATGCCCGAGGCAGGATTCGAACCTGCGACAGTAGCAGTCTCGCGGTTGCGGACTGAGCGCCTAGAACCGCGAAACCACCGCGGCCGGCACACCACTTGGTCGATTGCCGTTTAGTTTCTGGTTCGAAATGATGACTCGTGCTTCATCGCCTATGCCGATGTCAGACACACAAAAAAAAAAAAAAAAAAAATCACGATCAGCCTCGTAACCCACGCAGATGGTTCACTCGTACCTTTTCATGTTCTGTTGGACAGCGAAGAACCCAGTGTGTCAGCACTACCAGCAGAGACGTCCAGTTGTGCAGCGAGGTGTATGAATGCGATCCGTCGATCACCTCGAATGAGAGTGTCCGCACGTTCCAACACTGCAGCAGCCACAGCAGTGTGCGGCTGTCCGGCACTTGGGAGCCAGAAAAGGTCTGCGCGACCTTGTTGTGAAGGTGACAGACGCCTCGCTCACAGCGCTTGCGTTCACTGCCAGTTGTCTACACATATTCTGCAAGCGCTTATGAGTATCTGTGATGCTCTGGTTGTCCGCAAAAAGAAACTTTTTGCTTGGAACGCACTGCCTTTCAGATGCCATTTTGAGGGCTACGTGTCGCACAGCCACATATCCGAACGTCCTGAAACTCTAAGGACTGAAACGGAAATAGACTGCGATTTCACACAACGAATTCCTCGTTTTTTCAACCCAAATCCGCCGAGAAAACAAATGTGTTGGATTACTTATTGAAGGATAACGGTTAAATAAAGCTTTTTCAATGTTGTGTTGTTGTTGTGGTCTTTAGTCCAGAGACTGGTTTGATGCAGCTCTCCATGCTACTCTATCCTGTGCAAACTTCTTCATCTCCCAGTACCTACTGCAACCTACATCCTGCTGAATCTGTTTAGTGTATTCATCTCTTGGTCTCCCTCTTTTTCAATAAGTAATTTGAATGATTTAACATGAAATATTTTTGTAGTCACTGTAGCCTAGGTTTACATGGTTGAACAGATAAGAAGAGCTCTCAGGCCAAGATTCTAGTAAGAACGGCCACTAAATAATCTTACACATTTAATGTTATCGAAAATTGATTTTTTTTTAATTTCGAATAACCCATTTGGAGTGTACGATAAATCAACATTGTTTCTGTTTTATCAAAGCGTAAGTCTCACAGTTGACACCACCACCGACGACGGTAGGAGGAAACTCACTACCTGCCGGAGGGACCAACCATGATGCAGTCTGTGGCCACACCTTCAAGGAAGCTGCAGTGAGCCGACACTGACGGCGATTATTTACTGCAGTTCCGTCCGCGGAGTTGGGCGGCCAGTCGCTAAACAGCCTCGAATCTGATTTCTACAGAGCGTATCAGGAGTGCTGCAGAGCTGTCAACTAGCGCCAGCGGACTAAGTTCAGCCCATCTATTCCACGCCGAAAGACTCCGCCTATTGTAGAATAATTATCAGTGAACCGGTCACCAAATCTTTGAACAATATACAGGGTGTTGCAAGAAGGTACGGCCGAACTTTCAGGAAACATTCCTCACACACAAAGAAAGAAAATATGTTATTTGGACATGTGTCCGGAAACGCTTACTTTCCATGTTAGAGCTCATTTTATTACTTCTCTTCAAATTACATTAATCATGGAATGGAAACACACAGCAACAGAACGTGCCAGCGTGACTTCAAACACTTTGTTACAGGAAATGTTCAAAATGTCCTCCGTTAGCGAGGATACATGCACCCACCCTCCGTCGCATGGAATCCCTGATGCGCTGATGCAGCCCTGGAGAATGGCGTATTGTATCACAGTCGTCCACAATACGAGCACGAAATGGCTCAAATGGCTCTGAGCACTATGGGACTCAACTGCTGTGGTCATCAGTCCCCTAGAACTTAGAACTACTTAATCCTAACTAACCTAAGGACATCACACACATCCATGCCCGAGGCAGGATTCGAACCTGCGACCGTAGCAGTCGCACGGTTCCGGACTGCGCGCCTAGAACCGCGAGACCACCGCGGCCGGCAATACGAGCACGAAGAGTCTACATTTGGTACCGGGGTTGCGTAGACAAGAGCTTTCAAATGCCCCCATAAATGAAAGTCAAGAGGGTTGAGGTCAGGAGAGCGTGGAGGCCATAGAATTGGTCCGCCTCTACCAATCCATCGGTCACCGAATCTGTTGTTGAGAAGCGTACGAACACTTCGACTGAAATGTGCAGGAGCTCCATCGTGCATGAACCACATGTTGTGTCGTACTTGTAAAGGCACATATTCTAGCAGCACAGGTAGAGTATCCCGTATGAAATCATGATAACGCGCTCCATTGAGCGTAGATGGAAGAAACTAAAAGGAGCTCTAACATGGAAATTAAGCGTTTCCGGACACATGTCCACATAACATCTTTTCTTTATTTGTGTGTGAGGAATGTTTCCTGAAAGTTTGGTCGTACCTTTTTGTAACACCCTGTATAGATGCAACGACCCACTAATGGGCTGCACCCTCCTTGCAAAATAAGTGTCTTACAGAATAAATATGCAGAGTGTCCGAGTTAAATACATAATAATATAAAATTTAATAACGTGAGAAGTAACTGAGAAATTTATTGATGGCATTTTTCTAGAAGTATGGCCACTCAAACAAAATGTTCTGTGACATACCTAGTACACCTCCATATGCGCACCAATACTGGTGTGACAGACGTGTAATCTGTATGCTGCTTCTCTCCAAGGGTTTTGAAGCATTGCAGGTACAGCATTTGCTGTAGCTGCACTAATGGCGCAGATCTAGTGTAAGTAGGCTGTTTATGTTTTCTCTATGTAAGTAGGCTGTTTAGGTTTTTTATTAATAACGCCACCTCTAGGCTGTGCTGTGGGCAGTCTGTGGCTGCTTTGCATTGTTGTAATACTCGCCATTGTAGTGTTAGGCAGCTGGCTGTGAACAGCGCGTAGCGTTGCGCAGTTGGAGGTGAGCCGCCAGCAGTGGTGGATGTGGGGAGAGAGATGGCGGAACTTTGCAATTAGTCATGAACTGATATATATATTATGACTTGTGATGATATTAAGGTAAATACATTGTTTGTTCTCTATTAATATCTTTCATTTGCTAACTACCCCTATCAGTAGTTAGTGCCTTCAGTAGTTTGAATCTTCTATTTAGCTGGCAGTAGTGGCGCTCGCTGTACTGCAGTAGCTTGAGCAGCGAAGATTTTTGTGAGGTAAGTGATTTGTGAAAGGTATAGTTTAATGTTAGTCAGGGCCATTCTTTTGTAGAGAATTTTGAAAGTCAGATTGCGTTGCGCTAAAAATATTGTGTGTCAGGTTAAGCACGGTCGTGTATAGTTGTTCAAAGGGGACGTTTCATATGGCGACCCTGCCAGGATACCTCACTGGAATCTTCTGATTTTTTCTTGTAGTTTGTGTAGTGTAGCTTTTGTTTATTGCTAGCGCGTAATTGTAGAGAGAATTTCCTTTGTAGTTGCAGTCTTTCATTGTTGTATAGTAAAACAGTTGTGGCATGCATGTAGATTTGCACCAAGTATTTCGCAGCTGCGCTTGCAATTAACTAGATATTATTTTCAGTGCTATGTTAATGTGTTCTCTTATTTTTGATCTTCAAATTGTGTTTTTCTGTGTTGTCGTGTGAAATACTGTGACAATAATGGCGTGTGAAAAACGTAACACTAGGCTCCAAACTAAACTGAGAAATAATAGTGATGACGAGCGTAGCTTATCAGCGCCGCCGAGTAATGAATTTACTAATGTTCAAAGTAGTAATTTGGTAACTGTGCACAGGGAAATGGAGCGGGCGTCAAACAATGGCGTGGACAGTGAAACAATTAGTGAAGAGGGAAGCATTATCGATCGACCGGTCGGCAATAGCTCGCCTCAGGAAGCCGAAATGACACGACACGATCTCGCAAATACTGTAGATTCAGGTTTTGGATCCTCACCGTTTTCTCGAATAAGTCAAGACACATTTTCTGCTTGTCAAAATGTGAATGTTTCCGGTGTAAATTCACTGCCGAAAAGCACTGAGGAACATGTTTCAGACACCAATGCATTGTTATTACAATTAATACAACAAATGGGACAGACACAGCAAAAGCTTCAAAAGTTAGACACAATGGAACAATACCAGAGACAAACACAGCAACAGTTAGACACAGTGGAACAAAATCTTAAAAAGTTAGACTCATTGGAGCAAACTCTTGAACGAACACGTGAGGATTTAACTGCTGAGTTACATCACATTGAATCGAAATGTCAAAAAGTCTGTAATGACGTAAAAACACAAATTTGTGAGCATTTCCAACCTATTTTTTCGCGGCATGAAAATGCACTACAGAATCACGAAGCAGCCATAAAAGAACTGCAAACTATTGTTCATGAAAATCACAACACCTTGCAAGCTAAAATTGACGCAGTTGCATCTACCGATTCGGTTACGCAACTTGCAAAAAGTCAAGAAAACTTAAAGGACACAGTAGATTCGATTTCAACACAAATGGACACTCTGAAACTTGGTTCAGAAAAACACACTGAGGAAATGTGTTCATTATCAGAGAAAGTAGTTGAACTTTCGGATCAGCTAAATAATTTATCTACGAAGGTAGATGATAATCTGAATGACGCAAAACCGGTAGTCTTTAATGACACAGAACAGAGCGAACAAATTAGGAAACTGAAACAAAATCTGAATCAAATTGATACGCAACACCAAAGAGAAATCCGGGAAGTACAAGATCAGCTGACACAGGTAATACAAGAATTACGTATTTCAGAAGACACTCGCGCTCCAACACGGGAAGAGGAACTTAGAAATACGCAAAAGCCACAAAATAATAACACAGGGCATTTCGGTAATTATGAAAGAAATTGGCAAGGTACACCGAATTTTGAGATGGAACGGCCGACACGACCTAACAATGACCGATATGCGACTCGCCGACATGATGATTTTGACTATAAGCTGTTCATTACTACACGTAAATTCAAAACATTTAAGAATTCTGGCAACGACATTCATCCACAAGCATGGCTCCATCAATTCTCTCATTGTTTTCCTCCCAACTGGTCATTGGAGCACAGATTAGAATTTATGTGTGGCTACTTAGAGAATGAACCAGCTGTAAGAATGCGATCGGTCATTCACGATTGCCACAGTGAAGGAGAATTTTACCATGCCTTCCTCTCAGCATATTGGTCTCAAGCCACACAAGACCGCGTAAAACATGGCATCATAATGATGAAACATTTCGAACAATCTGAATTCTCCAGTCTTGTGAAATATTTTGAAGACATGTTGCACAAGAATCAGTACCTGTCAAACCCATACAGCCCCTCAGAACTCATCCGCATTTGCTTAATCAAATTACCTGAACATTTACGACATATTATTTTGGCAGGACGTTGCAAAGACGACATTGAAGCTTTTCAGGGACTGTTACAAGAACTGGAAAGTGACACTGACAATCGCGGAACACAGGAGCACAACAATTACAGATCACATCAGTCGCAATTCCGCGATGAAAGAAATAATAACTGGACACGACAAGGCTATTCCCACAACACATATCGTGACCAAAACAGACACCACCCGTATGACAACCGTTGGCAGAGTAGTAATAATTACAGGGAAAGATCACCTCTCCGTGGTAATGACTATCACAGAGACAATCAGAGAAACAGACAATATGGGAACCAAAACAATTATTATCAAGGGAGACAGAATAACTTTAGACGCAACGGTCCAGCGCGCAGTTACGATTCAGGGAGAAATTCTCCACCACTTAACCGACAAGAAAGAAACTACAGGAGCTATCGACATGGCGACAGACGATGTGATCGTAACGACAGACCTGAATTGCATCAGAACTGGCGGGATTTAAACAGGGCAGGGCCCTCTCGAGGAGGTGAATTTGTAGAAGTTAGGTCTCCAAATCCCAATAACGACGCGCGCCAACAAAGAGACAATAGGCAATGACTCACACCGCTGGCAGCCACAAAACATACTTATGAAACTGACGACGCAGCTGCCGTAGCTAGTAATTACGTAAAAATGGAAGACATTAGGGACATCTTACTCCAGGAACACGACATAAAACATAACAACATTGCATATCCTGTGATTCACATTACAGTAAATGACATAAAATTTACGGCAGTACTTGACTCTGGCAGTCCCATTTCAGTAATCAGTGAAACAGCCTTTAGCAAATGCAACAAATCGAACGATTGCCCCACACTTCCGTTACGTAAGATTAAATTACAAGGTGCAATCTTTGGAAAAAGTGTAGATGTACGCCAACAAACCAACTTAGAATTCTTTTGTCAAAGCCACAGCTTCTCTATGAACTTTCTCATTGTTCCATTATTGTCGACGGAAATTATACTGGGAGTAGACTTTTTAAATGAATACAAAGCAATCTTAAGCTTTCACGATGCTGAAATAAGTTTAGAAAAAGAAGGTAAGTCAGTGGCTTTGAAATTTGAAGATTGGCTCTCAAACCATGACGAGGAAATTAATCGGCTTTACCTTCTGTTAGACAACAGTTCGGACTTTTCTACGGAACTAGACACTAACAATCACTCTGCAAGTACTGACAGGGATGATATCGACGGCGCATTTGACACTAATAAGTTAATTCAGAATAAAATTCAAACAATTGAGAATTGTAATGACACTGATAGGCAGGACCTTTTTGAGATTTTACAAGAACATTCCACAGTTTTTACTCACAAAACAGGAACAATCAAGGGATTTCAATACCAATTTCGTGTTCGTGAGCATACTAAATTTTGTGTTAGACCATATGTAATTCCGGCGCATTATAGGGACCGTGTTAGAACAGAAATACAATCTATGCTTGACGAGGGCATTATTGAGCCTGCAGTAAGCTCATACAACAATCCGTTACATGTTGTTGAGAAGAAAAATGGATCGATCAGGCTTGTCTTAGATTCGAGACAAATCAATACTATCATTATTCCTGAAACAGACAGGCCGCAGACGATGGAAGAACTTCTTCAAAATTTTAATGGTGTAAAAGTGTTGTCTTCCATTGATCTCAGATCCAGCTTTTATCAGATCGAACTTCATCCAGAATGTAGAAAATACACAGCTTTCCTTTGTTTCGGCGTTTGTTATCAGTTTCGGAAACTTCCCTTTGGTTTGAACATTTCTTCAGCAGCATTCATTCGCGGGCTAAATTCGATATTACCTGAGTTCTTAAAACGTCACATCACCTTATATGTGGACGATATTCTAATAGCAGAAGCTTCATGGGAACTACATAATCGCATCCTCAACAGTTTGTTACGTATTTTTGCAGAATCTGGAATTACAGTTAACTTGGAAAAGTCTGAATTCGGTAGGACAAAGGTGAAGTTTTTGGGACATATTATTTTTTCTGAAGGCATTCAGCCGGATCCTGAAAAGTTAGAAGCAATCAGAGCCATTCCAGTTCCATCCACAAAAAGACAAGTCCGCAGTTTTCTAGGTCTCGTAAATTTTTACCGTCGTTTTCTGAATATGCAAATTCTTGTTACACCAAAACTTTGTTCTCTCACTGGCAAAAATACTATTTGGAACTGGGACGAACAAGCACAGTTGGAATTCAATTCTTTGAAAGAAGCGTTACTTCACGCGCCAATCTTAGCTCATCCAGATCTGTCACAAGATTTCTGCCTTAGCACGGATTCTTCTAAAGTCGGTCTTGGTGCCCATTTATTTCAAGAAGCCACAGAAAATGACACTACTGTTCAGAAAACCATTGCTTTTGCTAGCCGAGTGCTAACAAAATCTGAAAAAAATTATTCCGTTACTGAATTAGAAGCTTTAGCTATCGTTTGGGCATTTAACAAATTCCGTTTCTTTCTTTCTGGTAAGCACGTAAAAGTATACAGTGATCATCGTGCATTACAATTTCTTATGTCTTCAAAATTAAATCATGACAGGTTAAAACGTTGGGCATTGTTTCTGCAAGAATTCCGCTTCACAATAGTCTACATTCCCGGCAAGGAGAACATTGTTGCGGACGCACTGTCACGCGCACCGGCTGGGCTTGAGAAAAGTACCACAGAAGGCAACCTCGAGAAAAATTTCAGTATTCTTTACATTCAGAAAGTCGCCTTTGAAAACTTCATCACCACATCTTTAAAGGACATTGCTCATGAACAAGATAAAGATCCGATTTGGAAAGACATCAAGAGCAAATGGCATGAAAAGACACACACACAGATTCGGCATTATTACCTGGTTAGAAACAACATACTCTTCAAACGCTGCACTGTTGATGACAAGCTATGGGTACTTTGCATTCCAGACGATTTTGTTAATAAGCTCATTTGGTACATTCATTTCAGCTACGCACATTTTGGTCCACGAAAATGTTATCATATTCTTCGAACGACTTGTTATTTTAACAATATGGAAAAAAGAATTCGAAGAGTCTTATCTATTTGTAAACTTTGTCAAAAGGCGAAACCATCTACTGTCTCACATCGTGCTCCGTTGTTTCCTATTATTCCTTCTAAATTAAAAGAATTTGCTGCTGTTGATCTCTTGGGACCGCTTGTCAGAACATCCAATGGATTTTCGTACGTTCTAGTCGCTGTTGAACTTACTTCAAAATTTGTTTCTTTCACACCGTTACGTAAAGCCACCGGACGGTCTGTATCCAACGCATTTGTTAAAAATTTCTTACGTGAAGTTGGCCACGTTGCTAAAGTCATTTCAGATAACGGACCGCAATTTAGATCTGCTGTTTGGTCACGCATGCTTCGCAACCATAAAATCAAACCTGTTTTTATTTCATTGTACTCACCACATTGTAACCCCTCCGAACGGATTATGAAAGAAATCAATAAGCTTTGCAGGCTTTATTGTCACACAAAGCATCAGCATTGGGACAGATATTTACACTTATTTCAAAACGTGCTGAATGAAATGCCTCATGATTCCACTGCTTTACCACCTACTCTTGTACTGAAGAATGAAGAACCACCGAACAGAATCAGAGAGCTTGTACCTTTCCCAAATACACGTAAACTTCGACACAAAGACATAATTGATTTGGCTCTTAAAAATATAAAATCTGCAGCAGACAAAAGGAGAAAACTACACGGTAAAGCAAATGCAAAGAAATTGTATATTGGTCAGAAGGTTCTCATTAAAGCTCATTCATTGTCACATAAGAAGAAACACTTGAGTCACAAATTCTTTCTAGTTTACAATGGACCATACAGAATCCGACGTATACCACATGATAATTGCGTTGAAGTTGAAACTCTGCGTATTAGGAAGAGTAAAGGTTTACACCACATTTCACATGTAAAACCATTTATTGAAAGATAATCTGCTCTTTAACTTAGTCTTTGTCATAAAATTTTTCGCTTCACATTTCTAGTATGCTTTGTCAGATTTGGAATCTGTTAACATGTAACAATGTTTGAAGTGGAATATCCAGTCAAGAACCAAGAGAACTTATTTAAACAGAAATTACGAATGCATTGTTATAATGAACAGACGACACAGTGTTGTTAGTTGTACATTCTTGCTTGTTAGTTGCACGATTACGTAACGAATATCAGGCTTACATACTTAGGACACATACTGGTACTGCTAATGAGATTTTAATGCAACATTTTGGTTTACATGAAAATACATTCTGGGTTTAAAGTACTTTCTGTGAGATACCAGACGACACAGTGGTTAGTTTATGTGATAGCTACACGATTTTTATCACGACGCTACTAATGAGTGACAATGTACAATGTTGATTTTGCGGTGTTTCTGTTTTATATCTGCACAGTTTTTCTGTATTATTCTGGAAAGTAAAACATGTTTTAGTAGTAACTTTTATGGTATAGCTACAAGGAGACAGCCTTTTCTGTAGCACAACAATACGTTACAGCACAGTACTTTCTTCATCACGGCAATAAGCGTAATAAGTATGATATCTATACGCAAAGCATTTCACTTTTGTTTATCATGAGGTAAGTACATTGGCTTCTGCAGAACTTAACTTTCGGAGGACGATAACTACGACACTTCCACACAGATTATGTTGCAACAAGACGCACATTTAGCGCTACAGTACACGTATTTGAGTGATTAATGTTGTACTTGAAACATTTATTTTTAAAGATTTTTTAATTACAAAGAAAGTTTTCCGTGATACATTTCATTCCATTGCTGTAATTTGTAACACCTGAGGGCATAATTACATTTATCCTCAGGGGGGTACACGCTTACTTTGTGTACCATGTGTGTGGCAACCACAAGGAACCCTAGCTAATATGGTATTTGCTTATACAACTTTACACATCGGTACCATATTTCTCTAACACACAAATTACACAGCTATCTGATCATTTAACTGAGAGATAAACATTTTTTTACTACGTCAGTGACAGATGTTTACGTAATTACACAGCTGGATAACTTCACACTTATGAAACTGTATTTTGTCTGTACCTTGTAAACTGTTCATATTTTTTTCGGAATCATTGTGATACTATGAGAGCTTTGAATGATATATTTGGTATGAGATCATGATTTTTAAAGTACGTTTGAGGCAGCTGACACTTTTGACATGAGCAGAGAATTTTTTTTTACGTTTTGAAATTATTGCAGAAAGCTACGACGATTTTGAGATTTGACTGAGGTGTTAATGATGTTATTTTTACGACGACGATGTGTATTATGCTGCTGAGGTATGTTTATGATTAATAGGCTGAGGCTATATGAGTTATTTGATTATGCTTCATATTTATAATGACGAAATATTGACGAGTGTCGATGAATATGTATATGTGTAATAAGGTAAGGAATAAGGAGTAGGGGTTAGGGACTCTGATTTATGAAAAGGTTGTTGGAAACCAAGAATCGTACTTTAAGAGTTATGAAATGTGTGTGTATATGCATGAATGTATCACAATGCCACTGAAAATTTTTTTGGACATTTATATTTATAGGATTTTGTTTCTACAGATTTGCAACGCTAATTCTTGACCTGTGAAATATTTTTAAATGAGACTGCAACGGAAGCAGAAACTGCTGTCGTAAATATTTCCGTACGAAAGTTAAGTGACCACCTGCACGTAATGCGTCGCGGGCACCCAGCTGTGTCAGACGCCTGGAGAAAAAGCCATTATTGCGAGCCCTTTTCAGCGGCACAGGTAGAAAAAAAAAGGGGGACGTGGGACGTGTCAAACACCTGGAGAACAAGCCATTAGGGTGTGCCTTTCATCGCTAATGCGACACCCTCGTTACTTGAAAACATATGATTACTCGCACTTTGTGCTAATTACTGAAATGCTTATGAATTGATGGGAAATATTCGTACATCTGCACACCTGATTACGACAAGCGTCTTTCTACGAGAGTTGAGAGAATTTCTACTAACTTATGAAATGTCACATGACTACTGAATGATATTTTTATGCTTTGCTTTTCATAGTTGCTTATTTCATTTGACATCTGTTTTCCAGCTGTGTTGCAGCATTGCTTTTATAAAATAAAATGCATTTGCTAATGTGAACACTTTCTGTCAACAGATCTATTAAATAATTATTTTCTGATCCACATTCTTTAAAAAAGGAGCACTTGGAAAGGAAAGAACAATAAGAAGGAACTAGTAAATGCATTCATAATTTTCTTTTCAAGTAATTGGTAACTTTTTGGTAGAATAACTTCTTGTGGTGCACCACTTTAATTACATAGATATTAAGATGTGAATATACATTTCCCTTATCTGCATTGTTGTTTTTACTGTAATATCTTTTCTGCTTGAGCTATGTCATGTTTAGATATAAGTTATTTCTGCTGCTGTTTGCCAGGCATAGTGCTACTGAACTTTAATTTGTGTTACTCTGCTAAGCCAATTTTACTACTCATGTTGCTGCACATTGGCTCATATTAGTTGTAATTTTGCATTTTATCTGTTAATTTAGATTTGCTGCTGCTTGCTTTGCAAATTGGCATTCTTTTGTCATTGCTGTTTGTGATAATTTGTTATGTGATGCTGCATTGCCTCGTCCCTTAGTTTAGCATCTGAGCTCAGTAGATTTAAGTTAGCTTAAGAGGGGGTAGCCTCTAAGAGAATGAGTTGCGATGAATTGGAAGAAATGCATTGAGAAAACAGGTTTAGGTAGGATTTTCTTGGAAATAAATGTTGAGGTAAGAAATGTGTGAACATATAAATACAGAAAGCATGCTTAGATAGAATTTTTTTTGGTGGAAACAAAGGATGAAATAAGAGGAAAGATATATGAAGTTTTGGGTTGGACTGCAGTACCAAATGTTACACTGAAAACGAACCCTGTCCTTTCCTATTGGTGTTATCCCACTATGTGTTTGTGTACCCTTGTGTATTTGTTTTCTTCCTGTCTCAGTGTAGTTTCATAGAATTTTTTCTTCTTTCAATATTAAGCTACATTCACTATGATGAGGAATACTGTTATCCTCAAATATAATTGGCACTAATAATATGTTATTTACCTTATAAATATGCTTACACATTATTTATTCTGTTTAATGCTCATGTGTGAAGTTGATGTTTCAAAAGTTATTGTGATCTTTTATGTATGTACTCATGTCATAATTCCACTGATGTATATGTTAGTTCGATTCTTTTGTAAAGCCTGTACTACAAATGTTATCTGTATTGTTATGTTCTTTAACGATGTATTTTGTACCATTGTTATGGTATTCTTCTGTTATAAAATTGTAATTGTCACCAGTTCATGATATTATTAACTTGTAAGTTACATTTCACTGCACACGTTTCTGTTGGTCATAGTATATGGACAATATGTGAGAAGTTGGGACTGTTAGTGTTTGCACGTGTGTTTATAATTCAGCAAGGGACTGGATAACAGCATTGCTGGTTCTAAGGACAATTCCAGAAACTTTGTGAGTGCACAAGTGGTGGTTTATGGACTTGCTATATTATCCGCAAGACTCTTCAATGGTGATTGTGCACCTGCACAGTCACAACAGATGGCTGCTGGCTATTTCTACAAGGACTGCAGTGGGTCTGCATCTCTGGTGGCCCACCAATACCATTATCTCTACAAGGACTGCAGTGGGTCTGCACCTCTGGTGGTCCACCAATATCGTAATCTCTACCAGGACTACGGTGGGTCTGCTCTGTGATGACCTACCTACCAATTTTCATCAAAACTTCGACTGACTCTGCAGTGGGTTTGCTCTGTTGTGGCCCATTACCTGTCAGCATGTCGAGAGTCAGCACTGTCTTTCCGTTGGAAGGACAACACTACTTCTTCAAGACTGCATGGAAATCCACTACTTCCGTGTGCATTTTCTTTTACTGCTCAGACTTTGAGAAAAACACTGCTATTCTCCTGTTATGTACGATTAGGACTGTCTTTATGGACTGTGAGACAATTTTAGCTTTTGACCAACATTGTATCAATAAGTGTGTGCATTTTATATCTTTGTTACTGTAATTGTGAAAAATTTTTGTCAAATCTGTATTGGCCAGTGCCCAACACCATTTGTAAAAATTTTTTGTGGGGAGCATGGGGGCTATGTAAGTAGGCTGTTTATGTTTTCTCTATGTAAGTAGGCTGTTTAGGTTTTTTATTAATAACGCCACCTCTAGGCTGTGCTGTGGGCAGTCTGTGGCTGCTTTGCATTGTTGTAATACTCGCCATTGTAGTGTTAGGCAGCTGGCTGTGAACAGCGCGTAGCGTTGCGCAGTTGGAGGTGAGCCGCCAGCAGTGGTGGATGTGGGGAGAGAGATGGCGGAACTTTGCAATTAGTCATGAACTGATATATATATTATGACTTGTGATGATATTAAGGTAAATACATTGTTTGTTCTCTATTAATATCTTTCATTTGCTAACTACCCCTATCAGTAGTTAGTGCCTTCAGTAGTTTGAATCTTCTATTTAGCTGGCAGTAGTGGCGCTCGCTGTACTGCAGTAGCTTGAGCAGCGAAGATTTTTGTGAGGTAAGTGATTTGTGAAAGGTATAGTTTAATGTTAGTCAGGGCCATTCTTTTGTAGAGAATTTTGAAAGTCAGATTGCGTTGCGCTAAAAATATTGTGTGTCAGGTTAAGCACGGTCGTGTATAGTTGTTCAAAGGGGACGTTTCACTAGTAGACCGCGAATTTGATTCTTGGTGAACCCCAACAGAAGAAAATCAAGTGGTGTGATGTCTGGTCTTCTAGGGAACCAAGCAGTCGATGGACTACCTCTCCTAATCCAGCGATCTGGCAACTCAAGATCCAAAAAATCCCTCAGAATTTTCGCTAAATGGCACGGTGCACCTTCTTCTAGAAAGATAACGCCAGAAGGATGTTTTTGCTGTAACTTTAGGTATCACGAAGAAGTATGAACTTATAACCCCGCCCTTCAACAATCCACAACACACATTCACTTAAGTAGAGTCGGGTGTAAGTTCCCCATACGCGGAAATTTTGAGCGTTTACCGTGCCGGAACTGTGGAACGAGGCCACACCCGAGGAAGAGACGAAGTCGAGGAATGCATCGTTTTCATCCATTCTGGCCAGAATTGTCTCCGCGAATGCCCTCCGTCGTGACCTGTCCTCAGGTTCGATCTTGTGACCAAGCTGCAGTTTTGACACCTGTAGGCACAATCTTTTATAGACGACATCGTGTACTATCTAACGAGGTAACTGCCGACTTTCTTGTCCGGCTGACCTATGAGAGATCTGCTGGAAGGACGTACGATTTAACTCAACAGTAGACACCGGAACTGCGTGCTTGGAGTAGTTGCCCGCCATCGAAAGCAATCTCCCCACTTCCCGAAGCTGTTTGTTCCATTTCTTGATAGTTACGTAAGTGGGAACATCTTCAGTTGGTTCAATACTCAGCCGAAAACGACGTTGACCGAGCGTAACAGAATGCAAGAGAGAAAGCACACACAACACTTTTTGCTGTGGGGTACACGCGTACACGTGACTTTCGAAGCGTGTTTTGTGTAAAAAAAAAAAAAAAAAAAAAAAAAAAAAAAAAAAAAAAAAAAAAAAACAGTAATCGCATGCGCACGCGCCACCGACTACCGCAAGCAAACATAGAAAACATTTTGAGTTACCATACTTGTAGAAGCAAACCGCCAATAAATGCACGACTGGCCATTAAAATTGCTACACCACGAAGATGACGTGCTACAGACGCGAAATTTAACCGACAGGAAGAAGATACTGTGATAGGCAAATGATTACCTTTTCAGAGCATTCACACAAGGTGGCGTTGGTGGCGACACATACAACGTGCTGACATGAGGAAAGTTTCCAACCGATTTCTCATACAAAAACAGCAGTTGACCGGTGTTGCCTGCTGAAATGTTGTTGTCATGCCTCGTGTAAGGAGGAGAAATGCGTACCATCACGTTTCCGACTTTGATAAAGGTCGGATTGTGGACTATTCGCGATTGCGGTTTATCGTATCGCGAAATTGCTGCTCGCGTTGGTCGAGATCCAATGACTGTTAGCAGAATATGGAATCTGTGACTGCAGGAGTGTAAGACGGAACGCCGTGCTGGATCCCAACGGCCTCGTATCACAAGCAGTCGAGATGACAGGCATCTTATCCGCATGGCTGTGACGGATCGTACAACCACGTCTCGATCCCTGAGTCAACCGATGGGGACGTTTGCAAGACAACAACCATCTGCAAGAACGGTTCGACGACGTTTGCAGCAGCATGAACTATCAGCTCGGAGACTATGGCTGCGGTTACCTTTGACGCTGCAAAACAGAAAGGAGCGCCTGCGATGGTTTACTCAACGACGAACCTGGGTGCACGAATGGCAAAACGTCATTTTTTCGGATGAATCCAGGTTCTATTTACAGCATCGTGGTGGTCGCATCCGTGTTTGGCGACATCGCGTTGAACGCACATTGTAAGCGTGTATTCGTCATCGCCATACTGGCGTATCACCCTGCGTGATGATATGGTGTGCCATTGGTTACACGTCTCGGTCACCTCTTGTTCGCATTGACGGCAATTTGAACAGTGGACGTTACATTTCGGATGTGTTACGACCCGTGGCTCTACCCTTCATTCGATCCCTGCAAATCCTACATTTCAGCAGGATAATGCACGACCGCATGTTGCAGGTCCAGTACGGGCCTTTCTCGATACAGAAAATGTTCGACTGTTGCCCTGGCCAGCACATACTCCGGATCTCTCACCAATTGAAAACGTCTGGTGAATGGTGGCCGAGCAACTGGCTCGTCACAATACGCCACTCACTACTCTTTATGAATTGTGGTATCGTGTTGAAGCTGCATGGGCAGCTGTACCTGTACACGACATCCAAGCTCTGTTTGGCTCAATGCCCAGGAATAACAAGGCCGTTATTACGGCCAGACGTGGTTGATCTGGGAACTCATTTCTCTGGATCTATGCACCCAAATTGCGTGAAAACGTAATCACATGTCAGCTCTAGTATAACATATTTGTCCACTGAATACCCGTTTATCATCTGCATTTCTTCTTGGTGTATCAATTGTAATGGCCAGCAGTGTATCTCAATTACCTCTCAATACATTTTATATTATTATATGTTTAACCCAGATACCCCGTATTTTAGTTAAGATTGTGTCGCCGTTGATACTGTTTTAAGGGGACGAGTTTCTCCTTCCGAGCAGTGACAGCAGTTCCTGTTTCTTTGTTTTCATCTGTAGTTTCTTTCATTCTTCGAGAATGTTGTTCCCTCTTGTGTCCACTTTATTCCAATTCTCGATTTTTCTCTGTTCCGAAAGCCTGCCTTTTCTATTCCCTCATTAAAAAGTTTTCTCTTCTTTATTGAGTTCAAGTCGATGCCTACATTTTCTATAACTCTTCCTCCTCCTCTCAGTCGTATTATTCTGGATTTATAATTGTTTAGTAAGTCAAAGATTTATTTAGTTCTTCTGTCACTCATTGTTTCTCGTTATATCTTACCTTTTCAACTTTCAGATATATTCCTGTATTAGATATCGTTCTGTATTGTGATTCACTGCTGCCTTTTGAACCTACTACTTTTCATAATATTCGTGTTCCAGTTTTTTACAATTTTTGAAGCACTCCCTTCGTATTCAGTTTAATACACTCCTGGAAATTGAAATAAGAACACCGTGAATTCATTGTCCCAGGAAGGGGAAACTTTATTGACACATTCCTGGGGTCAGATACATCACATGATCACACTGACAGAACCACAGGCACATAGACACAGGCAACAGAGCATGCACAATGTCGGCACTAGTACAGTGTATATCCACCTTTCGCAGCAATGCAGGCTGCTATTCTCCCATGGAGACGATCGTAGAGATGCTGGATGTAGTCCTGTGGAACGGCTTGCCATGCCATTTCCACCTGGCGCCTCAGTTGGACCAGCGTTCGTGCTGGACGTACAGTCCGCGTGAGACGACGCTTCATCCAGTCCCAAACATGCTCAATGGGGGACAGATCCGGAGATCTTGCTGGCCAGGGTAGTTGACTTACACCTTCTAGAGCACGTTGGGTGGCACAGGATACATGCGGACGTGCATTGTCCTGTTGGAACAGCAAGTTCCCTTGCCGGTCTAGGAATGGTAGAACGATGGGTTCGATGACGGTTTGGATGTACCGTGCACTATTCAGTGTCCCCTCGACGATCACCAGTGGAGTACGGCCAGTGTAGGAGATCGCTCCCCACACCATGATGCCGGGTGTTGGCCCTGTGTGCCTCGGTCGTATACAGTCCTGATTGTGGCGCTCACCTGCACGGCGCCAAACACGCATACGACCATCATTGGCACCAAGGCAGAAGCGACTCTCATCGCTGAAGACGACACGTCTCCATTCGTCCCTCCATTCACGGCTGTCGCGACACCACTGGAGGCGGGCTGCACGATGTTGGGGCGTGAGCGCAAGACGGCCTAACGGTGTGCGGGAGCGTAGCCCAGCTTCATGGAGACGGTTGCGAATGGTCCTCGCCGATACCCCAGGAGCAACAGTGTCCCTTATTTGCTGGGAAGTGGCGGTGCGGTCCCCTACGGCACTGCGTAGGATCCTACGGTCTTGGCGTGCATCCGTGCGTCGCTGCGGTCCGGTCCCAGGTCGACGGGCACGTGCACCTTCCGCCGACCACTGGCGACAACATCGATGTACTGTGGAGACCTCACGCCCCACGTGTTGAGCAATTCGGCGGTACGTCCACCCGGCCTCCCGCATGCCCACTATACGCCCTCGCTCAAAGTCCGTCAACTGCACATACGGTTCACGTCCACGCTGTCGCGGCATGCTACCAGTGTTAAAGACTGCGATGGAGCTCCGTATGCCACGGCAAACTGGCTGACACTGACGGCCGCGGTGCACAAATGCTGCGCAGTTAGCGCCATTCAACGGCCAACACCGCGGTTCCTGGTGTGTCCGCTGTGCCGTGCGTGTGATCATTGCTTGTACAGCCCTCTCGCAGTGTCCGGAGCAAGTATGGTGGGTCTGACACACCGGTGTCAATGTGTTCTTTTTTCCATTTCCAGGAGTGTAGTTTCTTCTGCATGGAGTGTTTCTAGTCTTACAACTGTTTCATAATGGTTCAATTTTGTGTTCCAGGGTGAAGGTCTTTTAGTATAGAAGTTCATTTTATGCAATCTTGCCTCTATTGCTGTCTTCCTCTTCATGTCGTCTTGATATCCATTGTCCTAGATATTTAAAGCAGTCTAATTTAGATACTGTGTTGTTATTTATTTTAAGACTTTGAAGTGCGTTACTGATGTTTGCCATGAACTATATTTTTTCAAATGATATTTGTAATTCTATTTTTGCTGCTTGACGTTGTAGTTCTGTGATTTGTCCTTGTGAATTTTCGTGCTATTACCAGACGTCACACGTCCACGGAAATATTTTTTGGCCCCGTGAATAGGCTCTGCCTGCCATTGGGACCGCCAACACACCAGCGCCGTCGGGAGGCAACGTGAGAAGCTGGCTGCGGTGGAAGAACAGTGCGCTGCGTACCACAAAGAAGAACGATGACCACGAGAAGGCAGAGTGTTGTGGAGCGGTCAAACAGGAACCACTGGAAGACAGGCTTGGGTAGCCGCTGGCTGGCGGATAGCTGACAATAAGAGCGTGCTGCTTGATGGACGCAAGTACGGCACGTCCTGTTTGCTTTCAGTAACCGAGTCTCCCCTAAGCGAGTATTGTGGGTGTATGTACTGCGGTCATTCTTTGGACGCGTGCGTATTTGTTTTGCGTGCAGAACTCTCCACGTTCTGGAGCATGATGTAATTCCTCCTGTTGCACGGACGGTGGTACTGTGTACCGCGCTTATGCAGTCGCTCTGTGCGAGCTTGTCTGTGTTAATTTGTACTGCTGTCCGATGATTATGTGACCGACTGATCACATCTGACTTTTCAGCTGAGCTACCAGTTTATGTAACGACACTCGCTGAATCAAATTGTGTTTCTCTTCTTGATGCTAGTACATCTAGGTAATATACTGTTCAACATCCGTCAAGCGTCGTGGTAATTCTACTTCCTTGGCAGTGTGAAATTTAGAAGAGCTGTGGACACCATTAACTAAATCTGTAATTCCTGTTTAGTAGATATTTTGTGTAGTATAGTTTTACTTGGCTTATTTTCCATTATTATTTCTTTTCTTCTTTTAGTTTTGCACAATCATGGTGGCCCACAATTGTCTGCTAGTGAATCTTGAAACTGGCTTCTATTGAGGAAGCGTTATCGTGTTCATAAATCGTCTTGTTATTTTGGTTACCGAAGAGACTGATTTGATCCAGAATGAGATTTTCACTCTGCAGAAGAGTGTGCGCTGATGTGAAACTTCCTGGCAGATTAAAACTGTGTGCCGGACCGAGACTCGAACTCGGGACCTTTGCCTTTCGCGGGCAAGTGCTCTACCAACTGAGCTACCCAAGCACGACTCACGCCACGTCCTCACAGCTTTACTTCCGCCAGTACCTCGTCTCCTACCTTCCAGACTTTACAGAAGCTCTCCTGCGAACCCTGCAGGACTAGCACTCCTGAAAGAAAGTTTATTGCGGAGACATGGCTTAGCCACAGCCTAGGGGATGTTTCCAGAATGAGATTTTCACTCTGCAGCGGAGTGTGCGCTGATATGAAACTTCTTGGCAGGCTGTGGCTAAGCCATGTCTCCGCAATATCCTTTCTTTCAGGAGTGCTAGTCCTGCATGGTTCGCCGGAGAGCTTCTGTATAGTTTGTAAGGTAGGAGACGAGGTACTGGCGGAAGTAAAGCTGTGAGGACGGGGCGTGAGTCGTGCTTGGGTAGCTCAGTTGGTAGAGCACTTGCCCGCGAAAGGCAAAGGTCCCGCGTTCGAGTCTCGGTCGGGCATAATCTGCCAGGAAATTTCAGACTGATTTGATATTAAAGTCATTTCAATGAAGAATTGTAAAGTCACATTTCATGTGGTTGTTAAAACAAAGATGAAACCATATGTTCACTCACAGCTCAGCCCGTCCTGACACTCCCACTACCTGTATAATATTTAAACCGTCTGTAATGAGCTCCATGTCATCTGAAAATGCCAAACAATGCAGAGTCATCTCGTTTGGCGTTCCTCGTTGTTGCATGCCTCTAGTATTTATGGGCTTTATCCAGTCTCCAACCACTTTCTCTGGTGCATAGCTAAAAAGAAAAGGCGATGAAATATCTCTTGTATTTTATTTCAAAATTTTCTGACTGTTTCTCCATAAATTTTTCTTTTGATATTGTGCTGGTTAAGGATGATTTGATTATTTCTGTAGTTCTTTTATCTAGTCTGATAGGGTCCCGCATGCGCTGGCTGGGATAGATACCGAGGAAAACACCCGAGGCTTGCTGGAGTGGCCGTGCGTTTCTAGGCGCTACAGTCTGGAACCGTGTGACCCCTACGGTCGCAGGTTCGAATCCTGCCTCGTGCATGGATGTGTGTGATGTCCTTAGGTTAGTTGGGTTTAAGTAGTTCTAAGTTCTAGTGCTCAGAGCCATTTGAACCATTTTTGAAAACGCCCGAAGACCAGTCAGTGGTGTGAATACGTAGACGTTGTGTGTGTGTGTATGGTGGGTGAGGGGTGGGGGGGGGGGGGAGCAGGCACCGTTTCTCTAATAAAAGCCCTTTTCTTACCTTTGTAGAACTTCATTAACTTGATTTTGAAATAGTGAGTGAACATTCGTTATCATGAACAACAAGATTCTCAATATAGTTTGTTAATGAGAATTCTTGAACCATTTTAAGAGATCAAAGAACAGCTCTCAGAATCAATTTACAACACTTAAAACTCAAAAACCCTTTTCAAGCAAAGGAAAAAAAATACAAATTGCATAATGCGAGGTTAAATAAAAGATTCTAACGCCAAATGGCAATACTAAAATTTTCGTAGACCTGTGATCACTAAAGGCAATAAAGAATTGATCACAAATTTTTAATTAAAACAACTTAAATGCAGCAAAACCTGATTACTGTCAATGTACACTCAAACCCCGTAACCTCCTGATGCGCTCCGTATCACAAAATATTTTCCTTCCTTTTAAACAGTTTACGCCATGAACATCTATTCCTGTGATGCATACTACCGCCAACGAATTATGTAAATAATTAAGCATAAATGTTGTAATTAACCAGGTATGTGAAACTTCTCCTTACAGAAACACAAATTAACTCTTAAGCTCAGTAGTTACTTCCCTTAAAAATATACAATACGTATCTTTTGATTTCGACGTGGTCATGCGCTGTTGTGCACCGTGCTCTCCTTCAGAATCACTTGCGTTACGGGAAAGAATTTCCACGATGGATAAAACGTTAACAGGGCGCAACCAACTTACACAACTTGCATACTAGGATTACACGTCGATTTGTATGTGGCTCGCCAATCTTAAAAAGGCGAGGGAGTATATGCGGTACTACTGGACACTTCGACTATACTGCACCGCACCAAACCGCAGTACATTGGGGTAGACAAGAGACAAATCAACAACTGTTTCAAGGCAACCTCGGCAAGGCAGTAATAAAATATTTAGGACTTTATTCTCTTAAGAGGGCCACACCAAACCACAGAATGACGTCCCAAGCTAAATTATGAAAATACTATCGGCGATTTCACCACAACAAGTAGACCTGTAATTAAAACGATTCATAAGCGTCCCACTGTAAAGTCCCACAGGCAATCATTCCCGTACTACAAACACTTAACAGTACCGCCAAAGTTCACTCGTGGTCGCTACTAGAGTGTCAATTACTCGCTATAACTGTAGATAACAGAGTATACGCTGAAGGCCGACGTAGGTTTCTTAATAAGAGAAGCAATGATTCGGTCCTTCCCTTGGATCCACCTTCGATCCGAAACAGCCATTTACCTCAAAGCAGGTAAATAGATGACAATGCCGATATAAACGCTCTCCTCCCAAGCAGCGCTCTAACTGGAGACTGCAGTACCGAAACAAAGCTTACACGACTCACATGTATGATATAAGCGCCACCTTTATAGAATTCTCACGTTCGCCTCATACACCAAGCTTGCCGTAATTCTTCGTCGGAATCCAAGAACGGAATCAATAAATCACTTTTCAGCCATTGAATGACCACACGATGGTCGCCATTGGGACAACACGGGACCTCCACAGTAGGATCTTCGAGCCCGCGGCTTTCCGTGCCCAACCGACTGCTTCTGCGGGCCCCACCGACCAAGTGGCCTTGCCCTCTGACACCGATGACGCTCCCAACGAGCTCCTTCTTCCTCATTCTGTCCACCTCTCGGCGAGCGGGAAGTCAACTCGCCCAAAGATATGCCGCGACCACAGACTCCAATTCGGTCTCGATACTGTGATACTGACATCGCTCACTAAAACAGAAACTCGCCGCGCGATAGACTGTTTCGGATCTGGCTAGTATAAACCCGCAATATCCTCCCGGACTCTAAGTGCTGTACCACTAAATTCACCGGACTGGCTACCCGTAGAACCTCATAACGCCCCAAAACTTGCCGGTATAATCCGCACCACCCTTCTGAGGTAGGCTCGTGTTGCGGACGAACACTCTATCCTCGGGTTTGCAATTAAATTCCTTCCAACCCTTATTATGCCGCCTCGCTAGGCGATGATGAGCACGCTGAATATTAAGCCAAGCCCGCTTCCAACTCCAGCTGAATAACACCAGCATCAGTGCGCTCTGGGAGCAGATTGTTAATCGACCACAAATTGGACAGGGCGGAGTTCACCAAGGAAGCCGGATATGCCTTTACCGACTCGTGCTGCGCTGTGTTAAACGCCAAGTTTAGCGAGCCAAGTGAATTATCCCACTTCGTGCGAGAGCTGCTGTGAAACGCGATTAGGGCAGCTTTTAAAATCCTGTTTACACGTTCCGCAAAAGAAGGCTGGGGATAGTAAGACGTTGCGGTGATATGCCAAATGGCCTGTTCGAAACAAAACCTCCTGAACTGCTTGGAAAGAAAGGCCGGAGCGTTATCACTAACTAGAGTCTTCGGTGGTCCAAATATCGAAATAATTCCCGATAAGTGACGGATGGTAGTCGTAGTTGTGACGCTACTGGTTGGAATAAGCCATGAACATCGCAAAAACGCGTTCAAATTTTCAAATGTGTGTGCAATATTATGGGACTTAACTGCTAAGGTCATCAGTCCCTAAGCTTACACACTACTTAACTTAAACTATCCTAAGGACAAACACACACACCCATGCCCGAGGCAGGACTCAAACCTCCGCCGGGACCAGCGGCACAGTCCATGACTGCAGCGCATTAGACCGCTCGGCTAATCCCGCGCGGCACAAACTAAAAGCAAGGTTAATTAGAGTGTCAGTAGTGTTTGCGGCAGGATTATAGTGCGTGTAGTTTACAAGGTATCGTATTGTGGAAAGTTCCCACACCGATACTTGTACAATACCTGCGGTAAAACATACTAAAGAACAACACCAACTAAAGAACTGACCAGTAACGAGACAGCTGACCATCACACACTCGGCTAATCCCACGCGGCCGAAAACGGGTTTACTACCACCAGAACATACCGTTTACCCTGGCGAGTCAGTGGGCCAATTGATCAATGAACCACTTGTCCATAGGGTAACTTTCTCTAGTGGATTGGAGGAGCCCCCTGGGAGGCCCCGAGTCTGGTTTCGCTTGCTTGCAAATTTCGCACTCGCCAACCATACGCCGGACATCTTTATATAAACCGTTCCAAAAGAGCTGCCTCTAAATATTTGCGATGGTCTTACTCGCACCTAAGTGGCCACCGACCGGAGTATGGCGGAGTAGCGAAACACCGGCTCCACCAATTCACTAGGCAAATATACGCGTAAAACGTCGGCACCCGGGCCCCTACAGCAGACCAACCCCTTACATAGGGCATATCCGGTTACCTGCTCGCCCGCGGTAAACCGATCTTTAATTTTCCTAATACATGGACCACCTTCCTGCCTCCGACCTAAGGCGCTATTTTATCGGATAAAATAGCGCCTACTCCAGCCTGCCAATCTGTCCTGGCCTCCTCAGGCTCGCCCTCACTCTCGAACATACGACTTGAGGTTCCCTTTATATGCTTTACGTTACAAAGGAAGGCAGATATCCTAATAGTGCACCTGGCTACCCGACCAGTCTTATGCGGGCGGGCCAGCACCCAGCTAAGGGTCTGATTATCCCTTTCGAGCAAAAACTTGCGGTGTTCCAAATTAAATTGAAATTTTTCCAGTGCGAAAAGCATTGCCAGTATTTGGCCTCTGCAGGGGATAACCTCCTCGAGACTTAAGCTGCCGGTTTGGGATGTTCCTTTTGCACTTGTAGCAGCACCGTCGCTACCCCACAATAAGAGACATCAGTGTGCAAAATAAACGGCAGATTGAAATTTGGGATGGCCAACACGGGAGGGTTACTCAAGACCCGCTTAATAGCCTCGAACGAAGCGTGATGGCTCTCATCCCAAATAAATTTTGCTCCCTTCTTACTTCGTTCGTTCAAAGGAGCAGACAACTGAGCAATCTTCAGCGCGAACTTACGAAAGTACACTCCTGGAAATTGAAATAAGAACACCGTAAATTCATTGTCCCAGGAAGGGGAAACTTTATTGACACATTCCTGGGGTCAGATACATCACATGATCACACTGACAGAACCACAGGCACATAGACACAGGCAACAGAGCATGCACAATGTCGGCACTAGTACAGTGTATATCCACCTTTCGCAGCAATGCAGGCTGCTATTCTCCCATGGAGACGATCGTAGAGATGCTGGATGTAGTCCTGTGGAACGGCTTGCCATGCCATTTCCACCTGGCGCCTCAGTTGGACCAGCGTTCGTGCTGGACGTGCAGACCTCGTAAGACGACGCTTCATCCAGTCCCAAACATGCTCAATGGGGGACAGATCCGGAGATCTTGCTGGCCAGGGTAGTTGACTTACACCTTCTAGAGCACGTTGGGTGGCACGGGATACACGCGGACGTGCATTGTCCTGTTGGAACAGCAAGTTCCCTTGCCGGTCTAGGAATAGTAGAACGATGGGTTCGATGACGGTTTGGATGTACGGTGCACTATTCAGTGTCCCTTCGACGATCACCAGTGGTGTACGGCCAGTGTAGGAGATCGCTCCCCACACCATGATGCCGGGTGTTGGCCCTGTGTGCCTCGGTCGTATGCAGTCCTGATTGTGGCGCTCACCTGCACGGCGCCAAACACGCATACGACCATCATTGGCACCAAGGCAGAAGCGACTCTCATCGCTGAAGACGACACGTCTCCATTCGTCCCTCCATTCACGCCTGTCGCGACACCACTGGAGGCGGGCTGCACGATGTTGGGGCATGAGCGGAAGACGGCCTAACGGTGTGCGGGACCGTAGCCCAGCTTCATGGAGACGGTTGCGAATGGTCCTCGCCGATACCCCAGGAGCAACAGTGTCCCTAATTTGCTGGGAAGTGGCGGTGCGGTCCCCTACGGCACTGCGTAGGATCCTACGGTCTTGGCGTGCATCCGTGCGTCGCTGCGGTCCGGTCCCAGGTCGACGGGCACGTGCACCTTCCGCCAACCACTGGCGACTACATCGATGTACTGTGGAGACCTCACGCCCCACGTGTTGAGCAATTCGGCGGTACGTCCACCCGGCCTCCCGCATGCCCACTATACGCCCTCGCTCAAAGTCCGTCAACTGCACATACGGTTCACGTCCACGCTGTCGCGGCATGCTACCAGTGTTAAAGACTGCGATGGAGCTCCGTATGCCACGGCAAATTGGCTTACATTGACGGCGGCGGTGCACAAATGCTGCGCAGCTAGCGCCATTCGACGGCCAACACCGCGGTTCCTGGTGTGTCCGCTGTGCCGTGCGTGTGATCCAATGTACAGCCCTCTCGCAGTGTCCGGAGCAAGTATGGTGGGTCTGACACACCGGTGTCAATGTGTTCTTTTTTCCATTTCCAGGAGTGTAGTTTGCCATCACCACTAATCGTGCCACTCCCTTCTTATTAACTGGTGGAGGAAAACTTTGCCAATACTTAGTTCGCTCTTGGTCAGTGCGAATATCGTCCCCAGAGACCAGTTGCCCTAAGAAGGAAATCTGACTACGAGCCAAGGGACCTTGGACAGCTTAACAGTAAGACCGGTCCCCCTCAATTAATCCAATACCATCTCCAGATGTTATAGGTGTTCGTGGAAGGTACGACCGTAAACCACAACGTCATCCAGGTAGCTATAGACGCACTTATATTTGAGATATCCACGCAATTGTCCAACAACTGGGACAAAAACGCTGCTCCGGTCGACAATACAAATGGCACTCGATTGAATTCGAAAAGATTGCAATCAGTGCAGAAGGCAGTTATGTGCTTGAAATCTTCAGCAAGTGTGATTTGGTAACACACCTAATCGAGGTCCAAAACGGTAAAGTACCTAGCCTCAGAAAACCACGTAAAATAATTGCAGATCTCTGACAGGGGAACCGACTCCAAAATTACCTTTTCGTTGACCAGGCGGTAATCGACTACAGGCCGAAATTCTCCCTTACTAGTCTTAGGGACCAAGAACATGGGAGATGCGTACGACGATGTCGTAAGTCTTATAACCCCTTCTCTTAGCATGCCCTCTATTAACCCACGCAAACTCTTCATTTTCGGGAGTGGCCACCGATAAGGAGGTTGTCGCCTAATCCTATATTTGGCTTGTCATTTCTAACTTGTCAGTCATAACTTCTGGAAAACGCTCTAAAACCTGTTGACTATCAAGATGATTCGTATCATAGTTATCTGTGCTACCGCTCATGGAACAAACGGGAACTGACACCAGACATGACAGTCCGAAATTCAAAAAAATACGACACGTTCTTGGCCATCCAACACTAACCCGGCCTTAGTCATAAAATCTCAGCACGGAAGTAAATCTACGGCCAATTTCATGACCACCAAGAATCGAAAAGGCCAAGTAAAATTTACTATGCCCACACTAGCCACACACTCCTCCACTATCTCCAAACTTTGTCTGTTGACTGAGCGACAAACCCAGGACATAATGTGCGGAATTACAAAAACCACTGATAATCCACTACTGATATGGCACTACCCGAATCCAGGACAGCACAGATGGGTTCGTGATACAGATGGGCGCACACGAAAGGCAATTGGGTGCCCGTTAACTCCCACTATTCGGCAAAAACGCTTGGGAGTCTTAACCCGCTATATTGTACTCTCCTTCCGACACCGTCAACTGTTATTTTCCTTCTTCCGAGCATTCGGGCAGTTGCGTGCGAGGTGACCTTCCTGGCGACAACGAAAACATACTTTTGGTTTGGAAATTATCGGCAGCGCCACCTCGTCCTGGAGTAAACAACAATTCGTTTGTCGATCCCTAATTTGAGAGCTCACCCGCTGACTGTGAGCATACGACAGCTTCTTAACTTCTAATGCTAATACACAAAGTTCGCCCAAGGTAGTACGTTTCTTGGCAAACGTCAGCAGCGATCTGTCTTCAGGTCTAACTTCCCCTAAAATTTTTTTGACTGTCTGTGTTTCGACACCTTTAGCACCAGAGCTGGGACGGCTGTTCGCACACTTTCGATTAATTTAGTCAAGGGTTCATTATCCCCCTGTACCCGCCAATAATGCTTATGTTGTAAGTCATTCAATAAACGAGGGGACACCTTACGTACGATTACCTCCTTACGTAGTTCCCTCAACCCCTTTCCTTCCTGCAAAATGTGAGCAATAATTTGTCTGAGGGTCCCATCGCTCAGTGGCTATAGTAATAGCCTGAACATGGGGCAACTACAAGGCGTCACCGTGGAGTTCGAAGTTGACAGAAAGCCACAACCGTTCAGTTTCCGGAGTCGATTCCATTGATAATCTATTTATTCTCTCCAGCAAGATTCTCAAGGGATGAGGCAGTTTAGAAAAACTCGAACCCACGCATACTGACAATCTACTTTCCCCGTTTATTACCGGTTCCTGTACACGTTGCATAACCGAACCTTGTTGCCCTCTCTCATTTGTAGCCTGTTCAACATCGAATTGATTCAACATCGCCCTCAACGCGAAAACCTGGTCCCGCAATTTCTGGGCTTCTGCGCTTGCTCATAAATAAGCTGAATCTCATTCAAATCTTTAACACGCCACTCTCATTTCGCCAGTTGCGCTTGAAGACGCGCAAGCTGTTTAACAGTCGGTGCAACATTCTCAAAAACTCACCCTGCTGCTTCAACGAGGACAACGATGTGAGAGTAAAATTCAAGGCATCTTCTACCTCAACACTGACTTGTGGAGAAATTACCATCTGGTTTTCCAGGGACGACTTTACCTGCGTCAGTAATTCAGGCACGCCTCCTTCGCCCGTCCCCGCAAACGGTGCTTCATAATCTAACTGTTCATGCTTCGGTAGCGCTATACCTGGGCAACGCCGCCCTTCCAGATCGGCTTATTACCTGAAAACAATTTAATATTAGCAAAAATCCTAATAAAACATACATAAAATTTTAATATTAGCCAAATCCTAATGGAACGGGTACTCAACAATTTATCATTGCTATCCAAGTCCTGATGAAGCAATTACAGCTTTACAAGAATTTAGAGAAAGGATGCCCTATAATGCCCCCTACCCAGGTTACGAAAGATCGCAACCACGCTCTGCTACTATTTGACATGGCCCCTCAGGCGTTGGCTGGGACAGACACAGGGGAAACCATCAGACCACTCCTGAAGGCCAGTGCCTTGAATACGTGGCGAATAAACAATGTCCGTTCAGTTGTCTGTAGACTGAGGGTCTGGAGACAACTTTTCCAGTGGCTGCGGTAAGGTCACGAGCAAGGCTACCTGCAGTAGTCCGTGGGCATCTATGGCTCTGATGATGAGATATCGGTCTTCTTGTGGTGTTGTACACTGTGGACGTCCCGTACTGTAGCGCCTGAACACGTTTCCTGTCTGCTGGAATCGTTGCCATAATCTTGAGATCACACTTTGTGGCACACGGAGGGCCTGTGCTACCCCTCATAACGTCATCAATATGTGTTCTTTGAGCCATTTGCAACACACAGTCACTATTAGGACGTCTGAAAACGTCTGTACACTTACTCGCTGCACCGTACTCTGACATGCACCAACACACCTCTGCGTTTGTGGACTGCTGCCAGCGCCATCGTGCGACGACTGCAGGTCAAATGCACCGCATGGTCATACCCCGAGGTAATTTAAACCCGCAAACCGCCCACCATAGCGTTGTATCACCATGTATCAGCGTTTCCTTAACTTACGAGCATGAGTGTAGTTTGTTAATGAAAGTTCCTGAAGTATTTTAACAGATTAAAGTGTTGGAAGGCCTGCTTGATGTCAAACGATTAAACACTCATCATAACTTTCAAACTGAATACCCTATCATGCAGCCAGTAAGGCTGTCTAACACTTGTCACCGTCATATTGATTATGTGGTTGGGGGAAGAGAATGGGAGAGGTATTCACTTGCATGTTTGTTTCAATACCACTTTACCCATATCACATCACATCAACTGTTGGTCAACTCTGTGGCACCTTGCTACGCAGTGATGAGTCACATGCCACGCCAGAGACATCCTCTCAGGTTGTCAGCCATCTACATCTACATTTATACTCCGCAAGCCACCCAACGGTGTGTGGAGGAGGGCACTCTACGTGCCACTGTCATTACCTCCCTTTTCTGCTCCAGTCGCGTACATTTCGCGGGAAGAACGACTGCCGGAAAGCCTCCTTGAGCACTCGAATATCTCTAATTTTACATTCATGATCTCCTCGGTAGGTATAAGTAGGGGGAAGCAATATATTCGATACCTCATCCAGAAACGCACTCTCTCGAAACCTGGCGAGCAAGCTACACCGCGATGCAGATCGCCTCTCTTGCAGAGTCTGCCACTTGAGTTTGCTAAACATCTCCGTAACGCTATCACGGTTACCAAATAACCCTGTGACGAAACGCGCCGCTCTTCTTTGGATCTTCTCTATCTCCTCCGTCAACCCGATCTGGTACGAATCCCACACTGTTGAGCAATACTCAAGTATATGTCGAACGAGTGTTTTGTAAGTCACCTCCTTGGTTGATGGACTACATTTTCTAAGGACTCTCCCAATGAATCTCAACCTGGTACCCGCCTTACCAACAATTAATTCTATATGATCATTCCACTTCAAATCGTTCCGCACGCATACTCCCAGATATTTTACAGAAGTAACTGCTACCAGTGTTTGTTCCGCTATCATATAATCATACAATAAAGGATCCTTCTTTCTATGGATTCGCAATACATTACATTTGTCTATGTTAAGGGTCAGTTGCCACTCCCTGCACCAAGTGCCTATCCGCTGCAGATCTTCCTGCATTTCGCTGCAATTTTCTAATGCTGCAACTTCTCTGTATGCTACAGCATCATCCGCGAAAAGCCGCATGGAACTTCCGACACTATCTACTAGGTCATTTATATATATTGTGAAAAGCAATGGTCCCATAACACTCCCCTGTGGCACGCCAGAGGTTACTTTAACGTCTGTAGACGTCTCTCCATTGATAACAACATGCTGTGTTCAGTTTGCTAAAAACGCTTCAATCCAGCCACACAGCTGGTCTGATATTCCGTAGGCTCTTACTGTGTTTATCAGGCGACAGTGCGGAACTGTATCGAACGCCTTTCGGAAATCAAGGAAAATAGCATCTACCTGTGAGCCTGTATCTAATATTTTCTGGGTTTCATGAACAAATAAAGCGAGTTGGGTCTCACAAGATCGCTGTTTCCGGAATCAAAGTTGATTCCTACAGAGTAGATTCTGGGTTTCCAAAAACGACATGATACTCGAGCAAAAAACATGTTCTAAAATTCTATAACAGATCGAAGTCAGAGATATAGGTCTATAGTTTTGCGCATCTGCTCGACGACCCTTCTTGAAGACTGGGACTACCTATGCTCTTCTCCAATCATTTGGAACCTTCCGTTCCTCTAGAGACTTGCGGTACACGGCTGTCAGAAGGGGGGCCAGTTATTTCGCGTACTCTGTGTAGAAGCGAATTGGTATCCCGTCAGGTCCAGTGGACTTTCCTCTGTTGAGTGATTCCAGCTGCTTTTCTATTCCTTGGACACTTATTTAGATGTCAGCCATTTTTTTCGTTTGTGCGAGGATTCCTTGGACACTTATTTAGATGTCAGCCATTTTTTCGTTTGTGCGAGGATTTAGGGAAGGAACTGCAATGCGGTCTTCGTCTGTGAAACAGCTTTGGAAAAAGCTCAATGCCAGCATCACACAGAGCGCACAGTATGGCATCAAACAGCCCCCAAATTCACGACTACATTGAGGCTGGTTTCATACGCAGTAGGTATGGGAGTGAAATGGCCAACATGAGGCCTATTGCCTACCAAAGCAGTGCATCCACATCACTGTCCACTTGCTTTCTGATGTATTCCTAAGACTACAAGATTTTACAGTTAAATATAGTCTAATTTTAGAACAGGACTGCCTCCTGTTGCGTTAGGGGAATGCGATGGAACAGTTCACAGTCTGTGCACATTGCTGCTGTTGCCACCCAATGGCCAGCGTGCACCAAGATCGTCAATTGCCGTAAGTCTCAGTACCACCACACAATGCACCATTTGGGACTTTGACGCTTTCACCTACAAAAATAGAGCAGCAGGCGCCATCTCATACGATGAGAAAAGAACATGAACGTCTTTACCAGAAATAACCATGCACCCTGCCACAAACAGCATGCACAAAATGGCTGATCAGGGTACTGGTGCATCCTTTTTCAAAATGACAACAGGAAACATATGTACAACAAATCATTGAATTTTCGTGTCAGTTTTATGGGAAATCAAAGAATAACATTTCGAAATCAGTGAAATTTCCACCTAAAGAAGCGTTAACTCCCGTTTCCAGGTGGCATCATGGAACACCGGCCAGAAGTTCCAAACACATGCTGGCAGCGTAATCGAAGAGCGGTTTAAGATTTGTCCACCTTTCTCATTTCTGCTACAGTTCCAAAACTTCAACAACAATTAGGAAACCGAGAGTTCCATACACAATTTTTGGCGAATACTAGTACTAGTGATATAATGGCTTGTTAATGTTTCCAAGAAATCTAAGTCTACCACCCAGTTTTCCTGCAGATGCTCTCCCCTAAGAGGCTTAGATGTGCTACACTCGTCGTCTAGAATGCACCGCCGTTAACATTTCAAAGTAGAAAATCCGTTTCTAGCACGTGACACATTAAACAGCGAAGATCCATACATTATGGTCACAAGCAGACAGGCACCATGATGAATCGCATCTCATAGAAGAACCTCAAACATACGAGAAATCGCAACTCATACAGAGGCATATAAATATTCCGCCATCGATAAAGCATTATTACCTGATGGTTTGATAACTGTTAATGACAGAACGATTTTTAGACGCCTACTGTACTAGGAGGAGACATGAGACCTAATACAATTGGACATCACATTGTACATCTGCACCTATTTCCACATACCCCACGAATCACCATACGGTGCGTGATGGAGGTTACCCTGTGCCGCTACTAGCCATTTCCTTTCCTGTTCCACTCTCAAAGAGGGCGATGGAAGGACTACTGTCTATATACTTCCTTAGGAGCACTAATTTCTCATATCTTATCTTCATGGTCCTTATGCATAATGTATGCTAGTGGCAGTAGAACTGTTCTGCAGTCCATCTCAAATGCCGGTTCTCTATATTTCCTCAGTAGTGTTCCTCAAAAGGATGTCACCTTCCCTCCAGGGATTCCCATTTGAGTTCTCAAAGCATCTTTGTAACACTTGTGTGTTGTTCAAATATACCTATAAGAAATCTAACCTTGTAGGATAGAAAATGATAGGAACGTTTATGTACTTAAACAAACACCATGTACGACGGTCACTACGTCATGTGCGCCAACCACTGCAAAAGCCGAGCATCATAACCCAAAGGTCTCATACCTCCCCCTATTGCAACAGGCGTCTAACGTTGTTCTGTCGTCACCACTTTGCCTAAAAACATATCAGCCCATCAGGTTGATGGGAGTTGTAATTGCTCCTGTGCGTTCCTGTCACATGAGGAAGAGGAACACAGCACCGTAATAACTGTTTCACACACAATAACTGCCAAGGAAACTGCTTGAGAAATTTATGTAAAGAGCTGGCAGAATCTCGCCGAAACTATAAGAGTTCTACGTTGCACGTAGGAAATGCAACATAGGCAGCAGTTATCTTATGATAGTGTCTTCAGAAGTTTTATTATGATACTGTCGTTGGAGTGTGAACAATCGTTAAGGTCCACATTTTAAAATAAAATCAATAGAGCTGTACTGCATTGGTTTGCAGGACACACAAAACTGCAGTCATCCATTCTATATAACATTTTAATACAGCTTTTTACATGGGGTATTCGCTGCAAGCAGACCATAGTCACATCGTGATAGACAGACGGCACTGACATGCTGATCATGAGAGGTTCCATGCCCTCTTTTGCATGTCTCCTCGCATTTTCATCAATTTTATTAATGTTCTATGTCATTGTACGGTAGTAACAGGCCGGAGAAGGTTATTGTAATGAGAGTATTTGTACTGAGAGCTCAAAAAAATACTTTTCACTTGATTCCTATACATGTTGGGTTACTTCCCTGGGTGGCTTGTGAGAGGCAAGCAGCGGAGGATGCGGCACACGGCATTTCCGGTTGGGGGCTGCACTTCCCTGAATTCTGAGGGGTTCGTACAATAGGCTTAAGCACCTGGCGGAACGACTGACGTCGGTCGAATTACGCCTATCGTATGCAGGGCGAAACGACCTGCGAGACGTCTGAGTGTCGCCGCAGTTTATGTGTTTACCGTTCCGGCGCGTCTGGAACGAAGATTCCTGGCACCGACTGACTGCATTGTCCTCTTGATTCTGATAATACTTGTGGACCGTGTCCTGCTGGGTGCGACTGTCTGGCGCCGGATGGCCGGTGGTCTAGGCAGGTTGTTTTCGTAGCCGGTCAAACGGCAAGTTCAGTGCCCTCAGCTGAATAGCAGAGGCATGATCTATCAACTTAAACTGAGGCTAACAGACGTCGTAAAGCCCTGCTCGAAATTGGAGGGGACGGTCGCTATTGGCGCGAATGATATTCTGAGACAGTGTGGGGGAATCCTGGAATCAGAACTGAATGCTGATTCTCGGTTTTCAAGGAGAGTAGGGAGTACAGCAATGTTGGCTTCGCTCTTGCGTTGTGCGGGCAGTGGAGATTGGGGATGTGATCTTTGTAGGAGTCAGTCGGTCTTGCGAGTTGGTCGCTCTTTTTAGGGAGACGTTAGAATTCTCGGATAGCCTTCGAGGCCAGGGGTTGACACAGAGTTGCTGCACGGCAGAAGTCGGTGCCTACATCATCAGTACGCTGCCTACCGACGACGTGATGCAGATTTCAGTACTGGTACAGTATTTTGCGGCTCCGGCATCGTAGGACCTTATCAATTTTATACTGAATCCCTCAGCAGCACACGCGCTCGCTTTGCTACAAGTCCACCTTGCTTGTTTCTTCATGTGATCCCGTTTGAACTCTCACTACTAATTGCGATACTGCTATATAGTCGGAAGATTAATATTTGATTCATTAGAACCTCCAGTCATTATCGTCAATCTATTGCCTCACAGAGAGTAGGAGCCCATTGTTCTCGAGCCAACTCTTGTTCTCATAATAGGTCAGTATACCCTATCCTTTAACCTACTGTTTGTGTCGACAATCACGTGCATTTATGTTCTGATGTATACTAAATCTCAATGTAATATTTAATCCGCACATCATTTCGTAGATGTATGCAGAATCCCATTTCCTGTTGTTTATTATGATAAAGTTCTCATTTTTTGAGTAGATTAGGATTTTTATTAAATTATTGTGAGTGTGCACTCCTTATTTTACCAACTAGCAGCGTCCACCATTATTTCTTTCCATTACTGTTGTGCACAGAATTAATTAGCTGGTAGATAAGGAGGGGGTCGAGTGCATGTCTCGTTCTCATGCAATATTGGTCTGAATTAAAGAGGTACAAACTCTTCTGCACCCTGGCACCTCGCAATCACACAGCCCTTTAATCATGGTACTTTTATAAATTCATCTATAAACTAAGGACATCTGGGCTGAAGTGAGGTCACAACACAGATGCAGAACTGGACGGTGGTCCTCCGTGCTCGAAGGAACATCACGTGACTGTTGTGGGGAGCTGTTTCCTACTATTTACTCTAACTAGTGCTGCTTATAGTACAAAAGGCCTTCCATTGCCATGGCCATCTGACATGCTTTCATCTTTGGAATGTCACCCACTATTAATACTAAGAGAACTTCTCATGTACGCCAATAAAACGGAACGCTGTTGGGTAAATGTTACATTTGGTTTGTAGTGTGTGGAAGGAGTTTGAGGCATTCTGAAACCATCCTACCTCAAATATGTTTCATCTTTAGTCCAGAAATGTTTAACTAACAGAACACAGTATGTTATACTGTATGATAAATGTCACACATCTCAATATATCTAAACAATTTAGCATATAGGATCAGTAGCAATGTAAGGTTGTTCAGTGGTAACTCTGTCGTGTAGAGGGAAGTATATTTTCGAAATATCGTAATGTTTCCTCTGAAACTGCTGTGGTATAAGTGTCAGGAGATGTAATGTGGAATGGTCGCGGATGTGGACTTGGAGAAATTCCTCAATGGTGTTCAAGTTTACCGGATGTGATAAAGAAATGGTATAGTTCACATACCCCCATTCATTTTATCGATTGGCAGGCTCTAACTTCTATAGGGAGTGCAATTTGATTTCCCGATTTTGTGTCGTGAAATAGGACAGTTAACGTCGAAAAATGTTTTCCTGCCGTCTGCTTTAGGCGGGATACAATCTCAGTATACTCGCTCTTCTAAGGTCATAGTTTGTGTCTTCCAATTAACAGAAGAAGCGTGAAAGTCTCTTACGTATGCGGTGAAAATTATACAGGTGATGGTTGTCCTTATTCAGAATTGTGAATACATTTCGTGTGTTTCATGATGACTGTAGTCACTGCAGTGCCTGTTCGTTTGAGCACCATGGAATTCCGAAGGACTATTGCATCGTACGTCTTAACAATAGAGGCAATGGAATATCATCATTAGAGAGAGATATTGCTGAAGAGGGTCATGGTAGACGGTTTGGCAATGGTGTTAACCCTCTCGGAAAGAGCCGGTCGTGCCCAGGGGAAGCACTCCGTGGTTGCACCGCCTGAGGCGTCTTGCTGTCTGCTACTTCTGGAGATTGTCTACACAAGGTTCATCCTCCTTATACGCCCGCTATCCCTCTTTCTTTCCTTTGCTGCGCCGGGCAGGTAGGTGAAGCCACGTGCCTCAGAAGTTCTGTTGCATCAGGCCGCGAGCGTCCACCCTGGATCCAAGTCAGCAGTCTCGTGCTGCCCCTGATGGCCGGTTGACAAGACACCTCCCCAACCTCACCACACAGACATGGGGACATCGTGTGGTTCCAACATCACATACCATTTCCGACTCTGCAGACACCTCATATATGTCTTCAGTAATAGATTAGTGAAAATTTATTTACACAGGCGCTGATAATGAGAATACTAAAAACTGAATCCCACAATACTTCATGATAAAAATGAATTTTACACTTGCTTCATTGCTACCTGTAGTATATATAGTAATGGGTTACAAATATCAAAAACGTGGGTAAAATCTGGGTACAGTGTTTGGTGTCTGTAACTGCCCATGGTGCACTGTGCTATTTCAAAAGTACCACATCCCGCTATTCACCTTCTCATGGCTTTCGTATGTCACAGTAATGAGCATCTTCCACAATCAATACATCTTAAGATTATGTTTAACTGTTCTCTGGGTCATTAAGGTCTTATTGTAACATGACCCCACAGCTGCGGCGCAGGATCTAGCTAGATCCTCAGCACCGGCGATTGACTCACTCACTTCAATTATGCAAAAGCTTAGTTTGCTATCTTCTAATATGTCTCATATCGTGCAAGTGCGGTCAACATGCCACTAGTGCAGTCTAAAATCCGGACAAAGGTTCACTTAATTCCGCTGATAGTGCAAAATCAAAACGATGTGCCTTAAGACTATGTTTTACTGTTCTCTCCACCTTTAAACTACGTTCCTCTTATTCTAACATGCACTTAGTCTCACGTGCACTTAACAACAGATTTAAAAATACTATTACGAAACTAAGGCGTATCTTTGCACATACTCTATGGATTTAGAAAGTGTTTCTGTAAGAAAGTGCAAAAATTGAAGAGGACATAGAGGACGCTCCACTGAACAATTTGAGGTAGGGAACCCGGGGGCTGAGAATCCAACTTAAGGAATAAAATCACATAACTGTGTACCTTATTATTTACATTAGTTACAGGTAATTTCAAATACCATCACTGACACAGTGAACGTACCATTTGTACTGTATCTTACAAAATGTGCTGCAGCTGACGGCCATCAACCATGCATTAGCATGACATCGGAGAACAAGACTCTGATGCACCCCGACAGATATCCCTGATGTGTTTCCAACATATCACAGGCAACTACGATTCTGGCAACTAATTCCATCCTCCGTATCCATCTCTGTTTCCCCATTGTAAATAATTAAGGAGATCCTAGTCAGGCGACCTAGCAGGCCATGGAGTAGGATCTTCTTCCACTCCAGCGACCAGGAAATACAGCACCGAGACGACTGCTGATATCCACACTGAACTGAGGCAATGCACCGTCGTTTTGTGTCCACATCCCGTCACGAACAGCCGAGGGTACGTTCTCCAGCAACTCAGGTAGAACTCTTTGCACTAATCCAAAGTGCAGGTGGCCCTTCAGAAGGCAAGGTAGAAGATATGGACCAATGAGGTTGTCGCCTTCAGTGCCGTCCTAGATATTCACAGCAGAACGTACTTGGTGGTGTGACTACTACAGTGTTAGTTTTCCTCATTCCACACACGGCTATTCCTGCTGTTCGAAATACCATCACAATCATATGACGCCTCGTCAGTAAGCAGCACGTTTTGGAGGAAATATGGTCGACCAATCCACTGTGCAGCAACCACTAACACAATGCGACCCTTAGTGCAGAGTCAGACACAATCACTGCATGTGGTTGTGGTTGATAGGGGTATAATTGTTGTTCGTAGAGAACACACCACACGCTAGAACGTGCAGCGCCCATTTCACGTGCAATAGGACGGGTAATTGTAGAGGGGGCCACTGCAACACGTTCCACCACCTTCTCTTCAAACTCGGGTGTGCGAGTGGTCCTCATGTTGCCAGGTCCCTCGTTTCTTCTTTCCAATCTCCCGCATTCGTCGATCGAGAGAAACAAACACTCGTCGTGACGGATGATGCCTCTTAGAAAATCGTTCCTTGTACAGCCTTTCAGCAGCGAAAGCATTGCAACGTACTCCCCCATACACAAGGTGCATTCCAGTGAGTTCGGCGAAACTGTGCCGGTACTACCCCGTCGTATTGCTTTCTACGTCACAGAATAGCGCTGAGTAATGAAGTTATTGTAATTAAATTTCAACTATGGCCTTAGTAAATAGGTGAATGATCTTTTTAGAGCAGCTAGCAATGGGTCCTATTTTTTACATTCATTGATTACAAAGGATTTGCTTTCAGCAATCAGGCAAGGATTAAAATGGAAATATATTATGGTAGTTTCCTTACGGTTGTGTTTGTCTTTTGATGTAAGTGCTTGAACATTATTTATATATTAGTGTTGGGAGAATTTCCCTTTGTTCTACTCTGTTTGCAGCCTTTAGTGTTGGTTGCCACAAGGAACACTTGCCATTCTTCCTGAATATGGCTGTTTATTGTTTGTAAATTTTGCTTATTTCTGCCCCTCTATCAACCTTCAGACGGTCACCTTTAGATGCAGGTGAAACGTCATGAAAAGCTGCAAGCCATTTGGCTTATCTCTTCTCGTTTAATAACACAGTTAAGTTCAACTAAAGTATATTGAGGGAGTATGATCTACCAATAATTACTTTGTAGGTTAAATGTGACTGCAGTGACTGAATGTGCTGACTTCTTGGTAACATCTTGTCTTATTTAGCATTTTAACATGTAACATGGTGCGGGTCTGTTCATTGCTTTTCTGTCAGAGTTTGGGAATCAAACATATGATGGACTCAGGCGCTGCAGGTTTTGGCAGAAACAGTGTTGCTTGGTATGCAGCAGGGACACAGACTTTGGAGAAACAACTTGGCTATGTCACATGTGTTGAGAGATGTATTGTGAAGGTGCAAATTCCGTCACTGGGTGGCCCCCGGTGGACCACAGCTTTTGTTCAGCTTTATAGCACATTTACACTATGGCTGAGTGGGTGGAGCTGTGGGGTGGAAAGAAACAACTTGTATCAGTAGGAGTCCAGCGACCTGCCACGTTCTGAACAGTGTCTTCAGCGGGTAATGATCTCTAGCTTTTCAGAAAATATAAAATGGGGTGCAGAATTAGCGGCTAGCCTCATTCGTACTTGTTTAACTTTCCCAGAACCTGCGAAAAGCGTCTAGATTTTGTACATTAAAATGCTGATTGCTAACATACGTTGAACTCATGATGGCAAATCATATGGAGGGAAGATTTTTTATAGAAGATAGGAGGTTAGAAAAGTTATTGGAATTGTTACGTGACATGTCGTCTTGATGGGATTTTTGATGAAGAAGCAATTACGCTATTGGCAGGCAGCGAATGCTTGGGAAATGATTGGTCAGGTTTCCTTAGTATAAGCAAAGATCCCACTATTTGATTCTGATAGACAAGAGGAGACTTCGAAACGAGTCTTGGTGTTGAGCACATCTCTGTGCGCTGTGGTCTGCCCCAGAACAGCCGACCTGTGGTCCAACGTTCGAGTCTGCACTTTAGAAAGACAGGGACAGAGCAAGCACTCTGTTCATTTTCCACTGATAATTTACGATAAACAGAAATAGCAACACTGGCACTTACTGTACCCTTTTATTAGCATTCAGTCTAAGATTCGCAATTATCTGTTCTACGTCCATCAGTAAGCTGTCAGATGTGTCTGTTTCTTTCTTCAGTTCAGCATTCAGCCAAGGAGTCACTACAATCGTTCATTTCAAGCTTTTGCCAGCAGAAGAATCAGTTTATCTGAAGGTCATGGTATAGTTTTGTATTTAGAACTTTGTTTATTGTGAGATAGTCAGATGCATTTCCATTTTTGTGCTTGTTTGAATAAATTAATATGTTCATCCGAATCACATTTTAGTTAACACCGTAAACATTTTCATTTTGATATTAGGCAGTTTCCTCCTTTAGTATCCAGAGCTCCGTACTTAACGTTTCCTTGAATTTATTAATCCTTTTGTGTACACTGATTTAACATGGGTCATAATGGTGTATGTCTCATAATTAATTTCCTGAGATGTGCTTTTAGATTCAACGTGCGCGGAATTTTGTAAGAGTTCTAGAATGTCGCTATTTCCGGAACTGCTGCAAGCGAAATATTTCGAAATCCAGACTGGTGCACATCGAAATATTTCTAAGTCAGTATAACATTTTGGCCCAAGGGGGTCTCTGGCCAATCGAAACCTTATCAAAACCAACCTGAACAACAAAAGGTAAAGAAGAAAGACCCTGTGCTCTGCTCTACCTGCCTGTCTAAAAACTTGTTCATGTGACACACTGCCCTACTCAATATAGCAGCTTGCAGTTTGATCGTCACTCATGAGATTCGACATATTACCTCATTTATATATTTTAAGTACATACAATAAATAATCTTTGAAGATTAGGATCGTTTTATCACATTTATCAGATTTTAACCGAGCAAATGTTTAGGTTTATTCAATTTTATTCCGTCAAAGACAGAAATGCAGGGATCCTAGTAAACCTGACTACGTTGTTCACCTACATGATGCAGTCCTACATTAGTCAGGTGACAATGTTACATACATTAAATTACCAAAGTCTTGTTAAATAAGTATATAAATTTATACGATTATAATATAACCCTCTCATCCTGACGATAGTCTTTTGTGTACATGTGGCGAAAACTTCGTTTCTTAATACTTATGCAGATTGTGTAGTAATAATTTTTAACTCTTTAATAATTGTATAAATATGGTCGTTCCCTAGCTGAAATAAAGTTCTACATAACTTTTTGTCAAATGTGCATATCTGTATCACTTGTTGTTGACTTTATAAACAGTCAGCTTCTACCTGTGGCTGTATTTGCATAACAATAATTCTGTTATGATGAGTGTTGATTAGAAGGTAACCTGTTGTACATGCTATAACGTCAGCTGCACTCACATGTCTGTCTATTTCAGGAAGCATAGGTCTGATGTGCACCCTCTCCACCCCCGAAACAGCCCCAACACATGACGACGTGCCACGTGCAGCATTGCTGCGTAGCCTCGTGTGTAGAGGGGTGTGGGCCAGAGTGCACATCTATGTTTTTTGCTACTGAAGTAACTATACATAATACAATGTGTACATTATGCAACAAAATCAATAATTTTTTATCATGGCCACGTCCACTGACGTAACAATGGATGTTCCATTATCAACTTTTGCACATATAATATTATACACTGAGAAGTCAAATAAATTTGTACGCCTACCTATTATCGTGTAGGGCCCATGCGACCATGCAGAGGTGCCACAGCACGACAAGGCATAGACTCGAATAATGTCTGAAGTAATAGGGGATGGAATGACACCATGAATCCTGCAGAGTTGTCCATAAATCTGTAAGAATACGAGGGGTTGGAGATCTCTTCTGAACGGCACGTTGCAAGGCATCCCATATATGCTCAATAATGTTCATTTATGGAGAGTTGGTGGGCAGCGGAAGTCTTTAAACTCAGAAGAATGTTGCTGGAGCTAGTCTGTAGCAATTCTGGGAGTGTGGGGTGTCGCATTGTCCTGTTGGAATTACCCAAATCCACCGGAATTCACAATGGACATGAATGGATGCTGGTGATCAGACAGGATGCTTACGTACGTGTCACCTGTCAGAGTCGTATCTAGACGTATCACGGGTCCCACATCACTGCAACTGCACACGCCTCACACCATTACAGAGCCTCCATCACCTTGAACAGTCCCCTACTGACATGTAGGATCCGTGGATTCATGAGCTTGTCTCCATACCCCTACACGTCTAGAAATACAATTTGAAACGAGATTAGTCCGACCAGGCTACATGTTTCCAGTCATCAACAGTCCAGTGTCGGTGTTGAAGGGATCAGGTTGGCGTAAAACTTTGTGGTGTACAATCATCAAGGGTACACGAGTGGGCCTTCGGCTTCGAAGGCCCGTATCGATGATGTTTCGTTGAATGGTTCGGATGCTGATACTTTTCGATGGCCCAACACTGAAATCTGGAGCAATTTGCGGAAGAGTTGCTCTTCTGTCACGTTGAATGAGTATTCAGTCGTCGTTGGTCCCGTTCTTGCTTGGTCCTGTTCTTGCTGGATCTTTTTCCGCCCGCACGGATGTCTGAGATTTGATGTTTTACCGGATTCCTGATATTCACGCTACACTCGTGAAATGATCGTAGGGAAAATCCCCACTTCATCGCTAGCTCGGAGATGCTGTATCCCATCGCATGTGCACAGACAAAAACACGACGTTCAAACTCACTTTATTCTTGATAACCTCCCATTGTAGTATGAGTAACCGATCTAACAACTGTGCCATATAAGCGTTGCCGACCGCAGCGCCGTATTCTGCCTGTTTACACATCTCTGTGTTTGAATATGCATGCCTATACCAGTTTCTTTGGCGCTTCATTGTATAATGTAGTATGGAAGTGTGTATGAAACACGTTGAAGATTATGTAAGTATTGTATCCATTATGTTGATTCATATTATATAGAATGTCAACCAATAAAAGCATTTTCACAAATGTTCGAAAGTTCAAAAGTAAATAGCTTTTGCAGAAAGTACATATTTTACCCTAATTCACTAGAATATCTATTACTACACACTTTATAAAGTAGCCTACTTCCTTCCTTGGTGGTGAAGCTGTCTTAGTATCAAATTTCGTCAAAACTGGTTCAACGATTTAGTCATGAACATGTAAAAATCAAACACACTTCCGCATTTATAATATTGGTATGGATTTTTGGTGTGATTGTTAATAACTTCGTTAGTAATAATATTATACACGTCTTTACAATCTTAATGAGCTCATCTCACTGCCATGAATTCGACGCTGTCCTTATATTTTTTGTAGGATCTCTGGAAGCAGTTGTAGTGTTTTCTGTTAATATATTAGCTTTCAGCTTTAATGCAGTGGCGGCACACTGTCCCCAGGCCACACCACTTTGGAATTTCCAAGTCAGCGAGGCGCTGCAACCTTCCGAGGGTCCGCCCCATCTGCTTGCAGTTCGCTGCAATAGCCTCGGTGCTCTGCCTATCGCCGATTCTCACTTACTTCGCCCAGTCAAGTCGGGGTCACTTGCCAGACACACGCCACTCAGCCAGAAATTCTGCACTTACATACAATTCTTAGTGGATTTGCCGCTTGTAATGTCACTCGACTTTCACCATGTCATAGAAAAAGAAAGTTCTTGAGTTTCGTGCGAGTTGCAGAGCTGCATGTATATAAAACATTTACAAACATTTACTGTGTTGTCAAGTTCTCTTGGAATGAAATATTGCCGTACTTCCAAGCGTACAGATTGGCGGACGACCCTGTCACTAGTTTTAGTTTTGAAAGTGGCAATTCATGTTTTACAGATTGGAGGGCGACCGTGTCACTAGTTTTCGTTCTGAAAATGACAGCCTGTTTGAAAGATTCCTTTTACCATCACAAGATATTTCTTCTTACAGATACAAAAAACTACCTCTAACTTCGCTCTGTCTACCATTGTGAGTGTTTCTTATCATGCACTGTCAGTATTTTGACAAAAACTGCCGATATCTACAGTCTGCATTACTTTTTTTCGCAGTATGTCTGGTCGATTGACGGACTTACATTAGTGGAGATGTGATTGCCAGAATGGAGTGAATTGCACGCATTTCTGGCTCCAGACATTATGTAGGTAACAACTATTTCATTTTTTTGCTGTTGTATTACAACATTCGCCGTTTCTAGTACATCTACATCTACATCTACATGGATACTATGCAAATCACATATAAGTGCCTGGCAGAGGGTTCATCGAACCACCTTCACAATTCTCTATTATTCCAATCTCGTATAGTGCGTGGAAGGAATGAACACATATCTTTCCGTACGAGCTCTGATTTCCCTTATTTTATCGTGGTCATCGTTTCTCCCTATATAGGTCAGTATCAACAAAATATTTTCGCATTCAGAGAAGAAAGTTGGTGATTGGAATTTCCTGAGAAGATTCCGTCGCATCTAAAAACGCCTTTCTTTTAACGATTTCCAGCCCAAATTCTGTATCATTTCTGTAACACTCTCTCCCATATTTCGCGATAATACAAAACGTGCTGCCTCTCTTTGAACTTTTTCGATGTACTCTGTCAGCCCTATCTGGTAAGGATCTCACACCGCGCAGCAGTATTCTAAAAGACGACGGACAAGCGTAGTGTAGGCAGTCTCCTTAGTAGATCCGTTACATTTTCTAAGTGTCCTGCCAATAAAACGCATCTTTGGTTAGCCTTCCCCACAACATTTTCTATGTGTTCTTTCCAATTTAAGTTGTTCGTAATTGTAATACCTAGGTATTTAGTTGAATTTACGGCTTTTAGATTAGACAGATTTATCGTGTAACTGAAGTATAACGAGTTCCTTTTAGCACTCGTGTGGATGACCTCACACTTTTTGTTATTTAGAGTCAACTGCCACTTTTCGTACCATTCCGATATTTCTTCTAAATCGTTTTGCAGTTTGTTTTGATCTTCTGATGACTTTATTAGTCGATAAACGACAGCGTCATCTGCAAACAACCGAAGACGGCTGCTCAAATTGTTTCCCAAGTCGTTTATATAGATAAGGAACAGCAAAGGGCCTGTAACACTGCCTTGGAGAACGCCAGAAATCACTCCTGTTTTACTCGATGACTTTCCGTCAATTACTACGAACTGTGACCTCTCTTACAGGTCTCATAGATCCAGTCACATAACTGAGACGATATTCCATAAGCACGCAATTTCAGTGCGAGCCGCTTTTGTGGTACAGTGTCAAAAGCCTTCCGTAAATCAAGAAATACGGAATTGATCTGAAATCCCTTGTCAATAGCACTCAGCACTTCATGTGAATAAAAAGATAGTTGTGTTTCACAAGAACGATGTTTTCTAAACCCATGTTGACTGTGTGTCAATAGACCGTTTTCTTCCAGGTAATTCATTATGTTCGAACACAATATATGTTCTCAAATCCTGATGCATATCGACGTTAACGGTATCGGCCTGTCATTTAGTGGATTACTCCTGCTACCTTTCTTGAGTATTGGTGTGACCTGTGCAACTTTCCAGTCTTTGGGTACGGATCTTTCGTCGAGCGAACGGTTGTATACGATTGTTAAGGAAGGAGCTAATGCAACAGCGTACTCCGAAAGGAATCTAATTGGTATACAGTCTGGACCAAAAGACTTGCTTTTATTAAGTGATTTAAGTTGCTTCACTACTCCGAGGATATTTACTTCTCCGTTACTCATGTTCGCAGCTGTTCTCGATTCGAATTCTGGAATATTTACTTGTCTTCTTTTGAGAAGGCATTTCGGAAGGCTGTGTTTAGTAACTCTGCTTTGGCAGCACTGTCTTCGATAGTATCTCCATTACTATGGTGCAGAGAAGGTATTGATTGTTTCTTGCCACTAACATACTTCAAATACGACCAGAATCTCTTTGGATTTTCTGCCGGGTTTCGAGACAAAGGTTCGTTGTGGAAACTGTTATAAGCATCTCGCATTGAGGTCCGCACTAAATTTCGAGCTTCTGTAAAAGATCGCCAATTTGGGGATTTTGCGTCTGTTTAAATTTGGCATGTTTGCTTAGTTGTTTCTGCAACAGTTTTGTGTACCAAGGAGGAGCAGCTCCATCATTTGTTAATTTATTTGATATAAATCTCTCAATTGCTGGCGATACCGTTCTTCTCTTATATTATTAATTTGGTATGAGTGGAGATTGCCTCTCAGGGAGGCGTCAAGTGAATTTTTATGTGCTTTTTTGAATAGGTATATTTTTCGATTATTTTTCGAGGATGCCAATGCACTTAACGCCTCTCTTCTGTAAACCTTCTTCCCTCGGCTGCTGGCTGTCCATGGCTTTTTCCACTCTTTGCCCCATTTGTTCTTTGCCGTCTTCCTCGTAACTTATTTTCCGTATCTTTGTAAGACGTCTTTCCACTTCCGTCTAAAGATATCCCTTCTACAGTAGTATATTTCATTCTTTCTGTAATATCTCCTATCACCTTCGTTCTTCCTCTCATGGTTGTCCTAGCATAAAAGGACCTGTCTCTCTGAGTCGTGTCTTAGTTCGTTTTCTGAGTTGGAAAAAGAAATGCGCAAATCGTCATCTCATTTGTATAGCATCCAACTTATTCGGAGGATGTTTTTATAAACTACACTTAAAATTTTGCTCTCGGGTGCAAAGACAAATAGCTTTCCTGGTACCGCAGCCCGTGAAGATCCTACGTATACCTGTCCGTGCAAGAAACGCGATAAATTAAAATTCACTCCGCAACTTTGGAATGTTTACCTTTTGCTTTAATGATGGATAAACTGTACGCAATATTACCGGAAATAGGATCCTTTTAAAGCTGAATGGTAAGTAATTGGAAATGACCGGAAGTTGTGGTATGAACAGTAACTAAACTTTTTGTTTTCTAAATAACATTTCACTTCTAACATGTTGTTCAAAACCATTTTTACGAGAGATTTTTGGAGATATTGAGAAAATTTAGAGATTCTATTGGGACGGTTACTCTTTTGCCTTGGTTCGTTATTGTTTCAATGGATTTAAATACTTTTGTCCCCCTGATATCATAATCTGTATTTGCCAAATTCTTCGTTAAACGGCATCATTTTTGGTTTCTAAGATTACTTGCATTGTTTACGTAGTTTCTCTCTGTAAGCGGATACACGTTTTCGATGTGTTGTTTCTCAGTTTTTACTACGTTGCCCCAGTGCGCAGATCAGTGCGATATGTGTCATTACCGAGATTTATTCTAGAATTTGGAATTTCTCATAATCAGACACTGCAAAATGGCTCTGAGCACTATGGGACTTAACATCTGTGGTCATTAGTCCCCTAGAACTTAGAACTACTTAAACCTAACTAACCTAAGGACATCACACACATCCATGCCCGAGGCAGGATTCGAACCTGCGACCGTAGCAGTCACGCGGCTCCGGACTGAGCGCCTAGAACCGCGAGGCCACCGCTGCCGGCAGACACTGCAAAGAGCGATTGTATTTGTTCTGAATGAACCTTTAGTTGCCAAGACAGCATTCAGTACTACTTATTCCTGAAGACTTCTTTCGCCATCTCAGGCTGTCATCTTCTGACCTTCAGAAAACATGTTGTTACACGTCATGTTCCATTATGGTTTTATCACACATGACATGACGACATTATAGTAAATGAAATGTAGCACATACCACAAAGATTTGTTAAAATTTAAAACAAGTTTGTCACAAATAAAAACAATAGATTTAAGGTGCTTTTTAACAGTATTGTTTTTATTTGTGAAGAACCTGTTTTATTTTCAACAAATCTGTGGGACTTGTGCTACGTTCTATGCACCATGGCATAGTCATAATAGAACATGACTATAGCAGCAAGTTTTTTGAAGATCAGAAGATGATAGTCTTAACTATTGAAACCGGTTATGAGGAGCAAATATTACTGAATGAATCCTTGGCGAAATTTTATTCTAGCACATTCGAGAATATTCTATAACTTTCGAAAATATTCGTAAAAGCCGCGAACATTATAGAACATGCCTGGCCTTTTCCCCTTGCAAAACATCTTCATGCGGATGAGACAGAGGGTGTCCTGGTGACCACCGTTACGTGATGGCCAACACTTGAAACACTCAAATATTGTAATCATCTCGATGTTTTGTACTTACTTTCTTGATTTTTGCGAACGTATCATACTTCTAGGACATAGAGTGAAATTCCGCCAACATTAAATGATTTACAGTATTACTTTTTTAGAGTCACATTTTGTGGATTTTCTCCATAATCTACCATCTAGTTGTGGTACCTCCTTCCGTCGCTGGTTCACGTGGTATTCTACATCTTTCCACAACCTGAATGCTTATCAAAGACAGATTCAACATACATCGTGATTTCCTGTATGTCAGTATCTTTCGCATGGCCGTTGTTTCCAACGAAGATACTAATTTAAACAATGATCATAGCTTTAGGCTGTACCTGAGACAAATCAGTTTTGTTTATTATGATCCTGGATCTTCACCTAACAGTGGGGAGCACTCTGTTGATAGTACAACATTTTATCAGCTGACATCAAAAGAGAAGAATTTCATACGTTGTACAGCTGTTTCCAGAGAAACCTGATCACATAATTAGTTACTATTTATAATTAATAAAATTCTTAGGTACTTGCCTTTTTATTGGAATATTCTTAAAAAGTACAGTCCTTCACCTTAGGAGAATTGTCCTTCGAGGATTCTCGAATGTTGGTTTAGTTAATGGGTTCAAAATGGAAAGCTGCCTGAAACTAAGAAAGACAGTTTTTAATATTCTAATGACTGAGTCATAAGAACTTGTAAAGAGTACTGACGGTAACTGATACCCTGCTCGAAAGCAAGACAATAAGCCTGAACAGCGTGTGGTCAGACTGCCGGGAGCTTAAATCGTAGGAACTGTAGCTGTACCAGTGAACAGGTGACCGCTGTAGAAATCAGAACTAGAATCAAACTAGTAATTGCCCACATTTCCGTCCACAACGGTACGTAATTGTAAATGTAGGATACCTGTTCATTTTAAAACACTGTAATCGCACAGCAATGATTGTAGATGACGCGCTCGGTACAGAGATAGAAAATTATACGGCTAGTTCAAGTAGGGAAAAGTTATTTTCTTACTTAACAATGCTAAACGCTTCTCCGAACACCGCCTTGAGTAACGTGTTCCACAGCCTGCGGTGACAAAATTACTTCAGATGTACTGATAAGCGGACTGGACCGTTTCGACTTTGATAGGGTAGGAGAAAGAACTACGACGCAATGCAAGTAATGACAAATACAGCAGGGTTAAAATGCCATTTATGCGTCGGAGAGAATATAAGAAATATGAGACGTTTCTACCAAGATACGAATAGCTCAAGGATTACTGAACCACAAAAGGTAACATGACTAACAGCAAAACAAGTACACACTGCTCACGTCTGTCCGTTATTACATACAGCTAACGTTACTAACATGCATTTAGTTGGTATATAAATATATATAGTAATTATCCATGCAAATGCTTGTTTCAACTCTGTATTCTTGATATGCTTGCGAGACAGATGACCTTTTAAAGGCAATATAATGACAAAAGATTGTTTTACGGGAACAGCAGTTAAATTTACGTAATGGTAAGGTACAGGTTAATGCTGTTAAAGCCACATAAAATACAGTTAATAAACTATTCAGGCATTAGAATTCCGACTCGCATTGAAAAACACTCTCTCCTGTTGTACATAAGTAAACGTTTAGATAAGCAATATAATCTATGCTCCAGTGTAACTTAATGATTAAACACAGACTGGAAGTATATAGCTGCACAGAATGTGTTTATAGAATACGGTTACTGAGGCACACACAAAAAATAGAAGATCGGCTAACGGTATCGTGCAGGGAAGTAAGGAAACCCACGAACAGCTAACATGTGCCATAAAAATTATCTATAAGAAGATACTATATCTAGAAATCAAGTGCCAAATTATTATCTGAGAAAACTAAATAATACGAGAGGCAGTAACAAACTGAGTTGGGTTGGGTTGATTTGGGGGAAGAGACCAAACTGCGAGGTCATCGGTCTCATAGGATTAGGGAAGGATGGGGAAGGAAATCGGCCGTGCCCTTTCGAAGGAACCATCCCGGAAAACGTAAATCAGGATGCCCGGACGCGGGAATAAACTGACAGGTAGGAAATAGGTAAGTGGCAAGGTGCCAGTAATAGTTTTGACCAGAGTATTAGCACAAGGTTTTGTTAGAATGAAGTTCGACCGAAGATAGAATCACACAATTTCTTGAAAAAACGTATGTACACACTCCATCATAAAAGAACATTTACTGTATTGGAGTAGAACAATTTCTTTAAGATTAATAAAAAATAAAAGGGCATTTACTAACTGGTTTGACTAAATAATTTTTAGTCCAGAAAATTAAAATACTTCTAGTTCACTTGCGTTTACATAACCAGTACGTTACAACCTTGGAAAAGTAATAACAATTCACAGATAATGCACAGTTATGACAGAGAGGAAGACACCACTAAAAACGAGCGTTTAGAACGTTAAAACGTCAATTTAAACCAGTGGCGAAACGTGTACACCGAAACACAGGAGGTGCCAGTGATATAGTCATAACCTTCTTGCACGAAAGAGTTAAGGTTAAGCGCTGCAGGAACTAAGCCTCGAGAAACCATCATACAAACTTAAAAAAAAAAAAATGATTGTGAAAGGTCCCCAGATGGCGTAATAATTTAGAATGTTTAATACACCCATTATGATTATCGTTCGACCCGGGGACAGGTAAGAAAAAAGTCATCACTCACAATAAATGAAATAGGAAATATTAACTACGGCAAGCAGCAATGTACAGTGACCATTTTTCCGAGGGACCCACAGAAACAGTTTCGATATAAAACAGAAAATAACCGTTTCCTCTGTGATCGCCTTGAGGAATGGTTTCAAGGCGCTCGATGTCATGTGCACAAAATTGATCCACTTCGACAACCTTCATTTTTAAGAACATTTCCACAGTTAATCACCAGGCCTGGACTGTAGGAACTGCCCGGAAGCTGAAGGCACGAAGCTGAACTTTTCCACTCGAACACAACGTGGAATCGTCAGTGTAGCACTTCTAGCCCATCACCGATGTAACTTCAAGGGGCGTTCAATATGTAATTAAATATACTTTTTTCTGAAAGCAGTTTGGTTTTATTCAGGATTTCAATACACCATACTATTCCCCACTCTTTCGGTTACAAAATTCGATTTTTCCCCAAAATCTCCGTTCAATGCGACAGACGTATGGCACGTTACTGGGAGAGCCTGTATGCAAGCGTGGTACCACTCTACTAATCGACGTCGGAGCCAATATATTGCTACATCAAAAACCTCCCCATCATCCAGATACTGCTTCCCGCGGAGTGCATCCTTCATTGGGCCAAAGAGATGGAAGACGGAAGATGTGAGATCCGTTCTGTAGGCTGGATGAGGAAAAACAGTACAATGATGTATTGTGAGCTCCTCTCTGACGCGCAAACTTATGTGAGACCTTAGGTTGTCATGGCGTAGGAGAAGTTCGTTTTCATTTTTGTGGCAACGAACGCGCTGAAGTCGTTTCTGCAATTTTCTGAGCGTAGCACAATACTCATCAGAGTTGATGGTTGCGCCATAACGGAGGACATTAAATAAAGTGACCCTTCAAAGTCCCAGAAGACCGTCACAATAACCTTACCTATTAATGGTACGGCTTTTCATTTTTTTTCTTCTGCGGAGAGCTGGTGTGCCACAACACCATAGATTGCAGTTTGTTTTCCGGTTCCAAGTGATGAACGCATTTTTCGTCGCCAGTGATCATGTTCGACTAAAAGTTGTCACTGTCAGACTCATAACGCTCAAGCAATTCCATATAGATGGTCCTTCGTCGCTCTTTACGGTCTTCTGTTAGGCAGCGAGGAATCCAACGGGCAAACAGCTTTGAGTTCAAATGGTTCAAGTGGCTCTGAGCACTATGGGACTTAACATATGAGATCATCAGTCCCCTAGAACTAGGAACTACTTAAACCTAACTAACCTTAGGACATCACACACATCCATGCCCAAGGCAGGATTCGAACCCGCGACCTTAGCAGTCGCGCGGTTCCAGATTGAAGCGCCTAGAACCGCTCGGCCACACCGACCGGCGCAGCTTTGAGTACCCCAACTGGTGGATGATTGTCGCAGTGCTACCAACGGAGACATCCAGTTGTGCAGCGAGGTGTTTGACTGTGATCCGTCCATCACTTTGAGTGAGAGTGTCCCCACATACCAGTACTGCAGGAGTCACAGATGTGTGCGGCCATCCGGCACACGGGAAGTCGGGCAGCTTTGCGCGACCTTATAGCGATAATGTAGATCCTTTATAGATGCCATTTTGAAGACTACGTATAGCGCCACAACCTGTCGGAACTTCATGAAACTGTAGATGTTGAAACAGGAATATTCCACGATGCCCCACAAAAAATTCCGCATTTCCTGAACCGAAATTGGCCGAGAGCAATAATGTGTAGCATTACTTATTGAACGCGCCTCGCCACTCCAGTACATGCATGACTGATTGTACGAGCGCGACCACCTCGCTTAAGCCAGCGAAGTCGGCTGCCCCCGAGTGGACGCGGAAGTAAACACGTTCCCGCGAATTAGGCAAAGATTGAGTAACTCTCGATCCCGCACTTTACACAGGTCATAAATACTAATTACTGGAAGTCACAAAGGAGTAGGCAAGGAATGGGCGGATTCGTGAGGTTATTAATGCAGCAAAACTGCGAGTTAGTGAAAGAGACATCTGAAGACGATTGAGAGTGGTCCCTTTCGGAAAACAATGTTATGTACATAAAAAAAGTTGATGTAAGACTAAACTTTCAAAATGATTTTCAAAGGAAATAGACAGAAGAAGTGCGAGAAAAGTAATTACAGGTGAAAAAGGAAAGGGGAAATGAATCAAAAAAGAAGGTACCTCTGCTCGAGGGGCTAAACAAGAATGAAAATCATTCGGACCGCAAATGGGGGAAATTCACTGACATAAGCGACTTTGCCAAAGGACAGATTGCTATGGTCCGGTGCCTGTAAACGAGCATTTCGGAAAGGACGAAACTGGTCGACTGCTCGCGTGCTACTACCGTGAGCATCTATGGATGATATGAAGATGGCACCTGTTCTTTCGGACATGTCCGAAAGAACAGATACCATCGGTGACCGTGCAGCTCTCTAGAATGAAATGATAATAATCAATACACTAAACTGCTGATAGGCGTTGATATATATTAACGGGGACAGTTTAAAATGTGTGCTTCGACCGGGACTGGACCCCGGGGATCTCCTGCTTACATGGCAGACACTCTATCCATCTGAGCCACCGAGGGCACAGAGGATAGTTCAACTGCAGGGATTTATCCCTTGCACGCTCCCCGTGCATGGCAGGGGCACTACGAATGTAGTGTGTGGATATTAAGTTGGGAATGTGGGTCTCACGGGATAAATCCCTGCAGTCGCACTATCCTCTGTGCCCTCGGTGGCTCATATGGATAGAGCGTCTGCCATGTAAGCAGGAGATCCCGGGTTAAAGTCCCTGTTGAGGCACACATTTTCAACTCTCCCCGTTTATGTATATCAACGCCTGTCGGCAGCTTAGGGAATTGTTTTAATTATCATTTCATTCAATGGATGATAGTTGAAGAACGGTGAAACCATGAGTAGACAAGGCGTTGGATGTTCACACATCATCATAGAAAACGGGAGGTCAGAAGACTGTTCGCTCTATAAACAGCAGTGGCGGCGATCTGTAGCAGATCTGACGACACAGTACAATGCTGGTGCAGGCACAGGCAATACGGAGCACACTATCCAGCGCATGTAATTAAGCATGGGGTTCCCTACCAGTCGACTCCTGTGTGTTTACACGTTTATCCAACGACACACTGTCAATTACGATTGCGGCGGATACGGGATCAGCGTGATTGGGCCATGAATTAATCATTACGTTCGTCCGGTAGGATGAATCACGTTTTTTCGTTATACCAGGTACACAGTCGTTTTCAGATATGTCGTCATCCAAGTGAACGGCTGTCCGAAACTCGCACCGCGTCACGATGGCAGGTCGATAACGGCAATACTATGCTTTGGCGGACATCTACCAGGGCTTCTATCGAAACTTTGGTAACGTGTAAGGCAGCATGGCAGCTGTAAACCACTTTAAGGTTATTGCGGACCAGCTGAGTCCCCTTCCCCTTGATGTCTTCCCCAGTGGCGACGGTATATTCCAGTGGGGTAATACACTGATATTATGGCCACGTGATTCGACTGGTCTGAAACAGATGAAACATGTCTGGGGCGCACTCAGAAACCACCGGCCTGTCAAAACATTCGCCCAGATTGAAACTATGTGCAGGATCGGCACTCGAAACCAGTACCTTTGCCACTCACAGGCAATTGCTCTACCAACCGAGCTACCTGTGCTCGACTCACTACCCGTCATCATAGCTTTACTTCTCTCAGTACCTCATCTCCAACCTCGCAAACTTCACAGACGTTCTCTTGCATACCTTGTGGGACGAACACACCTGGGAGAAAGGGTATTGCGTAGACATGGGTTAGGCCAGAGGCGGCTCCTGTATAGGTTTGTATGATTTCGCTATCACCAGGAACAATATTGTCCAACCGTACCTGCTTTTTGAGCTTTCTGCTGTAATATTAGTAATTTTCGCCTTACAAACATTAATAGACGCTCAATAGTAAACTCCTGATGGCCTAAAGTTATCGAACAATTGAAAAGTAAAAGAAATGAACCATCGCATAGCAGCGACAGAATCTATTATTCTTTATCTTTGCCGTTCTTGCGCCGTGCCTGTAAATCTCTATGTACATCTATCGATTAATGATATAAAAAAGAATTCTGTTGTTTCAAGACAAATGAGGCATTGGGCGTCTCACCTTTTACTGTTTGCATTCTATGAAAGACGGACGCGGACTTGCTGCGTTCCGTATCGGTATTTCATATTTTATGTGAAAATATTCAATAAACGTGCTAATTGTTATTTTCCCACTCAGAAAACATGTAGTTTCTTGTAACTGACTACGAACAGACAGCATCAAGAGGACATTTTGACTGTTATGTATAAAGTATTTAACCACAATGGTCATCTATTGTAATTTAATATGAAAAGGAACGTAGCATTAAAAACACGTGTGTTAAAGATAAGTGTGCTTATTTTAGTAAATTAACCTTGATGATTTCCATCTCCTCATTTACTTGAATGATAATTATTTTGTGTTAGTTCATCACCAGAAATTACGATCATGCTGATGGGCCGAACGCAGCATGAGGCAGAAGGAACATTATCGTTTTCCTATTATTTCTGAATCAACTCTTTTTTTAAATTGTGTAGGGCTGCATTTCTTTTAAAGTCTATAAATCTTCTGGTCCCTTAGTGTTGAACCGGGTATGACTACATCGTGACTATAAAAATACGCAGAAATGATAATGTTTCTTCCGAACGATCTCAAATAAATCAATCCAACTAGGTATTTAATGCTCAACGTATGTTGTTATAAAAGTGTAATCAATCCCTGATTCTGTTGCCAAGTGGCCCATCAAAATATTCACTTTTTCGACATTTATATATATATATATATATATATATATATATATATATATATATATATATATATATATATAAAATAACAATTCTTTTTCTTTTCTCCCCCCAAGAGCAACGCTACACTATACAAGTGTAGTGGTAGCGCGCTATATACATCCTTTAAACTGCCAGGGCTCTGATTGTAGCCGCCGAACGCAGCCGTGTGGGTCCGCAGCTCGTGGTCGTACGGTAGCGTTCTCGCTTCCCGCGCCCGGGTTCCCGGGTTCGATTCCCGGCGGGGACAGGGATTGTCTCTGCCTCGTGATGACTGGGTGTTGTGTGCTGTCCTTAGGTTACTTAGGTGTAAGTAGTTCTAAGTTCTAGGGGACTGATGACCATAGATGTTAAGTCCCATAGTGCTCAGAGCTATTTGAACCATTTTTTTTGAACCAGCCGAGTGGGACGGAAATGTACCGATGGCGTTTTGGAGTTGCAGGGATTGCAGGATGCGTAGACGGTGCTTGACAACAGTGTTCTCGTATAGGGGCTGTCTGTAACCACCGCACCCGAGCCACCCTGGCATCTGTAGAAAGTTTCTGAAGAGAACCGGAAGTGACGGGTCTCCGACCAAAGTGGGATTCTCACACTTCCTTAGCAGTTCACGTGTAGCTGCAAGTGAAGTAACTATTTAGTGTGTGTTGTGTTCGTTACTTTAGCGTATACTATTTTAAGGCTCATGTTCCCAGTGAATACCTGAAACAATAAATTAGGTCATTTCCTTGCTCTCTGGACCGTTAAATTTACGCAGTTTTGAAGAAAAATTAGAAATCAAGAGACTAGGTAGGTCAACTCCTACAAAGACAATTTTGCAGACAGTTAAAAGAAAACTCGTTTATTCAGTAGAAAATATAACTCAGAACTGTGCAGCAAGCATGAATGACTGTGTGACTCTGATTTGAAAAACGCTTTATTTTGTTTTCCTTGATTATTGTTGGGAGGAGAGCTTCTGTGGACTGCTTAGCTGAGTGGTAACGCGTTTGCCACCCATGCAGCGGGCCCGGGTTCGATCTCCGGCCGGGTTGGAGATTTTCTCCGCTCGTGGACTGGGTGTTGTGCTGTCATCATCATCGTCATCATCTCATCATCAGCGACGAGCAAGTCACCCAGTGTGGCGTCTCCTGAAATAAAAGTTGCACCCGGCAGCCGAAATTTCCCGGATGACGCCTCCCGGTCATCACTGCCACACGATCATTTCATTTCATTTCCATGGACTAAATGAAGACTTTGTGACATTCAACACTTCCACTTTCTTCGGTCCATGATGTGTTCCAATCGATTATGCTTGACCACGATCGATTCCAGCGACATCGCTCGTACGTGGGTTGTGGACAGACGCCGGTGGTAGAGGTTTGTCTTAAGCAGGGCATAAGAAAGAGAGCGGAGAGTTTGCCGAATGAGGCAAGAGGAGCCGTGGGAGACTGTGGTACTGGCGGTGGTTCTGTGGCAATAAGGAGTAAGTGCGACATACGGCCACAAAGCGAGAATTGCTCGCCAGCTGAGACGCCTTGTTCTGGGTAGATGCAGTGCGCGGACGTCCATCTGAGGTGGAGCAGTTTTGGACGACAGTTAATTTGGTGAGCTGGAACGTTGAACTATGGGGCACTGTTCTAGTGTTGCGGCTCATTGTAAATGTTATACGGCGTCTTCGCTGCAACCGTTGAACTTTGAATTTGTGTCCTTCTAGACATTCCAAGGTTGTAATTGACAGTGTTAATCTCACCTTACGGCCGGTTCAAGTGATCAAGGGTGGCTCTCTTTCCTAAGTTTTGAAATTCAGAGAGAAACTGCTTTGGCAGCATGTACATATTTAGACGCTAAGTTTTAATTTGTAATAATATTTATAAGACTCTTCTGGTTCGCTGTGTTAGTTCACATACGGAGGTGTACGTCATTTCAGTTAACTGATTTCACCACTCTGTTGTAGAAGCCTGGTTATGCTCTGTGCATTGGTTCCTGTGCCAGCAGGGGATTCTTTATAATTGCGAGCGGCCTGACGCGTATTTGACCACTCCTGCCCAGGCGACGGAATGGTGCATTTTCTCGCTGCAGTCCTGTAACGGTGACGCGGAAATTTCCCAGGATTAAAATTTCTAGAAAGATTTTTTCCTGAATTGTACTTCTTTAACGCTACTGGACTGTTTGTCAGTGGTTAGACGTTTTGATTAAACCAAGCGTATAATTCTTAGATTGCAATTTATGTATTTTCTAAACTCTGATGGAAGGTTTTAGTTAAAAGATAATCGATGTTTATATCATGAAGTGATCTGTGGATTTTTGTTGACGATAACAATTTTGTGTCGATGGTATGAATTTCTGGCAGTAATTTCATATTCTGGGCAGAGGTCTCATGAAAGTTGTTTAATGTTAAGATGCCTTATGTTGTCTGATGTACAAGCAATGAAATGAAACAGTCACTTTTATTAAGAAAAAAGCAAAAGGTAGTAATAAGCTAGTACTTTCCATCGATTATTTTACTGCCTTTTACATTATTTTTAATATAATTGTCGTTCGTTCATTATGTTTCCTTTCAATACTTAAGTTTTACTGATGTGTACCGATAAGTCAAGATAAGGCTCAGTAGCATTAACTAAAGGAAGTCTGTTTCCTGACCAACTGATCAAGTTGCCTCAAGGCATTAACGGAGTGTCCATTTCAGTCCATGCGAATTGCGTTTTGAATCTGGCAAGTCTAGATAATGTAAATATAGCTATCAAATTAGACAGTTGGTACAGAAGATCTGTTAGTTACACAACTAAAAAGTTACCGACAGCAGGTACATACTAAACGTAATTATTAACTGTATACATTTCTGTGGAGAATTGGAACTTCCCCTCAGAGGACACAATGGAGCTGAATCATCTTTATATCCAGGCATTTTTCGTGCCTTGATTAATTTTAGTGTAGAATTAAACTCTGTGTTAAAATCGGATTTAGAAAAAACCAAAGTTTTCAAAGGCACCTCTAAAATCGCCCACAATGAATTCCTCTAGTGCATGCTTCAAGTCTTTGAAGAGGAAATTCGAAATTAAATCAAAGATGCAGACTGTTTGGCTGTAATAGCTGACGTAACCAGTGATGAAGTCTTGATTTTCCCAATGGTAGTAGCATATATGTCAATCATTAATGGAAGACGAGTTGAAAGATTCTGGGACTTCGTAGCACCAGAAACACATAATGCCCAGTCTTTGGTAATCCACATCATAGAACAGATAAATCACCACTGGGAGAATTGTCCACACAAACTAATAGCATAAACATATGACGGTGCAACGCATTGAGTGGTTGCAGGCTACTGCTAAGGAAAAATGTTCGAACATTTCATACATTCATTGCTATGCCCGCCAGTTGAATCTCATTATGCTTAAAGCCATTAATAAAAACTGTTGTAAAATTTTCACTAATCTTCAAGACTTTGCAGGATCTTTTCAGCATCTCCACAAAGAGCAGCAGTCCTTGACGAAATAGTACAAAAACCACTGCCGAGTTCAGTGCTTACTCGATGGAATTTCCAGTCAATACTGTTATCAAACGTAGGGAAGATTTAATCAAGTGCATGAGTAATATGAGCAATGGGGAAAACTGTGCAACGAAAACACCATTCTTGAAGCCGGTGACTTAGTAACGATTTTAGAGGATGGCAGATTTGTTTTCCGGCTCTTGGTTTTCCATAAAATTATAATCCATGTAGATATTTTGTATAACCAGCTACAGAAAAGGAATATTGACCTAACTTATGTAAGAGATCAACTTACAAATTGTGAGCTTGATATTCCTATAAGTAGTGGACCAAAGTTGATTTTGATGCATTTTGTTAGTGCAGGTTGCCTACATCAGGGGCAGATATGCACTCAGGGGCAAACCTACTTTGATTAACAGGTCATTAACTTATTGGTCTCCTTTGATTGACAGAGGACCTTAACCTATTTTTATGCTAAAGGGACCCTGCTTTTTGATTTACAGATCCTTAACCTATTGTTCCCCACCCCCTCCCCTCCCCTACAACTCAAGAAACCTTCCCTGTCGCTGCTACAGGTATGCTTTCAGCCCCTCTCACTCTTATCAATTTGATTGACTACTTAATTGATCAATTAATTAACCTCTCCCCCTCTGGTAAACCCCCTCCTCCCCCACCCTCCCTCCTGGAAATTGATGCGAAAAAGACTCAGTTGATCGGTCATTCGGAGGGAATTTGAGTGTATTGTATGGAATATTGTTTAAACAAATTAGACAATGTATAGAATATTGCTTAGTTATTTTTTCCACTGTATGGAACATAGTTTACTCATTTAATTAAAGAAATTGTCTGGAAATTGATTGCTGTGTATTATTATTATTATTATTTATTTTATGGCCTTCATTGGACAGTGTAGTCAAAAATACAAATTTCTAAACAAGTTGTTACACATGGATACAATTTGGTTTGACAATAACTTAATATATTTAGGTAATATAATTATTAGAGGCTATTCTTATACGAAAGGTGTTTTGCTCTTCTGTCTGCCCAATATTTCTTCATTCTTTCAGATATTTTCTTTCTTTCTTCAACTGAGACAACTCTTCCTGTACTCCTTTTATTGATTTTCATTTGTAGTCTGGTTTGCGGGTCTTGCAGTATTCTGGTTTTCTCCATCTTGTTTTTTAGGTCATCTACTGTAATTTGAAGTTCTTTTATATCTTCCTTAATTACTGTGATCCATTTAATGTCGCTCTTGCTATTCCACAATTTTTGTATTGTTTTTTTACTAATTCTGTTTTCTGGAGTTCTCATCAGATGTCCAAAGAATGAGATGCGTTTCTTCCTGATTGTGCTCATGACTGGTTCTATTTTCTTATATACTGTCTCATTTGATGCTATTCTCCAATGTCCATTTATTTTATACTGTTTATTTATACATGTCCTAATTATTCTTCTTTCTATTTTTAGTATTCTGTCAATTTCTGCTGTATTAGTTGTTTTGAAGATAGTTTCAGCTGCATACGTTATTTCTGGTTGTGTAACTGTTATATAGTGTTTTAATTTTGCATCTATAGATAGGCTTTTTTTGTTGTATGTAGTTTTGGTAATGTAATTTGCATAGTTCAGTTTTTTTATTCTATTTTGCCATGATGGCTTCTCATTTAGATTGTATGTTATTATTTCGCCTAAATATTTAAATTTATCAACAATTTTGATTTCCAGTTCTCCTATTGTAATTTTGTTTGCAAGTGGTGGATCAGTTAGCATAATCTCCGTTTTTTCAAATGATATTCTAAGGCCTACTTTCTATGCTATTTCTTGTAGTGATTTCACTTGTTGTCTGGCTTCTTGAACGGTGTTGGCTAGGAGAGTAAGATTATCAGCGAATCCCAAGCAGTTTAAGCTAATATCATCTTTTGCACTTCCAATTCTTATCCTCTTTGGATTGTCCTTGTACCATTCTCTCATTATGTATTCCAGTGCACAGTTGAAAAGTAATGGTGATAGGCAGTCACCTTGTCTTAAGCCGGTTTTTATGAGGAATGGTTCCGAAATTTCTCCTCTAAACTTCACTTTTGATTGGGTGTTGGTTAGAGTGAGTTGTATTATTTTAATTAGTTTTGGATGGAGTCCTAGATTTCTTAAAATTTTTAATACTGAAGGTCTGTGGAGACAGTCACATGCCTTCTTAAAAAATCTACAAATGTTATTGCCAGAGGTTAGTTCCGTTTCTTATAGTATGCCATAATCAATTTTAAACTAATTATCTGCTCTGCACAGCTTCTCCATGGTCTGGAACCTCCCTGATATTCCCCTAACTCCTGTTCTAATTGCTCCTTGATTCTTTCATATAGGATCTTGGATAGAATTTTATATGTGCAATCTAGGAGAGAGATTCCTCTGTAGTTGTCTGGGTTGCTCTTATCTCCCTTTTTGTGTAGTGCGTGGATGATAGCTGTGGTCCAATGTTCGGGAAATTGTTCTGTTACCCAAATTTTTGTTATAGCCATGTGTAAGGAGGTCTTGACTGTGTCACTTGCATATTTCCACATTTCAACAAAAACCTGATCTTCTCCACATGCCTTATAATTTTTTTGTTCTTTAAGAATTTCTTCTACTTCTTGGAAAGTTGGAGGGTCTAGTTTGCTAGGTTTGGTTTTTATTGGGGTATTTATGTTGATTTGTAAGGGTTCTTTGGCTTCCTCGCTATTCAGAAGTTTGTAAAATGCTTTTGCCATGATTTCTGCATTTTCCTTGTTACTGTGTGTCATTCTTCCATCTTCATCTTTCAATATTAGTGTAGGGGCCTCATATTGTTGTAGTTGTTTCCCAAAGATTTTGTAGTAGTTCCTGGAGTTGGTTTTATGATAATTATCTTCTATAGACTTTATAATATCTTTATGAAGTCCTCTCTTGATTCTTCTAATATTTTGAGTGAATTTTTTTCTTTCATTTTTTAGGTTGATGGCATTCAGTTTTATGTGTTTGAAACTGTAACCATGCTTGGTGTCTATCTTCATGGAATTTGTCACATTCTGATGTCCACCATGCATGTTTCCTTCGTGGGTTCAAGGAAGCTAGATTCTCTGCTTCTTTTTTAAGATTAGGCACTATTTGTTCTAGATCATCTGTTAATTTGATGGTTTGTGTTATTTGTTGGTGCTTATTATTTTTAATTAGCTGATGTGGGTCAAACCTCCTTTTTATTTTATTAGTTTTTCCGGTCCTCTTCTTTAGCAGTGTGAATTTGATTCTAATTTTAACCATATAATTGTCTGAGCCTGTTTCTACTCCTCTCAGTACTTTAACATTGTGGATCTCCTTATGAAAATTTTTGTCCATACAGACATGGTCTAGCTGCCACTCGCCCTTCCTCCAGTCTGGATGTTTCCATGTTTTAAGTTTACTTGGCTTCCTCTTAAAGTATGTTGATTTAGGTATAAGGTTGTGTTCTCTGCAGAGTTCTACAAGTCTTTGACCGTTTTTGTTTGTAAATTTATGTGGACTCCATTTTCCAATTATATCTTTATATTTCCTTTCTTTTCCCAACTGAGCATTGAAATCTCCCAATAAGATTTTTACATTCTTTTTATTTACTCTGTTCACAGTTTGTTCTAGAAGGTCCCAAAATTTATCTACCTCTTCCTTTGTTTTTGTTAGACAATTTTTTTCATTTGTTGGGGCATGAGCATTTATTATTGTATAGGTTTTATTCATTGTTTTAAAGCTTAGAGTCGCAATTCTTAGTGATACTGCTTGGAAATCCGTTACTGAATCTATTATTTTTATGTTTACTAAAAACCCTGTTCCAAACTGGGGACATTGTTTCATTGCCCTCGGTCCTGGTTTCCCATTATAAATTCTGTATCCTTGTGATTCGAATGGGTCCTCTGTGGTGTTTCTCATTTCTTGGATCCCTGTTATTAAAATTTTTTGTTTATTTAGTTCATCTGTGAGCTCCTTGAGTTTTCCGGTCTGAAGTAGTGAGTTTATGTTGTGTGTTGCTATATAATTTATTTGCTCATGTTTAATCTTCTTTTTGTGTTTTAGTGCGCATTTGGATGGTTGCAAACGCTCCGATTCGTTGCTGTCTTCTAGTTGAGTACCTACCGAATCCTATGTAGCCTTTTCCTGCATTTTTGAGCAGGACGGTGAAATTTTTTTCCTAAAAGACCTTTCCATTTTTGACTGTCGAAGGTTGTCAACCTTAGTTGGAGCAAGCTCCGATTTACAACTCCGGTCGTTAACCGCAGAGGGTGTGTTTGGTCCGCGAGAGCTATTTTATTTCACTCAAGTCCGCCAGTAAACCGGTGAAGACTTCCCTATCCGCCACCTGGGACGCGCCACGTAGGAGTATCACCTCTCCTCCCAATATGACAGCATAGTAGGTTCGTGGGATTGCTGTGTATTGAATATTGTTTAAACAATTTATACAATGTGTGGAATATTGTTTATTTAAACGATTTAGGGGATTCAAGGCAGTGTATGGAATATAGTTTTATTTAAAGAATTTTTCAGCAAATCGATTACCCCCACCACAACAACCCCTCACCCCTCACGCCTTCCCCTCTTCATCTCCCCTCCTCTACCTGGATATTGGCGGCTCTGCGGTCGAGAGAAAGGATCTCATGAATGGAAAATCAAGGACATATCCCTTTTTTTAATTAAAAAATCAGTTTGTGTCGCTTGGATATCACTTTCTCATCATTCTCTGCTGTTTGGAAAGATTCAGATCATGTGAGAAGTAATCACATCGATCGCATTCTGGTCTTACGGAACTAGACACGTAAAATAAATTATGTCTTCCGGTGAGCCTCATCCGAGTCGTGGAGGAAGCCTTGCCTGCAGCTATAAGAGCGTGCCACATGCAGTCATCTGTAACTTACGGCTCACGTCGCCAGTAACGGCGCCTGTCGCATGTGTTCTGAAGCCATCTTCATTTCATACAGTCTCCTGAAGAAAGTGCTGAAGGCTGCTGGCCTCGGTGCAGGATACAAGCAGCACAATTTGCAGCATTTTTCGCAGAGTTGATCGAGAGCCTTTGGTTTGGAGCCGGTGGAGGGGCTCAGCCATAAGCTTCGTCGGCTCTTCGACAGTCTTGGCTGAAAATTTCTGGACCTGAGTTATCGGGTGGGGAACACTGCGAGACTCCACCTGATAGGTCAGGGATGCGTTACACAAAGGAAGCAGCTAACTTTGTAGCAGAGTACTTTGGTTTGACCATTGGTCGAAATCCTATACTAACTACGTAGTAATAGTCATCCCTGGCCTAGAGAAACAACTGAAGCAGTTGAAAGGAAATAAGTCGCCAGGTACGGATGAAATCTCATTTCGGCTTTACAAACATAACTCTACGATACTGACCCCTTACTTGGCTTGCATTTACAGCGATGAAGACATCTATTCTCCAGTCACCTTGTAACGCCGGAAATGCATATCCTCCTATTTCCATCTATTGCACTGCCATTTTTTTTTCCTTATTTTGTTACCTGAAGATATAACGTTTCTGTGTCTCTGTATATTGTAATTGTTTTACTATTTGTATATATATGCATTTATGTCGATGTATAATTAGTTTGTTTTGTGAATATTATTTGTATTTTTACGCTGGGTCTTGCCTAGGGAAAACTATGCTATCGAACGATTACATCGATAGGTCGTGTGGAGAACCAAAGTGTTTACGTACTTTGAGAGTGTTAACTCTGTCGCGCGGAGCGCGGGCAGAGGAGAGTCTGGCTGGCGTAGTGCAGTGGAGCAGGTGTGTTGTGTGACGCTCCCGCGAGTTGCCGCGCTTTCGGGGTTTGGCAGCATGTAATTGCGCTCGACTTCCTATGATAGTTTCGAACCTTCTGCAACAGCGACGGCCGACAATGAGTGACTGTCGCCACCTCCTCGATCTACAGCTTCAAACCTTCAATCAACCAACAAGGAAGACTGGAAGAACGTAAAGTTTTAGAACTGTATGGCAGACCTCAGCTTTTAAAATTGTTGCATCACAAAATTACAGCAACTTAGCATGAACCTTTGTTGCTCTTTGTCCCAATTGCATTACCAAGCAGGGTCCCTTCCTTTTCCGAAATGAACCCGAGTGTCGTTGAAATTCAGACGCCAGCATTAAAGTAACATCATTCCATTTCACTGCTTTAATTTCAAAGTTCAGTTAGGGTACTCGTAGCTGGCTACAATATTTAGATTACACAAGCACAAATTAAGAGTGCGAGTTTTGTTACCGTATTTTAGCTTACCTGTGACTGCAGCTCAGCTTGGTACGTACTAAATTTTACTATTGTAACTTGTTCAGAATCATTTAATTAAGTTCAAAGTTAAATCTCTTATTTCTAAATTGCGTAGATTCAAGTAGCTTTTGAAATGATTGTTGAGGTAGCCCAAGACTAACCGCATTTTACTGAATTTCGATGTGCTTCAGAAACAAAGCTCACTATTAATTTCAGTCACTAAATTAACTTTCAATTTTCCGGTTTTATTAATTCTTTTGCTAAATTAAGTCAGAGTGTAGCGAAATTAATTACTTCTGACAAAATTTCAGTTTTCACACTACACGTGTCAACCTTCACTTGCCACGCTTCTAGTGCTAGTTAGATGTGTAATAACCTTTCTTTTTCAGTTACTATAGTAATTGTCCATAGGACTGGCGACCGTAATTTCCCCCAAATCTCAAATATCTAATTACCGCTATTAATTGTTGACGTAACGGCCGCACATTTAGTTCCTTTATTAATTTTACCCTTTTCTCAAAATTAATTTCCACCAATTTCATCTGCATTTTTCCTTTCATTTAGATGTAGCCCTTTCCTCCCTCTTTACCGACAGATTAACTTCAGTGACGTTTACTTTTCCCAAATTTCCATTAGGTACACGCGGTTTAATTTTTCACTGTCATTAAGGTCGATAAGTCAGGGGAGGTTACAACCTCTTCCACAACATCGGAGTAGCTGTATTGGCGGTGTTGTGTGTCAGTGATAGTCTGACCAAAGACATACGTGATCTTAAAACTGCAACAAAAAGACTGTTCTCAGCGGTCCTTTGCGACACATCAGGTGCAAGCCTCAGGCATATATTTTCACTGGAATATGTTCATTCGGCAACGCTACTTGCAAATTGCATCATCCTTGACGTGCGTCTGCATACGGGGATGTGGTCTGTGGTGTGCTCCATGGTTGTGACAATGTTTCACAGATCACTGCTGAAAACAGCGATACACCACCGAAACGTTGTGTAAAAAATGTGCAGCAATCCGTCGATACGTCAATCCAGCTTCCAAGAGGCCTACAATGCATCGCCATTCAAATGGCTTGTTCAATAGGCGCTTGCACTCGTCCATGGGTATGGCTGTAGCGCAGAATGATTGTTGCAAACACTCTTCCTCTCTGAACTCAAGGTAGTTATTGCTCTCAAAGTCAAAACAGAGGGCTCACAAATAGGCCTTCTGAGAGCCATCTGATTCCAGATGACCTTGATAAGTGAATCACTAACCCTGCAACCCCTCAGTATGCACATATTATAGGCCTACCCTGCTGCCACTCTGGCTGTCGTTGAGGTAGTTGCGGTGTAGATTAATAGCCGACTCCCCTTGCACCCTGAATCCACTATCTGCTTCAGGTTGCATATGTAAAGGTTTCCAGGGGAAACAAAAATTTTGCTTTTCAATATTTCGGGTGATTATTGACCGAATAAAAAAATTGAAAATTTAACAATTATAAGAATCAGTGTGTTTTTCCAGAGGCACCATAACTGGCAGCGGGAAAATTCCCGGGCTTTATTCATCCATTATTTCAGAATGAGAGCACTTAGGAACTACCTATCGCTAACACATCTCATGACACTTTATTTTATTAATTCTTTTCGGTATTCTCTATTCGCAACAAAGTTTGCAGAGAGTATCCACATATACCTCTAAATGTACCTCCAAAGTCACGTTATTCTACGACATTTACTTCAGGAGATTTTGCTTAAAATGACACGAAGTGGAACTTCAACGCCAGGAACGACATTTAAGTTTGTTACTTCTTTACTACCAACTCTACTTGCAATATACTTTGCAGACAGTTTCTACGTATATCACTTAATGTATCTACAATATTATATCATTGTACAACACGTGGTTCAGGAGATTTGACGTGATAAACATTGAGAAGGGTGTAAAACTTGATTTTTCTTAAAATGAAAAGAAATTACTACATTCATCCATTTCATAATGAGAGCATTTAGTGACTTCCAACCCAAATTTTAAGCATAATTTAAAATTTTTCCTAAACTTTTTCTCCTTTTACATGCTGAACGTCAATTAGTGACCCATTAACTCGTTTGTAAAGTAATCAGACGGTTGAAGCTATTTTGCACAGGGGAGTTCGAGATTTTAAAGGCTCAGGGGTTTACTGGTATTGCAGGTCCTAAGTACTGCATAGCCTATGCCGTTCCTAAGTCCACTGAAATCGGTGCATCGCTCTTATGGCGTGTCCTGGCAGAAGACATAAAACCATAACAAAAGGTAGTGATGTACCGTCTACTGCTGGATGCAGCTGGAAGTCGTTCCCAGACATATTTTGACCAAGAAAGTGGGACGTTCCACATTCCACAACTTCTCTGGCCCACATACGCGGGAACAAACTGCGTGGTCTGTCAGTCGCTCGGTTTCAGAGATCCGCAAGAAACAGAGATAAGAGAGAGCGGAATAAGGATGCGCTGCTAATGAACGCTGCCGGAGATGCTGTTCAGACCTGTCCATTAGTGAGGTAGTGGGAGTGGGGGAACTAATCGACCCGACTAACTACCCACTTTACTGAATCCCTACACTCAATCACTTTACCAAACTGCTCTACTAAATAATTTTATCCGAAAACGTTTAGTTACTAAATCACCAGCCTCTGGACTAAATTTCTGCTCTGGTGTGAACCAGCTGTAACTCTAGGTTCGGCGGCCCCCGTGTCGTATATAGGACCAGGCTATACGCCGGCGACTGGTTTTACATGCTCCATTCCATTCACACAAAACGCTCCGCAGTACAAAATCTCGTCGCAGTCATCCATGCGATACGAATACACATCCAATACGTCGTAGCAGTTCACTTTATGCGAGCAGCGTCCCACACCTATCAAGAATATATAAAAAAAACGGATCTGTATTTCATGTATATTCCCCGTGGAATTCTAGCGGTGTATGGATCAAATTTAATGTCGCATGCAACCGTGGTGAAATGGAGTCAATAATTTGACCAAGACCCCACAAATGTGATCCCAAATACAGTCCGGACCTAGCACCATCCTATTTCCATTCTTTCAGCAAGCTGAAAGAATATGTGAGGCAAAGAGATTTTTCAGTAATGACGACGTTCAAGGAGTGGTTCTCTAGTGACTCCACTATCAAGCAGCGGATTTCAGTCGTCAGACAGGTGAATGATTGCTAGAAAATCACGACCGTTGTTTACATAGACATGGTTCCTAAACTAAAAAGTAGTATCATGTAGCTTTGTCACTCAGGCCCACACAACAACATACTGACAGTGGCAGTAGATAAAATAAAATGTGTCCTGCATCACTGCCGTCAATATTTAACTAGATCCCAAATACAGTCACCGGCCGCTGTAGCCGAGCGGTTCTAGGCGCCTCAGTCTGGAACCGCGCGACCGCTACGTTCGCAGGTTCGAATCCTGCCTCGGGCATGGATGTGTGTCATGTCCTTAGGTTAGTTAGGTTTAAATAGTTCTAATTTCTAGGGGACTGATGACCTCAGATGTTAAGTCCGATAGTGCTCAAAGCCGTTTGAACCCAAATACAGTCCAGGCCTTGCACCATCCCGTTTCCATTCTTTCGGCAAGCTGAAAGATTTTTCAGTAACGACGACGTTCACGGAGTGGTTCGCTAGTGACTCCACTACCAAGCAGTGGATTTCAGTAGTCAGACAGGTGAATGACTGGTAGAAAATTACGACCGCTGTTTAGATAGACATGCTGACTAAATTGAATAGTAGTATCGTGTCGCTCTGTCACTCAGGCCCACACAACAACATACTGACAGTGGCAGTAAATAAAATAAAAGGTATCGTGTATCACTGCCGTCAATAGTAAACTATGTTGTAGAAATACCAAGGTAATACTATATGAGCCTAGTGTTTTTAAAACACCTACCGAACCTAGGGTGGAAAGTATACGTGGGTGACTGATACATAAATTTTTATAACTGATATAAATTTTTCAATCTACGCAATAGTCACCCATACTACACTCCTCGAAATGGAAAAAAGAACACATTGACACCGGTGTGTCAGACCCACCATACTTGCTCCGGACACTGCGAGAGGGCTGTACAAGCAATGATCACACGCACGGCACAGCGGACACATCAGGAACCGCGGTGTTGGCCGTCGAATGGCGCTAGCTGCGCAGCATTTGTGCACCGCCGCCGTCAGTGTCAGCCAGTTTGCCGTGGCATTCGGAGCTCCATCGCAGTCTTTAACACTGGTAGCATGCCGCGACAGCGTCGACGTGAACCGTATGTGCAGTTGACGGACTTTGAGCGGGGGCGTATAGTGGGCATGCGGGAGGCCGGGTGGACGTACTGCCGAATTGCTCAACACGTGGGGCGTGAGGTCTCCACAGTACATCGATGTTGTCGCCAGTGGTCGGCGGAAGGTGCACGTGCCCGTCGACCTGGGACCGGACCGCAGCGACGCACGGATGCACGCCAAGACCATAGGATCTCACGCAGTGCCGTAGGGGACCGCACCGCCACTTCCCAGCAAATTAGGTACACTGTTGCTCCTGGGGTATCGGCGAGGACCATTCGCCACCGTCTCCATGAAGCTGGGCAACGGTCCCGCACACCGTTAGGCCGTCTTCCGCTCACGCCCCAACATCGTGCAGCCCGCCTCCAGTGGTGTCGCGACAGGCGTGAATGGAGGGACGAATGGAGACGTGTCGTCTTCAGCGATGAGAGTCGCTTCTGCCTTGGTGCCAATGATGGTCGTATGCGTGTTTGGCGCCGTGCAGGTGAGCGCCACAATCAGGACTGCATACGACCGAGGCACACAGGGCCAACACCCGGCATCGTGGTGTGGGGAGCGATCTGCTACACTGGCCGTACACCACTGGTGATCGTCGAGAGGACACTGAATAGTGCACGGTACATCCAAACCGTCATCGAACCCATCGTTCTACCATTCCTAGACAGGCAAGGGAACTTGCTGTTCCAACAGGACAATGCACGTCCGCATGTATCCTGTGCCACCCAACGTGCTCTAGAAGGTGTACGTCAACTACCCTGCCCAGCAAGATCTCCGGATCTGTCCCCCATTGAGCATGTTTGGGACTGGATGAAGCGTCGTCTCACGCGGTCTGCACGTCCAGCACGAACGCTGGTCCAACTGAGGCGCCAGGTGGAAATGGCATGGCAAGCCGTTCCACAGGACTACATCCAGCATCTCTACGATCGTCTCCATGGGAGAATAGCAGCCTGCATTGCTGCGAAAGGTGGATATACAATGTACTAGTGCCGACATTGTGCATGCTCTGTTACCTGTGTCTATGTGCCTGTGGTTCTGTCAGTGTGATCATGTGATGTATCTAACCCCAGGAATGTGTCAATAAAGTTTCCCCTTCCTGGGACAATGAATACACGGTGTTGTTATTTCAAATTCCAGGAGTGTATTAGCTCATTTTTATTATTGTATTATTATTTTAAGTAATCAGATGACAGAGAAAATTAGATTAAAGAAAAGTAAAGTAAGTTTAAACTTTTATATTTAAGTTTAAACTTTTATATTTACTTTAAAATTCATCGACGTTCAATGAAACGGGTAACATATGCTAAGCCTATTTCAAAGCTGCCGCCTAATTTCCTGTTGTAAATTGATGAAGAAAAGTGTAACTCAGAGGGGGTTCAGTTAGCATAAAACGTGATTTTCAAAGAATAGGAAACAGAGAGAATAGGAAACACGATGGGATACCGCATTCAAACAAGCACACAGAGGTAGTTCACGGGTACACAAGAAAAAAAAATCCAGAGCAATTCATTCTATTTAGGGAAAGAAATTCCACTCCTAGCGTAGTCATGTTCCCAATGGACAACCACAGACTGGTATTGGAATTAAGACAAAAATCACGTTGTTTCGATATAACCAAAATCTTACCAAAATGCTCTATAAAAATCTTTCTATAAATTGTGAAACAGGAAAAAAGTTTGAAAACGCGAAATATTACGCAGAATAGTAGCTGAGGACTAGGTTTGTTACTACAGCACATGTTACACGTGCACAAGTACATTTACGGAAAATATGTAATTTCACAACGATTTAAATGAAGAAATCAAATCCATACATATTACTTACAGGAAACTTCCGAACTGCGTTAATAACGCCATAGTATTGATCTGATGGCTCGTTAAACAATTTAACGAGCATGTGATAGTGTTACTACAAAGCACACACTACGAAGACACTACTACGCCCATTCACACTAAAGAGCGATGATTTTAATCAGACTTACGCCTCATGAGCTAACGTGCTTGCATTTTCGTTTATTGGATTGGAAGCAAAGCAACTACCGCAATAAACTCCTAAACCAACACTGAAATCGCTCTGCATCGCTATTTATAATATATAGAAAATATTTTCGATATACATCTGTAAGAAAAGTAATTAATATTTTAGTTAGGCTGGGAAATTAAGAATTTCATTGTGCTTCGGACTCACCAAACACGGGCTTACCCGACCATGTTATCACATGAGAAACTGCCCGCAGACTAACTAGCAGGGGTCCCCGTCCGAGGGTATCCCACAGATACAATAGGAAGTGACCAGAGAGGTAGCTTCCTTTACCAACTTGTCAAGGGACGGACAGAACCACACCGAGGAGACAAACCTCTTTGCCTTAGGAATCGTATCTACCTACTCATCCGTTGGTACTACCGTTCTCTACCAGACAGAACTTCTCTGCTACCACCAAACATGCAACTATAAATAATCTCACTCATTCATCCTTTCACATCAAAGGGAAGGAGATGACAGTATCTTTAGAACTTAAAGGAGGCGCATATGGGTTTCATATGAAACTCTGTATGATAAGAATTACATATGAAAATGTATTTGAAAGTGTTGTAAGACAAGTTGTTCGTGTTTATATGTCAATATAACGTATTCTACTCCTCAGTCTCCTGCCAGATAAATTTAGAAATACCACCGTAAATTTAGAGGTGCAAATGTATGATGTAAACAACAATAAATCCAGAAAAATAGCATGAAAGGAATCTAACAGAGACCGTTCAATACATTTACAAAGTTAGTCCATTTTCGTATACTGTTATAATCAGGTGTCACCTATTCATGTGCTGGTACCTGACATACTGACCACGCTTATATGTAGGGTAAAGGTGGAATCTGATTTAATTCCTTAATGAGTATGTTGTATCTGTCTTCAAAGACAAAAACTGCCGTGTTCATGGGGTAAGATGCATACGTCTGACAAACACTCGGACAACCTATCTCACTCATACTGCCTTGTCAAATTACCTTCTGTTAGTCCCATAGAAAAGTTCTGAGACTATTTCGAAGAATGGGTAAAAGGTAGCAGTCAATATTCCCTCAGTTTGACAGTTTTCTAAAAGCTCAGTGGGATCTAATTATCAATGAGTAGCTTGAGCTTGGTATGGTATAAGCGAAAAAACTTTGAACTTTCTGACTCGTCCGTATTGAGGTAATTATCAAGGCTGGAGAGGCGATATTACAAGATATTAACCTGATGTCTTCTGACAGTGAATAATATTTGGTCCGGTGTGCTTATGAAGAAAACTGGAACCATGGAAGCGTGCATTTCTCGGCATAAGAAGACACTGTGTGTATGTATGTATGTATGTGTGTGTGTGTGTGTGTGTGTGTGTGTGTGTGTGTGTATTTATGTGTGCGTGTGTGTGTGTCTGTGATTTCATATGTATCTTGTTTATTAAAGTCTAGAGTATAATATCCGGTCGTCAAAAAATAAGTGATCTACATCTACATCTACATCCATACTGAGCAAGCCACCTGACGGTGTGTGGCGGAGGGTACCTTGAGTACCTCTATCGGTTCTCCCTTCTATTCCAGTCTCGTATTGTTCGTGGAAAGAAGGATTCTCGGTATGCCTCTGTGTGGGCTCTAATCTCTCTGATTTTATACTCATGGTCTCTTCGCGAGATATACGTAGGAGGGAGCATTATACTGCTTGACTCTTCGGTGAAGGTATGTTCTCGAAACTTTGGCAAAAGCCCGCACCGAGCTACTGAGCGTCTCTCCTGCAGAGTCATCCACTGGAGTTTATCTATCATCTCCGTAACGCTTTCGCGATTACTAAATGATCCCGTAACGAAGCGCGCTGCTCTCCGTTGGATCTTCTCTATATCTTTTATCAACACTATCTGGTACGGATCCCACACTGCTGAGCAGTATTCAAGCAGTGGGCGAACAAGCGTACTGTAACCTACTTCCTTTGTTTTCGGATTGCATTTCTTTAGGATTCTTCCAATGAATCTCAGTCTGGCATCTGCTTTACCGACGATCAACATTATACGATCTTTCCATTTTAAATCACTCCTAATGCGTACTCCCAGATAATTTATGGTATAAACTGCTTCCAGCTGCTGACCTGCTATTTTGTAGCTAAATGATAACGGATATTTCTTTCTATGTATTCGCAGCACATTACACTTGTCTACATTGAGATTCAATTGCCATCCCCTGCACCATGCGTCAATTCGCTGCAGATCCTCCTGCATTTGAGTACAATTTTCCATTGTTACAACCTCTCGATACACCACAGCATCATCTGCAAAAAGCCTCAGTGAACTTCCGATGTCACCCACAAGGTCATTTATGTATATTGTGAATAGCAACGGCCCTATGACACTCCCCTGCGGCACACCTGAAATCACTCTTACTTCGGAAGACTCCTCTCCATTGAGAATGACATGCTGCGTCCTGTTATCTAGGAACTCCTCAATCCAATCACACAATTGGTCTGATAGTCCATATGCTCTTACTTTGTTCATTAAACGACTGTGGGGAACTGTATCGAACGCCTTGCGGAAGTCAAGAAACACGGCATCTACCTGTGAACCCGTGTCAATGGCCCTCTGAGTCTCGTGGACGAATAGCGCGAGCTGGGTTTCACACGACCGTCTTTTTCGTAACCCATGCTGATTCCTACAGAGTAGATTTATAATCTCCAGAAAAGTCATTATACTCGAACACAATACGTGTTCCAAAATTCTACAACTGATCGACGTTAGAGATATAGGTCTATAGTTCTCCACATCTGCTCGACGTCCCTTCTTGAAAACGGGGATGACCTGTGCCCTTTTCCAATCCTTTGGAAGGCTACGCTCTTCTAGAGACCTACGGTACACCGCTGCAAGAAGGGGGGCAAGTTCCTTCGCGTACTCTGTGTAAAATTGAACTGGTATCCCATCAAGTCCAAAGGACTTTCCTCTTTTGAGCGATTTTAATTGTTTCTCTATCCCTCTGTCGTCTATTTCGATATCTACCATTCTGTCATGATGTTAAAGAATCCTTCAGAAAGACGCTTCTGAAAATGAACAAAATAACGGAGAGAGGGAGTACCGAAAAGAATCTAATATGTTTGAAAGATAGGTTTGCAGAAGAGACCTGGAGATTAATTGAACTGGTGGTGCTTAGCTTTGCAGGAAGATGGTACAACTGATGGATCAGAATTTACCAGTTCTGTGAACTCGTTAGCAACCAGTGCTAATATATAGTGATATTACACAACGGAATAGAAAAGGGGAAGCAATTAAAATTTTTCTTAAGTTCACGTTAGAACAGCCAGAGGCGACACCAGGCAGCGGTGGTGATATAGCTATGCGGCGGAGAGAAACCATCGGCCTGCCGCGGTGGCCGAGCGGTTCTAGGAGCTTCAGTCCGAAACCGCGCTGCTGCTACGGTCGCGGGTTCGAATCCTGGCTCGGGCATGGACGTGTGTTATGTCCTTAGGTTAGTTAGGTTTAAGTAATTCTAAGTCTAGGGGACTGATGACCTCAGATGTTAAGTCCCATAGTTTTTAGAGCCATTTCAACCATTTGACAGAAACCATCAACACAGTAAGTTGATCGCGGACATGAGCACACCTTGCTACATCGGCATCAATCGCCAGGCAGAAAGTTACACATACAGCGGAATGTTCACTGAAAGAGAGGGGCAGAGATATATTCACTTGCTCTTGTTACATGGAGCAACAACTATATGTCAGACGCAATCATATCTATGGAGACTTGACTGTGCAGTTAAAAGCCTGTAACACATTTTTAAGCGATCACAACGGAACGAGGAACGCTGACCATTAGTAAATAAAGATGCCAAATTCAGTTTTAACGCACAGTGCCTCGTACCACTGCCTCTCGCCAGTCGCCACAAATACCGCAATTCTCCAGCTCTGAATTCAGTTGGTCATTAGGATCTATGGTGTTCAGAGTAAGATTACAGTGTAGTGACATCAATGTATTAGATAAAAACCATTCAAAGGCCAAGATAGCACAAAATATTGTTTTAAGACAGCCGGTTTCAACAGTCGTAGCTGTCATCTTCAGGTCTTAAATGATTTTTTGTAATAAAACATGTTCATTTTACGCTGAATCTCAAGCACAAGATGTCAAGTGGATAAAACTCAGCAGATTATAAATATTTGTCACCGCTAAAATATTTAAAAACACACAGCACCTTGTCCAAAAGGCCATGTCCATATAAATATTGCTCATAGATGCTTGTTACAAGATACAAATACAGTACACAACAGTACATCTGTTTACATATGCTGGACAGTGTGAAACGTCCCCTTAGAAAAATTAAAAGTGCCAGTGCTGGAGAACCTCTTACTTTATTTGATTTTCAAACAGCTGAGCAAAACTGAACGTGCTCAGACATTTCTCTCTTTACTTATTCTGATCATCAGCGCATCGCAACCTGGCTTTCAATAATCTCGACAAAAGAATGGCCCTGAATAACAATAACCTATACCTTTCATGAATCACTTACCTCACAAAAATCTTCGTTACTCGAACTGCTATATATATATGACCTCAATCTTTACAAATTTCCTTTTTCTGGCGCACACACGTCCAGATCGTCCGCTTATAGTAACCTCTCAAAACTCTGGCTTCTCTCTCTCCACATCCATCACTGCTGACGACTCACCTCCAACTGCCCAACACTACACTTACGAATATTCCAACAATGCCAACCAGCCACAGACTGCACACAGCACAGTCAGTGATTTTCATACAGAGCGCTACGTGGCGTTACCAACATAAAAACCTAAACAGCCTACTTTCAAGCGTATGTGTCCAGCATGTGTGTCCAGCGGAAAATGAACATGATTTACTACAAAAAAAAAAAAAATACGTTTAAGATCTGAAGATGACAACTGAGACTGTTCAAACCAGCTGCCTTGAATAGAAAATACTTTGTGCCGTCTTGGCTTTTGAAATGTTTTTAACAATCAAAACAGATCGCCCTTCAGTACTCTCATAATGAGAAAATTCAATGTGCTAGATGTTCCAGCACTCCTTGTGTACATTCCAGAGATAACAGTATCCTAGTAACCACGACCTGCCACAGGTCAGACTTCTCAGTGGGTCGCCTACCACACCGCTGATGTGGAGACTGAGGGTCTTCCAATACCAGTTCATCTCACGGTGCTTAACGCACTAACATCGTCGTCACCGCTGTGTGACGGTGCCTTTCGGTTCCTCTATTCATGATCATTGCTGCCGGCACTTCTGGGGTGCCAGGGCCTACCTGTCCAGTGGGAGCTCCATCAGTCGACTACAAGACTTCTAGCAGCTTGGTAACTCCCGATGGGTCACTGCGGGTCGATGTCATCTTCTTGAGCGCAATCGAGAACGCTCTAACGCACTCTGGGGGATAATCTCATTCTACATCTTTGTCTGTCAGATTTGGGCCGAACTGTTTGAGTAATGTGATTTCATTGTCCAGATCATATAACACACTTTTCGAAACCCCTCGTATTTTCCAGCCACGTCCCTTCTGTGAATTTTGGTGTACGCAAGACTTCCCACACAGATTTACAAATTTTCCCATTTTACAAATGGTGTGACCGTTTCTGTGTTTATAATGTACACCCATGCTCATAAATTAAGGATAATGCTGATACATGGTGAAACAACGCTCTGGTGGGCGGTTTGCGGGTTTAAATCACCTCGGGGTATTACCATGCGGTGCATTTGACCTGCGGTCGTCGCACGGTGGCGCTGGCAGCAGTCCACATACGCAGAGGTGTGTTGGTGCATGTCAGAGTACGGTGCAGCGAGTAAGTGGGCAGACATTTTCAGGCATGCTAATGGTAACTGTGTGCTGAAAATGGCGCAAAGAACACATACTGATGACGTTATGAGGAGTAAAATACTAGGGCGACAGGAGGCTGGTCAAACACAGCAGCTTCTGATAGAACGGGCCCTCTGTGTGCCACAAAGTGTGATCTCAATATTATGGAAACGATTCCAGCAGACAGGAAACGTGTTCAGGCGCTACAGTACGGGACATCCACAGTGTACAATACCAAGAAGACCGATACCTCTCCATCACTGTCCGCAGACGGCCACGGAGTAGTGCAAGTAGCCTTTCTCGGTACCTTACGGCAGCAACTGGAACAGTTGTCTCCAGACACACAGTCTACAGACGACTGAACAGACATGGTTTACTCGCCCGGAGACCTGCAAGGTGCATTCCACTGACCCCTGGTCACAGGAGAGCCCGTAAAGCCTGGTGTCAAGAACACTGTACATGGTCATTGGAACAGTGGTCCCAGGTTATGTTCAGGACGAGTCTTAATGTTCTTGAAAGGGACCTGTATGGAGGTGGTGGTTTGATGGTGTGGGGTGGAATTATAATTGGTGCACGTACACCTCTGTATGTGTTTGACCGAGGAACTGTAACAGATCAGGTATATCTGGACGTCATTTTGCACCAGTATACCGCCTTTTCAGGGGTGCAGTGGGTCTCACCTGACGGATGACAACGTACGGCCCCACCGAGCTACCATCGTGGAGAAGTACTTTGAAAAAGAAGATATCAGGCGATTGGAGTGGCCTGCCTGTTCTCCAGACCTAAAATCCATAGAGCACATCTGGCATGCTCTCGGTCGACGTATCACTGCATGTTTTCAAACCCCTACGACACTTCCGGAGCTCCGACAGGCCCTGGTGCAAGAATGGGAGGCTATACCCCAGAAGCTGCTCGACCACCTGATCCAGAGTATGCCAACTCATTGTGCAGCTTGTGTACATATGCATGGTGATCATATCCCATATTGATGTCGGGGTACATGCGCAGGAAATAGTGGCGTTTTGCAGCACATGTGTTTTGGGACGGTTTTCTCAACTTATCACCAATACTGCGGACTTACAGGCCTGTATCGTGTGTGTTCCATATGTGCCTATGCTATTAGCGCCAGTTTTGTATAGTGCCACGTTGTGTGGCATCACATTCTGCAATTATCCTTAATTTATGAGCATGAGTGTATATTGGTTAGAGTGCAGCCACTACTCACAACCGGGAAAAGATAAGCAGTTGCTGCTACAGCCGTTATTTTCCTGTTAATTCATTAAAAGACTGTAGATTAATTCAAAAATTAATAATTTACTTTCATTTTTTCGTAAATCCATTAACAGTATCTTGGCCAATACTTTCAGCAGAGGTGAACTATTCATTCTCTGGACACCATGTGACCAGTGGTATAGGAACTAGGCCTAAGCACAATGAGAAACTCAGACAGGAGAGTACTTCAAATGTTAGAATAAGGAAAGGTTCTCATAAAAGTATAATTAAAAATAATGTAAGTATATTTCATCAAAATATTGGGAGGAGGAGGAGGAGATTAGTGTTTAACGTCCCATCGACAACGAGGTCATTAGAGACGGAGCACAAGCTCGGGTTAGGGAAGGATGGGGAAGGAAATCAGCCGTGCCCTTTCAAAGGAACCATCCCAGCATTTGCCTGAAGTGATATAGGGAAATCACGGAAAACCTAAATCAGGATGGCCGGACGCGGGATTGAACCGTCGTCCTTCCGAATGCGATTCCAGTGTGCTAACCACTGCGCCACCTCGCTCGGTAAATATTGGGAGTTTAGAGAATAAAATAGATGAGCTTCTGGTTTGTTTAGAAGATTTAGAAGCTGTGGATGAAATAGATATACTATGCCTGTCTGAGCATCACATTGTTACTGATATGGATAAGGTAAATGTAAGTGGATATAAGCTCTCTGCACATGTAATTAGAGAAAATATGGAGAAATGAGGAGTTGCCATATAAGTCAAAAGTTATCATTGTGCAAAAAGTAAAGAAACAAAAAAAGTTTTGTGTAGAGAAACATATAGAAGCATGTGCCTGTGAGCTTAAAATAAATAAAGGCACATTTATAATTGTAACTGTATACAGGTCCCCATCGTGAAATTTTCATCTATTTCTGGAAAATTTGGACTCCTTGTTGTGCTACCTGTCAGACAGGGGGAAGCAAATTATTATTTGTGGGGACTTCAATGTAGATTCTCTGAAAGAGGGTAATAGGAAAAATGACTTCGAAGTATTATTCGGTTCTTTCAATTTCACACCCGTTATTGATTTTCCTACTCGGGTGGTAAAGGATAGCAGCTCACTGATAGATAACTTCTTTATAGACCAAGATAAGTTTAACTAGATAAATGCTCAGCCTGTTGAGACTGGTCTTTCTGATCATGGTGCACAGCTAGTTACAATATATGACATAGCTCCATTCAGCAGTACTAAACAGTTCTCCAAAGTAGTACGTTCAGTCAACGATTTAACAATTGGAAATTTCAGGAAAAGCCTGCAGCAGTTAGACTGCGATGAGGTGTACCGTGAACCTGATGCCAATTTAAAATATAATTTATTTCATGACACTTTTGTAAATGCATTTGAAAACTGCTTCCCCAAGAAAATAGTTAAATATACTCGTAAGAAGCTATGTAACAAACCATGGCTTTCTAAGGGTATAAAAATATCTTGTAACCGGAAAAGGGAAATGTAACTGACAGCAAGAAAGAGTAGTGACCCAGAAACTATCAAACATTATAAAAACTACTGTGCTATATTAAGAAAAGTTATTAAAAAATATGTATATCATGTCTGAAATCAGCAACTCTGATAACAAAAATAAAACATTTTGGAATATTATTAAAAGAGAAACAGGTCAACCAAGAGCAAAGGAAGACAGTATTACCATCAAATTGAATGAAAACTTTATGAACAAAAAGTCAGAAGTTGAAAATATTTTTAATAATCATCTTCTAAATGTTGTGGATATAGTAGGATCCAGGTGTTCATTAGAAGATGCTAGGCTGTTAATGGAAGAGGCCATACCTATGCAATTTGATACAATTGAAATCTCACCCACTTCTCCCTCTGAAATTAGGAAAATAATAAACTTGCTCAAAAGCAAAAACTCACACGGAATTGATGGCATTTCCAGCAAAATACTAAAAGCTTGTTCTCAACAGATAGGTAAGATTCTCAGCCACCTGTGTAATAGCTCTCTGGAACAGGGAATTTTCCCTGATAGACTGAAATATGCTATTGTTATACCTTTGCATAAAAAAGGGGATAGATCTGATGTCAACAATTACCGTCCAATCTCCCTTCTAACGGCTTTATCCAAAATTTTCGAGAAAGTAATGTATTCAAGAGTTGCTTCACATATCTGTAAAAATGAAGCACTAACAAAATGTCAGTTTGGTTTCCAGGAAGGTTTTTCAACAGAAAATGCCATATATACTTTCACCAATCAAATTTTGAATGATCTGAATAACCGAACACCACCCATTGCGATTTTTTGTGATCTCTCAAAGGCTTTTGATTGTGTAAATCATGAAATTCTGCTAGACAAGCTCAAGTATTGTGGCATGAGTGGGACAGTGCACAAATGGTTTAATTCGTACCTGACTGGAAGAGTGCAGAAAGTTGGAATAAGCAGTTCTCATAATATGCAAAGATCAGCACATTCTTCAAACTGGGGAACTATCAAGAATGGGGTTCCACAAGGGTCGGTCTTGGGTTCTTTGTTGTTCTTAATATATATTAATGACTTGCCATTCTATATTCATGAAGAGGCAAAAGTTAGTTCTCTTTGCTGATGATACAAGTATAGTAATCACACCTGACAAACAAGAATTAATTGATGAAATTGTCAATAATGTCTTTCAGAAAATTACTAAGTGATTCCTTGTAAACAGACTCTCATTGAATTTTGATAAGATACAGTACATACAGTTCCATACAGTAAATGGTATGATGCCATTAATAAATATAGACCTTAATCGGAAGCATATACCTAAGGTAGAATATTCAAAATTTTTAGGTGTGTCCATTGATGAGAGATTAAACTGGAAGAAACACATTGATGATCTGCTGAAACGTTTGAGTACAGCTACTTATGCAATAAGGGTCATTGCAAATTTTGGTGATAAACATCATAGTAAATTAGCTTACTACGCCTATTTTCACTCATTGCTTGCATATGGCAACATATTTTGGGGTAATTCATCACTGAGGAATAAAGTATTTATTTCACAAAAGCGTGTAATCAGAATAATAGCTGGAGTTCACCCAAGATAATCCGGCAGACATTTATTTAAGGATCTAGGGATATTCACAGTAGCTTCTCAGTATATATACTCTCTTATGAAATTTGTTATTATGAACCAAACCCAATTCAAAAGTAATAGCCGTGTGCATAACTACAATACTAGGAGAAAGGATGATCTTCACTATTCAAGATTAAATCTAACTTTGGTACAGAAAGGGGTGAATTATACTGCCACTAAAGTCTTTGGTCACTTACCAAATAGTATCAAAAGTCTGACAGAAAACCAACAAGTATTTAAGAAGAAATTAAAAGAATTTCTGAATGAAAACTCCTTCTACTTCATAGAGGAATTTTTAGATATAAATCAAAAAAAAGAAAAAACCAAACAAAAAAATTAGAGAAAAAATGTAAAAGAAGAAAAAATAAAAAAGTTATTATATTAACTTAATTATGTTCTTAAATTAACTTAATTATGTCATGTATTTGAGAATTTGACTCGTTCCACATCATTACGATATATCGTATTCATGATCCATGGAACTAGTATTAAATCTAATCTAATCTAAATCTAATCTAATCTAATCTCATTGGATGAGTCCGAAACCTCCAGTTGTACTCAGAACAACCACCACTGGCCGTAATAACGGCCTTGATACGCCTGAGCATTGAGCCAAACGGAGCTTGGATGGCGTGTACAGGTACAGCTGCCGATGCAGCTTCAACACAATACCACAGTTCATCAAGAGTAGTTACTGGCATATTGTGACCAGCCAGTTGCTCGGCCACCATTGAACAGACGTTTTCAGTTGGTGAGAGATCTGGAGAATGTGCTGGCCACGGCAGCAGTCGAACATTTTCTGTATCCAGAAAGGCCCGTACGGCACCTGCAACATGCGGTCGTGCATTATCCTGCTGAAATGTAGGGTTTCGCGGGGGATCAAATGAAGGGTAGAGCCACGGGTCTTAACACATCTGAAATGTAACGCCCACTGTTCAAAGTGCCGTCAGTGCGAACAAGACATGACCGAGACGTGTAACAAATGGCACCCTATACCATCACGCGGCGTGATACGCCAGTATGGCGATGACGAATACACGCTTCAAATGTGCGTTCACCGTGATGTCGACAATCACGGATGCGACCATCATGATGCTGTAAACAGAACCTGGATTCATCCTAAAAATGACGTTTTGCCATTCGAGCTCCCAGGTTCGTCGTTGAGTACACCACCGCAGGCGCTCCTGTCTGTGATGCAGCGTCAAGGGTAACCGCAGCCATGGTCTCCGAGCTGATAGTCCCTGCTGCTGCAAACGTCGTCGAACTGTCCGTGCAGATGATTGATGTCTTGTAAACGTCCCCATCCGTTGACTCAGCGATCGAGACGTGGCTGCACGATCCATTACAGCCATGCGGATAAGATGCCTGTCATCTCGACTGAAAGTGATACGAGGCCGTTGGGATCCAGCACGACGATCCGTATTAACCTCCTGAACCCACCGATTCCATATTCTGCTAACAGTCATTGGAACTTGACCAACGTGAGCAGCAATGTCGGGATACGATAAACCGAAATCGCGAAAGGCTACAATCCGACCTTTATCAAAGTCGGAAACGTGATGGTACGCATTTCTCCTTCTTACACGAGGCATCACAACAACGTTTCACCAGGCAACGCCGGACAACTGCTGTTTGTGTATGAGAAATCGGTTGGAAACTTTCCTCATGTCAGCACGTTGTAGGTGTCGCCACCGGCGCCAACCTTGTATGAATGTTCTGAAAAGCTATTCATTTGCATATCACAGCATCTTCTTCCTGTCTGTTAAATTTTGTGTCTGTAGCACGTCACCTTCGAGGTGTAGCAATTTTAATGGCCAGTAGTGTATAAAAGTTGGTGGTCCGCTCTGCCAGAACTACGGTTTATTAGTTTCGGAGGAGCAGAACGAGATTAGTGTTTGACGTTCCACCGACAACGTGGTCATTAGAGACGGAGCATAAGCTCGTATTAGGGAAGGATAGGGAAGGAAACAAGCCGTTCCTTCCCAAAGAACCATCCCGGAATTTGCCTGAAGCGATGTGAGGAAAACACAGAAAACCAAAATGTGGATGGCTGTACGCGGGTTTGAGCCGTCGTCCTGCCGAATGTGAGTCCAGTGTCTTACCCAACGCACCGCCTCAGTCGATCCATAGATTTAATACACAACGTAAGTGACGCAGTAAATGATGAAATTAGCGGTAGTATTGGTAGCAATAGTAAGGAAAGAAACATAAATCAATGTGTAATAGAGAAAATGGGAGCCGATGATTTCCCTTGTTATTGGTTTGATTTTTTCGCATAATTACAACAGCACAACATTCAGTGTAAGTCCATTGCGTATGTTAATACACAACGTAAGTTACAGAATATAAACCGCATTTTTTAAACAATAAAAATTAGTTGATTGCTTAACTTCTGGGCTTTTAAGTAACCAAAGCAATTACATTTGATGCAAGTGCCGCTGACATTCAGAAACATAAAAATTTATTAAACTTCCTTGCAGGTTAAAACTATGTTCCCGACAGAGACTCGAATTCGGGACCTTTGCCTTTCGCGGGCAAGTGCTCTACTAACTTTTTGTTTTCATTTTGTTCGTTGTTGATCGTTGTGTTTGGTCATTGTGGACGTCACATGACATCCATTAAAGTTCGTTTGTTGATCCTTTCACTCAGTTTTATATTACAGAGGCCAACCAGCTCTCTGACCGAACACGTTGAGCTCCCGTGCCGGCGGCTGAGCTACCCAAGCACGACACATGCCCTGTCCTTACAGCTTTACTTCGGACCGCGAAAGGCAAAAGTCCCGAGCTCGAGTCTCGGTCCGGCACACAGTTTTAATCTGCCAGGAAGTTCCAAACCAGCGCACATTCGCCTCCAGAGTGAAAATCTCATTCTGATAAAAATATATTATACGGACTCTATATCGTGGCAGTCTTAGGTGTTTTGGATTGTCGTTGCGTAAGAGAGCGGTAGAGGTCAGGCTTGGGCTGCCACTGCCAAACTCAGCAAAAAATTATGATCTAGCTACCATCGAATGGTTTGTTATTCCAATTTGTCTCGTGTAGCAGATTGCTTTTTTCCTTATTTTGCAATGAGTGAAGAGATTAATCGTGGTGCACAAAGGGATTCTATTGTGACTTCCACCACAGCAAATGGAATCAGCGATCCCTATGACCGTTATTTCAGTTCTGCTTTTGTGGAAGCACAGAACGCGGATGTAGGATGGCAGTCCTTCGAGAGGGCAGTGTAATTCTCGTTTGTGTATGGTCGCGGCCGACTGCCACGATATACTGTCCGCTTAGTATATATAATTATTGTTATTTTCTAATCAGTATAATGTTCTTCTTTATGATTAATAGCAAGTGTTCCCTGTTATCATTGATGAATGCGAAAGTTGTTTATGTGTTTATGAATAACAGAATCATGTTTTATGTAAGTGCGACGAATTATTGAAAAGGTGTTTGATACATTTTTTTGTTTTGCGTTTTTTTACCTTTTCGTTGAGAAAACTGCGTCTGCTAGCACTGTATGAAACGTGAAATAAAAATTGACAAGTTCAGTTTTCCTACAAATACTGTTTACTTTTAAGCAACATGCAGGATAAATGGGTGGAACAAAAAATTCCGTCGGCTATGAGACCCTTTATATATACTCAGTTTTAGACGGTTTACAACTTCCGGTTTTTAGGGGAATCCAATAAGACACTAACAAAAATGGTTCAAATGACTCTGAGCACTATGGGACTTAACTTCTGAGGTCATCAGTCCCCTAGAACTTAGAACTACTTAAACCTAAGTAACCTAAGGACATCACACACATCGATGCCGGAGGCAGGATTCGAACCTGCGACCGTAGCGGTCGCGCGGTTCCAGACTGTAGCGCCTAGAACCGCTAGGCCACCCCGGCCGGCAAGACACTAATAGCTTACATAAAAGAAAAGATGGGTATGAGGTGATGCTCGATAGCTACAGTATGCGACACACCTAACATAAGGTGACACGAGTACGACCTTAACCGGCCAAAGCTACTAGGAAAGCTACCTGTACTCTACGCTTACTTATGATGGTCTACATAGCCTACGGTAGTTTTACAACTCAAAAAAAATCCAAAACAACCGCGTGCTCTATTGAGAAAGAATAAAACGATCTGCAAAAGGAAAATATATTTGTTTCAAAGCTTTTGTATAAACTTAAATGTCTGGCACTTTCTTTCTTTCTGTCTTTCACTGGTGCCATGTCCTGCGCTGACGCAGGGTCGGCATTGTTAGGAACGGATTTGGCAAGGGTAGTGGACAGGGGTGGCCGGATGCCCTTCCTGCCGCCACCCTCTACCCCCGGGACGGGGGTGGATAGCAATGTGCGGCTGTTTGCTGATGATGCTGTGGTGTACAGGAAGGTGTCGTCGTTGAGTGACTGCACGAGCATACAAGATGACTTGGACAGGATTTGTGATTGGTGTAAAGAATGGCAGCTAACTCTAAATACAGATAAATGTAAATTAATGCAGATGAATAAGAAAAAGAATCCCGTAATGTTTGAATACTCCGTTAGTATTGTAGCGCTTGACACAACCATGTCGATTAAATATTTGGGCGTAACATTGCAGAGCGATATGAAGTGGGAAAAGCATGTAATGGCAGTTGTGGGGAAGCCGGATAGTGGTCTTCGGTTCACTGGTAGAATTTTGGGAAGATGTGGTTCATCTGTAAGGGAGACCGCTTATAAAACACTAATACGACCTACTCTTGAGTACTGCTCGAGCGTTTGGGATCCCTATCAGGTCGGGTTGAGGGAGGACATAAAAGCAATTCAGAGGCGGGTTGCTAGATTTGCTACTGGTAGGTTTGATCATCACGAGAGTGTTACGGAAATGCTTCAGGAACTCTGGTGTGAGTCTCTAGAGGAAAGGAGGCGTTCTTTTCGTGAATCGCTACTGAGGAAATTTAGAGAACCAGCTTTCGAGGCTGACGGCAGTACAATTTTACTGCCGCCAACTTATATTTCGTGGAAAGACCACAAAGATAAGATGAGAGAGATTAGGGCTCATACAGAGGCATATAAGCAGTCATTTCTCCCTCGTTCTGTTTGGGAGTGGAACAGGGAGATAAGATGCTAGTTGTGGCACGAGGTACCCTCCGCCACGCACCGTATGGTGGATTGCGGAGTATGTATGTAGATGTAGATGTAGAGTACCTCTGCTGTCTGTGTCGAGTTTAATTCATGGAATAGTGCGAGCGTGTTCAGATGTCTGCGAGCCGTGTAACTGAGGTGGAACGTGGGGACCAGCCCACTATTCACCTAGCGGGATGTGGAAAACCGCCTAAAAACCACATCCAGGCTGGCCGGCACACCGAACGACGACGGTAATCCTCCGGGCGGATCCGATCTGGGGCCGGTGCGTCTACCCCAGTCCAGGAAGCAGCGCATTAGCGCTCTCGGCTAACCTGGTGGGTCACTTAAATGTCTGGCACTCGTGCCATAGAAACAAAAAAAATGGCTCTGAGCACTATGGGACTTAACTTCTGAGGTCATCAGTCCACTACAACTTACAACTATTTAAACATAACTAACCTAAGGACATTACACACATCCGAGGCAGGATTCGAGCCTGCGACCGTGGCGGTCGCGCGGTTCCAGACGGTAGCTCCTAGAACCGCTCGGCCACTCCGGTCGGCCCATAGAAACAGATTCACTTGTTTACTATCACAATGTGTCACTCAAAGGGCCAGTGATGAAGCTGACACTGCAAGCCGTAACAACGTTGGAGCTCGGAGATTTCTGGCAGTTACGGACGACATCTACGCACGGTGTGTCGCACGACGCTGGCTGCCAGTGCCCGGCCACTGGGAGGCGGTGACGCAAGAGGAGGTACAGGTGTGACGGCAGCCGGCGGCTTGCGTCAGCGCCTCGCAGCAGGTGCCCGCGGCTGCGGCAGTGTCCACAGCGCCACCCGTGGCTGTCCGCGCGCGTTCCTGCCTCTGCCTCAGGGCTGCGAGATCTCTCTTTAAATAGCTCTCGGTGAGCTGCCATCTCTGATTTGGACTCGTAAAACTTTGCTTGGCAGTTTGTAGCTGGTGTCTGCAGCCTTAAATCCTGGCGTTTCTTTCAGTTCTTTTCTTTTCTTTCCTTAGTAGTATGAATCAGTTTACCTATGTAATGTACTGACGATAGCAGAGCCAGGATGGGGAAGGTGTAGGCACACTTATTTGGTCCAAGCCTTGCTGACACAAATTTATTATTCAACAATAATTGGTTATACATCCAAGTTAATACAATTAACAGTTTAAAGGAAATTTTAGCAATAGAAAAATCCTTTTTTTCAAACATTCTCCAGAAGAACATGCAGCCCCACTCTGAAACATTACATAAAGGTACTGTTAGTAAAAGGTATATTATACGGGGTGAGTCACCTAACGTTACCGCTGGATATATTTCGTAAACCACATCAAATACTGACGAACCGATTCCACAGACCGAACGTGTGGAGAGGGGCTAGTGTAATTGTTTAATACAAACCATACAAAAATGCACGGAAGTATGTTTTTTAACACAAACTTACCTTTTTTTAAATGGAACCACATTAGTTTTGTTGGCACATCTGAACATATAAACAAATACGTAATCAGTGCTGTTTGTTCCATTGTAAAATGTTAATTACGTCCGGAGATATTGTAACCTAAAGTTGACGATTGAAACCTCCGACGTTCAGTTGCGTGTTGTAACAAACACGGGCCACGGTCGGCGAGCGGCATCTGCAGGGACATGTTTACGATGACGACCGTGTTTACGAGTGTGGCTGTAGTGCACTGTTGTGGTTTGGTCTCGCTGTCGCAGTGTCCGTACGTAGCGCTTGCTGCTATTCTTATTCTGCATTCGTCTCCGCACGCAGACGAACTGTAGTACACCGTGTTACCAGACGTCTGTGATAGTGTAGTGTTGTAGGAACTATGAGCAAGGTGTATTCGAACTCTGAAAAGGCGGAGATGATACTCATCTATGGCGAGTGTCGACGAAATGCAGCTGAAGCCTGCAGGGTGTATGCAGAACGGTACCCGGACAGAGAGCATCCAACGTGCCGCACATTACAAAACATCTACCGCCAACTGTATGCAACAGGTATGGTCGTAGCACGCAAACGGGTCCGTAACAGGCACGTCACAGGAGAAGCGGATGCAGTTGGTGTGTTAGCTGCTGTTGCCATGAACCCACACATGAGTACACGGGACATTGCGAGAGCCGGTGGACTGAGTCAAAGTAGTGTCATGCGCATACTGCATCGTCGCCGCTTTCACCCGTTTCATGTGATTAAAGTCATCACCATGTAATTGCTGATGTAGCATCAGCAATTACATGGTGATGACTTTAATCATCGAGTGCAATTCTGTCAATGGGCATTAACAGAGAATGCGTTGCAGTTCTACCTGTATTCCGATGAAGCGGGTTTCACAAACCACGGGGCAGTGAATCTACGGAACATGCATTACTGGTCCGTGGACAATCCTCGCTGGCTCAGACAGGTAGAGCGACAGCGACCGTGGACTGTAAATGTATGGTGCGGATTCATTGGCGACCATCTCATTGGTCCTCACTTCATTGCAGGGGCCCAAACAGCTGCAACATACATCGCGTTTCTACAGAATGATCTGCCAACGTCGCTCGAAAATGCCCCACTGGAAACGCGTCGACGTATGTGGTATCAGCATGATGGTGCACCTGCACATTCCGCAATTAACACTAGGCTGACCCTTGACAGGATGTTCGACGGGCGTTTAATAGGACGTGGAGGACGCATAAATTAGCCAGCTCGTTCTCCTGATCTTACACCTCTGGAGTTCTTTCTGTGGGGTACGTTAAAGGAGAATGTGTACCGTGATGTGCCTACAACCTCAGAGGATATGAAACAACGTATTGTGGCAGCCTGCGGCGACATTACACCAGATGTACTGCGGCGTGTACGACATTCATTACGCCAGAGATTGCAATTGTGTGCGCAAATGATGGCCACCACATTGAACATCTATTGGCCTGACATGTCGGGACACACTCTATTCCACTCTGTAATTGAAAACTGAAACCACGTGTGTACGTGTACCTCACCCCTCATGGTAATGTACATGTGCTTCAGTGAAAAAGACCAATAAAAAGGTGTTAGCATGTGGACGTAGTGTGCTGTTCCAGTCTCTTCTGTACCTAAGGTCCATTACCGTTTCCTTTGGATCCCTACGTAATTCGGTGCTCTCCGATATACACGATCGAACAGCGGAGGAGAGGTACTCAAGCGTCAACTTTAGGTTACAATATCTCCGGATGCAATTAACATTTTAAAATGCAACAAACGGCACTGATTACGTATTTGTTCATATATTCAGATGTGCTAACAAAACTAACGGGGTTCCATTTAAAGAAACGTAGGTTTGTGTTAAAAAACATACTTCCGTGCATTTTTTTATGGTTTGTATTAACCAATTATACTAGCCCCTCTCCTCACGTTCTGTCTGTGGAATCGATTCGTCAGTATTTGATATGGTTTACGAAATACAGCCAGCGGTAATGTTAGGTGACTCACCCTGTATATCATGTGCAGTCATCCAGACCTCAAGAATACTGTTTTGGTTCAACATAAGTTGAAAACACCAAAAATGCAGATCTTCAAAACAACTTACAAGTAAACAATTTAACACACCACTCACAAAACTACACGAATCATTTCACACATACAGGCTATTACGAGCTCGATAGTCATTTCTGCCCGCTGTGTGATAGTTAAATTTGTTTGATACAGCCCAAAAGAATGATCTTCCAACATACTATAAAACAACTTTATAATAAAAGATGACTGCCCTTTTTTCCATTCAAATTTCTGCATAACAGTTTTTGTACTAACAAACTACAGTTGCTGCCTCTTACTTGCTACAGACAGACAAACCCATCTGTCAATAAATGATTGATTAACTAGGTGGCAATTCAGAGCTAGCAACTTCCTGTAACAATTGATTCTCAAATGCTGCCACGAAAAACATTCTACAAAACAGAATCACACAAATTAAAGTTCCACTCACTACAAGACCCAACGAATCACGCAATATAAATAATGGTCACTTTGTAACAATGGAACTGAAAAACATTACACACACAAGTGTGCTTCTCAATCACAACAGTCCTTTTAAGTGCATACGCAACACAGCTCAAAATCTATATCCCATGCAGTATTAGTAGAATTTGCAATTTAAACGCACCAAGTTTAGCAAGATCTAATGTAATAATAATTTGGAGAGAACTTTCAAAAAATGATCGATGATTGTGGATACCGTTCCATACACTATGAAACAAATTAAGAATTATTCACAGTAGACACCTGGCACGTGATGATATTCCGAATTATTCCAAATCACGAAATGTTGGCTACAAGTACCAACCCCATAATGAGTAATGATCATGAAGTAGATGAAAATTTCGGCCTTAGTCAGGTGACGAGAACGACACCAATGCAGTTTCCTGTTACACTCGATGCTAGGCCCGACAAACAACAGCTGGTCATGGAGAACCACGCTAAGCAAGCGAGCATTCCGTCCTCCCCACATGCTCGCAAACAGCCATCTTATCGCAGTCCTTAACGGCAAGCACCAGTTGACTCCCAGCCGCTTCCGTCCTGTCGCCATCCGACGACCAGCCGACCGATCGACCAATGGCCTTCCGTTTGCGACCCCGGCGCGTACTTGCACCGTGCGGACCTGCCTGCTGCTCACTGCCAACTCGTCCAACCGCGGAGTAACGACGAAGCCGACTCAGTGCACAACCCAACAGCGACTGAGACTTAGAGCCGACCGAGTAACATGTGAGTGTCTGCCTTCTGACTGACTCTGTCGCCTCACTGCACCGACTCCCAGACTGAGCGACTAACCGACTGACCAGACTCGCCGACACTGACTGACTGACTCGTCGACTCGCCATCTCTCCACCGAGCCGTCCTCCCAAAACTGTTGCTTCGCGCACAAGCGCCAACAGCGCTCAGCGACCACGCTCCCTGTCGCTGCGGCGAAAACAGGACAAATAATCTCGCGGGTAAATCAAATGAGCTGAACCGTGACACGGCTCAACCTAGTAATTCATACTAAGTTGCAGCACGGACCGGAAAACACTGTTAATGTAAGTATATCAAGGAAGTTCATGGAAGGAAGGATAAAGAATATTGTCGCTAAGTAAGAAGCAGACATTGCAGGCAAACACACTGCTGACCATTGGAATCGAGGCGGTCAGAGGCAAAGGGGTACAAGTGTTATTTCCACCAAAAATGATGTAGGTGCTTCTAGAGTTTGCTAAGGTATGTAAAATTGTTGTGAGAGAGGGATACAAACCAAATACCACTCAGTGTTGCCCCATGGTGAACGAAAGGAAAACTGGTGACAAGCTGTCACAAACAGTTAAGTCATGTAGGGATACACTGATTTCTTATGTCGTGCATTATCTGGCTATCTTTTTTTATGATACAGGAAAGAGGGAAGTGACACAGGTTATGCGCCGCGCGGAATTCACCGAGCGGTCTGAAGCGCTGCAGTCTTGAGCTGTGCGGCTGGTCCCAGCGGAGGTTCGAATCCTCCCTCGGGCATGGTTGTGTGTGTTTGTCCTTATGATAATTTAGGTTATATAGTGTGTAAGCTTAGCGACTGATGACCTTAGCAGTCCCATAAGATTTCACACACATTTGAACATTTTTGAACAGGTTGTACGAAAGATTTTCTGTAATGGGATAATACATTAAACAGTATTCTTCCTTATTCTGTTTCTCTATTGTAAGCCATAAAAGGCATGGTGTTCACGTGCCCCTACATAAACTATATATTTCAGACAGTGTCGCTCCTGGAGTCATCATCAGTGTATGATAACCAAAGAAAACTCCAGAAGCCAAGACGACTAACGAGAGCATTTTATCAGACGTCAGGTTTCGACCGAGCTGCTGTGTCATGATCGGATCTTATGATTTAAGATATTCACAACATACTATCCGTTAGTGTTGCATGTGAAGCTACTTGCAACACTGATGGACAATATGTTCTCCTCGCAACCTCCACAGATAAATGCGCCCATCAAGATGTTGGACATACAACAAGGACTGTACTCAAAAGACGACTTCGTTCCACTCTCGTATCCAGTATCTCGTTGGGCACATCACTGTCGGCGCGGCAGCCAATGGTCGCCTTCTCTCGGGCGCAAATCTACATCTAAATCTACATACATACTCCGCAATCCACCATACGGTGCGTGGCGGAGGGTACCTCGTACCACAACTAGCATCTTCTCTCCCTGTTCCACTCCCAAACAGAACGAGGGAAAAACGACCGCCTATATGCCTCTGTACGAGCCCTAATCTCTCTTATCTTATCTTTGTGGTCTTTCCGCGAAACGTAAGTTGGCGGCAGTAATATTGTACTGCCGTCAGCCTCAAATGCTGGTTCTCTAAATTTCCTCAGTAGCGATTCACGAAAAGAACGCCTCCTTTCCTCTAAAGACTCCCACCCGAGTTTGTGAATCATTTCCGTAACACTAGCGTGATGATCAAACCTACCAGTAACAAATCTAGCAGCCCGCCTCTGAATTGCTTTTATGTCCTCCCTCAATCCGACCTGATAGGGATCCCAAACGCTGGACCAGTACTCAAGAATAGGACGTATTAGTGTTTTATAAGCGGTCTCCTTTACATATGAACCACATCATCTCAAAATTCTACCAATGAACCGAAGACGACTACCCGCCTTCCCCACAACTGCCATTACATGATTGTCCCACTTCATACCGCTCTGCAATGTTACGCCCAAATATTTAATCGCGTGGTGCCGTTGAGATCCTGCATGACGTGTATAATACACATGGACGCATCAACTCCAAAATCGCTTGACAGTCTTTGGACCCCGACCACAGGGAACAGCGATACCACAAACCACAGTTTCAATAGCCCTCTTTTGTGCAGCTGTAGAATTCTGACGTGTACTGGTAGAGGTGTCTCTCTCTTATACCAGGCGTAACACAGTCCCGGGATCCCTGTCGTCTAGGGGTAGCGTCTTTGATTAATATCTAAACGTGATCCGTACCGGTTACGAACTACGCTAAGTCTTAAATTTTTAATGACAGCTATCAGCAACGGCGACCGAAGACTTCCGGGATAAATAGACACTGTCATTCAGCCTACGGTGTTGTCAAAGAGGGCGGAGGAACTGACAGAGGCTCAGGGCACTCTCTCCTCCTTAGGTGGTAAACTGCCCTTAAACGCACGAGAATCTTTAATGATCAACGGCATAATGATGCAGAAGGTACTGCAAATGTATCTGCAGGAAACATTGCCTGTAACTGAAAAGTGTCACGATGATCTCTCCAGTGGTAAAAGATTCCGGACTAGTCCCCCATTCGGATATCCGGGAGGGGACTGTCAAAATGGGAGATGACTTCAAGAGAAAGATAGAATAACCAAAGAAAGGATAACATTCTACGAGTCGGAGAGTGGAATGTCAGAAAATCGAACGTGGTAAGAAAGCTAGAAAATACGAAAGGGAAATGTTAAGGCTTATTCTAGATGTGCGCGTCAGTGAAGTGAAATAGAAAGATGACAAGGATTTCTGATCTGGCGAGTATAGGGCAATAGCAACAGCAACAAAAAATGGTATAATGGGAGGGCGCTTATTTATGAATTCGGAAGTAGCTCAGAGAGTGAGTTAGTGCGAACACTTCAGTGGTAGTGTCATTTTCATCAGAATCGACAGCAAACAAACACTTTCGACGATAATGTAGACATACCTGCCAACGTCGAGAGCTGAAGATGATGAGAGAGAGAAAATATATGAGGATATTGAACGTGTAATTCAGTACGTAAAGGGAGATGAAAATCTAATACTCATGGTGGATTGGGATGCGGTTGTAGGGGAAGGAGAAGAAAAAAGTGTTACGGGAGGATATAGCTTAGGTACTAGGAATGAGAAAGGAGAAAGGTTAATGGAGTACTGCAATGAATTTCAACTAGTAATAGCGAATACTCTGTTCAAGAATCACAAGAAGAGGAGGTATAGTTGGAAAAGACCGGGAGACACGGGAGGGTTGCGGTTCGTGGTCAGGCAGAGATTCCGAATTCAGATAGTGGATTGACTGGATTGTAAGCCGTACCGGGAAGCAGGTGTAGACTCAGTCACAATTTAGTATTGATGAAGAGTCGAGTGAAGTTTGAGAGATAGGTCAGAAAGAGTGAAAGCACAAAGAAGTGGGCTACTGAAGTCTAAGGAATGAAGAGAGATGCTTGAAATTCTCTGAGGCTATAGATACTGCGATGAGGAATAGCTCAGCAGACAGTTCAGATGAAGAGGAATGGGCATCCCTAAAATGGGCAGTCACAAAAGTTGGAAAGTAAAAAGTAGGTACAAGGAAGGTAACTGCGAATAAGCCATGGTAACAGAAGAAATACTTCAGTTGATCGACGAAAGAAGGAAAACAGGAATATAGGAAACACAAGTCACTTAGGAATGAAGTAAATGGAAGTGCAGGGAAGCTAAGGCGAAATGGCTGTATGGAAAATGTGAAGAAATCGAAAAAGAAATGATTGTCCGAAAGACGAACTCAGCCTATAGAAAGCTCAAATCAACCTTCTTTGAAATTAAAGGCAGGACTGGTAACGTTAAAATTGCAAAGGGAATTCCACTTTTAATGCTCAGGAGAGGTGGACAGAGTACGCTGAAGGCCTCTTTGACTTGTCTGATGACTTGAGAGCCGGCCGGTGTGGCCGAGCGGTTCTAGGCGCTTAAGTCCGGAACCGCGCTGCTGCTACGGTCGCAGGTTCGAATCCTGCCTCGGGCATGGATGTGTGTCCTTAGGTTAGCTACGTTTAAGTAGTTCTAAGTCTAGGGGACTGATGACCTCAGATGTTAAGTCCCACAGTGCTCAGAGCCATTAGAACATTTTTTTTTTTTATGACTTGAGAGAAGAAGAGACTGGATTCGATTTGGAAGAGGCAGAGGATCCACTATTAGAATCAGAATTTAAAACAGACTTTGGAAACTTAACATCGAATAAGGTGGAAGGGATTGATAATATTCCATTAGATTTTTAAAATCATTGGGGGAAGTGGCAAAACAAAAAGCAAAAAAAAACTGTTCACGTTGATGTGTAGAATGTATGAATCTGGCGATATACCACTTGATTTTCGGAAAAGCCTCATTCACACAATTCCGATTGCAAGAGCAGACAAGTGCCTGAATTATCGCACTGTCAGTGTAACAGCTCTTGCATCCAAGTTGCTGACGAGAAGAATGTAAAGAAGAATGAAAAGGAAAACTGAGGCTGTTTTAGATGACGATCAGTTTGGCTTTACGAAACATGAAGGCACAAGAGAGGCAACTCTGACGCTGCGGTTGATAATGGAAGCAAGACTAAAGAAAAATCAAGACCCGTTCATAGGATTTTTCGATCTGGAAGAAGCGTTCGTCATTGTCAATTGGAGCAAGTTGTTCCATATTCTGAGAAATAAAACAGGGTTAAGCTATAAGGAAAGTCGGGTAGTATACAACATCTACAAGAATCAAGAGGGAAAAATAAAAGTGGAAGTAAAAGAATAAAGTGCTCGGATTAAACGGGTGTGAAACAGAGTTGCAGTTTTTCGCCTCTGCTTTTCGATCTGTACATCGAAGAAGCAATGACAGAAATAAAAGAAAGGTTCAAGACTAGAATTAAAATTCAAGATGAAAAGACATCGGATAAGATACGGTGACGCCATTGAGATCCTCAGTGAATGTGAAGAGAAATTACAGGACTGCTGAATCGAATGAACGATCTAATGAGCACAGTATATTGACTGAAAGTAAATCGAAGACCGACGAAAGTAATGACAAGTACCAGAAATGAGAACAGAGAGAAACTTAACAACGGGTTTGGTGATCACGAAGTAGCTGAAGTTAAGGAATTGTGCCACCTAGGCAGCAAAACAACTAGAGACGAACGGAGGAAGCAGGACATAAAAAGCAGACCAGCACTATGAAAAAGAGCCTTCCTGGCCAAGAAAAGTCTAATAGTATCAAACATCTGACTTAATTTCAGGGAGCCCGCCCGGTTAGCCGAGCAGTCTATCGCACGGCTTTCCGGGTTGGGAAGGAGGGCCTGGTCCACGGCACGAATCCGCCCGGCGGACTTGGGTCGAGGTCCGGTGAGATGACCAGTCTGTGGATGGGTTTTAGGTGGTTTTCCATCTGCCTCGTCGAATGCGAGCTGGTTCTCCTTATTCCCCCTCAGCTATACTATTTCGTCGATTGCTGGCCAAACAAGTTCTCCAGGTACGCGTGCACCACGCAAACACAGGGGCTACACTCGTCTGGTGTGAGACGTTCCCGGTAAGGGGGGTGGGGGGGGGGGGGGGTCCAGCGCGGGCCGAACCGCACAATAACCCTGGGTTGTGGACCACTGCGGCAGGGACGGTGCCTTCTAGGTCCCCGTTTAACATAACATAACATAATTTGGGGGAGAAATTTCGAAGAACGTACGTTTTGATCTTAGCGTTGTGTAGTAGTGAAATATGGACTGTGTCAAGAGCGGAAAAGAAGAGAATCGAAGCTTTTGAGACGTGGTGTACAGAAGAATTTTGAAAATGAGGTGGACTGATGAGGTAAGGAACGAGAGTGTTCTCCAGAGATCCGGCGAGGAAAAGAATATATGGCAACACAACCATGGAGTAGGGACGGGATGGTAGGACATCTTTTAAGACATCAGAGAATAACTGCCATGGCACAAAAGGGAGATGTAGAGGATAAAAACTGTAGAGGAAAACAGAGATTGGAATACATCCAGCAAATAACTGAAACGTAGGTTGTAAATGCTACTCTGAGACGAAGAGGTTGGCACATGGGAGTAATTCATGGTTGGCCGCATCAAACCAGTCAGAAGACTGATGAAAAGAAGAATCATTGGTGTCATTTCAAATATATTCTGATTGGGAATGTCGATGGGTAATATTTCCTTATATTCATAACACAGATGGCCGTAGTTCGCTCAGTTGGACTGAAAAATAATTTCCATATCTATGCCTGTAGAACACTTGGTGCAGATTTGACGGTAATTGATGTAACAGTAACGGTCATCAGTGTACATGCTGCAGTTCCTACAAAACACCACCTCAATAATAACGGTGTTTCCGGAAAGGTGTAAGCAATAATTAATCGAATGAAGTTGAATCATGGCTGTACCAGATCACACGTGCACAGAGCCAGTAGAAAAGGCATCCCCGGTAATGAAAAATAATTAGGGATCCGTAAAGTGAACGAGGTACCAAAACCCAAAACATGGTGGAATTCCAGTCAGATTTTTTATGCAATATGTTGCGGAAATACAATGTCTATTCGGCCGCAAAATGGAAACTGCCGTGAAACTCAAAAAAAATTTTATTTGCTATAGTTAGCTACATATTCACACCGCGAATGTGAGCGTCGTGTGTTGTTTAAGTGTACCTGTTATGTGTAGGTGACTGTAGTTAGTGTGTGCCTAGTGTGATCTAATCTTTGTGTTGGATGATGATGAGAGAATGGAAAGGGTGAAGCCCGATTCCAGCACGTAAGCTACTCCTCTCGAATAGCACCAAAGGAATAGCCGAGCTTAACGTCCTCAACGATAGACGGATTACCATAGAGAGTGTCGCATGTCCCCATGTCTTGAGGTACTGTGGCGAAGGACCTTACGTGACCACCCTCGCCCCTCCCCCCTTTTCCGGATAGGTAAGCGGACGATTGCCAACAGTACGCAGTATACTCGATCGGCCAGAAGTTCAAGTACTGTCGGTGCGAGGCAGTCACTGCCATTGACTGTACAGGAGAGACCTCCGCTCTTTCCAAGGTGCACCGGGCTACATCTACATCTACTTCTATGCTGCCCAAGACTCCTCGCAGTGTGGGGCGGAGGGAACTTTGTGTACCACTGTCACTTCCAACTTTTCCGGTTCCAGTCGCGTACGCTTCGGTGGAAGAAGAGTTACTGATAAGCCTCCGTGTGTGCTTGTATCTCTGTAATTTTAATAAAGGTGTGGTTAGTCACATAGGAGGCTAACGTCCATCCTATCAAGTATGCGTAGATCCATAGTTAAACTGTCTAGGTAACGTAAAAAGGCATACAGCAGTTGAAGAATGTTTTTATTGATCACTAAGTATGCATGAGCTTTTAGGAATTACTTGTATTTACATGTTCAGAAATCCAAATGCAAAGCCAGTACAAGGACTAGAGCCTCTCTAGCTGTGACGCGTCATCTCACGTTGCGTACACAACTAGTAATGGTCTTGTCCTTGTGCTATCTTTGCACTTGAATATCTGAATATGGAAATAATTCTAAAACGCGTCATGGTACTTAGTGATCAATAAAGTAATTCTTCGCCTGCTGTATAACCCTTTATGCAACCTAGCCAGCTTAACTATGGATCTACGCGTGTCTACTCTCTCTCTCTATTTATCTTGATGGTCTTTACTCTCTATGTGTTCATATGCGTGCGAAATCTTATGGGACTTAACTGCTAAGGTCATCAGTCCTTAAGCTTACACACTACTTAACCTAAATTATCCTACGGACAAACACACACATCCATGCCCGAGGGAGTACTCGAACCTCGGCCGGGACCAGCCGCACAGTCCATGACTGCAGCGCCCGAGACCGCTCGGCTAATCCCGCGCGGCCTTTACTCTCTATATTTATCTTGATAGTCTCTTCGCGAGATGTACTTAGAAGGAAGCAATGTGTCTGTTGACTCTTCTAGGAACGCACCCACTCGGAACTTTAACAGCAGACCAAAACGCCTCTCATGCAGCGTTTTGCAATGGAGTTGGCTGAGTATCCGAGTGACGCTTTGGCGCTTGCTAATGAACCTGTATCGAAACGTGCAGCTTCTCTTTCGATCTTCTCTGTTTCCTATGTCACTTCTATCTGGTGCCGATGGCATACTGAAGAGCAATATTCAAGTATTGCTCGAAAGAGTGTATTGTAAACTACTGCCTTTTTTGATGGACTACATTTTCTGAAGATTCTTTCAATGTATCTTAGTTTCACATCTGCCTTATTCGCGATTAATTTAATGTGGTTGTCCCATTTCAGATCGCACCGTACGCATACTTCTACATATTTTACGGAAGTAACTGCTTCCAGTGAGTGTTCTGCAATTTTGTGATCATACAATAGGTGGTATATCTGTCTATTTATTCGTAATACATTTGTTTACGCTGAGGGTCAGTTGTCACTGCCTGCACCAAGTGTCAACTCTGCAAGTCTACCCGCATTTCACTACAATTTTCAAGCTTCCCGATAGCAACATAATCCATGAGAAGCTTCGTGGAACTTCTAACATTATCTGCTAGGTCATTTATATGTTACATCGTGGAGAGTAATGGTCCTATAACAGTCCCATGGCGCACATCAGAACTTCCTGTTACGTCTGTAGTCTTCTCTCCGTTCAAAATGACATGCTGTGTTTCGTTTGCTAACAACGCTTCAGTCAAATCACAAAGTTGGTCTCGCATTCCGTACACTCGTATTTTGTTCGTTAGGCGGCAGTGACTTCCGGAAGCCATGGAACTCGTCATTTACCTGGGCGCCTGAACTTACTGCTTTCTAGGTCTCATGAACGAACACAGCGAGCTGCGTTTCACACGGTCGTTGTTTTCGGAACCCATGTTGCTCCCTACAGGGGAGAGGACTGTACGTAGCGTGACAAAATATGAAACAGGAAGGTGGTACGAGGGATATTCTGAACGTAAGGTCCGATCGGGCACGAAATGGAAACGTCAGTGAAAAATGCTTTGCACACATGTGTTGGGCAGTGTCTCTAGTATGCCCGTAGAACGCGTCACGTCGTTCTTTTCACTTCTGAGTGCACAAAAAGCACTTAAAGGTGGCCTAGAAAATATTGTCTCCCGCCAAGTATGAGGGCACGGCGAGGGATTTCACCTGTCAGGCAGCCTACATATCGTAACTGTGTTGCGTTTCCTTCTTCATGACAATTCTAGGCCGCACTCTACAGATGCAATGATGACGGTCGCGCAGCTTTTAAGATGGAAGAGTTTGGTCACCCACGACAAGCCTGTAATAGCTCCCTCCTGAGTTTCATCTCTACTCACATGATCCGCTGGCAATAAAAGCAGCATTTTGGCACGGAGAACGAGAAGTAGACCAGCGTAGAGAAGTGTCAGGAAGCACAGACGGCTTCTCTCTGTGATAAGGGTATTGAAAAGTTGGTATAACGCTATGATAAATGTCTAAGTCGGAGCGGCGACTATGTAGAGAAGTAGCCAGAAGGCTATGGGTAATAATTAATCATATGAAGTTGAACGAAGGCTGTATTGGACTACGCATTCATAGAATTTGAGAGGAGTAGGCTATGCGTCGGAACCGGGTTTCACCCTTTCCATTCCATCATCGTCATCCAAAACATGAATTACGCCACACTACGCACACACTAACTGCCGTCGCCTACAGTTAATAGTTACACCTAAGCAACACAGGACGCTCACACTTTGCCAAGGAAAGTTGCCTACTAGTGCGAAGGATAGAAATCACCTTTCCAATTCAGGCTGCTGAACCTGCCTTACGGGATCTCCCAGCCAATCACGCCATATGACTTTACTTTTAGTCCCGATCAGAAAATAGCACAGATTCGATGCAAATAATTACTTATTAATATAGCTGAATTCCGTCTGTTGTAAGATCCAAGAGAATATTCTAACCTCTAAACTTATGATGTACCTGCTTATCCTAAGGAATCAGCAAGGATCCAGAAAAAAGAAGACTTGTGTGAAACACAAGTTGCTTTGTACATATACGATATCTTATAAATAACAGATGCAAGATCTTCCTACATTTCCGAAAGCCTGCGGAGGATTCGGGTTCGATTCCCGAGACTGCCAAGAGTTTTTCTTTGGTAGGACCACTGGTAAGGACTTCATTCAGCCTCTTGATGCCAATTGAGGAGCTGCTTGAACGAGAGGTAGCAGCTCCACGGTCTGGAAAGTTGGCAAAACGGCCGGGAGCGCTATGTACTGACCACGTGACCCTCCATATCGCATCCGAATGAAGCGGCGAGTCAGAGGACGACACGGTGGCCCTTTGACAGCCCTTGCGCCTCGAAGGTCTCGACGAGAAGTTCCGGCCAAGTCAAGATTTACGGAAGATGTTCTACTCTGTACCATATCGTCCCCTACTAACCAAGATTCTATCATAAAGAGTATCGTCATATATATGAGGTTGGTCTGAAAAATATCAGACTAATAGAACCCAGTATGCTATATTGGATGACGAATGTTCCATTAAAGCGGAACTAACATCGGATGTGCTCCACGGAAGTATAATATTTCCTCCGATTTTTTAGTAAACAATGACGATTTGTCAGAGAGGATCAGCAGCACTAACGTATTGTGTGAAGGAAATTATCGTCGTTAGGTAATCGTCAGGAATTACACAAACGGGCAAAATTTCCTCTTGGCGTAATGAATGGCAGTTCTCTTTAAATGTAGGTAAGTGAAATATAATGGAAGTACGGAGAATCTTATAGTATCTAATTGTCAGATATGTTATGTACATCATGAGCACCTCCAAAAAAAGAAACGATGCACCACGGAGCAGTTACGCACATTGGTAACAATCCAGTATTCATACAGGTATCGACGGCAAAGGCCAGTTTGTAAACTTTGGCGGCCGATAGATGAATATGTGACGCTGCAGAGTAATTTCACAGCGCAGCTGGTACGGATAGTAAACGGGTAACATGTCGATACCACGTCATAAACTCTTCGCCTGTTTCATTCCAGCTGGACAGTAACTATGCGTCACAGACAGACGCGTGAACAATATACGCAGGAGTCAGCATTTGAGAGATGTGTAGTTGCTCTCATGGAAGACCGTTGGAGTACTTGGAGAATCGCTCGACTTTTGAATAGAATGATGCCACAATCTGACGATGCTGGCAGGAATGGGTCAACGATAGCCGAACACAGCGTGAAGAAGGAAGCGGGTCGGCCAACAGAAAGAATGTGAGGACCGAGCAATCGTTAGAGAGGCACTCAGAACCCCGAATTCTTCATTATCATCGATCCAACGTGCAACTGGATCTTCAGTGGCTACAAGGACCATAATTGGTGGTTCACAGAAATGTGGCTCTGTATGTGAACAAGCCCGTCTGCAGTTGAGTTGGGCGCATTCGGCCTGGAATCTCACCGACTGGAGTAGAACTGTTTCCAGTGATGAGTCCCGCTTTGAAATGAGCCCCAATGACAAGGGAAGACGTGTCTGGAGACGCCCCAGACATAGACTGCCATTTCTTTTCAAAGCAGGACCCCTTTGGCTATCATCTACGCTCCATGATATCACAGCGGTACGCCTACGCCACGTTTTGTTGCCTTCGTGGCAAACCATCCTGGTCTTACATTTCAGCAAGCTAAGGCCTGTCTGCATACGAAAGTTTCTACTGCTCCCCTCGTGCTTGCAAAACACAACTTGGTCAGCAAAGTCGCAAAGTCCCTCCCCAGTTGAGAATTATAGGAGCATTATGGGCATGGCCCTCCAGCCAGCTCAGGATTTCGACGGTCTAACGTGCCAGTTGGACAGAGCCTGGCAACATATCCCTCAGGAGAACTTCCAACAACTCTATCAATCCAAACCGAATAAATGCTTTCATCAGGCCCAATGTGCAACGGCCTTGCCGCAGTGGATACACCGGTTCCCGTGAGATCACCGGAGTTAAGCGCTGTCGGGCGTGGTCGGCACTTGGATGGGTGACCATCCAGGCCGCCATGCGCTGTTGCCATTTCTCGGGGTGCACTCAGCCTCGTGATGCCAATTGAGGAGCTACTCGACCGAATAGTAGCGGCTTCGGTCAAGAATAGAAATATAACGACCGGGAGAGCGGTGTACTGACCCCACGCCCCTCCTATCCACATCCTCCACCGAGGATGACACGGCGGTCGGATGGTCCCGGTAGACCACTGGTGGCCTAAAGACGGAGTGCTATAAGGCCCAATGTGTTGAAGCTCCTTAACTCGAATAAATCATCCAGTTTTTCTGAAACTCTAATCATTTGTCTATCTGTACATATACACGACATCTAGCGATTTCCGTCCCATTTTTTTTTTTTTTTGTTTATGTCTTAGAGTGTACTAAGGAGCGCTGTGAAATGAGACGAGCACGTGATATCAATATCTATAAGGGAAAGTGAACGAAGATTTAGATTGATTGGAAGGGTTCTCGGAAAATGTAATGCATCTGTAAAGGAAAACACATAATAGGCGCCAGTACTGCCAATTTTGGAGTACTGTTTCAGTGTTTGAAGTTCTCACCAAGCAGGCACGAGCACACACTTGGAACGAATCGGGACACGCTGCAGTGACCTCAACAAATCGGTATAATCCATACGAAAGTGTAACTGATATGCTCGAAGAACTTGAAGGAAAGGCGAGGGTTTTTTTTCTCACAAAACATTGTTGGGTAAATTTATAGAACTATATTCGAAGGCTGTGAGACCATTGCGAAGTAGTCGTACATCCCGCATGGGGATCATATAAACGCGATAAAATAGATTAAGGAGTGCATGTGCCTTTGCACCACAATGTGGAAAATTGATTATGGATGGCTGAAAGGTTGCCAGTCCAAACTTTGGAACACGAATTAAAAATGTCCCGAATGCACGTCCGAAAAGTGATGAACATTGTTCTTCTTTTCTAATGTGCCAAATTCTTTCGGTCCATTTGTGCCATCATCCATGAATACTGAAGAAGCCGAGCTTGAGAGGCTAGTGCAGAGCTGATAAGGGTGATAGCCTGGAGACGGTAAGGTCGCGTAATCGAATTCCGCTCAGACAGTAATTTTGCAGCTACGCTAGCGTTCATCTATCGGTGTTGTAAAGATACGCCCAGTCACACCATGCTGACCTACACTGATCAAACAGAACATTATTACCAACGACCTAGCCAGCCGCTGTGGCCGAGCGGTTCTAGGCGCTTCAGTCCGGAACCGCGCTACTGCTACGGTCGCAGGTTCGAATTCTGCCTCGGGCATGGACGTGTGTCATGTCCTTAGGTTAGTTAGGTTTAAGTAGTTCTAAGTCTAGGGGACTGATGACCTTAGATGTCAAGTCCCATAGTGCTTGGAGCCATTTGAACCACCGACCTAGTATCGACATAACCCCGTCCAACCGACAGCCACAGGCGAAGAATGACTGTTGGACACCCACGGTGCTTATACTATCAGTGAGCGTGCTGTCCGTGTGTAGACATGCAAACATCGTTAGTCTGGGCAGCCACCCCACATTACAGTTGTTGGACGTCGTAGGCTGAGTAGTCTGGTAAAACAGGACAGACCGCCAGCTGTGACGGAACTGACATCAGACTACAATGCTGGGAGGGTACACATGTGTCTGAACACACAGTGCACCCAACACTACTAACAATGGGACTTCCAGCCGACGACCCAAGCATGTGCCAATGTTAAAACCACGCCATTGGCAACTACGACTGAAAGGGGCACGTGACCATCGACACTGACTTTGGTGACCTTCTTCATCATGACGATAGGACTGCCCGAATCCGTCATCTTCCAGGGGAATAACTCCTTGAGACCTCTGGGACGGAGACGAGCGGGTGGCGGTTCCATTTTGCTCTGGGGAACTTTCACGTGGGCATCAATGAGCCAGGCACTTTGACGGTATCGTGCACTGGTTGCAGACACACCTTCATTACGATCATGTTTCTCGAAGGCAGTGGCATTTGTCATCACGTCATAAGGCCAGGAGTGCGATGGAGTGGTTCGAGGAACACAGTGACGAGCTCCAATTGATAAGCTGTCTCCCAACTCGCCAAGTCTGAACCCGATTGAACACATCTGGGACGTGACTGATCGTGCCGCCAGATCTCATCGAACCCCTATCGAAATTTACGGGAATTAGGTGACATGTGTGTGGAGATGTGGCGCCTACTCCCTCCATAGATCTGCCGAGGTCTCATTGCTTTCATACCATGTCGCGCCGTCGCTGTTATCGGTGCCGAAGATGGACAAGAGGCCTTACGCAGCAGGACACGGTATCGTAAAGCTGGTGCGTCGGTGGGATGACTGCCCCAACGCTCACTGTGATTTCTCCTAGTTGGCATACCGATTCTGGCCTGCGTAGCCTTAGAAAGGAAACTTTTTGATCGCCCGTAATACTACGAAACTACTCTGAAGAGCCAAAGAAACTGGTACTCCTGGCTAACATCGTGTAGGGCCCCCGCGAGCACGCAGGAGTGCCGCAACACGACGTGGCATGGACTGTATCAATGTCTGAAGTAGTGCTCGAGGGAACTGATATCGTGAATCCTGCAGGGCTGTCTATAAATCTGTAAGAGTACGAGGGGGTGGAGATCTCTTGCGAATAGCACATTTCACGGCATCCCAGATATGCTGAATAATTTTCATGTCTGGGAAGTTTGCTGTTCAAACTCAGAAGAGTGTTCCTGGAGCCACTCTGTAGCAATTCTGGACGTGTGGGGAGTCGCATTGTCCTGCTGGAATTTCCGAAGGCCGTCGGAATGCACAATGGACGTGAATGACTGCAGGTGATCAGACAGGATGCTTACGTACGTGTCACCTGTCAGAGTCGCATCTAGACGAATCAGGGTTCCCTTATCACTCCAACTCCCCACAGCATTACAGAGCTTCCACCAGCCTGAACAAGCCCCTGCTGACATGCAGGGTCCTTGGATTCATGAGGTTGTCTTTATACCTGAACTCGTCCATCCGCTCGATACAATTTGAAACGAGGCTCGTCCGACCAGGCAACATGTTTTCAGTCATCAACAGTCCAATGTCGTTATTGACAGGCCCAGGTGAGGCGTAAAGCTTTGTGTCGTGCAGTCAGCAAGGGTACACGAGTGGGCCTTCGGCTCGGAAAGCCCATATCGATGATCTTTCGTTGAGTGGTTCTCTGACACTTGTTGATGGCCTATCATTGAAGCCGGCCGCTGTGGCCGAGTGGTTCTAGGCGCTTCAGTCTAGAACCGCGCTGCTGCTACGGTCGCAGGTTCGAATCCTGCCTTGGGCATGGATGTGTGTGATGTCCTTAGGTTAGTTAGGTTTAAGTAGTTCTAAGTCTAGGGGACTGATCACCACAGATATTAAATCCCATAGTGCTTAGAGCCATTTGAACCAGCATTGAAATCTGCAGCAATTTGCGGAAGTGTTGCACTTCCGTCGTATTGAACGATCGTTTTCAGTCGTCGCTGGTCCCGTTCTTGCAGAATCTTTTTCCGTGCGTAGCGATGTCGGAGATATCATGTTTTACCGGATTCCTGATATTCAAGATACACTCGTAAAATGGTCGTACGGCAAAATCCCCTCTTCATCTCTACCTCGGAGATAGTGTGTCCCATCGCTCGTGTGCCGACTACAACACCTCTTTCAAACTCGCTTAAATATTGATAACATGCCATTGCAGCAGCAGTAACCGATGTAACAACTACGCCAGGCACTTGTCCGACATAGGTGTTGCCGACCGCAGCACCGTATTCTCCGCCTTATACATATCTCTGTATTTGAATACGCATGCCTATACCAGTTTCTTTGGCGCTTCATTGTAATAATAGAGAGGTATATCATAACGTAAAGAAACTTCTGTAGAACCTAACACCTGATGCACGCAGTGAGGATGCCACAAAGGTATCGAACGTGTTCGGACATTATAAAGAACAGTTGTTTGCATAACTGACGGACCTGAATTCCCTTAGGTCACATTAAGTTCTTTGCAAGCCTGGATATTTGGATGCATTGGTGTCTTTAACCCTTTGTTTCCTGACATAAGAAAAAATTTGCTTTTTAACATTTTCTTTGCAGAATTTATGCTATTGTGGCCTCAAATGACGGTAGGATTTTTTGTAAAATTTTATTTTATTTTGCACAACTTTTTTCTCTCCTGGTACTCAGAAGTACCGTCAGACTCCATGGACAGAATCACAACATGCGCAGAAAAATGCTCCAATTTTTATAACTTGTATTTTATTCCACATAAATATTAAATATTTTTACATTAGTAAATTAATTAACAGAAATATGATATTTCTGATTTTTTTTTTAATTTCGCATAAATTTATTCTAGAGCAACTTCACAATGCATAGTAACTTAGCTATACATTTTTGACAGTGTATACATATCACATATTTAGTGATACCTCATGAAATTGTAGGAACCAGTTCTTTTTTTCATTGCAGCACAAATACACTTTACATGTACTACATTGTGAATGTGGTCTGAATTTTATTTTTCGCACACATTTCGCATCGTCCTCTTTTACAACTGAACACTACAAAATGGTTTCCTCGGTTGCCAAGACGTACATCCTTCGGAACAGAAAAGTTATCCTTCGTTCTCTTTGGCAGAGTTATTTCATCTTTACCAGAGTTTCTCTTTTTGAGATTTGGCACTTGCTGTTCATTCATTAGCCCTAGTGCCACAGCACGCCTGAATTTCAGCAGTGGCAGTGCCCCATGTAGATCACTGAAAATGACGTAAGCATTGACAAAAGCAATTTCTATTTCTCCACAGAAGAGAGGGTGCCACCATTTCTTTCATTGCTTGTCAAAACCATAAGTTGAACGTAATCTGTCTGCATGATCCACACCACCCATGTTTTTATTGTAATCACATACAGTAACTGGACATCGTATAGCCATCTTAGTTCCATCTTTCTGATTTTTTGTCACTACGCTCTGTTCAGTGCCATGGAAGTTTGACGCAAAATACACTACTTTATTTTCCTTCCATTGAAATACCGTTAGGTCTAAAGATGACTCTCTGTGATTTGATTTAGACATTTTTCTTTAGGTAAATTCCCTGGCAAACCTTTCCTGTTTGTTCTAATTGTTCCAAAGGCAAATGTATTTACCGATTTCTGTGTGAGAAAAAGTGGACAGAACAACTAGTGAGAGGTAATGCATTGTTGCTACAATAAAGTGTTCACACAACCTGACGGTACAATAAGTCCGCCTTATATTTTCCACTTTATCTCATTCACATGTAACGTAATTCTTCAAACTATTATAAAAAAACAAAGAAGGTAAGTACTTACAATGGAAAACTCAACGGAAGTTTCAATAAATTGCGCACAAATTCAGGCAACATCATGGAAACAAGCACATACAGTCTTCTGCTTTCACAGCAGCGCGCGAAAAACAATTTCAAGCTCTGACCGCCAGAGAAGTCTATGTATTGCACAATAACAACTATGAAACAGTAGAGCAGAGTTACTGTTACGTACCGACAGGCTCTCAGATCACGAAACTGCACCAGGAGAAAATAATGAAAGTCAAAACTTACTGGTACTTTTAAGTACCGTCAGGCAACAAAGGGTTAATGTTGCTTTCTCCTGTAGCTTGGGGTCTGTTAACAGTAGCCAGAATGAGCCGACGTGGGTGAGGAGCTCTCCGACAGCCTGCAGGTGCCCAGGGCGGCCGCCGATGGCGGAGCAGGCAACGCCGCCGTGCTGACCTTGCGCTATGCTGCGAGGCAGGCCGGTCGCCACCAGTATGTGGAGCGCCTCCTCTCGTGACGTCGTAAGCAGGCTGTTAACGTAACGCAAAGAAGAGCAGTGTCTAGGTGCACACCATTACCAAGCATGTCATTTATATTACTGTTTGACAACGGCGACGGATCATGGTTTTTATATTACACTGCCTGACAAAAACCGTGACGCGCCTAGATGACACGGTCAAAGGCCAATGTAACTTTGTACACACGCACTCTCCATCGGCGGGCATGTAGGTAATGAATGTTGCAACTGTCTGTAACAGGTAAAACGACCAACAGAGATGATTAATGTTGTTCGTGTTTAGTGATGTTACCAAGTGTGGTAGGGTATGTAACGGACGTGAACAGTGGGAGATGTTGAGTGATCTCTGTGAAGAAGGAAGAAATATGCGAGACAGCGCTATCAGCACCTAATAGTTTGAAAGAGGCCTTATTGTATGTCTCTTTTCGGCTGGCTGGTCGAATATTGCAGTATACAGATTTGTGGGACATTCCAGTGTGACAATAGCACGGTGTTTTAAACTGGATGGGTATCTGAGGGCCGGTATGTTGCAAGTGTCAGTAGTGCTCAGAACAGCGTTCTGTGTATGTCGGTGCTAAGCGAATTCTAACGTGAGAAAACTGCTGGTGCTCGTGTAGTGAGGGCTTCCAATGTAGCTGAAGTGTTTGGTATCGCATGAAGCACCGGATGAAAGATTTAAAACGTATACAGCGAAAGCTGAGAAACGTCATCCTCCAAGCCACAACGCAGGCGAAGGTGTTTGTTGAATGATCGTGAGAGATCGTCATTGAAGAAGAGTCTAACAAAAAATAAGTAGATGACATCCGGAAAAGTTACGACAGAACCAAACGTCGCGCTCGCAAAACCTGTGAACACCACACGACGGGAGCTCCATAAGCAGGTATTTGCAGGGCCAACTGGTATTCCAAACCTACTGATCAGTGATGCGAATGCCAGAACAGGAAAACGTGGTGGCGAAGCCGTAACATCTGAAGTGTGGAGGAATGGAAGTAAGTCTTCTGAATCAATGAGTCTTGTTTCGAACTTTTTCCGACTTCTGGCTGAGTCCAGTGGTGGTGGTTCAGTAATGCTTTGGACAGCAATATCGTGGTATACCATGAGCCTCATGGTTACTCTGTAAACTCGGATTCCTGCCAAGGATTAAGTGGCCATTTTGACTGATCAGGTCCATTCTACCGAACTAGTTCGTTCCCCAACTGTGATGCTGCTTTCCAAGATGGCGGGCGCCTGCTGACGCAGCTCGCACCGGTCAGGACTGGTTTTGGAAACGCGAGGATGACTTGTCGCATCTCACAGCCAGTGAATCTCAGTATTATTGATCCTTTGTGGTCTACTGTGGAGAGAAGGGTGTGTAACTTGCCACGTTTTGGAGGAAGAATGATGTAAAATTCCCTTAACAAGCATACAAGACCCTTATTTATCCTTTCCGAAACACATAGAAACGTTTTTTAATGCGGGGTTTTCTTTCACCGCATTAAGCATGTAATGCGTTGTGTTGCAGATATTTTCACCTTTTTGTCCACTCACCCCCCCCCCCCCCCAAATCCCCCAGCAATTCCTCTGTTGTGAAGTATACCAAGTACTAAGTACTACAATGTTATTTAAGTGTTAGACATTTATCAAATGGTTCTAATGGCTCTAAGCACTATGGGACTTAACATCTAAGGTCATCAATCCCCTAGACTTAGAACTACTTAAACCTAACTCACTTAACGACATCACACACGTCCATGTCACAGGCAGGATTCGAACCTGCGACCGTAGCACCAGCGCGGTTCCGGACTGAAGAACATAGAACCGATCGGCCACAGCGGTCGGCAGAGATTTATCTTCTTGTGTAAAAATCGTGTATATAACGTTGCAAGGTCTATTTTCAAAAATGTTTCATCATCTTTATTTATGCTGAAAGAGTATCATATCCAGGCCCCTTTATGTTTTTAGTTTCTCGATTGGCTTTTTACACGTCATGTGACGTTACTTTAGGAACGTCATTTTTTTTTCTTTTTTTGTACCTGTGTTGATACAGTAGCGTATATTTCATGGGATTCATGTTTTTCCGTCCAAATGTCACAGATCCGAGTGTCAACGGCCCACGTCGTACCAGCAGTGACCGCCAGCTGTAGGGCATCGTTCGCGTTCTGACACTCCCGCTGAACAAACACGTCGCTCTGCGTCAGTCGCGAAGACTGTGTCGGGAGACACACGCGAGTCTCCAGAGAAAGTTATGTTTGGACAGTAGCGAAACGGCTAGAGCCGCTCCCTCTCCAGGGTCAGACAACTCTGGGAGTCACCTGCAGAGACCTTGAGTACGTGTTTAAACGGACATCCTGATGCTAAATGAGACCTCTTGTTCGTTCTTCTAACATATTTCTCGTTAGTTACTCCGTACTTCTCACATTTCGATAATCCTATGTCAATAACACGTTAATCTACATATACAAGTATACTCCACAAGCCACCTTACGGTGTGTGGTAGAGGATACTTTGTGTGCCTTCCACAGTTGTTGCAAACTCAGGTGGCGGAAATGGAAGGAGCTTTCCCCAGTTTGTAGGCGTGCTATATATCAATAGGTCAATGGTATATTAATTTCCTACCCAATATTCGACAGTGTAAGGCGTCGACAACGTACACCACACAGAACACGTGTATTGAAACTATAGCTAGATACTAAGAACTACGGTCCAGTCGAAGTGAAGGTACTCAACCGCTAGAACAGATCAAGGAACAAAGGGGGAGATTATGGTGAATCTTACCACATGGCTTGCACCGCTGGTTAGCAGTCGTAGCTCGAGGTACTTGCATTCACCGAGCTAACGAAACGTCGAGTCTGTCTCCACGAGGAGGAAGGTCCGCCGTTTGAAAAGTGGGTACCTTTTAAGACTGTCGCCATTAGATGTAATTTTCCACTCCTCTCTAAATGACGTCAGTCTAAGTCTGTCTCCTGATTTTAGTTCCTCATTATACAGAGGGGTCCAAAAAAATGTATCCACTGTTTAAAGGTCATTAACTTGCAAATTAATTGACAGACTTGTCTCATTTTTGGTGAAAGTGTAGCTTAAAGTCCAACTTAAAGATATCACTGTAGGTGTTCGAAATGGTCACCATTAACATCCACACACAAACGATGCCACCGAACTGCAGCACGAACTACTGACTGCAACGTGTTCAGTTGGATATTTGCACATGAATGTACGATGGATTCTCGAAGTTCATCCAATGTACTTGGCTTTTGTCGGTAAACGACGTCCTTTAGTGTTCCCCACACGTAAAAGTCCAGAGGAGTTAGGTCTGGGGAACGTGGTGGATACTCCACAGCACCTCTACGGCCTATCCATCTTCCTGGTAGATTTTCGTCGAGATACACCCTAACACGATTTTGGTAGTGGGCTGGGGCACCACCTTGTTGAAAGTAAACTCTTCCATCTCCATACAAGTCTCGGATGGCAGGTAAAACGCATGTCTGAAGCTTCTGAAGGTACACCTCACCGGTATCTGTGCCGTCAAAGAAGAACGGCCCAATCAAGCGGTGGTAAGACAACCCACACATTTACTCCTGGAAAATTCACGGCTTAGTCTACATAAACGTTCGGGTTTTCGGCGGCCCAGTAGATGCAATTGTGGTGATTTACTGTACCGTTTAGTTTGAACTGTGCCTCATCAGACCGTACAATCATCTCTGCAAACTCTTCATCGTTGCACACCATGTTAGTAAACCACTCGCAGTACTCCATTCTACGATCTGGGTCGTCCTCGTTCATTGCGTGTAGCAATCGTGGGATGTAGCATTTGGTTGCATGACATCAAAATTCGCCGAACATTTGAGCGACTCACTCCAGTTTCACGGGCACACTGTCTCACAGACTTCTGTCGCGAACGAGTGAACTGTTGTAACACACGACGGGAGTTAGTTGGACTTGTTACTGTTACAGATCATCCAGATCGTTGTTTGTGTACAGCTTTAACACAGACTTCAGCTTCAAATTTGTCTTGAATGCAACTAATCGTTAAACATGTCGGTAGCTCTGTTTGATACTCATATCGCTATTGCCGTTGAACCTCATTAATGTTTTCGTACTTAAAATACCACTTCACAACTGACTTCCTTTCATCGAATGTAAGCCTTGCGCCAGCTATGTTTACTCGAGTAACTAGGTGCAACTAAGAACAAAACACTGACTATCTGGCGACTGTCATCTGACAAAACAAAACAACGCAATACAACGCGTGTGCGGTGATTGCCGGAACTACAAACTATTACACTACCAAAGATGAGACAACTCCGTCAATTAGTTTGCCAGTTATGGACTTTTAAACAGTGGACCATCTGTATTAGGAATCATTATCAAAAAGTTTCTTTTATCTCGGAAATTTAGTTAGTGGTTTAAATCACCATTAAATTCCATGACAATCGAAACAAAATTGGCAGTAAAGTTGTTGAAAAACTGGTTTCTCAATCGTATAGGGCGGTATACATGCCGTATGTTTGGTTGCTTATTAATTTCTACTCTGCTTTTCCATTATTTGCGGCTCCGTCACGTGAAAAGGTTCGTTGTGTAACACAATGTCGCTGCCCCCTTCCCTGTTCCAGTCTCCAATGGTTCACGGGAAGATCTATTCTTGGTAAGGCTCTGTGCAACCTCGAATCTATCTCATTTTATTTTCATGGTCTATCCGTGAGTTACACATTGGGGGAAGCTATATATTGTTTGGCACAGACAGAAGTAGGCACTCGAAATTTTAACAGCAAATTACACAATGTTGTAGAACGTCTCTCAGGCATCGTCTGCCACTGAAATATGCTGAGCATCTCTTAGACCCTCTCGTGCTTACCCAATGAACCTGTATCGAAAAGCGCTGCTCCTCTTTGGATTTTCTCTGTTGCCTGTGTCAATACTATCTTAAGCGACCTGGGTGACTACGCCTCCTGAGGTTTCTCCCAATGAAGCTCAGTCTGGCATTTGCATATTTGCTTTCACAGTACACCCACTCACTCACACATGCACATACACGCACACATACGTACACTGATACATGTAAACATACGTACACCTAAACGTTGTCCCAGATATAAATTAAAACCAGTTTCAATTCCTCCTTTCCGATGCAAGCAAAACGGCTAATACACTCCCAACCATTTTTTAGGAGTCCATCTGCCCCACTACCATCTCGCAAGGTTTTTAGCCGAAAGGAACCGGTGCTCTATAATAGACCCGTTCCAATCTTCGGAGCATAAATGAAAAAAAGATTCGTTTAGTTTTGTTAAACTAAATACTTGGAACTGAACGTACATACGTGACCGTCAAGAAATGGATTCATAAAACCGGCTACTAAATGAAGCGAATATTATCGACGTCATTGGCCAAAAACCAGCGAATGCTATCGTAAATTGTGACATATATACTTACGTTTCCCTCATACTTAGACTGTTGCAACTTCCTAGAAACATGTTGGCGCGAGTTCTCGATAAGCCCCTACGTGCAATTTACACCGTTTATTCGAAATCGCATCCACATACCATGTGGATACGTGATCGTGAGACAGTTATGTCAAGTGCAGCTAACTCCAGGGAAACGTAAGCAACACCAAAGTCCATTAATGATGCAGCCGTTAGTATAACTCGTTTCAGTTTGGAGCCAGTCACATCAGTTAAAATTTGCCTGCTGTGACTTGAACAGTTGGTTATGGAAATTATATTCCAATATAAAGTGGCATAAGAACCTGCGAAACGTCGAGATGGTCATATGATAAAACGTTAAGTATGTATGAAGCTATATCTCTTGGTAATTCGGAGCGAACTCTTGAATTTTATCAGATGTTTCTTTTCGTGGAACTAAAATATTATGGCTATAGGAATAAAGAGTGTAACTGATCTTCCACATAACAGAACGCAGAGAGGTTAATTTAGAAATTATAAGTATCTTAAGACCGTTCGGAAGTAATTACTGTAGTGACAAAGGGGTACACCATACTGAGAACTGTTTGTGGTATACAGGCTGACTTGCGAAACGGGGAAATTACAAGAAAAATATTTGGAATTTTAGGAGTTAATAAGTAACAATCAAATTTACTGGAAAATATAAAACATATCGTAAACACAAAAGAAGGGATCTGGATTGGTCTGACAACAGCTGCAAGATTTCTGCTACCGTCTCGTTCCGGCGAGACTTTTGAACAGAGGCGAACATGGAGGAACCCAGCAGGCGGCGACCTCCATCGTGGTCAAAATGTCATAGATTTGCAATTTTTCGTGTATCGCCTCCATTGTTATACGCCGGTTTTCGGCCAACAGGTCCATTTCTCTTGCGATTCACGGCGGTTCGTCGAGAAATGGACTGCCACTTCGTTCTTCGTGATTGGGACCTGTTTAGCCACAATGAAATTGTCTCCGTCACCTGGTCACTTTGTCAAGTGATGGCACACTGTTTACGTACACTAGCATCGATTCAGAAAGGATTCTTGCAGCACTGTGCACCTTCAAAGGTAGAATATGAATTACCGCACAATTCTCCATTTTATCAATGAGCTGCATCATTTTGTTCAGCGTTTCTATTTTCATGCTACGGTACATTGAGGTATGGATCTGACAAGGAACCTCTTGAGTGCGAGGTCGCAAAAGGTTAATGATGTTTACGCCATTCGACGTCCCACATATTGCCTACCACGCAACTAAAATATTGGTTGCTAATGGCAACAGGGGGCGGCACTGGAGGCACCCAATGGTGAGTATAGCATAAGGCTACTAAGCCTAGTTGAACTGCTTAGGCAAAGAGTAATTCCCTATAGTGCTAGTGATGCTCATACGAAGCAGAGAAATGTCAAAGACAAACGAAGGAAACATTGCATTATATCTAAAAAACAGTTGCCGAAGTTGACATTTTGTCAGAAAGGTACCCAAGGGATTTCGCAGAGTCAGAATGAAATGCCAAATGAAATACTAGCGTTTCTGCAAGATGAGTCAGTGGAATGTGTGGTGTCGTATGTGCTTGACTGTGCGGACAATGTACATGAGTACAATGACGACGATTCGTGCTTAACAAGTGAAAGAAAGACTGAAACAGGTGTGGAGGCATGCAGTTCATCGTCCTTGTCTGCAGGGAGCCACGAATTTCGACTCCAGATAAACGAAGTAAAGGACAATCATTATCCAAGTAACGGGTACTAAAAATAATTACTTTTATGGAAGACTATCCGCAGCATTATGAACAGATTTAGTGTAAGTCCGCAGCAATATAGCCGTGTAGTGCATAAGAAAAACTACGGGTATTCAAGAAAGGACAAGGCGAACTTGTTACAAAAACTCGATACAATTTGCAGGATGTGCATGATGGTCGTCTAATACGTTATGCACATCAAACTGCGCGCTACATGTATTACAGCGATTTAAATGGAAGCAGTGCATAGTTGCGTAACATCAAACACTTCGACAGAATTGGAAGACGTAAGGTTACGAAATTCTAAACAAAGTGTCACTTGACGATGCACAGCAGACGGCGGAATCGGCCCGAAAATTTGTAGGTGAGATAAAATACTTATTCCATCGTTCAGTAAGGAATTTTTCAACTCAGACCAGTTGCAATTTGAAGAGGAAATGCATATGAAAGGAATCTTGGAAATTAGATGTACCAAAAGAGTTGTATCAACATCACCTAATATCAATGCATTAACATATTCGTTGTAAGACGTGTGTATTTCTATTCTCTTTGTCAAATCACAATTAACCCGTGCATGCAGCATAGTTCACCAAAATAAACGTAGTTTTAATTATACTATAAGTATTGAATATGGAGAAATGTGGATAAATGCTTCACAGGTCATGCCGAGAGCTGACGCGACATTCCAGATGCAGAGAGATGTTGAAGTCATGCCGTGCGCTGACGATTATTAACCATGAATATTTCGTTATAGGTAATACAGAGAGATATTGAAGTCATGCCGTGCGCTGATGATTATTAACAATGAATGTTTTATTATAGGCTATGCAGAGAGATGGCACGAGGTACAAAGGAGAGAGGAGAATGAAGATGTTAGTACGTAAGGAATATAATTTACTAATGGTTTATTTTGATAACAGGTGACACAGCGCAGTGCAGCACTACGGCTGGAGAAACCACATTAAATTGCTTACTATATGTACTTTGCTATCGAAAATTTTTTTTCTGCATTGAACATGATATATTTTACATCAGATACAAACATAGGAAAAACAGATCACACCAAACGTCAGCATGTCGATTCGTACTCTACGTAAAATACAAATGTTTTCTCTTAAATAACAATGACGATGTGTGCTACACAACTCAAACATAATATATAGTCGACTGACAATATGACTCGTAACTGCTGACCACATTACCGAATATACTGAAGTCACAGAAAGTGACATAGTTTGTCAAAATGTACTTTCATATTTCAAAAACTGTGAATTCACAATCTGTGAAGTAATATAACCGTGTCTTTACGTAATTATTTATATGACCACCAGATTATGATTTATTTAGAGTCACAGAAAGTAACATAGTTTGTATAAAGGTACTTGTCTATTTTATTTAAAATGTTGATGCCTAAATGTACTACTAAATGTATTGTAGGCCGAATTCACTACGGATGGAAAATGTGTTTTTTATGTAATTGTTTAAAATTATAAACTTTTTCTACTGTCACACAAGGTGACATATTTTGTCATTTTAAACGTAAAATAAATAATTTTTGTGAGCACAGAGGAAAGAGATGATGTAAAATTTGGTAATAACGGTATCAACCATATCCGTTAACCATTTGACAGAATGATTATGGAGCACAAACAAAGTGAACAGTGACCCACGTTACTTCAATCTACGATGTTTTCTATGAGGTGTCGGCATACCAAGATGTACACCACAGTCATGATGTGCGAGGATAGGCGCTTGCATACCAAGATGCACACCATCACTACTAATGGACAATTAGAGTTGGAACTTGTACCTGATGTAGCTGCGGCAACTCAGGCAATTCGATGGTTAACTTAGTGTTTGGTTACACTAAAACTATGGATCAAAGAGACGACGGAATCACATGGCGAAACCTGGTGTTGTGCTACGTGAGGGAAAGAATCGGACTTTTGAGTGCATTCACAGACAGTTGCCAGTGCTTGGACCATGCTATCCAATTCCTTTTTTTTCCCTTCCTTGAATATGGTACTAATAGATGACAAATTTATAATGAAACATAAACTGTGTTCTAATTTTTGCCATCCATTACTATTAGAAATATAAATAACTTTTACTACCTGATGTACACTTCCAACTTACTGACTCATATTATTTGTATATTTTGATGTATACTCTTTTGAATATTCTCTTTGTTAGACTTAGGAAAACAACATCTTATGACAGTATATGTATGTGCTTTGTTGAAAGAAATATTCTATCATTAACTTACTTATTAACACATACTTCTATTATCAAATTTTCTCCTTACGTCAAGTCCAAATGACTTAACGACGTACGAAAATTTTAAGGAAACCAAGTGGAGGGTTACGTATGACGTGTATATTTCTATTGTTTATTGTCAAATCACAATTTATGAAAGATGTTTATATTTTATTTATAGGATTAAGTAGGAATAATTAACATATGTTATGTTGTAAATAATTGTTGTAGCAGAGAATGTGTGCACCAAAGTATTGTTGATAAGAGAGACCCAAGTCAGAGGTATCGATAGTGAAAGACTAACACTACCAACTAGGAGGTGAGATAACATAGAATCTGTCCCTCTAGTTTTTGACAAGAGAGAGAGCAGGATTCCAAGCAGAGTTTAAACAAAAACCACCATCTTGGTTCACAAAGTTTATCGTTAAATCTCAACAGTTTACTTAATAACACTGTACCAATAGCTGGGCGTGCATGCCAATAGCTCTGTATTGTTATATAACATAGAGTGGCCAATACCCTAACAATTTTCGGCAGTAGCTCATCTACTTGGCTGCTGTAATCGTGTGTGCCTTTTATGCTCAGTACATCGGTCCTCCACGGTGCTGATAGTCTGACCAATGTATACGAAGCCACAGCTACAAGGAATGCGGTATACACCTGCCTTACGCAAACCAAGATCATCCTTAACAGAACTCGAAAGCGTTCTAATTTTAGATGGAGGTCGGAAAACACATTTCACATCTTAATTACGTAAAATACGATCGATCGTGTTGTAAGTGCTTCCTGCGTAAGGCAAAATGGCAGTAGACTTAGGTGTCGACTGAGTTTTATCATCAGTCACCTGATGCACAGTTGGTCGATAGCTCGACACACGTTCAATCTGTCTTTCACTATAACCATTCTGACGAAATGTAGCTTGAAGATGGGCCAGCTCAGCTGGAAAAGTCTGTGTCAGAAATGACGTGTGCCCTGTGTACCAAGGTACGAAGTACCCCTTCACGCTGGGCCGGACGGTGACAACTATCAGCCTGTAATTACAAGTCAGTGTGAGTACGTTTCCGGTAAAGTGGACGTCCCAGTGATCCATCATCCATCATATCAGGAACTCAGCTGATGTCTTACGTCGTTTGGGGGGTGCGCAGCCGGCCGGAGTGGCCGAGCGGTTCTAGACGCTGCAGTCCGGAACCGCGCGACCGCTATGGTCGCAGGTTCGAATCCTGCCCCGGGAATGGATGTGTGTGATGTCCTTATGTTAGTTAGGTTTAAGTAGTTCTAAGTTCTAAGGGACTGATGTCCACAGCAGTTAAGTCCCATAGTGCTCAGAGCCATTTGAACCATTTTGAAGCTGATGGATCATTGGGACATGCAGTTTACAGGAAACGTACTCACACTGACTTGTATTAAGAAGCTGATAGTTGTCACCATCCGACTCAGCGTGAAGGGGTACTTCGTACCTTAGTTCATTTTGTCAGGATGGTTATAGTGAAAGACAGACTGAACGTGTGTTGTGCTATCAATTAACTGTGCATCGGGTGACTGATGATAATTCTTAGTCGAAACGTAAGTCTACTGCCTTTTGCCTTACGCAGGAAGCACTTCCAACAAGATCGGTCGTATTTTACGTACATACGATGTGAAACTTGTTTTCCGATCTGCAACTAAAATTAGAGCGCTTTTGGGTTCTTTTAAGGATGATCTTGTTTTGCGTAAGGCGGGTGTACATTGCATTCCTTGTAGCCGTGGCATGGCATACATTGGTCGGATCATCAGAGCCGTGGAGGACCGATGTACTGAGCATAAAAGGCAAACACGATTACAGCAGCCAAGTAGATGTGCTATCGCCGAACATTGTTTGGACACTGATCACCCTATGTTGTATAACAATATCGAAATATTGGCGTACACGTCCAGCTATTGGTACAGTGTTATTAAGGAAGCTGTTGAGATTAAATTAGCGAGCAACCTTGTAAACAGGGATGGAGGTTTTTGTTTAAACTCTGCTTGGACACCTGCTCTCTCCCGTGTCAAAAAACAGAGGGAAAATGTTACCTCACTTGAAACTTCCTGGCAGATTAAAACTGTGTGCCCGACCGAGACTCGAACTCGGGACCTTTGCCTTTCGCGGGCAAGTGCTCTACCGTCTGAGCTACCGAAGTACGACTCGCGCCCGGTACTCACAGCTTTACTTCTGCCAGTACCTCGTCTCCTACCTTCCAAACTTTACAGGAGCTCTCCTGCGAACCTTGCAGAACTAGCACTCCTGAAAGAAAGGATATTGCGGAGACATGGCTTAGCCACAGCCTGGGGGATGTTTCCAGAATGGGATTTTCACTCTGCAGCGGAGCGTGCGCTGATATGAAACTTCCTGGCAGATTAAAACTGTGTGCCCGACCGAGACTCGAACTCGGGACCTTTGCCTTTCGCGGGCAAGTGCTCTACCGTCTGAGCTACCGAACCACGACTCACGCCCGGTACTCACAGCTTTACTTCTGCCAGTACCTCGTCTCCTACCTTCCAAACTTTACAGAAACTCTCCTGCGAACCTTGCAGAACTTGCAGGTACTGACAGAAGTAAAGCTGTGAGTACCGGGCGTGAGTCGTGCTTCGGTAGCTCAGACGGTAGAGCACTTGCCCGCGAAAGGCAAAGGTCCCGAGTTCGAGTCTCGGTCGGGCACACAGTTTTAATCTGCCAGGAAGTTTCATATCAGCGCACACTCCGCTGCAGAGTGAAAATCTCATTCTGGTTACCTCACTTGCTAGTTCGTAGCCTATCACTATCGATACCTCTGACTTGGGTCATCTTTGGTGGCACTAGTGTTCAGTGTGTGTGTGTTATCTTTCTTGGATCACTCCAAGAACCGAGATTTTGAATTTGTTTGTAATCGCCTGCCCGTTGCAGTTTGTGCATTGAAAATGGCTGATGTGTACTCCCGCCGAAATATCGGCGATCGCTGTAAATTTTACGTGGCTGAATTCCCATAAGTTGTTTGCAAATTGTATACGCCAGGAGAAACTCAGGTCCAACAATGTCTAAGATGTCCATTTTGTGAAGAGTCATACATACATCCCATAGAAGGTTGATCTCCGCACCTCTCGGACACTCATTATTTGTCGCCCTGCTGATGCACATATCGACCGGAACCGCGCCGCTGCTACGGTCGCAGGTTCGAATCCTGCCTCGGGCATGGGGTGTGTGTGAAGTTAGGTTTAAGTAGTTTAGGGGACTAATAACCTCAGATGTTACGTCCCGCAGTGCTTAGAGCCAATTGAACCATTATTTTGATGCACATATTGAGCGCTAAAATTTATCCCGACTCTAAACATTTTAAAATGAACCCTACTGAAACTTGAAACTGCGATATCGCACTCGATATGTACGATTGCCGCAGGTATGTACCTGCGAGTAAACAATAAATTGGTTCCTAACTTTAATTTTTCGAGGTGATGGTGCTTGCACGTCACATGTTTCGTGTTCCTACCTCAGGTTTGCGCGATCTCTTTTAAACATTAAATGTTAAAATATTTTTCATGTTTTCGTGCGCGAGCTTGGATTACCATTACCCCGCAGTAAAAAAGCACAAGATATGTTATTATTGAAATGAGAAAATGAGGAGAAAGGAAACCGCCAACGTAAAGAGTACGGTACGGTACGCGTCTTATTATTGTTATGAGCGTAATTGGGACCGCCTTGTAGATTTCGTAGCAGATCCAGAACGCATTGATCTGACAGCGTCTGTCAAACCCGGTCTTTATTTGGATAATTGGGCGGGTGCTATTTTGCCGCTTTTAGCGGAATCCCCCGCGGCCCTGAAACCGGCTAATTGAAACAATACACGCCGCCGTATTACGATTTGGGGCATAATTGCCGAATAAATAAACGGGCCGTAATGGCTGGGAAACCGGTCGGTGGCGCGTTGTCAGAGGCCGTCGCTCCGCTTTTTGTATTTATTCGCCAGAGAGACAACGCTTGACGTATGTGCGGGCCCGGCTGGCTGAATGCGCTCGCGAAATCGCTGTCGGCGCAGGCTTTACGACGGCGCGCGCACAGCGGGCGCACACAGATGCTATCTGCGCGGGTTGCGCAATCGCTGCCTGCCGGCACCAGAGGGGGCAGCGGACAGGTGCAACGAGGCAGCTTTCCTCAGCCTTCTACAGCTGCTGGTACGCCCATTGAAGCAAGTACAAACGCCATGCATTTATCAGGTCTTCAGCATAAATTTGTTCCCGACACACCTGCAATGTTTTGCACGTCTTTCGTGCGCTCTTCCGCATCGGCCTCATGGTCTTTTATTTTTCCATTACGCCACCAATCTTTATATACGAACCAAACACAAGAGTCACAACGTACTACCCACAGGAGATCAATATCGTCAGCGTGTGTCTGTTGTCAACTACTGAAGGATATTCTACGCTCAAGCATTATGACGTTCATGGAGGAAAGCAAGGGTATGTGGTATACTCAGAACGGACGTCGGAACAATAGTACATCACAGGCCATTAAAATTGCTACACCAGAAAGAAATGCAGATGATAAACGGGTATTCATTGCACAAACTTATTATACTAGAGTTGACATGTGATTCCTGTGGTGTCACCGCCAGACACCACACTTGCTAGGTGGTAGCCTTTAAATTGGCCGCGGTCCATTAGTATACGCCGGACCCGCGTGTCGCCACTGTCAGTGATAGCAGACCGAGCGCCACCATACGGCAGGTCTAGAGAGACTTACTAGCACTCGCCCCAGTTCTACAGCCGACGTTCATAGCAATGGTTCACTGACAACTACGCTCTCATTTGCCGAGACGATAGTTAGCATAGCCTTCAGCTACATTTGCTACGACCTAGCAAGGCGCCGTATTCAATTGATATTTATTATGTGAAGCATGTATCATCAAGAGCGATGTTCTACAATTGTGGATAAAAGTTAAGTATTATATCAACTACGTACTTTATTTGCAATTCTCAAGATATTGTCCTGTTCCAGACCTCACGCCAGTCAGCGTGTAATTAAACACGTGCATTTCGGCCTCCTCCAGAAAAACAGTGTTGGCTTTTCTGCCAACACTACAATTACATTTTCACGCAATTTGGGTGCATAGATCCTGAGAAATCAGTACCCAGAACAGCCACCTCCGGCCGTAATAACGGCCTCGATACGCCTGGGCATTGAGTCAGACAGAGCTTGAATGGAATGTACAGGTACAGCTGCCGATGCAGCTTCAACACGATACCGCAGTTCATCAAGAGTAGTGGCTGGCGTATTGTGACGAGCCAGTTGCTCGGCAACCATTGACCAGACGTTTTTAATTGGTCAGAGATCTGTAGAATGTAATGGCCAGGGCAGCAGTCCAACATTTTCTGTATCCAGAAAGGCCCGTACAAGATCTGCAATATGCGGTAGTGCTGAAATGTCGGGTTTCGCAGGGATCGAATGAAGGGTAGACCCACAGGTCCTAACACGTCCACTGTTCAAAGTGCCGTCAATGCGAACAAGAGGTGACCGAGACGTGTAACCAGTGGCACCCCATACCATTACGCCGGGTGATACGCCAGTATGGCGATGACGAATAGATGCTTCCAACGTGCGTTTACCGCAATGTCGACAAACACGGATGCGACCATCATGATGCTGTAAACAGAACCTGGATTCATTCGAAAAAATGACGTTTTGCCATTCGTGCAACCAGGTTCGTCGTTGAGTACACCATTACAGGCGCTCCTGTCTGTGACGCAGCGTCAAGCGTAACCGCAGCCACGGTCTCCGAGCTGATAGTCCATGCTGCTGCAAACGTCGTCGAATTGTTCGTGCAGATGGTTGTTGTCTTGCAAACGTCCCCATCTGTTGACTCAGAGATCGCGGCGTGGCCGGACGATCCGTTACAGCCATGCGGATAAGATGCCTGTCATCTCGACTGCTAGTGATACGAGGCCGTTTGGATCCAACACGGCGTTCCGTATTCCACTCCTGAACCCACCGATTCCATATGCTGCTAACAGTCATTGGATCTCGACCAACGCGAGCAGCAATGTCGCGATACGATAAACCGCAATCGCGATAGGCTACAATCCGATCTTTATCAAAGTTGGAAACGTGATGGTACGTATTTCTCCTCCTTACACGAGGCATCACAACAACTTTTCACCAGGCAACGCCGGTCAACTGCTGTTTGTGTATGAGAAATCGATTGGAAACTTGCCTCATGTCAGCACGTTGTAGGTGTCGCCACCGGCGCCATCCTTGTATGAATGCTCTGCAAAGCTAATCATTTGCATATCACATCATCTTCTTTCCGTCGGTTAAATTTCGCGTCTGTAGCACGTCATCTTCGTGGTGTAGCAAATTTAATGGCCATTAGTGTAGATGCAGGAGTTTCTAGATTTCCAAAAAGGTTTCTATTTTTTACTAAACAGTACACGATCATGCAGCATATATTCCTTGATATGTGATTCGATCGAGAAATCTATATCTGTTACTAAGTGACTTCCTGAAACTCGGAACCTAATACCAGTCAATGGTTGTCAATCTAACAGTTTCCAAGGACAAAATAGTAATTTTCAAAATGTCGCGTGATTATTATCCAATTTAAATGCCTCCATAATCTACTGGACAGGGGATGTAACCTTATGTTAAAAGTTTAACTCAATAAGACAAATATTACAGTTATAGATTGTGTGTATGCCTTGAGGTAGGTCGAGCGAGGTGGCGCAGTGGCTAGCACACTGATTCGCATTCGGGAGGACGACGGTTCAATCCCGCGTCCGGCCATCCTGATTTAGGTTTTCCGTGATTTCCCTAAATCGCTCCAGGCAAATGCCAGGATGGTTCCTTTGAAAGGGCACGGCCGACTTCCTTCCCCGTCCTTCCCTAATCCGAAGAGACCGATGACCTCGCTGTCTGGTATCCTCCCCCAAACAACACCAACCAACCCTCTTGAGGTAGGGTAACTGAAAGCGCGCAAACACCCGGAATTTATTCGTGCACTATTTGAGAATGAGACCGCTTAATTACTTCCAACAAACTTCAAACATAATTGAATATTTTGCGAAACTTCCTATTGCTAACGTATCTCGCTGTTACCTCCCACAAAATGAGGAAGGGAAATACGTTTGTTGCTTACTATGTTTTCTCTCCTCATGTAGTAAAACTTCAGAGTCAGACAGTGTGGTGTTTCTACCACTTTTTCATCCACATTACATTTTTATTTTACTTCTGCTTGCTATCAGTCGGACGAGGACTTCAGTAGCAGCAAGATAGGGAGAGAGTACCGTGAAACGATTTGTGCGGCAGATGGTTTCAGAGCGTCGGAACGCGCCTGCTATGGGTGGCTGTATCGTGTTGGAGTACCTACCGTATGATAGACAGCCGGGATTCACATATGGTACTGAGCGTGGCGCGAAGCAGTTCAACGTTGTTAGTTAATATTTATTGTTTGAACACTGCCATGCTCCTCCAGCCATACCGTCATAAAGTCATTAACTAAAGTGAAAGCGTAAGTGAGATGAACATTTTAACGTTGTCGTTACTGGTGGAAGACGATGGACCAATCAGAAGCGCGCACTGAGTAGGCAGACACCGAACTTACTGTTACTCACTGCGAGTCTTCGAGGTACGAGAGAGGCAACATGCGTGGGGACGTCGAGTGGAATACGAGGCCGACAATGAATCGTCGCAGTTAACAGTGCCTCGGATATCGCTTTTGTGTAACAGCGTCACTAGAAGCTTTATATCAGGTATGAACAAATGCAACTCGTGCTTTGGGCGGTGTGATGTAACGAGTCATCGAAAACCATTTGTCGTGTTGAATAGTACCTTGGTGAACGGTCGTGTGAAATTTTGAACAGCCTGTATTGCTGTGAATCGTTAGACTTAGCAATGTCGCGGTGCTCTGAACGTAGTTAGATTTCTCGGAATTTTATTTCATGAATGAACATAATCAAGCTTTTACTTACGTTTCTTGATTACCGCTGAACGTTAATGAACAAAAATCAAGAAGCATCCAGAGTTTTGATAGCTTTATTTCGTAGCACTGGATTTTCTCCCTCAATGACACTTCAATTTAGCGCAATCCGTTGTTTCCACGTCGAATTCTGCGCCTGTATGGAGAAGAAACCAATCGGGACGAGATCCACGAGTCAAATTTAGAAAAAGCGAGGTAAACAAACCAAAACCAGTGATTCTAGAAAAGTGAAAAGACATACGCCCATGAACTGTAGTACTGATAAAACCTGGCATATTTGCAAGATGGGTAGGACATTTTATGAAACCCATTGTGTAACAGATAGGTAGGTGTCGCCACTCTCCAGATTTTTATTTATGGAAACATTAGATCATGACGTTTTAATTTGTTCCCTCTTTACTATCGCCTGTGTTCGCAACACTGTTTCACAAGTATCCACATGTACAACAGAGTGAACATGCAAAATTGTATCTTTGTACGACACATATAATTCAGGGGCTATGAATTCGTAGGCATAAAGATGCGCGAAAAACTGGCTTCTGCTTAAAATGGCTTGCAGTAAAACTTCATCAGGCATGATGTTTTAATTTATTACTTCTTCACTACAAACTCTGATCGCAACACACTTTGCACACAGTATCTGCATATATCTCTGAGTGTACCTGGAAAATTACATTATCGTAGAAAAAATAGTTCGTATTACACTGAGATACGTGAAAAACTTGCTTCTGCTTAAAATGGAGCGCAAATTGCCCAGGCTACATTCATTCAGTGTTTCAAATGAGAGCACTTAGTGACTTCCAACAAATATCAAGCATCCTCATCCATAATTTCAAACTTTTCTTTAAACTTTTTCTCGCTTATCTCATTTGTAAAGTAATCAGATATTTGAAGCTGTATTATAAATGAGAGTTCGATCCTTTACAGAATACAGTGTTTTCCGATATTATACTAATGGAACCCAACATGCTTTGCTGGACGATCGATGTCCTACAAAAACTTAACTACATCAGGCTTGCTCCAGGGAAGCGCAAGAAAATCTTTATGTGTTCCTATTACCAAGAGCTGACAAGTGCAAGAGTTATCACACAATCAGCTTAACAGCTCATGCATCGAAGCTGCTTACAAGAATAATATACATAAGAATGGAATAGAAAATTGAGAATGCGCTAGGTGACGATCAGTTTGGCTTTAGGAAAAGTAAAGGGACGAGAGAGGCAATTCTGACATTACGGCTAATAATGGAAGCAAGGCTAAAGAAAAATCAAGACACTTTCATAGGATTTGTCGACCCGGAAAAAGCGTTCGACAATATAAAATGGTGCAAGCTGTTCGAGATTCTGAAAAAAGTAGGGGTACGCTATAGGGAGAGACGGGTCATATACAATATGTACAACAACCAAGAGGGCATAATAAGAGTGGACGATCAAGAACGAAGTGCTCGTATTAAGAAGGGTGTAAGACAAGGCTGTAGCCTTTCGCCCCTACTCTTCAATCTGTAATAAAAGAAAGGTTCAGGAGTGGAATTAAAATACAAGGTGAAAGGATATCAATGATAAGATTCGCTGATGACATTGCTATCCTGAGTGAAAGTGAAGAAGAATTAAATGATCTGCTGAACGGAATGAACAGTGTAATGAGTACACAGTATGGTTTGAGAGTAAATCGGAGAAAGACGAAGGTAATGAGAAGTAGTAGAAATGAGAACAGCGAGAAACTTAACATCAGGATTGATGGTCACGAAGTCAATGAAGTTAAGGAATTCTGCTACCTAGGCAGTAAAATAACCAGTGATGGACGGAGCAAGGAGGACATCAAACGCAGACTCGCTATGGCAAAAAAGACACTTCTGGCCAAGAGAAGTCTACTAATATCAAATACCGGCCTTAATTTGAGGAAGAGATTTCTGAGGATGTACGTCTGGAGTACAGCATTGTATGGTAGTGAAACATGGACTGTGGGAAAACCGGAACAGAAGAGAATCGAAGCATTTGAGATGTGGTGCTATAGACGAATGTTGAAAATTAGGTGGACTGATAAGGTAAGGAATGAGGAAGTTCTACGCCGAATCGGAGAGGAAATGAATATGTGGAAAACACTGATAAGGAGAAGGGACAGGATGATACGACAACTGCTAAGACACGAGGGAATGACTTCCATGGTACTAGAGGGAGCTGTAGAGGGCAAAAACTGTAGAGGAAGACAGAGACTGGAATACGTCAAGCAAAGAATTGAGGACGTAGGTTGCATGTGCTACTCTGAGATGAAGAGGTTAGCACAGGAAAGGAATTCGTGGCGGGCCGCATCAAACCAGTCAGTAGACTGATGACAAAAAAAAAAAAAAAATTACCTATATCTTCCTTAGTCCTCATCTTTTCCCGTTACTCGAGGCACTTACTAAATTATGCAGCGCCTGTGCAATGTCCCGCTGGTAGGTATCTTCATTACTAAGGTTTACCCCCTCCATATCATTTAAACATTCTGTCGTGACGCAAGACGGGAGCGCAGTCGTATGTTAAGTTGAAATTAAAAATAAACTGGCCTCTGCTGCTAGAGTGGTCTTCAATTTCTTTTTCACATCATCGATTTCGTGCCTGCCAGTCCCATGTTCAGATGTCCTTGTTGTATACATTCAACTAATCGAAGTCTAGGTATGATTTTCACGGGATCACAGCTTTCTGTCATCACCGACCAGCAAGACGTGGAAAAATATGTGTCTACAGCTCCACACGACAAATGGCCCACAGTCGTCGCCAGCAGATAGGCAAGAATTAGCAAAAAAGTTTAACGTGAATGCATACAGATACTAAACTAGCTGGTATGCGTTGCGGCCACTCTGTTCACCTGAAAGCATGCGTTTGAGTTCTTATGAAGAGCGTCTTTCTAAATCACAGACCTAACCCAGTTCTGAGGTCTGTGTCCTGTGAATAGCCATGATTTTATTCCGCCACTGCGCACTGAACTGTATGGCTAAAATTCGATTAATGTAGATGATTCACTTGTTGGACGACGATATCTTGCGGCACATGCGGTATGAATCCTCATATCGCCTTCGTGTGTCCCACTATGGAGCGAGATTGTTAAGATACTGGACTCATACTTGCGACAGCATGGGTTCAAAGCTCCAATTACTGTCTCTTTGAAAACTCTATGGACTACTTTCTTCGACGCACATAAGAGAAATGAGCTGTTCATGGAAACCCAATGATAAATGCCATAATAAGAGTTTGGAGATACAGAGGATTAAAGTCTGCAACCGATCAATTTGCAACCGATCTACAAATCTGATTAATTTTATTCTGACATTCATTGTGTTCTGGATGCCTTTTAAAGTCTATATTTTTCCATACGGACATAAATAACAAGAAACAGTCTATAATACGTAAAATATACAAAAATAAACACGTTACTGCAGTGGAGATACCATTACGTTATCCAGATCACAAGCTTTGACAACAAAGCATAATGATAATCGTATGATAATATTTACACAGCGTTACTAGAAAACTTAACTGTATAGCTCATTGCTTGAAAGTACTTAATCACTCTTCACTCTCATCATGTCTAGTGTCCAGAGGTGTTGGATTCAGTGACAAGGAAAATTCCGTGATGAGCAGGGGGGTCTGATCTAAGAGAGACAGAGCGTCATCAACTTTCTTCTTTACGGTGAGTCTGGGTCCATCGTATTTTAATCAAAGAGTAAGAACTGGGTTTTGCCTCCCACGATTCCTAAAACTTTCTTTGCACCAGATGTCATAACATGTCTCACGGATGGGCGACGATGATGGATATTCAAAAGAAACCTTCCACTTGCTTACATCCCACCAAGTGCATTTTGAACACCAAAGTCTCCGATTTCCCAGATGTTTTCAACGTTTGCCTCACACAGCTTTCACCAAATTTCTTAAAACATTTAAGAAGACAGTTGCTGTTAGGTTCTACGGCCTTTTCATCCACTGCTTTTCTAGATCAAAAAGCACATTCTTCGACCGCATGGCACCTCTTTTGTTTAAACTTCATGTCGTGAGGCGCATATCAGCCTTTTTCGAGACATCTTCGCCTGTTCTTTGCTCCAGTGTGGCAGGTATCTGGGACAGTGATAGACTGCTCGATGTGAAGGATAATTCGAACTCCACTGGTCACCCGAATAACAACATAGATTATTATTATTATAATTACCATTATTATTTTTTTTATTATTTGTTCTACAGATATAAATGAAGAAATATGCGTAAACAAGCCATCAAGTCTTCAACGGGAGCCATACAACAATAACCTCATATTTCAAGCATTTTGGAATATAGTGATGTTGTGTGTGCAGTTACCATTATGTTCGTGAAACATTCTAAGAGCAACATATTTGCAGTTTCACACATCTCTGAGTCTTCTCAGTCACGCGGAATGCACTCAGGATCTGCATCGGAGATATCAGGATCACTGAGAACATCTTCATTTTCTTGTAACTCGAAAAATGTGGCTATGCTGTCGTAAAACGTACGCAGGTCCCTCTTAGTGCCAGAATTTCACCTGTCGCTTGCCAATATATTCCCGCGGCAGGCAGCCACTGGTGTTTACCATAAAGCATCGACCTGACATCAGTTGACTAAAATTAAATTTTTTTCCGGGGGTATTAGAATCTGCTGCTCTTAGGTAGTGTCGATTATCCTTTAACTCAATATATACGGCAGTGGCACCAACCAATGTGTTCCCGGGCCACTCAAATATTGCTACGACTCTGTGAAACTATGTCGGAGGGATGTTAATCTATAATCATTCGCTGGCCGTTGTGGCCGTGCGGTTCTAGGCGCTTCAGTCCGGAACCGCCTGACTGCTACGGTCGCAAGTTCGAATCCTGCCTCGGGCATGGATGTGTGTGATGTCCGTAGGTTAGTTAGGTTTAAGTAGTTCTAAGTTCTAGGGGGCTGATGACCTCAGATGTTAAGTCCCATAGTGCTCAGAGCCATTTGAACCTTTTTTTTTTTTTTTTTTTTTGTAATCATTCTTCGTCCTTCGTTCAGCTGCAAATGGCTGCCTTGCACACTCACGGGCCAGTAAATAAATTTAATCTCTAGAACAAACTGGAGTTGGTTAGATCTATGATGTAATTCACCTCAAAAATATCTAGTTTGATGAAATCCGTTCATCGACTTCGAATATGTGCAATAGCAACAGCTGCAGCTGCAATGTTACTAGCCTACAGAATGTAGTCGGAGATTTATTTTCTGTGAAGCTTTGTTAACTAAAGTAAACTCCTCCCGAACAGGCCATGAAGGCTCAACTTTACCGCCCGTCCGCCGTGTCCTCCTCAGCCCACACCCCAAGCGTCACTTAGACACTGGACTCACATTCTGGAGGACGACGGTTCAATCCCGCGTCCGGCCATCCTGATTTAGGTTTTCCGTGATTTCCCTAAATCACTTCAGGCAAATGCCGGGATGGTTCCTTTGAAAGGGCACGGCCGACTTCCTTCCCCATCCTTCCCTAATCCGATGAGACCGATGACCTCGCTGTCTGGTCGCCTTCCCCAAAACCAACCAACCAACCCAAGCGTCACTGCATGCGGATATGGAGGTCATGTGGTCATCACACCGCTCTCCCGGAGACGTATGTCAGTTTACGAGACCGAAGCCGCTACTTCTCAGTCAAGATGCTCTTCACAAGGGCTGAGTGCACCTCGCTTGTCAGCAGCGCTCTGCAGACCGGATGGTCACCCATCCAAGTGCTAGCCCAGCCCGACAGCGCTTAACTTCGGTGATCTGACGGGAACCGGTGTTACCACTGCGGCAAGGCCGTTGGCATCAAGCTCAATAGTGGAGTGGAATTTAGCAGACATCTCTAAGGCAAAGTAAATGTAAACGGAAATGTAGAAAAATGTAAGGTAAGGCGGACGAGTAGGAAAAACAATCCGACAATGTTTCAATACAGCATTATTAGTGCCCTGATTGTCACAATCACGCCATTTAAATACCTGGGCGTAACGGTGAAGAGCAGTGTGAAGTGGAACGAGCACGTGAAGACTGTGGTGGGCAAGGCAAATGGTCGACGTCGGTTTATTGGAAGAATATTGATAAACTGTGGTTCACGTGTAAGGGAGAATGTTTTGAATCCACACCCGGTCGGATTAAAAATGAAGACACAAAAGCAATTCAATGACGGACTGCTAGATTTGTTACCGGTAGGATCAAACCATACGCAAGTGTTACGGAGATGCTCCGGGAACTCAAATGGGAACCGCCGGAGGGAGGGCAGCGTTCTATTCGAGGAACCTGTAACACCATAACTTAGACACGACATAGCTTTTGTTGATTCATTTAGCTATCTGTTTTGTTCAACATCCCATCGTTGAACTTCTGTAATTAGTGTACGATTAATTCAGTACTGTAATGAAGTAATCTGTAATGAAATAATCTGTAATATGCACAATATGAGCAAATGATATGTCTTGTCTTTCTCACATAATCTCTTTGGTTATCTTTGAGGTTGAATAATTTTGTTTAAATAATTTTTTTGTAGAAATGTCAATATGTGCAAAGGTTCTGTTTTATTTAATATGCTTGGTTGCTGTTATGTAAACTGTAGACCTTCACTTAGGGTTATTAGTTATTTTGTGTGTAAAAGGTGTTGTGGTTCCCCTCGGGAACGGAAGAATGTAGCGCGCGCAAAATGTGGGCATGGATAGAAAGGTGGAACCAAGAATCAGTCAGATACGAGCTGCCAAACTGTCAACTGCTCATGTAAAAGCAGTGTATTGTGCTGGTGCCGAGAGAGGCTTTTCATGCCTCTTCCCAATGCCTCGGATGGGCAGATAAAGAGCTGGAACTATTCTGGAATTGGTATCTGTCATCGCCGCCAAGAAATAACAGGGTCCAGCAATTCGACTTGCAAATCCACCTATCAACATGCACTTGCCACCATATTGCGCAATCACTGTAATGGAACAGAAGAACTATAGTAATGTACAGTGAAGGATCAGTTCATTGGATGTTATGGTGTATTCAAATATAAGGTAACTTATAACTGAATTCATGTAGCTACCTTGATTTTTTCCTTATCGCAACACCTCTCAAGTTTCTCTCCATTTGAACTATGATTGCCGAGTGTCCTTTTTGTGGAAAAAATGAAAGTCTCAAAGCCAAACAGTTAATTAAATAAGGTTGTTTGATTTTTGGTAAGAAGGGAGTTTCAGATTTACAGTGGATTTGGTAAACTTGTGGGAGGTAGTAAATGTAGCTTTGTGAAAGCCTCCCAGGGATTGAAACAGTCCAGTTTATAGCTTTGTGGTCTTTCAAAGTTGCCTATTTAATCATTGACTTTGGTAATAACGACAGGTAAATAACCATCTTGGAGTTAGTTCCAAAAGTAAATATTACCAAAGTTTGGCTTGAAATGTTTTTCTTAGTAAACAAATTGCTCTTACTTTTAGAGATTAAAAGTTCTTAAAACTGGAGCTTATAAGGTTTTGCTTAGCTAATTATCCTAGAGCTGCCTGTTGTAAATTGTAAAAGTGAGTCAGTTTCTTATAAATATGTTAATATTGTATCTCACTGCAGTAAAAGTCGTGAACTGCATTTGTGGAAAGTTATGTACTCAACTTTGCTAAGTGCTTGTCTCTTGTGTATTGAAAGTACATATTAATAATCTAACAGGATCCACAGTTTGTCTATTGTGCTTATTCTAGGTAACAAATAAAAGAAAGACCACTATCTATGAAAACATTAGCTTCTTTTATTCAAAGGTCAGTGAGAAATATTTTGCTAGTGAAATAAATTTTTTCATGTCAGATAGAAAATTAATTGGTAAAAGAACTACTGAACCTATGTCCATTTTATGATTCTATAGTGAATATTGATAGTAATATTATTATTGAGACCATTCAGTTTGACTAAGCCCTGAAGATAGTAGTGTGTATCGTTATCTGTTATATTTATGCAAATAGTTTGTTCCGTTCTGTTAGCTCCAACCTTAACGTTAACATATGCAGGTGCCAGACTTCATTGCCCTCTCGTGTGGCAAAGTATAGGCTGTGTTTGCCCGTCGAGGTTACTTATTTTGTTTCTTGTACAAGAATGTTACTCATTCTTATGCCTAATTAGGCTGGCGACCGTTTTTTACTATTTTTTGGACTCTGTGGATAGGTAAATTATTGTTCGTTACTGTTTAAATATTTACGTAATTCTGATTTTCACTTCCGATAAGCCGCCTCCGTTAGATACATCACGGTCAACACAACTAAATTCCTTTCAGAGGGTAATACTGCTTTGCTTCTTTATACTGCAATCGCTTTAATGAAAATAATTTCATTTATACGAACTGCCTCCAGCTTTGAGGTTATGGTATAACAGTAGCAGGCGGTAGTGTTATAAACCCTGTCCAGAAAATTTAGAGAACCAGTATTTGAAGCTGACTGCAGAACGATTCCACTGCTACCAAACACATTTACCATAAGGACCACGAAGATTAGATACAAGAAATTAGGGCGTATACGCATATGACGGTCGTCTTTTCCTTTCTCTGCTTGCGAGTGGAACAGACAAGGAATGGAGTGCCAGTGGTACAGGCTTGTCTCCACTATGCACTGTGCGACGGCTTGCGGAGTATGTATGTAGATGTAGAACACTACTGTTTGTCTCCAAACTGACCATACTTCTAAGAATTCCTAGCAGGCCACTATTATGCAACGGAAATTATGCAGTAAGGTGCACTCGTAAACTTAAGAGTGGAAGGTCACCAGTCCAGACGCGGATGAACAAGTGCTCTCAGAAGGTAATTAATTTTGTTTGCTCGTTCAGGGAGCAGCTCGTGGCGCCGATGGGTTAGGACGGGTTTTCGAACAGGAAATGAGGTCCGCCGAGAAACGGCCGCTGGGGCGACTCATCAGCACGAAACCAGCAGAACAGGTTTCGCCAGGGCAGAGCAGCCGTGGGGTTCTCCGCTTCGAATCTCGGTCGGCCGCCCTGCTACGAGGAACACCTTGCGTGCCGCCTGCCCCAACACTGTCCGCCCGACATTCGCTACCCAGCGACTCACAGGTGTTCGCTGTTGAAGTGGAGATTCACTCACCAGCATATCTTACGATATTCGAATTATAAATGTGAGGGGACATAAAAAGCGGAATAGCACGGTCGAAGTGGGCACTCCTGGCCAAAACCAGTCTACTAGTACACTGACGGAAAATAACACATCACCAAGAAAGAAATGTGCGACATAAACGAAAGACGATATCTATCCAAATTTCGTAACAGTCGCATAAGAGTGGTGCCTGTAGAGCCACTAAGAGGCTGCAAATCAGGTTTGATTTACATACACGCTTTAACGGTCGTGAGCGTTAGTTACCTTTGAGACTGGACGTGGTGAGTTGATGTTAGTCAAGAATGCTTTTAAGGCAACATAGAGGCCATTATCAACACCTCACTGAGTTTCAACTAGGTCGTGTAATAGGGATACGAGAAGCTGGATGTTCTTGCTGCATTACTGAAGAAAGACTTGGCAGGAACGTAGTCAGTGTACATGATTGCTGGCAGCGGTGGTCACGACAACCTGCGGTGGCTCCATACGGCCGACCACGTAGCACTACCGACCAGGAAGACCAAGGCGGTCGGCTATGGCTATGGCGCATTGCACTGAATCTGCAGCAGCAATCTGAACAGCAGCAGACACCATAGTGACACAACGAACTGTTACAAATCGGTTACCTCATGGACAGCTCCGAGGCTGACCTTGTAGCGTGCATTCCAATGACCCAAAACCACCGCCGTTTGCGACATCATTTATGTCAAGCGAAAGCTCATTTGAGGGCGGAGTGGAGGGATGTTATCTACATCTACATCCATACTCCGCAAGCCACCTAACGGTGTGTGGTGGAGGGTACTTTGAGTACCTCTAGCGGTTCTCCCTTCTATTCCAGTCTCGTATTGTTCGTGGAAAGGAAGATTGTGGGTATGCCTCTGCGTGGACTCTAAGTTGATTTTATCCTCATGGTCTCTTCATGAGATACACCTGGAGGGAGCAATATAATGCTTGACTCCTCGGTGAAGGTATGTTCTCGAAACTTCAACAAAAGCCCGTACAGAGCTACTGAGCGTCTCTCCTGCAGAGTCTTCCACTTGAGTTTATCTATCATCTCCGTAACGCTTTCGCGATTAGTAAATGATCCTGTAAAGAAGCGCGCTGCTCTCCGTTGGATCTTCGATTCTATCAACCCTATCTGTTACGAATCCCACACCGGTGAGCATTATTTAAGCAGTGGGCGAACAAATCTACTGTAACCTGCTTCGTTTGTCTTCGGATTGCATTTCCTTAGGATTCTTCCAATAAATCTCAGTCTGGCATCTGCTTTACCAACGCCCACCGGGCTGCCCGAGCGGTTCTAGGCGCTACAGTCTGGAACCGAGCGACCGCTACGGTTGCAGGTTCGAATCCTGCCTCGGGCATGGATGTGTGTGATGTCAGGTTAGTTAGGTTTAAGTACTTCTAAGTTCTAGGGGACTTTTGATCTCAGATGTTAAGTCCCAAAGTGCTCAGAGCCATTTGAACCATTTGAAACATTTGAAACATGTTTTTGGCAAAATCTAATTAACCCTCTGGTATACTATGAAACCATGCTAAATAACGGTCGCCAGCCACGCTTCCGTCCTGTATGCAGGGTCGAAATTGTCACTACTACATTATCACTGACAAAGGCCATTAGCAACCCAGCTGCTTTCGAAATGACTATCCAATCACACAATTCGATTGGGGAATGAACACCGCAAACTGTCACTACATGGTCTCCAGCTAATTTCCAGCAACAGTTATACATCGAAGAAAGACAGCACTGCAAATTTGGGTTACAAACCTGGACTTTGACTTTTCTAGAGCATAATATTTCGTCAGTGATTGGACTACTTGTAGCATTTTTAAAAATTAGAACATCATCTTGTGGACAAAATAATTTATCTTTAGATATTTCGACCTAGTTCATCGACTGTGATTCTTCCATTGCTTCAGAAAGTTTTCAAGGACTGTGTCGAAAAATAGGTTCAGTGGTGCTCCCACATCAAGCTTTTGTGGTATTATTTCATGCCAGGTATCCCCAGAAAACCTCTTATGTCACTGAGAATAAACGTTTTTCTGAATTACCAATGCTGGGAGAACTTTTAGAAGAGAAGCCAAACACGAAAACTTGAATCGCATCTAGAAAGCGACAAGGGCATGCTGGAAAACAAAGCCTGCGAACATTTTATGTGAAACCTCTTAAAAATTTTTAAATAAAACAAACTGTTACTACCATTTCACATTTTTATTCTTCATGTCTACCTATTTGCAGCCTCCTGCCGCTAGAGAGCTCTGAGGTGTAGCGTGTAACAAGGCGGTGTATAACACAACTATACCGGATTGTGGGACATAGCGCTCTGTAATCGAGTTTCGAATTCGAAAAGTTCGTCCTCACATGCGGCACCGTCTCCTTAGCAGGACAATGGTAGATCACAGACGAGCGCTGCGACACCTAAAACAGTCCGACGACTTGGGCTCACTGTCATCGGAAATCCTCCACACAATCCCGACTTGATCCCACCCAATATTCATCTGTTTTCCAAACGTAAAGAACACCTACAAGGACTTTATTTTGATAGTTATGAAGTGGTGAAAGCAGAAGCGGGGTTATGGCTTCGTCAACATAGTCAAACATTCTACTGTGACGGTATCAATAAATTATTCTCTCGTTGGGTGAATTGTGTTCGTCGCATGAGTGACTATTTTGAGAAATAAGTATGTAAACATGATGAATAAAGATGCAGAACGTCAATAACGTTTGTTTTATTTAGAAATCTGTAGGAATTTTTGCATAAAAATTCAGTGCCATTACTTTACAACACGTACTTGTAACGAAATATAAGTATATAATCGCTATGGATACAGTCTGATTACTCCTAGCTATTTTATGTAGCATCCGAATGTGTCTGTTGTGTTACATCAGAAGCAGTTCATATTACGCTAAAATTTAGGTTATAATGGACAAAGAGTCTTCCTTGATCCGCCAGGTTAGCCGAGAGCGCTCACAAGAAAAAGTTCGGTAATACGTTAAAAGTTATATTTGAAAGAACGGGCATTGGTTCATATAAAAATAGAAGACTGTTGACAGTGACGTATTTTAGTTACCTTAAGGATATTATTTAAAATTTTACTGTATATTTTTGGTGTGTGCCATTTATACCTCAGAAAGTAGTTTTTTCAAATTTTATAAGCTAATGTACAGAAATTATGTGGCTATCAGATTGTGTGTCTAATAGTGTCAAAACACAAAACATTAAAGCTGCACGATTAGTTTATAGTATAAATATGAAAAATGACAGTTTTTATGGAAATGTCTTTATCGCCTGGTTAAAATCATAAAATTGTATCTGATATAATGTAATATTCAAGGGCTGACAAATTGCCCTGTTCATTTTCGCACTGTAATGTGTAAGTCAGTTTTCCAGTGAAAAATCTATTGTATAGGTCTGATCACTTCAGATAGTTAACATTCCATTTATGTTCAGAAAGTATAGTTGGAAGGCTAGTCCACTTTATAACATCTCTTTTCCGCCATTATCATGTATTTCAGAGATTGTCTAATGTGATTATTAAATTGTTTTTAAGTGCAAAAAAAAGGGCGCTAATGCGCTGCTTCCTGCGCGCCGAATCCACCCTGCGTATTAATGACGAGAGCTGGTGAGCTGGCCAGCCTGGATGTGGTTTTTGGGCGGTTTTCCACATCCCACTAGGTGAATACTGGTCTGGTCCCGAAGTCCCCCCTCAGTTACACGACTCGCAGACATTGGCAACATGTTCGCGCTATTTCTTGATTTACACTAGATGCAGACAGTTGGGGCACACTGATTCCATCCCGGAGGATACGGGGTGGTGGCAGGAAGGGTATCCAGCCACCCCTTCCAATTAACCATGCCAAATCCGATTGTAACCATGCCGACCCTGCAAAAACTCCAAGACAAGGCACTAGAAAAAGAAAAAAGAAGGACAAAGGGTCTTCCTTCTAACTAAATGATTGTATGTAGTCCAAGCGCTTGCTGTCGGTGGTTATCAATAGAATTGTGGAAAATTCAATAGAATTGTATAACAGCTTCCATTTAGGATTTTTATTTCTGTCACAACAGTCCAACAACTAAGTCCTCATAAATTGTGACACACAATGCCACGAATAAAGGCAGTTCCGTTTAAAATATACTTTTTTTCAATTTGAATAATTCCATGTCATCTTCAAGATGTATGCAGCTACGTAAGACTTAGGAAACTGCTAATTCTGCAGTACTACAGGTGGCCAATAAAGGGAAAATTGGGCCTCAAAATGGCATGGGATGCTTCCCTATAGATCTACAACTTTGTCTGCAGTAAACCATAGTGGTTTGTTTTATATGCTCTACCATAACAAATTTGTAAGTCTTCGTCGAAGATGGTACTATTATCACAGCGAAGGCTGGCGACAGTGTCTTCCGCACAATAACAGAAAGAGAATGCATGTCAGTTCAAACTCCAAAAAGAACAAGGTACTCCATTTGATTGTACAGTTTTAAATATACGCACTTGGGGGATGCGAAAAACGTAGGTTTGCAGTTGTCATCTGACTATGGCTGAAGTTTACGTTTAAGGCGGCTAACCGGAATGGGATAGATCACTGGGAAAATGTTAAAGGGTATAATGGAAGAGCCGGCCGCTGGTGGCCGAGCGGTTCTGGCGCTACAGTCTGGAACCGCGCGACCGCTACGGTCGCAGGTTCGAATCCTGCCTCGGGCATGGATGTGTGTGTTGTCCTTAGGTTAGTTAGGTTTAAGTAGTTCTAAGTTCTAGGGGACTTATGACCTCAGCAGTTGAGTCCCATAGTGCTCAGAGCCATTTGAACCATATAATGGAAGAAACATAAGACTACGTTAGTTGCAGACTTCATTTCTGTGATGTGCTCCAATCCTTCTTTTTTGGACTTCAAGAATTCTGCTATCAACTTCTTGTCGGTATCCCGTACTTGGTACTTTTAAGGGTAAGATCCTTTTGAGTTATTGTGATGAGAATGTTGCTAGAGACTTCTGACAGAGAAACATTAGTATACAGATCCTGACAATGGGACAAAAATAGCCGGCACAACCACCGTCGGTTAATTTAGGAGCTGATGCCGCTGTAAGATTGCCTGGCACAGCGACTGCCTGAGTTCATTTTCTCCAGCCATCATTGCTACCAACGAGAAATGCAGGCTAATCAGCTGCAGATGTGAGTACAGGTGCCTACTATAAAGTCCCCAGATGGCGAAACTTTTTTATTTAATAAAACAGAAATATGAGTCGCATAGCTTTCAGCTGCGATATTTATATTTTCCAAGAGAATATGCTTACGAATATTTCTCTTCTGGCATTCTTATTGCTGTAGCAGCCGGACGCATCTCTAAGTTCTAGTGCCAGACGTCAAGCTCACGTTGGGAAAAAGAAATTATCATACTTCAAATAAACTAAGTATAAAAGTTTAACTTATTAATTACAAAAACGATGGATCACAACATAAAATAATTTTTCCACTCCTAAAGTCTTAGCACCAGCAGGCCCTGACCTACCAAGAAGAAAGCAACAGCAACGAGGTAATAGGTAAAACATTAATTAATTTACGTACCAGGGTGAGTCCCTTTATGTAGACTAGGAATCGAGAGCCCCAAGCGTGTCATGAGAGTCATGGAAAACCATGCCCTGAAAGCAAGCTTCAAAGCTGAACTGTAAGTGTAAGCCTACTCAGAAGAATCTGAAATGCGATGTTCGTTTATCTTTCGTGTTGTATCTTACTTCAGTAGGGTCCACGACATCGTACCTTGGTGGTTTTCCTCGAACTCTTTTGATAACTGGACGCACACCAAATGATCTTCATAACCATGTTAATGGCATTCTTCATCTTTGCTTTAGTCGTCTGCAATTGGTTTGCAGGAATGTTGAAAATTACGTGCTTGTTTTCAAGTGTATCCCGGAAAAACTCCCGCTATGAAAACTAAGTGGTTGGTACCTGGGAAGGACTCTGCAAAGAAAAAATTTGGCGCTTGTCATAAGGCGAAAAGAGTTATCTGCGACTACCACCAATGTAACCACACACATAGTTAGCTCTCATTAATTACATGAAGAAATTAAATGGAAAGTATGCAGATGTTCCGTCGTGGATCGCATGACACAGTTAATACGAGTAATGGCGCAGTAACAGACTTGGGAGGAGTCGAAATAGGACTCAACAGCTCTGGCACAAATTTATACTGCTACCAAACATGTGAGAGCTATTCATTCACAATCACCTCTGCACATACAGGGTGTTTCAAAAATGATCGGTATATTTGAAACGGCAATAAAAACTAAACGAGCAGCGATAGAAATTCACCGTTTGTTGCAATATGCTTGGGACAACAGTAAATTTTCAGGCGGACAAACTTTCGAAATTACAGTAGTTACAATTTTCAACAACAGATGGCGCTGCAAGTGATGTGAAAGATATAGAAGACAACGCAGTCTGTGGGTGCGCCATTCTGTACGTCGTCTTTCTGCTGTAAGCGTGTGCTGTTCACAACGTGCAAGTGTGCTGTAGACAACATGGTTTATTCCTTAGAACAGAGGATTTTTCTGGTGTTGGAATTCCACCGCCTAGAACACAGTGTTGTTGCAACAAGACGAAGTTTTCAACGGAGGTTTAATGTAACCAAAGGACCGAAAAGCGATACAATAAAGGATCTGTTTGAAAAATTTCAATGGACTGGGAACGTGAAGGATGAACGTGCTGGAAAGGTAGGGCGACCGCGTACGGCAACCACAGAGGGCAACGCACAGCTAGTGCAGCAGGTGATCCAACAGCGGCCTCGGGTTTCCGTTCGCCGTGTTGCAGCTGCGGTCCAAATGACGCCAACGTCCACGTATCTTCTCATGCGCCAGAGTTTACACCTCTATCCATACAAAATTCAAACGCGGCAACCCCTCAGCGCCACTACCATTGCTGCACGAGAGACATTCGCTAACGATATAGTGCACAGGATTGATGACGGCGATATGCATGTGGGCAGCATTTGGTTTACTGACGAAGCTTATTTTTACCTGGACAGCTTCGTCAATAAACAGAACTGGCGCATATGGGGAACCGAAAAGCCCCATGTTGCAGTCCCATCGTCCCTGCATCCTCAAAAAGTGCTGGTCTGGGCCGCCATTTCTTCCAAAGGAATCATTGGCCCATTTTTCAGATCCTAAACGATTAGTGCATCACGCTATCTGTACATTCTTCGTGAATTTGTGGCGGTACAAACTGCCTTAGACGACACTGCGAACACCTCGTGGTTTATGCAAGATGGTGCCCGGCCACATCGCACGGCCGACGTCTTTAATTACCTGAATGAATATTTCGATGATCGTGTGATTGCTTTGGGCTATCCGAAACATACAGGAGACGGCGTGGATTGGCCTCCCTATTCGCCAGACATGAACTCCTGTGACTTCTTTCTGTGGGGACACTTGAAAGACCAGATGTACCGCCAGAATCCAGAAACAATTGAACAGCTGAAGCAGTTCATCTCACCTTCATGTGAAGCCATTCCGCCAGACACGTTGTCAAAGGTTTCGGGTAATTTCATTCAGAGACTACGCCATATTATTGCTACGCATGGTGGATATGTGGAAAATATCGTATTATAGCGTTTCCCAGACCGCAGCGCCATCTGTTGTTGAAAATTGTAACTACTGTAATTTCGAAAGTTTGTCTGCCTGAAAATGTACTGTTGTCCCAAGCGTATTGCAACAAACGGTGTATTTCTATCGCTGCTCGTTTAGTTTTTGTTGCCGTTTCAAATATACCGGTCATTTTTGAAACACCCTGTATGAACATAATGTTTGGCCACTGCACACAACGGAAACTCATCGCTCTGAAACAACATCCTAAGATTGTAGCTGGCTATATGTATTCCTTAATGGTCTTCTAACCATGGGTAAGTTGTAGGAAACTAGGGATGGTAACCACTATGACTTTAACTGGAAGACTACAGAAAGAAAAGTTTCGGCTGTTTGCGAATTCAAGATAAACGAGACAAGTATTAAATACAAAGAACAGAGCATGCAACGTGCATAACAGAATGTGTTAACTGTAAGTTGCTGAAATCTGGTTTCGCAGGATAGAGCGGATCGGGTTGTGGTTGTGGAGGGGGACTTAATCAGTTACTGTTAGATGCACAAAACACACAAACTTTTATTTTCCTAAGAACCACTTAATTACACATTGCCTTAAAAGGATCAAATTAAAACAATACAGCTGAAGACCTAGTTAACAAAACTTGCAATAGCTCCTGGGCAGAAGGCCCAAAACCACACCAAAAAGAAGGCCTGAACACCAGTTATAAAAATTACTTTAAGGAATACACAAGGCTGAAGGCCTTACTTTAAAAAATATTTCACGTAAATACTTGGCTGAAGGCCACACACAAGACATTGAACAACTCAGTGCTTAGGGCCTGGACAACAGAAATTTCAGATAGAGCAAATTCAAAAAAAAATTAGTTATAAAGAAATCAATCTTCAACGTTAATTTAAGTGGGCTGAAGTCCTTGTCTTAAAAACATTTCACGTAAAAGGTTGGCTGAAGACCACACACTGGACATTGAACAACTCAGGGCTTAAGGCCTGGATAAACAGAATTTCAGATAAAACAAATATTCAAAATTTAGTTTTTAAGGAAATGAATCTTCAAATTTTAGTTTAAGTCGGCTGAAGGCCTTATTTTAAAATTTAAACAAACTAAATTTATAGACGCCTGAAGGTTTCGCACGGTGCATCAAACTAAAATGGAAATCACAATCTAAAACCAACAGAACAGTGGTGCTAAGAAGTGTTCCTAGGGCCGGCCTCAGGAGGTAGCTCGAACGTAAGGCGAGGTGAGACAGGCAGCCAAGAGTAAGGTCAAATAATCGGATGGCAGCCTGACACAGGGACGGCTAAAGGACCGACCAATAACCTAATCAAAGCCCTTACGCCCGATCAACGGTACGACAACGGAAAATATGAACCGAGGACGAAGATACCAGCAGCACAATAACTCAAAAGGACCTTACCCTTAAAAGTACCAAGTACGGGGTACCGACAAGAAGTTGATAGCAGAATTCTTGAAGTCCAAAAAAGAAGAATTGGCGTCTAAAAACAGCCAAGGCACAATAACCACACTTAAGAACAAAATATGAACAAACAACTCAGAGGCTGTCGAACTACACACTGTGCCGGACAGCATCAACATGGCGGGGAAAAACACACTGCCGGAAAACTACGTTAACGACCAGGGCAGGTAACTGGGACGTAAACGGCTACAAGGTAGAAAATACTGCTGGTGCACTTCACTGATAAGTATGAACCAATTTAATAGTTAAGGACCATACAGGAAGACGGCTGGAAACTTCCGCCGACGCCAACACGCCATACATTGCTGCTAGCGGGAACGGCCCAGGAAGCAACAACTGGCAATGAACGAAGAGATGTCACAGCAGGTGAGGTTTCATAAGAGATTAACTGATCACTCAACTTCAGTGTTCAGGTTCGATGGGCAACGAACTTTGTAACTCTCGCAGCTAACGCCTCAAAATCGGACTTCGCGTGCATGCCGCCAGCGGTCCCGACCTGACCTCGTGCCGCTGAGACTTCCTCGCTGCTTTTTCCCAAATGACTGACTGCCACACACAGAGAGCATTAAAACAGCTACTCAGTCAAAACCACACAAGCTACACATGGTTCCACGAAAACACTTCCACAAACAACTCGAACAATACTTAAACCAGTGATTGTGGAACAACGAGGACGAATCACAAGTCGACACACACACGGAGAACCCAGAAGCGGTCGGGAACCAAACACGTTGTCAGATGAGACGACCAACCGAACGACCAACCGAGGTCGTCCCCACTCAAGTTATGTGTGTCGGCAATGGTCGGTCGCGTCATGGCTGTCCGACCTCACCGCTGCTCCATCCTGACTCATTTCCCGACACAAGACGACCCAGAACTACTAGCGGTCGCTCCAAAGATAGTACAACAGTGCTCTTATCGATTAGCGCTGCTGCTGTCACTCACGGACAGACAAGCCAGCAACTTAGTGAGGCCAGTAAATCGAATGAGAAACGGGACGGCAGTACCGAAAAGGCAAGATATCAAGCAATAAACAGTTTGAACACGAGCCGCGCACAGCTCAGTTGCTCAGAAGATGGACTGCACCTCCTTGACATCTGTGCTGCAGCAAGGAGACATGCTGGTGGTGGCTCCATTATGCTCTGGGGAACATTCATGTGGGCATCCATTGGTCCAGTGGACCTCGTGCAAGGCACCAAGACGCCACTGAGTATCGTACATTGGTTGTAGACCACATACACCCCTTCATGACGATCGTGATTCCCGATGGCAGTGACATTTTTCATGAAGATAATGCACCATGTCACAGGGCTAGGAGGGTGATGGAGTGATTCGAGCAACACAGCGGTGAGTTCAAGTTGATGTGTTGGCTTCCCAAAACCGATTGCACACATCTGGGATGTCATTGAACTTGCCGTCAGAGTTCATCTAAACGAAATTCTAAGACGTCTCTACAGGACGTCTCTACAGGATCCAGTGCAAGTATGTGGTAGAATGGATTGATTTGATTCCAAATCGCTGACAGCATTTCTATCAGAAAGCGTAATGCTTTCAGCAACTCATGTGCGCCTGTAGATTCAAGACTGCTTTTTATGCAGCGTGATTGTAGCATAATCACTACGATCCTGTTTGTGATAGCGCCTTCATTACGTGAAATGTAAGGTGTGGGCTGTAGAATTTCTCTGCGGTCACCTTCAAATGTCGGTTATCAATAGTGTTCCTCGAGATGAACATTGTATTATTTTCACGTATTCCCATTTGACCTACCTGGCGAGTGCAATTCGACTACTGAAAAAAAAATTACTGGTAATGTAAACTGACTCTCATGATCAATTTAATTACTTAGCCTGTCAAATTGATATCAATGACGTGTCACCTGGTGGGTGCAGCAGGTGGCTAGGGCACCATGGTATGATTCTTGACAACCATTTCTTTTTTATTTTTATTTTTTTCGTTCCGGTGATATCTTTTAACAAAATTTCAATTTCCCACCTACACAGGGTGAGACAGGCTCTCACGATTTGTTTCGTAAATACTAGTATGATATAGCATCATACTTGTAAAACGGGACCTGCCACAGCGTATAAAACAGCTACATCTTCTTGATTACAGGCTGTTGTTGTCGAACGTAAAATGAACGGTTTTGTTTTCAAACATGTGAGCCAATGGCGTGATAGATTGTATTCTCTAATATTATTTCACATGTCTGAAATGTTTTTAATACACACGTGCATTACACTTTATTTACAGACAAGGAACGTGAGAGACATTCTCAGGTAGTGTAATTTGTCCATTAAGCTGAAAGAAATTGCTTAATATAGATTGTTTCTTTTTGTTTGGAGTTTAAATTCTCACTTTTTCTTTACTCCAATGACAGTTTCGATGTAACGAGGACATTCTGTGGTGATTGGCAATTTTCTCAGAAAAATAGTCAAAGACTTTTTTCCTGCTTTTACGCAGGGTGGACAAGTCGTTGCTGATCATTTGTCATCGGCGGCAGTGCACTTCGTTGGACATCACAAAATAATGAGATGAGAATTGTATCGTGCAGTCGAACATAAAATCTATACCGATTTTGCTCATAAAACTAAGAGAAAATGAACTTTGTCTATTTTGATGGAAAAAGGACATTTATCATCATCGCAAATGTGTTTCCTTTTTTAATAGCCGCTTTATTATAGGGGTCGCATTGATGTTAAATACGAATGTTACAGTCCAGTGCTCAGAAGGGCGTGGTGGCCAAGTTCCATAAGAGGTCGCTGCTGTCCCTTTAGACAAACAACCCGCCATCGGGATAGGTCTCTTTTATCATAGTTTTTTTCAGAGGGATGCCGGTATCGCACTCTATTGTATGTTGTAGCTTTTGTCGCCATTGATAACGCTGACTGCCTAGCAGCACGATCATGGCGGCATGTTGTACCGAAAACACTGCTGGGTGAGGCTGCAGTTGCTGTAGGCAAAAGGTTTCCTGTTTTGGAAGCAGCTGACTTTTGAAAATTCCATCTGGAGCATTCCCCGGAATTTCGTTGTTCTTTCAGAGGGGCCCAGTATTTCCGAGAAATACGTTTAACAGACAGAAAGAAAGAGTTGGGTTGACATTAAATACAATTGTTCTCCACCACAGAACAGCGGACTGCTGGGTGTGAGGGGGGGGGGGGGGGGGGGTGGCGTGTCTACTGGGGGTGGTCACCGGACACAGTCAAGCTCTGACCATGAGTGTGAAGTGTGGGGGCTCTGTCACTGTATTTTAGACGAACAACTTACACTTGGGGGTGGCCGTCCTTTTATCTCCTACTTTAGTTAAGTTAAATATACATGCTATTGTCTTGATGGAGAAGCCTCGCCTCAAAGTGGTTAGCGGCCATGGCGGAGGCGGAAGGGTTGTAGAGCACAAAGCAGGGCGGAGGAGGTGGGTGTTTGAAGAAGCTTGTGTCCTCCAAATAGGTGGATGGGTGGAGGGAGGGAGGGAGGGATGGGAGAGGGTCTCGATTTTCGGCAGTTTGTGGATCCTTCTCGAAGAGAACGCATATTCAACTACCACCCACTCTGCAGTCTTTTGGGACGACAATTTTACCCGGTATATATGGTGCATTATGACCCATTCACTACAAGTGCTGGTTTTTTGGTGACAATTTTTAAGAGTAATTAGAACTGTGATGCATTTTTTTTCCATTGGTTGTGGTAGAATGTATTCGCTTCAAGTTAAAGATAGTACCTCTCACCCCTGCTTTTTTTTCCCGCCAGCTTATAGGTGAAGCGTAGAGTTTGAGTGTATCTGTCACTAGTTTCGAGAGGTATTGCAAAATTTTTTCCCAGCAGGGTAACATCAGTTGTATGGTACCGTCAGTTTTTGAGTTGTATGAGCCGGCCGAAGTGGCCGTGCGGTTAAAGGCGCTGCAGTCTGGAACCGCAAGACTGCTACGGTCGCAGGTTCGAATCCTGCCTCGGGCATGGATGTTTGTGATGTCCTTAGGTTAGTTAGGTTTAACTAGTTCTAAGTTCTAGGGGACTAATGACCTCAGCAGTTAAGTCCCATAGTGCTCCGTGCCATTTGAACCATTTTTTTGAGTTGTATTGCGGTTTTAGGCCATCCTTGTGTAGCGCTGTGGATATAGTTGTGTAATTAGGCCCGATCTTTAGGATTAATTACGTAGTTACGACCTATCTCTATTTTCCTAATCAAAATAAATGATGTACCCTAACCTACTTTCCTCCCCTTCATCTAGACAGTTTTCATGTGGAGTGGGGGGGGGGGCACTTGGGCTTTCCATCTAGCAGAACCAGGGTTTGAGTCCCAGAATGAGTACTACCATTTTTAATTCACACCAATTCCAAGCACCTCTGGTGGTATAATTTTGTTGCGGGGGGGGGGGGGGGGATGCACTTGGGTTGGACGTCCAGAAGAACCAGGTTTCGAGTCCTGGAAAGTTCACTGCAAATTTTAATTTCGTGAGGGGGGGGGGGAGGGAGGGATGGGTTGGACGTCACCACAGCCCTAGGAGAAAGAAATTCTCACCAAAATTCGAAATTCCTCCAAAAATTCGTAATTTCTGCCAAAATTCGAAATTCCCTCCAATAAGGTATGTGGAGGAGGAGCCCATGTGCAGACTGAGAAAAACACGTGACATCATCTGGGGGTGAGGGTGGACGTGGCTGGGCGCGGGGGTGGATGTTGTCAGGGGCAGGGGTTAATTGCTTGATGACATTAATTAATTTGCATATCAATTTGATATCAAAAGTGTCCTCGCAGCCCCATCTCCCTACTAATGCCTCTGTCTGAAGCGTCTCCAGACACATCTTTGCTGTTCATTGTGGCCTGGAATCCCATTGACTGAAACAGAATTGTCTTGAGTGCTGATCCCCGTTTCGAACTGAGCCTGATGATCATCTTAAAATGTGTCTTGAGGCGCTCTGGAGAGCAGCGGGATAATAACCCGATTGACATCCGCCATACGGCCCGACAACCAGGAGTGTTCTCTGTTGGTCCATTTTGAGTATGGGTCAATGGCTGGTCATATATTAATACAGGAAAATTGCCAAAAAGCGTTATGTTTTGATAAGTTATTTTATTTGGACAACCAGTTTCGACACCACATTAATGCAATCTTGTGTCCTCTAGATGCTCCATGTATAGGAAATCAAACATATCGATACTTGCATAACTGGAGCCATAAATAACAACATACATATTGATGGCTCCAGTCATTAATGAGATGCCGAAACTGTCTAAATAAAATAGCTTCTCAAAAGGTAAGGCTGCTGGCGACTTTCCCTGGTAAAAATCAGAAGTGATAGTCTGGGCCGACATTTCGTTTCAGAACATGACCCTTTTGGTTGTCATCCGCGACACACCTAAGGAACAGCGGTATGTCGACGACATACAATGCCCATTTTTGTTGCCCTTCATGACAAGCCATTCTGGGCTTTCTACTAAGTGAGTGGATGCCCTTTCATACACGGCGGGAGTTTCTAGTCGGTTACAGCCCCATTCAGATAAATCCTTCGTGGTACGTCGTTTTCACTGTTTCCCCTTATTGCGTATCATTAATACAACTGACTTTGCCTTATTTGTTGTGGTTGTTGTAGCAATAAGCAAGAACGCGAAATTGTATGTAGTAGACTTACATGATCACTTTTCTTACAACGACTACAATAGCTCCTTTCGTTAACAAGATGTAAGCACATCTTACATTAATCACCGGAAAGTCAGACGCAGCCCACAGGCTGTCACTGACAGTGAGTTTTCAAGCCATGAGCGTCGAGCTGCCAGTCCAACCAGACCCCGTGAGTTGCCGGTGGCTCGTCTCCGCTGACCTCCGTACTCAAAGTCCCACTCGCGAACCGCCACGCGCCGCCGACGTCGCCTAGTCGAAGCTCCTCCCCCCGACCTGTTTTGCCGACCGAACCAACTCTGATTGCCGGTAACGTTTCCCTTCCGTCGACACACTCAAAGTAGCACATGCATTGTGATGATCACGAATTCTTCACTCTCCCAATTCCACTTCCAGTTCACACGTAGTCATCAGATTGATGTAGTGGCTATAAATGTCCATTCGCAGTATCTTCGTTTTTGCGAATATTTAGTTCAGTGACCTCTCTTCTTCGAAAAGTTTCATAACTAATCGTCTCTACACTTGCCAAAAATGTATACACTTCCGTGAAATCGCTGTTCATTAAATTCGTTACATAGCTACAGTTCAAACATAAGGTTCTCTGCTAATGTTAATTATTCGGTACGGATGATGGTGCACATTATCAATAGTCATATTGTGATCCTTACAGTCGCTGTTTCTAATACATAGTCTTCCGTAGGAAGATTAAAAATCACGGATCTCTTACGCAGTGTTTAAAACTCCTCCCATTTCAAATATTAATGTCTTTGATTACTCTTTTTCAAAGTTCACGCATGATTTCCACTCTGCAATGTTCATTTATATTTATTGCGTGGTTGCTAATATACACTCCTGGAAATGGAAGAAAGAACACATTGACACCGGTGTGTCAGACCCACCATACTTGCTCCGGACACTGCGAGAGGGCTGTACAAGCAATGATCACACGCACGGCACAGCGGACACACCAGGAACCGCGGTGTTGGCCGTCGAATGGCGCTAGCTGCGCAGCATTTGTGCACCGCCGCCGTCAGTGTCAGCCAGTTTGCCGTGGCATACGGAGCTCCATCGCAGTCTTTAACACTGGTAGCATGCCGCGACAGCGTGGACGTGAACCGTATGTGCAGTTGACGGACTTTGAGCGAGGGCGTATAGTGGGCATGCGGGAGGCCGGGTGGACGTACCGCCGAATTGCTCAACACGTGGGGCGTGAGGACTCCACAGTACATCGATGTTGTCGCCAGTGGTCGGCGGAAGGTGCACGTGCCCGTCGACCTGGGACCGGACCGCAGCGACGCACGGATGCACGCCAAGACCGTAGGATCTTACGCAGTGCCGTAGGGGACCGCACCGCCACTTCCCAGCAAATTAGGGACACTGTTGCTCCTGGGGTATCGGCGAGGACCATTCGCAACCGTCTCCATGAAGCTGGGCTACGGTCCCGCACACCGTTAGGCCGTCTTTCGCTCACGCCCCAACATCGTGCAGCCCGCCTCCAGTGGTGTCGCGACAGGCGTGAATGGAGGGACGAATGGAGACGTGTCGTCTTCAGCGATGAGAGTCGCTTCTGCCTTGGTGCCAATGATGGTCGTATGCGTGTTTGGCGCCGTGCAGGTGAGCGCCACAATCAGGACTGCATACGACCGAGGCACATAGGGCCAACACCCGGCATCATGGTGTGGGGAGCGATCTCCTACACTGGCCGTACACCACTGGTGATCGTCGAGGGGACACTGAATAGTGCACGGTACATCCAAACCGTCATCGAACCCATCGTTCTACCATTCCTAGACCGGCAAGGGAACTTGCTGTTCCAACAGGACAATGCACGTCCGCATGTATCCCGTGCCACCCAACGTGCTCTAGAAGGTGTAAGTCAACTACCCTGGCCAGCAAGATCTCCGGATCTGTCCCCCACTGAGCATGTTTGGGACTGGATGAAGCGTCGTCTCACGCGGTCTTCACGTCCAGCACGAACGCTGGTCCAACTGAGGCGCCAGGTGGAAATGGCATGGCAAGCCGTTCCACAGGACTACATCCAGCATCTCTACGATCGTCTCCATGGGAGAATAGCAGCCTGCATTGCTGCGAAAGGTGGATATACACTGTACTAGTGCCGACATTGTGCATGCTCTGTTGCCTGTGTCTATGTGCCTGTGGTTCTGTCAGTGTGATCATGTGATGTATCTGACCCCAGGAATGTGTCAATAAAGTTTCCCCTTCCTGGGACAATGAATTCACGGTGTTCTTATTTCAATTTCCAGGAGTGTACATCTCCAATCATGCTTCCGACGTTACTTGCACTAATAGTTAACAATGTTTTCAATAACTTTCAATCCGCACGCGAAAGTTAAATACAAATTTCGATTAATGTTGATAGTCACTGGAGAAAACTGCAGACTGGCCCATCCTGGGCAGAAGGCGCCAAACTGATAAGATGGCGCACTGTGAGTCTGTGTTCGTTTACAGTGGAGGTAGACTGAGGTGATAAAAGTAATCGGTTAGCGATATGCACATTTGCAGATGGCGGTAGTATCGCGTACACAAGGTATAAAAGGGTAGTGCGTTGATGGAGCTGTCTTTGCACTCAGGTGATACGTGTGGAATATGACCGCACTACGCAACAGACTGAACGCGGAATGGTAGACGTATGGGACATTCCATTAGCTGCCACATCAGTCACGTTCCGTTTCCTGGCCGTTCTCCAATTTAATATGCCAAGTATAACGTGTTGGCGAGGATGTATTGTATTCTATTATAATTAACCGATGTTTGACGTTATCTTCATAATATGCTGCACTGAGGCATCCTGAATCTACCAGTTCGCACCAAAAAGATTTCCTAGTATCAACAAACACTGTTGATTTCAATAGTAACATCAGCACTTCCTTCCCGTAGCACAACTGAAGGCAACTCGTCAACCCCTTGTCTTGTAAAGATGTCTAATATCCATCGTCCTAAATGATTTGTTCTCCAATGGCAGTCTCTGGCGTTCACGCGGTAAACAGCGCACAACGAAGTGGAAAGTAAGAAAGATTTAAGAGGCGTTAAAAGAGTTACGACTTGTGTTTTTTTAAGTAAGGTCCGTTTGAACACAACTACACAACGAAAGGTTATTTCAGAAAAGTTAATTTATTTTCAGAAAGTACATACTTCACTCTATTTTTCGACATAGTTGCCAAGTTTGTTCAAACATGCATCATACCTTTCAACCAATTTTAAAATACCCTCTTCATAAAAACTTGCCGCCTGCTCCGATAACCAAGAGTTCACTGCCGTTTTCACGTCGTTCTCATCATTGTAACGGTTGCCACTGGGGTGTTGTTTTAGGTGGAGGAACAGATGGTAATCGCTCGGTGCAAGATCAGGACTGTAGGGTGGGTGGTCTAAGACTTCCCAGCCAAAACTGTCCAATAAATCGCGGGTCTGACCTGCAGTGTGTGGTCTCGCATTATCATGGAGTAGGACAATTCCCTTTGTCAGCATGCCACGTCTTTTGTTTTTAATCGCTCTGCATAGCTTTCTCAGGGTTTGACAGTATGCTTGTGCATTGATACCCGTTAATCGTTACATGAAGGGCTTATTTCAATAGTGGTACAAGTCCAATTTTGTTCATTCTGAGATACAGAGTCCTAAAGTTAAATGAGCGTTGAAAAATCTGCAGAAATATTCATGCATATATACTTGAATATTTCTGGTATCTCAAATGCAGATTATTCAGCTCTCATTTAACTTTAGGATTCTGTATCTCAGAATGAACAAAAATGGAATTGTACCACTACTGAAATAAGCCCTTCACATGAAGTCAACCAACAAAGCACTATGCCTATCCCAAAACACCGACGCCATCATTTTGCATTGGGACAGCGTCTGTTTGGCCTTCACCTTTACAGGCGAGTGTGTGTGTCTCCATTTCATGCTCTGTTGCTTAAATTCTGGCGTGATATACGAAACCCATGTTTCGTCTCCAGTTACTGTCTGACTCAAGACGCCGTCACCTTCTTTGTGATAACGAGTCAAGAACTTCATCGCACACTCAAATCTTTGGTTTTTGTGGTCCTCTGTTAGGAGTTTCGGGACCCCAATGGGAGCACAGTTTCCTAAAACTTAGGTGTTCAGAAACAATGTTGTAAAGCACTGATCTCGACACGTCAGGAAATTCGTTTGAGAGACCTGTTATTGTGAAGCGCCTGTTCTCAAGAGTCCCCCGCTACAACTGAAGCCAAGCAAATCGTCTGTAATCAAAGAAGGGCGACCGGAGCGGTCCTCATCATGGACGTTGTCACAGCCACCTTTGAATTCTCGTACCCACTTACGCACTTTGCTTTCACTCATAACTGTATCACCGTACACTTCGCAAATTGGCCGATGAATTTCTGCAGCAGACAGGTTCCTTGCTGACAAAAACCGATCACTGAGCGAACCTCACACGCGGCGGGCGAGTTGATAGTCTTGAACATTTTGGAAGCACAGAACAGAACCGTACAGGTTAGCTACAGAGCTGAAACTGAGCACAGTTGTTCTTGAAGCATGCCGGTACACGACGCACGCGCTCGCTGCGGTATGTGCGCGAACTACTAGTGTCTACAGAAAACGGACCTTACTTAAAAAACACGCCTCGTATATTACGGAATACTGGGATGCCAACTGACTTTATTGTTAGTGATAGAAACATAAAACGTCGAAAAGATTGTGAGGGCCAGTCTACCACCAACATCCATGGTAAAAATTTAGGGTATAATTACTTCAAGAGCACCGAGAAAACTGACAGTACATTGATACAGTCCATCTAGAATTGACATGGGTCTAAGAGAAGATCGCAAATGATAAATTATTCTGCCTTAACGGGAGATCTCATTTTACTCACTGATTAAGGTGCTACACTGAGGTGATAAATGTCATAGGATAACTCCTAATATCGTATTGGACCTTCTTTTGCACGATGTTGAGCAACAACTCTACGTTATATGGACTCCACAAGTAGATGGAAGTCCCCTGCAGAAATGCTGAGCTATGCTGCATCAACAGCCGTCCATAAATGCGAAAATGTTGCCAATGCAGGATTCTGTGCACGATATGACCTCTCGCCTACGTCCCATGTCGGGCGATCTGGGAGGCCAGATCACTCGCTCGAACTGTCTAGAATGTTCTTCAAACCAATCGCGAACAGTTGTGGCCCAGAGACGTGGTGCATTGTCCTCCATAAAAATTTCATTGTTGTTTAGTAGCATGAAGTCCATGAAAGATTGAAAATGGTCTCCAAGTGGCCAAAAATAAACGTTACCAGTCAATGATCGGTTCAGTTGCACCAGAGGACCAAGATCATCCCATGTAAACACAGCCCACATCATTCTAAAGCCACCACCAGCTTAACAAAGTGCCTCGTTGACAAGTTGGGTCCATGGCTTCGTGGGGTCTGCACCGCAATCGAATCCTACCAACAACTCTTACCAACTGAAATCGCAACTCATCTGAACAGCCATGTTTTTCCAGTCTTCAGGGGTCCAAACGATGTGCTCACGAGTCCAAGAGAAGCGCTGCAGACGAAGTCGTGCTGTTAGCAAAGGCGCCCGCCTTGTTCATCCGCTACTATAGCTCATTAGCGCCAAATTTCGCAGCACTGTCCCAACGGATACATTCGTCGTGGGTCCCACATTGATCTCTGAGGCTATTTCACGCAATTTCTTTCGTCTACTAGCAGCGACAACTCTTTGCGAATGTCGCTGCTCTCGGTCATCAAGTGAAGGCCGTCGGCCAGTGCGTTTTCCAAGGTATGAGGTAGTGCCTGAAATTTGGTATTCTCGGCATATTCCTGACACTGTGGATCGCGGAGTGTTGAATTCCCTAGCAATTTCCGGAATGGAATGTCCGATTCGACTAGTTCCAACTACCATTCCGCGTTCAGTCACTTGCGTAGTGCGGTCATATTCCACACGTATATCACCTGAATACAAATACAGCTCCATCAACGCACTACCCTTTTATACCTTGTGCACACGATACTACCGTCATCTGCAAATGTGCTTATCGCTATCCCGTGACTTATCACCTCAGTCTAACTCCTCTGGAAACGATCACACACTCATAGTGCACCATCTCAGCAGTTTGGCGCCTGTCTGCCCACGGTGCGCCTGTGATTGGTCTGCAGTTTTCACAAATGACTATCAACGTTAATCGAAATTTGTATTTAGTTTTTGCGTATGGATTGAATGTTATTGAAATTAATGTTAACTATCAGTGCAAGTAACGTGGGAAGCACGGTTGGTGTTGTATATTAACGATTACGCAATAAATATAAATGATGGAAGTTAGCCGGCCGTAGTGGCCGTGCGGTTCTAGGCGCTACATTCTGGAACCGAGCGACCGCTACGGTTGCAGGTTCAAATCCTGCCTCGGGCATGGATGTGTGTGATGTCCTTAGGTAAGTTAGGTTTAATTAGTTCTAAATTCTAGGCGACTTATGACCTCAGAAGTTGAGTCGCATAGTGCTCAGAGCCATTTTTTGATGAAAGTTATGCTCCTTCGCGCCAAGCCTCACATTTGAATTCGTGTTATCTGTATAGGCTCCAGCACGATTAGACTCTTACTCATCCCACCATTCTCACGCTCTGACACCATCTGTCTCGTGACGTGACATTTACTCTTCTCCCTAGCTGAAAGCGACGTGAATCTTCCTGTACTGAGTGTAAAAATGTAAGAATAAAATGGAAATGAAATTTAGGCGAAGATGTGACGTAACGCCTCAAAGTATCATGGCAGTTAAGAGAATTCCAAGAAAAATGATAATTTAAATTAATGTTTGATTAGGTGTCTCAAATTAATCAACGCAAGCGTGATAGCAAACTCGCTTTCAGAGCACTCTCCTCGGGTTACAAACTAAGGGAGTACTTGTTAAATAAGATTTCAGCTAGTTACCTGGTGTAACATCATTTACACTTTCGAAAAGTCGGAACTCCGGATTGAAATTGTACGTCCGTCTGCGACAGTTTTCAAAGGATGTTTTTACCAAAGGTAAGCCTTCAAAACTCGAAATATAACGTCGAATTGCTGCAACGACTGTGCTCCCCTTACACCGGTCGGGGACATTCATTGTCTCTCGAGCAGCCTTGGCCCATCACAAACTGCCACAGTTATGCCCCCCCGTCAGACGATTTAGTGAAATTCCATGTTCTCAACCTCAAGTTATGAAACGAGGCTTTTCCACCGTAGCAGTGAAAGAAATGTTCAATACGAACTACTCCACTTACTCGCCGGCCGAAGTGGCCGTGCGGTTAAAGGCGCTGCAGTCTGGAACCGCAAGACCGCTACGGTCGCAGGTTCGAATCCTGCCTCGGGCATGGATGTTTGTGATGTCCTTAGGTTAGTTAGGTTTAACTAGTTCTAAGTTCTAGGGGACTAATGACCTCAGCAGTTGAGTCCCATAGTACTCAGAGCCATTTGAACCACTTATTCATAATCTGTATGAATCAGCCATGCTGAGTTTCTGCGGTACTGCCCAAAAACCATCAACGGTATACAATTGATAGTTAATATACTGGTGTGCAAAACTTAATGACGAAAGGAATTTTCACATGATGTTTCAATGTCAAATAAATAGCTCGATGAAACTTCGACTATGCACAGAAAGAACTCCCACAGCAAAGAACGGTAGGTAACTGAAAGAGATACGCAATGAGATAAAGAGAAATGACACTTTCATTTAAAGACAATAATTACAACAGAGTCTCCAAGATTGATATGGGAGAGACGGGAAGAAGTCGTGCATCCAGGAGCATTGATGAACATGATAGTTTTCGTGGCTCACGTAATATGGTGTAAGCAGGCATAAAGAAGCATGGACGTGCTGCCCTCCATATCTTTGTACCCTCAGTTGTCAACGTTATTGTGACACTATACTCCTTCTACACGCCCGTTTTTTCAGGAGCGCACTCGATATTGACTTCATTTTTATGGACGACAATGTGCGATCGCATCAAACAGCACAGGTGAAGGAACTCGAAACGAGAGGGTAGCCGGCGAACGGGCTGACATGCCCGTTCGCCCGACTTAAACCCCAGACGCATTGCAGCACATCCACAGGCACCAGCGACCATCCAACAGTTGTTAACGACGCAGCTGGAGAAACGGAAACCCCTATCGCAAACACTCGTTACCAAGCTCGTGGCCTGCATGGGAGTAAGTTGCAGAGCATGCATTACCGTCCATGGAGACCACACACGCTATTGAGAGCCATGTTTTTCCCTGTGTAATGTCCAGGGGACCGTCATGAACCCCTGCGACTTTGGTGTAATTATTGTCTTTGAATAAAAGTGTCATTTCCGTCCGTCTCACTGCCTATTTCTTTCAGTTACCTTCTGTACTATGCTGCAGCAGTTGTGGTTTCATTGGTCTATGTTACTTGACAGTGGCACGTCATGCGAAAGTTCCTGTCGTCACTAAGTTTTTCAAACCAGTATACCTTACAGTCTACTCAACGCAACACTAGTTCTGTTCAAAATTAATCAAAGGCATATCAAACATTTGCTTCCAAAAATTTTAATGATCTAAAATAAAGACTATGACGATAATTCTACACTTAAGTAGCTTTTTGGCAAGAAATTCATATTAATGAAAGGCTTGCTCAGTGAGTGCAATGTTTAAAAAATGTATTGTCTTTTGGGAGATACAATTGAAAGAAAACAGCCCTCGGTCACTACTTTTAACGAATTAACCGGGTTTCAACACTGCTAGGAATGTCTTCCTCAGAATTTAAATCAAAGAATGGTCTATAACATGGTCACAAAATTATGACTGAAAACGTATGATACAGAGTATAAGTACGAAATGATGGTGAAAAACTGGCAGTACTTATACACTGTATCATACGATTTTAGTCATAATTCTGTGACCATGTTCTAGACCATTCTTTGATTTAAATTCTGAGGTAGACATTACTAGCAGTGTTGAAACCCGGTTAATTCGTTGAAAATAGTGACCGAAGGCTGTTTTCTTTCAATTGTAACTATTCACAGTCTCTGAACGTGCAGCCATTACAAAATTTTGCTTTTGGGTGATGTTGGTTGACTGGTTGTTTCGGGGGGAGGGGACCAAACAGCGCGGTCATCGGTCCCATCGGATTAGGGAAGGATGGAAAAGAACGCCGGCCGTGCCGTTTCACAGGAACCATGCCAGCATTTGCCCGAGGCGAGTCCGCTCCGATAGCTGAGTGGTCAGCGTGACGGATTGCCCTCCTACGGGCCCGGGTTCGATTCCCGGCTGGGTCGGGGATTCTCTCCGCTCAAGGACTGGGTGTTGTGTTGTCTTCATCATCATTTCATCCCCATCCGGCACGCAGGTCGCCCAATGTGGCGTCGAATGTAATAATACCTGCACTACGCGGCCGAACCGGCCCCGTAAGATGCCTCCCGGCCAATGACGCCAAACGCTCATTTCCATTTACCCTAGGCGATTTAAGGAAATCACGGAATACCTCAATCAAGGCTACCGCACGCGAGTTTTGAAACGTCGTTCTCCCCAGTGCGAGTGTAGTATGCTAACCACTGCGCCACCACGCTCAGGTCTTTTGTTATAGTGAAAGCAGTTGAAAATTTGCAAGTAATCTTTCACGTCTTAGGACAGTAAGTGTATCCCAGCCGGGCTCAGCGACAAGTGGGTAAGAATTTGATGCAGCGCGACCCCTTGGTGAATGAAATGATGAATGGCGGGAAAGTTGCGGTACGTCAGATATCAGTAACCAATTCACAAAATGCTTCTTTCATTTTACTCATTTTCGATATATGTAGTAATCTTCTTCCATGAATACTTGATACAAATAATCTTAAAATTTTACGCAGTCCTTTCCTCATTCAGAAGTTATCGTTATATTAATACACTACTGGCCATTAAAATTGCTACACCAAGAAGAAATGCAGGTGATAAGCGGGTATTCATTGGGCAAATATATTATACTAGAACTGACATGTGATTACATTTTCACGCAATTTTGGTGCATAGATCCTGAGAAATCAGTACCCAGAACAACCACCTCTGGCCGTAATAACGGCCTTGATACGCTTGGACAATGAGTTAAACAGAGCTTGGATTGTGTGTACAGTTACAGCTGCCCATGCAGCTTCGACACAATACCACAGTTCATCAAGAGTAGTGACTGGCGTATTGTGACGAGCCAGTTGCTCGGCCACTATTGACCAGACGTTTTCAATTGGTGAGAGATCTGGAGAATGTGCTGTCCAGGGCAGCAGTCTAACATTTTCTCTATCCAGAAAGGCCCGTACAGGACCTGCAACGTGCGGTCGTGCATTATCCTGCTGAAATGTAGGGTTTCGCAGGGATCGAATGAAGGGTAGAGCCACGGGTCGTAACACATCTGAAATGTAACGTCCACTGTTCAAAGTGCTGTCAATGCGAACAAGAGATGACCGAGACGTGTAACCAATGACACCCCATACCATCATGCCGGGTGATACCGCAATATGGCGATGACGAAAACACGCTTCCAATGTGCGTTCACCGCGATGTCGCCAAACACCGATGCGACCATCATGATGCTGTAAACGGAACCTGGATTCATCCGAAAAAATGACGTTTTGCCATTTGTTCGCCCAGGTTCGTCGTTGAGTACACCATCGCAGGCGCTCCTGTCTGTGATGCAGCGTCAAGGGTAACCGCAGCCATGGTCTCCGAGCTGATAGTCCATGCTGCTGCAAACGTCGTCGAACTGTCCGTGCAGATGGTTGTTGTCTTGAAAACGTCCCCATCTGTTGACTCAGGGATCGAGACTTGGCTGCACGATCCGTTACAGCCATGCAGATAAGATGCCTGCTAATGATACGAGGCTGTTGGGATCCAGCAAGGCGTTTCGTATTACCCTCCTGAACCCACCCATTCCATATTCTGCTATCAGTCATTGGATCTCGACCAACGCGAGCAGCAATGTCGCGATAAGATAAACCCCAATCGCGATAGGCTACAATCCGACCTTTATCAAAGTCGGAAACGTGATGGTACGCATTTCTCCTTCTTACACGAGGCATCACAACAACGTTTCACCAGGCAACGCCGGTCAACTGCTGTTTGTGTATGAGAAATCGATTGGAAACTTTCCTCATGTCAACACGTTGTAGGAGTCGCCACCGGCGCCAACCTTGTGTGGATGCTCTGAAAAGCTATTCATTTGCATATCACAGCATCTTCTTCCTGTCTGTTATATTTCGCGTCTGTAGCACGTCATCTTCGCTGTGTAGCAATTTTAATGGCCAGTAGTGTAGTTCGTTTGTTCTAGGATATCTAGGATACCGTAATTATATAAATTTATAATGTTATAACGGACCGACAGTATGTAATTAGAGCACGGCTATTAAGATACTCTACAGATAAAACGAACAAAGAGGTACGGAAACAATCTCTAGCAAGTAAGCTGGATCTGAGATCAGCGAGTACTGGGAAAGCCCCTGACGAGGAACTGGACTGCAGATAGAGGTCGCGAGCGGTGTAACCAGCGGTACAACCCCTGTAAGCGATAAGCAATCTAGTCCCGGCGACGGCTCGCTGTCTAACAGGTGGCTGCTTGTAGACAAGCCATGCGCGGCGAGATTTATACGACGCGATAGTTGTGGGGAGGGGAGGGGCAGCGCGCACAGGCAGCAGTCAGCTGAAGGTGATTCAAGGTGAGCGGCGCGACGCCAGAGTCATAGGTCAGGGTCCCGCGGGATCTCCAGGCGAGAGGCGGGCTCTCGCGCCATCACGGCAGACTCTTACTGGCTGGGAGGCACTGGGGTGTGCGTGAGGACGACACATCGCTGCGTCGTCTGCCGCTGCTGCTTCGTTTAGCCGCTTCCGTGCACTTACGTCGAGGTGACAAAAGTAATCACATAGCAATATGCACATGAGCAGATGACGGTAGGTAGGAAGGTATAAAAGTACAATATGTTGGGTATCGCCGCTCGTCTCATTTAGGGGATGCAGCGTTCTCGGTATGCTAGGAAATAACATCAGTAGTTTTATTTCTGTAAACCAGATTGACAATGAAACTTCCTGGCACATTAAAACTGTGTGGCGGACCGAGACTCGAACTCCGGACATTTGCCATTCGCGGACAAGTGCTCTACCAACTGAGCTACCCAAGCACGACTCGCAGCTTTAATTCCGCAGTACCTCGTCTCCTACATTCCAAACTTCACAGAAGCTCTCCTGCGAAACTTGCAGATCTAGCACTCCTGGAAGAAAGCTTCTGTGAAGGTAGGAGACGAGGTACTGGTGGAATTAAAGCTGTGAGGACGGGGCGTGAGTCGTACTTGGGTAGCTCAGATGGTAGAGCACTTGCCCGCGAAAGGCAAAGGTTCAAATGGGACTTAACGTCTGAGGTCATCAGTCACCTAGAACCTAGAACTGCTTAAACCTAACTAACCTAAGGACATCACACACACCCATGCCCCAGGCAGGATTCGAACCTGCGACCATAGCGGTCACGCGGTTCCAGAGTGAAGCGTCTAGAACCGCACGGCCACACCGGCCAGCGAAAGGCAAAGGTCCCGAGTTCGAGTCTCGGTCCGGCACACAGTTTTAATCTGCCAGGAAGTTTCATATCGGCGCACACTCCGCTGTAGAGTGAAAATCTCATTCTAGAAACAACCCGCAGGCTGTGGCTAAGCCATGTCTCCGCAATATCCTTTCTTCCAGGAGTGCTAGTTCTGCAAGGTTCGCAGGAGAGCGTCTGTGAAGTTTGGAAGGTAGGAGACGAGGTTCTGGCGGAACTAAAGCTGTGAGGACGGGGCGTGAGTCGTGATTGGGTGGCTCAGTTGGTAGAGCACTTGCCCGCGAAAGGCGAAGGTCCCGAGTTCGAGTCTCGGTCCGGCACACAGTTTTAATCTGCCAGGAAGTTTCATATCAGCGCACACTCCGCTGTAGAGTGAAAATTTCATTCTCGAAACATCCCCTAGGCTGTGGCTAAGCCATGTCTCCGCAATATCCTTTCTTTCAGGAGTTCTAGTTCTGCAAGGTTCGTAGGAGAGCTTCTGTTAAGTTTGGAAGCTAGGAACGAGGTACTGGCAGAAGTAAAGCTGTGAGGACGGGGCGTGAGTCGTGCTTGGGTGGCTCAGTTGGTAGAGCACTTGCCCGCGAAAGGCAAAGGTCCCGAGTTGGAGTCCCGGTCCGGCACACAGTTTTAATCTGCCAGGAAGTTTCACATCAGCGCACACTCCGCTGTAGAGTGAAAATCTCATTCTGCAATGAGTGAAATATTGGTAATACCTCCTCCTGACATCTGTGGCTCTGGAAATGTCAATATCTATATCACTCTTACGAATGGATATGATTTTCTGCTTAACGTCCTTCATCCCCCTTATGGCTGTCAGTAAATTCAAACCTCAATCTCTCACATCAAATCCATACCTCCCTTACGACTGGACATAGTCATTTTCTTTGCACATGTTGGAGCAATGACCACAGTACCCTTACACAAACTTTAGAATTGATAGCACAGTAGATTTACGTAAAACGCTTCAACTCTTTCTGCTGGAGCTCCAGTATGCATAAACAATATGTTTCTTCTTAACCATCAGTTACATCGTCACAACAGTACACACCGATAAGTGATGCTAATCTCCTCGACAAGAGCGCATCTGAAGAAGTCTTGCGCTCTTGGATAGGTGCCATTGGTAAGATTGGTGCCGAACAGTCTTTGCTGAATAGCAGTTACAGACTCAGATCACTGTGTTCTTTCATGAGACATGAAATGTAGTGGGTATAGCACCCCCCTACGAATGGTCAGCTGCAAATTAAATCAGCGACACTGTTGTTGGGAGAGTTGCTCAAAGACAATGTGGGGTGATCTTTCAATCTCCAACTTTATCCTAAGAATGCGAGAATACTCTGTGACTCCCATCCACGTAGAGAAAGATGGGCAGTTGTAATCTTATGGTATGCACTATGATTGAAGTACTAAAAATATGTAGGTAACCTAACTGCATTGGTATAGGACCTGTCTGGTGTATGTTAATGTACCTGTTCGAGAATTAACAATGAATGGATGTATTGCACAGTCATCTATCTACATTTACACTGTAGCATATTACACACTCAAAGCAGCAGAGTGGTGGTTTAGTGATGAAACAGAAATTGGGAAGCATGCTGCCATGTCATTGGTTAGCATTGAAATTGCGGAAAAATTAATAAAATTGCTAACATTTATAACAGTATCAGTTCTTGTGCTTATTACTGTACATTGATGGTGTCTATTCCATCCCATCCATACAATGGTATGCTGTTGTTTACCACATAAAGGTTGACTGATGCAACTTGTCTGAGATTGGGAAGGTAGAACACCTAGACATCTGCTACACTGTCACTGCGAAAGATGGGATTAAATGTAGAGGTCATGACCATCAGGCAGGTGATTGGAAACAATCCACAATGCGGCAAACTCTTCCAGTTTCAATATGTTACAATGTCTTCCACATTTTTGTCAATAAGGAACACTACCTCTGTCTTTTATTTCTACCATTCTGTGTGTTGTGGGGCATCATGGTTTACACCATGCAATGTCCAGCTTTCTGTGAGAGCCATGGATCAAACTGAGTTGATATCTGTTTAGCACCTGACACGGACCTTGAAATTGTGGTGCAAAAACACAGTCTATGACTGTGTACAAAGCTGTAGTCATACACTGCTTGGATATATTACAGCAGAAGAAAAACAATGTATTGAACTGCTTATGAAAGAACAACACAGAGAACCTCTCTTGCACTTAATAGTCTGTGGGATATGGTCCTCCTACTACACAGAAGACAAAACTTTACACTGGTCAGTGCGAGTGACTTCGATCACTGTCCACGTGCTCCAATGGAAAAATACTTGTGTATTTAAAAGGATCGCAACATATCGTAAATGTAAAAATGTAGATGGTTTTTCTTTTCATTATGTTAGAAGAGAGGGATATGGTAATATCGCTCTACTGGGCGACACTAGTGGAGCTTTTATATTTCATAGTTTTTCTCTGTTGGATGGTACTAAACAATGAGGATAGAGAGAATATTTGGGTGACAGACATGGATGCACCCTAAGGGTCGCAGATCTCTTTCAGACTGCAGTACCTGCAGGTAAATTGGAGATGCACTGCAACAAAGTAGCAAAATCCTTGTCCTTCTTCCAATTCCCATATGATGTGACGCATTCCTAATTTTCCCAATAAGAACACTGTAACTGCTCATATTGTCTTTTCAACGGTCTCATGTTGCAGGAGAAAGCTTCTTTTGGCACTGGTATTATTCACTGTACATGGTTGGTGGCGCTATGACATGTTCTTACTCCCACTGAGTAACCAGGACACAGTTCTGTCGCATTAACTCAGATGACCCTGTTTCTCCATGGGATGCAGCAAGTCTTAGGTATAGTGCCCTATGACTTCTGCTCGGTTCCAACTTAAATTGGAACGATCACGTGGACAAAGCTACAGGGAGGGTGGGGGAGAGATGGAGGAACAGTTACAAGATGCAGAAGGACTGTCTGAAACAACGATGGAGTTTGTTGTATGGCGCCTTTAGTAGGTTAGGTTGGAAAAAGATGACTTGTTTCAAGACATGAGAATGGCTCAAATGTGATTCACCAGTGGCTGTAATCATTAAAGGCATCTCCATAGCATCCAATTCAAGTATGTTGCGGATTCGAGAGATTTGATCACAAATCACAAACAGGATTTCTACCAGAAAGCATAATACTATAGCTCTGAAAAGCCAATGTATTGGTCATAGGATTTTGCACATTTCTTATGACTTCAATCCAGCACTGGATTTTTTTAGTGATTCCTCACATATGACACCATCTCTTGTATGTGATCACCCCAGTCAACCATCATACTCCCACGCCTATAACCCCATGGATATATTACAGAACCTCTGTTACACTGTGTACATGGTATCGAGATAGAATGCACTACAGACACTATTTGTTAGGATGGGGGAGTTGCAAATATTGGCTTAATACCAAGTTTGTTAGCCGTGTCACTTTCTAAATTTGGTGATAAGAGTGATTTTATTACGAGCTCACACCACTGGCGACATGCGTCCCCAATGTTGGTCTGTTAATACACATCCCAAGATCACTGTCTATATTTAATGTTGTAGTATTTGTGTAGAAGACCACTTCATTTGGAAGCAATACCATACCTCGATTTATAAAGTGTGTATAGTTTTTAACGTCGATAGCGTTAGAAATACTTGTGTGTGACTGTAGAATCAAGAGTGCTTTTTATGCAGGGTAACAGTAACATGTGTTTGTAACACCTGGTCGATTGTAAGATGTTTGCATCTCTCTTCCTAACATACACACTGGTACCACTTGCAAGAAAAACAAATTGTCTCCATGCATTGTCGACTTTTCTCAATACTGTTTGAGGCCACCATCATTCAGTTATTGGCGAAGTGTTATACTTAGTAGGTGATGTGTGATAGATCCTCTGTGATGGGTAGACTTACGAAGTTTGTGTTGGAGTGTAAGGTTTCGACATATGCAAAGAAAATAACTATGTCTGGCCATAAGGGAGGTATGGATTTGACATGGGAGATTGAGATTTCAGGTCACTGATAGCAGTAAAGAGGACAAGGGATTTTACATGGAAAATTATGTCCAGTCATAAGAGGGATATAGATATTGATATTTCCAGAGTCACACCCATCGGGAGGAGGTATTTACGACACTTCACTCATTGTTGTATGTCATCTGATTGAGGCAACAATCATAATATTTAATTGTAATTACAGTGATAAACATGTTGCTGGTTTCCTAGGACGACACCATTTGGCGAATGTGGAGCATATTGGCGGTAGCTTGTAGCTGGAACAAATGGGGGCTAAGGCTCTCACGAGTGGCAGGTACAAAGAAAAGTTCTGGCTGGTCAGCTAGTCAGTTCTTGCCCACAGCTGCAGGGGAAAGTCACAGCAGTGGTGCCCTCTGCATAGCTGATTAGCAACTTAATACTCATATGCATTGAGCTGTTTCAGCGATCTCATGTGTTGCATGTGTCCTCAGTAGAAAACCGAGTGATTAAATATTAAACACTGCCAAGTGTTGGCACGGAATGTATTGGTAACATCTGAATTCCTACCACTACAATCATCGCTGGATGCTCTCTGTGGCTGGGGTGTGGTGCACTCTGGCATACACTCACGTCCACCACTGCAGCTATGGTTGTGCCAGTAGTTTTCTACAGCCTCTGAGTGTTGGCACTGGCAATGTATGAGGGGATTGGCAAGCTGCATGTGGACAATGGGACGTGAGTGCACAGAATGTACCAGTGTTTCAGTGATCTCCAACTAGCTTGACAACTATTGCTATAGACCAGATCGTGGTTTAAGTGTGTTGTGTCTAGTGCTTCTCAGTACATCACAGTGGAGTCTGTCTTGCAGAACTTTTCGTATCAAGCAGTAAACTCTTTCTCGTCCTTACAAATGTAGCAGAGAGAAGCAATTTAGGAATTCTATAGTGATTTAAAAACCCAATAACATCGTCAGTTTCCCGATTGGTCAGTTTCTTTTTCCAATAGTGGTATTGTGAGCACCCATCTATCTAGCACTTCTGCAATTTTTTTAAGGACACAGCATGCATTTGAGATGAAATTTTGAAATTTTTAGCTACCATCAAAGTAATAGACTTCTACCAAGTGACTTAACTGTGCTAGTATCTGTCAACAGCAGGAAAGGAAGACAAAAAATCCCGAAGGGTCTGAAAACTGGGTAGTTGTGGGATCGAATCCCACCAGATGTACCAGTCCTAGTATCAACCAATAGTATGCAAGGAAAAACTGGCCATACACAAAGGAGATCGATTTAATTATTTAGTCAATCTATCCGATAGATTGAGGGAATATTTCCAAGACATCCACAGCTGTGGGTTTACCAGGTATCCAGTACTATGTTCAGGATAAAGATGAGGTTGGTGTGGTACATGATAGACGCTACCTACTTCTTCTCAAGTATCTTTGTTCCATCCGCTACAGGTTTTCATACCAGTAGAAGAGTGTGTGACAAAAAAAGGATATACCTATTGCCAACATCTGGTGTACAGGGGAGGGGAAAGTATGGGAGGAGAGGTCTGTGATTGTTTACATACATTGGTTCACACAAACAGGAAGCATCAACTTGAGGGAGACAGAGAGAGGGAGAGAGGAAGAGAGGGAGAGAGAGAGAGAGAGAGAGAGAGAGAAGCATTAGTTTTGACAGGAATTTCTCAGATATCAATATGAAAAGGTTGTCACCACCTGAAGCTTTGCTTGGGGATTGGCGTGGCAGCCAGCCTGCACCAAATGGTGCAGCTGGCACCTGGTGCAGCCAACAGCAGTTGCAGGAGCCGCAGGTGGGCGTTGTGTGACCTGCGTGTGTGGGAATACGAAAAGTGGCTGGCATGTGGTGTAGTCTAGTGGATGGTGGACAGCGCGTGATTCATGCTCGAAAGATTTTTAACAGTGTAATTACGTGCAGTGAGTGACGCTGATGGTATTTCTTGCACAACTGGAAAAAACTATCGATTTCATTACTTCTTTTTGATGTATTTTACAAGACCCGCATCTTCCAAAACAGCAGAGAACACACTGAAAATTGAATTTTACAAATAAACAGTATACCATCTGCTATGTAATTGCATTTCCTGTTGTGAGACCCTTCCGCTCCAACACAGACCTGCCAACTTCCATGTGGGGATGGAAGGGAAGGGCTGGGGCTTTAAGACAGTGTGTTAATTGATTTATCAATTTAGTTAATTAGCCAATCAAACTGATAGAGTTGGAGGGGAATATTCAAATCACTCATTTCTGAAGGTGTACTTGTATCGGCGGTAGGGTTGGTGGAGGTTTGGAGGTTCCCAGAGGGAAGGGGAGGAGGAGTGGGATGGGAACGGATGGGGGAGGGGGTCCTGGGAAGGATAGATTATCCCAAGAGGGTCATAAATCGATCCCCAGCGTGTTCATAAGCCACTTAGCAGAACAATAGGTTAAGGGGAGGTTGAAGGGTTATAAATGAATCGATGTCACAATTTAATTAATTTACATATCAATTTCATGTCAAAAGTGCAGCAGAGCTTATTTTGTCCCGCTACTGTTCTAGAGTTTTTGTATGTCTATCCTTGTGCCAGAAGGTCTGGGTGACTATGGCCGTTCACTATTGTAAGAAAATGAAACACCTATAGCCGTCCTCATGTTGTCATTTATTGTGTAACTACCGGTTTCGGCGCTTCAATGCAGAATCTTCAGGCCTTAGTTGATGCTGAATGGGCTATCACGATCCATAGACGTGATGTATCAGTTGCCAGCAACTGGTTTACACAGACTACGTGTAACTGTGATGTCCTGATAGTTGATGGTTGGAGACACGACATCACAGCTACACGTAGTCTGCATAAACCAGTTGCTGGCAACTGATACATCATATCTATCGATGGTGATAGCCCCTTTAGGATCAACTAAGGCCTGAAAATGTTGCACTGAAGCCCCGAAATCGGTAGGTAAGCAATAAATGACAGCTTAAGGACGGCTGTAGGTGTTTCATTTTCTTAGAATGCTTCTCTGCAATGTTAGCTGTATCTGTTATTTGTTCTCAACTGTGAAACAGATTACATGTGTTTTGATAGTATTATTTATTTAGCATAATGATGGGTGGGAGGCTTTGTATTACATATTGCTCTAAGGATGGAGCAGGCAGCAGCATAATGTTGTTGTTGTTGTTGTGGTCTTCAGTCCTGAGACTGGTTTGATGCAGCTCTCCATGCTACTCTATCCTGTGCAAGCTTTTTCATCTCCCAGTACCTACTGCAACCTACATCCTTCTGAATCTGCTTAGTGTATTCATCTCTTGGTCTCCCTCTACGATTTTTACCCTCCACGCTGCCCTCCAATACTAAATTGGTGATCCCTTGATGCCTCAGAACATGTCCTACCAACCGATCCCTTCTTCTGGTCAAGTTGCGCCACAAACTTCTCTTCTCCCCAATCCTATTCAATACTTCCTCATCAGTTATGTGATCTACCCATCTAATCTTCAGTATTCTTCTGTAGCACCACATTTCGAAAGCTTCTATTCTCTTCTTGTCCAAACTATTTATCGTCCATGTTTCACTTCCATACATGGCTACACTCCATACAAATACTTTCAGAAATGACTTCCTGACACTTAAATCAATACTGGATGTTAACAAATTTCTCTTCTTCAGAAACGCTTTCCTTGCCATTGCCAGCCTACATTTTATATCCTCTCTACTTCGACCATCATCAGTTATTTTGCTCCCCAAATAGCAAAACTCCTTTACTACTTTAAGTGCCTCATTTCCTAATCTAATTCCCTCACCATCACCCGATTTAATTAGACTACATTCCATTATCCTTGTTTTGCTTTTGTTGATGTTCATCTTATATCCTCCTTTCAAGACACTGTCCATTCCATTCAACTGCTCTTCCAAGTCCTTTGCTGTCTCTGACAGAATTACAATGTCCTCGGCAAACCTCAAACTTTTTATTTCTTCTCCATGAATTTTAATACCTACTCCGAATTTTTCTTTTGTTTCCTTTACTGCTTGCTCAATATACAGATTGAACAACATCGGGGAGAGGCTACAACCCTGTCTTACTCCCTTCCCAACCACTGCTTCCCTTTCATGTCCCTCGACTCTTATAACTGCCATCTGGTTTCTGTACAAATTGTAAATAGCCCCCCCCCCCCCCCATGAACCATGGACCTTGCCGTTGGTGGGGAGGCTTGCGTGCCTCAGCGATACAGATAGCCGTACCGTAGGTGCAACCACAACGGAGGGGTATCTGTTGAGAGGCCAGACAAACGTGTGGTTCCTGAAGAGGGGCAGCAGCCTTTTCAGTAGTTGCAAGGGCAACAGTCTGGATGATTGACTGACCTGGCCTTGTAACAATAACCAAAACGGCATTGCCGTGCCGGTACTGCGAACGGCTGAAAGCTAGGGGAAACTACAGCCGTAATTTTTCCCGAGGGCATGCAGCTTTACTGTATGATTACACGATGATGGCGTCCTCTTGGGTAAAATATTCCGGAGGTAAAATAGTCCCCCATTCGGATCTCCGGGCGGGGACTACTCAAGAGGATGTCGTTATCAGGAGAAAGAAAACTGGGGTTCTACGGATCGGAGCGTGGAATGTCAGATCCCTTAATCGGGCAGGTAGGTTAGAAAATTTAAAAAGGGAAATGGATAGGTTGAAGTTAGATATAGTGGGAATTAGTGAAGTTCGGTGGTAGGAGGAACAAGACTTCTGGTCAGGTGACTACAGGGTTATAAACACAAAATCAAATAGGGGTAATGCAGGAGTAGGTTTAATAATGAATAGGAAAATAGGAATGCGGGTAAGCTACTACAAACAGCATAGTGAACGCATTATTGTGGCCAAGATAGATACGAAGCCCACACCTACTACAGTAGTACAAGTTTATATGCCAACTAGCTCTGCAGATGACGAAGAAATTGAAGAAATGTATGATGAAATAAAAGAAATTATTCAGATTGTGAAGGGAGACGAAAATTTAATAGTCATGGGTGACTGGAATTCGAGTGTAGGAAAAGGGAGAGAAGGAAACATAGTAGGTGAATATGGATTGGGGGATAGAAATGAAAGAGGAAGCCGCCTGGTAGAATTTTGCATAACTAACACTTGGTTTAAGAATCATGAAAGAAGGTTGTATACATGGAAGGACCCTGGAGATACTAAAAGGTATCAGATAGATTATATAATGGTAAGACAGAGATTTAGGAACCAGGTTTTAAATTGTAAGACATTTCCAGGGGCAGATGTGGACTCTGACCACAATCTATTGGTTATGACCTGTAGATTAAAACTGAAGAAACTGCAAAAAGGTGGGAATTTAAGGAGATGGGACCTGGATAAACTAAAAGAACCAGAGGTTGTACAGAGATTCAGGGAGAGCATAAGGGAGCAATTGACAGGAATGGGGGAAATAAATACAGTAGAAGAAGAATGGGTAGCTTTGAGGGATGAAGTAGTGAAGGCAGCAGAGGATCAAGTAGGTAAAAAGACGAGGGCTAGTAGAAATCCTTGGGTAACTGAAGAAATATTGAATTTAATTGATGAAAGGAGAAAATATAAAAATGCAGTAAGTGAAACAGGCAAAAAGGAATACAAACGTCTCAAAAATGAGATCGACAGGAAGTGCAAAATGGCTAAGCAGGGATGGCTAGAGGACAAATGTAAGGATGTAGAGGCCTATCTCACTAGGGGTAAGATAGATACTGCCTACAGGAAAATTAAAGAGGCCTTTGGAGAGAAGAGAACGACTTGTATGAATATCAAGAGCTCAGATGGAAACCCAGTTGTAAGCAAAGAAGGGAAAGCAGAAAGGTGGAAGGAGTATATAGAGGGTCTATACAAGGGCGATGTACTTGAGGACAATATTATGGAAATGGAAGAGGATGTAGATGAAGATGAAATGGGAGATATGATACTGCGTGAAGAGTTTGACAGAGCACTGAAAGACCTGAGTCTAAACAAGGCCCCCGGAGTAGACAATATTCCATTGGAACTACTGATGGCCGTGGGAGAGCCAGTCCTGACAAAACTCTACCATCTGGTGAGGAAGATGTATGAGACAGGCGAAATACCCTCAGACTTCAAGAAGAATATAATAATTCCAATCCCAAAGAAAGCAGGTGTTGACAGATGTGAAAATTACCGAACTATCAGCTTAATAAGTCACAGCTGCAAAATACTAACACGAATTCTTTACAGACGAATGGAAAAACTAGTAGAAGCCAACCTCGGGGAAGATCAGTTTGGATTCCGTAGAAACACTGGAACACGTGAGGCAATACTGACCTTACGACTTATCTTAGAAGAAAGATTAAGGAAAGGCAAACCCACGTTTCTAGCATTTGTAGACTTAGAGAAAGCTTTTGACAATGTTGACTGGAATACTCTCTTTCTAATTCTAAAGGTGGCAGGGGTGAAATACAGGGAGCGAAAATGTTAGAAATGTAAAATATCGCTTTTGAAGAGTCTTGTATGAGTAAAATAATGGTTTGCGAGTGAAGCATTCCGAAGAAAGCTATGAAAATTTTCGAGATGATTAGCACTCTGGACACCACAGCACATCATTAGCCGACGAACTAGAGGAATAAGTGAAATTAGATTAGCCTCTATCGAAGTTGGAACGTCAGTGCGCACATATCATGACATGGTTTGGATGTCTTGGATAACAGCCTGCCGGCCGCGGTGGCCGAGCGGCTATAGGCGCTTCAGATCGGAACTGTGCGACTGCTAGGGTCGCAGGTTCGAATCCTGCCTCGGGTATGGATGTGTGTGTTGTCATTAGGTTAGTTAGGTTTAAGTTCTACGGGACTGATGATATCAGATGTTAAGTCCCATAGTGCTCAGAGCCATTTGAACCATTTTGTGATATCAGTCTGCTGAAAGGAAAATTTGTTCCAAAATTGTAGAATTTCGAGCAAAAACAGCGGCTAATGCAAGTTGATCAAAAGTCGCTAGATGAAGCAGAAGTACTTTATGGGTTATATTTCGTAATTAAGTGTGGGTTCATCTACATCTACATCTACATTGATACTCCGCAAGCCACCCAACGGTGTGTGGCGGAGGGCACTTTACGTGCCACTGTCATTACCTCCCTTTCCTGTTCCAGTCGCGTATGGTTCGCGGGAAGAACGACTGTCTGAAAGCCTCCGTGCGCGCTCTAATCTCTCTAATTTTACATTCGTGATCTCCTCGGGAAGTATAAGTAGGGGGAAGCAATATATTCGATACCTCATCCAGAAACGCACCCTCTCGAAACCTGGCGAGCAAGCTACACCGCGATGCAGAGCGCCTCTCTTGCAGAGTCTGCCACTTGAGTTTATTTAACATCTCCGTAACGCTATCACGGTTACCAAATAACCCAGTGACGAAACGCGCCGCTCTTCTTTGGATCTTCTCTATCTCCTCCGTCAACCCGACCTGGTACGGATCCCACACTGATGAGCAATACTCAAGTATAGGTCGAACGAGTGTTTTGTAAGCCACCTCCTTTGTTGATGGACTACATTTTCTAAGCACTCTCCCAATGAATCTCAACCTGGTACCCGCCCTACCAACAATTAGTTTTATATGATCATTCCACTTCAAATCGTTCCGTACGCATACTCCCAGATATTTTACAGAAGTAACTGCTACCAGTGTTTGTTCCGCTATCATATAATCATACAATAAAGGATCCTTCTTTCTATGTATTCGCAATACATTACATTTGTCTATGTTAAGGGTCAGTTGCCACTCCCTGCACCAAGTGCCTATCCGCTGCAGATCTTCCTGTATTTCGCTACAATTTTCTAATGCAGCAACTTCTCTGTATACTACAGCATCATCCGCGAAAAGCCGCATGGAACTTCCGACACTATCTACTACAATCTTATGGATTGACGTCGAAACAGAAGCTCAGTCGTATGCAAAAGTGTTAGGGGTCACAAAGACGGAAAATAGATCGACAGTGCGGAAAAGTTTGAAGGTTAGACTCACTGTATGCGTAGATTCTTGCGCTGTCGGGGACCATGAGTTACTATGAAGTCGAATGATGAGTAAGGAGTACTACATGCAAGTTCAACATTGTGTTCATGAAGCAATCCGTGAAAATGCCCGAATCTGTGGCGGAACAAACCACGGCTTTTGCACCACGATAGTGCACCTGCTAACAATTTGTTGTTTGTGCGTGCATTTTTAAAGTGTCACCGTATTACAAGCTTGTATGAGGTGAATATTAAATTTCGTGCATATGCGCAACATTGGACAACCATACACTTTACAGAGTCTGAGACTCTGTATTACATGCTGTTAACTACCTTTTTCTGATTCGTTCTGCTAACTACTTCTTTTCATCTTTCGTTCTCTCCTGAAGGAAGAGAGCATTCTAATGTGAGAGCTTGTGCTCTTTTCAGCCACATATTTTGGCTCGATTTATTTCTAGATGGTGAGAAAGGAAAAATCTGAATTGTCTTTTTTATGATTGGTTTTGCTTTTGTTTTTGGTTTGCAGAGGGTTATTGTAATCCCGGCGTTCGTCTTACACTGACGGAAACCTCTTTAAAATCTCACTCGTAATTATTTTGTAGGCGCTAGATTTGATAATTATTTTCCTAGTTTCATGTCGGAATTATTTTGTAGACATTAGATTTGATAGTTATTTTCCTAGTTTCTTGGCTTTGAAGAAATAAAACAACAACAAAATTGCTAATTATCGCGTTACAATACGATATATGCTTGTCGCTGTTAAACAGCTGGGCTTCAACACTAGCGAACAGCTATATCATGTGTCCAGCTTGTTTCCAAACAAGTAATTTTTACTACATAAAAGAAGGAGATCTTTATAATGCACGTTCGTTCTTGCTGTGCACATGTGAAACAGTTTGTTTCACTCGTATTTGCTGTCAATGTTTTTAGATGTCCAAAGATATATGTAAAGAAGTCATCTCCACCTCGCCAAGTATGAAGTTGGTGAGTAATGCTGCAATCTTCGAAGCTGTATTCAATATGGCAATCCCTCTTTCTTGAATATTACGTAGTTTGACGTTAAAATTATTGATGAAACAAATGACTGATGGATCGCTCTAATATAGCAGCATCTTGAAATCAAATGTGCGTGGGATGTCCGTCGCAATGCTGATTATATGCTCACAGACACCAGTTACAGTGATATAAGCTTACACACACAGTGTATATTTAAACTAATGGGGATAGTTTATTGATTTTCCAAAAGTTATTCATCGTACTATGCCTGTGCAGAGGTCATTCCAAACTGTAATATTCCTTGTATGAATAAGTGTAGCAAAACTTGAAATACTCCCTGCAAAAGTTTCTTTTAAACATCACAACTCAATGTTTGACAGTCTGCACTCACGTTACACTACTTTCCACACCAACAATTAATTCTTTGTGTCCTCTGAAATGACGTTTTATGTTTCTCGAGCATCGTATCGCAACCTGGTCCAACAAATGCCATTATGTGTCTCTCTCCACTCAACAGACCAACTGACCTTCAGCAGCCTTCGTCTCCCTGTTCATTTAATTCATTTTTATTTCCCTGGGCAGTTTAGTTATTCAGTACAAAACATACTTGTGCAGTACTATGTATTCAGGATGGTCAGGTACGTTGTGCTGTTTCCATATTAATTAGCATTGAAGTTAGCCAATCAGGCTGTTGCACGCGCAAATTCAAGCAGCGCGTTAGACGTAATTAGAGTCAATTGTTCTCATAGTGTGGATGATAGCGCACGAGACTGCTTATTCTTCCGGTTGGGTCCGATCCTTACTACCCCCCCACCTCCAGTTTTTGTATCGCTCTGTTTTTCGGTTTTAGAAAATCGAACGGAAAACACTTTTGGCGACACTGTCTCTGGTGGCCCTCTTGAATTGACACGCACAAAGGCCTGATTGGCTAACTTCAGTGCTAATTAACTCGGAAACTACGCAATGTATTTCATTTTTTATTAACAACTATTCTCAGCGCAAAATACGCCGCAACATTGTTACAAATTTTTCAGATTGTTTCTGGCCACCCTGTATAGGTTTACATATGTTACACAACATAGATGGTCTGAATTAAAGAAAAAAAAATGAACTAAAGAAATTTCAGTCACAGTTTGTCTTAAGTGATTTCGTGGAACCGCTGAATATGCATATATACACTCCTGGAAATGGAAAAAAGAACACATTGACACCGGTGTGTCAGACCCACCATACTTGCTCCGGACACTGCGAGAGGGCTGTACAAGCAATGATCACACGCACGGCACAGCGGACACACCAGGAACCGCGGTGTTGGCCATCGAATGGCGCTAGCTGCGCAGCATTTGTGCACCGCCGCCGTCAGTGTCAGCCAGTTTGCCGTGGCATACGGAGCTCCATCGCAGTCTTTAACACTGGTAGCATGCCGCGACAGCGTGGACGTGAACCGTATGTGCAGTTGACGGACTTGAGCGAGGGCGTATAGTGGGCATGCGGGAGGCCGGGTGGACGTACCGCCGAATTGCTCAACACGTGGGGCGTGAGGTCTCCACAGTACATCGATGTTGTCGCCAGTGGTCGGCGGAAGGTGCACGTGCCCGTCGACCTGGGACCGGACCGCAGCGACGCACGGATGCACGCCAAGACCGTAGGATCCTATGCAGTGCCGTAGGGGACCGCACCGCCACTTCCCAGCAAATTAGGGACACTGTTGCTCCTAGGGTATCGGCGAGGACCATTCGCAACCGTCTCCATGAAGCTGGGCTACGGTCCCGCACACCGTTAGGCCGTCTCCCGCTCACGCCCCAACATCGTGCAGCCCGCCTCCAGTGGTGTCGCGACAGGCGTGAATGGAGGGACGAATGGAGACGTGTCATCTTCAGCGATGAGAGTCGCTTCTGCCTTGGTGCCAATGATGGTCGTATGCGTGTTTGGCGCCGTGCCGGTGAGCGCCACAATCAGGACTGCATACGACCGAGGCACACAGGGCCTACACCCGGCATCATGGTGTGGGGAGCTATCTCCTACACTGGCCGTACACCACTGGTGATCGTCGAGGGGACACTAAATAGTGCACGGTACATCCAAACCGTCATCGAACCCATCGCTCTACCATTCCTAGACCGGCAAGGGAACTTGCTGTTCCAACAGGACAATGCACGTCTGCATGTATGCCGTGCCACCCAACGTGCTCTGGAAGGTGTAAGTCAACTACCCTGGCCAGCAAGATCTCTGGATCTGTCCCCCATTGAGCATGTTTGGGACTGGATGAAGCGTCGTCTCACGCGGTCTGCACGTCCAGCACGAACGCTGATCCAACTGAGGCGCCAGGTGGAAATGGCATGGCAAGCCGTTCCACAGGACTACATCCAGCATCTCTACGATCGTCTCCATGGGAGAATAGCAGCCTGCATTGCTGCGAAAGGTGGATATACACTGTACTAGTGCCGACATTGTGCATGCTCTGTTGCCTGTGTCTATGTGCCTGTGGTTCTGTCAGTGTGATCATGTGATGTATCTGACCCCAGGAATGTGTCAATAAAGTTTCCCCTTCCTGGGAGAATGAATTCACAGTGTTCTTATTTCAATTTCCAGGAGTGTAGATGAACTGATGGAGATCTGAATGACAATACTCCCACATACGATTCCAGTGTCTTAAACCCTCCGGCACCTTCTTCGGTGAAAGCCACTGTCTCATTTTTTCCTTAAGTGAAACAGTTATGTTCCTCCAGTCGGTGACTGTATTATTGCTGCTGACGCAGATAACACCTACTTAAACCCGGAGTGTAAAGACTGAAGCTGAGTGGCAATGTGGTTTCTGTAATGAACTCACCGCAAATAAGCAGCGAGTCATTTGCACGGCCAGTTCTTTGATGGGAGATAGAGATATAAACGGATTAGCCAGTTAGCTTTTTGCAAGGTTATTAACTGGCTTGCCTCAATTATCTGTAACGCGGGTCGTTAACTAGTGTTATGCACTGGATGTATAAATCAACCATGTCCTTTCGGTTGGAGTGAATCGAAACACAGAGATGAGCAAAAAAGTCAGATATTTACAAGATCTGTTATGTATCTATCTGAGATAAGCGCTCATAAGTAACAGAAAATTATACTCTTCTCGCCCTATCTTGTTGTCATTCTATGGAAAATCTCACGCTACGTTTACGTTAATATTTATTAATGAACATCTCCTGCATTTCGGTGGCTACCCTTGTAATTTTTTGTTGCAGTTGGTATTCACCAGTTTCCATACTGAACTAGAAATTCACAGTTTCGGTAATTAAACGTGAACTTCAAATAAGTTAGTTACACATTCACTAACATTATGATGGGCCGCGCTGCGTAACATGTACCGCTTCGCGTTGCGAAAAAAGTAAAGTGAATCAGACGGATATCGAATGTGTGCTCTGGTCTGAGTACAGCTGATCCATCGATCAGTCAAAGAGTACTTTACACGCTCTTTCCGACACTCACATAAGCAGATGCAACCTCAGTAAAGTATGGCAGCACACAGAACAGAATTACTAACAACTAGGATATTAATAGATGAAGGTATTACCATAATTTTAGGTCGACGAAATAGTAGCTAAGAGAAGAGTTATTGTAGACATAGCAAATGACTATGTAAAGGGGAGAAAAGGAGAATGAATGTACTGTCCTTCACATATCCCCCCCCCCCCCCCAAAAAAAAACCGAGTGGGGTCATGTCGGGAGGTCTTGGAGGCTAAGAATGCAGGGCAGTGTCTCGTGATCCTGTGTGCCCTATCCAGGGTTGAGGCAGCATGTCATTCAGCAATTGTCGGACAATGTTGTAACAGTGTGGTGGAGCTCCGTCCTTTTGGAATATGAAGTCATTAGAATCGTCCTCAGGTCGTTGGAAGAGACAAATCCGCAGCATTCGAAAACAGGCATTCCAGTCACTGTGGTTTCTCTTCTTAATAAGAAATGACACGAAACAGTCCGCTTTAGGAGAATCACTTTCATGCTCAACAGTTGCAAGAACATTGTGAAGCCCCACATGCGCACATTCCGTTGGTTCACTTTACCGTTAACATCAAGTGCAGCTTCATGTATGAAAACTAACGGTGATAAAAAAAGACTACCTTCTTTCATGTCTTCCAGCACAGCATTGCTGAAGTCTGAGGAGTTTGCACTGATTGTAGTTTGTATTTTTTTACTGGCCAAACGGCGCCTTACCACTCGTCAGACAATCATGTGAGGAATTGTTTGTTTCCTACTTGTGTGACAAGTAGACTTTCACGGAATCTGCACAAACGTTTGCCAAATACCTTTCAGCATTACATCTGAAGTGCAGAGCGATCTGAACTCTTACCTTTGCATAAGTACCCTTTTTCTTCAAGCTGAGTATACTAATGACGAATGTTTTTCGGGATTTACGGACCAGTTTCAAAATTCTGAAGGAAGTCAACCTCCACAGCAATTACTGACTCACTCTTGTTAAACTGTTAATACTGATTGTGATCCTGATCATCTTTCTGACCCATGCTCTTAGAGATGTACTAGTGGATGGTTGAACTTTAGGCGGCTCTTCAGGTTTGATGAGGAGTCTAAAGAAAAGCTGTTGGCTTTTTTATCCTGCTTGATAAGATGATACTCTATATCGCTAGGATGTGTTGTAGGTGAAGGCAGTGTGGTTTGCTCATGTCTTGAAACAGTGAAAAATATGTTACATGGATAAATTAAAATAGTTACTATTAAGATGCACTTTTTTAAAATAGTGATAGGTTAAGATGAGAACAAATGTACATACAGCATATTCTGCAATCAGCAGTCTGAGGCATCGTGTCACGGTCTGCGACGCTTCCCCTGTCGGAGTTTCGAGTCCTCCCTCAGGTGTGGGTGTGTGTGTCGTCCTAAGTTAGTTTACGTTAGATTTTATGTAGGCTTAGGGACCGATGACCTCAGCAATTTGGTCCCATAAGACCTTACGACAAATTTCCAATTTCCAAACAATGTCCATAGTGAACTGAATGGAGAATGCTGTGTCAAGAAGGAATCAGATCGAAGACTCTTGAGTCACCTTTCAATCGGCTCCAGTAGCACCAGAGGAACGAAGAGCAGTTAGCGAGCTCTCAAGTGAGCTGCAGTTCATTCCTTGTAAGCTATCTTTTCAACCCTCATTCTAAAATAAAAGGCCAGTGAGTATTTTTTCATTAACGTAACATTTTAAAGAACTGATATCTCTTCGCTTTCTGATCCTTCTATGGTTGAAAAAAGCTGCTTACAAAAGTAAGGTATGTAAACACATATGTACATACCATCTACAGAGTGTTTTTCTACAAGTTGGGTGACAGTTCCTATTATAATGGTCTATGCCATAATGACTAGTCCAGCATTTGTGAGGGATGCTGTTGCAGTGGCCTGCCCAAGAACCTGAGTTACACTCACATCACTGGAAAGATATTTAGGATCCAAAGAGCCACTGATCATTCTTCCTGAGTTCACTCCAGAGAAGGATGTAACTCACTGAATCACCTGAGAAGTGGAGCACCCATCTCTATTTCGTACACAGTCAACGACATTTTCACTACTGTTTATTTTACAGTTATTAATATTAAACTGATATTTATCAGTTGTCGAGCTCCCTACATCACATAAATGCTGTGGCTCTCGACGTGCATGTAACGGTAAGAATCTTAAAGATTGAGTGATATGTAGCTGGCAAGTAGAGGAAAGCTGCATGCTTGATATCTCTGATTACCACATTACTTAGCTGTACAACACTTGTTCTACCAGTCGAGGTAGTAAAGCTGACAAACTTGAGAGCTACTACCTTCACTTTATATAACTTACATTGATTTCACAAGAGGAACTGACAGAAAACAAGTACTGCAGCTGTTGCTACTATATAGAGTACTAGTCGTCATATTTTTCGTACATTTAATGAATTAGAATACTATTTGAGTTAAACTTGAACTAACTTTAGTATATACTGCTCAGTATCGAGATATTTTCGGGAGGACGACGGTTCAATCCCGTCTCCAGCCATCCTGATTTAGGTTTTCCGTGATTTCCCTAAATCGTTTCAGGCAAATGCCGGGATGGCTCCTTTGAAAGGGCACGGCCGATTTCCTTCCCAATCCTTCCCTAACCCGAGCTTGCGCTCCGTCTCTAATGACCTCGTTGTCGACGGGACGTTAAACACTAACCACCACCACCATCCAGATATTTTAATTGTTAGATGTGTACGATCCAAACCCTGAAAACTCTGAACTGTTGAAAACATCTACAACAATAATGAAACAAATGCTGTCTTTTTTGTTGTTTTAGGTCTCTCTCCTGCAGACACAGCTCTATAAGTAATGTGTCTTTTGCGACTGTAGTACAAGCCTTATTTAAGACCAGACATGTTTCCATAAATTTCAAAGCATCTATCGTACTCACCGTAACAACGTGTTTTTTCTTTCTAATCTACTTGACGAGGCGGTTTTCATGATTTAAATTAATGTTATGAAACAAATTACGTATCTTAAAATAATATTATTAATCACAGTTTTTGGCACCTAGTTCATTCATAACGTTGTTCTGCGCACCGTTTTTAGCAGACAAACCTCACTGACACAGAATACATTTTCTTTTCATGTTATGTAGGTCCACATTTACCTTTGTACCCGTGTATTCTGTTTAGATGTCGCGGAATGCGACTGTGCTTTGTTTTGTTTTTGCGGCTGTGGTAGCATCTGAAATTCCTGTAGGTTTATATCTCTCGAATGATGGTGCTACGCGCGCCTTTGTGTGTGTGTGTGTGTGTGTGTGTGTGTGTGTGTGTGTAAGTGAGAGAGAGAGAGGGAGAGACTTTACATGCATGTACGCTGTCTGATGAAAAATGAAGCACCCAGAAGACATGGTCGAATGGCAACGTACCTTGTACGTGTGCGCTCCATCAGCGAGTATGTCACTGGTTGCAGTTACATTTCTATGTGACAGGTAAAAGGGCCACCAGAGTGCATTAGTGTTGTTGGTGTTTAGTTTTGTTACCAGGCCTGGGTGTGTAATGAAAGTCCGATGTTGGCCGGCCGGAGAGGCCGAGCGGTTAAAGGCGCTACAGTCTGGAACCGCACGACCGCTACGGTCGCAGGTTCGAATCCTGCCTCGGGCATGGATGTGTGTGATGTCCTTAGGTTAGTTAGGTTTAAGTAGTTCTAAGTTCTAGAGGACGTATGACCACAGCAGTTGAGTCCCACAGTGCTCAGAGCCATTTCAACCAAAGTCCGATGTTGACTGACGGCTGTAGAAGATAGAAGTTGCCGCAATCTCGTGGTAGACAGTTTACTAGTATCTGACAGAGTTTGAAAGATGACTGATTGCTGGTCTCCATTTAGTGGGCTGGTTGAGTTCTGCAATACCTGAATTTGTGAGGCATTCAGTTGAGACAGTGAACCGATGATGGGCCGCATGGGAACGTGAGACGATGCAAACTCATCATAAAGTTTACGGTCGACTACGTCTGCCCACCATAGAGTGGGATCGCCGTCATGCGTACAAAGCACTTGGTAACCCCCCCCCCCCCCCACATTTGCGCCTGCCATCCAAGAACTAGTAATGGATCCATGCAACATTCTGTCATCCCCCGTCATTAGACGGAGACTGGCAGCGGCGGCACTAGGGAATTAAACTCCCATGCGTAAGCTGCCGATAACACCACAATACTGCGTTTGCAGTACTGCCATTACCGGGCATCATAGACTGCTGATTAATGACGTCACGTTGTGTTCAGATATGAACCGTCGTTCTGAACTACCCCTCATGACGATTGTCAGTGAGTATGGCGGTAATCTGGGGAGAGGCGCCATTCTTCCAGTGTTATAGAGAGACACAGCGGTGTTATTCTAAGCGTCATGGTGTGAACAGCCCTTGATAATAACTTCCGGTCACGGCCTGTAGTGACTGAGGGAAATCTGACGGCACAACGATATGCCACGGACATCCTGCGTCCTCTTATGGGACCTCTCATGCCACAGTAACTTCGTGTCATTTTTCGACAGCACAGTGTTCGACCACACATAGTACTCATCTCTATAAACTGTCTTCGTAATTTTGCTCTACCCCAGTGTCCCAATTGTTCAGTTATGAACTCCGTCCCTGTGCCAGTAGCTAGGAAATCAAGGACTAGTTACAAAAGTTGTGGGCCAGCTGGTTTAGGAGAGGATACAAGATTTACAACACCCCATCGAAATCAGTGCTTGCGTCCAGACCAGAAAGGGTTATATATAATCTGATACTGCCAAGTTCTTTGTAAATTTAAATCGATGTTTTAATCACATAAATGCGTCGCATACCCTCTTAAACCACGAAGTTTCATTTCGTTTCCTCCCCGCCCTCTAAGCGCTTAACGTCTTGTTTGGCAGAAAATCGTAAGGAAATGAGTATAGGCATGTGTATCCAAATGCATAGATACGTAAACAGGCAGAATAGGGCGCTGAGGTCGGCAACACCTACCGTATATAAGACAACAAGTCTTTGGCGCAGTTGTTAGATCGGTTACTGCTGCTACAATGCCAGTTTATCAAGATTTAAGTGAGTTTGGATGTGGTGATCAAAGGACACAGCGTCTCCGAGGTAGCGACGAGGTGGGGATTTTCCTGTACCATTTCACGAATGTACCGTGAATAACAGGATTCCTGTGAAACACCAAATCTCCGACATCGCTGCAGCCGGAAAAAAATCCTGCAAGAACGGCGCCAACGAGGATCGAAGAGAATAGTTCAACCTGACAGAAGCGCAACCCTTCCTCAAATTGCTGCAGATTTCAGTGGGCCATCAACAAGTGTCAACGTTCGAACCATTCAACGAAACATGATCGATATGGGCTTTCGCAGCCGAAGACCTGTTCGTGTATCCTTGATGACTGCATGACACAAAGCTTTACGCCTCGCATGGGGCAGTCAGCACCGACATGGGACTGTTGATGACTGGAAACATGGTGCCTGGTCGAATGAGTCTCGTTTCATGTTGTATCGAGCGGATGGACGTGTACAGGAATGGAGACAACCTCATGAATCCATGGACCCTGCATTAGCAGGGTACTGTTCAAGCTGGTGGAGGCTCTGTAATGGTGTGTGTTGTGTGTAGTTGGAGTGATATGAGACCCCTGGTACTTCTACATAGGACTCCGACCGGTGACACGTACGTAAACATCCTGTCTGTTCATCTGCATCCATTCATGTCCATTGTGCATTCCGACGGACTTTGGCAATTCCAGCAGGACAATGCGACACCCCACTCGTCCAGAATTGCTACAGAGTGTATCAACGAACACTCTGCTGAGTTTAAACACTCCTGCTGGCCTCCAAAATCCCCAGACGTGAACATTATTGAGCGTATCTGAGATGCCTCGCAACGTGCTGTTCAGCTGTTCAGAAGAGATCTCCACTCTCTCGTGCTCTTACGGATTCATGGACAGCCCTGTAGCTTTCATGGTCTCAGTTTCCTCCAGCACTACGTCAGACTTTAGACGAGTCGATGCCACGTCATGTTGCGGCACTTTCTACGTGCTCGCGGGGGCCCTACTCGATATTAGGCGGGTGTACCATTTTCATATATATATATATATATATATATATATATATATATATATATGGTCGTTTAATATGTGTTTGCTTTCTGTTATTCCCTTTCCAGTTAATAAATTTTCTTAACTCAATATGATTCTTATTATGTTTGTTTCCATTATGGATAGGGCGGTGGGTTTCTTTCCGGGGGTGCGTTGCAAATGTTTGATGGTATATAAAATTGGTAAGGAAGAAAAAAGAATAGAAGAAGCCCACCAAGGTAATAACACCGTACGGAAATGTTTAAAGAAGAATGATTATACTGACATATATGAAAAATAATATGGCATTTATCATCTTCATTGTAACAACAGTGACGCTTTTTAGTTCGGGCAGACATAAAGAGCATAAAAGAACATGGGAATATGACACCAACCACTCAACATTCGCAGAATTCACTTTCATTTGGCTAATGACTTGAACCTTGCCTCTCTGTAATAAAGCACATGTGTTATTAGCGAAATGCATGTGAACTATGTGATATATCTCGAAAATTGTAACAAAAGAAATCAAAAGTAGTATTTAATAGTGCGCCAACCAACACTATTGTCGCTTGTATGTATGAGTACTGGCTCAGAACGATAGTTTAAGTTTCGTCAAAGGCTTCCGTGAGCAACGAAACTGACGACGACCGACAGGGGATACTACAGCACGATTTTAGTAACGTTCTCGACGTTTGACACTAGCGTCTCAATGAAAACAGGTTGAACTGGTTGAAAGACTACGTGTCTGGAAACCATTACATTAAATAAACACAAGGTGTTCTTTGGCGATACGCTTTAGTATCGAAATTTAGCAACTTCAGCTTTCAGGAGACGATGGAAATTTGCGGCAGGGCAACTGCTCACGTCACGAGACGTTTTGTCTGTCACACTGATGTATACAGAAGAGACATGGATGATATGAAAATAGTAACGTATGAATTTTTTGACTGAATTGTTATTTCTGAGATTAGCTAAAGACAAGTTCAAAATGGCTCTGAGCACTATGGGACTCAACTACTGAGGTCATCAGTCCCCTAGAACTTAGAACTACTTAAACCTAACTAACCTAAGGACATTACACACATCCATGCCCGAGGCAGGATTCGAACCTGCGGCCGTAGCGGTCACGCGTTCCAAACTGACGCGCTTAGAAACGCACGGCCACACCGGCCGGCTAACTAAAGACAGGTTTAGAGGGCCTAATGTGCTTGTGTGCAAAACAGAATAGTAAGGAATTAATACCGGTTCAATGTACAACAATAGATAGGAAATACTGGGATTCGTTGGGGCTCTCTAATGATAAGCGACTGTAACCTCGAGGAATGAGGCCTTCACATTCAATGGCGGAATTAAGATAAAAAAATTTAAGAATACAATAGATATTCTACTGATATACGTATGATAGTACACTCTATATACGAGACTGTCTTGATTAATATAACAAATTTCTATGAAACAGTAGTTAAGTTTGATAAGAGGCGTAACTATCAGTAAACAAGGTGCTTGTAATGATTTTGTTGAAACTTTAAAACAGATTCAAACTTCGGATGCTTGTTATTCAGAGCTAACTTCTGTGATCTGGCTCGACATTTGGTAGAAAAAGGGTGAAAAACGAATGTGATCAGCGACGAATTAATTTCTCTTAAAAATGTGGGTTACAATGTATATACAAGTTAAGGGAAGTTTCTGGAACCTTTGAAGCAGCACTCAAGACTGTTCTTTTCTGAGTAAACCAAATTAATATTGTCACGCGAACACTGCAGATTTTGGGCGATTCAAGCGAATGAGTTTGCTTCTAAAATACTTGTTTATTAAGTGCATAGGATCGTGACATTATACCAGTGAACTCGTGGAATTGTTCCTCCTACAGGCGTCTTATAGGCTCATAACAATATTATGAATGTGATTATTCATATGGAAAAGGGGAGTGCGCGGTGCCTCCAGTATTTGCTGAAAACTTTCTAATTCTCTAATTTCTTTTACCCTTCAATTCTCTGTACCATTTCAATCTCTGTCGATTACATCCGTCATAAATATTAGGTGATCACTGCCGGTAACTAATGCTATCTAGGTATTTTATGTGAACCACTCTACTAAATTACGTGGTGGTGGTAGCATACACAGAAAAAGAAATTTGCATATGCAGTCTAAAACTATGTAGATGTTTGTGATGATGGTAATAAGTGTAGAAATTCCGATTTGGCAGGAAAGTAAGTAATTCAGCATATTTCCAAGTAAGAGCATCGAGTGGTAGCTCCCATGCATTCCCAAGGATATAGCAGCTGTCCTGGCTGAAGCTTCTCTAACTAATCTGATCTGGAAGACATGGGGGATCAAGTACTAGAGTTAGAATTTAATAGAGCTCTGGGCGACTTTCTATCGAACAAGGCAGAGAGGTCACATAAAGTTACTTCAGAATTTTTAAAATATTTGGGAGAAGTGGTAAGGAAACAGCTATCCAAGTTACTCTGTAGAATTTATATGATTAGAGAGATACCACCAGCACCATAATAGAAAATTAAGAATCTGTAGGGCAGTTTGGCCTTAGGAAAAGAGTGGAAGGTCTGACGTTGCACTTGATAACGGAGGCAGGACTTTAAAGAAATCATAGCACTGTCATAGGAGTGGCCGACTAAAAAAAAGCGCCCGAGAACGTAAAATTCTGGAAGATGTTAAAGATTCTTAAAAAAAAGTATATATCAGCTGTCGATAAAGGAATCAAGTACAAGAACCAAGAGGAAGCAATAAGAATGGAACACCAACAGAGAAATACTCCGGTTAAAAAAGACATAAGAAAGGCATACAGTCTCCTCCCTTAATGTCCAAGTTGTGTATTGAGAAAAGAAAGTTTCACTAATTATATTACAACTCAAGGCGAAATATACCAAAAATGTGATTGGCTGGTGACTTTACTATCCTCAGAGAAAGTGAGGAAGAATTACAGAGCTTTTGAATGGAATGAACAGTCCAGTGATCACAGAATACGAAGTGAGCGTAAAGAAAGACGAAGTACACTAGGTTAACAATGAACTTAACGTTAGGAACTAGCTAAGAAACGAATTGGCGGGCGAAGCAAGGATGGTATGAAAAGCACACTAGGACGAGAAACGAAAGCATTCCTCGATGAAGGAAGTGTACCGGTATGAAACTTAGCCCTCAGTTTGAGGGATAAATCTCTGAGAATGTACGTCTGGAGCACGGAACTGTATGGAAGTGCATCTTGGACAGTCCGGAAACCGGAAGATAACCGAACTCCCTGAGATGTCGTGTTACAGAAAGATGCTAAATATTAAGTGCTCATATAATTGGAAATTTGTGGTAAGGTCTTATGGGACCAAACTACTGAGGTCATTGGTCCCTAAGCTTACACACTACTTAATCTAACTTAAAATAACTTACGCTAAGGACAACACACACACCCATGCCCTAGGGAGGACTCGAACCTGCGACGGGGGCAGCCGCGCGACCCATGACAAGACGCCAGACCGGGCGGCTACTCCGCACTGCTGGACAGATAAGATAGATATTAGGAAATACAGCCTCTCAGTAACGTTGAGAGATGAGAGTACGGTGTTGTAAGATCTGGAGGTAAGTACGCCCATGCAACATTAGGCCTCCCCATCCTATAAAACCTAGACTACCAAAACGATCACGTTCGACATAGTTCCTCAGTTCATTACGTGTTCCACCTCTCGCCATATGAAGGTCCGTCCAGCATACAGTACTGTACATTAGTATTGTAAACAAATTTGTTTCCTGGGGACTGAAATAGATGGACTCTTCTGAACCAAATATATTGCACGGTAGAGTCGGATTTTTTTTTTTTTTTTTTTTTTTTTTTTTTTGCCGTTATATATATGCAGGGTGTAAATTTTAAGTTGACAAACCAGAAAAACTCGAAAAATAAGCTTCACACAAAAAATGTGTAGAATCCAAAGTTGATTATTTCCGAGGGCGACATCCGCTGGTGCTACAATTAGCCCGCCACCCCAGCCCCCTGGGGGTGGGGCGGAAGGCAACTTTAAAATTTCAAATGGAAACTTCCATTTTTTATTGCAGAATCAGATTCTACATAAAAAACTACGTACATTTTGTCTTAAACATTTGTTCTGATTCTTGGTTGTTGGCGCTGTAAGTCAAGAAAATCCATGTTCTCATTTCTGGATGGAAAATGGTTACGGATAAATAAAAAATACTTACTTTTGCTTCGTAAATTTTGATTCGCTAAAACTAAAACACTCCCTCTCTCCCCATAGGGTGGCGTTTGAGAGAGAGGAATTGGAGTTTTACAAATGTTGACCCAAATATTAATTTTTTCCGCAGATTCGGATAAGTTTTGTTAGTTTCGTGGTCATGAGGCCACACAACTTTAAATTATCAAACAAATCATCTGACTACCTAACTACAGTTAGGCGGCGAGCAAGCCAATTATTTGTTAGGGGTTTGTTACTGCGTAACATGGGGCATGTGGACATTTGAGACCGGCAGGAGATGTGCTCGAATAACCGAGGCGGTAATGTTGGTTCCGCCGGAAGGAAGCCCTTCGCGTTGTGTTTATGCTGTCGAGAGATTTTTCGTATTAGTGGAAGGGCACAACTGTACGAATAAAAGTGTTTTGCTTAACCTGCCTTCCTGTTAAAAAAAGCCCAACCCCTGCCCTGCCTGTCTCCACCAGGCCTGTAGCTGACCGCTCCACCTGAAGCTGACCGCTCTACTTCCTTAAAGCAAAATACATAAATAATAAAGAGACTGTTCTGTGACCGCTCGAGTAAAGCGGGAATTCCAGGTTCGATTCCCGGTTCGCTAAAAATTTTCATCTGTCACCGTTAAGTTCGCTCTATGCCCCACCATTTCAGCTAAATGTCTGAGATTTCTTTCGTCATTAATTTATTTCATAATCTGGTATTCATCTTACTGGACTGTTATCATAAAATAACATTATTATCTTCATTCCCTTGTAAGCTGAAATTCGGTTAATGTACACATGTACACTGTAGAACTTACAGAATTAGTGTTTTTCGGTGATGAATATGAAGTTGTTCCACCAAGAAGAGGTGAGAGAACAGTTATCACATTATTTGGTATGTCTCTTCGAATTGTCATTCCCGGCCGGGGTGGCCGCGCGGTTCTAGGCGCTACAGTCTGGAACCGCGGGACCGCTACGGTCGCAGGTTCGAATCCTGCCTCGGGCATGGATGTGTGTGATGTCCTTAGGTTAGTTAGGTTTAAGTAGTTCTAAGTTCTAGGGGACTGATGACCTCAGCAGTTAAGTCCCATAGTGCTCAGAGCCATTTGAACCATTTTTGAATTGTCATTGAATAGTTTTTTCTAGTAATTTCTGGTGATACTGTTACCAATTCAGTCCTGCCTACATAGTTACTTGCATCAGGCGTGGCACGTAGCTGAAGCATAATTAATTATCTAGAATATTCATAGAGACGAGTTCCACACGCAGTGGAAAAATACATGACAGACAAAAAAATGTGTGTGAAACCTTGTGGGACTTAACTGCTAAGGTCATCAGTCCCTAAGCTTACACACTACTTAACCTAAATTATCCTAAGGACAAACACACGCACCCATGCCCGAGGGAGGACTCGAACCTCCGCTGGGACCAGCCGCACAGTCCATGACTGCAGCGCCCTAGACCGCTCGGCTAAGACAGACAAATGTTTTACAGTGTAAGGTTGTAAGTGTCTTTTTACCTATGCTATATTCATCTGTAAGTTAGAATCAGTGTAATGAATTCTGTTACCGACGTTCGGAAACTCCTATATGCTCGCGGTTCGATTATCATGTAAACCTATAGCGCAGTGTTTCCCAGCCTTTCCTAGACCATTACCCGTAAGTGGAATTAGGCATTAACTGTACCCCCGTCCTCCTCCGTCCCTGTCATCTGTTGTCCCTCTACCCACATTATCACCACATTATCTACTAAACAGTGGAATGAAATATTTGTCTTGGAACACTTTTATTTTTTAAGTGATAAAAGATTAATTATATTTGGTTTGCGTGTGTGTATGATTGTGTGTGTGTGTGTGTGTGTGTGTGTGTGTGTGTGTGTGTGTGTGTGTGTGTGTGTGTATGTGTGTGTGTGTGTGTGAGTTTTTTGTGTATATGTTATAAGGAATGACGAAGGAATTCGAGGTACAATGCAAGTGCTACCCGCAGTTGCTTCTCAGATAAGAAAGCTAACTATCCAGAGCAGTGGAGACACTTGTTACAAAATTTACTTCCCCCGCATTACTCCTCTGAATTGAGGCACTTGCTTGACCTGCACACTGCAGCCCCATTTAAAATAAAAAAAAGTTAAAATGTTTGCTCTATACTTAGTTTGTAAACCACTTGACTTGCTACACTCCTTAATTCTGAACTGTCAGAAATTGGAAGACTTCAGGATGTTAATGCTTTCTGTATGATGGCAGCCACTAACAGTAATTGCAATAATCATAACAACAACAATAATACTGTGCACAATATTATAGTAGCCCTTATGTTCAAAAAGTGGTTCAAATGGCTCTAAGCACTATCGGACTTAACATCTGAGGTCATCAGTCCCCTTGACTTAGAACTACTGAAACCTAACTAACCTAAGGACATCACACACATCCATGCAAGAGGCAGGATTCGAACCTGCGACCGTAGCAGCAGTGCAGTTCCGTACTGACGCTCGGCCACAGCGGCCGCATTATGTAGCTAATGCTGCGCCGTGCTGTCTGTTACTTCATTTATCTGTTGCGCAGTAATGAAGCAATTTCTGGACTACTGCCCGTGCTATCTACTACTTGGAGAAGATATTTTCTTGAGATTTTTACCATTTGTTTGTCTCACTTCTATCATCAGCGACGTACGAGACAAAGCACAACATATGTGTGTAGTGGATGATCTATGTGAAAAACTTGTAACCTCCACCGCATTAATGTTACTAATTGAGAAAAAGTGGTTGTTGATAACTTCTATAAACATTATTAGAGTTTTACAAAATTGTGATAATAATGGTGATCTTTCGAAAATAATTTAGTTTCGTGACTGAAACAGAATAGAATCGTTTAGTTTTCACCCCTCAGAAAATTTCATTTTACCCTCAGGTTGGTAATCACTGCTATAGTGGGTAAAATGTATAGTGTAGACAACGGCAACGGGCTGGAGGCCGTTAGCATAAGCTCGTAGCTGACAGCCGAGCAGGCAGCGTTCAGGAGTCTGACGTACGTGCGACGTAGCGTGACGCACAACGACCAAGGTGATCAACTGATGCTATGCAAATTACCCACTACCTTGCGGGTAGGCCTGACTGAAAAACTCTAGGTTTGCGCCCTACTGCTCAATATTACACCAAACATCATGTTACTTCATCTTCATACACTGTTCAACAGATGGTTATCACTTTCCGTCAAGAGTATTTCCCATTGCGTCGATCATTTTTCTGATCGATGGTGCGCTCGTCAAAGCAACTTCAGGTTGACTGTATTCTTTGCAGATTCCGTTCTTACGCCTAAGTAAGACATATGACACGCACTAGGAATGATCTAGGTTCAAATCTTTACCTAGCAAACCACATTTAAAACTTGTTGTTTTCCTCAGATCGGGTGAAGAGAATTTGGGGATGGTGCGTTTGAAAAAGACATGGCCGTTATCCTCCCAAATTGCGGCATGTTTTTCGTCTTCAGTTACCTACCGTCAACCAGACGCTATACCCTAATCTTTCTTTCGTTCTTCCAACGCGCGCTGTGGAACTCTGATTCGTAGAAATGTGTTTACTTCTTCAAGCGTTGCAAAACACATTTATTGCGTTAAGCGATGCATTACCTGCTCGTGCTGTGTAAGGCACAGAGCGCTAGTTTGCGAGACAACATTGATCGCGTCAACGAGACAGAGCTTTGGTCTAGGTCTCTGAGCAGCCTAGATTTGTTTTCAGGCGGGAAACCAAATGTTTCTATGTAAGTAACCATATACAGCTCTGAAATACAACAAATGAATACTAAGGAACACATACCCTGTCACCAGAAAAAAAAGAAACAATAATCAGTACAACACCCACAAAATAAGAAACGTGTTACTTTCAGGCACTAAACTGAAAACTGCAAACACCAGAAAGTAGAGAAAAGACGCTCTGATGGTGACAAAGGATACTTAATTCCCATGAAAACTAATACCTGTTTTAAGTGTGGAGGACGCTGTCTCGGAGGCTTGTAAATGCAAGAAACATTGTTATTCCATATGTTCACATTAATATTGAGGCATGAATATACACTCCTGGAAATTGAAATAAGAACACCGTGAATTCATTGTCCCAGGAAGGGGAAACTTTATTGAAACATTCCTGGGGTCAGATACATCCCATGATCACACTGACAGAACCACAGGCACATAGACACAGGCAACAGAGCATGCACAATGTCGGCACTAGTACAGTGTATATCCACCTTTCGCAGCAATGCAGGCTGCTATTCTCCCATGGAGACGGTCGTAGAGATGCTGGATGTAGTCCTGTGGAACGGCATGCCATGCCATTTCCACCTGGCGCCTCAGTTGGACCAGCGTTCGTGCTGGACGTGCAGACCGCGTGAGACGACGCTTCATCCAGTCCCAAACATGCTCAATGGGGGACGGATCCGGAGATCTTGCTGGCCAGGGTAGTTGACTTACACCTTCTAGAGCACGTTGGGAGGCACGGGATACATGCGGACGTGCATTGTCCTGTTGGAACAGCAAGTTCCCTTGCCGTTCTTGGAATGGTAGAACGATGGGTTCGATGACGGTTTGGATGTACCGTGCACTATTCAGTGTCCCCTCGACGATCACCAGTGGTGTACGGCCAGTGTAGGAGATCGCTCCCCACACCATGATGCCGGGTGTTGGCCCTGTGTGCCTCGGTCGTATGCAGTCCTGATTGTGGCGCTCACCTGCACGGCGCCAAACACGCATACGACCATCATTGGCACCAAGGCAGAAGCGACTCTCATCGCTGAAGACGACACGTCTCCATTCGTCCCTCCATTCACGCCTGTCGCGACACCACTGGAGGCGGGCTGCACGATGTTGGGGCGTGAGCGGAAGACGACCTAACGGTGTGCGGGACCGTAGCCCAGCTTCATGGAGACGGTTGCGAATGGTCCTCGCCGATACCCCAGGAGCAACAGTGTCCCTAATTTGCTGGGAAGTGGCGGTGCGGTCCCCTACGGCACTGCGTAGGATCCAACGGTCTTGGCGTGCATCCGTGCGTCGCTGCGTTCCGGTCCCAGGTCGACGGGCACGTGCACCTTCCGCCGACCACTGGCGACAACATCGATGTACTGTGGAGACCTCACGCCCCACGTGTTGAGCAATTCGGCGGTACGTCCACCCGGCCTCCCGCATGCCCACTATACGCCCTCGCTCAAAGTCCGTCAACTGCACATACGGTTCACGTCCACGCTGTCGCTGCATGCTACCAGTGTTAAAGACTGCGATGGAGCTCCGTATGCCACGGCAAACTGGCTGACACTGACGGCGGCGGTGCACAAATGCTGCGCAGCTAGCGCCATTCGACGGCCAACACCGCGGTTCCTGGTGTGTCCGCTGTGCCGTGCGTGTGATCATTGCTTGTACAGCCCTCTCGCAGTGTCCGGAGCAAGTATGGTGGGTCTGACACACCGGTGTCAATGTGTTCTTTTTTCCATTTCCAGGAGTGTAGAACATGCCATTATGGCGACCTTCCCTCTCACAGCATTACAGACACATAAAGCAAAGGTGATCCAAAATTTGTACAAGAAACTAGGACTATTAGCGAAAACATTTCTAAGCAAATCGTTTAGATCTTTATTATAGCCCGATGACGAAAACAATATTTATAAAAGTTTTTAAATTCTTCAGAAAATAGTAGGCAAGAGAGGTAGAGAAGGTCACTCTAATTGAAAGTATCAGTTTTCAGGCATGTAGATAGAGCTATTTACGAGAAAATTGTTCCTAAATGATAAAAATAATGTTTTTCGTTAAATCGCAAAAGAAGATTTACAAACTTGTTAACTTAGCACTATACAGGGTGGTTCATTGATCGTTACCGGGCCAAATATCTCACGAAATAAGCGTCAAACGAAAAAACTACAAAGAACGAAACTTGTCTAACTCGAAGGGGGAAACCAGATGGCGCTATGGTTGGCCAGCTAGATGGCGCTGCCATTGGTCAAACGGATATCAACAGCGTTTTTTTTTAAAATGGGAACCCCCATTTTTATTACATATTCGTGTAGTACGTAAAGAACTTAGACATACTTAAACCTAACTAACCTAAGGACATCACACACATCCATGCCCGAGGCAGAATTCGAACCTGCGACCGTAGCACTCACGCGGTTCCGGACTGTAGCGCCTAGAACCGCTCGGCCACCTCGGCCGGCGCTTGCTGTTACAGCGTGATTACCTGTAAATACCACTTTAATGCAATAAATGCTCAAAATGATGTCCGTCAACCTCAATGCATTTGACAATACGTGTAACGACATTCCTCTCAACAGCGAGTAGTTCGCCTTCCGTAATGTTCGCACATGCATTGACAATGCGCTGACGCATGTTGTCAGGCGTTATCGGTGGATCACGATAGCAAATATCCTTCAACTTTCCCCACAGAAAGTGTTATATCCTAGCCAGTAATGCCACCCGAGCCCGCTGCCAAAAGGTTGGCAGCAACAAAGTCCGGACGCCGTCCGCATAAGCAGCGCCAGCGAGACAGGAAATCGCCCCAAGTCTGCGCGCGCCACCGCTGGCTTCTGGTTTCTTAAGCGCTGGAGTCGCGAGCGCTAGGACAGTTCTGTATTCGCCGCTCAGTTGTATACTCGCCACCGAATTGTGTACTTGCTAGTCAGTTGTGTGTTCATCGCAGTAGAGTTGTTGTTTGTCGTCAGGCGACGCTGACCTAGCCGCTCCGACTCGAACTAGACAGATCTCTGTAGACACGGAGTTCACTACTGTGTTTCTGTATCTTCGTTAATAAAGATAAGTACCGACTTTTATTTAATCAGAGTGTTTGGGTTTTCATCTTTCTGTTCACTGTTCCAGCGGACCGGTCGGCCCGCTATTAAAAGTGTGGCGGTGACTTCGTAAGCCGTTTCTACAGCGAATTGTTTGTCCCTACGAACGCCGCCACAAAAGAAAGAAATCCGGGGACGTCAGATCCAGTGAAAGTGGCTTGCGGAGTATAAATGTAGATTTAGATGAGGATGTAGAGCGCTAAGGACAACACTCATACCCATGCCCGAGGGAGGACTCGAACCTCCGGCTGGAGGGGCCGCACTAGTGACATGGAGTCTTTAACCGCGCGGCCATTCCGTAAAAATTTGGAACTGAAGTGCCCACATAACATACTATTTTCAACTTATTAATAATGGCTCTACTGTGCAGGGAAGGTAATGTCTGTGGCCTTTTTTTTAGGAACTATCCCAGTCTCCGTCTCGAACACATTCTGAACACTACACAATACCCAAATCATAATTGCCAGATGATAAAATAATTTGGTTGCTTCTAATCCTACGCACAATAGGAAGTTGCAATAACAGTCAGAGATAAACAGAACCGCGGCAATGCTGCGTAGAGTGGGATAGAGAGAGAAAAACATACTGCACATGTCGGTACATGAGATCGAAATTATCACATGACTTATGCAGAACGCTGTTTGCATACAATTTGAGCTAAGAGTAAAACTTCAAAAATAGTATCATCTGCGCTATTTTTACACATTTATTCATAACTAATATCAGTAGTTAATAGTTGTTGAGGTTCAGATGCAAGTCGAAAAGTCCGCAGCTCGTGGTCATGCGGTAGCGTTCTCGCTTCCCGCGCCCGAGTTCCCAGGTTCGATCCCCGGCGGGGTCAAGGATTTTCTCTGCCTCGTGATGACTGGGTGTTGTGTGATGTCCTTAGGTTAGTTAGGTTTAAGTAGTTCTAAGTTCTAGGGGACTGATGACCGTAGATGTTAAGTCCCACAGTGCTCAGAGCCATTTGAACCAAGTCGAAAAATGCCAAAGAAGGAATAGCTTTCTTTTCTTAGATACGTACATCTACATCATACTCCTCAAGGCACCTAACGGTATGTGACAGAGGGTACTTCGGGTATCACTAACTGATCCCCCTTACCCTGTTTCACTCGCGAGTGTCTCTCGGTAGAATGACTATCGGTAGGCCTCTGTATTAACTCTAATTAATCGAAATTTCTCGTCGTAGTCATTTCGCGATAAGTACGTGGGAGGAAGTAATATGTTGTTCTGCTCTTCACGGAAGTGCTCTCTCGAAATTTCAACAATAAACCTACACGTGATGCACAACGCCTCTCTTGTAACGTCTGCAACTGGAATTTATGGAGCATCTCTGTAACGCTGTGGCACCTACTAAACGACCCCGTGACGTGGCGCGATGCTCTTCGTTGGATCTTCTCTATCTCTTCCATCAGTTCTACCTGGTAAGGCCTCATGATTGATGTACAGTCCTCAGGAATCGGTCGAACAAGGACTTTGAAAGTCACTTCTTTATGGATGCGTTACATTTCCTGAAGACTCTTCCGAAGGATCTCATTCTGGCACCTGATTTCCCAACCACTTGTTTTATCCGGTCATGCAATCTAAGGTCGCTCTAGCTACTTACTCCCAGACATTTTATGGTACATACCGTTTCCGGCAGTTTGTCGTCAGTAAGGTAGTTGTACAGAAGTGGATTTCTTTTAATATGTACTCGCAATGTGTTATATTTACTTACGTTCAGGGTCAGCCGCCCAAGCCTGCGCCATTAATCAATGCTCTGCAGGTCACGCTGCAAATCGAAAGTCTTCTGGCATTGTTACCTTCTCACACCCAACCGATTCATCTGCGAACAGCCTTAAAGAGATTTCAACGCATTCTACTAGTTCATTTATATACATTGCAAACAGTAACTGTCCTATCAAACAACCTTGGCGTACTCAGGAAACTACCTTTACGTCGTCGATTTTGTTCCGTTAAGACCGAAGTGTTGAGTGCTGTCTACAAGGAAGACTTAATTAAATTTTGAATCCAGGTGCAAATCTGACCCTATATCCAAAAAGCTTACTTTTCTTTTGACTAACCGGAAATCCTTCATGAAGTCAAGGGACATGGAATCAATCTTAGTGCCGTTGTCTACAGCGCTGTGGACCTCATGGAAGAACAGAGCGAGCTCTTGCAAGAGCTCTGTTTGCGGAGCCCACGTTAATTTTTATACAGGAGAGTTTTCTTCTCCGGAAACGTCATAATTCTTGAGCGTATAACCTGTTCCATAATTATACAACACACTCACGTCACCAATATGCGACTATAATTGTATGAATCTGTCCTATGGGCCTTTCTGAAGGCGGGAATGACCTTGCGCTTGTTTCAAGTCGCTAGGTACCATTCGTTGCTGCAGCGATGCACGATAGACTGCTGTTAGAAGGGGAGCAAGTTCTTTCACATAATCTTTGTAAAACCTTACAGGTATCTCATCTGGTCCTCACGCCTTAAAAGCAATTGTAGTAGCTTTTCTGTTCCGCGACCGGTTATCTCAGTATTTGCCGTTTCGATGTTCGTACGATGATTGAAAGGTGGGACCTTGTTATGAGCTTCTGCTGTGAAACAACTTCGTACGGCCGAATTAAGTATTTCGGCCTTCTCTCTGTTACCTTGCGTTTCGGTGCCGGTATGATCACTGAGTGAATTAATACAGATCCTGAATCACTTATTGATTTTACTTGAGACCAAAACCTCTTAGGCTTGGCTCTGAGCACTATGCGACTTAACTTCTCAGGTCATTAGTCGCCTATAACTTAGAACTAATTAAACCTAACTAATCTAAGGATATCACACACATCCACGCCCGAGGCAGGAGTCGAACCTGCGACCGTAGCGGCTGCTCGGTTTCAGACTGTAGTGCCTAGAACCGCACGGCCATTCCGGCCGGCACCAAAACCTCTTAGGGTATTTTCTCAGATCGACTGATAAAATTTTGCTTTCAGAGTTATTCAACGCTTCTGTCACTGCTCTCCTTACGCTCATTTTCATTTGTTTACATTTTGTTTTTCATCTAGGTTTTAACTATTTTTGACTCTGTGATGATTCTCTCTTTCTGCACGTAGAAGATTTTTGACGCGGCTTATATACAACGGTGGATGTTTTCCATCCGTTAAGACCTTGCTCAAAACAATTACAAGTCTAAGGCGTATTGAACGATGCACAAAAGTGGAACTGTACTTACCGTAGTATTGAGAGGATCTTTTTGTGTTAAAAATACATTCTATGTGGCTAATCTAAGGGACTGTATGGTCATATATTTTCTTCTCTATCTCTTTCTTGCATATGCTATGTAAGTTCCGTAGTGTGAGAGTGTGCTACAATCACTCCGTTGAATGTATACATATTTTAGACAATTTCGATCTGTACATTAAATGCATATAGCACCCTGAGTTACTACCACCAGATTACATAAATCGCCCGAAGCAGTGTGCGTATTTTAATGAAGTCGCAGTAGGAAATTATTGTAGTAGTACCCACGCACAGGAGAATGAGTACGTAACACCAATAATTTAGTTCTCGAAAAATTATGATAGAAAATATTGCATCAGAAAGAGAAAACGGACTAATTTCGACCCTAAAGACTTGTCAGTATGTCAAAAATCGCTCTAATTTGCTGCATATTATAGCTCCAAATTCTAATTTTTTAAATTTTTTCTCACACACTCCTTAGCATTCGAGAAAGCCGTTCCGCAGTGCTGCCGCAACTTAATATATTGAACCCGACAATTGGCAATACGATCATACTGTCAAGTGCAGAAAAAGCCCTAAACTTAGCAATGGCTGTCCCATCTTTTTGTATAACCAAAATAAATAAATAACAAAAGTTGTCGTAAAAATGCGAAATGCCCTTGCATTCATCTCTTCAAAAATTTATGCCCAGTTCTTTACAGGTAGTGAATAAAAATGGTTAAGATGCCTTGGAAACTATGTTCAAACTCCACCACACTTGCTTCTGAACGTTATTTGTCTGTACTAGTGATCTAGTGAAATTCTGTTTTGCAGAGCTCTTATAGGCGAATCCTACTCTTCACCATAGCCACGTGACTTCCGCGGGCAAAGTACATTCTGCTCTGTTCTGTTGTGTTCTGCCTATCTGAATGTTCACTCCACACTGCAAGTAGTATAAGTAATGCCGCTTAATTAATGACTTTAAGATGGTGATGAAAGTTTTTTCGATCATCTCCTTTAACTCATGGAGAAAGTTGTTGAAGCCGCGCGGGATAGTTGCGCGGTCTCTGGCGCCTTTAACGATTAGCGCGGGTGCCCCCGTTGGAAGTTCGAGGCATCCCTCGAGCATGGGTGTGTGTGTTGCCCTTACCGGAAGTTAGTTTAAGTTAGATTATGTAGTGTGTAAGCCTAGGTACCGATAACCTCAGCAGTTTGGTTCCTTAGGAACTTACCACAAATTTCCAAAAGTTGTTGAAAGTTTATTCTTTAGTGCAAGTACAGTTTCCTGACAGCTAGGCAACTTGCTTCCCACAGACACATTGTTTCTCTTCCTGGAATACCGAGAATGAATATAGTTGGCTTATTCACAGAAATTATATTGTCTCGTGAGACAGAAAATGTAATCTGACCTCAGTGATGGAGACTTAATTTCATCATATAGTGGTCTACATCGGGTCTGTGACTTAACTCCAAAAATCGGCTGGAAGGACTTTGCCTAGAAGTGTCTCTGGAGTACGCATGCCGTCAGCGTTACATCGGTGTTTTCACGTGACTTTAATATAACGCTACTTATTTAAATTATACACTAAGTCTGTTACTTAAATATCACACCCATTTGCCTGATTTACACATCTTTCTTTTAGAAACAGGAATCGTGATCAAGTATTGCTGCTACGAAGTCAAACGAAATAAATGAAGGGTGGAACGTTGTGATAATTTGGCATATGTGCCTCGACGGGAGAAAATGAAGATAATAAAAATTTGTGTCTGCCTGTGCTGCGATCACAAAGTGCGAGTATATAGCATAAGGACAACAACACATGCGGAAGTTTGGGTCAGTCTAGGAGGCGTACACTGATAGGCGAAATAGTTAAGCAGGAAATCCAGGTTCGAGTCAGGGTCCAGAACAAATTTCTGTTTGCCACTAATAAAATGTATGACATACGTCAGACCATATTTGCAGTTTCTGAATCCATTTTGAAATACAACAAAGCTACGTGACCATAAAAATAATGCGTGTCGATGACAACAATTTTATACAGTGTACGTTGTGCTCTTCTTTCGGACACATAAAATTACGGCGTTGACGGCAAAGTTCCCTCCAGCGCAGATGCACTAAAAGCTCAAACTCTTACGGGAATCGGCGAGATGCCGCGAGGAATGAGGCTAATGAGTAAGGACACTGCATCAGTAGTGTTGGTATAAATCGAGAATTTAGGTCTGACATGAGGTGTATTAGGGTAGTCTTTGCGGTTGGGGCGTAGTGACAAACGCATCTACCAACTAAGCAGAAATCCTGGGTTAGAATCTGGGTCTGGCACAAATTTTCAGCTTACCCCTTTGATACGAATGACTGGTGCTACAGAATAATGCTAAAGATTAGATGGGTATATCACATAACTAATGAGGAGGTATTGAATAGAATTGGGGAGAAGAGAAATCTGTGGCACAACTTGACTAGAAGAAGGGATCGCTTGGTAGGACATATTCTGAGGCATCAAGGGATCATCAATTTAGTATTGGAGGGTAGCGTGGAGGGTAAAAATCGTAGAGGGAGACCAAGAGATGAATACACTAAACAGATTCAGAAGGATGTAGGTTGCAGTAGGTACTGGGAGATGAAGAAGCTTGCAGAGGATAGAGTAGCATGGAGAGCTGCATCAAACCAGTCTCTGGACTGAAGACCACAACAACAACAACAACATGAATCAGTGCCCACTCATAGCTAGTATCTTTAATTCATTTGCGTCGTGACAAAAATTTTGTTTTACACATGCTTAAGGGGAGGCCCACTTTTGGACTAAAATCATTTAGTTCCGTAGAACTGACTTCTCCAGAAACATTAACAAAGCGGTATCAGCGAAGATAGCGTATTTAATGATACAGCTTGAATTTCATAATTAACCATGCAACAGTCCAGAACTGCGCGTCATCCGACTGCTGTCTTAGACAGTGCAGTCTTACTGTCGATTGCTACGTATAAACAGTTCGGCGTACTGGGCTTCTTTGAGTTCGGAAGCAACTAACGAGGTCTTCATAACCTTTGTGAATGACTGCAGCAACCACTTCACCAATGTTGTGTGAGATATACAGTTTGTAACAGATATATTTTCGACCATTTTGTTCATCAGGCTATTGTAGCGCATGTAGTAACCAGGAGATGAATGTACACAGCCTAAGTGGCGGTTCAGCAGAGAGAACTGGACGCTGTACAGTTAAATGTCTGTATTTCAGCACGATGAGAGCACCCAGGATACATTCTGTTCCCAAAGAACACGGACTTTGGGAAAAATTCACTCTCATTGAATCTTTCTGTGATCTCATCACAGATTTTATCCATTTGGTCTTGGCTCCACATTGTAAAAAAGGAGTTACCTTCTCAAACATATCTCGTGCGTAATGAAATCAATAATTCTTCTATTTCTCTGAACCTATTAGCCTTGGGCTTTATAACTGAGTACAAAATTTCTTTATTTTTAAGTGGTCTAACGATCTAGCTAGTCCAAAGCGGATCTTGTGTCATTATCTTTGATCTCCAATTTTTTCGTCAACAGAAGCTTAGTGGCACGAAGTCTATTGCAGTAACTGTCTGTCACTGGTGCCCGAGTAGTACTCTGAAGTTAATCGACGTTAGTAGGTCGTAGCCTCCACCTGTGGGTTCATTCTCCATGGATACTTACTGGAAACTTCAGTCTGGAACCGCGCGACCGCTACGGTCGCAGGTTCGAATGCTGCCTCGGGCATGGATGTGTGTGCTGTCGTTAGGTTAGTTAGGATTAAGCAGTTCTAAGGAACTGATTACCTCAGATGTTAAGTCCCATAGTGCTCAGAGCCATTTGAACCATTTTCATTTGAACTTAATGGAAGTAAGCTTTGTAAACCATGATTACAGAGACCGCAAGACGATACAGTTATGGCAGTGAACGGGTCGTGGAAGTGAATTTATTGAGTTTGGGTAATCACGAGTGGACATAAGAGAAAGCAGATTTAGATAACTTGATGGTATTAAATATAAACGGAAAATTACTTATTCGTACAATAACGTCACTGAGTAATTTTCATCAGCGACAATGATTGACTAAGTTGCATCATTTGTTCTTCTTCAGTAGTGCGCAGGAAAAGTATCAGTTCGGACGAATTAAACCGATGTGGCCATTTTGAAGTCTCATCTGAACACAACAAAGCAAAAACATGGGTTTAGTTGATTGTTAAGATATAAAGGAGAAGAAAGCGGAAGCGCCAGTGCCTTGGAACTGTGAAGAACAACTTGGCTCTTGAATACACACGGATGGAAAGAGATCTCGCAGCACCATGAAGCAGTTGTGTGACGTAAACGAAAGTCAACCAACTTTCATTTCATCACGAACCATTATGCACGGCCACCATGAACTATAAGGAAGAAGAGGCACACAGCAGTCAGCTGCAATCCCATTAGCTTTTATTATTCTTGCAAATCTAGAATTTGTGCATTTTCGTTGCAATTCAATAGACTCGCGGCAGTTCAGATGGTGACATGAACTGCCGAGAGTGTGTCGAATTGTAACGAAAATATACTGAAGGTGGCTACTTATTGCCGAAATCTAGATTTACAGCTATAATAAAAACTAATGGGATTCCGACTAACGGCATCTGAAAGGTGATGTCTATTCAAATTTCGCGCGAGTCGCGTGAGATTGAGGTTCGCTTTAAATACACGCTGTGACGACCCTTTGTTTCCTATCTCTGAGTCTGAACGTTGTGATTTGATGTTAGTCAAGAACACCTTTAAGGGGACAGAGATAGCATTAGCAACACCTCACTAAGTTTGAACGAGGTCTTGTAATAGGATTACGAGAAGTTGGATGTTCCTTCTGCGTTACTGCAAAAAGACTTGGCAGGAAAGTAGTCACTATACATGATTGCTGGCAGCAGTGGTCTGGTGAATTTACGGCCACAAGAAGACCAGGCTCCGGACGGCCACGTGGCAATAACTAGAATGATGACATCGAGTTCGGCGTATGGCTCTGTCGCATCGTACTGCCACTGCAACGGCAATTTGAGCAGAAGTTGACACCACAGTGACACAATGAACTGTTACAAATTGGTCACTCAAAGACAGTCCCAAGCCAGACGCCCTGTTGCGGGCATCCCACTGATCCCAAACCACGACAACTACAGCGTCATCCACCAACAGCATTAGCAGTCCCTGTATTGACCGACCAAGTGCAGCAGTCGTGGAACTTCATACCACAAATTGACATCCGGTACCTGTACAGTACAATGTATGGCCGTTTGGATGCTTGCATTCAACATTCTGACGGATTCCTTTTTTTTCCTTTTTTTTTTTTTTTTTAGCTATCGGTTTTCTACCTGCTCTGATCCGGCCCGCGACGAATTTCTCTCCTGTGGGAACCTCTTCATCTCAGAGTAGCATTTGCAACTTGTGTCCTGATTGCTGGGTGTATTCCAATATCTGTCTTCCTCTACAGTTTTTGCCCTCTACACGTCCCTCAAGTACCACGGAAGTCATTCCCTGATGCGGCTGGTCCTGGCGGAGGTTCGAGTCCTCCCTCGGGCATGGGTCTGCGTGTTTGTCCTTAGGATAATTTAGGTTAAGTAGTGTGTAAGCTTAGGGACTGATGACCTTAGCAGTTGAGTCCCATAAGATTTCAAACCCATTTCAACATTTTTTTCATTCCCTGATGTCTTAACAGATGTCCTGTCATCCTGTGCCTTCTCCTTGTCAATGTTTTCCACACATTCCTTTCCTCTCCGATTCTCCGCAAAACCTCCTCATTACTAACCTTATCAGTCCAACTAATTTTCAACATTTGTCTGTAGCACGAAATCGCAAATGCTATGTTTCTCTTCTGTTCCGGTTTTCCCATAGTCCGTGTTTCACTACCATACAATGCTGTACCCCAGACGTATATTTTCAGAAATTTCTTCCTCAAATTCAGGTCTATATTTGATACTAGTAGAGTTCACTTAGCCAGCAATGCTGTTTTTGCCATTGCTAGTCTGCTCTTGATGTCCTCCTTGCATCGTCCGTCATTGGTTATTTTACTGCCTAGGTAGCAGAATTCCTCAACTTCAACTACTTCGTGACTATCAAGTTTGATGTTAAGTTTCTCGCTGTTCTCATTTCTACTACTTCTCATTACTTTTTTCTTTTTCCGATTTACACTCAGTCCATATTCTGTACTCATTAGACTGTTCATTCCATTCAGCAGGTCATGTAATTCTTCTTCACTTTCACTCAGGATAGAAATGTCATCAGCGAATCGTATTACTGATATCTTTTCACCTTTCGTTTATTTCCATCATTGTTTCTTCGATGTACAGATTGAACAGTAAGGACGGAAGACTACATCCCTCTCTTACACCCTTTTTAATCGGTGCATTTCGTTGTTGGTGGTTCACCTTTGTTATTCCCTCTTGGTTCTTGTACACATTTTATATTACCCATCTCTCACTATAGCTTACCACTATTTCTCACAGAATTTCGAACATCTTGCACCATTTTACATTGTCGAACGCTTTTTCTAGATCGATAAATCCTACGAACGTGTCTTGATTTTTCTTTAGTCTTGCTTCCATTATCAACCGCAACGTCAGAATTGGCTCCATGGTGCCTTTAACTTTCGCAAAGCCAAACTGATCGTCATCTAACTCATCCTCAATTTTCTTTTCCATTCTCCTCTACATTATTCTTGTCAGAAACTTGGATGTACGGGCTGACTGTGCGATAATTCTCGCACTTTTCAGCTCTTCCAGTCTTGGGAATTGTGCGGACGATATTTTTCCGAAAGTCAGACGGTGTATTGCAAGACTCATACATTCTACTCACCAACGTGAATACTCGTTTTATTGCTACTTCCCGTAATGATTTTATAAATTCTGATGGAATTTTTATCTATCCCTTCTGCGTTATTTGATGTTAATTCCTCCAAAGTTCTATTAAATTCGGATTCTAATACTGGATCCCCTCTCTATTCTAAATCGACTCCCGTTCCTATCACATCAGACAAATTTTCTCCCTCATAGTGGCCTCCAGTGTACTCTTCCCACCTATACGCTCTCTCCTTTGCATTTAGCAATGGAATTCCGGTTGCATTCTTTATGTTAGAACCCTTGCTTTTAATTTCACCGAAGATTGTATGCCTTACCTATATGATAAGTCTGTCCTTGCGACAGTCATTTATTTTTCGATTTCTTCCCATTTTTCACACATCCATTAGTCTTAGTTTCCCTGCATCTCCAATTTATTTCATTCTGACGACTACACCAGTTGTTAATGTACTAGAATTTCATATTTGGAATTGTTTACCTCGCACTTAGAAAACCTGTGATCCTGCGATGTTACTCTCACATGTCAGCTAGACAAATATATTCCCGAAATTTTTGTTACTCTGCTTTAATTATTTTTTGGTGTTGGGACATTTTTTCCGTCAGTGAATTTTTTTAATGGCTAAATCTCTTAATAACTGTGGTGGAAAGAATTAGTTCTCTGACGGATTTTGAAATGGGTGTATATCTTTATTGGCCAAATCTCTTAATAACTTTGGTGGAAAGAATTAGTTCTCTGACGAATTTTGAAATGGGTGTATTTCTTTAATGGCTAAATCTTTTGTGTTAGCAGAAGATCCAACACCGTGTTACGAGTGGAGGCCGAAATGTATGCGTCTTAGCTCGCGCAGGCTGGCGTAAGGAGGGAAGAACTATACCAACGTGAGGTCTGGAACATGACAAGGAATGAGAATTCAGAAAGCGGACGTAATTAGTTGGATACTTAACTTTAATCCATTAATGATGAATGTCGCTCTTGACGGTACATGATTCACAATATTATCTGTTCAGAATACATTCTTGAAGATAGTAATTATAATAACTGAATAGGGTGCCTTGCTAGGTCGTATCAAATGACGTAGCTGAAGGCTATGCTAAACTGTCTCTGCAAATGAGAGCGTATGTAGACAGTGAAACATAGCTAGCAAAGTCGGCTGTACAACTGGGGCGAATGCTAGGCAGTCTCTCTAGACTAGACCTGCCGAGTGGCGGCGCTCGGTCTGCAATCACTGATAGTGGCGACACGCGGGTCCGACGTATACTAACGGACCGCGGCAGATTTAAAGGCTACCACCTAGCAAGTGTGGTGTCTGGCGGTGACACCTCAAAATCTCTTAATAACTTTGGTGGAAAGAATTAGCTCTCTGACGGATTTTGAAATGGACACGTTTCTTCTGGTGGTCGATTATCCTCGGCATCAGACACAGTCCCATTTGCACGTATTTGTTACGAGTACACATACACACACACACACACACACACACACACACACACACACACACATACATATATATATATATATATATATATATATATATATATATATATATATATACTCCTGGAAATGGAAAAAAGAACACATTGACACCGATGTGTCAGACCCACCATACTTGCTCCGGACACTGCGAAAGGGCTGTACAAGCAATGATCACACGCACGGCACAGCGGACACACCAGGAACCGCGGTGTTGGCCGTCGAATGGCGCTAGCTGCGCAGCATTTGTGCACCGCCGCCGTCAGTGTCAGCCAGTTTGCCGTGGCATACGGAGCTCCATCGCAGTCTTTAACACTGGTAGCATGCCGCGACAGCGTGGACGTGAACCGTATGTGCAGTTGACGGACTTTGAGCGAGGGCGTATAGTGGGCATGCGGGAGGCCGGGTGGACGTACCGCCGAATTGCTCAACACCTGGGGCGTGAGGTCTCCACAGTACATCGATGTTGTCGCCAGTGGTCGGCGGAAGGTGCACGTGCCCATCGACCTGGGACCGGACCGCAGCGACGCACGGATGCACGCCAAGAGCGTAGGATCCTACGCAGTGCCGTAGGGGACCGCACCGCCACTTCCCAGCAAATTAGGGACACTGTTGCTCCTGGGGTATCGGTGAGGACCATTCGCAACCGTCTCCATGAAGCTGGGCTACGATCCCGCACACCGTTAGGCCGTCTTCCGCTCACGCCCCAACATAGTGCAGCCCGCCTCCAGTGGTGTCGCGACAAGCGTGAATGGAGGGAGGAATGGAGACGTGTCGTCTTCAGCGATGAGAGTCGCTTCTGCCTTGGTGCCAATGATGGTCGTATGCGTGTTTGACGCCGTGCAGGTGAGCGCCACAATCAGGACTGCATACGACCGAGGCACACAGGGCCAACACCCGGCATCATGGTGTGGGGAGCTATCACCTACACTGGCCGTACACCACTGGTGATCGTCGAGGGGACACTGAATAGTGCACGGTACATCCAAACCGTCATCGAACCCATCGTTCTACCATTCCTAGACCGGCAAGGGAACTTGCTGTTCCAACCGGACAATGCACGTCCGCATGTATCCCGTGCCACCCAACGTGCTCTAGAAGGTGTAAGTCAACTACCCTGGCCAGCAAGATCTCCGGATCTGTCCCCCATTGAGCATGTTTGGGACTGGATGAAGCGTCGTCTCACGCGGTCTGCACGTCCAGCACGAACGCTGGTCCAACTGAGGCGCCAGGTGGAAATGGCATGGCAAGCCGTTCCACAGGACTACATCCAGCATCTCTACGATCGTCTCCATGGGAGAATAGCAGCCTGCATTGCTGCGAAAGGTGGATATACACTGTACTAGTGCCGACATTGTGCATGCTCTGTTGCCTGTGTCTATGTGCCTGTGGTTCTGTCAGTGTGATTATGTGATGTATCTGACCCCAGGAATGTGTCAATAAAGTTTCCCCTTCCTGGGACAATGAATTCACGGTGTTCTTATTTCAATTTCCAGGAGTGTGTATATATATATATATATATATATATATATATATATATATATATATATATATATATATATATATATATAACTTTCATTCTGACGAACTGTCCTCGGTAATACGGAACTTAAAAAATACTCTTTGGCTTTGTCGTGTGCAAAACCTTAGCTGTGTGGCAGGTTCGTGCAAAACGCCCGGGAAAGACCTGTCGCAGAGGCGTGACTTGCGGATCCGCGTCAGACCGGTTACCGCCCTGTCGGCGTAACGAAGACAGATGAGACAGCAAGCCTTCACGCAGGACCACGTCCACGGCTAGGTTCACAATCTGTTCATTGTTCTCGATGTCCAAAATAGCTAGAGTGGAATTAACATAGAACCTAAAATTGTGAGTTATATACAGCCCAACAAATTGTAAGCTTACAGCACCCACATATACAAAGAGCGTCTAAAAGGTATCATCTGCTATTGGAAATAAAATAGCAAGTCATATACCTTTGCTAGCCTTCAATCTCCATTGACCACCGTACGCTTGTGGGGAGGTCTAAAAGAATTCCCGTTTATAAGAATAACAGTCAGAGGTATAAGGGATTGACGACAGTGCAAATTTGTTCTGGGCAATGAAAATTTGTGTCAGGATTTCCCGCTTTACGCGATAGCCGCTCGCCTTAACCGCTTTGACTATTTGTGCACGACTCACTTCTGTATGTCATCGTTCCTGTGCCACAACCTGTACTCGTCGACACATTACGTAGTTCCCGTACAGGACATTTTAATTGAAAGTCACTGTCTGGTAACGGTGGATAAATACGATATTGCAGTGCTCGTGTTATCCGAAGGAACGCTGCATCGTTTTTCTTAGCAACACAGGCTGTGTAGTATCGTATTCTTTTTGAATGAACTGAAACACTGAAGTTGAACATCGTTGGATGCTAAATGTGTGCCTTTCTGGATCTCGTTGAGCCATCGTCTGATCCAGAGTGTGTTTTTGATCACGTGCTCTTACCTGAAACCGTCAAAGGAGAATCCGTTTGGAATAGTTGAAATAGTGATGTTGCACGTCCTTGGAGATCTGATATGTCAGCCACTCAGTGTGTGCCTTTCATGATACACTTCAAGTACCGTGTGATACGCGAAGTATGGCGCATGTTGGAGAACAGTTACGCGACCCTTCACCAACAAATTGTGCACATGGATAAGAGTGGAGTATTCTGACCGTACTGTAGGAGTGTGGCCAATAAACGCCGGACATGTAACGCTAACCCTTTCAAAACTACGTATTTTAATTAAATGTTAGCAGTTTGATTTCAGGTATCACTGTCCAGGGTGTTATGCTTTCGCTGGCGCTTGTACAGAACGCTTACCACAGGCTTCCATCCCCAGCAATGATTGTTTCCTGGATATCTGAACCTTTGTGATGCTTGTCAGTGAAGTCTCCAGAAATCTCCATCTGTCTTATCTTCTGGTCGACAGTCAGTTTCTGCGTCACACATTATGGATAAATCCCGAATCTATGTTTATGATAGGGTTTAAAGAGTACTTTCCAGTCACCAATTCCACCAATATTGATCTCTCTGGCAGTCGCCGGTTCCATGACAGTATCTGCCGCAATTAGGGGATGTTATGTCTTTAATACTTATTCACGACAGTCTCTTAACATTAGGAATCATCAGCACTTTCATTTTCGTACCGAAAACGTTTGGACTAATAGTAAACACATTTATTGTTCAAAAATATTACTGCGATAATTGCACCAATATTGCATGCATCCTCGTGGCTTTGTGTGGGAATTTGTAAAAAAACTTGTATCACTACATACAAACCTTTGCACTCAGTACGTTCAGCTTGCAGCGGGAGACAAATGCCTTTGTATATAGAATTTGCATACACTTATAACACACGTTTTCATTCAGAAGGCAACGGCCTTGCCGCAGTGGATACACCCGTCTGATCACCGAAGTTAAGCGCTGTAGGGGGTGTCCGACACTTGGATAGGTGGCTATCCGGGCCGCCATGCGCTATTGCAATTTTTGGGGGTGCACTCAGCCTCGTGATGCCAATTGAGGAGCTACTCGACCGATTAGTAGCGGCTCCGGTCACAGAGAACTATCATAACGACAGGGAGAGCGGTGTGCTGACCACACGTCCCTCCTACATGCATCCTCAACTGAGGATGACACGGGGATCGGATAGTCCCGATGGGTCACTTGTGGCCTGAAAACGGAGTGCTTTCCATTCAGAGACATTACGACTGCAGCAGAGGTTTTATTATCCGCTGTTGGTGTGAGCAATAGCATGGCCAAGATAATTAGCTTAACTTGCTTCAGGAATGTGTCTTACACCATCGCTTTACATTTCATGCAATTGCTAAGGAATTGACCCTTAGATCATCATAATTAAGTAGGCTGGTTAGCGAAATAGCTAACAAATAAACAACGTGAATAGGTACAGCCCGTGAGATTAATTATGGTGTCGAAACTATTCTCGTTCGAATAAAAAAAAAGTTTCTATTACTACTAATTCACATATTTACAGATTCTGGCTTTAGATGGTTGTTGACCAAATGAAAACAGAGATTAATGACAGTAAATGTAGTGCAGCAGCGCAACATAAAAGGAACAAGCGCTGCAAAGTTCATTTAAAAACCCATTAATAACAAAATTACGAGGCAAACAGACGAAGTCTTATAGGGCAGTTTCTCACAATATTGATCGTGACGTAAAACTAAAATTGATTGTTTTAAATGACGAACCTGAAAACCAGCAGGAAAGTCCGTCACTGGCAAGTATCAGTGTTAACTGGAACATAATATCAGGTTAACTGATTCTTCCGTCGCTTCTTCGTAGGAGAACGTTCTACTGCGTTAATTTATTCAGTTACCCAGTGACGATGGCTTTGCAAGCCGAAAACAGGTTAAATGAATGAATTAATCCCATAGAAGTTACGCGGTACAGCACTTTTCCTTTATTGCAGCAAACACAGTTAAAGTTTTCAGCTGCCTCAGACTCCACGAGAAATGTTAAAGTTAGTAGGGACGTTGAAAATCATCGAAAACCACTTTAAAATATTCCAAGTCCAGAGAAAAGTTGAAGCATTAGTCTGCGCTCACCCAAAAGTACAACGAAATACATTTAACTAGACTATATTGATTGCTGCCAAATATATCCCCCGATACAATACCCACTCGAAAGGCAAAAACATGCAACCACGATAGGCTACCGATCAAAGACAAAAGAGCTCATGCGCGCTGCTGCTCGTCCTTAAATATCTCCGTGACGCCACACACTACTGAATCCATATTAAATATTGAAACCACGTTCGCAGCTCGTGGCCTAGCGGAGCCGACACGGTAGCTCAGCGTGTTCGGTCAGACGGGTAACTGCTCTCTGTAACAAAAAAAAAAAAAAAAAAAAAAAAAAACTGAGTGAAAGGATCAGCGATGAACTTGAACAGGTGTGATGGGACGTCAGCCCCGGACAAATGCAGAACAAAATGCAGTAAAAAAAAAAAAACAAATAGTTCGATTCCCAGCACAGTTGGGGATTTTCTCCGACCGGGGACTAGGCGATTGTGTTGTCCTCATCATTTTATCCACACTGGACTCGCATTCGGAAGGACGACGGTTCAATCCCGCGTCCGGCCATCCTGATTTAGGTTTTCCGTGATTTCCCTAAATCACTCCAGGCAAATGCCGGGATGGTTCCTCTGAAAGGGCACGGCCGACTTCCTTCCCCATCCTTCCCTAATCCGATCAGACCGATGACCACGCTGTCTGGTCTCCTTCCCCAAACCAACCAACCAACCATCATTTTATCCAGATTATCATTCATGAAATTGGTGAGATTGGACTAAGTAAATATTGGGAATTTGTACGGGCGCTGACAACCGCGCAGTTGAGCGTCCAACAAACCAAAGATTATCGTCATCATTGAAACCCCGTCACCACTGTTCAAAACTAAGGCTATCTGCACATATCCACATAATGCAAAACAGTCCCACAGTTACTACCATCATTTTCCAGACCACTCATTACCAAAACAACACAGAATTACGTGAGTTGTTAGCAAAATTTATAACCAACTTTGCATCCCCCTTTCCGATGTAAAATTGTTACATTGGAATTACAAAATACGTACGGTGAGGTTGGAAAAAGGGCGCCGTTCAACCCTCTAGATACACGTTCTTTCGTGCATTTGATTTACTTTTCACTATCGTCACTTCTATAGAAACTTAATTTAAATTTTATTAATGGCCATTTGCATACATAATCGTTTAAGGTGCATCTAATAGCTGGCTGTAGGTAGACATAGCTTGGGATAATGAGGTGAGAAAATGGGTAACTCGTGCTGCGTTCATACTATAACTTACGGAGCATTTATTGCTGTAGTACGTTTGCATGCCTAAATTTTATAAAGTCATCTGTAACTTTCGATATACACTCCTGGAAATTGAAATAAGAACACCGTGAATTCATTGTCCCAGGAAGGGGAAACTTTATTGACACATTCCTGGGGTCAGATACATCACATGATCACACTGACAGAACCACAGGCACATAGACACAGGCAACAGAGCATGCACAATGTCGGCACTAGTACAGTGTATATCCACCTTTCGCAGCAATGCAGGCTGCTATTCTCCCATGGAGACGATCGTAGAGATGCTGGATGTAGTCCTGTGGAACGGCTTGCCATGCCATTTCCACCTGGCGCCTCAGTTGGACCAGCGTTCGTGCTGGACGTGCAGACCGCGTGAGACGACGCTTCATCCAGTCCCAAACATGCTCAATGGGGGACAGATCCGGAGATCTTGCTGACCAGGGTAGTTGACTTACACCTTCTAGAGCACGTTGGGTGGCACGGGATACATGCGGACGTGCATTGTCCTGTTGGAACAGCAAGTTCCCTTGCCGGTCTAGGAATGGTAGAACGATGGGTTCGATGACGGTTTGGATGTACCGTGCACTATTCAGTGTCCCCTCGACGATCACCAGTGGTGTACGGCCAGTGTAGGAGATCGCTGCCCACACCATGATGCCGGGTGTTGGCCCTGTGTGCCTCGGTCGTATGCAGTCCTGATTGTGGCGCTCACCTGCACGGCGCCAAACACGCATACGACTATCATTGGCATCAAGGCAGAAGCGACCCTCATCGCTGAAGACGACGCGTCTCCATTCGTCCCTCCATTCACGCCTGTCGCGACACCACTGGAGGCGGGCTGCACGATGTTGGGGCGTGAGCGGAAGACGGCCTAACGGTGTGCGGGACCGTAGCCCAACTTCATGGAGACGGTTGCGAATGGTCCTCGCCGATACCCCAGGAGCAACAGTGTCCCTAATTTGCTGGGAAGTGGCGGTGCGGTCCCCTACGGCACTGCGTAGGATCCTTCGGTCTTGGCGTGCATCCGTGCGTCGCTGCGGTCCGTCCCAGGTCGACGGGCACGTGCACCTTCCGCCGACCACTGGCGACAACATCGATGTACTGTGGAGACCTCACGCCCCACGTGTTGAGCAATTCGGCGGTACGTCCACCCGGCCTCCCGCATGCCCACTATACGCCCTCGCTCAAAGTCCGTCAACTGCACATACGGTTCACGTCCACGTTGTCGCGGCATGCTACCAGTGTTAAAGACTGCGATGGAGCTCCGTATGCCACGGCAAACTGGCTGACACTGACGGCGGCGGTGCACAAATGCTGCGCAGCTAGCGCCATTCGACGGCCAACACCGCGGTTCCTGGTGTGTCCGCTGTGCCGTGCGTGTGATCATTGCTTCTACAGCCCTCTCGCAGTGTCCAGAGCAAGTAAGGTGGGTCTGACACACCGGTGTTAATGTGTTCTTATTTCCATTTCCAGGAATGTAGATGAAGGAATTGAAACGTAGCCTTATGACGTTTTTGCTTACGTCATTACTTTACATTTGATGCTCATAGGGTGACTGCAGTTAAGCTTTGCTGCTTGAGGTAGGTCCGCAGCTCGTGGTCTTGCGGCAGCGTTCTGCTCCCCGTGCACGGGGTCCCGGGTTCGATTCCCTGCGGGGTCAGGGATTTTTCCTGCCTCGACATGACTGGGTGTTGTTGTGTCGTCTTCATCATGATCATTCATCCCCATTACGGTCGGAGGAAGGCAATGGCAAACCACCTCCACAAGGACCTTGCCTAGTACAGCCGTGCGGGTCTCCCGACTCGTCCCCTACGCTCGTCGGAGTATGGGACCTCATCATCAACACTTTAGGCAGTGTAGACGGAAAACTATACGCAGTACAATGGGTTGTTAAGTAGCATTAGCGTCATGATTTGCCGTTAGGCGGCGGTGCTGTCACGGCGACGTAGGGTTGAAACACAACCATCAGTGTACATTCCAGTTGCAGACAGTCAACATGGGTCTGGACAAATTGAGCAGGACTTTAATCGTAAAGCTGTTTTATCAAAACAGCAACAATAGTGCTGCTAAGTTACCGAGTATCGAGGCGTTAAAGGAACACGGGGAGGTCTTCTTTCCGCACCGGGGTTGAAGAACATTATTCGAAAGTTCGAATTAACGGCGATCTGTGAATTTCTCCTGGGAGAGGCCGATTGCCAATTACGCCACAATTTGTTGAACATGTTGCTGTTTCCATGGCTGAGAATGCTGGACGCTATGTGGGATCGTCAAACTGGGCACGAGCTGTGGCACAACTGAACATTCCACGGTCTACCGTTCGAAAAGTGCTGCGAACAATTGTGAAATAGTGCCGTTCCAGGCTGTCGTGGATCCACATGGTCGTCACATGGAGTAACGTTTGCAACCTGGAATGTAAACGAGGTAAGCAATTAAGAAATGTTACCCTCTCACGTGGAAATTAAAATGTGTGTCTTTCAGTGTTTTGTTCGTTACTCCTCTTCGGCATATCCTTAAAAATGTTCCCACTAAGTTTCGTTGTCCTACGATCACTCGCTTTTCATGGGAGCCCTCTGATGTAGAGAAAGTTTAATTATAACCGCCCTGTAAATATAATATGATCGCTCCAAGTAGCTCAACTGTTATTAATTTACGTTATTCAACATAATATTCATAATTAAAAACAAATGCAACTTTCTTAATTTTTATCATAGAAATATGCAGACTGCAATAAAATCCTCTCATTGCCCCAATGAGTATGGTGTATTGGGTGAACTTGTGTCATGTTCTTAAAGTCTGTAAGCAGTTTCACTGAAAATGCAACATCCATCTTATATTTCGTTCACTGTAGTTGCCATTGTTTCTTCTTCAAATGCGTCACCCGTGCCAGCGTGGACCAGCCAGGGTAAAATCCCGTGCCAACTAATAACAGTAAATTCGAGAAATTAGTGCCAACACAGAGAATTACTGACAAGCATTTCTCCCACGCGCCACTCGCGAATGGAACAGGGTAGGCGGAGGGGGCAATCAATTAGCGGTACCAGAAGTGCTCTCCACCACGATCTATTACGTAACTTGCGGAGATCAGCGCTTCCTCCCAACGTCCTCTATTATTTATTGGATATATTCAAATTCCCATCTTCCCCTACTGGATTCAACATCTTCAGCTCCCTCTAGTACCATGAAAGGTGCTACCTGATGCCTTAACACATATGTTCGTAAGTGGCAATTAGAAATCACGGGAGAGACAGTTTTGATACCGAACGCTAGCAGCAATGAGCATGAGAGGGAGGAAAATAGGGATGTGATAACACACATCTAATGAACAGAAATGAAAAGAAATTGCCGAGAATGAGAAAGCAGCGTAATTGGATGAAGATAGATTATTTGGATTTTCTATTTGAAAGACTGAAAGTAGGCCATTCGCAGTGAGCCCGCCATTGAATCTTTCTTTCAGTTCCGTCATTGCTTCTTCCATGCGCAGACTGAAAAGCAGGGATGATAGATTGCATCCCTGCCGGATACCCGTGCACTTCCACTGTTATTGTTCCTTCTCTGTTCTTAAACATATTGCATATTACCCGTTTTTTCCTATAGCTTACACCAATTTTTCTGAGAACTTTGTCGAATGTTCTCTAGGTTGACAAATCTTACATAGGTATCATGATTTTTCTTAAGTCTTGGTTCTATTATTAATCGTTACGACAGAACTGTCTCTCTGGTGCATTCACGTTTTCTCATTTTACATCACGGTCTTTTACACAAAGCGCACGTTTCTAAACGAGTGAAGAGTTTACTACTTCCTCCAAAATATACTGCTGGCCATTAAAACTGCTACACCACGAAGATGACGTGCTGCAAACGCGAAATTTAACCGGCAGGAAGAAGATGCTGTGATATGCAAATAATTAGCTTTTCAGAGCATTCACACAAGGTTGGCGCCGGTGGCGACACCTACAACGTGATGACATGCGGAAAGTTTCAAACCGATTTCTCATTCACAAACAGCAGTTGACAGGCGTTGCCTGGTGAAACGTTGTTGTAATGCCTCGTGTAACGAGGAGAAATGCGTACCATCACGTTTACGACTTTGATAAAGGTCGGAGTGTAGCCTATCGCGATTACGGTTTATCGTATCGCAACATTGCTGCTCGCATTGGTCGAGATCCAATGACTTTTAGCAGAATATGGAATCGATGGGTTCAGGAGGGTAATACGGAACGCCGTGCTGGATCCCAACGGCCTCGTATCACTAGCAGTCGAGATGACAGGCATGTTATCCGCGTGGCTGTAACGGATGGTGCAGCCACGTCTCGATCCCTGAGTCAACAGATGGGGACGTTTGCAAGACAACAACCATCTGCACGAACAGTTCGACGACGTTTGCAGCAGCATGGACTATCAGCTCGGAGACCGTGGCTGCGGTTACCCTTGACGCTGCTTCACAGACAGGAGCGCCTGCGATGGTGTACTCAACGACGAACCTGGGTGCACGAATGGCAAAACGTCATTCTTTCGGATGAATCCAGGTTCTGTTTACAGCATCATGATGGTCGCATCCGTGTTTCGCGACATCGCGGTGAACGCACATTGGAAGCGTGTATTCCTCCTCGCCATACTGGCGTATCACCCGGCGTGATGGTATGGGGTCCCATTTGTTACACGTATCTGTCACCTCTTGTTCGAATTGTCGGCACTTTGAACAGTGGACGTTACATTTCAGATGTGTTACGACCGGTGACTCTACCCTTCATTCGATCCTTGCATGTTGCAGGTCCTGTACGGGTCTTTCTGGATACAGAAAATGTTCGACTGCTGCCCCGGCCAGCACATTCTCCGGATCTCTCACCAATTTAAAACGTCTGGTGAATGGTGGCCGAGCAGCTGGCTCGTCACAATTCGCCAGTCACTACTCTTGATGAACTGTGGTATCGTGTTGAAACTGCATGGGGAGCTGTAGTTTTACACGCCATCCAAGCTCTGTTTGATACAATGCCTAGGTGTATCAAGGCCGTTCTTACAGCCAGAGATGGCTGTTCTGGGTACTGATTTCTCAGGATCTATGCACCCAAATTGCGTGAAAATGTAATCACATGTCAGTTCTAGTATAATATATCTGTCCAATGAATACCCGTTTATGATCTGCATTTCTTCTTGTTGTAGCAATTTTAATGGCCAGTAGTGTACATTTAAGTAACGACCATGACGCGGTAATCACTGAAATTCAGTTTCGTTCACAAGGATTCCTACAGCGTCTTTTCCTGCGTACTATCCGCTAAAAGAATAGGAAGCCGTTGAATGGGTCTGGTACACGCCATGTACACTCTGACGCACAATTTACGGTGCCAGGTACGGTACAGAAGTAGATGTTTTTAGAATCAACCGTTAGTTCTGCAGCAGAGTGTGCGCTGTTTTGAAACTAGCAGATTAAAACTAGGAAATGGATCAGAACTCCAACCCAGAACTTTCTCATTTCTCCACAGAATCCTTTCTTCCAGTTTTAGTCCCATAAATTGTGTAATAGAACTTCTGCCAAGTTTGGAAAGTAGAAACGTTGTACTAACAGAAGTGAAGCTGTAAATGTAGATATCCGACTATATGTCTGATACTCTTGAATATTCAATATGGCTAAAAAAGTTATCTGTCCATTTTCTTCAAGTACTGTTGCATTAGAAACCCAAAATTGCAACAGACTCTTCATTGGATTGAACGTCATGCATAACCACGTCAGAATTCTTCTATCGACAATTTCAGCACTCCTTGATGATTCCGTTGCAGTGTAGATAAGGAGATAGTACATCAAAGATACGTGGTAATTGCACCTCCAGTAAGCAGTAGTGAGTGAACTTTCTACCAAATGAGAAGAAATGAATTAAACATAGATAAAATACGCATTAACCACCGGAGAAGCTATGAGCTTCGAAATCAATCTCATTAGACGTTTATAACTTACTTTGTAACTACTTCGCGTCTGTACACGGATGTGATTGGATATAATAAATAACTCGTAGAGTTGCGTAAGGTAACACGTGTTGAATTCACACTTACTGCTTGCAGGTGGGGCGCGCGGTTATTAATCACAACTGACAGAACAAATGACGAATTCATCATTCTGAGGCTGAGTTCTTGTTGCTGATTGCGCAATTAACGAGTTAGAAGCTGCTGGCGCCCGCTCAGAGGTATACAGCCTTGTATGGATGCAACTAGGAAATGTACCTGCTTATCGTATGATAAAAGTTTGATATGGTTTTTAGAAAATCCACGGCAATAGAGTCGCTCAGTAGGCTTTCCTATTCCTGACTGGGACATCCACTGTCCGTCTAAAAAGGGCAGATATTTAGGTTACCTGTCGTCAGCACTGTAACAACGGTGGTAGCTTGAACCAACAACTGTGAGCAACAGATGATGTGCATTCGATCAGTCAGTTATGAGCAGGCAATGATAAGTAGGGGACGTGTGTCCGTAGTATCTCAGCCCTGTTGTGCCACAAATTGCAATGGAGCAACATCTGTGAATCAGGTGTCGAAGACATTCTCCAGATTGTTTTGAAGAAGAGAAAACAGTCTGCAAAGAATGTCCCGCACACATTAACTCCCGTACAAAAACGTCATATTGTCGCTTGCCACGGCTTGAATGAAGTGCAAAATGCGGACAATTCTTTTCAGGAAAAAATCGTTACGTGTGACGAGACTTTTGGTGTTACGAGTATCGACCACAGAGCAACAAAGAGGTGAAGAAGCTCATAGGAGATGTCCACACTATGACAACGTAACCGACATTCAAGTCAATGTGACGCAGGTGCTGAACAACGCCGGAAAGAAGGGGTCCTCCTATAGTTTCACATGGTTTTATGAATGTTGTGTGCGTCATACACAAGTTGGGGGTGACTATGTAGAACACCTAAGCATTAATTGCAACATTTTAACTTTACTCTGTTGTTTATTAACACAGTCTCGAAACTTTTCCGAAAATAGTTCCAGTCCCTCGTTTCCACCCAAGTTTTTTGGGAGGTTTCCATTGGTTGGAAGGCTTACGACGGAACTGGAAAACCTCTCCCATATTTTGTCGACAGCGGTCCGTTCTAGCTATCTCCAAGTTCGCTGGGTTTTGACGGAAAATAACAAAACTATGTTACGGGCAAGACCACAAATAGCTTGCTCAAATTTATAATCGAGAATGAAACATTGTGATATGTTGTTGTTGTTGTTGTTGTGGTCTTCAGTCCTGAGACTGGTTTGATGCAGCTCTCCATGCTACTCTATCCTGTGCAAGCTTCTTCATCTCCTAGTACTTACTGCAACCTGCATACTTCTGAATCTGCTTAGTGTATTCATCTCTTGGTCTCCCTCTACGATTTTTACCCTCCACACTGCCCTCCAATACTAAATTTGTAATTCCTTGATGCCTCAGAACATGTCCTCCAACCGACCCCTTCTTCTAGTCAAGTTGTGGCACAAACTCCTCTTCTCCCCAATTCTATTCAATACCTCCTCATTAGTTATGTGATCTACCCATCTAATCTTCAGCATTCTTCTGTAGCACCACATTTCGAAAGCCTCTATTCTCTTCTTGCCCAAACTATTTATCGTCCATGTTTCACTTCCATACATGGCTACACTCCATACAAAAACTTTCAGAAACGACTTCCTGACACTTAAATCTATACTCGATGTTAACAAACTTCTCTTCTTTAGAAACGCTTTCCTTGCCATTGCCAGTCTACGTTTTATATCCTCTCTACTTCGACCATCATCAGTTATTTTGCTCCCCAAATAGCAAAACTCCTTTAAGTGTCTCAATCCTAATCTAATTCCCTCAGCATCACCCAACTTAATTCGACTACATTCCATTATCCTCGTTTTGCTTCTGTTGATGTTCATCTTATATCCTCCTTTCAAGACACTGTCCATTCCGTTCAACTGCTCTTCCAAGTCCATTGCTGTTTCTGACAGAGTTACAACGTCATCGGCGAATCTCAAAGTTTTTATTTCTTCTCTATGGATTTTAATACCTACTCCGAATTTTTCTTTTGTTTCCTTTACTGCTTGCTCAATATAGAGATTGAATAACATCGGGGATGATGATGATGATGATGATTAGCGTTTTAGGGCGCACAACAGCGAGGTTATCAGCGCCCGTTCCCAAAAGTTCAATTCAGAGCCGAAACGTGAGAGAAGTGGTATTGTTCAAATTGCAAGATTGGACACAGCACATCAAAACAGGGAGATAAAACTAAAAATAAAATAGCAGTACAAACAGGGAAAAATAAGTAACGGTGGCTGAGTGACCACTTACAAATAATGGGTGACCAAACCACTGGACAATCCCAATATTTTGGGAAGAAGGCCAGACAACACACAAAAACGTAAAACTCTAGTAACACTCGCCTCATTATTAGTTAAAAGAGAGGGTAGGTCCGGTGGGAAACTGAAATCTTCCCTCAAACCTGCATATAAAACACACTCAGTTAAAATATGCCGTATCGACAGCTGTGCCCCACATGTCTGACACGTTGGTGGCTCCTCACGACGTAACAGAAAACCATGAGTCAAAGGACAACTGGCATCTGGTTACTGTACAAATTGTAATAACCTTTCGCTCCCTGTATTTTACCCCTGCCACCTTTGTAATATACTTCTATTAAATATTCCACTCTTTTCGTAAATTTAAAACTCATTGCTAGCATTCGATCTGTTTCAACTCGACTGCTTCATAAGGGAGCCACATGTTCATCATAGCCTAAATTTTCGTGTAATGACAGTTGGTTGTGACATTTCGATTTTTACATGAAACTGCTTGAAATTATTCGTCTAGCTTTCGTCTCAGATTTCTTCCTGTGAAACACGCTTTCGTATTTGGTCTGCCTTTAAGAAATTATTTCCAGTATTACTAAAATTTATGGGAAATCAGAGCTATCACTTATTCCCATTGGCATAATGGATTTTCTGTGCGATGACTTACGTGAAGCAACCCCCGAAAGCCTGATATGAGAGCACTGCTCAATCTATTTTTCGACCCTTTCTTTGCTTTCTTTGAAAAGTATTCTTAAGTTATTGACGACAGGCTATGTACGGTGCCGGAATACCACACTACAAGTACTCCATTTCATGTTACAGACAATGTTTTGAATAGAGTCCCGCAAACTAGGCACTCGATAACCCGGCAGTCCGGATAACTTTACCGCTCCCCTGGCACACCCCCTGGCAGGACGGAAGAACGCTTGGTCACGCGTCAAACTGCCACCCCTCCACCACGTGACAGGCGCTGGCGCACGCACAGCCGCTCAGTCTGCCTGCAGCCTTCGCCACGGTTAGTTTCTCAACTGCGTTGCGTAAGTCGATGTGAGTAGATATTGTTCAGAGCTGTCTCAAAGTATAGGTGTGTTTCACAGTACACTAGTCTGGTTGGTTCGTTGGTTGGTTGGTCGGGGAAGGAGACCAGACAGCGAGATCATCGGTCTCATCGGTTTAGGGAAGGACGGGGGAGGAAGTCGGCCGTGCCCTTTGAAAGGAACCATCCCGGCATTTGCCTGGAGCGATTTTAGGGAAATCACGGAAAACCTAAATCAGGATGGCCGGACGCGGGATTGAACCGTCGTCCTTCCGAATGCGAGTCCAGTGTCTAACCACTGCGCCACCTCGCTCGGTCACACTAGTCTGGGATGATGTCTTCTGTTCGAAGCTTGACTATAAAGCAAAAGTTGAGCGCATTAAAGAGACTGGATAATGGGCAAAGTATCGTTGTAGTGGCTGGACCTGAGAGTCCGCAAAAGTACAGCTGGAGACTTGAAGAAGAAGCGTCTGGATATTGAGTCTTGTTGCGTTAAGCGAATTTACACAGAAACATTGAGAGACGGGAAACGTCTGAAGCAAAGTCATTTTATGAGGAAAATGGAGCACTTTTCATTGCCTTTCGCCAAACAAGAGAGAAGGCACCCCAATTAGTGGGCTGGTCTTGAGAGAAAAAGTTTTGAAATTTTATGAAGAATTAAAAACAAAGGCAATGATCCTAAATTTGTCACAGGCCCTGACTGGCTTGATCGCTGGAAAAAACGCTATGGAGACCGACAGTTTAGTATTTGTGGCGAGGAACGATCTGGTGACATGGACTGTAGGTCTCAACTTCAGGAAATTTTTCAGAAATTTATCGAGTTGTAGGTTTGAGCAGGGAACAGTTGTACAGTTGTGAAGAGGCAGGGTTAAATTACAAACCGCTTTCAACGAAGAATAGTCAGCCCTTATTCTATCAACATTCAGAGTGCAATGTGGGAAACAACAAGACATTATGCATTTCTTTAAAGGAATTTGCCAGTTTTTACAAGTAGGCTTTATGCCGTCATAAAGTAATTTTCTGAAGTCTGTTTCATCATGTAATTTACTATATTTATCAGTTTTCATTAGTAAAGGCTCTACCCCCTCATAAAATAATTTTCATTCGATTTAAGGATAAATTGAAATATTCGTAAGATACGAGTATATTTGTATGCAGTTCACGTCTCAGGTATTTTCGTAAATATATTTGGACGGTTATAGCACTTTCTGTATATATCTTATTCTTAAACAATAAGTAAATTGTATGACGAAAAAATCATACTGATTCTTTTTTAACACTTTCCCGATAACCGAGCATTTTCATGAACACTGCCACTCTTTGGTACATCAGATTGAGCTTTTGGGTTTCAAAATTAATTAAAAGATCAGTTCAAATGAATCGATAACTTAAGAGATATTATCCTTGGACATATGTCTAGATTTGTAATAGGAGATTAGAATCTACTACATGCTTCTAGGGGTCGTATAGTTTTAATAAGGAACCCTTGTCTGGAAATGTTTCATTTTGATGTATAGTATGTGTTAAGTCTGGATCACTTTCAACTCTCCAGCTTTACGGAATGCTTGAATGCATACAGCGGATATAATGAGCACTGACCTGTGTGCTCTATGAGAACTTCTCCATGTGGCTACCCTGCTGCTCGTTGCATGAGGTGTATCTGTGGTGCAAGCTTTCATACACACAGTCGAAAACATGGAGTGAATGCATGGTACACCACAGTCAACCCTCCAAGTTATGATTGTACTCATGTCTCACAGCCGTTATTTTAGTTAGACGAAGAAGGTATGTGATAACTGAGGTGATACATAAAATTTTCTCGATACATGCATTCTTCAGCTCTGACACTGATACTGCACGATACAGTGAGAAATTTTAAACTGAGTCGTTCTGCAAACTTGCTTTATATCCAAACGATATATTCCTGAACACGACCTACTTATCAGTCTTTATCCTCTAAGAACCATCTGCAACCTCTAGGAATCTGTAATAGAAATTCTGTTTAGTTATGATTCTGACATTTTTATATCGATTTTATTTTTGTAGTTTTTATCTCTTCTATCGCTATATTAACATGCTTTGCATGAAAACAGAACTGGAAATTTGTTAGGCTCCCTGAATTCTATACTGATTCATTGGATTGTACTGCATATTAGCCTTCGGTGTCATTCGAAATTGTGCAAATCATTACTAGATTGATAGAACACTTCCTATTTCTGACATAGTGCTTTTTTGGCGCCATAAGAAATACGTCACCCGTAACCATAATAAAAGGAGCAGCATCACCTCAGTATGGGCATTTGTGAGCAGCTCTTGAGAATATTCAGTGATTTAGGCCCGTTACTGGCAGATCGACGGGAGAAATAATTTCACAATACTCCGTTGTAATGTATATTGTCGTGACAACACTGACGACACCTCACTGAAGCGGAGCAATGTATTTTGTTTTTTGGTAATAAACAAACATTAGGCAGAATTTATTTCTGTTTTTCAACCATTTCAAATAACCTCAGACATGTTAGCCTGTGCCTTTGCACCTGTGGACAAAACAAGTCTATATAAGCATAAACACTTATATCAACAGGAGTCGTGGATTTGAGAATATACTGAGGGCCTGCGATTTACGCCAAAAACAACAAAAAACAATTAGATCTCAAAATGGAAAAAAAACTGTTAGATAGTACTGGTAGCATTCTAAATTACTTTCAGAGTGATATGATTTTGTGAAGTGCTATCCCATTAAAACTGTTGCACGAATGGCGCCAAATGAACGAATAGCACACTGAACCTGCCTTAATGTTCACAGAAAACTATTAACAGGTCGTTAAAGACCTTAAACATCATTCTATATCTGTAACTATACTACAGGGGGGTCTCTACAGAGGTAATATGTGGATCGCAGTAGAATACACTGTGTGATCATTAAGTACACTTGTAGTGCCGAATGACCAGTAAATATCACGAGTAGCACACCCACCAGTGTGAAAGGAAGTGGGCAGTACCGTCAGTAACGAAGCAGTAGCGGCAAAATGGTTCTTCGTTGATCCATTATGGACCACGGGACAGTGGCTGGCATGTATTTCCTAATGCAATAATTTACCAACAGCCGTATGTATTGTAGAAATTTATTTTATGAACTTCTTACGTGCTACTAGTTTCGGCATTACATTGATGCCATCTTCAGGCCCCACTCGTCATAGTCGTAAAATCGCTATACACGGAAGGAGCCATGTAACTGGATCCGTGAATCAAATCGTTATGCAACAGCTCTTGGTGGCCAGGCGACACCGATTATGACGTGTGGGACCTGAAGATGGCAATGTAATGCCGAAACTAGTAACACATAAGAAGTTCATAACATGAATTTCTACAATACATACGGCTGTTGGTAAATTATTGCTTCAAGCAAAATGGATCCGTCAGGAGAGCTCAGTGGCTTCGAATGTGGACTACTCTTTCAATGTCACCTGAGTAACAGATACAGGGGCGTGTCTACCTTTCTAGAGCTGCCCAAGTCGACTGTAGCTAATATGATTGTAAAGTGGAAATATGAAGGAACAACCGCAGCTAAGTCAACACAAGGCGGTTCTCACATACTGAAAAAAAACCATGAAATCAATGGAAGGAATCACTTTGACTTCCAAATTGCTACCCATGGCCCATCAAGTACAGTTAAAGAGAAAGATGACAATGGTTGAGCAGCTCCGCATAAGACAAACATTTTGTGATGTCACCGCCAGACACCACTCTTGCTAGGTGGTAGCCTTTGAATCGGCCGCGGTCCGTTAGTATACTTCGGACCCGCGTGTCGCCACTATCAGTGATTGCAGACCGAGCGCCGCCACACGGCAGATCTAGACTAGAGAGACTCCCTAGCACTCGCCTCAGTTGTACAGCTGACTTTGCTAGCGATGGTTCGCTGTCTACATACGCTCTCATTTACCGAGACGACAGTTTAGCATAGCCTTGAGCTACGTCATTTGCTACGACCTAGCAAGGCGCCATATTCAGTTACGAACAGATAATATTGTGAATCATGTACCGTCAAGAGCGACGTTCATCATTAATGGATTAAAGTTAAGTATCAAACTAATTACGTCCGCTTTCTGAATTCTAATTCCTTGTCATGTTCCAGACCTCACGTCATTATAGTTCTTCCCTCCTCACGCCAGCCTGCGTGAGCTAAAACGCGTGCCTTTCGGCCTCCCCTAGTAACACGGTGTTGACTCTTCTGCCAACACAACACATTTCTGTTATCAGTGCTACGTGACAAATGAAAGGGTGTAAAGAGCTACACAGCTGTACAAACAATGACTGGAAACTAATGTTTTGGCGTGTGGAATCACGCTATACCCTGCAGCAATCTGATGAAAGTGTTTGGGTATGGCAAATTCCTGGAGAACATTAACTGGCATAATGTGTGGCGTCAGCAGTGAAGTGCAAATGTTTTGGTGTCACATTGAGTAGAAGAACAATAAGGACACGACCCTACACTGCATCGGTGTCAAATTTATTCAAGATGGCGGATCCAAGATGGCGGCGATACATGTAGCAATGGCGCAGTGACACAACAATGGGAAGTTCAAATTTTGGTGGGAAAATAGGATAATTGGGCTACCTCCACTAACCTAACCCCCTCCCCTCACCCTCCCCATCCATCCCCTTCCTAAGAAAATGGGAGGAAAAATTCACTTGGCCTTCCTACACAAACATAAGGAATGACGGGAAAAATTTCGCTATAACTTAGATTACTTGGGCTGCCTCCACTAACCTAAGTCATCCAACAACCACCCCTTCCTTGGAATTAGAGGAAAAAGGACTGTGTGCTGGGTTGCTGGATAGGATGTGCGTAAGTCTTTATTTGGCATGCATTGTTTATTTAAACAATTTGAGTTTTTAACATGGATATCATTAGCTATACTTGTGAGCACCTGTAGAACCACGACCGATTGTGACGGTAACACAGTCGTTGCAATCGTGTTTTTAATATCTGGCTGTTTGTAAGACGGTTACGATTCCCTTTCTAATATACAATGAGACATGTCCATCCAACGCTGATATTCGTTCAGTACTGCTTCGTATTGCCTGCATTCAGTTATTGGTGAATTATTATACATTGTAGTAGGGGATGCGTGATATATTCGCCCTGAGCATCAGGCTTGTAAAATATGTGTGTATGTGTTCTGAGATGTGTAAAGAAAATGGTTATGACCTGTCGTAAGAGATGGTATGGATTTGACCTGGAAAACAGCGATACCCAACAAAGGGAATGAAAGACTTTTTTTTTTCTTACTTTGAAAATTATAAGTCATAAGAATGATACAGACATTTATATTTCCAGAGTCACAGTCGTCATGGAGGTGTATTTCCGTAACTTCGCTCATTGTCGAATGTTGTCCGACTGATGCTGCAGTCGTAATATTTAATTGTAGATACAGCGATCAAATATATATGTGGCCAGTTTCCTACGACGATTCTGTCTGTGGGTGCGCTGCGTGTGGCGGCTGCGACCCTTTTGTGGGAATGATTGACATTTCCAGCTAACGGCAGGAGCGGTCCAAATGATGGAAAGGCCGGTTAGGGAACAGGAATATAGCTGACTTAACCGTGTCGCCATCTAGATGGCTAATACTAAGTATGTGGTGGGCAGCCTTCGTGCTCTCATTTGTTCTTCATGGAAATTTGAGACGATTCAATATGGTTGTGTGTTTGCTCTAGACCATTGCTCCCTCAAACGTCCTGTTGACTGTTTCTTCACAGTTCCCATGTGTATTCTGTTGAGAGAACATCTACTGTGGTGTGTGTTGTGTGCATCTAGCAGGTGAAAGACGGCTGGAAGACACGTTTGCTGGTTCTCTAGACACTGTAAATTATAACGACGATTTGGAATCCGTTATATCACCGACATTCGTAATCGCGAGTGGAAAGGTCATCGTAGACCAAATGAGTTTGTAGTTACTCAATAGTTTACAGCTCGCTCCACCTCGCTGCACCTTGCCAAAGTTTCGGGTTTCTAGAGAAATAATTTACAGTGTATATCTTCAGAATTATAATATGCAACCGATACTGCTATAAAAGATATATTGCTATGTGCATGATATCGAGAAGTATCGCGAAAATGGTACGATAACCTAGCGAACAATGTGAATATACGTATGTTCTTGCAACCCCAGAGTCTGGAGATGGGTGTAGGAGGCAAGCAAGCAAGCAGGTCAGGTTCAGAAACAGTAATGCCTTTGTGCCGAGGGGAACCTACCCAGACTTTGTTCAAGAGTTTGGAGAGTGACCTCAGTCTGCTGAGGGCACTCTGGTCTTACATCTGGCCAGTGTGTGTGTGGGCCTGATGACTTGTGACTGTTGGCTGCAGTAGATGACCTACCGAGCTCGCAGACATATTTCGTGCTGCGAGGTGTATATACAGTGCATGTGCTTATGTTGTCTTCATGGTATATGTATGAGTGTCTGGTGGTCGATAGCTATATGCAAAATTTTGTATTGCGCAGGATACGAATCGTGAGTTTGCTAAATTGATACAGTATGTGGTGATATAGCCAGCTTGGAGATCGGCTCCTGGCTAAAATATTCAAGGTTTCCTAGACAGTAGGATAGCAGTATAATTGAGAGAGTGTCTTCTCATATTCCATGATCTGTAGACCACTGTTGCAGGTTTAACTGTCAGTGCGATATGCCGATCTGTGCAAAATAGTTTTGCTGCTGAAAGTCTCATCTGCAGAGAATGGCTGATAGTTCTTCCACACCAGCTGCAGTAGTTTGGCGGGTTTCACACCGAAAAATTCAAGCTTTGCTCAACAATAGCAGAGCAGTGTAACTGAGGAAATGTCTGTCTGTATTTGATGATCTGTAGATAACTTTTGTAGGGTTTAGCTGTCAGTTCGATATGGCGATCTGAATAAAACAGTTTTTCTGCTGAAAATCTCGTCTGCAGAAAAAAATGGCGGACAGTGCTCCCACACAAGAAGCTTCAGTAATGTGGCAGGTAAATTTAGTAAGAGCCAATCAGAATGCTCTATTCATTCACAAGACATCCATTGTGCTGGGACATAGGAGCCTCTGCATACTGGTCTGAACAAGTTGGGGGCAAGGTATCTACTGATTGTTCTGAGATTAATGTGATGTCTTTTTCCTTCATGTGTTCAAAGACAGGTTGAAGCAGCTATCCATCACTTGTGTAATGCTGTCCCTCACCCACCATTGTGGCATTAGGACATCTCCAGACCAGCAACTGTAGGACACTGAAAATTTCACCCATTTTGCTCCACTGTACACAGTGCTTCGAATTCTGTTTGTGTAATTGTGCTGATTTTCCCATATGTGCTTACACTCTGCTCTCTTTCCAAACAACAAGAATTCTTTTGTGATTAACAGTATGTTTGCCAGCATGCACAGACATGATGAAGGGTCTTAGCGGTGAGAACAAGGATGAATGATAACCATTCCCGAGACTGAGACATACGCTGAAAGCAGGACGTTACGATTCCTGGGAAGTGTGACATGTGATGAACGGGCTGTCCCAGGAGTAATGCATCCTGTGTTATTGTGGGATATTTTCGTATAGCGTCCAGAGGGAGAATTAGCTGTTATTTACATAGACATATGACGTCAGTATAACATTGACAACCTTTTAGCTGTGCTTGTGATGGTGAGACACTAAGCCATCATCTCACTAGACCTGCAGATACAAAGTCTATGCGTCAGCCATGGTGGTTTGGTAAACATGTGCATGTCTGGAGGTGTTTAACATGTGGGGCAGGCTAAACCTCTGTGTGCGCCCGACACATCTGGTCACTGTTCTGCCTTGGAACTCTGCAGGGAATAGACTGCTGATGCTAATACTTTGCGGTCGAATTTCTTATTGATAGTTCGAAAGAGTTTTTGTGTGCAATGAGTGTTTGTGCACCTCATCATTCTGGCTGTTTAAGCATTGTGAGTGTGTTTGCAGAATGTGATACATACATTAATTTTTGATAGTTTTACCCACAGTGAACATATCTGAGCGTTAGTGTACTGCATTATTTTTTGAACATATTTGCACGCTGTGCAATGCATTATTTCGATAGTTTACAATTAGTGAGCATTCTTGCAGAGTGTTTTATGTGCATTATTTTGACAATTACAAGTTGTTTGCATGCCTCCACATCAGTGTACTGCATTATTTCTGTAATTTACTACGTGAAATCCATCCCTAAATAAATTATTCCAACTTCCCAATGGAAATAATTAAAGTACATTCCTTTCTCTTCAGCAGCTGGTTACAAATTTTATTTTTTCTCACATTTTTCCCTCAGACCGCCATCTTGATTTATGTCATGGGAGGGACAACAGCAACCTCTGGTGGTGGTACTGTGTACTTGGTCAGTTGGACTCCGGACCTTATGGTGAACATACTGGTGGGAGCTACTGCCTATGACAACTCAAATTGTTTAGATAAACAAAGCATGCAAAAAATAAATACATATGCCCATCCAATGCAGCAGCCAGCACAGACAGAGTCCTTTTCCCACCAATTTCAAGGAAGAGGTGATGGTTGGATGACTAGGTTAGTGGAAGTAGCCCAAGTGACCTTTTCTCTCACAGTATTCTTAGTGGTGGGTGAGTGGGGAGGGGGAGTTGGAGATGAGGGGGGTAGGTTATTGGAGGTAGCCCATTTGACCTTCTTTCACAGTAAAATTCGAACTTCCACCAAAACGCCATTGCGACAATGCCACATCTATCGCCGCCATGTTGGATTCGCCATCTTGAATAAACTTGGCAACAATTCATTGTGGGGTGGTGTCCTTGTTGCTCTACTCCAACAGTGTGTTTTTCATGTTTTCGTTGTTTCCGTTTGACAGTGTTTACAGACAGCAGTGGCCAAAACCAATAGCTTTTGTAGTTTCGGCTCCTTATGGAGCATGGGCTGCCATTCTCTAATAAGCATTGAGACACCTCAATGAAAGTGTCCCCAGCAAATTAAAGCCATCATGACGACAAAATGTGGACAAACTCTATGCACTTCATTGTGTCCCATTCATCCAACGACCTGCAAAGTTTGCATTTTCCTTTGATACCTGTATGAATATGAATTTGTGATCTGTTTTTGTCCACCTCTACTGTTTTCCCTCTCTATTATTCCTTTCAACACCAAGTTAATTTTGAATAACATTGCAGATGTCGTATTTTTGTTTTGTTTCAGAGTCTATTTGAGATGGAATATTCAGTTCCAGTATTTACCCGCCAGATAGCCGAGAGCGCTAACGCGCTGCTTCCTGGACTCGGGTAGACGTGCAGGCCCCGGATCGAACCCGCCCAGTGGATTAACGACGATGGCCGGTGTGCCGGCAAGCCTGGATATGGTTTTTAGGCGGTTTTCCACATCCTCCTAGGTGAATACCGGCCTGGTCCCCACGTCCTGCCTCAGTTACACGACTCGCAAACATTTGAAACTATTTCACGATTTACACTAGACGCAGACAGCTGGGGTACACTACTCCCGTAGGCAGGAAGGGCAGATTCTGCAAGAGAGGCTCTCTGCATTGCGGTGTAGCTTGCTCGCCAGGTTTCGAGAGGGTGCGTTTCTGGATGAGGTATCGAATATATTGCTTCCCCCTACTTATACCTCCCGAGGAGATCACGAATGTAAAATGAGAGAGATTAGAGCGCGCACGGAGGCTTTCAGACAGTCGTTCTTCCCGCGAACCATACGCGACTGGAAAAGGAAAGGGAGGTAATGACAGTGGCACGTAAAGTGTCCTCCGCCACACATCGTTGGGTGGCTTGCGGAGTATAAATGTAGATAGATGTAGATGTAGAAAGGCATCCGGCCACCCCTTAAAATTAACCATGCCATTTCCGTACTTAACCCTGCCGACCCTGTGCACAACGTGTGTCAGAGACTTGTTCAACATGTATAGTGTACATAACTACAGAATGTTTTTATTTTCCATTTTTAATTTTTCATGACGAAGGACAGAGTGTGTTGTCTAATATAAGACCCAATGCAGAAATCACTTCTTTGCAGCCAAGTCCCAGCTGAGCTGATAGTGGGCAGAAGGATCCCAGCTACGAATACTTGTTGTGCACTGCGTTTTGCAGCCTCAACAAAGTGTAGCACGCACAAAACAAAACTATTGTAGATCCAACTCAAAACTAAAACTTAAGGCCGTGTAACATAAATTATACATACAAGAGTGGACCGATAAAAAGAGAAAAGAGTTAAGATATTGATTTTAATGGGACATGCGTGCTGATAGTCTCGACAGTTTGAGTATGATGCTCAACACTTTCATACAATCATGCGAAACTCTCAGAAAAGTCCTTACTTGGGATGCCGTTCAACTCTCGCGCCGGATTCGCGCCTTATCGGTCTTTGCTAAACGTTAGAGACCCATTCTGCTGTTTGTCGTTTTGTGGTAGGTTCGTATTTATAACACCAAGATTCGTCACCTGTGAAGATTTTTTTCAGAAAGGTTTTCATTTAAGTAAAGTGGTAGCAGGCGTCCACGTGCCGTTGTTTTCGTTAGAGAATCAATAAGTTCGGAACAAAGTTTGCAGACGCTTTTCTCTTCTTCAGAACATTATAGGGACTGTCTTGACCACTTGATTCAGACGCGTTCAGTTTGTTGCTCCGTTGCGATTTCTGACACAACAGCAGTGACACTCTACGGCCACATATCCACCACTCAACACTGCTTACTCGTAACTAACGGGCAGAATGCAGTTAGTATTTAGTTCTAGCAGACAACGTATTTACTGCACTGATGTCGCTTGTACGGCAGGAATAAATCCAGTCTCGGAATTTTTTGGACGGACGCTATATATAATATCTTGATTGTATATAAGTACTGCTTGAGAATGAGCAATCGCTCGAAACCGGTAGCGGTAAATAAAACAATAAAAGGAAGTTACTGTGGATTTTTATTACCACTGCGTTTTATATCAGTTAAGAATATTTGGGAGGGATTTGCAGTCCTCGTATTACTATTACAACCAAGATAGACCTCCCAAGAAACTTCGTCATCAGCGGGTCACTGGAACTAATTTTTATTTATGTCTCACACATAAACGTAACACCCTTGTGCACGTTAAAATATTGGCCACACGTGAAACTTAATGTCCAGCGAGTAATTTTTTTATTCTAAAGGTTAATTTTATATGACATCGCTTTCTGCGATGCGTTTTTGGCTTATTTCTCACGTGTAACATGTACTGTAGGTCTATAAACTTTTGCGACTTTCTTATGGAACTTCGTTGCTTCACCCAAGTATTCCATTACGCTTAGAATGGGACAGACGGATTTAAAATTATAAATAAATGGAAGGGGATTACCAGTTCCGGCATTTACCTTACGACCAAGGACAACCATGGTAAAATTGTGTGTGTGTGTGTGTGTGTGTGTGTACTTTTACACACCTTTCATTCCAAACTCGTTAGTGAAGGATGGTATAATACAGAAATTCGTTCTGTGAAGTTTCCCAGAAATATTCTTCGGCGCCATGTACCACCATAAAATACGATTATCTAAAACCTATTCTCTACTAACATTTTCTGGCAGACTTTACAACTCAAAACGATATAAACCATGTATCCATGACTGCAATGTATGTCGAACATATAGTAAATACTGTGGAAGAAAGCGGCTCTCTTGTCTGGCACGATATCACCCAACAGAACGTTGAGCTATAATACATACCAGATGATGGCGAAAAGCCGAAACTGGTTGCAGGAGAATATTTTATTTGCAATTACTTCAGATGATATATGCTAAGAACGTCTTTTATCGAAGCTACGCAGCACAACTTAAAGAGGGTTTTGTGAATGAGAAACGCCTAGCTAACTAAAATATTCTGGTATTCAGTGGATCACCCATAGAAGGAAAGATGGAAAGAAGAAAAATTTTGTAACTGTGGACAAATTTAATAAAATATATGAGTTCACCTGTTCCGTCGATGAAGTGTTCAGTGAACTACACGCCTCACTGCATTTATGACTAAGTGCAGGTGTCGTAAGTGGGCACATGGGATTGCCAGCATGGCGTTCAGATGGGAATTTTCACTAGGAATGAGCTCAGTGGATTTGTGGCTTTCTTTACAGAAGTAAAGGTACTGGACAAGTGCTTTCTCCATGGCCCGAATGAAAATATGTATTCGAGCCACGGAAGGACAGATTATTACTTTTCAATCTACTTTAGTGGCAGGACCAGTTAGGGTAAGTAAAGGAGTTAGAGATACTATATCTTCGTAATGTTTCTTAAAACGATGTGTTCCACGTAATGTATGCACTCTCAATGCTTCATAAATGAGTAATGAATCTAGGGCACGGTGCAAGTGGAATTACGAATAGGAAAGGTCGATTTTCTGTTAATAATTACTACATTTTGACCGCCTGAGATCTTATGGCAGTATGTTTTTTGATGGAAAAATATTGTTTTCACGTAACTTCGTTTACAAAAATAGCTGTGAACCCTGGAAGGATGTCTTTCAGTACAGCACAAAAAATGGTTCAAATGGCTCTGAGCACTATGGGACTTAACTTATGAGGTCATCAGTCGCCTAGAACTTAGAACTAATTAAACTTAACTAACCTAAGGACATCACACACACCATTGCCCGAGGCAGGATTCGAACCTGTGACCGTAGCGGTCGCTTGGATCCAGACTGTAGCGCCTAGAAACGCACGGCCACTCCGGTCGGTTTCAGCCAAAGAAGGGACTTAATGACACTGCTCTTCTGAGAAGGCACGACATTATCGGATGACTGATTACGAAACTTCCGTCAGATATATTCAGTGTTATCGATACTTATGTTGTACGGGTTATCTGCGTTAAATTACGACTTCAATACCCCCTCAGCATACGGAAATGTGCGCAGAATTTATGCCTCGTGAACGTGAACGCTTTCATACGCCCGGTTTTATGTCATAGCAGCATCTACATTATCTACTCTGGTTTTATGTATTTTCCTTTTTTTATTCGTTCAGGAATATGACCTGTGAACTTACAATATTCATCAAAATATTACAATCTATTATTTCCAAGCCACAATCTTCTATTTGCTAATCAACCACCACCAGATTTTCACTGTCGTCGCTGATGAGATGTTTCATACGGTGTCAGCGTGTTTTCCTGTGAGTACTGAAACACATTTTCCGGAAACAAAAGTCGGCGACAGCTTAGTGCTTGGATTACAGCTTGAACGAATGGTTCCTCGCTTTCACCACGGCAATCACGGCGAGGATTTGGTCCGTCTTTGGTTCATATTTTGCAATTTAACTTGAAAGGGATAGTTCCTTAGTATACTACATAACAGCTTAGTGTTAGTTGATAGCATGCTCTCTCACAATCATACAAGCACTGAGCTTGTATAAGTGCTAAAGAACACGGTGTACAAACCGCAGTGACAAATACGGTTGAATCGTGGATTTTACTTTCAAAATCTTTACTTAAAGAATTTACTTTCTTTACTAGCAATTCATCAAGGACATTAACACATTTAATCACACTATGTGAGCGTGGAAGTAGTTTTCAGGGAGTAACTTATGGAACAAATTAAATTTCAACAAATGGAAATTTTATTCCTAAAAATCCTTTCAATTTTTTTAAACAGTTTATAAATTATAATCAGAAAGCACCCTTTAAATATCAAGTTACAATTTATTCAGAGGCAGAAATAACAATTTTTCATTTTTGACAATATGAGCTTTCGGGCTGAGAACCTTGAAGCTCCCTTTTAACACGGCCGTAGTCACGACCGGTCACAACAACCTCTGAAAGACTGTTGTTGTTACTGTGGTCTTCAGTCCTGAGACTGGTTTGATGCAGCTCTCCATGCTACTCTATCCTGTGCAAGCTTTTACATCTCCCAGCACCTATTGCAACCTACATCCTTCTGAATCTGCTTAGTGTATTCATCTCTTGGTCTCCCTCTACGATTTTTACCCTCCACGCTGCCCTCCAATACTAAATTGGTGATCTCTTGATGCCTCAGATCATGTCCTACCAACCGATCCCTTCTTCTGGTCAAGCTGTGCCACAAACTTCTCTTCTCCCCAATCCTATTCAATACTTCCTCATTAGTTATGTGATCTACCCATCTAATCTTCAACATTCTTCTGTAGCACCACATTTCGAAAGCTTATATTCTCTTCTTGTCCAAACTATTTATCGTCCATGTTTCACTTCCATACATGGCTACACCCCATACAAATACTTTCAGAAACGACTTCCTGACACTTAAATCTATACTCGATGTTAGCAAATTTCTCTTCTTCAGAAACGCTTTCCTTGCCATTGCCAGTCTACATTTTATATCCTCTCTACTTCGACCATCATCAGTTATTTTGCTCCCCAAATAGCAAAACTCCTTTACTACTTTAAGTGTCTCCTTTCCTAATCTAATTCCCTCAGCATCACCCGACTTAATTAGACTACATTCCATTATCCTTGTTTTGCTTTTGTTGCTGTTCACCTTATACCCTCCTTTCAAGACACTGTCCATTCCTTTCAACTGCTCTTCCAAGTCCTTTGCTGTCTCTGACAGAATTACAATGTCATCGGCGAACCTCAAAGTTTTTATTTCTTCTCCATGAATTTTAATACCTACTCCGAATTTTTCTTTTGTTTCCTTTACTGCTTGCTCAATATACAGATTGAACAACATCGGGGAGAGGCTACAACCCTGTCTTACTCCCTTCCCAACCACTGCTTCCCTTTCATGTCCCTCGACTCTTATAACTGCCATCTGGTTTCTGTACAAATTGTAAATAGCCTTTCGCTCCCTGTATTTTACCCCTGCCACCTTTAGAATTTGAAGGAGAGTATTCCAGTCAACATTGTCAAAAGCTTTCTCTAAGTCTACAAATGCTAGAAGCGTAGGTTTGCCTTTCCTTAATCTTTCTTCTAAGATATGTCGTAAGGTCAGTATTGCCTCACGTGTTCCAGTGTTTCTACGGAATCCAAACTGATCTTCCCCGAGGTTGGCTTCTACTAGTTTTTCCATTCGTCTGTAAAGAATTCGTGTTAGTATTTTGCAGCTGTGACTTATTAAACTGATAGTTCGGTAATTTTCACATATGTCAACACCTGCTTTCTTTGGGATTGGAATTATTATATTCTTCTTGAAGTCTGAGGGTATTTCGCCTGTTTCATACATCTTGCTCACCAGATGTTAGAGTTTTGTCAGGACTGGCTCTCCCAAGGCCGTCAGTAGTTCCAATGGAATGGTGTCTACTCCGGGGGCCTTGTTTCGACTCAGGTCTTTCAGTGCTCTGTCAAACTCTTCACGCAGTATCGTATCTCCCATTTCATCTTCATCTACATCCTCTTCCATTTCCATAATATTGTCCTCAAGTACATCGCCCTTGTATAGGCCCTCTATATACTCCTTCCACCTTTCTGCTTTCCATCTCAGCTCTTGGTATTCATACAAGTCGTTCTCTTATCTCCAAAGGCCTCTTTAATTTTCCTGTAGGCAGTATCTATCTTAACGCTAGTGAGATAGGCCTCTACATCCTTACATTTGTCCTCTAGCCATCCCTGCTTAGCCATTTTGCACTTCCTGTCGATCTCATTTTTGAGACGTTTGTATTCCTTTTTGCCTGCTTCATTTACTGCATTTTTATACTTTCTCCTTTCATCAATTAAATTCAATATTTCTTCTGTTACCAAAGGATATCTACTAGCCCTCGTCTTTTTACCTACTTGATCCTCTGCTGCCTTCGCTACTTCATCCCTCAAAGCTACCCATTCTTCTTCTACTGTATTTCTTTCCCCCATTCCTGTCAATTGTTCCCTTATGCTCTCCCTGGAACTCTGTACAACCTCTGGTTCTTTCAGTTTATCCAGGTCCCATCTCCTTAAATTCCCACCTGTACAACCTCTGGTTCTTTCAGTTTATCCAGGTCCCATCTCCTTAAATTCCCACCTTTTTGCAGTTTCTTCAGTTTTAATAAACAGGTCATAACCAATAGATTGTGGTCAGAGTCCACATCTGCGCCTGGAAATGTCTTACAATTTAAAACTTGGTTCCTAAATCTCTGTCTTACCATTACATAATCTATCTGATACCTTTTAGTATCTCCAGGGTTCTTCCATGTATACAACCTGCTTTCATGATTCTTAAACCAAGTATTAGCTATGATTATGTTGTGGTCTGTGCAAAATTCTACCAGGCGGCTTCCTCTTTCATTTCTTAGCCCCAATCCATATTCGCCTACTATGTTTCCTTCTCTCCCTTTTCCTACACTCGAATTCCAGTCACCCATGATTATTAAATTATCGTCTCCCTTCACGATCTGAATACTTTCTTTTATCTCATCATACATTTCTTCAATTTCTTCGTCATCCGCAGAGCTAGTTGGCATATAAACTTGTACTACTGTAGTAGGTGTGGGCTTCGTATCTATCTTGGCCACAATAATGCGTTCACTATGCTGTTTGTAGCAGCTTACCCGCATTCCTATTTTCCTATTCATTATTAAACCCACTCCTGCATTACCCCTATTTGATTTTGTGTTTATAACCGTGTAGTCACCTGACCAGAAGTCTTGTTCCTCCTGCCACCGAACTTCACTAATTCCCACTATATCTAACTTCAACCTATCCATTTCCCTTTTTAAATTTTCTAACCTACCTGCCCGATTAAGGGATCTGACATTCCACGCTCCGATCCGTAGAACGCCAGTTTTCTTTCTCCTAATAACGACATCCTCTTGAGTAGTCCCCGCCCGGAGATCCGAATGGGGGACTATTTTACCTCCGGAATATTTTACCCAAGAGGACGCCATCATCATTTAATCATACAGTAAAGCCGCATGCCCTCGGGAAAAATTACGGCTGTAGTTTCCCATTGCTTTCGCAGTACCAGCACAGCAAGGCCGTTTTGGTTATTGTTACAAGGCCAGATCAGTCAATCATCCAGACTGTTGCCCTTGCAACTACTGAAAAGGCTGCTGCCCCTCTTCAGGAACCACACGTTTGTCTTTCCTCTCAACAGATACCCCTCCGTTGTGGTTGCACCTACGGCACGGCTATCTGTATCGCTGAGGCACGCAAGCCTCCCCACCAACGGCAAGGTCCATGGTTCATGGGGGGGAAGGGGGGGGGTGTCTGAAAGACTACAAAGACTACACTGGTGCAAATCTGGAACACACCAGATTACTTTAAACTAAAAAATTTAACAAGTCACACAACACATAAACTATGCACCCCGTAGGAGGGATGGAAATGGTACAAAACACTCACATTAAAAAAAAATTATTTGCCCCCTAAAGTGCAACTTGTTTGTAAAAGAAAACTCTTACGGTGGAAGGGTGCCAACTTGATATACTAAAATGACCATTTAAATAAAAACCCATGAAATGCAGTCTTACATAAAATGTACAAACATGCTCTACATTACACATATACCACCTCTCAAGATGATACACAAGATAAAAGCATATTTCAGCAATTCGGCCTTTACACTTCAAGGAATAAATTCGTTAACACCGGCAGTCAGACAGACAGACACTAACTACCTAACAAATGCGGACGGCAGACAGACGAGCAAGCTGGGGACGAGAGAGTGACCAAGAAAAGAAGTAGAATTTAACAAGTAAATAAAACAACATATCACGAATCACTTAACTTCTAATAAATTGCGATGTCTGGCGAATACCTGGCGCAGCACCTCCAAAACGCTCTCCCGAACCGTCCGCTGCGAGCCGCTTCAACGGACGCAGGAAGGCGCGCCGACCTCCCGTCTCACGGCGTCGCAGCTCGCGCCTGCCAGAGCGATGTCGTGGGTTGACTCCTGTTGCTCTCGTGTCGGCCGCGAAGCCACTGCCCCCCGCTATACGGCGCGGCCCACTGGACTGACGTAGCGACCTCACATGCGCCGACGCTCAAGACAGACAAGTCATCCTGTGTTCCAGTGCGCGACCGAACAACCGATCGATCCAACCGCCAATGCCCATTGCCTGAACAAACTCGAGGAGACTGGGGGCCTAACGCATACTAGCAGTCCGGACGACAGACAGACACTGACTGCCCCACACTGACCCGGCTGGCCAACTGACCAGACTCGCCGAGACTGACAGACTGACCGACTGCCGAGCTCATAGCGCCCCTTAAATGCACGTGAACAGGCAACTTTTCCCCTTTTCCCTCCAGAGGGAGACAGCAGTGCTGCGACTGCCACAGCGGCGCCACCGCCAGAAACGAAAGGCGACTGCTTTACACTACGCGCTGCGGCGCGCTCTTCAAAACAGAAAATTTTACCGCGGCTCAACGGTGTCGGGAAAAAATTGGTACATCCCTTTAGAGATTTCCAATTCATTCGTGATTTATTGCTGCGGCGGTGCATATGGAGTGTATGAAGTGATTACACTTACAGTTCAACAGCACATTCTGAGGTGCCTGGTATCGACACATACTGCAACGCCCGTATCAGTACGTGGTGTAGCCTCTGCAGGCGGCAATGCAGGTGCTACCTCTGCCATCACGTCGATCGAATACTGTCCTGGGATACGTTATTCCACTCCTGCTCGACCTGCTCACGTATTTCTAAAAGAGTTGTCGGCTGACGAGTCGCACGAGTCCCTTCCCGTCCCATCATATCCCACAGGTGCTCGACTGTAGACAAGTCTGGAGATCATGCTGGCCAGGGAAGTTGCTGCACGTCTTGCAGAGCACCTTCAAGGGCAGTGTGTGGGCGAGCGTTGCCCTCTTGGAACAACACATCACCTGTCTGTTGCAAGATCAGAAAAAGAACGGGTCTGACAACTTTCTGCAAGTACCGAGCATTGGTTAGTCCCCTCAAAATGGTTCAAATGGCTCTGATCACTACTGGACTTAACACCTGAGGTTATCAGTCCCATAGACTTAGAATTACTTAAAGCATCAGACAAATCCATGCCCGGGGCAGGATTCGAGCCTCCGACCGTAGCAGCAGCGCGGTTTCGGACTGAAGCGCCTAGAACCGCTCGGCTACAGCGGCCGGCTCAGTCTCCTCCAGAAACACCAAAGGCGAATGAGAATTGTAGCATACCGCACCCTAGAACATAAGGCCTGCGATGACGCCAGCGTATTTTGGACGAATGCACTCTGCGCTCACCAAGTCTGAATCATCACTTGCCTGTAGGCAGAACCTGCTTTCACAGCTGAAGACCACCGCTCGTCATTGCGTCTTCCAAGTGATCCTCCGACAACACTACTCGAGCAGCGCAACTTGATGCTGAGGCGTAGTGGAAGGTGTGCTAGAGGTGTGTGTGCACATAGTTTCTCTGCTAATGACCGGATCGTAACAGTCTGTGTTCACATGTCTGATCTCACAATCTTTCTTATCTGTGCTGTGGTAGCTGTACGATATGCCATCAACTATCCTGGCAGACGTCTTCGCCGCGTGGAAGTCAAGAATCTCGTCTACAGGTGTGAGAATGTTCACGTGATCACTGATACCAGCATTGTTGCACAATGGAAGCGGCATATCCAGCCTGTTTGGCAGTTCTCCGAAAGGACCAACCCTCCACTCGGTGGGCCACTATTTTACCCCCTTTCAAACACTCGCTCAGTTGGCCGTAGCAAGCACGAGTGCCTCTCCGTGGCATGGTTACCTGCTTGCTTCACATGTCTGCACCACACTGAACCTTCTGGCTTTGAACATTCCGTATTGAAGGGTAGACACAGTTGGCACTCTGTTAGTTATGCCACTACGCTGTATACTGACGGACAACCTTGAAATCATCATCGATGTGATATATGCTGTCATCGGTCAAGAGACTGGTAGGCCACATGGAGGGTGCCACAGGGATCAATGTTGGGGCCACTCTTGTTCCTTATTTATGTAAATGATATGTCGTCTAGTATTACAGGTAACTAAAAAATATTTCTCTTTGCTGATGACACTAGCTTGGTAATAAAGGGTGTTGTAGGCAACATTGGCTAGGTTTTAAATAGTGCAATTCATGACGTAAGTTCATGGCTTGTAGAAAATAAACTAACGCTAAATCACAGTAAGACTCAGTTTTTACAATTTCTAACACACAATTCAACAAAACCTGACGTTTCAATTTCACAGAATGGGCATATGGCTACTGAAAAGGAATGGTTCAAATTTCCAGGTGTTCCGATATTAAACTATCGTGGAAAGCCCACGTTCAGGATGTTGTTCAAACACTTAATGCTGCCGTTTTTACTATTCAAACGGTATCTGAAGTGAGTGATCGTTTGACACGAAAATTAGTCTAATTTGCTTATTTTCCTTCAATTATGTCGTATGGTATTATATTTTGGGGTAACTCGTCCCATTCTAAAAGGATATTTTTGGTTGAGTAACGGGCAATTCGGGCAATAAGTGGTGTAAGTTGACGAACCTCTTGTCGACCCCTGTTCACAGGTCTGGGTATTTTGACATTGGCCTCTCAAAATATGTATTCGTTACAATCATTTCTTGTTAACAATATTAACTTATTCCCAAGAATAAGCAACTTTTACTCAGTTAATACTCGGCAGAAATCAAACCTGCATTTGGATCGAACTCCCTTAACTATTGTGCAGAAAGGTTTGCAGTATACTGCTGCATCTATTTTCAATAATATACCACTAGAACTCAAAAATCTTAGCAGTAATCAACGCGCTTTCAAATTGAAACTGAAGTGTTTCCTTATGGGTGACTCCAATTTTGTCGAGGAGTTCCTTGAAAAATTAAGCCGATTGTTGTATTGTTGAATGCGTTTACTTAAACTTATGGACTGACTGTTTTTGGCATTCATAAACATATTATTTTTATCTGTTATTACTCTTCTGTTGAAATTTCATTTACTGACACATTCCATTACCTTGGAGAGTTCCTCCTCAAGTTTGGTCCTACGGAAATTGACGTGTAAATAAATAAATAAAAAAATAAAATAAAAATCAGTAGCTACACACTACGATTGCTTGACTCTGGCATAGAGTGCACGGAGAGGAGCATGGAATTACTGCATTGAAGATGTCCTTCAAGCTCAGGTTGACTCGTTACCCACCCGGGAAAGAGCCACTGTTACCGCTGGCGGTTTACTGAAATTCTCATACTGCATATCCACAAATTCCCTACAAATTTTGTCACGTTTCTTGCCACTGTAGTGTACAGGGTGGTTATAAACAGTATGAAAAGCTTGTAAGGGTGTTGTAGAGTAGTTTTTGCTGAGAAATAATTCTTAAAAAATTTCGATACGTTGAGCCGTTTCCGAGTTAATTAGCACTGAGTTAGCTAATCAGGCCGTTGTGCTCCAAAACGCAAGCACCCCGCCAGACTCAATTAGTGTGAGTTGTTCTCATAGCGTAGATGATAGCGCACAAGACGGCTCAGCCTTTGGATCGTTTTCGGTCCTTACTATCGTTCTACGTTCTATTTTTGTATCGCTTTCTTGTTCGGTTTTAGGAAACCAAACTAACTACGCGTCTGAGGAAACCGTCTCTAGAGGGCCACTTGAATTTGTGTGCGCAACGGCTGATTGACTCACTTCAGTGCTAATTAACTCGTAAACGTCACAACATATGGAGGTTCTTGCTTAACAGTTATTTCTCGGCACAACCTACCCTGAAAACAATTACAGGCTTTTCGGACTGTTTCTGGCAGGTAAAGTCTGGATACTTGCTTTCCAGTTGAATGATCTGTAGTCTAGAAACAAGCCCAATGCAGCTTATCTACGACACATCATTGGAGCCCAACAACAGTAATCAGCCGATTAATAATAATTCTCTGGACTCCTGCATGAACGTATAATACTACAACACAGTGCCTCGCAATTTTTCGAGTAATTATTTCTGTAATTGTGATGTAATTTCTTGTATTTGTATGTACTTTATGGAACGTTATTACTTAACACCTGCTTTGTTTAACCTTTAAATCTAAAGGAAATGGAAGGGCTGGCCCAATAAAGTGAACATTTCAGTTACAATGTGTTTATTTACTACCAAAAACAATCTCATATAATAATTGACAGACGCCACTCTGGCAAGATTATTTACGAAACACTTATTACATAAAATCATAAGCAAGTTAATAAATCATTAGCCAACGATATCCCATAAACATTGAGAAACGCCTAATGCTGAATTTAACCATAAGTTTAACAAAACATCTCTAGTTATGACACGTTATTGAAGACAGTTTCAATACCAATACTTTAACATTACATGTAAAATAACAGTGGACACACAGCCTCAATTTTAACATGAAATTTAGAACATACTTATTAAAACGTAACTTGGGCAATCTTGCAAAGTACTAGACTGGAGCCCGCATCCCGTGGTCGTGCGGTAGCGTTCTCGCTTCCCACGCCCGGGTTCCCGGGTTCGATTCCCGGCGGGGTCAGGGATTTTCTCTGCCTCGTGATGGCTGGGTGTCGTGTGCTGTCCTTAGGTTAGTTAGGTTTAAGTAGTTCTAAGTTCTAGGGGACTTATGACCACAGCAGTTGAGTCCCATAGTGCTCAGAGCCATTTGAACCATTTGAACCAACTAGACTGGAGAATCTCGCAGAGCGAACCACGAAGTTATTCAAATGCCCATTGGCTTGTAAGATAGGGTTTTAGGGCATAGAAAGGTAGAACTTTGTACAATCATAAATGTGTAACAACAGAAGTAAGGCCCAAGCTTGTAAGGCTGAAGTTTAACCACAAACGGTGGAGCCGACTGAGGGAAGTAATACTTAACTTTGAACCAAGACGTGGCTCCGTTTGCAACCCCACATCGAGTAGGACACCGAAATGCGAACCCAGCAAATGCTACCGCGGAGGAACACACGAGCTCAGGCGAAGTCCACAGCCTGTAAGCCAAACTTGTAATCTAAAGGGAAGCTCTGCGCTTCGGTTGCCCGCTGCCTCAGCTCACTGAAACACAAATCACACACGACAACAGGAGGCTAAAAAACTTGTCTTAACTTTAACATTACTGACCAGTAAATTAAGACTATAAAATCAAGGCTAAATAACATCTATTTTCAGTCGCAAGTCCTTTCTTTAAATGAAAAAGTGCCTGATAAACAAACGCTAAGAGTGGGACATGAACTGGCTCACGAGAACCGATACTGACTAGGACTTAATGGCACACATATTGGCCACCTTAAATGGGCCTCCAAAGCTTAACACGGTAGCCTTTAGAAACAAAATCTGTGATTGCCAACAGAGGACATATTGACATGGATTAACGATATCGTAAGCAAATTAAGCACTTGCTAATAATAGCTAATGAACTAACACTCTGCAAATACATCAATATTAAGCGGAAGCAGAGTAAACGCTTAGTAAGAGGCATCAAATGAAATCGAGCACACATAACATGACGCGTCCGGCAAGAGCGATCACAATCACAGTTAACTAAACGCTCTTAGTAATTAGAGTACTTTACTGGGTTTCGTGATGCTGGGGCGATTTTGCGAAGACGTCAGACCATCACTTCGAAAGCTCACGAGGTCGCCGGAGAATGCACAGCGCCGGCCAACTCACGCCGCCTCCAGTATAACCACGTGATAACCGCCGCCCGGCCCCAGGCACGCAGTCTCCGCTTCTGCCCGCCAGCCAATCGCCGACTCGCACACGGCCGCCTTCCGTTCTCAAAGCGTTGTTCCCTTACTCGCGGTCGGCACTCTCTTATATCCCGACCCGGCTCAAGCCCCAAGGCAAACCTCTGTACTAGGAAATCGATCGCACTCGTATCAGAAATACTATTGGCCGGCCCGCCACGGCTAAATTTATTAATGTTGTCAGTTGTTAATTACAAAGAACTGTAGTGAAATTATGAAAAACTATCATAAAAAACTCTGTACTGTATTCAAACATTATGAATCACCTCGAAGGGAACGATCTATTGATACGTAATCAGCATGGTTTCAGAGAACATCGTTCTTGTGCAACGCAGCTAGCTCTTTATTCGCACGAAGTAATGGCCGCTATCGACAGGGGATCTCAAGTTGATTCCGTATTTCTAGATTTCCGGAAAGCTTTTGACACCGTTCCTCACAAGCGACTTCTAATCAAGCTGCGGGTCTACGGGGTATCGTCTCCGTTGTGCGACTGGATTCGTAATTTCTTGTCAGGGAGGTCGCAGTTCGTAGTAATAGACGGCAAATCATCGAGTAAAATTGAGGTGATATCAGGTGTTCCCCAGGGAAGCGTCCTGGGACCTCTGCTGTTCCTTACCTATGTAAATGACCTGGGTGACAATCTGAGCAGTTCTCTTAGGTTGTTCGCAGATTATGCTGTAATTTACCGTCTAGTAAGGTCATCCGAAGACCAGTATCAGTTGCAAAGCGATTTAGAAAAGATTGCTGTATGGTGTGGCAGGTGGCAGTTGACGCTAAATAACGAAAAGAGTGAGGTGATCCTCACGAGTTCCAAAAGAAATCCGTTGGAATTCGATTGCTCGATAAATAGTGCAATTCTCAAGGCTCTCAATTCGACTAAGTACCTGGGTGTTAAAATTACGAACAACTTCAGTTGGAAAGACCACATAGATGATATTGTGGGGAAGGCGAGCCAAAGATTGCGTTTCATTGGCAGGACACTTAGAAGATGCAACAAGTCCACTAACTAGACAGCTTACACTACACTCGTTCGTCCTCTGTTAGAATATTGCTGCGCGGTGTGGGATCCTTACCAGATGGGATTGACGGAGGACATCGAAAGGGTGCAAAAAAGGGCAGCTCGTTTTGTATTATCACGTAATAGGGGAGAGAGTGTGGCAGATATGATACGCGAGTTGGGATGGAAGTCATTAAAGCAAAGACGTTTTTCGTCGCGGCGAGATCTATTTACGAAATTTCAGTCACCAACTTTCTCTTCCGAATGCGAAAATATTTTGTTGAGCCCAACCTACATAGGTAGGAATGATCATCAAAATAAAATAAGAGAATCAGAGCTCGAACAGAAAGGTTTAGGTGTTCGTTTTTCCAGCGCGCTGCTCTGGAGTGGAATGGTAGAGAGATAGTATGATTGTGGTTCGATGAACCCTCTGCCAGGCACTTAAATGTGAATTACAGAGCAATCAAGTAGATGTAGATGTGCTGGAAGTCCTGGCAACGACAGGGGAATTAGTACTGTATAAAATCCATGGAATATGTTTCAAATATGGGAATAATACCGTTTGGCGCGAGGGTACGCAGGCAGAGAGGCAGCAGTGTTCCAATTTATCGGTGGTGAGGTACGGACGCAGTGTAGCGCTGCTGAAGGGCGTAATGGAGTGTGTGTTATCGAAATTGTGTTTTGAGCATGGCAAGAGGTCATCAATGGACGAGCGATCGCTATCTAATCACATTGTGAAGCATACAGGATTTCACTAACTGAGGTATTGGAGGTAGAGTACTGTGTGATCAAAGTTAATAAAAGTTGCTCGTTGTTGGAGAAGAGCCTGTTCCCAGTAATTATTGCTGTAGAGTGCATTACATCTCGCTGCTTGCAACTCGCATCAATGTAGTGTAGAGGCATTTTTAGTGTATACTAGTTGCAATAGTGTGGACTCCATAGTGTTTTTGGTGGAACTGTAATGGACTTGAGTGCTGCTCGTTATCGTCAGCCACTTACCGTCGGTAGGTTCGTAAGTGTTCGCAGTTACTGGCGCTCGATTTATAAGAGAAAGAGATAATATTTTAACTGAGAAAAATTTATTTTCATTTGTTAGTTAACGTAAATTAAATCAGTACATGAATCTAGGTGCAGTAATAAATATCTTAAGTTCATTGTACATTGTATTATTTATAAAGCAGTCCATCACAAATGGAAATGATCGTATGGCTTCAGTGGCCGGGAGATCCCAGGCAGGAAGTTAGGCCGCCAAGTGCAAGTCTTATTGAGTGCGACGCCACAGTGGGCGACTTGCGCGACGATCATGGGGATGAAATCATGATGAGGAACGCACAACACGCAGTCCCTGAGGGGAGAAAATCCCCCCCCCCCCCCCAGTCGGGAACAGAACCCGGCCCCCCATGCGTGTCATTCCAACGCGATGACCGTTCAGCTATTGGGACGGACAGTCTATCACAAATTAACCCTTCACCTGCTATCGGACCCCAGAAGTCCGCTCGTGATGCTTAATATTTTCTCCGTTAGTAACTATACATTTTATTTTAATGAAAGTTAATGACTTTTCCGAATTTCTCAAGTTAGTCATAATTTTCGAAAAAAAATTATAAAAATTTACTTATAGCTTTATGTTAAAGCGGTGTGAAATGTCAGTCGACGCCCCAAGATACGACACCAACTTGATGGGCTGGAGGATGATGCAGTATGAATTTACTGAATGCCATTTGTTGCTTCAGAATAGCTGGTAGTCCTGTATTTAATAAGATGTACTTAAAAACATCAATAACATATAAGTCAATGGTAACTGACAAATATCAAGACAGCGTACCAAAAGAACTAAAACTACAATCATATTTTTCCTTTTTTTCCAGGACAAGTGATACCTCTTTAAAATAACAAGTTTAACATTCTTAAAAATAGAACTCGAAAGCACTTTGGGCTTCCATAAGATTTCAACCAGGCAAATATGACATCGCTACAGTTACATACAGCATTACCATTACAATTATAAAACCACTCATTAGATAGTAAACTTGAAACAAGGACGTGGACCATTATGGAAAAGTTTAAAGATTCAGGATTACCATTAAGATAACTTGAGGGCGATTTTGCAACAAGTAATTCAGCAACTTTTCAAATGGGAAAGTAATCGTCATCATCATTATCATCATTTAAGACTGATTACGCCTTTCAGCGTTCAGTCTGAAGCTTAGCCCCCATTATAAAATTCTTCCATGATCCCCTATTCAGTGCTAACATTGGTGCCTCTTCTGATGTTAAACCTATTACTTCAAAATCATTCTTAACCGAATCCAAGTACCTTCTCCTTGGTCTGCCCCGACTCCTCCTACCCTCTACTGCTGAACCCATGAGTCTCTTGGGTAATCTTGCTTCTTCCATGCGTGTAACATGACCCCACCATCTAAGCCTGTTCGCCCTGACTGCTACATCTATAGAGTTCATTCCCAGTTTTTCTTTGATTTCCTCATTGTGGACACCCTCCTTCCATTGTTCCCATCTACTAGTACCTGCAATCATCCTAGCTACTTTCATATCCGTAACCTCAACCTTGTTGGTAAGGTAACCTGAATCCACCCAGCTTTCGCTCCCATACAACAAAGTTGGTTGAAAGATTGAACGGTGCACAGATAACTTAGTTTTCGTACTGACTTGCTTCTTGCAGAAGAGAGTAGATCGTAGCTGAGCGCTCACTGCATTAGCTTTGCTACACCTCGCTTTCAGTTCTTTCCCTATGTTGCCATCCTGTGAAACTGTCCACCTATTCTAACTTTGTTCCTCCTATTTGGCACTCAACCGGTTTATATTTCTTTCCCACTGACGTTAATTTCGTTTTGGAGATGCTAATCTTCATACCATGGTCCTTACATTTCTGATCTAGCTCTGAAATATTACTTTGCAAACTTTCAATCGAATCTGCCATCACAACTAAGTCATCCGCATATGCAAGACTGCTTATTTTGTGTTCGCATATCTTAATCTCACCCAACCAGTCTATTGTTTTCAACATATGATCCATAAATAATACGAACAACCCCTGAAACTACTCTGAACCATGAACTCAGATTCACCGTCAACTCTAACTGCTGCCTGACTATCCAATGTAAATACCTTTAATTGCTTGCAAAAGTTTGCCTCCTATTCCATAATCTCGTAGAACAGACAATAACTTCCTCCTAGGAACCCGGTTTTTCTATTATTATTTCGTTTCGCATCAAGGATACATTACTTGAATTGAACAGCAATGATGTTACTGGTAACACAATATGCATATACTACAAATAAAATAGATTACATTCATTTATGATAATAAAAGTCTTGGATTAGATCGATAAATCAATAACATACATATGGATAAAAGCACTAGGATGAGTTACATGTAAAAGAGAAAATGTGTTTTTTATAAACAGTAATACTGACAAACAGAGCTTCAAGTTGTAATAAAAACTATAGGTTAATATCTAAAGTATCAAGCCAGGAGATTGCTTCCTCAGAGACCTCATGTATGCTTGTCAGAGTTCCAGCATATTTCCGTAGGGGACACTCTGTGACTATGTGGTGTATTATTTGTCGTTGGTGTCCGCAGTCACACTTGGCACTTTCAGCGATTCCCCACTTATGCTTCAAGTCCTGGCATCTTCAGTGCTTGGTGCGTATGCGATTTAGGGTGGCCCACGACCTCCTAGGTAAGTGGAATCCAGGAGGGACTCGTGTAGGATCAGCAATGAGACCTGCAGAATCGGGATTGGCTGCAAACTATTCTTCCCGCCATGCTGTTTCTAGTTGGAATCCTTCAGAAGTAAGCCTTTTTCCAAGTCCCTATGAGGGTTTCCTGGACTTAAGACGTTGCCTTTGAGTGGCATCACAGTCCTGGTGTAGCGGTAACTCGGGATTCTTGGAGCATTTCTCCCATTCCCTTTTCAACGCTGCTTGACGTAGTAACTTCGGTGGTGCAATATTAGACAGAACAGGTAGTCATTCTGTGGGTGTGGATTTTATTGTCCCGGATACGCTCCTCATGGCTACATTCAGCTGCGTGTCTACCATGGCTGTATGAGCGCTGTTCAGCCATACTGGGCTGCAATATTCCCCAACAGAGTATAAAAGTGAGAGGGCAGTTGTTTCGAGTACTGATGCCTTAGCTCCCCAGCTTGTTCCGGAGAGTTTGTGTAATATATTGTTTCTGGTTCTCATTTTTAAAGCTGTTTCAGTTAGGTGTTTTCTATATGTTAGCGAACGGTCCAAGGTCACGCCGAGATATTTTGGGAATGGGTTATCTAACAGCAACTGATTTCTAAAGGAAATTTGCGGTTTATAGCGAGCATGCCTATTACTCAGATGGAAGGTGGAGGATTCAGTTTTATTTCTGTTTCCTTTGAGTCGCCATCCATTAAAAAATCCATCTAGAATTCGCAAATTCTGAGTGAGAGCCATTTCTGAAGTTGTAAAATCGTTAGCCTGCGTCACCAAGGCTATGTCATCAGCATAGATAAATGTTCTTGCTTTCGTTTCTGGCAAGTCAGCGACATATAAATTGAAAAGTAGGGGGGCCAATACTGATCCTTGTGGTAGTCCGTCATTTAAATTGTATACCTTGCTTACTTGACCTTTTAGGTGAACTTGGAATTTCCTGTTGGACAGCATGTTATTGAGTAGTTGTGCAATTCTTTTACATGGAATAATTCTTAAGAACTTAAGAAGCATGCCTTTCCCCCACACTGTATCATATGCTGATGTTAGGTCAATAAACACGGCCATTGTTTTCTTCAGGTCTTCGAAGCCCTTCTCTATGTATGTTGCCAACGCTAGCACTTGATCGCTACAACTGCGGTCTCGTCTGAAGCCAGCCTGTTCTACAGGAATGTGTTTCAGGATAGATGGTGCAATTCTATTATAGAGTACTCTCTCCAGCAGTTTATAGCAGTCACTTAGAAGTGCAATGGGTCTATAGTCTTGAGGATTGTTACCAGATTTTGACGGCTTTAGGATGGCAATTATTTTAGTTTTCTTAAAAAGATTTGGCAGTCTTCCTGTTGCGAGAATTTCATTAAAAAGTGCAGTTAGCCACTGCACTGCACCTTGGCCAGCATGTTTAAGGAACTCCGGGTATATACCTTCACAACCAGCCGCTTTACCAGATTTCAGAGTATCTAGGGCTGAAACAACTTCGGCTGCAGAGATTTTCTGTGCAAATTCGGAAGGCTGTGCTTGAGACATTTTAGACTTTAGGTCATGTTTTATTTCTTTGGCTTTCTGTTTGTTGTTGTTGCTTGGTGTTCTTGTTATATTAACAATCCTGGCTGCTATTTTGTTAGGATTTATTTTGTCTGATAAGATATTAACTTTTGTGGCACTGCCAAGCTTTCTTAATAAATTCCAAGCTTTCTTACTCGAGTGTTGGAAAGACATGTTTTCAGTTAGTTCCATCCATTTCTTTTGCCTAGCTGAATCTAGGGCTGAAATCAATTCATCTGCTATCTTGGTGCCTCGAGTCGTTTTAAATTCGTCATACAATTCTTGACACCTAGGGCTCCATTCAGGAATGTTGTTCTCTCTGTAGCCTCTTGGAATATGTTTTCTGGCAATGGAATGAATTAGTCTAACAAAGCGGTCGTAGTGCCTAACTTTAGGTGGAATAAACTGAATAATATGATCAACCTCTTCAGAGAATTTTCCCTTTGGATTTTTGGAAGTTCCATCGTGGCTTATGTATAGACTTCACAACTGGGACTTCGAGTCCAATTTTCACCAGTACAGGTCGGTGTTGGCTTCTAGGGAAATCACTGAGCACCTTCCTGCTGCTCTGCAAGGGTAATCCTTTGTTGTTAGTGGTAACGAAACAGAGATCGGGAGCGTAGTCCTGAGCCCATCTAGCTGAGCGGAATGTCCCTTTGTCCTTCCCGTCAAATGTAAGAAAAGGCGTTCCATTTCAGCCCATTCTGATACTTTCTCACCATCTTCATTCGTGGTTCTGTAGCCCCATTGTGTTTTATGGCTGTTGAAGTCTCCAATTACTATTCCTGGATGTGGAATATTTTGAGCAGCTTCATTTACCCATGGTTGTGCTGGGGGCTTATAGATGTTCACAATCTCTGTGTTGGCGACTTTCAGCCTGATGGTATGAATGTTATTTTCCGTTTTTGTTTGGACATTTGTTACCTCTTCAACATCATTCTTGATATATGTTGCAGATCCGTAACTTGTATGGTATGTCGCAGCAGCTAACGTGTAGCCAGGGAGATTACACCTGGAATGAAGTTGGGTTTCGTCTGAGCAGTGGGTTTCCTGTAGTAGAACAACGTCCACCTTGTTTTCAATCAATATTTGAGTGAGATACTTTTTGCTCTGCTTGTTTCCTCTATGTTTAGCTGTAAGAGCCGGAGGGTATTCCCTAAGTCCTTTGTTAGGTAGTTCTTGGAAGAACTGTTTTGCTTCATTGCTATGTATCCTCTAACAGCTGGGATATCCTAAGGTAATTTGCAACCACCAGAGGTCCAGCAGCCTATGTCTGTAGACTATTTAGCCGTAACTTAGTTACGTTGCCCGGGGTGCACCACTTGGAGGCTAGTCTACTTTGTACCCCAGGAACCCGGTCATATGCCTTTTCTAGATCTATAAAGAATAGATACAATTCCCTGTTCCACTCATAACACTTCTCCATTATTTGCCGTAAGCTAAAGATCTGGTCCTGACAACTTCTAAGAGGCCTAAACCCACACTGATTTTCATCCAATTGGTCCTCAACTAATACTCGCACTTTCCTTTCAGCAATACCTGAGAAGATTTTACCCACAACGCTGATTAAAGAGATACCTCTATAGTTGTTACAATCTTTTCTGTTTCCATGTTTAAAGATGGGTGTTATTACTGCTTTTGTCCAGTCTGATGGAACCTGTCCCGACTCCCAGGCCATTTCAATTATCCTGTGTAGCCATTTAAGACCTGACATTCCACTGTATTTGATGAGTTCCGACTTAATTTCATCCACCCCAGCTGCTTTATTGCACTGCAATCTATTGACCATTTTCTCCACTTCCTCAAATGTGATCCTATTTCCATCATCATTCCTATCCCATTCTACCTCGAAATCTGAAACATTACTGATCGTATTTTCACCTACATTGAGTAACTCTTCAAAATATTCCCTCCATCTGCCCAGGGCATCCACAGGATTCACCAGCAGTTTTGCTGACCTGTCCAAAATACTTGTCATTTCCTTCTTACCTCCCTTTCAAAGACTGCTAATTACACTCCAGAATGGTTTTCCAGCAGCTTGACCCAATGTCTCCAACCTGTTTCCAAAGTCTTCCCAAGATTTCTTCTTGGATGCTGCAATTATCTGTTTGGCTTTGTTTCTTTCTTCAACATAACTTTCTCTGTCTACCTGAGTTCTAGTATGTAGACATTTTTGATACGCCTTCTTTTTCCTTTTACAGGCTGCCTTGACTGTGTCATTCCACCAAACTGTTTGCTTCATCCTACTTTTACACACTACTGTTCCAAGACATTCTTTAGCCACTTCTACTACTGTGTCCCTGTACCTTGTCCATTCCTTTTCCAACGACTGTAATTGACTACATTCAACTAACTGGTACCTTTCTGAGATCGCTGTTATGTACTTGTGCCTGATGTCCTTATCCTGAAGTTTCTCCACTCTTATCCTCCTACATATGGACCTGGCCTCCTGCACTTTCGGCCTCACAATCCCAATTTCATTGCAGATTAAATAATGATCAGTGTCATCAAAGAATCCCCTGAATACACGTGTGTCCCACACAGCCTTCCTGAATTCCTGATCTGTTATTATATAGTCAATGACACATCTGGTTCCCCTGCCTTCCCAAGTATACCGGTGAATGTTTAAAAAATGAGTTTGTGATTAATAAGCCCATACTGGCACAGAAATACAAGAGTTGTTTCCCGTTCCTGTTGGCCTCCATATCCTCTTCAAATTTACCCCTAACCTTTTCATACCCTTCTGTTCGATTTCCAATCCTGGCGTTAAAATCACCCATGAGCGGAACACTGTCCTTGTCCTTTACTCTAACAACTACATCACTGAGTGCCTCATAAAAACTATCCATTTTATCTTGATCTGTCCCTTTACAATGCGAATACACTGACACAATCCTAATTTTCTTCCTAGACACTGTCAAATCTATCCACATCAGTCGTTCTGTTACATACCTTATTGCAACTACGCTGGGTTCCATTTCTTTCCTGATGTAAAGCCCTACACCCTATTGTGCTATTCCTGCTTTGACTCCTGACAGGTAGACCTTGTATTCTCCCACTTTCTCTTCTTTCTCACCCCTTACCCGAATGTCACTAACAGATAAATCGTCCAGTCCCATCTTACTTGCAGCCTCTGCCAGCTCTACCTACTTCCCAGAGCAGCCCCCATTGATATTAATAGCTCCCCATCTCATTACCATTTGTTTGCCAAGTTGTATCGTAGAAGTCCCTGGTTTGTCAGTTGGAGGTGGGACTCCGTCACCTCCAAAGGTCTGAGGCATTTTGCTCTGATTGTTGCCAGCATCATATATTTGAAGTACCAGGGAAGCAGGTTGCTAGCCTTACTTGCCCTGAGTCCCATTGGGTTTTACCCCTAACAGCTGAGGGACTAACCGGTGGATTTGGTAGTCTTTACCGTATGAGCACAAAGGTGACCACGACTGAGAATATATCCGAGATGCCCAGCCTTATTCCAAAGTAACTGGTATCCCGACTGTCGGGACCTCTTACTTGGTCACTCAGACGTTGCCCGTGGTTCATGAACTAGGACATGACTACAGGAACCCACACCATGAACCACTGGGAAAGTAATAACATTCAAAATTTATTTTACAAGTTCAGCATATCAAAATTTTCAAATTTACACACCCAGGATTACAACAGTGATTTGGAACGCCTTTTGGGCACTAAAATTTTGGAATGGAAGGTGACAAAAATTTTAAAATTTACAGCAATGCACAATTAAGAATTAAAAGACCTTAAGGGGGGTAGGACGTGAAACGGGCCGACTTGGAGGAGGAGAGGCATCACAGGACATTTTAATTTGCACTGTCTATACTTTTACAAATAAATTCATAAAACTTTGTCAGCATGACCAGGAAGGATTCAGGATTCACACTCATAGCAGAGAAAGTTCAAAAACATAACAAAACAATTTTTTTTTACATGCTAAATTTTATCATTTTTTCACTTGATATCTCTGCATTTGCTGCTGTAGGTACACTTTTCTTCATAAGTAAGAGAGATTCTTCGATGAATTTTGCACATCGTACAAACCATACTTACAGGTGTATGAAACTCTAGAATTTCCCAATCTGTTAAAAGCTGTGGTAAAATTCGAGTTTTCTCTAAACACAAACTTTAAAACGTAACAGCCCATTCATTTTTCCATAGATTAAATAAATTCTAGAGTTCTATAAGCATGGTTTGTAAGCTGTGCAAAATTCATCGAAGAATCTCTCTTACTTATGAAGAGAAGTGTACCTACAACAACAAATGCAGCCAACAGTAAGTGAAAAAAATCATGAATTTTCACATTTAAAAATATTATATTTTTGGTGTTTTTGAACTTCCACTGCTATGAGTGTGAATCCTGAATCCTTCCTGGTCATGCTGACAAAGTTTTATGAATTTATTTGTAAAAGTATAGACAGTGAAACTTAAAATGTTCTGTGGTGCCTCTCCTTCTCGAAGTCGGCCCGTTTCTACATCTACATCTACATCTACATGATTACTCTGCAATTCACATTCAAGTGCTTGGCAGAGGGTTCATCGAACCACAATCATACTATCTCTCTACCATTCCACTCCCGAGGAGCGCGCGGGAAAAACGAACACCTAAACCTTTCTGTTCGAGTTCTGATTTCTCTTATTTTATTTTGATGATCATTCCTACCTATGTAGGTTGGGCTCAACAAAATATTTTCGCATTCAGAAGAGGAAATTGGTAACTGAAATTTCGTAAATAGATCTCGCCGCGACGAAAAACGTCTTTGCTTTAATGACTTCCATCCCAACTCGCGTATCATATCTGCCACACTCTCTCCCCTGTTACGTGATAATACAAAACGTGCTGCCCTTTTTTGCACCCTCTCGCTGTCCTCCGTCAATCCCATCTGGTAAGGATCCCACACCGCGCAGCAATATTCTAACAGAGGACGAACGAGTGTAGTGTAAGCTGTCTAGTTAGTGGACTTGTTGCATCTTCTAAGTGTCCTGCCAATGAAACGCAACCTTTGGCTCGCCTTCCCGACAATATCATCTATGTGGTCTTTCCAACTGAAGTTGTTCGTAATTTTAACACCCAGGTACTTAGTTGAATTGACAGCCTTGAGAATTGTACTATTTATCGAGTAATCGAATTCCAAAGGATTTCTTTTGGTACTCATGTGGATCACTTCACTCTTTTCGTTATTTAGCGTCAACTGTCACCTGCCACACCATACCGCAATCTTTCCTAATCGCTTTGCAACTGATACTGGTCTTCGGATGACCTTACTAGATGGTAAATTACAGCATCATGTGCGAACAACCTAAGAGAACTGCTCAGATTGTCACCCAGGTCATTTATATAGATCAGGAACAGCAGAGGTCCCAGGACGCTTCCCTGGGGAACACCTGATATCACTTCAGTTTTACTCGATGATCTGCCGTCTATTACTACGAACTGCGAACTTCCTGACAGGAAATCACGAATCCAGTCGCACAACGGAGACGATACCCCATAGGCCCGCAGCTTACGTCGCTTGTGAGGAACGGTGGCAATAGCCTTCCGGAAATCCAGAAACACGGAATAAACCTATCCCCTGTTGATAGTGGCCATTACTTCGTGCGAATAAAGAGCTAGCTGCGTTGCACAAGAACGATGTTTTCTGAAACCATGCTGATTACGTATCAATAGATCGTTCCCTTCGAGGTGATTCATAATGTTTGAATACAGTATATGTTCCAAACCGACGTCCTACCCACTTAATGACAAGTAGCAATACAAGACAAGACCGGGCTGGTGGAGGCAAGGCTTGGCTAGGATGGCTTAAGATAGCGGTCACCTCGATTTAGATTGAAGTCTGAATGGCATAAGATTAAGAACTTAACTTATAGAGAGACGGAATGGTAAGCGAGGAGGCCGGGCCGCCTCAATGGCTACCGCAAGACAGGAGGCGGAACACAACGCAGCACACACGTACACACCCGGCATGGACTAACCACGCCCAGTGAATCGGCGGATAGTGGACAACTCGCCGGAGCCAGCGGCTCCGACGCTACGAGAAACTCAGGAAGCCGAGGGCAAACAAACAGAAACATAATTTATGCAAGACTGAGCATCAAATAAGTGGATTCCCACGGCCCGACACAAGATTACCAAATGCGAACACCGCCCCAGCACGGACTAAAGTCTGAATGTTGCAATGACAGCATCATTGAAACAAAAATTAACTGGTTAATCGTTTAATAGTAATGACCAAACACAGGAACTAAATTGGTTAAGCAGCCAACTGTTAACAAGACCACTCGCCCCCCCCCCCCCCCCCAACAAACACACTTAAAAGTAAGAAGAAATGCTCAAGTGTTAATACCCAAGCACGAGATCACAATAGTAATAAAATATACAACAGCAAAGCGAATACATCTTTTAAGAGAAGTGCTGAACCTCAACAAGGCCATCCAACGTGAGCACACTGGCATTTGCTCCTCACGACCATGCCCGATGTTACATTCATAGACCAGTCGGACAAGCAAGAACTTTCCTCTTTAGGGGTCAGTCTCGATATTTGACCTCAGTTGTCACTAGTATATGCACTAAAACATACACTACTGGCCATTAAAATTGCTACATCACGGAGATGACGTGCTACAGACGCGAACTTTAACCGACAGGAAGAAGATGCTGTGATATGCAAATGATTAGCTTTCAGAACATTCACACAAGGTTGGTACCGGTGGCGACACCTACAACGTGCTGACATGAGGAAAGTTTCCAACCGATTTCTCATTCACAAACAGCAGTTGACCGGCGTTGCGAAACTTTGTTCTGATGCCTCGTGTAAGAAGGAGAAATGCGTACCATCACATTTCCGACTTTGATAAAGGTCGGATTGTAGCCTATTGCGATTACGGGTTATCGTATCGTGACATTGCTGCTCGCGTTGGTCGAGATCCAATGTCTGTTAGCAGAATATGGAATCGGTGGGTTCAAGAGGATCATACGGGTCTCCGTGCTGGACCCCAATGGCCTCGTATCACTAGCAGTCGAGATGACAGGCATCTTATCCGCATGGCTGTAACGGATCGTGCAGCCACGTCTCGATCCCTGAGACAACAGATGGGGACGTTTGCAAGACAACAACCATCTGCACGAATAGTTCGACGACGTTTGCAGCAGCACGGACTATCAGCTCGGAGACCGTGGCTGTGGTTACCCTTGACGCTGCATCACAGACGCCCGCGATGGTGTACTCAACGACGAACCTGGGTGCACGAATGGCAAAACGTCATTTTTTCGGATGAATCCAGGTTCTGTTTACAGCATCATGATGGCCACATCCGTGTTTGGCGACATCGCGGTGAACGCACATTGGAAGCGTGTATTCCTCATCGCGATAATGGCGTATCACCCGGCGTGATGGTATGGGGTGCCATTGGTTACACGTCTCGGTCACCTCTTGTTCGTATTGAGGGCGCTTTGAACAGTGGACATTACATTTCAGATGTGTTACGACCCGTGGCTCTACCCTTCATTCGATCCCTGCGAAACCCTACATTTCAGCAGGATAATGCACAACCGCATGTTCCAGGTCATGTACGGGCCTTTATGGATACAGAAAATGTTGGACTGCTGCCCTGGCAAGCACATTCTCCAGATCTCTCACCTATTGAAAACGTGTGGTCAATGGTGGCGGAGCAACTGTCTCATCACAATACGCCAGTCACTACTCTTGATGAACTGTGGTACCGTGTTGAGCTGCATGGGCAGCTGTACCTGTACACGCCATGCAAGCTCTGTTTGACTCAATGCCTAGGCGTATCAAGGCCGTTATTACGGCTAGAGGTGGTTGTTCTGGGTATTGATTTCTCAGGATCTATGCACACAAACTGCGTGAAAATGTAATCACATGTCAGTTCTAGTATAATATATTTGTCCAGTGAATACCCGTTTATCATCTGCATTTCTTCTTGGTGTAACAATTTTAATGGCCAGTAGTGTATTACAACCAAATTAATTTCATAGCCAAGCTGTAATGACAAGATTACCGAAATGCTGAACAAATTGCAATAAAAGCTAAACACAGTTTAAATACACTCAAACGTATCATGTGTAAGGCAGTTCACACGGAGGTGGGGAGGGCGAATTTAGCAGCTTGTCTGCGGAGTGACCGAAAACAGCGGGCAGACCAACCTAATTGGTGCAAGTCCAGCACCGGAGCACAGGTGCCAAAACCCACGAACAGAAGCGCCTTACCCAAAAATAAGGTAGGTCCTGCGGTTAGCAGGGAAAATCTACGTGATCACGACGCCCACATCAGCGGACGCTCACCCGCAAACCCGGATATTTAGTCGGGCGCAACAGCGTAGAGCCCAACACTCCACACCAAAACGGCCCTGTACAAGTACCCGCCCACTTAGAAGAGCGGTTGCAGACAGAATTTAGTGTAAATTCTGTTAAGTGTTCCTTATTGTTTTCTTTCATGAAGGTACGTACCGCCTATGCATCCAATTGAAGGCGGTTTGTTTGTTGCCATATGCATTTCGCTTCATTTATTTGGGAGGCATCATCATTGGCCTGTAATACACGTTTCCTTTTTTACATACAATGAAAGTATTATGTGGTAAATACAATATGCTGCTATATTACATTTTATCCTGTCCTTATCTTTTTTTACGTTAAAATCAACTTTTGTAGCGCAAAGTTCGTAATGTGTACTTATCTTCATTTAAAACTTCCGGGATGATAGGCCGTGGTCAATGTATAAAACTCTCCCCTGACGTTTCGTCTCCGAGTGCGGGAGACATCCTCCGAGGTAATGCGGCGAACTGGGAAGATAACTCGAGGAAGCGCTGATTGGCCGGCCGAAGTGGCCGTGCGGTTAAAGGCGCCGCAGTCTGGAACCGCAAGACCGCTACGGTCGCAGGTTCGAATCCTGCCTCGGGCATGGATGTTTGTGGTGTCCTTAGGTTAGTTAGGTTTAACTAGTTCTAAGTTCTAGGGGACTGATGACCTCAGATGTTAAGTCCCATAGTGCTCAGAGCCATTTGAACCATTTGAAGCGCTGATTATATAGGCAGTACAGAGGACGCCACTGTGCCTCACGTGAAGTCGGCTATGAGATTGTCTCTGGTAATGCCAACATTCTCGATTGAGAGTAATCGATCGTGACGCTTGTGGTGCAACGCTGACATCCAAATTTTATCCAGTTTAACACCTTCGTCTTTCCTGTTAAAACTATTACCGTGTTTATCAATCTCGATAGCCTCTCTATACATGCTTGCATAATAATGCGAGGTTTTAGATATGACGCTTGTCTCGCTGAATTTTATTTCATGATCACCTTTCTGGTATACATGTTCCGCTACGGTCGATTTATCAGTGTGAACCAGGTGGCAATTCCTCCTATGTTCAACAAGTCGGATGTTCAAACTTCTCTTTGTGGTACCGATGTAAAAAATGGTTCAAATGGCTCTGAGCACTATGGGACTTAACATCTATGGTCATCAGTCCCCTAGAACTTAGAACTACTTAAACCTAACTAACCTAAGGACATCACACAACACCCAGCCATCACGACGCAGAGAAAATCCGTGACCCCGCCGAGAATCGAACCCGGGAACCCGGGTGTAGGAAGCGAGAACGCTACCGCACGACCACGAGCAGCGGCGGTACCGATGTAAACCAGTCCACAACTACAAGGAATTTTATACACCCCTGGTGTAGCCAAAGGGTGTCCTGCATCTTTTGCCGATCTTAAATATTCTTTTATTTTCGTGGTGGGTCTGAAAATAGTTTCTACTCCATACTTGTTTAAAATATTCCGAATGCGATCTGTGACCTTACTAATGAACGGAAGGAAAACCTTGCCCTTGGCTGACTGTTGTTCGTCGTTGCTCCTGATTGTCTGCCTAGAGCGAAGTGCTCGATCTATATCCTTGCTAGAATAGCCATTCTTCGGGAAAGTTGACTGTAGATGTTCAATCTCGTCTTTTAAATATATAGCTTCATAAATTTTGTATGCCCTGTCTACCAAGCTTTTCATTACACCTCTTTTTTGTCTAGGGTGGTGGTTTGAATCTTCATGCAGGTAACGATCAGTATTTGTGGCCTTTCTATACACCGTATGGCCCAACGTTCCGTCCAGTCGTTTATTCACAAACACATCCAGGAAATTCAGTTGCCCGTTACTCTCCGTCTGCATAGTAAATTGGATTTTCGGATTAATGCTGTTTAAATGTGTCAGGAAGGCATCCAACTCCTCTGCTCCGTGTGTTCATACTACGAACGTGTCATCGACATAGCGATACCATCTGGCTGGTCTCTTACTGGCAGTCTGCAACGACCATTGTTCAAAAGTCTCCATTAAAAAGTTAGCCACAGCAGGACTAAGAGGACTGCCCATAGTTCATGAAAGTAGCTATTGTATTGAAAGTAGGTTTTGTTGAGGCATATCGGAATAATGCCACAATATCGGTAGGAAAAATATCCGCTATGCATAAGATAGCTTCGTTTACTGGACTCATGGTGAATAACGACACAATATCAAAACTGTCGAGGATATCATCCGGGCCAACGCTTGTAAGGTGTCAGGCAAATCAAACAGTGACATTAAATCAACCAAAGTAATACGAGTAACGAGTGAGCAAATGGAATACCACAGACTAACACAAGAATGCCTAAATGCATGTCATACCTTCCCACCGTGAGACAGACGCAGTTCCGAGGGGAGAAACGAGAAGCCGAGAGCAGAACCGTGTTAAGCTGGAAGGCCCTACGATAAGGGACGGACGGACACCCACGTCGCCAGCTAACCGCTAGGACCGCACCACCCGCAAGTTTTAGCGTGAGACTTTTTCGCGTCTCTGTTACGTTAGGACCACCCCCCAGCCCATGTTAAAAGCTAGAGCCCTCCAGAAGAACAGTATAGATCTTACGATAACGCTAAAAGGACCACACCAGCTGTAAGTTTTAGCGTGAGACTTTTTCGCGTCTCTGTTACGTTGCAAACTTAAAAAGCATTGCCCCACCACGAAAAGTATAACGTTTCTCATTGGATAGACAGAATTTTTGTAGGCGGAGCTTACGGTTAACATTCAGACCCTGATTGGTCAGATGAAAACACAGCCAGATAGTTTTTTTTAAACCAACTTCGGTAAATTGTAGTAAGGAGAAGTTAAGAATTGCTGGCGAGTTGCTTCTGCGAGGGCGAGCTGGACGGAGCTGCGCCGGCCGCCGCCCCCTGACGAACACCGATGTAGTGAACGCACGCGATGCCGCATTTTTGAGCACATAAGGCTTCACTCAGAACTGCAGAAGTCTCATCTGTTACAACCCCTTTTTGCGTAATACTAGAGTCGATCGTCAATTAAAGCTCATGGTGTTCACATTTGCCATTTGAAGTAAAAATCTGAAACGCAATGATTTTTCTTTTATATAGTTATTGAGAAGCCACATCAGCCACTGTAACTTAAGACAAGTTAGATAAGTAATTAAAGATAATTGAGGGTCACTGTAGACCATTTTGATAGTTTTCTCTTTTATAAAACTTAAGTTAAACCTAGCTTATAGAAGTGATATGGCATAGGTCATCCTTCGATCCATTGTAGAACTTGGAAACCCATTCAGGGAATATTCGTTCACATTTTTGTTGAATGCAGTTGGTTTTTACCATCCTGTATTAAAAACATTTCCTTTTATCAATAGTGCAATTTATAAACGATGTTTTGTGAGTAGAATAAAATTTCCAATGGTAAACTTAACTGCTTTTTCGACGTTATTTTACCAGCTAACTAAAGATAGGAAAGCCTTGAACCCTTTCCACTAAATTTAGTTAGTATTAAGATTCTTTTACAGGGATTGCGGTAGAGCTGACGCTGAAATCATTAAGTATTTGGTTATATCATCGCTAGTCTCACTGAACTCTTCTGAATTCTACATGTCACGTGTGGTCTGGCGTCTCCTTACCAGCAACAGGTCCCAGGTTCAAACTATTCAATTCCCTAAAAAACACCCTCAGAGCGTCGTTGCGCGAAAGTGGTAGGGAGACACGATATAGAACAAACAGACACCACGCAGAATATTTAGACGCTCATTTCCTTTAACTTGTCAATGAACTGAGCTGAATTTTTAATGTGACTATCCTAGAACATAAGGTTGCAGCAATGAGGCAAAGTGTCTAGCTAACTCGTGTGGTGGTCCGTCTATAGCGCTGACAATTGGCCTCAATGGAACCTCAGGTTTAGGCAGTTTGGGTAATCCGTAAAGACTAGGTGGGTACGTTTCTGTTTTGCAAAGAAGCTTCTTATCGTCGGAGGCAAATGAAGACGCTTTCACCAACCGATTGGTCATTCTTAAAATCTTCATAGTCGGATACTTCTGGAGTTTTTTTGTAATTGGAGGGAACCAAAATATCATTGATCTTTCCATGATAGCCCTCACTGTTCAATATGACGGTGACATTACCCTTACCTGCAGTCAGAACAATAATGCTGTTATCTGCATTTATATCCGTCATCGTTATATCGTTCGGTGTTACGATTTCCAGCGCTGTTAACTCATGTGTTTGGTCCTGAAAATGTATTCGTTAGTTTCCATACTCCAGCTGGCCGATTTCTGGCGTTCTTTCACCCACACTTGTCACATTGCATATATCTCTTGCACTTTCCATTTTGTGATCAACATATTTGTGTTTTTCGTGCGTAGTGTTGCCAACTGTTGCTATGCGTTTCTCTTTCTTTTTTTCTGTCTTGGTTCGATTTTTTTTGTTTTGTATCTGTGTGTGTGTGTTTTGCTGAGTGTGTGTTTATGTGTGTGTGTGTGTGTGGAGGGGGTTGGGGAGAGAGAGAAGGGGGTAAGGAGATTCATAAATTATTTATACTGGTTACATTTCGGTTTGTTACTGTATTGGTGGCTAGCATGATCAGAGAGTTACTGCTTATATGGATTTGGTCGTTGAGTGCCTTCTTTACCACTGCAATGACTATTCGTATGTGAAAGCTTTCTTGCAATATCAGGAGCTTTTTGTAGTGATTACTCACTCTGGTAACTGATATGTCACATTCCATGTTGGATGGTTCATTTCCCTGTTATTGTCCGCAGCTCGTGGTCGTGCGGTAGCGTACTCGCTTCCCGCGCCCGGGTTCCCGGGTTCGATTCCCGGCGGGGTCAGGGATTTTCTCTGCCTTGTGATGAGTGGGTGTTGTGTGATGTCCTTAGGTTAGTTAGGTTTAAGTAGTTCTAAATTCTAGGGGACTGATGACCATAGATGTTAAGTCCCATAGTGCTCAGAGCCATTTGATTTTGCCCCTGTTTTATGAGGTGTTCGGTGAAGGTAGAACGGCTGTTTCCATATATCCAACTTCTTATATGTTCTTTATCTAGTTTTGAAGTTCCTGCTTATCATCCACAGATTTACATTCTTGGCACTATAGATGGTATATACCTCCTCCTTGGCATTTATTTGGTTTGTCTGTTGTTTGCAAATGTGATTGGAGTATGTGTCTTGTTCTGTCAGCTGTGTGTAATCCCTGTTTCTTTACTACGAGGGTATTTCGGAAAGTAGAGATACACGTTACGCCAGAGGAACGGAAGAGTTTTGGCGAGCAAGTTGGCAATACTCTTGTTAACCTTGAACCGTTAGCTTTCTCCTCGCGGTCGTTCGGCAGTTGAACGTTGCTTCTGGTTGGAGTAGGTCGTGTTTAAAGTGGCTGCGCCGATTCAGAATCCCGCCAAATGCGAAGTGCGCTCCGTCATACATTTTCTTCATGCAAAAGGTCAGCGACCAGCGGATATTCACAAAGAAATTGTTTCAGTTTATGGTAACATTATGAATCGACAAAATGTAACGAAATGGTGTCGTCATTTCTCTGAAGGTAGGACCGATGTTCATGACAAACAAAGAACAGGTTGGCCATCTGTGATCTCTGATGCTCTTCTTCGGAGAACGGAGGAAGCAATTCGTGCGAATAGACGTCTCACATTGATAGAATTGCATCAGATCATAGCAGACGTGTCAATGACAACTCTTTATGACATTGCGACTGTCAAGTTAGGGTACAGGAAATTGTGTGCGCGCTGGGTTCCAAAACTGTTAACGGAAGAACACAAAGAGAAAAGGATGGGCTTTGCACTCGACTTCCTCACACGCTATACTGAGCAGGTGATGAGTTCCTTGATCACATTGTGACAGGTGATGAGACGTGGGTTTATCACCATACACCTGAATCCAAGCAACAATCAATGCAATGGCGCCATTCGAATTCACCAAAAGGCAAGAAATGCAAAACGTCGATTTCAACGAAGAAAATCATGGCTTCTGTTTTTTGGGAGAGACAAGGCACTCTTCTGTTGGAATTTATGCCTCCTGGAACGACAATTATGCTGCTGCATATTGCCAGACTTTTAAACGTCTTCGAAGGGCAATTCAAGACAAACGCAGGGGAATGCTGACAAGTGGAGTCCACTTGCTTCATGACAACGCTCGGCCTCACACAGCGCTCGTAACCAAACCAAACAATTCAAATGGGATGTATTGGACCATCCGCCATACAGTCTGGACCTTGCGCCCACCGACTTCCATGTCTTCCGTTACCTGAAGTCACATCTTGGTGGAAAATCATTCCACGACGGTGAAGAGATCAAAGATGAAGTTGAAATGTGGTTCCGACACCAGGCAGCAACCTTCTATGACTGTGGGATACAAAAGCTTGTGCACCGACTTAACAAATGTTTGGATAATGGGGGTAATTATGTCGAAAAGTAACAAGTAATCCAGTTAATAAGATATAACTTGTAACGCCGGAAATGCATATCCTCCTATTTCCATCTATTGTACTATAAATTTTTTTCCTTATTTTGTTACCTGAAGATATGACGTTTCTGTGTCTTTGTATATTGTAATTGTTTCACTATTTGTATATACATGCATTGATGTCGATGTATAATTGGTTTGTTTTGTAAATACTATTTGTATTTTTACGCTGGGTCTTGCCTAGGGAAAACTTGCTATCGAACGAATACATCGATAGGTCGTGTGGAGAACCAAAGTGTTTAGGATCTTTGGTAGTGTGAACTCGACCGCGTGGAGCGCGGGCAGAGGGAGTCTGGCTGGAGGAGGGTAGTGGAGTAGGTGTGTTGTGTGACGCTCCCGCGAGTTGCCGCGCTTTCCGGGTTTGGCAGCATGTAATTGCGCTCGACTTGCTATGTTAGCCTCTGAAATGGTGTCGCGGACGGGAGCGTTAGCTGGCACACATCAAGAGCCCGTTTCGGCTGGAGACCGTGTCGAGAAGAAGGCGCGCCAACATCCAGCTTCTGCAACAGCGACGGCCGACAATGAGTGACTGTCATCACCTCCTCGATCGACGACTTCAAACCTTCAATCAACCAACAAGGAAGACTGGTAGCACGTAAAGTTTTAGAACTGTATGGCAGACCTCAGCTTTTAAAATTGTTCCATTTGCCTCTTTCAATTATAGCAACGTAGCATGAACCTTTGTTGGTCATTGTCCCAATAGCATTACCAAGCAGGGTCCCTTCCTTTCCCGGAATGAACCCGAGTGTCGTTGAAATTCAAACGACAGCTTTAAAGTAATATCATTCGATTTCACTGCTTTAATTTCAAAGTTCAGTTAAGGTATTCATTCTAAAATATTTCATTCTAAAATATTTAGATTACACAAGCACAAATTAAGTGTGCGAGTTTTGTTACCGTATTTTAGCTTACCTGTGACTGCAGCTCAGCTTGGTACGTACTAAATTTTACTATTGTTAATTGTTCAGAATCATTTAATTCAAGTTCAAAGTTAAATCTCTTATTTCTAAATTGCGTAGATTCAAGTAGCTCTTGAAATGATTGTTGAGGTACCCCAAGACTAACCGTATTTTACTGAATTTCGATGTGCTTCAAAACAAAGCTTACTATTAATTTTCCGGTTTTATTCATTCTTTTGCTAAATTAAGTCAGGGTGTAGCGAAATTTATTACTTCTGACAAACTTTCAGTTTTCACACTACACGTGTCAACCTTCAGTTGCCACGCTTCTAGTGCTAATTATATGTGCAATGACCTTTTTTTCAGTTACTATAGTAATTGTCCACAGGACTGGCGACCGTAATTTTCCCCAAATCTCAAATATCTAATTACCGCTAGTTAATTGTTAATGTAACGGCCACACATTTACTTTCTTCATTAACTTTACCCCTTTTCAAAATTAGTATCCACCAGTTTCATTTGCATTTTTCCTTTCATTTAGATGTAACCCTTTCCTTCCTCTTTACCGACAGGTTAACTTCGGTGACGATTGCTTTTCCCAAATTTCCATTAGGTACACGCGGTTTAATTTTTCACTGTCATTAAGGTCGATAAGTGAGGAGGAGGTTACAAACTGACGTTTTCTAAATAAATGTTCTATTTAAGGACTGCGAGCCATTGTGTCTTTACTTTTCGAAATGCCCTTGTATATTTGCTATCTTGTGTGTATTTGTATGTAATAGTGTAGCATCTTTTTCTGTTATTCAAGTCATGAGTGTTACTCTTTTGTGTTTCCGTGTGTGCCGTAGTGTCTATGGGTGTTTTTGGTGTTTGTGTTCTATGCTTGTTTTGATTTTTCTTTACTTGTGTTTTAATGTTTTGGTTGAGTTTTTGCACTGTATGGATCTTGCAATTGTTCGTGGTTATGAGTTGTATTGTTTGTAATACTTTTTCATAGCTTTCTTTTCTGAGTGGGATGTTATTTAGTCTGTGTAACTTGTGTCGTAGGAGCGCTAATTTTTTATTTTTCGGGTGGTTGGATGAAGCATGTGCAATTATGTCTTTCTGAAGATGTCAAATGTGTGTTCATTGTTTTCTATCTTTATTGTTATATCCAAGATTTGTATTTGCTTTTGTGTTCCTTTTTCCATGGTGAATTGAATATTTATATGTATGTTGTTCATAACTGTACCAAGTTCATCAATTCTCTCTGTTGGTTCATCTATCATGCATATTATGTCGTCCACATATCTGTACCAGTGAACAATTTTGTATCCTTTGTTTGTGACGATTGTATCAAAGATTGCGTTTTCTATGTGGTTGATGAATATGTTTGCCAGTGTTTCTGAAATTGGGGATCTCATTGGAAGCCTGTCTTTATGTAAGTAAAATTCCTTTTTAAATTGGAAGTAATTTTGGGATGTTTATTGAAAAAACACCATTGAACTACAAGTTATTCGATTAGGAACTGTGGTAATGAAGCATTTTGTCTTATGGTGTTCTTTCGTGTACCCCTCGTTGACGAAGTATGTATGTTGACCAACAAGGAAGGTAGAATCGTTTACGAGGACTGAATGGATATGAATATATGTGAAATAAAGAACTTTCTTGGTGTTCTGATCATGACTGGAGTTGTTAAGTCAAGAAATGATGGTATCAGTCAGCTTTGGAGTACTGAGAATGGCCGACCACTGTTCAGTGAAATTGCTTCTCGCACCCGCTTCCATGCTATTTTGAGGATGTTGTGCTTTGACATTGCAGCAGTCCGATGTGAATGTGGGTCAAGTGACGAACTGGAACGAATCAGAGAAGTTTCGAGATGTTGGAAATGACCCTTAGGGAAGCATATATTTCAGAATACTGCGCAACAGTGGATGAACAATTGGTCAAATTTCGAAGTCAGTGTTCCATTTTGACAACTCATCCCATCAAAACCTGCTAGATACGGAATAGAATTCTGGGAATATGTGACAGAGCAACAAGGTACTGCTGGAAGATGAAAGTGTATTTGGGAAAGGAGGAAGAAACCAGAGCCGTGCGACTTGGAGAGAATGTTATGGAAACCCTAGTGACTGAACTTGAAAAGTGCGATCGCAGTATCACCAGTGATAATTTTTTATAGCCCTCGATTTGCTCATTTCTTGTTGTCAGTAGATCTGACACTAGTCGGTAATGTCCGAGAAAACAAACGTGAACTGCCGGCCAATTTTATTACACCTAAAGGACGTGAGGTATGCTCTACATTATTTGATTTTGAACCATATGTGATGGTAGCCTCTTACGTTCCTAAGAAAAACGAAGTAGTTACTGTCCTTAACTGTCTTCATGATCAACCAACGGTGTCATCATCACAAGTAAAGAAGCCTGAAGTTACATTGACATACAGTACAACAAAGGGTGGCGTTAACACCATGGATCAGAAGACGCGATGCTACAGTGTGAACAGAAAAACAAGGCACTGGCCATTTGTTGTTTTGTCCAGCATGATCGATGTAAGTGTAATGAATGCAGTCATAATTTGTATGATGCTGGTAACCAATTTTTTATTGGTACTGAGACGTCGGAAATGCATAATCAATTTGGGAAAACAACTTGCAGGAGTAAAGAAGTCAATTAATTCATTAGTAGCATCGGATCCAGATAGGGCAGTGAACAGACCATCCCAGAAAACGAGAAGATGCGCACATTTTGTAGGGAAGAAAGGTAGAAAAAAATGACATTACATGTTATATGTGCACGAAACCTGTATGCTGGGAACTTTTTGCTCAGTAGACAGTACAAAAATTTTTAATAATGATAAAAGCCACCGATGAAAGTATAAAAACTTTGTTTTTTAAAATGTAAACTTCAAATGGATGAAATTGTTTTAAAAGTATTTATACCTCAAAAGTCGTTCACATGGTAACAAGTATAAATAATGTTAACTAAAAAATGTCGACATAAACAACACGGGCCTAAGGGCACAACTGGTAAGCAACGCTATATAGATTTTCTGGTATGCACAGGGGTAAGTAAAACCTGTACAAATCAAACATAACTTGAAAGTGCTGGTAAATTAAAGTGAATATTCAGTAGTGACGAAGGGGACTATTAAGTTTTTTGTGTTTGTAAATATTTCATTTGTTTTTAACTTTCGTAAACTGGTTTTCCTGAAAGTATTCGTATGGAGTGTAGCCATGTATGGAAGTGAAACATGGACGATAAATAGTTTGGACAAGAAAAGAATAGAAGCTTTCGAAATGTGGTGCTACAGAAGAATGCTGAAGATTAGATGGGTAGATCACATAACTAATGAGGAAGTATTGAATAGGATTGGGGAGAAGAGAAGTTTGTGGCACAACTTGACCAGAAGAAGGGATCGGTTGGTAGGACATGTTCTGAGGCATCAAGGGATCACCAATTTAGTATTGGAGGGCAGCGTGGAGGGTAAAAATCGTAGAGGGAGACCAAGAGATGAATACACTAAGCAGATTCAGAAGGATGTAGGTTGCAGTAGGTACTGGGAGATGAAAAAGCTTGCACAGGATAGAGTAGCATGGAGAGCTGCATCAAACCAGTCTCAGGACTGAAGACCACAACAACAACAACAACAACAACAACAAACTGGTTTTCATAAAAGTTTTTGCTGCTGGTTAATGAAGCCACTACGAACTTACCTGAAGTAATATTTATTATAAAACAGCGATTTGCTGTGTGTGTGTGTGTGTGTGTGTGTGTGTGTGTGTGTGTGTGTGTGTGTGTGTTTGCTTCACAAAACCTAACGACAGATAGCATTACAGTAAGTGACGTTGCTTAGTACAGTGCACCACATGTTACGTACTGCTAAGTGGTAATCAGTATTTGGTTTTATTTGTTACAGAATTTCAGTGCATTGCTAATCAACTCAAATGAATTTCGTAATGCGTGACTTTGCCATTCAAATTAGCGCATATGCATTTCGTTCGGCTGCTGCATACTTACACACTTGTGATTGTTTCGTAATTTCAGTTTCAGTTACTCATCAACGACTATTAACTTCAGTTCAGTTTTAAGCTGCGGACCGAAATTAGTAATCTTGTAGCCAAAACTTCATACAATTCCACTTACACACTCACACTTTTGGCTAACTATAGTGCGTTATTTAATTTCTTACGAAATTTCTTCCCGACCGTTGTACACGAAAATTATCTCTGGGATGCGTACCAGATAGGGTTGATAGAAGACATAGAGAAGATCCAACGGAGAGCAGCGCGCTTCGTTACAGGATCATTTAGTAATCGCGAAAGCGTTACGGAGATGATAGATAAACTCCAGTGGAAGACTCTGCGGGAGAGACGCTCAGTAGCTCGGTACGGGCTTTTGTTAAAGTTTCGAGAACATACCTTCACCGAAGAGTCAAGCAGTGTATTGCTCCCTCCTATGTATATCTCGCGAAGAGACCATGAGGATAAAATCAGAGACATTAGAGCCCACACAGAAGCATAACGACAATCCTTCTTTCCACGAACAATACGAGACTGGAATAGAAGGGAGAACCGATAGAGATACTCAAGGTACCCTCCGCCGCACACCGTCAGATGGCTTGCGGAGTATGGATGATGATGTGGATGTAGATGTAGATACCGACCAAGTTGTGATCTTGACTGCATTAATTTGGTTAGCATTATTCTTCATAACCGACGCCTTTTTCGTAATCCTCGATAACTCAAGTGCTCGGTCACAATGCCATAAAAAACAATACGAGAAACATTAGGAAAGTCATTCCGCAAGGAGGAAATCATAAAGCGTCTGTTTTCTCTCACCTTATTGTCCACTTCCTGCACCAAACTTTCATTAACGACCGAAGGACGCCCACTCCGTTGTTCATCATGCACATTTGGCGGCCATCTTTAAATGCTCTCACCCTCTTTCTTACCATTCCATCACTCATAATGTTTTCTCCGTAAACTGCACAGATCTCACGATTAATATCGATCGCTTTTAAGCCTTTAGCACTAAGAAATCTTATAACAGCCCGTACTTCACAGTCGGCAGGACTCACGATTATCGGAGGCATCTTAAACACTCAGTACACAACGTAAACAAGGAAGAACCGGACTGTAATGGCGTCAGTGCGTAGATTAAGGTACAGGCTTTCATGTAAAAATAAAATTATTGAGACATCTAAGCACGTCTTTTCTTAATTTCAAAACGCTGCTTACTTAAAAAACACGCCTCGTAACAAAGAAGTCCAGTTCGTAGCATTGCTACTGTAAACGGCCACCGCTCTTTTCATGTTTCGTTATAAAAGATGAACAAGTTTGGCATTCTTTATTTTTTCTATTCTCGCACTTGTGCCCTTCCCCGCACGTTGTGCTCTTCTCCGGCACACGGAACCAGAAAACCAGGTAAAAAACTAGAGGCCGTGGAATCGCAGCTCCACGCTACTCCATGGGAGGTCCTTGTTGCAGCCACACAGAAGCACTACGTACACAGAAGTTGGCAAACAGAATCCTCTTCATGTTGACTTCTTTCTATTATTATTTCACTTCTGGAGACATTTCATCTCACCACGCTGTTGCAGGTAATGTGACCAGCTTGGTGGGTTCCTGCTGTGGTTCCTCCAGCACTTCTTTCCTCGTGGTGTTCTGATAATTATTTCAAGGGGATTATATTTTGTCAAGTTTGTCCCACAGACTTCATCTCTCAATATTAGAGGCACTGTTTAATCATGGAAGAAATTCCTATCACCTTATGTCTGACTGTGTTGCAATCCTGTGCTGCATGATCCATAGCTCCTTCACAACCGCAGTCACTTGAATTCTTCGGTCTTCATTATTTTCATACGAATGGCCTGAATATGGTCCGTGTCCAGCCAAACATGGGGAATCATTACTTTCGAGGACTCCACGAATTTTAAATTAAGCTGCTTCTTCAAGTTTTGGAAGAAATTCCAAACACCTCTTTTGTTGTTGCTGCGTACCAGGAACGCTGCCATTCTTGCAGCAAATGTGGTTTGATTTCTTGTTTAGTCATTAAAAGTTGTCCTGTGGTTTCCTTTGCCCTTTAAATGTTTTTCTAACACAGAAGAATCTCAATGTAGACAAGTGTAATGTGCTGTGAATACATAGAAAGACAGATCCTTTATCATTTAGCTACAATATAGCAGGTCAGCAACTGGAAGCAGTTAAGTCCATAAATTATGTGGGAGTAGGCATTAGGAGTGATTTAAAATGGAATGACCATATAAAATGAATCGTCTGCAAAGCACATGCCAGACTGAGATTCATTGGAAGAATCCTAAGGAAATGCAATTCGAAAACAGAGGAAGTAGGTTACAGTATGCTTGTTCGCCCACTGCTTGAATACTGCTCAGCAGTGTAGGATCAGTAACAGATAGGGTTGATAGAAGAGATAGAGAAGATCCAACGGAGAGCAGCGCGCATCGTTACAGGATCATTTAGCAATCACGAAAGCGTTACGGAGATGACAGATAAACTCAAGTGGAAGACTCTGCAAGAGAGGCGCTCAGTAACTCGGTAGGGGCTTTCGTTGAAGTTTCGAGAACATACCTTCACCGAGGAGTCAAGCAGTATATTGCCCCCTCCTACGTATATCTTGCGAACAGACCATGAGGATAAAATCAGAGAGATTAGAGCCCACAGAGAGGCATACCGAAAATCTTTCTTTCCACGAACAATACGAGACTGGAATAGAAGGGAGAACTGATAGAGGTACTCAAAGTACCCTCCGCCACACACCGTCAGGTGGCTTGCGGAGTATGTATGTAGATGTACATGTACATGTAGATGTAGATGCATGCACCCTGTCCCAACCTCACTCACGGTCATCCGCAAAATAACACGGGCTCACATCCTTTAAGATACGGTACAACTGAACAGGAGTTCTATAACCGGCAGTTAAAACACAGTAAAATAAGAGGAAAACTAAAATAATTGCTCAGAGAAATGTGAATGACTGATAATTTACAAAAAGGTTGGAAGAGCCCTGGTAACACATTAAAAACTGTCTTCCTAAAATTTTAGGGAGCGAGTTGGACATTTCACAAAACCTTAAGAGTTATACCACATTCGTTTGATTGCCCGCTAAAATAGAAGGCATGTCTGTCGTCGAATGAGCTACTGTCCCGTGCTCTGAAAACAACACACAATCTTCTAAAATGTGGCGCACCGTGATCTGTACGTCTCACAAGCACCACGCGCTGCAGCAAGAAACCCTATGTCATAGGGCAGTGGCCTATGTGAAGTCGAGTGACAACGATCTAGTTCTGTCTGCATAGATGGAAGGAGGTACGCCGTGGCCAAATTGTTGAGTTTACCAGACCAGTTTACTGTCTACCATTTCCAGGCACTCTCCTCATTGACGCATGACTCTGTACCACAACAGTGAGGTAATAGCAAGCAGGACGATAACTCAGTAAGCTACATGAGTAGCGCGACACGCGTCCTTGGATGCTAATTCCGCCGTGGCACCTATCAGGAAGACACCTCCTTCCTCAGCCTTTGTAGGTGGAGTGGCTTGTCCTGGATACCCTGGATTACTTTATCTGCTGTGTACTACAGTAGGAGAGAACGAAGGGCACTCAGCTTGTCGGAACAGACAAGGAATTTAGTAGACGGAGCACATCTCATCTGCTCCAGTGCATTCAAGATCACGCACAATTCTTGACGTAATCGAATCTTGAGGACAAGACGAGGAAAAACAAAAGAACAACCAACGAGTCCCCCTGTTTAGACCCTTCCGTGAATACATCTATACAGTTATAATGCTCATTCAAAATGTTTTACTCCGTGCACTTCTTCTGAAGTAGCGGGTCTGCATACCAGATTCTTAGAATAACTAGAAAATTCCTTGTATGCTCTTTTCAATAGTTGCCGTCTTTGAGCCCAGACGCTAGCTCCATAACCTAAAAACTTGTAAGTATGGCCTCGTGATGTATGTGTTGATACTTTGTAAAGGTAGTCCAAACTTTCCATCTTCTATATTCGCAATTTTTTTCCTCTTGGACAAATTTGTAACAGCACCCCTCAAACGATACCTCTTGTCTGTTTGGTTATTTTTTCATTTACATTGCTGAGGGAAAACTTTCTCTTTTTTCTTGAGAGCTTCCCCTTAGGCTCTTGGTAAACAGTTTCGTGTGCGACTATCTAAAGTTTACTATCTGTACACCACTCTTTCAGAGTTCGTCGAACGTGTCTGCAGTTATCTTTTGGTATGCATGATGAATCTTCTACTACTGGCAGTAAGTCGCCCGTGTACGGCTGTTGCATCTCTCGTGGTTTCTAGTTTTTTCGGCAGGGGCTCAAAGGCAATGATCCGAAAGAGATGGCCGCAAAGAGAGACTTGTTGTCATCCTTTGTTAGTTCTTTCACAAACTGTTGTCCAGAGCTAGTCAGTTTGGCTCTTCTGTCACGTCAGTGTTTGGTATGTAGGGCACAGCAGAGCAGCTTTCGCTAGATTTGTGTGCTGTGTCTACAGCTATAGCTTCACGTTTTCGCACCAGTTAGCTGGCGGTGTAACAGTGTAGCGCAACCATTTTGTTCCTTTTTGTTTGCCCACGGTGGAAAAATAGCACCATCGGGAGAGGTACGAGCCTAGATTTGTAGAGAGTCCTTGACGTAGGTCCTGACTCCCACTTTTTAGACTGGGAGGAGCAGTAACACAATTGATTAGAAGAATAGTTCCTGGAGCCGTTGGAGGAAAGATGAGAAACATTACAAAAATATATTATGGGCCATTGTAGGCAGTAAATTTAGTTTAGTCAGTTCACAGATTTATTCGGTTCAAATCACAATAGGTGGTGACAGGAGAAGATGAACTTACGCTATGGAAATGATAGAGGGCACTTTGATTCCGTAGACGGGATGAGACTTGAGATCCAGATGCTGAGAAGAGATGGATGGTCTCTCTGAGGTGATACTGTTATGAATCGATGCCAGCCACCTCTGACTCCGACAAGAACACATTACAGCAACAGCATGCTAGGGCTGGATAGGCGTGTTAACTCATTAGCTTCATGGAAGTAGCGAATCTTTTATCAGTAACTCTGCCTCAGTAATATACTTACTTCCACCTAGTCATCTTCTTGCCTTGCAATCATTGCAGATTTGTTGTTTATCTTTGCGATAGGATAACGATGATGTGAAATCAATGTAATAAAATTACTGAGTCCATCAGACTCAGAACCTTGTTGACAATTAGGTGTAGTCATTAATTTAACCACATATGTACTACCTGATTCAGAATTGTTTATAATAAATAATTCCTTCAATATTTAACATGAAAATTATGGAGTGAGTTATGAATATATTTTAGTCTTTGATTTTAGTTTTGTAGTTAACGAAACCCATATCCATAGACAGAATTAATGGAAAGTTAACTGAGACATACAGCGTTTAGAGCCAAAAAACTTATCACATTCTTTAAATTCCGTCATTCAATCTAATTAATCAACACTTGCTCCTGATAAGCGATCTGATTCCATGGCTGTATCAGTTTTATCATCAAAGTAAAAATCTGATGAGATCATGAGTCCTCTCATTTTTGGAGATCCTGCTTAGAATTCGATACGATCCTGTACCTTCCATCAGCATTTCATTTTGTGAAAATGTTAGACAGCAAAAAATAAGAGTGAATAGTGAATTTTTCGTGGTAGTATAAGGTTTTAAGTACAAAATAAATAATACGAGTACTACTTCTCTTCAGCTTTCATGCTACTACATTTATATGTGTTTGAAACTGCTTTGTGGTGGTGTCACCATGTGTCGATTCATTCATGGCGCTGACCAGAGTTGATATCCTTTGGAAGGGGATACTAATGTATGAGGAGAGTAAGTGAAAACATTTGTAGGAAGTATCATGATAATTAAGCTATGGAATGGAGCAAAATTAGTGAGTTTTGGGTGAAGAAATGTTCAACAAATGCGTACAAGAATCCAGAAATGTTCGTTCAAAGCTACAGCTATGAGCGATTCAACAGAGAAGTTGGACGCAGAGGGAGACGCAAGACCAGAAACAGGAGTAGACCCTTGGGTTGCTTCAGGTTGAAGGGAATGTAGAGATCAGTGAAAATAGAGAGGATAGAGAGTCAATAAGGGGGAAAAAGTAGGAAATCTTTGACAAGATGAGGATGTTAGTGAAGATGAAGGGAATGTTCTCGAAAAACTAGCGTTTACTTTGCAAGTTCTGAAAATAACCAACGGAAGGAAGAGAGACTACACGAAACGCTGGAGGCTCAACAGAATGTACCAAGCCTGTCATCTAAAAATGTAGCAGAGAAAAGTAAACTGATCATACTGGAATTCATGATCTTTGTTCTAGGAGAAATTGAAACTCTGAAAAGGAAACCCATGACAAACAGAAAAGATTTAGATGAGTGGGAGAGGAAAAGACAAGAACAGCAAGAATCTAAGAGTAAGAAACTAGAGGAGCTGATGGGACAGCTGTTGAAGCAGCTTCCGATAGTAAACCAAAATTTAATGCGATAGAGGAAAGGCATAAGGAACCGGAGAATAAGACAAGGGATGTGGAAAAGTGTATAGGTACAGTATAAGATCGAGTAGGTAAGGCTGAAGAACATATTTAGCTGCAGCTGTGTAAGGCAATGGATAATTTGTGTATAGATAAAATAAATACTATCAGGGAAGAAATATGGCATGACCACAAATATTCAGCAAGCAGTCTCACTCCAATAGATTAAACACGAGAAGTACATTTTCTATTAGAATTCAAAGAGACGCAAGAAGGTGATAATGGATGCTATGGACATAAGCAGTAGCGAAGGTGTACCGAATATGAAGACAGGTGAGATAGAGGGAGAGGGAGCGCAGAAATATAAGTTGGATCAGAGTCACTAGGGAACAGTGGAGCATCTGGAGCAGAATTATTTTTGGCAGGCAGAAAGATTTGGGTTTCAGCTGTTTAAAGGGTCACGACTGTGGAGTCCGATAAAAGTCTTCCAAGAGATGACGAAAAAGAACCAGTTTTTGGATGTAACACATAGCTCACAGGGTACGATTAGATTTTGATTCCAAAGGTTATCCACAAATGATCAACGCGTTCTTACTGGACTCTGTGGTACTAGCACAGATGAATTTAAGGATCTTCTGCAGGAAACTGAATTTGTGCACCGTGGCAATCATCGATAAAATCACTCAGCAGATCAGGCACGTAATTTTACCGGCCGACTGTGACCTCACCACTACAGAAGAAATAATAGTTCGAATCACAGTGGCAGAGGACGTTTCAGGACTTATCAACAGATCAGGGGAGGATGGAATAGTTGGGATGGCCAATGAGCAAACAATTACAACCACTACATAACAATGGAAATACAGATTAACAACAGGAGATGAATGATCAGGTGCAACCATAAAAAGCAGCAGAAATTAATCAAAGGCAAGGACCTGACCTGTGTGACCCTAATTTCTGGGGTGTCATTGCAATAACGACTCGAACACTTAGTAGGCACAAGAATTATTTGACTCATGAAGAATGCATAAACTGTATCACTCATGAAGGTTTACCAAAAGTCCAATTAGAGGAACAAGAGTTTATCCATACGCACAATTTAAACCTGTTGGTAAATATACTGTATTGTGGGAAAAATATGTTTTGAAGCCATTCTCGGTATCCTCATTCATATTTAGGCTCTATCAGACAGTATATTTAAAGTATGAACGCAGACAAACGGCAAGCCAGGGCTAATTGAGTGGAAGGTAAGAGTAAATGGGCCATTAACCGGAAAGAGCACACATGGGCATCACCAAGTACTAGTAAAATATACACTGAGGTGACAAGTCATGGGATAGTGATATGCACATATACAGATGGCGGTACTGTTGCGTACAAAAGGTATAAAAGGCAGTACATTTGCGGAGCTGTCTTTTGTAATCAGGCGATTCATGTGAAAAGGTTTCTGACGTGATTATAGGCACATAACGGAAATCAACAGATTTGACTGCTGAATGGTACTTGCAGCTAGACGCACGGTACATTCCATTTCGGAAATCCTTAGGGAATTCAGTATTCTGAGATCCACATCGCCAAGAGAGTGCACAGAATATTAAATTTCAGGCATTACCTCTCACTACTGACAACGCAGACAAAAAGGGTAATCGATATCACCAATAAATTTCAGCTAATAATGCCGAATACTTTGTTCAAGAATCACAAGAGGAGCTATCCTTGGAAAAGACTGAGAGTTATGGGAGGAGTCCAGGTATATTACATCATAGACAGCGATTCACTTAACGACCGAGAGCAGCGGCGTTTTCGTAGAGATTGCCAGTGCTAACAGACAAGCACTACTGCGTGAAATAATCGCAGAGATCGATGTGAAACCTACGTCAAAAGTATCCGTTAGGAGAGTTTGGCGAAATTTGGCGTTAATGGGCTGTGGCAGTAGCCAAAGGACGAGACTCGCTTCGCTAACAGTACGACATCGTCTGCAGAGCCTCTCCTGAGCTCGTGAGCATATCGGTTGGGCCCTAGGTGACCCGAAAACCCTTGGACTGACATATGAGTCCCAACTTCAGTGATCCAGGAGTAGAGTCCTTCATTAGCAATAAAAAATCCTCGATCTCGGGTTCGTACCCCACAACTGCTTAATTTCGAATAAAAATCATCAGAAATGGCGGTCAAATATTTCCAGGATAAGAAGTCACCCCATTCTGCCAACGGCCATGTCAAAGGGGCTGGAGGAGCGGACAGTGGTACAGGGCACTCTCTTGCCCTTGAGGTGGGGAACTGTTCCTGATCAACGGCATGAGGATGCAGAAGCCAATGGCAACCCTGAATTAAGGACACATGTGGCATGTAATTGAAAAAAATTTCATGATGATCTCTCCATTGGCAAAAGATTCCACACTAGTCTCCCATTCGGATCCCTGGGAAGGGACTGCCAAGGGAGAGGTGACTATGAGAAAAAGATTGAATAAACAACGGTAGGATAACGTTCTAAGAGCCGCAGGGTAGAATGTCAGAAGCTTTAACGCGGTATGGAAGCTAGAAAATCTGAAACGGGAAGTGCTAAGGAGCACTGAAGTGAAATGGAAAGGCGGAAGTATTTCTTGTCAGATGAACATAGGAAAATATCAACAGCTGCAGAAAATGGTGAAACGGGAGTAGGATTTATTATGAATAAGAAGATATGGCAGAGAGTGACTTACTGTGAACAGTTGAGTGGTATGGTTGTTCTCATCAAAATCGACACCGATAATAATAGTTTAGGTATACATGCCGACGTCGCAAGCCAAAATTGAAGAGATAGAGAAAGTATATGAGTACTAAACTTGTAATTAAGGACGTATGGGCAGATGAAAGTGTAATAGTCATGGGGGAACTGATTGCGGTTGTAGGTAAGGAGTTGAAGAAAGGGTTACAGGATAATATGGGCTTGGTTCTAGCAGTGAGAGAGGAGAAAGGGTAATCAATATCACCAATAAATTTCAGCTAATAATGGCGAATACTCTGTTCAAGAATCACAAGAGGAGGTATCCTTGGAAAAGACTGAGAGTTATGGGAGGAGTCCAGGTATATTACATCATAGACAGCCATTCTTAAATCGGATATTGGATTGTAAGCTGTACCCAGCAGCAGATATAGACCCAGATCATAATTCTGTAATGATGAAGAGTAGGCTGAAGTTTGAAACGTTAGTCACGAAGAATCAATGCGCATAGATGTGGCATACGATAGTACTAAGGAACGAAGAGATGTGCTTGAAGTTCCTTGAGGCTATAGATACTGCAATAAGAAATAGTTCAGTAGACATCTCCGTTGAAGAGGAATGGGCATCTCTAAAAGAGGAGATCACAGATTTGGAAATAAAAATGTAACTACAAAGAAGATATCTGTGAATAAACCATGAGTAAAATAGAAAATACTTTAGCCGATCGATGAAAGTAGGAAGTACAAAAGTGTTCAGGGAAACTCAGGAATACAGGAATACGAGTCACTTAGATATGAAATAAATAGGAAGTAGAGGGAAGCTGAGACAAAATAGAAACAGAAAAAATGTGAAGTACTCGAGAAAGAAATAATTTTTGGTAGGACTGACCCACCATACAGAAAAGTCAAATCAACCTTCCGTGAAATTAAAAACAAGGGTAGTAATATAAAAACTGCGATGGGAATACTACTGTTAAATGCAGAGGATAGAACGGATAAGTGGAAACCGTACACTGAAGGGCTTTGCGAGGGGGAAGACATGTCTGATGACGTGACAGAAGAAGAAACACAAGTCGACGGGGAAGAGACGGCGATCGCCTATTAGAATCATAATTTAAAAGAGCTTTGTAATACTTATGACCGAATAAGGCAGAAGGGATAGATAACAATTTCTAAAATCATTGGGGGAAGTGGGAACAGAACGCTTATTCACGTTAAACGCAATAAGAAGAACAATTATTCACGATAGATACATTCATAGGATCTGTCGATCTGGGGAAAGCGTTCGACAATGTAAAAGGCTCCATGACGTTCTAAACTTCGAGAATAATAAGGGTAAGTTATAGGGAAAGGTAGGTAGTATACAATACATACTAGAAACAAGAGGGAACGATAAGAGTGGGAGACAAAGAACGAAGTTCTCAGATTAAAAAGAGGGTAAGATGAGGATGTAGTCTTTACCACTGCTGTTCAATCTATACATCAGAGAAGAGCCAATAAAAGAAAGGTCCATGAGAGTAATTAGAATTCAAGGTCAAAAGATATCATTATGTCCCCAGTGAAAGTGAAGAAGAATTACAGGATCTGCTGAATGGAATGAGCAGAACATGGATCGAGAGTAAATTGAAGAGAGATGAAAGTAATGAGGGCAACGGCCCTGCCGCAGTGGATGCACAGGTTCCCGTCGGATCACCGAAGTTAGGCACTGTCGGGCGTCGCCGGCACTTGGATGGGTGACCATCTGGGCCGCCATGCGCTGTTGCCAGTTTTCGGGATCACTCAGCCTCGTGATGTCTACTGAGGAGCTACTTGACCGAATAGTAGCAGCTCCGGTCAATGAAAACCATCATAACGACCAGGAGAACGGTGTGATGACCACATGCCTCAGTTGAGAATGATACAACGGTCAGACGATCCCGATCTGCCACTTGTAGCCTGAAGATGGAGTGCTGCTGAAAGTAATGAGAAGTGGCCGAAATGACACCAGGGAGAAAACATAAAAAATGGCTCCAAGCACTATGGGACTTAACATCTGAGGTCATCAGTCACCTAGACTTAGAACTACCTAAACCTAACTAACCTAAGAACATCACACACATCAATGCCTGAGACCTGCGACCATAGCAGCAGCGCGGTTCCGGACTGAAGCGCTTAGAACCGCTCGGCCATAGCGCCGGCGAGAAAACATCAGGATTTGTGATTACGAAGTACATAATATAAAGGAATTCCGCTACCTAGACAGCAAACTAACCCGTGACAGTCGGAGCAAGGACGACATTAAAAGCAGGCTATTGCAAATAGGGTATTCCTGGCCAAGAGAAGTCTACTAGTATCAAACATAAAACTTAACTGGAGGAAGAAACTTCTGAGAATGTACATTTGGAGCACAGCTTGTGTGCTAGTGAAACGTCGACTGTGGGAAAACTAGGAAAAGAGAGAATGGAAGCATTTCAGACATGTTGTTACAAAAGAATGTTGAAAATTAGGTGGAGTGATAAGGCAAGGAATGACGAGAATCTCCAGAGAATCAGTGACTAAAGGAACATGTGTAATGCGCTGACAAGAAGGAGGGACTGGATAGTAAGATATCTGTTAAGACACCACAGTATAACATCCATGGTGCTAGAGAGAGTTTTAGGGGATGAAACCTGTAGAGGAAGATAGAGATTGGAATACATCCAGCAAATAATTAAGGATGTAGGTTGCAAGTGATACTCTGGGATGAAGATGTTGGCACAGGAGAGTATATTGTGGCAGGCCACATCAAACCGGTCAGAAGACTCATGACTGCAAGCTGGTGGTGCTCCATAATAGTGTGCTGGAGGACGGTGGTTGAGAGCGTGTCCGGACATCCTGATTAGGTTTTCCATGATTTCCCTAAATCGCTTCGGGCAAATGCAGGGATGGTTCCTGCAGAAGTGCACGACTACTTTCCCTCTACAGCCTTCATTAGTCTGAGCTTACGCTCTGTCCGTAATCGCATCGTTGTCGACGGGGCATTAAGGGGAGATAGAATGGAAATTTTTTTTCACGTTTCCGGATTTTTATCTCATTATAAAATCTGCAGTTTTCCGAATCTCATATATATATATATATATATATATATATATATATATATATATATATATATATAAACTCACATGTGAAGTATTTTTTTTTAATATTATCTCCACCGGTTGGAAATGTTAACATTTTTATGTGCATTACTTCTCTAATAAAATCGGTATTTTTTATATAGAAGACTGTAGATTGCTGTGTTATAAAGGTTAAATTACGTGTTTGTATTGGTAGCACAGTCAAAAACAATATCATATCGTTTCATAGCGTAAACGAGCGTTGTATATCGAAGTGCTAACGTTTTTCCGAGAAAAAGTGACTAATAGATTGGCATATCTTTTCAAAATGTAAAGTATGACGCTTAGCAAAAAATGTTTTTGTTGGGATGAAGACACTGAAGTGGGGGACAGAGATACTGTTATTGATTTTAGTGATGGCAACATTAGTATGGTGAAAGTGCTACAGCATATGGGAATTAATCCTGGAGTAAACTGCATCAGAGAACTTGAACGGATGGACAAGGTTCGCATTGATAAAGCAGAGCGTGCAGCACAGTTGGCCAGTAAGGAGGGTGTCCAGAAAGAAGAAAAGAATAAAAAACTTGGGAAAAGATCAAGAGGATGATATACAGTATGGTGCAGGGTGCTTCTGAGTGACTAAAAATAAAAAAAATTTAAGCATATATTAAGTGAGTTACAGTCTTTTGAAACTTTAGAAGCTGTTGCTGAAAATTTACATTTCCTATCGCATTTTCCCTAAATCTCAGAAACCACTTGTAGTAGAGTATTAAAGTTTTCAGGGAGTAATAACATGCATATCCTGAGTCTACTGAACTAAAAGAAGAACATAATATTAAGTACAATTAAAATTACTTAGGATAACGTACAAAAAAGTACACAATTTTAACCGTGTAATTAAAAAATTGTATTTGCGAAAGCAGTGGCTGAAATGCAACTATTGTAGTTCAGTAGACTCAGAACATGCAGTTTAATGTCCTGTAAAAGTTTCATGACAATGGCTACAGTGGTTCCTGAAACACAGGGAAGCCAAGTCACTAAATTTAACGTTGTCGGGGTAGGGCGCAGCTCCCCTTAAACACTAATCTCCGCGTAATCCTCCTCCATAATATTACGGGCTGTGTTTGACTGGGTCCTCCGGTCAAACGTAACCGATCATTGACAGTAAATGGTTACATTCGGCTATTGAGAGACTATTTTCAATATTCCCAAACAACAATGGAATTTTTAGGGATGACAAAGCACCATGTCACCAGTCACAATTTCTCGTGACTGCTTTGAAGAACATTCTGGACAAATTGAGTGAATGATATGGCCTCCCAGATCGCCCGATACGAATTCCATCATACATTTAAATAATCTAGAGGTCAGTTAGTGGAGAAAATCCTGTACCGGCAACACTTTCGCAATTGTGGATAGCTATAGAGGCACCAATGACTCAGTATTCCCGCCGGGGACTTTCAGCGACTTGCTGAGCCCACAGTATGTTGAGTTGCTGCACTACGTTGGGTAAAAAGGGGTCCGAGATGGAATTGGAAGGTATCACATGACTTTCGACGTCTCAATATGTCAAGGTCATACCACTGAGTGAAATTTCGTAATTGTGGTCAATCTCTCTACATCATTGTTATTAGGTATGGATTTCGTGCAAGTGTATCATGCAGTGATGGACATAAATAGAGACAAGCTAATTTTACAGAAGAACACTGAAATTCACATCCTCATATAAAAACTATTTGACAGTTGAGGATAAAAGGGGCGCTACAATTCATTTGGTACTGGACAGCAGAGGAGTTAATAGAGTATCCGAAACGGAGGCAGATCAACCAGAAGATCTAGAGGAATTTCTGAAAATGTTCTTGGCATACAACTTTCCTCTTTCTCGGACGTGTGGGCCAGTCGTTGACAAACTGAGTTGGAACCATCATGTCGACAATTTACTGCGTTCTTAGTTTTTATATAAAATCTTTTCCCCTGAATTGGCTGGCTGTTACAGCTTCCATTACGAATTATTTCGAAAAGAAAATAGTCTTGGTTCAAAAATAATGTTTATTTAGTAATGCGTTTCTCCCTTTTGGACATTATCAGATTCTCTACAAAGAAATGGAGAAAATAATATATCAGTACAAAAAAATGGGCATGGTCCTATCATTCAACTCTATGATGAGTACATAAGAAATTTTAAAAAATCGTAAGGGACACTTGCGTAGTATTCTGCATTTAAGCATTAGTTTGGAAATTTGTGGTAAGTTCTATGGGACCAAACTGCTGATGTCATCGGTCCATAGCCTTACACACTGCTTAATCTAACTTAAACTAACTTACGCTAAGTACAAAACACACACTCATGCGCATGGGAGGACTCGAACCTCTGACGGGGGGAGACGCGCGAACCGTGGCAAGACACCCTCAGCTAAGCATTAGTGAAGAAGGGTGCAGAATGAGTCGTGGACCAATAAGGCAAATATAACGTTAAGAATTCTTGAAAGTAATAGGTAAAAGGGACAAAAAGCGCGCAGGAGTCAGGGCAGAAACTATAAACTATCTTCTTAACACACCGGTATTCAGAGGACAGAAATAAGATCATGCTTACAAATCTGTAGAAATGTAGTATCATCTGTATAAACTATAAACTTTCTTCTTAACACACCGGTATTCACAGGACAGAAATAGGATCATGCTTACAAATCTGTAGAAATGTATCATCTGTATCGAGAGCAGTAGTTTCCTCGAAACAAACATGTGAACATATACGTTGAACTGCACGAAAACTGTACACTGTCTGAAGTTTAGTAAGGGAAACTTCTCCTAGATGGTGTGGACAGACATAACAAAGAAATTACATTATTTAAGAAATGATCAACAACTGTAATACAAAATACAATTAAAAACTACAAACGTTTAAATAGGATTACAAATAAAGGCAGAAAAGATGAGATAGTGTAGTCATCTTGACACAACATTTCAACAGAGCAACTATCCGCCAGCTTCAGGTGAGTGTGCTGGTGCACATTCTCACCGGAACTGTATTTCCAACGCAATCGGGAGCCCATTTATACACTGAAGCTGGCCCACAGCAGGTGTGCGGGCAGCAGTGCTGGTGCCCTCAAGCGCAAGTGAAGTAGTAGCGCACCGCTGGAAAAAACTGGCAACGCAGTACATCACTAACAGAACACTTATTAAAAGTATCCACTGGTTGAAATGAAGACTGTTATTGTTTAATATCAGTTAAAATCGCATTCCACGTCTCACTTAATGTGAAACTTGTATCTCTCTTAACAATATTATTAGATATTCGAATTACAGTAGATTCGTTAGAACACGGTCGCAATAGTGGGAAGCAACGGCGATCATTTGTGTCACATTACGCAACATTTTGTGTCCCTCATTATGTCCCTTCCACTGAGGATTTCTCTGGCTAGAGCAAACGAGTGTGACGATAGTATTCCATACATCGATTCTGAATAGTACTGATAATCTGGCCAATATGAGCCATCCAACAATATTTTGGGCTTTTGTATAATGGTTTCCTCAGTCCAAAGTCATCCTTTACTGATCCAAGTAGAGCTCTAATTTTAGCCAGTGCCAAAAATGCACTTACGTCAGAGTGTCTACATTATCTGAGTTCACTCCCGAAAAAGAGTCATGTCGTCAGCGAGGTCTACCAGAGTGTCTACATTATCTGAGTTCACTCCCGAAAAAGAGTCATGTCGTCAGCGAGGTCTACATGATCATACTGATGCGCAGTTTACATAAATAGAAACAGTGGTGCCATAGAATTAATAGCTCAAAGCGTATGCACAAACTGTACCGCCAGAATCAGTTTCTTTTTTCATTTATGCATCTTTTTACCTTCATTTGTAATTCTTTTTGTACGTTTGTAGTTTCTGTTGTTGTGGTATATCATAACTGTCCATCATTTCTTAAAATCCGTAATTTCTGTGTGATGCCAATCCACACCACCTAGTTAAAGTTCCCCATACTAAATGGGCACGAAACTGCTCTTAACTGCCTCATCCTCCTTGGCGCACTTCCTTATGGTACATTTCATGAACTGCTTCGGGAGTTATTAAATATGGTGCGGAATATCACGTCTTGAAAATGTTGCTTCCGAAGATGTACCACGAGAAATATTAATTAAATCGTCAATATAGCGACTAAACAATTTGTTTCGCACAGCTTAAATCTACTCGAAATAAAAAAAAAAAGATCTACACTGCGCAGTAGTTTGCTTGCTTAAGCAGCAGTGTTATGTTTTTCAAGAGAAATTTCATTAAATAACGCAAACATGTTATTAATTTGACGTCATGAGAGGAAGCGGTATGTATGAAATAATAGCTGGCATTTCAAATTTCAATGTGAATTTATACCGTCACGTTTATAGAGTTCCCGTCCATTACAGGTCTGCTAAGCGTAATTTCTTTTTTAAAGCGCTATAGAATTCCTAGTTGAGTGGTTCTCTCCGCTACATCAGGACGATGCAGAATGGATCACGTGTTTGACCCTGCGCAGGACTGTTTATTTGCTTTAAACCCCAACAAGCAATATTTACGAGTACAATGTGCTTCTTCGTACTCTCCGTCAATCACAATCTTGAGGTGTCAGGTAACAAATTATTTGCTGTATGGTTTTTTAACAACATTCTCCTGTATGTCTGTTGAGGTAATAGTGATACATCCAAGCTAACTGCTGTCTTTGATGATTTCCCCGAAAAGGCAGCCATCTGGATGTAATGTCTCTTGCAGCGGTCTCTCCGCGATATTTTCAGAAATTTTATAAATTGTATAACTCAGTATATATCTCGAAATATCTCTTCTTATCTTACCGATTATCAATGCAAAGTAGTTTCAAGCCCAATTATTCCTCGGAGCGTCCATTTACTCCATGGAATAGCTTCTCTGCTATCTATGTTTTCTCTTGGGAAAAGAATAGGGGACTTCTTGCCGATTAGTCGTGAAAGAAGGATGTATATGTATGTATTGTTGAGCTAGTCGCCATCTTGATGAGATTCTGTATGAGAAGGAATTTAATACATGAACTAAACTAAAGTAAGTGTGTTCGCGTATTATTTAACTGATTATTATTGACAGTGTCTGCTTACTACGCTGTGTTGCACGGGATCTGTGGGGAACGTCTGATTTACACTGGACGAACCTGCCGTTTTGTATGCTCAAGATATCCAGTTACTTCAAATAAATAGGTTAACACGGTCTTACCGCAGATCTCCGGTTTTCCCCATGTGATCACCGAAAGTTAATAATTATTACAAATGTTTTCAGGAGATCGACTGACAATTTTCGTCGCACCGAGACTTCGAAATGGCTTCACTGCCTTATGGAATTTAAGTTAAGCTCAATTTAATCAGGATAGAACAGTATTGAACTGTGTGAATGTGATAAGCCTGCCTTGTGAATGAAAATTCCCTTAACATACGCATGTTTTTACTATCCTGATCAGTGAAGCTAAATCAGGCCGGTGTGAGAGAGGTTTTAAAATTTTAGATCCCACACAAAATATATTAAATGCCTCTAAAGTGACATGGACCCGAGTTAAAGAAACATAGAAAGTAGAAGTACTTATCGGGCGAGAGGGAGAGAGGGATATGTTGCTGCAGGCCATTTATCGCGGATTTAGCCACTTTTTCCGTGGTTCTCTCGGGGAATATCAGTTGTGTGGTACAACCCGCGGTCGATTCGCCTACTACTGCGTGTTCTATTGTGTGAGTTAGATCAGTACCTACCTGCGATCGTTAACAGCAAACGTCTCCAAACCACAGTCATCAGATGACTTCCAATTCATGTGTAATGAGTGGAAAACTTGTCCTGGTACCTTCCTCTAAACAAACGAAGATGTATGTGAAGTAGTTCATTTCTCTGCTCACCTTGGACATAAATCGTTTCATATAGAAACAAAGTGATTGTTACTATACTTTTCATGTTCGTCATTCTCTAAATGCATTGGTTAATGATCGTAGTGTTTATTTCCTCATAAGATGTCACAGTTTCTTCGTATACATTTTCGGGTGTCTATTATCAGGCTTGAACTTCGTAAGCAGCACCTCTCGAAACCTATCTAGTGTTTGTGTTAGAAAGAAATGTTTTCTTTGGTGTGAAAGGTAGTAGTTTTATCGCTTTACAGTTTCTCATCATAATTTATCGTAGAGAAACTTTCAGGTAGAATGTATGTCATGCGCTGTAAATATTCCACCTGTTTAAAAAATCTACTTTGCCTATTTGAGTCAGCGATGTTGTTGACCATACACCTCTAAATTCTCCTGTGAAATTTATATTTCTCTCTTTTACATAAGCTATTTTCGAAGACAGAAGAATTCAAGGCATACACGTATTCTCACATCACTAAAGTATAGTTACTTGTTGTAAAAATCCTGTAACAGTATGGCATAGGTAACATTTCCTGAAAGTATTTTCTTATCAGACAGGAAAAAATCTTTCCTTATTTGCTACGTCATGCGTCACAGTAGCTCAAATGGGAATCCCTGGAGGGAAGACGATGTTTTTTTTCGAGGAACACTATTGAGAACTGATATTTGATGCTGACTGCAGAAGGATTGTACCACTCGAAACATACATTTCACGTAAGGACCGTGCTATTAAAAACACAATCACAATGCCTATGTTATTGTCACCCTTCATAAAAAGTAGTCTTGGTTCTACAGGCATACAAGAGTCGCTGAAAATGTTATGCTTTCTGGTAGAAATGTTGCCTGTGACTTGGAATCAAGTCCATCCATTCAACCACACTTGCAATGGGTCTTGTGTGGATGTCTTTTAATGATTACAGCTACTGATTAATCATGTTCGTGACACGCTTGTATGTCAGAACGAGTCATCTTTTTTTAGACCTATATGCTATAGCAAAACAGCTGCGTGGTTTTTTAGACAGTCCCTCAGCACTGGCCAGCATCTCGTGGTCGTGCGGTAGCGTTCTCGCTTCCCACTCCCGGGTTCCCGGGTTCGATTCCCGGCGGGGTCAGGAATTTTCTCTGCCTCGTGATGGCTGGGTGTTGTGTGCTGTCCTTAGGTTAGTTAGGTTTAAGTAGTTCTAAGTTCTAGGGGACTGATGACCATCGATGTTAAGTCCCATAGTGCTCAAGTGCTCAGAGCCGTTTGAACCATTTTTTGAACCTCAGCACTAACATCTGTTCCCTGCACCCCCCCCCCCCCCCCCGCCTCCCTGCAGCTTTGTGCATGTGATCGTTCCAGTTTTTAAGTCGGAACTGTGCAGAAGTCGGAAAGCGCCATGTCTACCACCTTTTGCAACCCACGTAAAAACAGAGTGAGCTGAGAGAATGCGACAAGACTATGTTTAGATCATATGGAGGGAATGGGAACATGTTGTCATAGCTTAGCCATCTGTGTACAATGTGTAACGCCTGCACCAGATGAAGCTTTTCCTGCAACAAGAACTAGTAATAGGAAAGACAGTACAAACAGTTACAGTGGGAAAATTAGGATACACCACATCATACTGAACCGGAACAAGGATGAGGAATTTGCTACTGCATTGTAACGCATCTCCAAACTATATACAGGTACTGCAGTCTGAAGGAGATCTGTATAACTCAGGGTGCAATTATGTCTGTCACCCGAACACTGTCTCTATCATTGTTATTTTTTACTATCCAATATAGATAAACTACAAACTATAAAAACTCTGCTAACATCATCTGAGAGAAAACTCAACAAGATATTAACACATTCCTCTCTTCTGATCTATATTTCGAAAAAAAAAAAATGCTGTCTTCATGTTAACATCGAGCATATGTGGCGATCCTATTAAATATACAGATATTGCTTCATGGGAGCAGGTGGCCAGTGATCGAAGTTGCTTCAGCAGATATTTGTAAAATTTCTTCACCTTTACAGTAGGAGGACCATACCCCACAGACTATCAGTTGCAAGACAGGGCCCTGTGTTGTTATTTGATACATTGTTTTTTTCCGCTGTGTCACATCCTAGCAGTGTTTGACTACAGCTACATACATCACCATCATTTTGTTTTTCCACCACGACTTTGAGGTCCGTGTCAGGTGCTAACCCAATATTAAAACCATTTGATTCATTGGCTCTCACAGAAAGCTGGACATTGAATGTTGTAAATTATGTTGCTGCTGCTTCCACAATACACAGGATAACTGAAATAAAAAGCAGGGACAGTGTTTCTTATTGACAAAAAATGCAGAATACATAATGATATATGGAAACTAGGAGAGTTTTGTGGTGTTGTGGGGCAATTTCCAACAGCTGCCCAAGGGTGACTGATGACATTTAAAGTTGTTTTTCGCAGTGATGCGGTAGCAGATATCTAGGTGCCCGTTTCCATTGATTCCACATTGATAACCTCTACATTTAAAGTTATCTTTCACAGTGACGTGGTAGCAGATGTCTAGATGTCCCATTTCGATTGATCCCCCACATAGCAGTCGTGATCACTGTTTTGGTGCAGGCCATGGTTGGAGGGTGTTGCCCCTACATTAAGACTCTCTCTCCAACTCATACAAGTGATGTCAGTCGATCATCATGTGCTATGAACAGCGCACCAGTGGATGGATGGGATGGAAGAGACTGTTGATTTACTCTAACAAGCATTAAAGTTGATAGTGCGATCAATTTTACCAGTTTTTTCAGGAACTTCAACGCCAACCAATGACATGGGAGCATGTTTCCCTATCTCTGTATCATCGATGAAAAACCCCTCCACTACTTTGCGAGCACTGTATACTAGATTGCGAATGTAGATATATGACTGTGCAGTACGCCCATTCATTGTTAATTCTCAAACATATATATATATACCAAAGTGTACCAGATAGTGATCTACATATTCCTAGCACTTCGATCATAGTGCGCAATTTCCGATTACGATTGCCCATCTCTCCCTACATGGATGAGACACACAGCATTCTCACAATCTTAGGCTAAGTTAGAGATTGAAAGATCTTCCCCCATTGCCTTTGACCAACACTTCCTGCGACATCGTTATCAATTTAATTTGCAGCTGACCAGAAATAGGAGGTACATTACGTGTCTCATGGAGGAACAGAGTGAGCCGAGTCCATAATTACTGTTCCCTCCAGTCTTACTCGTGGCACCCATCCAAGTGCACAAAATTCTCCAGATACGGGCATGTTGAGGAGGTTAGCACCCCTTATCGGTGTGTAGTAGATATGAAAGTGCTGTGATGATATAACTGATGGTTAAAAAGAAGAAACGTATCCCTTTTATGCATGATGGAGCTCCAGACGGACGTAGTTTCAAGCAATTTTCGTAAATCAACTGCGCTATCAACTCTAAAGTATTGTTCTAATGTGTGGGGTCAGTACCAAGAAGCTATTGGTAAGAGAGAAGGCTACACGGTTTTGTACTGAAAACATGTTATAGCGCTAGACCGTTGGGGCTTCCGACCTATTAGTCGTGGATGTATGTCAAAGTGAAATCGTTTAGAACTGATGTATACTTTCAAGCTGCAGCTCCTTCTTTTGCAGCGCACCACAGCATGGTGCAAGGGTAGTCACGAAGCTCCAGCAACCAGAAGTTGCAGAATAGCACAGCCAGTGGTGGGTACAAAGAGTGCACTGACATGTCTGATCTATGCCATGGCACTGAGAGTTGGCGAAGTGACTGTGTGCTGGATGAGTGGGACAGAAGTGGATGTGTGTGTTGCATGAGAGAAGATTCAATATGGGTATGAGTTTGGACTGGACATATTGATAACATCTGATTCCTACTAATCATCCCCGGAAGCCCTCCACAGCTGGAGCTGATGCACTCCGTTATACACATGCGTCGAAGACTGTGGCTGCAGTTCTCTGAGTGTTGGCGCCAGCGGCAGGCTTCGTGTGGATATTGGGACATGAGTGCATGGGATGTGCAAGTGTTTCTTGGATCTCTGACATCTAGTCATAACAGCTGCTCCTACCGACTGGATCATGGTTTAAGTGTGTCATGTTTAGTGCTTCTCAATATATCGCAGCAGCATCTGTCTTGCACCAGTATTTGTTGTTGTTATTAAAAATATCCCATCATGTGGTACACCCTCCCCTCCCTCCTTCTTCACCCTGATGTAGCGGAGGAAATCTATAGCGCTTTAAAAAAGAAAATACACTTAGCAGACCTGCAATGGTTGGGAACTCTATAAACGTGATGGTATAAATTCACATCGAAATTTGAAATTCCAACTATCACTTCATATATCAATGCTACCGAATGTGATGTCAAATAATAATGGGTTTGGATTACTTAATGAAATTTCTCATCAAATACAGAACACTGTTGCTTATGCATGCAAACTACTGTGCAGTGTTGATCTTTTTTATTTTGGGTAGTTTTAAGTGCACAAAGCAAATTGTTTAAATGCTATATTAACAATTTAATTAATATTTCCAGTGGACTTCTTCTGAGGCAAGATTTGTGACATCTTCAAGATGTGATATTCTGCACAACATTTAATAACTCCTGAAGTAGTTCACGAAATGCGCCACAAAGAAGTTCGCCAGGAAGGCTAGGGCAGTTTAGAGCTCATGGTAGAATGAAATATCCCATGCCAGTTCTTATGTCACTTGCAAAGAAAAGTATCTCTCTCTCTCTCTCTCTCTCTCTCCCCCCCCCCCTCTCTCTCCCCCCTCTCTCTCTCTCCTTTGAAAGGGCACGGCCGACTTCCTTCCCCATCCTTCCCTAATCCGATGAGACCGATGACCTCGCTGTCTGGTCTCCTTCCCCAAACAACCCAACCCAACCCCAACCCTACATCACAATCATGCGACTAGAAATTAATTGTTTATTAACTTCAGCAGCATTTTAGGATCGATTACGAATCAGGTATTTGCTTTTCAAGGCAGGTGTCTCTCACGTGCGCTAGTATCCGACAGGTTGGTTCATGCATAGACACTGCTTGAGACGGCAGCTGACGGCTGAGCAGTATGGCGAGCCCGCTGGCGTTTCCAAAATTCATCCAGTGTGTCCCGACTACTGACAGCCTGCTTGAGTGGCAAGATGCGAGAAAGTTTTTCACACATATCTGTGATAGTGTAAATATGTGTTTCCTTTTGTAATTGGAATTAAAAAGTATCATAATTGTTTAAATATTCCATACTTCACCTTGTATCCCATAAATTGTTTAAATAAACAATATTCCACAATTTTCTAAATTGTTTAATCAATATTTCGTCACTGCAATCGATTTCCCGCCAAATTCTTTACATAAATAAATGAACTACGTTCCATGTATGGCCTCGTATCCCTTAAACTGTTTTAGTAAACAATATTCCACATTTGTCTAAATTGTTTAAACAACGTTCCATACATTGTAATTGATTTCCCTCCAAATGACAAGTCAAGTCTTTTCCCCGCAAGCTTCTGGGTAGGGGAGGGTAGGGGATGGGCTGGGGGGATTTCCCAGTTGGGGGTTTATTTATTTGATCGATTTAATTAACTACTCAATCAAATTAAAGGTGTGCTTGTATCAGTGGAGGGTAGTCTGAGAGTGATGAGGGGGGAGGGGGAGGAGGGTGGGTAGTGGATCATAAGATAAGGACCTGTGCATCAAAAGTAAGAATTACCCCTTCTGCCATTTTAACCCATACCAACAAATTGCGGTCATGCTCTCCTTGCCCCACTACTATCACGTTCACAGTTTGATACTGTTGTGCAGAGAGAACGTCAGTGATAATCCAACAACGTCTGAGTACATTTGAGACTGAGGGTTTGATCTGGCCCTCCAGATTGGGGATTTGTCGGGCGGCAAACAACCCCACCTCGTAAAACCAGTCGTGTTACGATAGCTAGAGAGAAGTCTCAGATCCAGAACAGACACCCAGTACAACGAACTAAGCATAGAAAAGGACTACGATTTCGAACATGGAATGTACAGTTTCTGTACAAACCTGGGGCGGCAAAAACTAGTTGTGCCATTTACAAGTGTCAGCGTGCGAAATATTCAGTAAAACATCGTCGCTATGGGCTTTCAGAGCCGAAATCCCACTCGTGTACCGTTGATGACAGCACGACACAAAACATTACACCTCGCCTGGGCCCGTCAACACCGACATTGGACTGCTGATGACTGCAGACATGTTGCCTGGTCGGACGTGTCTCGTTTCAGATTGTATCGAGGGGATGGACGAGTATTGGTATGGAGACAACCTCATGAACCTATGGACCCTGCATGTCAGTAGGGGATTGTTGAAGCTGGTGGTGGCTCTGTAATGGTGTTCACCATGTGCAGCTGAATTGATATGGGACCCCCTGATACGTCTTGAGACGATTCCGACAGGAGACATGTACGTAAGGATCCTGCCTGATCACCCGTTCCGTTCTGTTCACCGTGCATTCCGACGGACTTGGGCAATTATAGCAGGATAATACGACACCCCACAAGTCCAGAAATGCTGCAGAATGGTTCGGCGAACGCTCGTCTGAGTTTAAACATTTTCGCCGGCCCAAAAACTCTCCAGACATGAACATTGTTGAGCATATGTATGATGCCTTGCAACCTGCTGTTCAGAAGAGATCTGCGACTCCTAGTACTCTTACAGATTTATGGACAGCGCTACAGGTTTGATGGCGTCAGTTCCTTCCAGCACAACGCCAGACATTAATCGGGTCCACGCCACTTCGCATTGCGGAATTTCTGTTCATGGGGGCCCTACACGAATTAAGGCAGGTGTACCAGTTTCTTTGGCTCCTCAGATTATGAATACTTCTCTATCTTCGATACTGTGATCAGATCTCTTCTACTGAACAAATGCACATAGATGTAGAAGTATGCATTTTCGAACGCATGCTTACTACACGATTTGTGCTTGTCTTGGTTCGTACTACCTCCTCCCAAAATACAGAAAGCGAAGAGCATGAGGTAGAAGATATTTGTTTCCCAGTGGCAAATATGATGAAGTAGTCATAGCTCTTTACGTAAGTGTTGTTCTAACACGTGTTTATCAGACTTTCCTGCGCCGAATATCTTTGCATGTTGACTATTATTCCTCTGATACCCTGTATGCCACAACCTAATGACAGTGATTTTCAACTTTACGAATTGTATTAAGAACTCAACTAGAAGTACACATATCAAACAAAAGTTTTGCATTACCTCGGTTCCGGGAGTTCCGGAACCTGTACAGAAAACTGGAGTAGAGATCAATATAAAGATCTTTTCCACCCTTTTAATTGCACATGAAAACTACGCACTGCATGTTCTGCCACCATACAGCGAGACCTTCAGAGGCGGTGGTCCAGACTGCTGTACACACCGGTACCTCTAATACGCAGTAGCACGTCCTCTTGCATTTATGCATACCTGTATTCGTCGTGGCATACTATCCACAAGTTCATCAAGATAGAGTTGGCCCCAATTGTCCCACTCCTCAACAGCAGTTCGTCGTAGATCCCTCAGAGTGGGTCACGCCGTCCATAAACAGCCGTTTTCAATCTATCCCAGGCATGTTCGATAATGTTCAAGTATGGAGAACATGCTGGCCACTGTAGTCGGGCGATGTCGTCATCCTGAAGGAAGTCATTCACAAGATGTGAAAGATGGAGCGCGAATTGTCGTCCATGAAGAAGAATGCCTCGACAATATGCTGCCGATGTGGTCGCACTATCAGTCTGAGGATGGCATTCACGCATCGTACAGCCGTTACGGCACCTTCCATGACCACCAGCGGCGTACGTCGGCCCCACATAATGCCACCCGAAAAAAAGCAAGGAACCTCCATCTTGCTGCACTCGCTGGACAATAAGGCGTTCAGCCTGACCAGATTGCCTCCAGATACGTCTGCGAAGATTGTCTGGTTGAAGGCAAATGCGACACTCATCGGTAAGGAGAACGTGATTCCAATCCCGAGCGGTCTATTCGGCATATTGGTGGACCCGACTGCACCGCGCTGCATGGTGTGGTTGCAAAAATGCACCTCGCCATGGACGTCGGGTGTGAAGACGCGCATCATGCAGCCTATTGATGACAGTCTGAGTCGTAACACGACGTTCTGTGGCTGCACGAAAAGCATTATTCAACATGGTGGTGTTGCTGTCAGAGTTCCTCCGAGCCATAGCCCGTAGATAGCAGTTATCCATCGCAGTACTAGCCCTTGGGCGGCCTGAGCGAGGCATGTCATCGACAGTTCCTGTCTATCTGTATCTCCTCCATGTCCGAGCAACGTTGCTTTGGTTCACTCCGAGATGCCTGGACACTTCTCTTGCTGAGAGCCCTTCCTGGCACAAAGTAACTTAGCGGACGCGATTGAACCGCGGTATTGACCGGGTACGCATGGTTGAACTACAGACACCATGAGTCGTGTTCCACCTTCCTGGTGGAATGACTGGAACTGATCGGCTGTCGGAACCCCTCCGTCTAATACGCGGTAATCATGCAGGATTGTTTACATCTCTGCGCTTGTTTAGTGACATATCTGAACAGTCAAAGGGACTGTGTTTGTGATATAATATCCACAGTCAACGTTTATCTTCAGGAGTTCTGGGAACCGGTGGGCCACAAAACTTTTTTTGACGAGTGTACGTCGCACTGCATCAACACAGGAGAAGCAAATGAAATTTGGCCACTTAATTTGGCCAAGGTTCATTTTCCGTCAAAGCACCAGTGATTAGCTGTGCGACACCAAACTGCCGACAGCTAGTGTTTTGAGAGCTCTCAGCGAGTCAACTGTCTTCGGTTGTCCACTGGTGGTACAGTGAACGAAGTCGCCACCAGCTAGTTTCTTACGTTCAGGTGGCCATGGTTTGTCACCCGCGTGACCCTCTACGTCCGCTCGAAGGGGCAAGTGTGAACAGCGTCGCCCACTTCATCGGTTCTTTCGTGAGGCCGTCTCCACTGTTCAGCTAGAACTGGGAAAACGATATCCGCTCGAGATTTTCCGATACGCTGCAGAGTTCGTTACAGTATCGAACTTGTTCGAATAATCACGTGACATTCGACTCGCGCGTCGTGAGTGCAAGGGATACACAAGAAATTACGAACTAGCCACATCAATAAGCTCTGCATGAATTTCACAATTTCGTGAAACAGTGGAGGAAATATCATTAAATCCTACCGGTGCACAAACTACCATTGTCTCTGAATAAATTTACAATACGAATTGTCATACAGTGTGTGCGGGTATATAAACATTTACGTTAGTTTTTAAGTAAAGCAACAAAAATATTTCTTTGCTGATACCTGTATAATATTTTATTTGATTATCAAAACCGGTATTGATTTCCAAGTAGGTTGCAAATGAGAAATTCAGTCCCTGTTTACATGTTTGAATAACAGACAAGAGCTATGCCATATTTTAATCAGATCGAAAGCATGACAGCAACATTCAAATGAAACAGTCAAGACAACTAATCGAGAATTAAATGCCAAACAGATGAAATGTATCGTGATAAACTAGGTGCAATTTTTACAGCTGAATGATCAGACTTGGAGATAGTACCATCAGATCTCAGCAGATCGCGGGACGAGCGAAAGCTCAAGAATTATTTACTTATTAGCTGCCACTGTTGCGAGTGAACAGCACCCTACGTGTTTCACAGCTATTTACTAGTGTCAAGATACATAGCTCATTAAAAACTCAAAGACAGGTTGTTGTGATAGTATCAACACAAGTCACTAGATCGTAGACCGATCAAAAGATCGAACAGAACACGAATTTCCCGAATTGTGACGCCAACTGTTCGAACAGTTGGCGTCATGTTCAGACACAACCCTAGCTGGAGCACGAAGACTCGAAGGTACTTCAGGAGGAACGTAGTCAGAACCCAAGACCGCGTATACAGCACTCTAAAAACCGACAGGTGGAGCTTGTTGAGCGCTAAAGCAGGACCGCCAGATTAGAGCGTCAGTGACCGATAGAGGTAAAAATTCTATCATTAGGAGTCGATACAAGGCATAGATATACTGATATACCAGAACATCATGACCACTGACCTACTACAGATACTGACCCGCCCAGGCGATAGTAGCTTCACCTGGCGAGGAATGACAGCTAGTCAGACACATCCACGCTGTACGTAGTATCAGTGAACGTACTGTCCGTATGTAAAATGGGGAAAGCGCGCGATCTACCTGAGTTTGACCGATGGCAGACTTCGATGGCTAGGAGGCTCAGTACGACTGTTTCGGAAACTGCACGACTTTTTGGGTGTTCGGGGAGTGCTGTGGTGTCTTCAACAAGTGGCGAAACCAAGATGAAACCACGTCCAGGGGAGCATCTCCTTGATGCATATACTGCAGGATGGAGACAAACTGGCAGTGGCTCCATTATGTTCTGAGGAACGTTCAAGTGGGCTTCCATGGTTCCAGTGGAGCTCGTGCAAGGCGAAGGAGTATCCGACACTGGTTGAAAACCACATATACCTCTTCACGACGATCACGTTTCCTGATGGCAATGGCATTTTTCAACAAGATAATGTGCCGTGTCTCAAGGCCATAAGTGTGATAGAGTGGCTCGAGGAACACAGTGGTAAGTTCCAATTGATGTGCTGGCCCCCAACTCGCCATATCTAAACCCATGGAACACAACTGGGATTTGACTGGACATGGAATCAGAGCTCATCGTCCCCTCCCTGGAATTTACGGGATTAAGACGATTTGTGTGTGCAGATGTGATGCAACTCCCTCCAACGACCTACCGAGGCCTCACTGCTTCCATGCCACGACGCATCCCCGCTGTCTTCCATGACAGAGTGGACATACTGGCTATTAGGTAGGTGGTCATAACATCCTGGTTAATCAGTGTATGTGCATAGCTTCTGTAAGCTCAGAAAACTCAGGAGTTATCAGAGGAAGTGACTAACGACAGGAGGAAGAAAACATTTCGGATTGTATCCAAAAAGGCATGAAGTGCCTGAATTCCTTTAGACAAAACTGTGAAGTCTGTTTCTGCATATGATCTCAGCAAACTAATACGAAGGATCTGAGAATGGATATTTTTCATTATGGCATATTTCCATTTTGCATAAGGACCACGGGAAGAATAACAGCTTTATGTACCTGTGCGTGCTGTAGCCAGTTAATTTTGTCTTCGCCATCATTACGGGAGTGATAAGTGGGGCTTGTGGTACAGTAATAGATTCCTCACTTAAAGCTTGTTCTCACGAGATGTTTTCACCACATAGAAGGAACTATCTAGTTCCTTCTATCTTTTAGCGCCTAACATGCCAGTGTTTTCAGCTACGATCTGACGCTCTCTGATGGAAATAATCTTGATCATATTGGCACACAGCTGAAGTAGTAGGGAGATGCAGGCCTCGGCGCTATTTTGATATCAAATTGATATGCAAATTAATTAAACTGGTCAATTAAGCGCCCCATCATCGCCCACCCCTACCCACCCTCATCCCTGACCACGCCCACCCCCACCCCCGGATGATGTCACGTGCTTTTCTCAGCCTGCACATGTGCTCGAGCACCCTCTTCCACAACCTATGTTTGCCAGCAAGTGGATCGAAAATTGGATGCAGCTGCTAGCTTTAGAAAAGTTCTCTTCGTCCAGTCTGATGGGATATCGTCTCACTTACATGACTAGATTTGTGATTTCCTGTCAGAGAGGTCACAGTTCGTAGTAATTGATGGAAAGTCATCGAGTAAAACAGAAGTGATTTCTGGCGTTCCCCAAGGTAGTGTTACAGGCCCGTTGCTGTTCCTTATCTATATAAACAATTTTGGAGACAATCTGAGCAGCCGTCTTCGTTTGTTTGCAGATGACGCTGTCGTTTATCGACTAATAAAGTCATCAGAAGATCAAAACAAACTGCAAAACGATTTAGAAAAAATATCTGAATGGTGCAAAAAGTGGCAGTTCACCATAAATAACGAAAAGTGTGAGGTCATCCACATGAGTGCTAAAAGGAACTCGTTAAACTTCGGCTACACGATAAATCAGTCTAATCTAAAAGCCGTAAATTCAACTAAATACTTAGGTATTACAATTACGAACACCTTATACTGGAAGGAAAACATAGAAAATGTTGTGGGGAAGTCTAACCAAAGACTGCGTTTTATTGGCAGGACGCTTAGAAAATTTAACACACTTACCAAGGAGTCCGCCTACACTACGCGTGTCCGTCATCTTTTAGAATACTGCTGCGCAGTGTGGGATCCTTGGATCCTTACCAGATAGGACTGACGGAGTACACCGAAAAAGTTCAAAAAAAGGCAGCACGTTTTGTATTATCGCGAAATATGGGAGAGAGTGTCACAGAAATGAACAGGATTTGGGCTGGACATCATGCGAAAATATTTTGTTGACACCGACCTACATAGGGAGGAACGATCACCAAGATAAAACAAGGGAAATCAGAGCTCGTACAGAAAGATAAAGGTGTTCATTCATTCCGCGCGTTATACGAGATTGGAATAATGGAGAATTGTAAAGGTGGTTCGATGAACCCTCTGCCAGGCATTTGTGATTTTCAGAGTATCCGTGTAGATGTAGATGTAGTCTGAGACAGATGGAAAGTCTGCCACGCCCAATGCCAGCTGCATCCCTGGAGATATGTGTTGCTATTTTCCTTAGGACAGAGCTGGGGAGATAGACGCTGACCATCGAAGCCGATAATGACCAACAAAGCGCAAAGCGCACATTGAGAGCGGAATTGTATACAGATTCCAGGTGCTGGCTTCCCCCCCGCCACCACTCGATGGGGGCAGACATGTGGTCATCATTAGACCACCGGACATGTACACGAGGTGACAGTGATAATGTGCGAGCCACGCAGCGCACCACGGATCATCTTAATGACTTTGTGAACGCAATATATGAAGCGATTAAGCGATCGGAAGAGGAACAAGAGTACGTATGTCTTACGAAATGCAAATTATGTCCTTCTCAGAGCATAATTCTCAAGTTTCCTGTCCTCTGAATTGTTTTTCCGATCACTACTAATTATTCCCATTTAATAAAGAATTTCCATCAATAATTTCGGTTAATATTATGGCATATGAACTGACAATTGATTTATACAGCTTAAATTCGAAATTCCCGCCAATAGGGTAGGTTGATGGGAGGGGGAGCTGAGGAGGGGGAAGGGGGAGGAGGTGGCTGATGTACACGTGCAGGCTGAGAAAAACATGTGACATCATCTGGGGGTGGGGGTGGGTGTGGTCAGGGGTGGGAGTAGGCTGGGGTGGGTGGGGGCGTGGGTGATTGATTGATCAATTTAATTAATTTGCATATCAATTTGATATCAAAATTGCACCGAGGCCACCGTCTCCCTACTACTAGTTCCTTATCAATAACGTTATATATTATTATTTATTAATCGAATATTAAGTATTACTGAACACCACCACAAGTGTATAAATACCCCTCGCTTTATTATAGATCACTCCTGTCCCCTTCCTTGTTCATATACCGTTCAATAATCCCGTTATGTGATTCCACACAACAGCATTTGATGATCGACCCACGAGTGTTTTGTAGGGAATATGATCTTTAACTGAATTTCCATAGTATCCCACCAATGAACTGATGTCTGCCGCTTGCTTCAACAACAGCTGAGCATGTGTGATTGTTCCATTTCATACACCTGCAGATTGTTACATCTACGTTTTCGAGCGACAGTCATAGTATATTTTATGTTGCTGATTTAAAGTATGTTCACTAAGGTTTTAACCAAAGATTTTTGCAGCTTGTATTAGACAGTATTTTATTATATAGTGCGCAGAACAGTCTGAATAGTTGGTATGTTGTTATGAGAAGTTAATTGTTCACAGAAAACTCACTACGTTGCACCGTTTTCGCATTATTTAGCATTGGAGCTAGCCAATCAAGATATTATGCATGCAAAATGAAGCACTCCACTCGATAAAATGCGGTAATGCACAGATATCTGTGGATCAGAGAGCTGCCATTTGTTCAAACGCTTATTACCAGTTGAAATGGTCTTTTTGATAGTGATTAAGCAACGTTAACAAAAGGTAAATTTCTTCCATCTGAGGAAAGCAAAAGAAGAATGGGTTTGCAGACACTGTCTCTGGCTAGGTTAACAAAAGGTAAATTTCTTCCGTCTGAGGAAACCGAAAGAAGAACGGGTTTGGAGACACTGTCTCTGGCTAGGTTAACAAAAGGTAAGTTTCTTCCGTCTGAGGAAACCAAAAGAAGAACGGGTTTGGAGACACTGTCTCTGGCTAGGTTAACAAAAGGTAAGTTTTTCCGTCTGAGGAAACCAAAAGAAGAACGGGTTTGGAGACACTGTCTCTGGCTAGGTTAACAAAAGGTAAGTTTCTTCCGTCTGAGGAAACCAAAAGAAGAACGGGTTTGGAGACACTGTCTCTGGCTAGGTTAACAAAAGGTAAGTTTCTTCTGTCTGAGGAAACTAAAAGAAGAACTGGTTTGGACATACTGTCTCTGGCAGGCTGCCAGAGACATTGCCTGCCCGACGACCTCATTGGCTGGCTTCAGTTCTAAACAACTCAGAAACAGTACAGTCGATCTAATAATTCTCTTAGCAATTATTTCTGCGCTCAACATTCTCCGCATCACATTTACAAGCTTCTCAGACTATTGTTGAACATAATGTATAACATGAAATGTTTGGGCCCCAACGAACTTTCCTAGGACACGCCTGAATTACTTCTGCATCTGTCCATATTTGCCCATTTGAGACAATATGCTGCGTCTTTCTAGCAGGATACGTTCATTCGAATCACAGATTTCGCTTAATGTCCCATACAGTCGTAATTTCCGTAATTAGCGTAGATGTGGTACTGCTTCAAAGGGTTCCCGAAAGTCAAGAATACTGCATCTACCTGACAGCCCTTATCCATGGCTTTCAGAATGTCTCGTGGAGAAAGGACAACTTGGTTTTCGCATGACAGATGTTTTCAGAATCCACGTTAGTTGGTATGGACGAGGTCCTTCTGTTTAAAATACCTCATTAATTTTTCGCTCAGAATGTGTCCTAACATTCTGGATGTCTTGGATATTGGACAGCAGTTTTGTGATTTTATGGATGACTTCTGCTACACTTGTTGTACATGGGTGTGACCTTAGCTCTCTTCTAGCTACTGCGCACACTTTGTTTTTGTTCCCAGAAGCTACTGTATAAATTATCAAAAGAGGGGCTAACTCATCGTAAATTATATTCAGAATCCCCTTGATGTATACAATCTGAATCTACAGCTATGTTCACTTTTAATGAACCACTTCACAACGCCAGTGGCATACAATGGGTTAAGGGCCTAAATGCAGGTAATTTTATACGTGCTACGTTAATATGTACCCACATGAGTGTGGCGGTTGCTTTTGCTATGCCAAAAACAGTATTCCCGCAAAGACGTCACAAACTTTACGACCTGATGTCTTCTGCACAGTCGTGGCTACACCACTAAGTGGCTTTGCGTCCACACGTCCACACTGCAGCACCTGACCTGCTGCCCAGGAAAAGAAACCATTAATGGCTTGTACTTGCCACATGTACTTGGAGGTACTAACCAACCTAAAAACATATTTCTCCTAATAGCTATAATTATTAGCCTGAAAATGATGTAAATATTGATGTATTGTTGCAATTATACCTGTGTATACATCAGTCATCTTTGTAGGAAATCAATGGAGCAATTCAGAGGGATTTTTCTTTGTAAAGGGATATTTGAAAGCTGAATTCAGCACTTCCGTTTTTGCTTTGTAACCGTCCATTTCAGTTCCTGTGTTATCAGTGAGTGTCTGGACACTAGGTACATTAATTACTTTTGATCACTTATGGCCTTTAGCTACGACAAGAATTTATTTGGCGTTTATGACAGATTTTTTGATAATATTCTGTTTCGACAGGGATTGAAAGCTTCACGAAATACTCTTTTGACAGTCAAACACATTTCATTCATCAACAGTGTATAATACAATGCATTGTTCCCGCACCTGTTATGCAGTAGTCTTTATTTCTTTACAAGTCTCTTTACAGAAGCTCTGTACCATAATGGATATCTTACAGTAGAATATACGAGAACACTGAATTTGTATGAATGTGCAATATCTGCAGTATCTATCATGAAGTATATGCCGAGTAGCATTCAGTATAGCAGTCAGACGCCATGGCAAAATACTAGTTTCCAGCGTGTGATACTGTAAATCATTCCGCATTAGCTAATGAAGTAATTTAATTTTCCATTATCAAAGTCACCATCGACAAAATTTAAGGAGGTAATTTATTTTAACACAATTGTCATTACCATAATCGCACGAAAAACATGACATCTTCCATCAATCAGCAGTCTGATGGAATAATGACTTCCACTCGGTACTAACGAGGGATATCACGTCCTCCACCATCCACATAATGCGTAATTTGTCACACATTGTCACAACGTGCAAGAGACGCCATGTAATCGGCACTGAAAATTGGAAACTGGAGAGAAGTGCGAATGAATATCTGAAGCTCTAAAGCGCCGCCCATTGTAACGAACGTGAATTTGTTTTCGATTTTTTCCCATTTCGTGATTTAATAATGCAACATTTGCTTTCTAAATAATAACTACTCTCTACAATTTGGCTTTATAATATTCGACATAAATGGCTTTGGAAACAGAATGTGAAGTGCAATTTAAAATAAAAGAATTCTTCAGATTTTATCACCGTAACCATTTTCATAAATTTTCGTAATTCTCTGAAAAATTACCCAAATCAGCATTGTGTGTCCATAATAAGAATTTTGAGATGCAGAACGGAAGAGGTGACGCTTTATGTAAAATCCGATCACAATTGGCGACAAGAAAATTAACTGGAACAGGGGATTTTTCTTCACAAAATTATGAACCTCTTTACGCATGTCATTATTTTATCCTTTTCATATTAAGTGTTACTGAATTCTCGATTTCGTAGTAATATGAGCACAGAAATTGAAGCCTCGTGAGATTTATTTTCCAAGCTTCTAGGGCATCGTAAAGTGAGTTTCTGTGTGATTGTTCTTAAATTTGATGCAAAACAGACTGCATTATACGTGTAATCAGAGAGCTCGACGAGAGGGACCAGTTGTCACTTTCATTGCACAAAAACATTGGATATAACACAATGGAGAAAACATTTGGTGTTAAAGTAAACGTAATCCCCATTCATTGTATCTCATTTGATATGTTATTTCATCGATAGCTGATAGCGAATGAGAAACATGTATGCATATCTTTTTTAAATTTGCAACAATAACGAAATACAGTAGTTTGAACTTCAAAGTAGTACCTAAAAATCCAAAAACATCATAGCGAGCCAATCATAAATGAAGACTCTTGATAACAAAATTTATAGAAACGAAATGGAAAAAGTTTATTTATATTGTTGTCTAGGCACCTCAAGTAAAGAAGATAACAGATGCATCGTGGCCATCAGAACAATAATTGCAACAGCTAAACGTGACTTCAGATGAAGGACGACAAATACTTGTGAACAAGTCGTTTAGAATGGAAATGAAAAAGAAAAAAAATAGTGAAGACGTTCATCTGGAGTGTGATCTTGTATGGCTATGAAAGCTAAACGGTGTTGAAGACAGACAAAGCGCACTTAAATGCGATGTGGCTTTGCATACAGCTAACGAGACCCACATGGACAGAGAGGAAAGTAAATGGAGATGTTCTGAAAGAGGTGAACGAGCAGAATAACGTCACAGCAACTATCCAAAAGAGGAAAGCAAAACTTCTTGAGCAATTATTTCTGCAGAATAAGTTTTTAACAGATATATCTGAAGGGAAAAATTTAGCAAATGAAACAAAGGTGGAGCGAAGGTAAAAAACAATCGAAGATTTGTTGCAGATAAACAATTGCCAAAATTATCACGAAATGAATACGAGAGCACAAAATAGAAGAGAGGTGGTCACAGCGGCATAGAATAGCCTTTAGAAGATGGTGTTGATAACCTAATGGACTCCAGATATCTGGAAAAAGTAAGAAACTAAGACAAACCTCGAGGTGTAACCGCCCGTTTCGCACACATTCCGAGTGAAAGGCTGATAATTTGTGGAAAGAGGCACTTTTAGTTGTTCGTGAGACCTTAAAGAATTCTTCCCGTACAAGAAGAATGTCTATCGCAAATGGCTTATCAAAGGAAGATGTGTTTAGGAGCATGAATTCAAAACATTTCGTCAGTTCACAATAAAAGCCTCCCGATACGAACATTCGAGACAATTTGCAACCAGTGTGAGGTTTGCTGGATCTTGCTGGAATCGACGGAAAAAAGTCTTCTTCGTAAAACATCGCTTCAAATAACACCTCCGCAAGGAAGTTGTGGCCTGGCAAGACTTCTCAGGTCGCTTGAGTGAAGACTTTGGGTATGACGTCTCCTGCTATTGAAGTCAGCAGACGCTCCCCACTCTGCCCCATCCACCCCTCCCACCAGACACACACACACACACACACACACACACACACACACACACACACACACAAATTTTAAATTTTTGTCTAGTTGTCCAGCTCCCAGGTTGCTGGACTTAATTGAACAGAATCTAATTCTACAATAACCTGCCCCGACCGTACAATTAATAAATGAAGAATGCCGAATAATAAAAGAAATGAAATAAGGCGCGCTAAAAACTGCATACGCACTGGAAGAAAAATAACTGAGCTTTCCGAGAATGCTAAAGAGTAAAATTTTCATCGTCATTCCAGTTTTGTAGCAGCAGAGAGATGTGTTCATCGAAAGGGGCTCAAGTGAGGCTGGCCGTCTTAGCGGCTACACCTTTATCTTCATCACACTGTGGTAGTGTGTACCTCTCAGATTCTACTAAATAATCTGGGATCATTAGTGGTAAGATGTGTAACTAACACTAGTTCCTGAAACTTCCTGGCAGATGTAAACTGTGTACTGGGCAGAGAATCTAACTCGGGACCTTTGGCTTTCGCGGGAAAGTGCTCTATCGACTAAACTACCCAAGCACGACTCACGACCTATCCCCATAGCTTCATTTCTGCCAGTTCCTCGTCTCAAACCTTCCAAACATCATAGAAGCTCTCGCAGAACGAGCACTCATGGAAGAAAGGATATTGCAGAGACTTGTCTTAGCCACAGCCTGCTGGATGTTTCCAGAACGAAATTTTCGCCCTGCAGCGGAGTGTGCGCTGATACGAAATTTCACTCTGGGAACATCCCCCAGGCTGTGGCTAAGACACATCTCTGCAATATCCTTTCTTCAACGAGTGCTAGTTCTGCAAGGTTCGCAGGAGAGCTTTTGCGAAGTTTGGAAGGCAAGAGACGGGGTCTAACATTCTGCGTGGTGTCTGTTAGTTCTATATCGTGTCTCCCTACCACTTTCGCGCAACGACGCTCTGAGCGTGTTTTTTAGGGAATTGTCTAGTTAGAATCTGGGACCTGTTGCTGATAAGGAGAGGCCAGACCACACATGACATGTAGAGTTCAGAAGAGATCAGTAAGACTAGCGGTGATATAACCAAATACTTAATGATTTCAGCGTCAGCTCCACTGCACTCCCTGTAAAAGAATCTTAATACTAACTAAATTTAGTGGAAGGGGTTCAAGGCTTTCCTATTTTTAGTTAGCTGGTAAAATAACCTCGAAAAAGCAGTTAAGTTTACCATTGGAAATTTTATTCTACTCACAAAACATTGTTTATAAATTGCACTATTGATAAAAGGAAATGTTTTAATACAGGATGGTAAAAACCAACAGTGTTCAACAAAAATGTGAACGAATATACCCTGAATGGGTTTCCAAGTTCTACAATGGATCGAAGGACGACCTATGCCATATCACATCTATAATTTAGGTTTAAATTAAGTTTCACAAAAGAGAAAACTATCAAAATGGTCTACAGCGACCCTCAATTATCTTCAATTACTTACCTAACTTTTTCGTAAATTGCAGTGGCTGACGTGGCTTCCCAATAATTATATAACAGAAAAATCATCGCGTTTCAGATTTCTACTTGAAGTGGCAAATGTGAACACCATGAGCTTTAATTGACGATCGACATTAGTATTACGCAAAAAGGGGGTGTAACAGATGAGACTTCTGCAGTTCTGAGTGAAGCTTTATGCGCTGTTATGCGGCATCGCGTGCGTTCATTACCTTGTCGATGTTCGTCAGCGGGCAGCGGGCAGCACAGCTCCGCTCACCTTGCCGTCTCGGAAGCAACTCTCTTCTAACTTCTCCTTACTACAATTTACCGAAGTTGTTTTAAAAAAACTATCTGGCTGTGTTTTCATCTGACCAATCAGGGTCTCAATGTTAACCTTAAGCTCCGCCTACAAAAATTCTGTCTATCCAATGAGAAACGTTATACTTTTCGTGGTGGGGCAATGTTTTTTAAGTTTGCAACGTAACACAGAGACGCGAAAAAGTCTCACGCTAAAACTTGCAGCTGGTGTGGTCCTTTTAGTGTTATCGTAAGATCTATACTGTACTTCTGGAGGGCTCTATCTTTTAACATGGGCTGGGGGGTGGTCCTAGCGGTTAGCTGGCGACGTGGGTGTCCGTCCCTTATCATAGGGCCTTCCAGCTTAACACGGTTCTCCTCTCGGCTTCTGTTCTCGTTTCTCCCCTCGGAACTGCGTCTGTCTCACGGTGGGAAGGTATGCCATGCATTTAGGCATTCTTGTGTTAGTCTGTGTTATTCGATTTGCTCACTCGTTACTCGTATTACTTTGGTTAATTTAATGTCACGATTTATTCGGAGCTATGTGACATACTACTGGATTTGCTTATCATGTCAGGGTTTTCATGGAAGGTGCTGGATTTGCCCGACCCCTTACAGGGGTACTAGCGGTGCTGAAGCTGTGTGGAGGGGATGTGAGTCGTCCTTGGGTAGCTCAGTCGGGAGAACACCTGCCCGCAAAAGGCAAAGTCCCGAGTTAGAGTCTCTGCCCGGTACCCAGTTTTAACCTGACAGGGAGTTTCCCCGCTGTCGAGTGGAAATTTAATTCTGAACACAGGTTCCTGTCACACCTAGCAAAGAAGTTACAAACACTACAGATTAAACAAGCCCATGGTAAGGTAAAAAAAAACCTGAGAAACATTTAGAAAAAACAAAATACAGAAATATTGTGTTTCCTTACTGTAGTATACTAGGATCAGTACTGTTCCTGACACGCAAAAATCTTTGTCCCCAAGCGTCCGGCACGTGGCAAAAATTCGCTTTGCTGATAACTGGAGTGTCGTAGTCAGTGGAAAGAATAAGAAAAATCGAAATCCATGCAGAAAAAAGGAAACACAATACCCAAGGTAGTTTACAATTCGTCAGTATTCAGTAAAGTTACGTTAAGCATAAAGAAAACGAATGCTATGAGTTGCACACTGAAGAAAGAAAATGAAACAGTTAAACTGATTGTAGATAGCATTTTCATAGACCGCGTAACTAACACGAAACTTCTAGGACTGAATAATGACTGTGAGTTGAAATGCTATGAACACATAATTACTTTGCAGAGGGAATGTCATAAGCACTTTAGAGTCCTGTAATCACAGTGTAACAGCAACTGCCTTTTTGTTACATAACGGAGCAGTCCTTAAAAAAGCCCATGATAATTACTCCACAAACAGTTCAGACGTGAGCATGGCACGAGATCGAAACTGAACTCACATATATCAATAAAAAAAATAGGATCTTCAACTGATGAAGGAAGTTATACAATTAACTGTCATAAGAGATTACTAAAACATACGAATTTAAAAAGCAGTTAAAAGCTCCTATTAAGTAATACATTCTACATACGGACATATTTCTTAGATAACAGAGTGCTGGTGCTTGGTAAAAGAATGTAACACAAGTAATCAAGCAATTAATGACAAAACGCTTTTGTGATTTCACATTAGACTTAGGTGTTATAAGGTTTTCCATGAGTTCAAAATATGTACACCTATGAAACTTCCTGGCAGATTAAAACTGTATACCGGACCGAGACTCGAACTCAGGAGCTTTGCCTTTCGCGGGCAAGTGCGCTACCAACTGAGCTACCCAAGCACGACTCACGTCCCGTCCTCAGAGCTTTACTTCTGCCAGTACCTGCTGTGAGAACGGGGCATGCTTGGGTAGCTCAGTTGGTAGAGCACTTGCCCGCGAAAGGCAAAGGTCCCGAGTTCGAGTCTCCGTCCGGCACATAGTTCTAATCTGCCAGAAAGTTTCATATCAGCGCACACTCCGCTGCAGAGTCAAACCCTCATTCAGGTACACCTACATGTACATGGATAACCCGCAAACCCCCGTACGATGCGTGGCGGAGGGTGCCATGTATCATTAGTTGTCATTTCCCCTTCTGTTCCATTCCCAAATAGAGGGATGGAAAACGTCTCTCTATACGCTTCCATATGGGCCCTAATTTCTCGTATCTTATCTTCGTGGTCCTTACGCGCAATGTATGTTGGTGGCAGTATAATCGCTCGGCAGTCAGCTTCAAATGACGGTACTCTAAATTTTCTCAATAGTGTTTCTCGAAAAGAACGTCTCCTTCCCTCCAGAGATTCCCATTTGAGTTTCCGAAGCATCTCCGTAACACTTACGTGTTGTTCGAACCTACGGGTAGCAAATCTAGCAGCCCGCCTCTGAACTGCTTCGGTGTCTTCCTTCAATCCGACCTGATACGGATCCCAAACACTGGAGCAGTACTCAAGAACAGGTCGTACTAGTGTCCTATACGCGGTCTCCTTTACAGTTGAAACACTTTCCTAAAATTCTCCCAATAAACCGAAGTCGAACATTCGCCTCCCCTACCATAGTTGTCACATGTTCGTCCCATCTCATATCGGTTTGCAAAATTGCGTCCATATATTTAAATGACTTGACACCGTACAGCAGGACTGTAGTAATACCGTATCCGAACATTACAGGTTTCATCCGTATTAACTTACTTTTGCACATTTAGGGCCAGTTGCCATTCACCATACCAACTGCAAATGTTGTTTAACTTGTCTTGTATCTGCCTACAGTCACTCAACTTAGACATCGTTCCGTACACCACGACACCATCAGCAGTCAACCGCACATTGCTACCCACCCTGTCCGCCAAATCATTTATGTATACAGACAACAACAGCGGTCCTATCACACTTCTCTGTGGCACTCCTAACGAAACCCTTGTCTCAAATGAACACTGGCCGTCGAGGCCAACATACTGGATTCTATCATTTAAGAAGTCTTCGAGTCACTCTCACGTCTGTGAACTTATTCCGTAAGGTTGTACCTTCGTTAAAAGCCTTCAGTGGAGCACCGTGTCAAATTCTTTCCGGGAATATAGAAATATGGAATCTGGCTGTTGCCCTTCATCCTTAGTTCGCGTATATCATGTGATAAATGGGCAAGCTGAGTTCCGCACAAGCGATGCTTTTTAAAACCTTGGTGATTCATGGACATATCGCTGATTATGGAGAGATGCTGGTACAGTTATTGAGGCAAGTAAATAGGAAGTTGCGATTCATGAAGTCATAAGTAGGCTCAGCCGTCGTGGTCCTGATCTCGGCTGGTAGTGTGTACAGTTTCTGTAGTGTCTGCAGTGATAAGTGCTGAGAAATGAATGTACAGCGTAGCACTAGATTTTTTTCATTCTGAAATAATGTGTGCAAATCGTGTGCAGTGATTTGTGATAAGAAGTGAGTGTAGAGTCTTAACTTTTTAAGTTATGTAATAACTCCTTTGCAGTAATGTGCAGTATCAGTCACATTAATGTGGCCACCTGTCAAAAGCCTGAATAACCAGTCTTCTGCAGCGCGGACTAGCTGCTAGACATTCAGGAAGAGACTCAGTTGCTTCTGAAAGCCGGCCGGTGTGGCCGAGCGGTTCTAGGCGCTTCAGTCTGGAGCCGCGCGACTGCTGCGGTCGCAGGTTCGAATCCTGCCTCGGGCATGGATGTGTGTAGTTTGGTTTAAGTAGTTCTAAGTTCTAGGGGACTGATGACCTCAGATGTTAAGTCCCATAGTGTTCAGATCCATTTTGCTTCTGAAAGATACCGACAAGTATGTGGAGTCATGACGATTCCAGTGCTGTGGTCAGCTAGACTAGGATCCACAGGACAGAGCCCGATCGAGGTGGCCCCGCAGATTATCGATTGCGTTTAAATCTGGGGAGTTTGGTAGCCAGGAGAGTACTGTAAACTCATCGTGCTGTTCTTCGAGCCAAGCACGTGCACTGCAAGCTGTATGCCACGTTACATTGTGATGCTGGTAGGTGCCACGGTACCGAGGAGAAACAAACTGCATTTAGGGATGGACATGGTTCCCAAGGATAGAGGCCTACATGTGTTGATACATCGTGGCTTCCAAAATGACGAAGTCAGCCAGAGTATTCCACGAAAACATTCCCCAGACCACAGCCCTCTCTCTTCCGGCCTACACTCTTCCGACGATTGTTGCAGGATGTTTTCTTTCAGACGTTTAAAGCCGAAAGCGCCAACGGCCATATGTTAGATGAAGCATAAAATGTGATTCGTCTGAAAATGGTACCAGTCGCCACTCGTACAGTTAGGTGCGTAGCCGACGAACAGCAGTTAGCTTGGGTGAATGAACCAGGCCCCTGCGGTGAACGCTTGTTGAGAAGACTCTCCTGTTAGCACATTCACTCATCTGGGCGGTCAGCTGCTCAATAGTTGCAGGCCAAAAGCCCGTACATATCTCCGCAGCAGTCGTTCACTCTTGTCATCTATGAAATGATAATTAAATCAAGACCCTACGCTGCCGAGAGCCGTTGATATACACTCCTGGAAATGGAAAAAAGAACACATTGACACCGGTGTGTCAGACCCACCATACTTGCTCCGGACACTGCGAGAGGACTGTACAAGCAATGATCACACGCACGGCACAGCGGACACACCAGGAACCGCGGTGTTGGCCGTCGAATGGCGCTAGCTGCGCAGCATTTGTGCACCGCCGCCGTCAGTGTCAGCCAGTTTGCCGTGGCATACGGAGCTCCATCGCAGTCTTTAACACTGGTAGCATGCCGCGACACGACTTTGAGCGAGGGCGTATAGTGGGCATGCGGGAGGCCGGGTGGACGTACCGCCGAATTGCTCAACACGTGGGGCGTGAGGTCTCCACAGTACATCGATGTTGTCGCCAGTGGTCGGCGGAAGGTGCACGTGCCCGTCGACCTGGGACCGGACCGCAGCGACGCTCGGATGCACGCCAAGACCATAGGATCCTACGCAGTGCCGTAGGGGACCGCACCGCCACTTCCCAGCAAATTAGGGACACTGTTGCTCCTCGGGTATTGGCGAGGACCATTCGCAACCGTCTCCATGAAGCTGGGCTACGGTCCCGAACACCGTTAGGCCGTCTTCCGCTCACGCCCCAACATCGTGCAGCCCGCCTCCAGTGGTGTCGCGACAGGCGTGAATGGAGGGACGAATGGAGACGTGTCGTCTTCAGCGATGAGAGTCGCTTCTGCCTTGGTGCCAATGATGGTCGTATGGGTGTTTGTCGCCGTGCAGGTGAGCGCCACAATCAGGACTGCATACTACCGAGGCACACAGGGCCAACACCCGGCATCATGGTGTGGGGAGCGATCTCCTACACTGGCCGTACACCACTGGTGATCGTCGAGGGGACACTGAATAGTGCACGGTACATCCAAACCGTCATCGAACCCATCGTTCTACCATTCCTAGACCGGCAAGGGAACTTGCTGTTCCAACAGGACAATGCACGTCCGCATGTATCCCGTGCCACCCAACGTGCTCTAGAAGGTGTACGTCAACTACCCTGGCCAGCAAGATCTCCGGATCTGTCCCCCATTGAGCATGTTTGGGACTGGATGAAGCGTCGTCTCACGCGGTCTGCACGTCCAGCACGAACGCTGGTCCAACTGAGGCGCCAGGTGGAAATGGCATGGCAAGCCGTTCCACAGGACTACATCCAGCATCTCTACGATCGTCTCCATGGGAGAATAGCAGCCTGCATTGCTGCGAAAGGTGGATATACACTGTACTAGTGCCGACATTGTGCATGCTCTGTTGCCTGTGTCTATGTGCCTGTGGTTCTGTCAGTGTGATCATGTGATGTATCTGACCCCAGGAATGTGTCAATAAAGTTTCCCCTTCCTGAGACAATGAATTCACGGTGTTCTTATTTCAATTTCCAGGAGTGTACATCAAGGTGCGCCACAGCGGCGTCAGCGCCAGTTTACGCCAGCGCCATTTTGCCATTCACGGTGTACTTTAATCATGGCGACAAGCGAACAGTTTAGAGTCCTAACCCCTTTAGAAATGATGCCACTCTTGGCCCGAAAGCAAATGATTATGCCGTTTTGGATTCCAGATAAAACGCTCCATTTCCTCATTACGACAACGACTGCACTGTTTTCAACGTCCCCTGACACGCGTCATCTATCCTTCGCTGCTAGCGCTGCCACACGTCGTTTATGACTGGTTATTGCACTCTGACCTCAAACATACACGATGGTCATGTTAATGCGACTAAACCGTGTTTATGCGCTGTATTGCGCATTAACAGACTGTCCGTCCAGCCTGGTCCTGTATTTGGGTGGAAAGACACTAAGATCCCCTTCTGGCCAACCTGATTTATGTTTTCAGTGCTTTTCCTAACTATTTCACACACCGAAATAGTTCCTACTGCAAAACGATAGCCGGCTATGTTCTACACATTTGTCAAACAAGATCGGTAAGAACGTAAAGCATGTTTTTGTTCTTCAAATGTAATATCATGACACGTCCAACATCCTTGTAAAAGTGACCTACAGATGACAAAACTATTACTGCTACCAATGTTACTCTACTACTGCAGTATCACTCCTACTGGCTCTGCGCTGTGCAGGAACACCTTCGGAAAGCCTGTCGACGTCTCGTTGTCTGAGAGCTACCGGGATGCGACACTAAGAACGCCATGACGCCCAGCCCTTTCCAGACTTCCCAGCTTAGCCACGCCGATCTACTGCCACTGCTCGCCCGTTGGGAGCAACCTTCACTACCAACGATTTACAAAGGGGAAATCTTGCCAAACTATTGCTTGGGATGCCTGTTGTTTTGGTTAAAAAATTATATTTTGTTAAGTCTGATCTTTTACTGTCCATTCTTTCTGAACGCTCATTTCATAACAAAAAATTTAGGACTCTTGTTCCACTAAAGCTGTCCACTGTAGCTCTTCTATTATTTCATTTTAACCCTACCTATTTTCACCTTTTTTAATGTCCTTGGTTCACAAGTAAATTTTTGGTAGTTAACCGTTAGTAAGCTACTACACTCTTCTAGCACGAAGCAACATCTGTTAGCAAAAATACGTCCATAATAGTCTCACATTTGCTTACCTATAAGTTATTTACTATTGCGAGGTAAATGGAACGTTAGCAGACGCAATTTTATAAGTGGATGTACTCACTTTTTTACATACATCAAACGTAGCTATGAGACGCTTGCGCTGGTAGCTTCAGATCTGTTATACAAATGACAGCTTGTCATCCGCAAACAACAAAATATTTTTATTATTCTGTTTATTATGCATTCCCGAGTCCGAATCGCTATACACCGTGTTACTTATCTAGTTGCTTACAGTTCTTGATATTGTGGTGTTTGCCGGCCGGAGTGGCCGAGTGGTTGTGGACGCTACAGTCTGGAACCGCGCGACCGCTACGGTCGCAGATTCGAATCCTGCCTCGGGCGTGGATGTGTGTGATGTCCTTAGATTAGTTAGGTTTAAGTAGTTCTAAGTTCTATGAGACTGATGACCTCGGAAATGAAGTCCCATACTGCTCAGAGCCATTATTGTGGTGGTTTTTTCCCTGTGTTTGTGTCTAGGTAACACGCTTAGTTCTTTCGCTGTTGTCGTTACACAGGCATTCTCTAAGACTTTTTTGCCAAGCTCAGAGTTTCCGCCGCCGTTAAGTGTTGTTATGGTTGCGTGGTATCCATTTGCTTCGTAGCATGTTTGTTTGGGATGTGGCGCGTGTATTTGAAATGTTGTTGATGTTTTCGATGTATGTATATGTGTTTGTGTGTGTGTGTGTGTGTGTGTGTGTTTAAGTAACACTCTAAACAACCCGACAGACAGCGATTCTCATTTGAAAATGGATGATAAACAGAAATAAAAAAAAAGTTTGTAGATGACAAGCTGTAAATTGTACAGTAGATCTGAGGCTACCAGTATAAACAACCGATAGCTTCTTCTGAGGTATTAGAACCAAATGTGCTCATCCACTTTATTTCGAGATTTACAATAAAATTATTTTTTTCTCCTCAACATTCACCAGATGTTGCTTTATAAATAAGAATAAATCTACGGCATATAGAAAAATAGATATTATTAATACTTTTCTGTTAAATACAGTACCCCATCAGAATCCTCTTGGATATTTTGTCGAAAAGACGATACACTGATTCTTCTGGATATTTTATCATGTTAACACGTACGACTGGATGACATTTCTGTATCTAGGTTGCTTGATAGCAGTGGACAGAATATCGCAGTAACAGAAAAGCAGAGTAGTGTTCGGGGTTCTCGCAAGCTTAACTCGGCTCCGATTGGCCGCCAAATCACTCTTCACGAGGAGCTCCGTGGGAGCGGCCTTGCCGACAGTGTTCTCTTCTTCCCGCCGCCCTCGACCGCTCGCGATTACCAGGCCGGTCCGACACTCCTCTACTGCCAACCTGCACCCCACACTACCTTCTCCCCCCCCCCCCCCCCTCCAGCCAACCGCCACCATGACCGCGGCCGCGATAAATCGACAGCAGTCCCAGAGCGGACTTTGGATTAAAGCGCGCCATTTGTATTCATGGCGCCGCGGCTGCCGGACTAAGTACCCGCTGAGCGCTCCCAATGAACCCCTGTAAACAGACAGCGCAGCACTAGAGAACTGTTTGCGAGCTCTGACCTCTTCTCGTTGCGGTAAACCTGGAACGACTGAAAGGCGCGCCTGACACGAGGACGTTCAAAAGCACTGCTGTCGTTAAAAATACAGTGCTCAAAATAAACGTTGCGTATTACTATGTCGTCAATAATGGAGATAATAGGAACAAAACTGATTTTGTTCTGCCAGGTATGTCATCAGAAAACAAAAGTGAAGAAGATAATCACATTTCGACTTCATAAACACAAACAAACGTCTATAGGCGACATAATATTATCGAGAGATTCAGCAACTTTCTCATTATTTGAGAGGAAGTTTTATTTACAAAACAAGTATTTATTTACAAAACAAGACATTATTCTGATTTATGTTTGCATGCCATTTTCACATTTTCAATTAGATTACATGTTTCGATCACTGTGGATCATCTTCAGATCTAAGTAGTTACGCCAGAAACTCGTCTTTTCTACTCAGAACCATATATCAGAGTACTGTACTCTGATACGTAATACTGAGTTCTTAACACAAGTTGCTGACCAGCTACCTAAATCTGAAAATGATCTACAGTGATCGAAAAATGTAATGTAATTAAAAAATATGCAACTGAGACGAACCAATAAATGATAATTATCTTAAATACAAAAAAAAAGAACTTCCGGCTGCCGGTGTGGCCGAGTGGTTCTAGGCGCTTCAGTCTGGAACCGAGCGACCGCTACGGTCGCAGGTTCGAATCCTGCCTCGGGCATGGATGTGTGTGATGTCCTTAGGATGGTTCGGTTTAAGTAGTTCTAGGTTCTAGGGGACTGATGACCTTAGAAGTAAAGTCCCATAGTGCTCAGAGCCATTTGAACCATCCTAAACAAAAAAGGGGAAACAAAACATCATATTGAATGACACATTGTATATGAACCAATTAGCCCTCCTCTGAATTCAAGACACTTTTGAATGCGTTACGCAAACTCCTTACCAAACTGTCCAGATAATCCTGTGCCGTATTATCCCATTCCTGCACATTCCTCTACGATACCCTGCAAGGTCTCTGGTGGGATATGGCGACTGAAAACTGCTCGTTCTAGCATTCTCAATGCACCTGAAATCTGGAGAATATGGTGGCCACTTCATTTGACTGATTCTATGCTCCCCTAGGAAAGCGCTTACAAGATTGTCACGAATGGGGTTTGCATGTGTAAGGATGTCATCCCGATACTTCATATCAGTCATCCCCCCATGTATTGGCTTAAGGCGTGTACTGCGGTCATACATGGTTTCACTCGACAAAACGACTGAACCATCTTGATAAACGTGGCGGTCTACGACACAGTTAGTTTGTAAACTTCATCCTTGAGGCCTCCACAAGCGAATATCAGTATTGTCAGTGTGGGTTGGTTCAAATGGCTCTGAGCACTATGGGACTTAACTTCTAAGGTCATCAGTCCCCTAGAACTTAGAACTACTTAAACCTAACCTAAGGACATCACACACATCCATGTCCGAGGCAGGATTCGAACCTGCGACCGTAGCGATCTCGCGGTTCCAGACTGTAGCGCCTAGAAAAGCTCGGCCACCCCGGCCGGCCGTCAGTGTGCAGACATACGGGTTTCATCAGAGAAGAGCGTTGTGTTCCACTACTGCCTAGTGGTTTCGCGCCCTTGTGACCCTATCCCCTCTCCGAACACGATTTGTTGGAGGAGGCTGGAGCGGTCTTCTGGCACCAATCGCTGCTCATAGAGCTTGTTTCGTATCGTTTGTGTTGACACCTATACTCCTGTATCTGCCATACTCAGATATCGGTATAGCACACTTGTTGTTTTCCTTCTGTGTCCACTTCTGTGACGATCTTCAACCGATCCTGTCACTAGAAACGTTTCAGATTATTTTCACGACTTTGACTCACAGCGACATTCCCTGCTCCATTAGAGTAACTATACAGAGCCTCTGATTATATTTTATTGTTGCCCGAATCACCCTGAAGCAACGTTTACCGTAGATCGCACATAATCACCCGTCACTGTAGAAACATGAACTGTTTCCGCAAGTTTTCATTACAAACAAGCCGGTGTACTGATACCATAACGTATCTAGATTACGACGCTCAGTATCAAAGTTTCAGCAATATGCAACATTTATTTTGACTGCTGTATTTACCTACTCGAACTACGAGGGCAGTTCAATAAGTGATGCAACACATTTTTTTTCTCGTCCAATTTTGGTTGAAAAAACCGAAAATTTCTTGTGGAATATTTTCAAACATTCCCGCTTCGTCTCGTATAGTTTCATTGACTTCCGACAGGTGGCAGCGCTGTACGGAGCTGTTAAAATGGCGTCTGTAACGGATGTGCATTGCAAACAACGGGCAGTGATCGAGTTTCTTTTGGCGGAAAACCAGGGCATCTCAGATATTCATAGGCGCTTGCAGAATGTCTACGGTGATCTGGCAGTGGACAAAAGCATGGTGAGTCGTTGGGCAAAGCGTGTGTCATCATCACCGCAAGGTCAAGCAAGACTGTCTGATCTCCCGCGTGCGGGCCGGCCGTGCACAGCTGTGACTCCTGCAATGGCGGAGCGTGCGAACACACTCGTTCGAGATGATCGACGGATCACCATCAAACAACTCAGTGCTCAACTTGACATCTCTGTTGGTAGTGCTGTCACAATTGTTCACCAGTTGGGATATTCAAAGGTTTGTTCCCGCTGGGTCCCTCGTTGTCTAACCAAAGACCATAAAGAGCAAAGGAGAACCATCTGTGCAGAATTGCTTGCTCGTCATGTGGCTGAGGGTGACAATTTCTTGTCAAAGATTGTTACAGGCGATGAAACATGGGTTCATCACTTCGAACCTTAAACAAAACGGCGATCAATGGAGTGGCGCCACACCCACTCCCCTACCAAGAAAAAGTTTAAAGCCATACCCTCAGCCGGTAAAGTCATGGTTACAGTCTTCTGGGACGCTGAAGGGGTTATTCTGTTCGATGTCCTTCCCCATGGTCAAACGATCAACTCTGAAGTGTATTGTGCTACTCTTCAAAAATTGAAGAAACGACTTCAGCGTGTTCGTAGGCACAAAAATTTGAACGAACTTCTCCTTCTTCATGACAACGCAAGACCTCACACAAGTCTTCGCACCCGAGAGGAGCTCACAAAACTTCAGTGGACTGTTCTTCCTCATGCACCCTACAGAGCCGATTTCGCACCGTCGGATTTCCATATGTTTGGCCCAATCCGTGGGAGGCACTACGCGGATGATGAAGAAGTTATTGATGCAGTACGACGTTGGCTCCGACATCGACCAGTGGAATGGTACCGTGCAGTCATACAGGCCCTCATTTCAAGGTGGCGTAAGGCTGTAGCATTGAATGGAGATTACGTTGAAAAATAGTGTTGTGTAGCTAAAAGATTGGGGAATTACCTGGTGTATTTCAATGCTGAATAAAACAACCCCTGTTTCAGAAAAAAAATGTGTTGCATTACTTATTGAACTGCCCTCGTACAACACGGAATTACTACGAAGTAATCCGTGATGGAGTGCTTGGATGAAAAATTCTTTGTCTATTTGTGTACGTCAAATGCGGATAAAATCATAGGTCTCGAAGATGGCATAGGTCTAGCAGTCCAGGACACGACATCATTCAGCCAAGCCAAGAGGACCAACACGTAGGTCGCCTACCGTTCTTTGTGGTAACATCGAGCAGACAGGTAACCAATCAGACCTGCAGGTCACTCACACATCATACAAATGTTGTGCCTTGATAAAACACAATCTCAGCCTGAAAGTTCCAAGAATTTGTAGAATTACTTGCGAGTGCGGCAGCAGTTTCATGAGTCAGCTTATATGGACCATTTTCTATCGCTGGGCTGTATAAATGGTAGTCATAGATTCTTAATTGTCACCTCGAAAAAGTAAAATTTCGCAATAATTGTGTGTTTCTTTGCAAATTCATGTCTGCAGTCCTGATACACATTCAAATCCCCGCGTCACATTACCGTATCACGCCTGTAGAGGAGCCGAAACAAAACTTCGAAGCCCGTTGGAAAAGTTGAGCATCGTATGGTAATTGCTTTCAAGAGGCAACAGAAAATTTTTCAAATGTTCAGACCAATACAGACAGTGTGATATGTTACCGTGACGTAGGCATAACAATATTTCCCCTGGTGGCAGACATGTGTCTGAAAAAAAAAAATCTATGTGATAATTAAGGCTTATGAGTTCCCCTCGCTCACCAACAGCACCTCAAGTGTAGAAATTTCAAGAAAATCTGACGTGGTTGTGCACTCTCCAGTGATATAGAATACAAGTTGCGTCTGAAAAGTTCGGTGAATGGTCTCAGAAAAAGGAGTAAAGTAGAGTTACAAAGCAGACAACTCTACCAGCCCTCAAAGTACTCACCCTCAGGTACAATACATCACTAACATCGGTTGTAAAACTGCTGGGAACAGTCAGCAAACTCTTCTTGCAGTTAAACAGAGAACCGACTCGTGGCGGTAACATATTAGACCTTCTGGTGACAAACAGACCCGAACTATTTGAAATAGTTAACGCGGAACAGGGAATCAGCGATCATAAAGCGGATACTGCATCGATCATTTCAGCCGTAAATAGAAATATTAAAAAAGGTAGGAAGATTTTTCTGTTTAGCAAAAGTGACAAAAAGCAGATTACGGAGTACCTGACGGCTCAACAGAAAAGTTTTGTCTCAAGTACAGATAGTGTTGAGGATCAGTGGACAAAGTTCAAAACCATCGTACAATGTGCGTTAGACGAGTATGTGCCAAGCAAGATCGTAAGAGATGGAAAAGAGCCACCGTGGTACAACAACCGAGTTAGAAAACTGCTGCGGAAGCAAAGGGAACTTCACAGCAAACATAAACATAGGCAAAGCCTTGCAGACAAACAAAAATTACGCGAAGCGGAATGTAGTGTGAGGAGGGCTATTGGAGACGTTTAATGAATTCCAAAGTAAAGTTCTATGTACTGAATTGACCGAAAATCTTAAGAAATTTTGGTCTTATGTCAGAGCGGTAGGTGGATCAAAACAAAATGTCCAGACACTCTGTGACCAAAATGGTACTGAAACAGAGGATGACAGACTAAAGGCCGAAATACGCAATGTCTTTTTCCAAAGCTGTTTCACAGAGGAAGACTGCACTGTAGTTCCTTCTCCAGATTGTCGCACAGATGACAAAATGGTAGATATCGAAATAGACGAGAGAGGGATAGAGAAACAATTAAATCTCTCAAAAGAGGAAAGGCCGCTGGACCTGATGGGATACCAGTTCGATTTTACACCGAGTACGCGAAGGAACTTGCCCCCCTTCTTGCAGCGGTGTACGTGCGTAGCGTTCCAAAGGATTGGAAAAGGGCACAGGTCATCCCCGTTTTCAAGAAGGGACGTCGAACAGATGTGCAGAACTATAGACCTATATCTCTAAAGTCTATCAGTTATAGAATTTTGGAACACCTATTATGTTCGAGTATAATGACTTTTCTGGAGACTAGAAATCTACTCTGTAGGAATCAGCATGGGTTTCGAAAAAGACGATCGTGTGAAACTCAGCTCGCGCTATTCGTCCACGAGACTCAGAGGGCCATAGACATGGGTTCCCAGGTAGATGCTGTGTTTCTTGATTTCCGCAAGGCATTCGATACAGTTCCCCACAGTCGTTTAATGAACAAAGTAAGAGCATATGGACTATGAGACCAATTGTGTGATTAGATTGAAGAGCTCCTAGATAACATAACGCAGCATGTCATTCTCAATGGAGACAAGTCTTCCGAAGTAAGAGTGATTTCAGGTGTGCCGCAGGGGAGTGTCGTAGGACCGTTGCTATTCACAATATACGTAAATGACCTTGTGGATGACATCGGAAGTTCACTGAGGCTTTTTGCGGATGATGCTGTGGTGTATCGAGAGTTTGTAACAATGCAAACATTGTACTGAAATGCGGGAGGATCTGCAGCGAATTGACGCATGGTGCAGTGAATGGCAATTGAATCTCAATGTAGACAAGTGTAATGTGCTGCGAAAACATAGAAAGAAAGATCCCTTATCATTTAGTTACAATATAGCAGGTCAGCAACTGGAAGAAGTTAATTTCATAAATTATCTGGGAGTAGGCATTAGGAGTGATTTAAAATGGAATGATCATACAAAGTTGATTGTCGGTAAAGTAGATGCCAGACTGAGATTCATTGGAAGAATCCTAAGGAAATGCAATCCGAAAACAATAGAAGTAGGTTACAGTACGCTTGTTCGCCCACTGCTTGAATACTGCTCATCAGTGTTGGATCTGTACCAGATATAGTTGATAGAAGTGATAGAGAAGATCCAACGGAGAGCAGCGCGCTTCGTTACAGGATCATTTAGTAATCACGAAAGCGTTATGGAGATGCAGGAGAGACGCTCAGTAGCTCGGTACGGGCTTTTGTTGAAGTTTCGAGAACATACCTTACCGAGGAGTCAAGCAGTATATTGCTCCCTCCTAGGTATATCTCGCGAAGAGACCATGAGGATAAAATCAGAGAGATTAGAGCCCACACAGAAGCATAACGACAATCCTTGTTTCCACGAACAATACCAGACTGGAATAGAAGGGAGAACAGATAGAGGTATTCAAGGCACCCTCCGCCACACGCCGTCAGGTGGCTTGCGGAGTATGGATGTAGATGTAGATGTAGATCACACGAAACACACTTGTCCTTGGATATCCGAATCGTTGCAAGAAATGATACCTGCTGCCACCACTGCCATCCGGACGCCAAGTGACAGTCTATGGCATGGTCTTCATCGTCTTCCCTGCCTCCCAACAAAATTGGCTTGCAAAATGCAAGCTTAAGTCGATGTTGGTCGCCAGTTTCGAACATGAATCCGAAGGAGGAGGGGAAGACGAACACCGTACCACTGAGTGTCTCTTGATCTCCAGACCGGTAGCACTAGGTCACATATTCTGTAACCATGTAACTGTGTGGGCCACAAACAACTCGTGACCACTGTGTTTCGAGAGATTCGACAACAAGCGTTTTTTTGGCAGTTTCCAGCAGCTTTACAATCAACGTCAGAAGTGTGATGAAGTTAATGTTCATTACTTTGACGGCCAATAAATGCATTTTATTTGTAATTATTGCATCCTTGAATTTAGAGAACATCCGCTTTTCAGACGAACTTTGTAGTTTTGAACAGACGAAGTTCCGGAGTCAGTCTTGCTATTACTGGGCCTCTGGGATTAAAGAAGCTGTTAAAAGAAGACTGTGTCACAATAACTTTAATAGAAACACGGACTACGTATTAAGAAAATCACGGAAGGGGCGCTTCAGAAAGAAAGGCACCGGGAATACATAATGCAGCGTGCAAGCTGTTTCGGTCGGTGCCGTAGCAAGCGAGACAGGACAGCGAACGCACAAGTAGTTTCTGGTCGCAATGGTCATCTGCCATAGCATTCAAACAGCTCAAATGGCTGTAAGCACCATGGGACGTAACATCTGAGGTCATCAGTCCCCTAGACTTAGAACTACTTAAGCCTAACTAACCTAAGGACATCAAATCCATGCCCGAGGCAGAATTCGAACCTGCGACAGTAGAAGCAGCACGTTTACGGACTGAAGCGCCAAGAACCGCTCGGCCACAGCGGCCGGCGCTATAGCGTTCTCCCTGTATGTTGCGGTTTGGTGGGGTTTGAAATTCCGTGTGCAGGCTACTAATTAAAATGTCACCTACCTCAGAGCGGCGTCCTCTCGATGTCCCATCACGTGCCAACGTAGATACTTACAAGATGACGTAAAAGCAGCGTTGATAAAGAAAACACCATCTAATATCAACAATTAAAGAGGCCGCGCAACACTAGAAATGAAATAAAGTCCTGCAGAAAAACTATCATTAAAAATTTATCGGGAGGTAAGATAATACGAGGGCAGTTCAATAAGTAATGCAACACTTTTTTTTCTCGGCCAATTTTGGTTGAAAAAACCGGAAATTTCTTGTGGAATATTTTCAAACATTTCCGCTTCGTCTCGTATAGTTTCATTGACTTCCGACAGGTGGCAGCGCTGTACGGAGCTGTTAAAGTGGCGTCTGTAACGGATGTGCGTTGCAAACAACGGGCAGTGATCGAGTTTCTCTTGGCGGAAAACCTAGGGCATCTCAGATATTCATAGGCGCTTGGAGAATGTCTGCGGTGATCTGGCAGTGGACAAAAGCACGGTGAGTCGTTGGGCAAAGCGTGCGTCATCATCACCGCAAGGTCAAGCAAATCTGTCTGATCTCCCGCGTGCGAGCCGGCCGCGCACAGCTGTGACTCCTGCAATGGCGGAGCGTGCGAACACACTCGTTCGAGATGATCGACGGATCACCATCAGACAATTCAGTGCTCAACTTGACATCTCTGTTGGTAGTGCTGTCACAATTGTTCACCAGTTGGGATATTCAAAGGTTTGTTCCCGCTGGGTCCCTCGTTGTCTAACCGAACGCCATAAAGAGCAGAGGAGAACCATCTGTGTGGAATTGCTTGCTCGTCATGTGGCTGAGGGTGACAATTTCTTGTCAAAGATTGTTACAGGCGATGAAACATGGGTTCATCACTTCGAACCTTAAACAAAATGGCAATCAATGGAGTGGCGCCACACCCACTCCCCTACCAAGAAAAAGTTTAAAGCCATACCCTCAGCCGGTAAAGTCATGGTTACAGTCTTCTGGGACGCTGAAGGGGTTATTCTGTTCGATGTCCTTCCCCATGGTCAAACGATCAACTCTGAAGTGTATTGTGCTACTCTTCAGAAATTGAAGAAACGACTTCAGCGTGTTCGTAGGCACAAAAATCTGAACGAACTTCTCCTTCTTCATGACAACGCAAGACCTCACACAAGTCTTCGCACCCGAGAGGAGCTCACAAAACTTCAGTGGACTGTTCTTCCTCATGCACCCTACAGCCCCGATCTCGCACCGTCGGATTTCCATATGTTTGGCCCAATGAAGGACGCAATCCGTGGGAGGCACTACGCGGATGATGAAGAAGTTGTTGATGCAGTACGACGTTGGCTCCGACATCGACCAGTGGAATGGTACCGTGCAGGCATACAGGCCCTCATTTCAAGGTGGCATAAGGCCGTAGCATTGAATGGAGATTACGTTGAAAAATAGTGTTGTATAGCTAAAAGATTGGGGAATAACCTGGTGTATTTCAATGCTGAATAAAACAACCCCTGTTTCAGGAAAAAAATGTGTTGCATTACTTATTGAACTGCCCTCGTAGATTGGTTTCTGGAAAATAAAGTCCGAAATTTCCACACAAAAAGGTGTATTTTGTCCATCTACCCAACGAAAGGGTACTGTTCAGTCTAAATTTAAACTATTGGCTATTTTCTTCACGTTCACAATTCGTACACAATTCCAACAATACAGTTCTAAAACTTCCAAACTTCACAAAACTGTCCGCAACTACATCAGCGTTACTTACGACACGTATCAGATGCGAGGAACTCAATATTCCTTCATTTTACACATTATTTTGACTCACACTAGTAAGATGACCGTCCATGTTCAAAGCTAGCGAGAGACTCCCTTCTTGTGGCCTCACTCCCAGTATAACAATCAGGTAACGAGCGGGAATCGTCTCAGTGCTGATTAGCTGACCATACTAACTGCCAATCACAATGCTCGCTCATGAGCATACTCGCGCCAAAACTGGCCTGCACCAATCCTTACATACAGACATTTACCTCATTCTGATATACAAATATTAATGTTTAATAAACGAAAACTAAAAGGCAATAAGTCTGGAAATATCCTTTAGATGCAGATAACACTCCATCAGACTTTCTGGCTGCTCTGTTACACTAGCATTCACACCTAGACATACGTCATCAACATAGTAGGTAATTCCCTATGAACATTTTCCCACGACAGGCTTGGGTAACTCTTGCAAGTTACTTAAGACGGCATATAATGCAACATTAAAATTCGTCGAAGTCCCACGTACACACTCTCATTCACTCACATGTACTCCCACAACAATATTAGACACAAATAATAATTTTGTCTGATTTTTATCTTGCGGAAACGAGAAATAATTAAAGTTTTAATATAAAATCTCAATTAATTAATTATGTACACCGAGAGTTCTGTTTATGTTTTTAGATAATACCAAAAGATAAACCGTTAAATTTCCAAACTGTATTTAGTTTCCTAAGTGTCGGTTTTTGGCTTTTTTAGCAATTTTTTCTATCTCTGAAACTATGATAGTTATAAGGCTGTAATTGTGTGGAGACCTCCTTCTGAATAACAAAAAATAGTATACCAATTTACTGTAGTTTATTTAGGTTCATAGGTGGCGTGAATATACGTCGCTCTAGGTGACACGCTGGCGCGTTCACACGCTGCAGTAGCGGCAGGTGTACATGACACATTGATAGGACTCAATTTGCAGTTTCTTTCACAGCCCCTGGCTCCAATACTGCCGGCTATATAGCAACGAATGTTATCGCGCATTAACTCGCGACGTTACAATGTCACAAAATGATCAGATGCCTTCCTCGTCAGTTTCATGACTGTGAATTTCGTTCCTGCAGATGATGGAATCTATCACATAAAGTTTTCGAATTATTCAGATTTGACGTAGTAAACCCAGAACGTTTAATTCTACAAAATTGGATGTTAAATGGGATTCGAGTCAAGCGTAACGATATTTTTGAAAAAGAATGAGTCGTCTAATTCTGTGGCAAACTGATATTTTGGGAAGTCAAATCGTTTTCACTAATATGGAAACCACTGACTGGAAGATGGCACTGACATGAAAAGTGAACATTCCTCGCGAATTTAGTTAAATTCGCGGAACTTGAAAAGTACCGAATCAATGGAGACAAAGTAAATGAAATGGAATGATGTCAGTGATAAATGCTCTCAAATGGTGAACTAAAGAAGTGATGAATGTGTTGTCACAAATTAAAATTTGTAGCAGGCACTGATTATCTATTGTTACACATATGGGAATAAAACAACGAAGCCAATGAACAGAAACAAAGGGGTATGACTAGGATATTTTATTTTCTCAACACTCTTCAGTATATATATCTAGGGAGTTCCTTTACGTCATGACACTAGACTAAATGTAATTTTATATGCCGATGACCTAACTCTGATTGCAGAGAATGAAGGTGACCTTCATACGAGAGACTATGGGTTGTAGCAGGTAGCCTCTGATTATAAAGTAATATTGTCCATAGATAAAACGAAAGTGATGGTATTTCAGGGCAGGCAACCAGTAACATGATTAATAGTCTTGAATAATAAACTCCTGGAGCAAGTAAAACATTTGAATATCCAGGTTGCAATATCACTGACGAATATAGCTATGACGTGGGCCAAAAATCAAGTAAATTTACTTCCATTATGTGAAACAATCGTAAAAAGATTGGAGAACAATGCCAGGAAAGAAACACAGCTGAAGTTTTATAAAACAACAACACGACTAACACTTACTCATGAAAGTTAAGCTTGAGCAACAAAGAGACGCCAAGAAAGCAGAATTCGAGCTGAAGAAATGAGGTTTGTATGAAGGGTGGAAAGATGTACAAGGGAATATCGAAAAAGAAATGAATATATAAGGAATGATTTAGGAATATATAGCATAAATGAAAAAAGTTCAGCCATAATTTTTTTTCCATTAAAGTTATCTAATACTAGTCTCTTGAGTATAGCTCCTTTTTGATCGAATATGCAACTAACGTATCATCTTTGGGCTTTCGAATTTAGGGAATAATAAATTCAAAAGTTTATTTTCTCTCTCGCATTTCGCTTTGCACAAAGGGTTTCTTAGTGGATTCTTGTGTTAGATTTTTTCTCAGTTTAATTTTACAGCTGACACTTCATTAACGTTCTGAAGCAACGTGTCGTTAAATTAACTTAGTTGTTTTAGAATGGTCGATAATGGCAATAACAACCATTCTCTTCATTCTGTTTCTCTTTTGTTGCCTTACTATTTCTCTCTTTTCCTCTATACGTTTAGTTTTAGATGTCATTATCCTTCAGCTTAAACTGCATTAATATTTCTACAACGACTGTTTTTCTTCTGAAATGAACATTTTTTCTTTGTTCCATACTGTCTACGACATGACGTAAGTAGAGGGGCAACAGGCGCATCAGTGCATTTTATTAGTGCATGTTGCCTACATCAGGGGCAGGTATGCCCCCAGGGGCAAACCTAATGTTCACCTTTGATTTACATGTACTTAACCTATTGTTCTCCTTTGATTGACAGGTACTTAACCTATTGTTCTCCTTTGGTTGACAGGTCCTTAACCTATTGTTCTGCTAAAAGGATCCTTCATTTTGATTGACAGGCACATAAACTATTGTTGCCCAGCCTCTCCCCCAACCACCTAGCTGCTACAGGTACACCTTCAGGTCTCACTTACTGGAATAGCCACTCTCACTCTTATCAGTTTGATTGACTACTTAATTAAATTGATCAATTAATAACGACTCCCCCACTGGCAACCCCCCTCCCCTCCCACCCTCCCTCCCAGAAATGGACAGGAAAGAGACTTAGTTGAAGATCATTTGGAGGGAATTGGGTTGCAGTGTGTAGAATATTGTTTAAACAATTTAGACAATATATAGAATATTATTTAATTGTTTATGAAAGTGAATGGAATATAGTTTACTTATTTAGAACAAAATTTGTCTCTAAATCGACTGCTATGTATGGAATATTCTTTAAACAATTTAGAAAATGTGTGGAATATTGTTTATTTAAATAAATTAGGGGATTCAAGGCAGTGTATGGAATATATGGAAATTGGTGGAGGTGAAGGATCTCATAACAGGAAATTCAAGGGTATATTGTTTATTTACAAAAAAATCTGTTTGTGAGGGTTGTGTTTCCCTTGTTCATCATTCTCTGCTGTTTGGAAACACTTAGGTCTTGTAAGAAGTAATAACATAGGGCAAACATGTAGCATAGCCTAATGTTCGGCACTGCACTCTTGGTATCTTAACTTAATGTTTGGCCCTTTCTTGGCACTTAACCTGTTGTTCTGTTCAGTGGTTTTCCATGTCACCCCCCTTTCCTTGAACTGTTGTGCCGCCTTTGATACCAAATTAAATAATTAGTTATGTCATCCCACCATTTTCTGGTACATTTTCCGAATTTCACATGTTTTTGAACACCATTACTGGCACATTCTTCTTTGTCACCCAAGCGTTTAAACTATTGTACTTTATTTACATAAAAAATAGCATATTGTTCAACACTTAACCTGCTGCTCTGTTCCATGACAACCAGTCACACACACACACCCATTACATATTATACCGCTAACACCATGTTGGTATAAAAAATTTATGCAAATTAATTAAAACACATGTATGGGGGAGTTTTTTTTAGTTCACAGCATCCTTTTGGTCATGGAATTTGATGGAATATAGTTTAAATGGTTCAAATGGCTCTGAGCACTATGGGACTTAACATCTGAGGTCATCAGTCCACTAGAATTAGAACTACTTAAACCTAACTAACCTAAGGACATCACACACATCAATGCACGAGGCAGGATTCGCACCTCCGACCATAGCAGTAGCGCGGTTCCAGACTGAAGGGCCTAGAACAGCTCAGCCACAACAGCTGGCGAATATATTTTAAATAAATAAATCACAAATAATAAACACATCCACCACTCGACACCCGACGCCGACTCAGCATGCGCACCCAGAATTTGGGGTGCACCAGTGGGCCCATAAAGTGATGACATGGTCATCAACTGCTGACCCATGCACTGGTGTCCGTTCAGGTCCAGTAAGTATGAGGTGGTGGCATCTCTTTCATACTTGACACCTGATAAATTCCTGTCGAAATACGTGTTCTCCTAGGCAATGTTGCTGGCATGATGGCACAAAGCCGTGGGTCCAGAGCTATAGAAATCAGTTCCAATGTTCCCAGAATAGCTCATGGTGTATTGTTCCTAGCGATCCTAACGGGACGTGCATGATGCGTTAATCGTGCGCATGTGTTTACCTGCCGAGCGAGGTTGCCACATGGTTTCGCGATGTGTGTGCAGCTTCGATGGAATTTTCGGTATCCTACAGCTACTGGTCTGGAGATGTCCTAATTCCACAATGTCAGTTGGGGGACAGTATCATGCCAGAGATGAATGGTCTGCTTCAACTTGTCTTTGAATGCATGAACAAAGAATACCTTACAGTCAGTGCTTTCTGTAGATAAACCCCGCAAAACTTGTCTACAGATCATCAAATACGTACAAGACTCAAAGAATATTGGGAATCAGGGCATAGGTACCATTTTAACTGCAATTAAATATTCCAATTGCTGCCGCAGTTTGACAGTGATCGATTTACAGGTAATGTCTCCTCGTGACAGCTGTGGTTCTGGAACAAATCTCAGTATCTATCGTGCACATAATCTTCCACACAAAAATCTCTCTCTTACCTTTGCAATTATTACACTGCAATATATACACATTTTATACGAACAGTGCAGTTAGCTTTTATATCTGTACAACACCCGAAAAAACTATAGTGTGCCTACATCAACATCGGCTAAATATCTTGATTCTCCTCAGTCCTACGAAAATATCTGACAAAGTTTTCCAATCAGCACTTCTGGAAGGTGCTACAGCCTGCCTACATTCTCTCAAACACGTGTTATGAAGGTCAGGCGTCCGACACTATGTGTAGTGATTACCGAACCCGCGGACGTAATGCTTGGAAAGACATCGTCGACGTGGCTTGGTATACTGTAATCAACATCACTATCTATAGAACGACAAAGAAAATGCGGGGGTACAATTAGAGTTGCCGATGAGGGGACATATTGTAACAGCCATATTGCCCGTCCTATTCGTATGCTCTAGCAGGTCTGGATGAACACTTGGATTGTCATATTGTGGAGCCATTTACGAAATGAATCTATCACCACTTATTTTCGGATATGCTACTGAGTGCATTGAAGTCCGAATTCACCATGTCCAATTGAGCTTTCCATTATGACTAGTTTTCTGTGGTTGACAATGGATCAAAATGTGTTAATGTCAGTTTAGAACCTGAAACAGAGCTTTAAGAAGTGGTGAAAAAACAAAATATATGGCAGTGCACAAATCGGTTACAGCAGAAAAAAAAATGTTTCAAACAACGACAGAGGGGGCACAGGGATGGTCTCTTCGACTTATATTATAGTTTGTGGAATGCGGTCATCCTCTTACAGAACATGCGATGCAACTTTACACTGGTCCATGCCATGGATCAATAGCTGTATATTTAATAGGATAGTCACATGTGATCAAAGCCGGCAGGCAGAAGGTATTTGCTTTTGATATATGGGAGAAGAGAGATGCGGTAAGTATCTTATTGAGTTCTCTATCGGTTGAAGATAGTAGAGCTATTATAGTTCGTAATTTTTCACTGTTGGATGGTGCAGAATAACGAAGGTAGCATGTTGGGGTGACAGACGTGAATGGGCCCTGAGGGATGCTGATCTGCTTTGGACAGAAGTACTTGTATGTAGTTTCGGGGCGCACCACAATGCATTAGCTAATCCTCGTCGTTCCCCCAGTTCCTGTACTGTCTTTTATACTACCTCATGTTGCAGGAGAAGGCTATATTTGGCGCTTACTTGCATGCTGTACATTGTTGGCTGAGATAGGACACCATGATGCCATTTCCACCGAATGGTCAAATCACAGTCCTGTAGCACTAACTCAGGTCTCTCTGTTTCTACATGGGTTAAAGAAGGTGGTAGTTAGAGCTCTCTCTGGCTTCTGCTCAGTTCCTACTTAAATTTGAATGATCACACGTGCAAAGCCGCAGAAATGGCGGCAGTTGCAAGAGGCATAGGGAATATCTAAAATTTTACTGTAGCTGATAGGTTGGGAAAAGGTGACTCATTTCAGGATATGAGAGTGCCAGAAATATGATTCACTAGTGGCTGTATTCATTAAATGACTTCTCCATAGGATCCAACACAGGTATGTGGTTGAATGGAAAGACTTCCAAAACATAGCCATCATTTCTACTCGAAAGTGTAGCCATACAGATTTGGAAAGCTAGTGTACATTTTTACAACCTCAATCAGCACGCCATCTACTGTTTGTGCTCCTTCTCAATCAACCATCGCCTATAGCCCAGTCAATATATCACCAAACTTCTAACATGGCATCATGACAGAATGCTTTACTAATACTGGAGAAATATGTAGCGGAGGCAGGAGAGAGTTGCAAATACTGGTTTCATACCACGTTTCTTAACCGAATCAAATAAATTCGGTAATTTTATTACGAGGTTGCACCGTAGACGACGTGTAACCACACTCTTGGCCTGATAATATACAATCTGGTGATCACCATCTATATTGATTGTTGCGGTATTTGTCTGGAAAAATCACGTCATTCGTAGGCAGTGCCATACCTCGATTGATAAAGCCAGTATAGCTTTTAACATGGATAATTTTGTGCACCTATAGAACCAATACCACTTGTGATAGAAATATGGTCGAGTCTTTTTTTTAACATCTGGTGGTTTGTAAGATGATTATGCCTCTCTTTCGAAGATATTGGGGTTCTACTCGCAAGAAAAACTTATGAGACATATCCACCCATCGCTGATTTTTGGTCAGCATTATTTTGTATCGCCGGCATCAGTTATTGGCAAAGTATTATACTTAGTAGTAGAGGGTGCATGATAGGTTCACCATGAGCATCAGGCTTATAATGTATGTGTGTGTGTTCCGAGATGTGCAATGCAAATGACTATGTCCAGTTGTAAGGAATACTGTGATAGCAAAGGGAAGAGTATGTCAAGTCACGGTACAGATATTTCTATTTCCAGAGCCATACCCATCAGCAGGGAACATTTCCAATACTTCGCTCAGTTTCGAATGTCGTTCAACTGAGACCGAAATTTAATTGTAAGTGTAGTGATAAAATATATGTGTGGCCGATTTCGTAGGACGATTCTGTCTATTCGTTGTTAGCACAGCGGGGGCGATGGCCTGTGGCGGGGATGATTCACGTTTCCCGCTAGCAGTAAGAGCTGTCCAAATGGAGAGGCTTGTTGGGACATAGAAATGCAGTTACGTTAACCATGCCGTCCTCTAGACGGCCGAATAGGAGACTAATACTTAGTATGTGTTGGACAGCTTTCGTGATCGTGTGAAACTTGATAAGATGCAATATGAACATGTGTTTGTGCTGGGCCATTTTTCCCTCCCATGTAAATTGTCTGATTGACTGCTTCTTCACATTTCCCGTCATTATTTGGTTGAGAGAAGTTCGACTGTGGTGTGTGTTGAATGTATCTACCAGGTGAAAGACGGCTGGAGGAAACGTTTGCGGGTTCTCTAGACGTGAGAAACACCTTAGCTGACTTTGTAAATTATAAGGATGAGTTGGAATCTGCTATATCACCGACATCGCTAGTGGAAATATCAGATTTCTTTTTTTTTTTTTTTCGAGTTTTCACGTAAAGGTCTTCGCAGACGGGATAAATTTCTAGTTAATGGTTCACAATAATTACTTAGTCACGGGAAAATTGTGTGATCGGGGTGGGGGAAGTTATGCATGGAATGCGCTGAGACAAACCTCGAATAGGTGGTCTGAATATATACAGGGTGGTCCATTGATCGTGACCGGGCCAACTATCTCACGAAATAAGCATCAAACGAAAAAACTACAAAGCCCGAAACTTGTCCAGCTTGAAGGGGAAAACCAGATGGCGCTATCGTTGGCCCGCTACATGGCGCTGCCATAGGTCAAACGGATATCAACTGCGTTTTTTTAAATACGAACCCCCATTATTTATTACATATTCGTGTAGTACGCAAAGAAATATGAATGTTTTAGTTGGACCACTTTTTTCGCTTTATGATAGATGGCGCTGTAATAAACATACAGCTCACAATTTTAGACGAACAGTTGGTAACAGGTAGGTTTGTTAAATTAAAATACAGAACGTACGTACGTTTAAACATTTTATTTAGGTTCTTCCAATGTGATACATGTACTTACGTGAACTTATCATGTCTGAGAACGTATGCTGTTACAGCGTGATTACCTGTAAATACCACATTAATGCAATAAATGCTCAAAATGATGTCCGTCAACCTCAATGCATTTGGCAATACGTATAACGACATTCCTCTCAACAGCGAGTAGTTCACCTTCCGTAATGTACGCACATGCATTGACAATGCGCTGAACCATGTTGTCAGGCGTTGTCGGTGGATCACGATGGCAAATATCTTCAACTTTCCCCACAGAAAGAAATGAGGGGACGTCAGATCCGGTGAACGGGCGGTCCGTGGTATGGTGCTTCGACGACCAATCCGCCTGTCATGAAATATGCTATTCAATACCGCTTCAACCGCATACGAGCTATGTGCCGGACACCCATCATCTTGGAAGTACATCGCCTTTCTGTCACGCAGTGGAACAACTTACAGTAACATCGGTAGAACATTACGTAGGACATCAGTGTACATTGCACCATTTAGATTGTTATCGATAAAATGGGAGCCATTTATCCTTCCTCCCATAATGGTGCACCATACATTAACCCGCCAAGGTCGCTAATGTTCCACTTGTCGCAGCCATCGTGGATTTTCCATTGCCCAATAGTGCATATTATGCCGGTTTACACTACCGTTGTTGGTGAATGACGCTTCGTCGCTAAATAGAACGCGTGCAAAAAATCTGTCACCGTCCCGTAATTTCTCCTGTGCCCAGTGGCAGAACTGTACACGACGTTCAAAGTCGTCGCCATGCAATGCCTGGTGCATATAAATATGATACGGGTACAATTGATGTTGATGTACGAGGGCAGTTCAATAAGTAATGCAACACATTTTTTTTCTCGGCTAATTTTGGTTGAAAAAACAGGAAATTTCTTGAGGAATATTTTCAAACATTCCCGCTTCGTCTCGTATAGTTTCATTGACTTCCGACAGGTGGCAGCGCTGTGCGGAGCTGTTAAAATGGCGTCTGTAACGGATGTGCGTTGCAAACAACGGGCAGTGATCGAGTTTCTTTTGGCGGAAAACCAGGGCATCTCAGATATTCATAGGCGCTTGCAGAATGTCTACGGTGATCTGGCAGTGGACAAAAGCACGGTGAGTCGTTGGGCAAAGCGTGTGTCATCATCGCCACAAGGTCAAGCAAGACTGTCTGATCTCCTGCGTGCGGGCCGGCCGTGCACAGCTGTGACTCCTGCAATGGCGGAGCGTACGAACACACTCGTTCGAGATGATCGACGGATCACCATCAAACAACTCAGTGCTCAACTTGACATCTCTGTTGGTAGTGCTGTCACAATTGTTCACCAATTGGGATATTCAAAGGTTTGTTCCCGCTGGGTCCCTCGTTGTCTAACCGAACACCATAAAGAGCAAAGGAGAACCATCTGTGCGGAATTTCTTGCTCGTCATGTGGCTGAGGGTGACAATTTCTTGTCAAAGATTGTTACAGACGATGAAACATGGGTTCATCACTTCGAATCTGAAACAAAACGGCAATCAATGGAGTGGCGCCACACCCACTCCCCTACCAAGAAAAAGTTTAGAGCCATACCCTCAGCCGGTAAAGTCATGGTTACAGTCTTCTGGGACGCTGAAGGGGTTATTCTGTTCGATGTCCTTCCCCATGGTCAAACGATCAACTCTGAAGTGTATTGTGCTACTCTTCAGAAATTGAAGAAACGACTTCAGCGTGTTCGTAGGCACAAAAATCTGAACGAACTTCTCCTTCTTCATGACAACGCAAAACCTCACACAAGTCTTTGCACCCGAGAGGAGCTCACAAAACTTCAGTGGACTGTTCTTCCTCATGCTCCCTACAGCCCCGATCTCGCACCGTCGGATTTCCATATGTTTGGCCCAATGAAGGACGCAATCCGTGGGAGGCACTACGCGGATGATGAAGAAGTTGTTGATGCAGTACGACGTTGGCTCCGACATCGACCAGTGGAATGGTACCATGCAGGCATACAGGCCCTCATTTCAAGGTGGCATAAGGCCGTAGCATTGAATGGAGATTACGTTGAAAAATAGTGTTGTGTAACTAAAAGATTGGGGAATAACCTGGTATATTTCAATGCTGAATAAAACAACCCCTGTTTCAAAAAAAAATGTGTTGCATTACTTATTGATCTGCCCTCGTAGCATTCCCAACACCGACGTTTTTGAGATTCTCGATTCTCGAGCAATTTGTCTGCTGCTGATGTGCTGATTAGCCGCGACAGCATCTAAAACACCTACTTGGGCATCATCATTTGTTGCAGGTCTTGGTTGACGTTTCACATGTGGCTGAACACTTCCTGTTTCCTTCAATAACGTGACTATCCGGCGAACGGTCCGGACACTTGGATGATGTAGTTCAGAATACTGAGCAGCGTACATAACATACGCCCGTTGGGCATTTTGATCACAATAGCCGTACATAAACACGATATTGATCGTTTCCGCAATTGGTAAACGGTCCATTTTAACACGGGTAATGTATCACGAAGCAAATACCGGCCGCACTGGCGGAATGTTACTTGATACCACGTGCATATACGTTTGTGACTATTACAGCGCCGTCTATCACAAAGCGAAAAAAGTGGTCCAACTAAAACATTCATATTTCTTTAAGTACCACATGAATATGTAATAAAAATGGGGGTTCCTACTTAAAAAAACGCAGTTGATATCCGTTTGACCTATACCAGCGCCATCTAGCAGGCCAACCATAGCGCCATCTGGTTTCCCCCTTCAAGCTAGACAAGTTTCGTCTTCGTAGTTTTTTCGTTTGATGCTTATTTCGTGAGATATTTTCCCGGTCACTATCAATGGACCACCCTGTATATAAAAGATTCGACTGTGTATTTGTGGATTTACAAGTATCGAAAATACCAAAAGGTTCCGTGGAAGTGGCAAAATCAATTACCCGAAAAGAATCTAGGGTCTCTTAAATTTTAATTACATCCTTTATTGATAGACAAGTATGTGATGGCAGGAGGCTTTTTTGCAGAGCGAAAACGACTCCCAGCTGGCGCAAGTGTGGATGTATTCATACCTTTTTTATATACCTATAATTGAGAGTCAGAAATGTTATACTGCTGTTTGAACGTAAAGGTCCTGTGGCTTATTTTCTGACATACGTTTGTGGGAAGTAATCAAACTACTATTCACGTAAAAACAAAAAAATGTTAAGTATATCTAGTCATAATGAAAGGATCGATTGGACATGGTGTATTGTTATTTTAACGCACTGGAGAGTATATCTGAACGTAAGTGGTGATAGATTCACTGCGTAAACAGATGCACAATATAACAATGCAAGCGTTCAACTGGATCTGCCAGAGTGTACAAAGAGGTCGGGCAATACAGCTGTAACAATACGTCCTCGCATCGGCACCCATAAGTGTATCCTCGTATTTTCCTTGTTGTTCTAACGGTAGTGATTTCGATTACAGTACACCAACCTGTGTCAGCAATGACTTTCCAAGCAATACGTCAGTGGGTGCGGTATTCATTATCACATAGTGCCGGACCATCATAACACTTGTTTGAGGGAATCTTGTCAGGATGCAGCACCTTCCAGAATCGCTGATTGGAAGACTTTGTCAGATAATTTCCTAGGACTGAAGAGAATCGAGACATTTAGCCGGTGTGAGTGTAGGCATACCATAATTTTTTCAGGCGCTGTACAGATACAAAAGATAACTGCACTGTCTGTGTATAATGTGTATATGTCACAGTGTAATGTTACTGTGGCTTATGTTGTGGTGTGACCAAAGAAAATGAATGTGTGTCCTGTCGCGTGTGACGTATAGATTCAGCGCATCAGTAACCGCAAAGGTATGAGAGGGATCTTTGTGTGGAAAATTACGTGCGCTATAGATACTGAGATTCCTTCCAGAACCGAAGCTGTCACAAGGAGACATTACCTGTAAATCGATCGGTGTCAGACTGCGGCAGCAATCGTAATATCTAATTGTAGTTACACTGGCAACTATGTTCCTGGTTCCCAATATTCTGAACCTTGTATGTATTTGATGATCTGTAGACAACTTTTGCGGGGTTTATCTACAGAAATTCTGAGTGTAAGGCGATGTAGTCTTTGTTCGTGTGTTCAAACACAAGTTGAAGCAGACCATCCATCCTTCACATGATGCTGTCCCTCATCTAACATTTTGGAATTAGGACATCTCCAGACCAGTAGCTGTAGGATACCGAAAATTCTAGACATGCTACGCACACATCTCGTGGCGATGCATCAGCCTCACTGGGCAGGTAAACACATGCGCACGGCCAAAGTGCCTCACGTTAGGATCGCTAGGAACAATGCACCCTGAACTATTCTGCTAACGTTGGAACAGATTTCTATAGCACTGGACCAACAGCTCTATGTCACTGTGCCAGCAACATTGCCTAGGTGAACACGTATTTCGACAGGAATTTTTCAGGTGTCAAGCTTCCACTTCATGCTTGTGGGACCTGAACAGACATCTGTGCATGGCTCGGCAGCTGACAGCCGCATCGTCCATCGTCACTTCGCTGGCTCCTGGAGGGGGGGCGGGGGGGGTGCGGAGTTGGCAGAGTCACTGCCAGGCATCAGGTGGCGAGATTGGTGTTTTATTAGCGATCTTTTGATTAAACTATGTTCCATCGATTTAACCGGCAAATAAGATGCTGCAAATAAAAAAAACTACCCCATGCTTGTGACAATATCGCCGGCCGAAGTGGCCGTGCGGTTAAAGGCGCTGCAGTCTGGAACCGCAAGACCGCTAGGGTCGCAGGTTCGAATCCTGCCTTGGGCATGGATGTTTGTGATGCCCTTAGGTTAGTTAGGTTTAACTAGTTCTAAGTTCTAGGGGACTAATGACCTCAGCAGTTGAGTCCCATAGTGCTCAGAGCCATTTGAACCATTTTTTTGTGACAATATCGATTTAATTCATTTGCATAAATTTTTATATCAACAAAGTGATAGCGGTAGAGTAGGTAAGGGGAGGGTGTGCGTGAGAGGGTACATAGTGCAGAACAGCAGGTGAAGTGAAGAACACTAGGTTACTTTGCATAATTTTTATGTAAAATGCAGTACAGAGTTTAAGGGGGTGGGTGACAAAGAAGAATGCGCCAGGAATGGCGTTCAAAAGCATGTGAAATTTGGGAAGTGTACCAGAAAATGGTAGGAGGACATAACTTATTACTTAATTTGGTATAAAAGGCGGTGCAATAGTTTAAAGAAAGGGGGGGGGGGCTGACATGGAAAACCACTTAACAGGAGAATAGGTTAAGGTCTGACAAAGACTTGAACATTAGGTTAAGACACCCAGAGTACAGTGTCGAACATTAGGTTATGCTACATGTTTGCCACATGTTATTACTTCTTACAAGACCTACATGTTTCCAAACAGCAGAGAATGATGAGCAAGAGAAATTCAACCCTCACAAACTGAATTTTTTGTAAATAGACAGTATATCCTCGAATTTCCTATTGTGAGATCCTTCGTCTCCACCAATTTCCATATATTCGATACACTGACTTGAATGTGCCAAATTGTTTACATAAATAATATTCCATACATTTTTCTAAATTGTTTAAACAATATTCCATACACAGCAATCGATTTCCGGACAAATTCTGTAACTAAATAAATAAACTGTATTCCGTACACTGCCATAAATAATTAAATAATATCTGTACATTGTCTAATGTGTTTAAACAATATTCCACACACTGCAACTGAATTCCATCCAAATGACCAATCAACAGAGTCTTTTTCCTGTCAATTTCTGGGAGGGAGGATGGTAGGGGAGTGAGTTTACCAGAGGGGGAAATGTTAATTAATTCATCAGTTTAATTAAGTAGTAAATCAAATTGATAAGTGTGAGAAGGCCTATTCAAAAATGGTTCAAATGGCTCTGCACAAACAGCTGAGCACAATGGGACTTAACATCTGAGGTCATCAGTCCCCTAGAACTTAGAACTACTTAAACCTAACTAACCTAAGGACATCACACACATCTATGCCTGAGGCAGGATTCGAACCTGCGACCGTAGCGGTCGATCGGTTCGAGACTGAAGTGCCTAGAACTGCTCGGCCACGCCGGCCGGCAGCTATTCCAAGAAGTCAGACCTGAAAGTGCACCTATAGCAGCGAGGTGGCGGTAGTTTCCTGAGGGGTGGGGGGAGGGGGTGGGGGAACAATAGTTTAAGTGCCTATCAATCAAAATGAAGGATCCTTTTATCAGAACAATAGGTTAAGAGCCTGTCAATCAAAGGAGAACAATAGGTTAAGTACCTGCCAATCAAAGGAGAACAATAGGTTTGCTGCTGATGTAGGCAACACACACTAACCACATGCACTGATGCCCTTGTTGCCCCACTACTGATATGAAACACAATTTGGTGTAATAAATCTGAAAGTGACCATGTATCAGGTGTTTGTGCGCTTTTGTGGATGCATGCAGGAGATAAAATCAAGTGAAATGATTGGATATATTTCCGTTGATTTGCAGCACCAGAATACCTCAGTGAAGAACTGTCTTCATTATTTGCATTCATATATTTTAAGCAGAATGAAAAATGCTCTTGCACGAAGAGGCGAATATGTCCAGGGCGGAATTAGGAACGTAAAAGTGAGAAACTAGCTTTTCGACTTATCTGGCAAATTCAAAAACGTTTAAATCAAAATATGTTTCTGTTTGCTTGTAAAATCAGAACGAGGGTGACTGTTTTTGCACGTAAAATCCGAACCGTCCGCATAAAAACGGTGCCCTTAACTGAGAGTTAATTTCGGCCCAATTAAAATCTCTTACAAAAAGTATTAATCGATTTGCACATTTTGCCTGGGCACCAGCTTCCGTTCGCCATTCAAACCTTGCTTAATATACACTACTGGCCATTAAAATTGCTACACCATGGAGATGACGTGCTACAGACGCGAAATTTAACCGACAGGAAGAAGATGCTGTGATATACAAATGATTAGCTTTTAAGAGCATTCACACAAGGTTGGCGCCTACAACGTACTGACATGAGGAAAATTTCCAACCGATTTCTCATACACAAACAGCAGTTGACCGGCGTTGCCTGGTGAAACGTTTTTGTGATGCCTCGTGTAAGGAGGAGAAATGCGTACCATCACATTTCCGACTTTGATAAAGGTCGGATTGTAGCCTATTGCGATTGCGGTTTATCGTATCGCGACATTGCTGCTCGCGCTGGTCGAGATTTAAATGACTGCTAACAGGATATGGAATCGGTTGGTTCAGGAGGGTCATACGGAACGCCGTGCTGAATCCCAACGGCCTCGTATCACCAGCAGTCGAGATGACAGGCATCTTATCCGCATGGCTGTAACGGATCGTGCAGCCACGTCTCGATCCCTGAATCAACAGATGGGGACGCTTGCAAGAGAACAACCATCTGCACGAACAGTTCGTCGACGTTTGCAGTAGCATGGAGTATCAACTCGAAGTGTATGGCTGCGGATACCATTTACGCTGCATCACAAACAGGAGTGCCTGCGATGGTATACTCAACGACGAACCTGGGTGCACGAATGACAAAACGTCATTTTTTCGGATGAATCCAGGTTCTGTTTACAGCATCATGATGGTCGCATCCGTGTTTAGCGAAATATCGGTGAACGCACATTGGAAGCGTGTATTCGCCATCGCCATACTGGCGTATCACCCGGCGTGGTGCCATTGGTTACACGTCTCGGTAACCTCTTGTTCGTTTGACGGCACTTTGAATAGCGGACGTTACATTTCAGGTGTGTTACGACCCGTGGCTCTACCCTTCATTCAATCCCTGCGAAACCCTACATTTCAGCAGGATAATGCACGACCGCATGTTGCAGGTCCTGTAAGAGCCTTTTAGTATACAGAAAATGTTCGACTGCTGCCCTGGCCAGTACATTCTCCAGACCTCTCACCAACTGAAAACGTCTGGTCAATGGTGGCCGAGTAACTGGCTCGTCACAATACGCCAGTCACTACTCTTGATGAACTGTAGTTTGACTCAATGCCCAGGCGTATGAAGGCCGTTATTACGGACAGAGGTGGTTATTCTGGGTTCTGATTTCTCAGGATCTATGCACCCAAACTGCGTGAAAACGTAATCACATCTCAGTTCCAGTGTTATATTTTTGTCCAATGAATGCCCGTTTATCATCTGCATTTCCTCTTGGTGTAGCAATTTTAATGGCCAGTAGTGTACATAGCTACTGTAAGACAGATGTTCAAAGGGCGATAAAGTGGCCACTGGCCGGAGCTAAACCAAAAACATTTTACCCCATGTTCCAAGATCACATAGGAACCGAGCAACGACACCTCCATCCCAAAACCGCGATTCAGATTGCGGTTTTTTTTTTTTTCAGACGTACAGTGATGGAAACAAAAGAGGTTTTCGACATAAAATAAAGTTGGTAGGCGTGTTTCTATATCTGAAACTTGATGTGTATTCACATTTTGCACCAACCGCATAAGAGTGGCGCCAGCAGCGCCGCTGTGAGAATTCTAACCAGGTTTGCTGTAAATACACGTTCTAACGGTCGAGACTGGACGCGGTGGGTTGATGTTAGTCAAGAATGATGTTAAGGCGACATATACGCCGTTATCAACACCTGAGTTTGAGTAGTTGGTGTAATAGGGCTATGAGAAGGTGGATGTTCCTTCTCTCATATTCCAGAAAGTTTTGGCAGGAATGTAGCCACTATAGATAACTGCAGGTAGTGGTCGTCATGGGAATGTACGGCCCTCAGAAGCCCGGGCTCCGGACGTCCACGTGACACTACCGAGAGGGAAGACCAACGTGTTTGCCGTACGGTTCTGGCGCGTCGTACTGCATCTGCAACAGGAATTTAGGCAGCATTTGGCACCATAGTAACGCAACGACCTGTTACAATTTGATTACTTCAACGGCAGCTCCGAGCCAGACGTCCTATAGAGCGTATTATACTGACTCCAGAACACTGCAGTTGGCGACTTCAGTTGCATCAAGCGAGAGCTCGTTCAAGGACAGGTTGGAGATCAGTTGTGTTTTCTGACGAATTCTGGTTCTGCGTCGGTGCCAGTGGTGGCCGTGTGTTGGTTAGTTGAAGTCCTGTTGGAGTTCCTGCAATCAACCTGTCGTGTTTGGAGGCAACCCGTTCAGGCTGAACGCCTTAGACACACTGTCCTGCGAGTGCAGCAAAGTGGAGGTTCCCTGCTGTTTCGCGGTGGCATTATGTGGGGCCGACGTACGCCGCTGGTGGTCATGGAAGGTGCCGTAACGGCTGTACCATGCGTGAATGCCATCCTCCAACCGATAGTGCAACCATATCGGCAGCATATTGGCGAGACATTCATCTTCATGGACGACAATTCGCTCTTTCATCATGCACATCTTGTGAGTGACTTCCTTCAGGATAAGGACATCGCTCGACTAGAGTGGCCAGCATGTACTCGAGACGTGAACCCTATCGAACATTCCTGGGCTAGATGGAAAAGAGCTGTTTATGCACGACGTGACCCACCAACCACTCTGAGAGATCTATTCCGAATGTCCGCTGAGAAGTGGGACAATCTGGGCGAACAGTACCTCAATGAAATTGTGGATAGTACGCCACGACGAATAGATGGCCGGCCGGAGTGGCTGTGCGGTTCTAGGCGCTACAGTCTGGAGCCGAGCGGCCGCAACGGTCGCAGGTCCGAATCCTGCCTCGGACATGGATGTTTGTGATGTCCTTAGGTTAGTTAGGTTTAATTAGTTCTACGTTCTAGGCGACTGATGACAACAGAAGTTAAGTCGCATAGTGCTGAGAACCATTTGAACCATTTGAACGAATACAGGCATGCATCAATGCAAGAGGACGTACTACTTGGTATTAGAGGTACCGGTGTGTACGGTAATCTGGACCAAAACCTCTGAAAGTCTCGCTGTATGGTGGTACAACATGCAATGTGTGGTTTTCATGAGCAATAAAAAGGGCGGAAATGACGTTTATGTTGATCTCTGTTCTAATTTTCTTTACAGGTTCCGGAATTTTTGGAACCGAGGTGATGCAAAACCTTTTTATGATGTGTGTTGTATGCAGTGCGACTGGACTGTCATTTAAATACGGCGTGTTCGCAGTTATCCCTTCTTCCCCCTCCTCGTGCTAAGACAACGTGGTGTGGCGGGAGGCGAAATGTGAAGCGAGGCTGAGCACTTTGGTATTCGTGCCCCTTCGTCGCAATCTCGGCCGCTCCTGGCTTACAGTCTGCATGACGCTATGCTTGGCGAAAGATGTATGACTGTGAAAACAATAATTTAAACATTGTACTGGATCTTGAGTTCCATAGTTGAGGATTATATTATTTTAAGAAATACAGCAACCAGCCATTTCATATAATTTTATTTATGCCAATACTAGTTTTCGGCTTTCACCTACCTTCAGTTGGCGTATTATATAAATTTGAATCTTCAGTAAGTAGCTCGTTGAAACATCAGCTACAATTTGGATGCTGTGGCTCACCAGCACAAAACTAATAATTTTGTTAAGGTACTAAATTTCGCGAGTTCTATATTTATGATATACAACTGGTTAGGTGTACCCAATTTCTATTCTGCTTGTTGTTATTCCGATTTTCGCATTTTTGGGTTTGATACAAACACTTTTTCGCTTGTATCTTGCACAATAACAGCGCAGTATCCGTCATGTTGCAAATTGACATCTTCGTTTACACCGGAAATCTGTATCTATGGTCAAAGCTTTATTTTACTTACAGGGTTTGAAAGTACTATTTCTAGGTTTGGCTTTTGTATGACTAAAAACAAAAAACAAACATTGTTTAGGATGAATTTGATGAGAGTTCTGTATGTTTGTGAGCGCGTGGGTGCTATTCTGTCATTCTGCACAACGGAATAATCTGAGATGTACCCTTTTCCCTGTGGCTCCTGCAAGATGCAATTTCCACCCCCACACTACTACAGAAGTCAGACAGACGCTCCTAATGTTCTAAAGAGAAATGCCTGAAAAACTTTCAGCAATAAATATCTTCTGGAGTCGTCCGCTGTAAGGAAATGACACAAAAATTCACAACATTTCTTACGTGACTAGTGGGATACTTGGGTACTAGAGTAGTGCTAGTTAGTTTAAGAAAAACATGAAACTAACGAAAATTATTATTTTTTTGCAAAAATTCTGAGAAGTCACAATGGCACTTTTAGTTATGAACTGAACAAGTTATTTCTGGGTTCTTTTCGGAATGTGAAGTTACCTGTTAAGGATAGGATTCGCTAATGAAATTTCTATACAAAGCTTGTTATTGACTTGGCAGAATGCCTGAGAGCCACGCCTACTCAACTTGAATAATTATCCATTAGAATGTTGCTAAGTACGGTCGAGGCTGTCGCGTGTGAAATGCAGTGATGTGTACTGTTGTGGAGGAAATATGGGGTTTGCAAGAGCTGTAGCGCATAATACCGGAAGCTGCGATGACTGCTGTCTGCGCCACTCATTGCTGACAAATAAGATAACTCTCGTTCTATCTGGATTGACCTTCGCCAATCAAACTCTCCCTACGCCTTGGTGAAGTCAAGGACTCCTATTCGCCCCTAGTCTAACTATTGGCGTGGTACACTGGTCAGATAACCAGTCCACTGTGATGACACTCAAAAATTCGCTCGCAGGTGTTTAACTATAACTCTGTCCATTCACACCCCACAATAAGTGTGGTGGCCAACACAGTGAACAATGCTTAATCTCAAGGACTCAATATAGAGTCGCACTCTGATTCACTCTCGACAGAGGTGCTCTCCCAGTGAAGTACTGAGAAGAGACTTGTTCCTCACTCTTTGAGTACACGTACGAGCGCACACACTCACTTTATGTGTTCTCGATCCAAGAGCGACAACGGAACGGCCCCTCTCCACGCCAGACGTGAAGGGGTATATCTTTTGGTCTCTTCCATTACTCCTTCAGCTCAAGGCATCAGGAATATCGTGTGCCAATCAGCAATGTTCTTCTAAAATGGGAGAATAACGTTTCATTTAAGGCGACCAATCCGGAAACCTGTAGCATCGGCGTTTGGTGTTTGCTGTCTCCCTGTGAAAACCTCTGAAACTGTGTGCTATGTTTGTAAAGAATGTGTTGGCCGGCGCTCCCACACAATTTAGCGGAATTTGCTTTTAAGCCGAACACGGGCTCGTTCTCCCTTTCACTCGCGCAAATGCCGTTTGCTCTATGGGCGGTCGCTGGCCAATGTAGATAGATTGACTCGTCCTCTGAAGGAACCAGCCTCCTGAACTAAAAGCTTTTGTGACCGTCATGTCTTGAATGTGCGTGTGTGTATGCCAGCCTCGAGTATTTCAGTCTCGGTGCACACTTGCGATATACTTGTTATTTGCATATCGTTTACATCAATTCATACAACATTGACTTTATCTTATCGAGTTTGGGTTCGAATGAAGCGTCTTGATGTGCAGAATATGATTGTGAGGGAGGAATATGTATGCAATGAAGGTCAGGAGACCACGACATCTTACATGTTTATTAAATATGTACAGTAGTGATTGTTTAATTAGACTATACTGAATTAATTAGACTATACTGAATATTATAAAAATAATGTAGTACATTTTATACAAAAGAATTGATAATTACACATTTTACTCACAGTTGGAGTGACATTTACAAATGGGAGAAGACAGAATGACAGAACTACATTATTTAGAACTACTATATGCGTTGGATAGGCCCACACTGGATTATGTGTGTTTTCCATGAGCAGTTAATGTGTACTTATATGACCAAATTATGGAAATTCCTTAGAAAAAATTTGTTACATAACCCTGTTTGGTCATTTACGAAGTCTTTTGGAGATGCACGTATGAGAATAAATTTCAGTGTCTTCCGACAAGTTCATTCGTTTGCTTTTGTTAGCCTGGTAGAGTACATATAAATTGCGAACTATGTCTGTCACTGAATGTTCAGCTTTAGTTCAGGAGGGTTAATATGGACTTGCATAAGCTTTTTAAAAGAAGATCATCTATGAGTCCCCAGAAAAGTATACTGAAATCTCTTCCTGTTTTGTTAATGTATATCTTCGATCTTGAATCGCAAATTACTTTATATGTTCCCAGTCGCTTGGGTGGCTTGTTGTAATACTAAGGATGGCTTTTCCATTATTTTCTTATTTGTGTAAAAACAGTTTCTAAATTTCTTCCTCGGAAAGTTGTCCAAAAAATGGCATCTTCACACATTTTTATGTTAACTCTGATGTGGTGCTACCTAGCGTTTGTTTCTCTTGGTTGGGTATGTGGAAATTTACCAGGTACTTGTAATTAATGTATAGCTGCTGACGGAGATCCAGTTTGTGTTGTAATTATCATCTGCGAAACGTGGTAGATATGCTAATGCCTTAATGCAGATTTACGCTGGATGAGAAATGAGTTCCAGTTTTGGCCACCTGGTGCAAATCAGGCACTGTTCATTGTTTGTATCACGGTATGGCATCCATGGTCTCATTTGGCTAGCCACAACATAAGCGAACAATACGACTATCGAGAAGAGAGATCGTGCGCTGTTACAGTGAAAATGTTTTACGTGAACGACAGCAATTACAGTGCTGCTTTGAGAGATGTCTGAGGAGAGGTCCGATGTCATTAAATGCTTTAAAGAAGTTGATAACGAAATTCGAAAACACGTGTGACCTTGGTGTGGCACGAGGAAGGCGTCCTACACTGGTGGAAGTTATTGACGAGGTTTACTGACGAGGTTGTTGTTGCTGAGACTGAATATGCAGCGCTTGCCCCGGGTAGTGCTAGTGCTCGTGCACGAGAATTGTACATCCATAGTCAAGAGGACGGGAAGGTTTGCGGTTTATTTTACATTGGTACCCGTACAAGATCCAACCTGAAACCTCGTGGTCCGCAACAACGTTCTGGATTTGCTCTTCGGTTTCTGGCATGGGACCGATGTTGATGACATGTGGCAGGGCAGTATTTTATGAAGTGCTGATCACATTTTAGAATACAGGCTGCAGTGAAAACACAGTACTGCCGAATTTAGGGTACTGTTAATGCGCTTGTTGTACACGAAGAGCCATTGCACTCGTTGTATGTGGCTGTGTTGTGTGCATTCACAAGAATCTTTATTCTCGGTCCGTTCTTGTTTGAAGAGAACACACACAGGTATATGTCAGGTGTATTGCGACGTCTGCATGTTATCGAGACCTACTTGTACAGAAGCTTATTTCTGCGCAGCTGTGTGATAACCACTGTTTTCATACAAGACGGTGCAGCACCTCACGTCGCTAGCCCAATGAGTAATCTGCATAATCCAACGATCCACGAACGTGTTATTTGAAGAGGCTTTCTAGATACTTGGCCTGAAAGATCACATGATCTGAATCCATGTGACTTTTGGCTTTGGGGATAGCTAAAAAGGACGCGTGTTTGATCTCTACCTAATCTGAAGGCCGTTACACAGGAACACGTTGTTCAGAAATGGCTCTAAGCACTATGGGACTTAACATCTGAGGTCATCCATCCCCTAGACTTAGAACTACTTAAACCTAAGGACATCACACACATCCATGCCCGAGGCAGGATTTGAACCTGCGACCGTAGCGGCAGCGCGGTTCCGCACTGAAGCGCCAAGAACCGCTCGGCCACAACGGCCGGCGAAAAAGTTGTTCAGATTCCACAGGAACTGCTGTGAGCAACTGTTGATCACTTTATTTTACAGATGTAGCATATCGTCGACGTCTCCGGTGCTCGTATGGAAGAAACTGTGTAAACATCGGTTAATAATAAAGCCATCATTATGCCGTTTTTACGTGGATCCCATACCGCGATACAGTGTACAGTGGAAAATGGTGGCCATAACTGGAACTATTTTTTTTTTATCCAGCATGAATCCGCATTAAGGCATTAGCATATCCACCCCAAGCTGTTTGACATTTTACATCCTCGCTTCGGTGTTAATACATTACTTATTTAAAACATTACTTAACGCCTTTCTTGTATTTACTTTGGACCCGGCAGCAAAAAATGGAACGAGGTTTCTTTCCAACAAAAATCGGTTCCGTATTCACGCGTTAGCGTATCTACCAAGTTTCGGTGCCATACAATGACTACAGCCCACACTGTACTTCTGTGAGTACCTGCTCTTTAATTACAAGAACCCGGTATTTTACTACCCATAAGCATCCACTTATCTTGGAGCAGAAAAAAAGCACTCGAAAACCCAAATGAAGATCACTCTTAATGGAGAAGTGAAGTGGGCATGGATACCACAGTCAAATAGTGGAAACAATGAAAGCTCTGATTCATCAAGAAAACTGTGCCAAAGTATGTGAGGAGATGATTCAAATGGTTCAAATGGCTCTAAGCACTATGGGACTTAACATCTGAGGACATAATTTTCCCCCAGACTTAGAACTACTTAAACATAACTAACCTAAGGACATCACACACATCCATGCCCAAGGCACGATTCGAACCTGCGACCGTAGCAGCTGCGCGGTTCCGGACTGAAGCGCCTAGAACCGCTCGGCCACAGCGGCCGGCTGAGAAGATGAAAACCTTTCGACAGCTACTGCTCAAAATAATTTAGGATATAACACAAGAGATCGAAAAAGTAACGGTTTACTGATCAGATTGTTCCGTGGATTGATGAACGCCGGAGGCTTAGACAGATCCAAAGAATTACAACAATATTCAGAAATTTATAAGATGGAAGATTAAAACAGCAAAAAAAGTAAATGGTTACAACATGCACGCAAATAAATCCAAAGGTTGCAACCTTCAAATGACTATTTTTACTTACATAAAAAGTTAAAAGAAACCGCCTGGATATGTACAAGAGAAAACATGTCCTTCACAGTCAACGAGGGTTATAAAACAGATCTTGATGCTGTGGACAAGGAAAAAAGTACGGGAAGACATTGCTATTAACGTAAAATCACTCCACTTCATAACTACGGCGGTGGCACTGGTACAGCAGTCGTAATAGATCTTTAGATAAGCCTTAAAAATCAGCTAGTTAAGTTTTAGCGCCCCACCTTGTGAACTTTTCCTCACTAACACTCCAAGGAGTCTTGACACTTGCTTGGCAGTCTAGTTGCCTGCATGATAGTGCGTGCTCAAAGTGTTATAAAGAGACCATTTTGTGTTCGTGGGACGGTTTCTTCATGAGTAAGGTATCATCGTTACAGTCAGTTCTCTGGTTTAGCGTTGCTTATGACTTCATTGCTTCATATATTTAGTGAAGTTTTTTAGCTTTTCCTTTATTCTTATTAGTGACCATTTATTTGCGAAAGGTGTACTAGCCTATCTGTTAGATGGCTGTATTTTGCACTCGTTAGTTTTTTCTGCTCTGAATTTGCCTATTTGCCTGAGTTACATACTCCTATCACGCCTTAGTAGCTTTCTTTCTCCTATTGTCGTTACTCTTCTTCGTGTCACTTCTGCGTGATGAAAGAAGCATTGACAGTGGCTATCTGGCTGTTTCCTCCTTGTTCTTTGGGACTCTTAATCACGTTTGACACCTCGGTTAGGAGTAGGAAGAATTTTATTGGTGAGGCATTGACTGTGGCTATCTGGCTACTACTTCTCGTTTCTATGGGATTTATAATTACGTTAGATGCCTCGGTACGATTAGTAAGACTTTTTATGGACAAGATCTGTTATGGTGCAACATTTTATGGGACAAACGTGACCCTGTGCTCCTTAGTCCAATCGATGTTTGACTTCCTTCTGTTAAGTTTGATTTATTCATTTATTATTGTCTTCAGTAGCAATTTATATTTACATCAGTTTGTAATTTCCCTAGATTGTCCGATGATGCCCAGAACAGACGAAACGTGTTACCTGTGATGATTAAATAAACCCATATTCTGTAACCAAGTCATTTTTTTCTGTACCTAAATTGTTAAGAAGCTCTTTTCAGACGATAGATCAAGTGTTGAGATTTCTTGGAACGATAAAGTACAAGAATCTCCAATTATAAAAGAAGAAATAGAGAAGCCATACCAAAGTCAAAAACCAACAAAGCAACAGGACCTGATGAAAACCCAACGGCACTTTGCGTCACTTTATAACCCTGCTACCCCTCCGGCTAATTAGGCTTTCCTGTATGATCGTGTACCTAAAGTCCCTAATCTGTGGGGGTAAAAGGCATATTTCCCGAAGTATAGTGCAAAACCGAGAGAAGTAGATGAAGTTATAAGCGAATCGTCATTGTTCGGTACTTTAGCAACGACGATTAGAAACAAAGTTCGACTAACTTTATACGTTTTTACTATGTAAACTAATTTTTAATTAACACTAGTTAGAGGAAAATGTGAAAAAAAATGTTTTCGAAGTATGTCATAAATGAAAATAACCAATGGTCGCCAGTTCCTCACCGGAACAAGAATAATTAAATTGAAACTCAACTTTATACTCGCAAGCAATGTTACATAAGAATAGTTATTGGCGCCATGATGTAGGAACAGTACCTAAAGCGAAAAATGGCTCTGAGCACTATGGGACTCAACTGCTGAGGTCATTAGTCCCCTAGAACTTAGAACCTAAGGACATCACAAACATCCATGCTCGAGGCAGGATTCGAACCTGCGACCGTAGCGGTCTTGCGGTTCCAGACTGCAGCGCCTTTAACCGCACAGCCACTGCGGCCGGCGTACCTGAAGTACACTTTCCAGTGCTTCACATCACACATGTCACAGAAGGTAGATAATACTCAAATAGCAAACGCATACAACACATTATATTAATTTTCAAGAATCAATTAAAGTACGATTGTTCACTGGGTGTGGGCAGAAACTTTTTGTTACGTTACTCACCGTAATTCTGCCTGTCGTAATTGTAGCAATCAGAAAAATTGGTTGAATTTAGTCATTGGTAAGGACTGTCGTTTACCTACCAGTTCCTCTGATATTTCATTGTCATAAAAGTTATAAACTATGCCAAAGCTATAAATTAGAAACAGTGAAATTCATTGTCCCAGTTACGTAAAGTTTTCCTACCAATTTTTTATTATGAAAGTTACTCTATTTTTAGTAATACTGTCTTTTGAATCATTCTATTCCTGACATTATTCATACTACAGCTAAAGACTTCATTATTACGCAATTGTCCAAAAGTTGGAAAAATAATGTTTTGATAATCTAATAAATTAATGTTCACTTCATTTTCAGTTCATTTTCTGAATATCTCGGTTCGTACAAACGGATAGGATGGATACTACTTGCATAACGACTTAGGAAAATTATTTAAGTGACAATACGCACGAAAACAATGTTATTTATCCAATAAAATTCCAACTACGCTGGTCAGCCTACTACACTTCTAGTTATAAGAGTGTAGATCTTACTTCACTTTATGATGCCGTTGGTTTGTCGAGCGGTAAAATAGAGGACATGTTGATCTTGCCATACCGTAGCCAATAACAAGGGCCCAAGGTGTTCTTGATGTTATGTGAATTACTCTTGATGCATTTGTACTGTACCCAATAAATGCCATACTAGTAGCGTGTCCATATTAAACATCCGCCAAAACAGCCATCTCAGTTTTCACTGCTTCGCACTTCGGTAACAGACCTTTTATCTCCGCACTTTTGCATAGCCACACCGAGCAGCGTGTCTATTTACAAAATGTTAACATTCTATGCGTATTCTCTTTCTTAAATGACAAATAGCATTTGTATCAACATATTTGCAAGAATAATATTCAGCACAACTAATAAAACAAACTTCGAAAAACACGTAGAAAATCTATGATCATCCACAGAGTTGCGGTGTTATGAGTTGCCAGCAATTTCTTATTCATTTCACGATCGGGTTTGAAGCCTATAACTTAATATTCAGGTGCCATCTAAAAGTTATGGAAACATGAATTTGCGGCAACCGACCGATGACATTTCGGTGTCGTGCTGCCGAGGGGGCTGCCGCGATTGTTCGAAACAGATCGTGCAATAAATAAAAAGTTACTAGCGACTGAAGTGGATTTTTCGTTATTTTAATATACCATGAGACGAAAAAACAGAAACGGCTCACCACGAAGGAGCAACCCGAATGGATTGGAAATCGGTAGGTGTGATACACATAAACAGAGAAACAAAAGATCACAGTTTCAGAAAAAATTGTACGATTTATTCAAGTGAAAGATCGTCAGAAACTGAGCGAGTCAATAGCGTCTTCAGCCAGCAATCTCATTGACTGGAGAATAATTGCCTTGGCTTCGAACAGAGCCCCATGGCCTGAAGAGATGCGTCTGGAGACGCCCCAAACGGCAGTGGGATACCAACCTGACCGTAGCCCGCCATAAAGCCCGACAACCATGAGGGATGATCTGGGGTGCTATTTCATTTTATAGCAGCATTCCTTCGGTTGTAAACTTACAGGACAAACTTACGTAGGCAGTATTCTACGCCTTATCCTGTTTCACTTCATGGCAAACCATTCGGGCTTACATTTCTACAAGATAATGCCCGCCCGCACATGAGAGTTTCTGCTGACTGACCCCGTGCTTGCCTTGTACCTTGGGCAGTGTGGTCGCCGGATCTCTTCCCGACTGAGTTCGTTTGGAGAGTCATGGGCACGACCTTCCACGCATTATTGGCAGCACCTTCCAATCACCTAGGGATTTTGACGATCTAACGCGCCGATAGGAAAACGATTTTTCACGATAACTCTCAGCAGAACATCCAAGAATTCTATCACTCGATGCCAAGCCGAATAACAGCCTGCATAAGGGCCAGAGCCGGCCGAAGTGGCCAAGCGGTTCTAGGCGCTTCAGTCTGGAACCACGCTACCGCTACGGTTACAGGTTCGAATCCTGCCTCGGGAATGGATGCGTGTGATGTCCTTAGGTTGGTTAGGTTTAAGTAGTTCTACGTTCTAGGGGACCGATGACCTCAGAAGTTAAGTCCCATAGTTCTCAGAGCCATTTGAACCATAACGTCATCCACGGCCGTATCAAAGACAACAGAATACCGTTTTGTCAGAGTAGCAACAATACCGTCGAAATCACTGTCGAACTGGCGTTTATTGTGAATCACTTACAAATATGTGCAGTCGTCATTCATGATGTCGTAAGAGCTGTAATATTCGTTTCCAATTGTTGTTTTCTTGTCCCTAAACAGTTTACGATGATCTAGTGTCTTTGTAATGTCGAAGATTAACGTTTCGGACATCCTGTGCGATATTACGTTCTCTTGGTTTAAGTTGAGGGGGGTAGGACGTCAAACGGGCTGCCTTGGAGCAGGAGAGACACCACAGGACATTTTAATTTCCACTGTCTATACTTTTAAAAATAAATTCATAAAACTTTGTCAGAATGACCAGGAAGGATTCAGGTTACACTTATAGTGGTGGAAGTTCAAAAATATAAGAAAATAACTTTTTTTTTACATTTTTATTTCACCTTTTGTTCACTTACCATTGGCTGCATTTGTTGCTATAGGTACACTTTTCTTCATAAGTAAGGGAGATTCTTCGATGAATTTTGCACAGCATTCAAACCATACTTACAGGTGTATGAAACTCTAGAATTTTCCAACTCTATTAAAAACTGTGGTAAAAAATTGAGATAATTAACTATAAAATTTGAGTTTTTTCTAAACATGAAGTTTATAATGTACCAGCACATTCATTTTTTCATAAATTAAATAGTTTATAGAGTTCCATACACCTGTAAGTATGGTCTGCAAGCTGTGCAAAATTCATCGAAGAATCTCTCTTACTTATGAAGAAACGTGTACCTATAGCAACACACGCAGCCTATAGAAGTGAAAAAGTGATGAAATTTCACATGAAAAAAAAATATTTTGTTATTTTTTGAACTTCTACTGCTATGATTGTGCATCCTGAATCCGTCCTGGTCATACTGACAAAGTTATATGAATTTATTCGTAAAAGTATAGACAGTGGAAATTAAAATGTCCTGTGGTGTCTCTCCTGCTCCAAGGCAGCCCGTTTGACGTGCTACCCCCCTTAAAAAGCTGTAAGGTTTGTTTTCAATAGCTACCGTGTTAACGTTTCGGAATCGTTGTCAGAACCTACTGCTCTTCACAGTTCTTTTCACCTGCAAAGCTGGCACTGTCGTTTTATACTCTGTAATGCGGCGCAATACCGAATTCGCTACTACACGGTACGAATAGGAAGCTGTATTGAACCACTAACGGTGGGTCAGTCATCCGAAATCAGGCCAAAATTAGAGCTGGTTGCGGTCAGTTCACAAGTTGAAATAGCAAGGCGGTCGCTAACTACACTCCAGCTCTGGACGCATGAGCTTTGTCCGAAGGCCTGCCCCTGACAGCGGACAACGCAGAGCCCCCGCACTGCTGGTGGCTCCGCGTCGTTCCAGATTCCTCACCAACCCCCGCCCCCGCACATTTTTTTTTTATTTTGCCGGATGCGTCGCTCCCTTCCCTTCGCTCTCTTTTTTCCCCCCAGTCGCACAGCGCCGGTGTAATCAAGAGCGACGCGGCCGCGGACAGTGACTGATGGGCGGCGGTCACCTGGGGAACCAGGCCACAATGTGGGGGTGGGGATGGGGGAGGGGAAGAGCTGGTGCGTCATGCCGCGCTACGCGGGCCAGGAACGCGGCTGCCCGATGATGAAACACTGCACTGCAAAGCTGCATACGCGCTCGCTGCAAGTCTGACTGCTGTATCCCCAGATGTTATCAAAACAGTCATTGCGAGAAAGTATAAGTTTCAAATAAACTACAATAATCTAACAATCATATACTATATTAGGGGAGATTCTAGCACTATCGACCGGGTTACATATCGGCAGCTACCGCGATTTCCCTTTCCACTTCGGCCGGCCGCGGTGGCCGTGCGGTTCTAGGCGCTCCAGTCCGGAGCCGCGCTGCTGCTGCAGTCGCAGGTTCGAATCCTGCCTCGGGCATGGGTGTGTGTGATGTCCTTAGGTTAGTTAGGTTTAAGTAGTTCTAAGTTCTAGGGGACTGATGACCACAGCAGTTGAGTCCCACAGTGCTCAGAGCCATTTGAACCAACCTTTCCACTTCGAAATGGTAGAAGTCTGCAGCAAGCAGAGGCAAGCCTGTGTATAAGGATGGGGGGGGGGGGGGGGGTGGGGGGGGTGGGGGGTCAATAAGTAATGCAATATATTTTTTTCTGAAAGCAAGTTCGTTTTATTCAAGGTCCCAACAAAACATTACTCTCCACTCTTTTAGCTACAAAATTCTATTTTTCAACATAATCTCCGTTCAATGCGACTGCCTCACCCTGCGCTGTTCCCGCCCCACTGATGAGTTTTATTATTTGCGTAGTTCGGCTCTGTCTTAATGTTGACTAAATTCGTCGAGTGAAAGAGGGGACGGCGCAGCTGATGAAGAAAATGTCGCCTATGGCGATGATTCACCAGTAACTGACGCTGTCTGACTGCTTCTCGTAATAACTCTTATTCAGAACTCCTTTTTTACAATAGTTACAGCGATTTATTTCTGATACCTATGTACAGTCGGCTGTTGAGGTGCCGCCTACTGCGTTACCGGCCGTTAAATTGCTTCTTCCTACTTTCGCTGTTATACACAAAGTTCCTCATTACACATTCTTCGTTTTTTTTTCCTGCGAAGTCCAACAACCGCCTCGGAGTATCCCGCCGCCGCGACTCTGGACCTCCATGGAGCGACGTCATCAGCCTCACTGTGTTTGCTCCATGGCGGCCCGCTACTTGCCGCGTCAACGAAAGTCCGCGCCGTTTGCTGGCTCGGTGTTTGAATTATCTGCACATACAAAAACCAAAAACTTCCGCAGTATTTATGCACATAACTAACAAATCCTAAGCCGCAACTCAATTTTATCATTTAATTAGAATTTGTGCTAGGCCAGGGGCGATAGATGGCGCATGCAACAGACCACTTGTCGTCTGTTACACCACAACCCCACATTACTGGGCGCGCTGGTATATCGGTGTGTTTCGAAAATGTTCAGATGGCTCTGAGCTCTATGGAATTTAACTTCTGAGGTCATCAGTCCCTACAACTTAGAACTACTTGAACCTAAGTAACCTAAAGACATCACACACACCAATGCCCGAGGCGGGATTCGAACCTGCGACCGTAGCGGTCGCGCGGTTCCAGAATGTAGCGCCTACAACCTCTCCGCCACCACAGGCGGCTGTCCGTGTGGTATCACCCTACTAGTCGACGTCGGAGCCAACATCACACTGCATCATAACCTCCACATCATCCACATTGTATTGTATTGTATGTTAACCGGGGGCCTAGAAACGACAGAGAGGCTCCGTCCCCGCCGCAGCCGCATTGCTCCACAACCCCACGACGACTACCGCAGTTCACTTCACCCCTCCGCGACCCCACACCAAACCACTCTTTCAGCTTCCAGGGTTATTGTGTGATTCGGCCCCCGGGGGATTTCCCCAGGGAACGTCTCACAACAGACAAGTGTAACCCCTATGTTGGCGTGGTAGAGTAATGGTGGTGAATGCGTAAATGGAGAACTTATTTGCACAGAAATCGCCGACATAGTCTAGCTGAGGCAGAGTAAGGGGAACCAGCCGGCATTCGCCGAGGCAGATGGAAAACCACCTAAAAACCGTCCACAGACTGGCCAGCTCACCAGACCTTGACACAAGTCCGCTGGGCGGATTCGTGCTGGGGACGAGGCGATCCTTCCCAATCCAAAAAGCCGTGCGTTAGACCGCACGGCTAACCGGGTGGGCATGATCCACATTCTGCTTCCCGCAGAGCACATCCTTCATTGGGCCAAACAGATCGTAGTCGGAATTTTCGGGATCCGAGCACACGTATTTGGATACCTCAGCTGGCGGAAGAGTGTGTCAGTACTACCGAGAGCAGCTGCGCAGCAAGGTGTGTCATTGTGATACGTTGATCACTTTGAATGAGAGTGTTCACACGTTCCAGTATTGCAAAAGTTACAGCCGACCAGTGAGCAGAAGAAGATAGGACAGATTTGCGCGACATAATTGGGATGATGACCGGCGCCTCGCCCAATGATTCACGTTGCTTCTGTCCACTGCTAGGTCTCCACAGACATTTTGCAAGGCCCTATGAATATCTGCAGTGTTGTGGTTTTCCACCAAGAGAAACTTAATGACAGCTCTCTGCTTGGACGCACCTCCGTCTTCGACACCATTTTGAAGTACGTACACCTATCGGAACCTCATGAAACTGTCGAGGTGAAGCGGGAATATTCCACGATATTCTACAACAAATTCCGCATTTTCATGTCTCACAACAAATTCCACATTTTTGTCGACCAAATTGGCCCTAAAAACTTTGTTGTATTACTTATTGAAGATTCCTCGTACACATGTGCACTGGAGTCAAGTATCTTCTTCAACTCTTCTGTGCTTTGTCTCCTTTGAGTGCTTGTTGTTGCTGTAGCTCTTAGCGCACATAAGATACTTTGAGTTCTGTAGTGCCCGTTTTTAAGATAAGTGATTAATTTCTTTGGTGTATTTCGGTTACCTATGTTATGTAAGGAAACATATCTAATAAACGTTTCATGATAATTTGTATCAAAACTTACAATATCATTAGATACTGCTGTGTGCCATACCGACCATCCGATAGTCTTACAGTATCGACCAGAAGTAATTTCAACTGTTAAACTTTGTTTTCTTCTTTTTACTTGTTTGGAGGTTCAAATGGCAAAAATTAGAAAAAGTAAGAGGAAAATGAAATGAACAATCCATGCGGGTGGCCGTGAGCTGGGTTACGTCAAACAAAACGATCGCGAGAGAGGCACCAAAAACGTTTTCAGCGATTAGGAAAGGTTAAGATCACCACCAAAGAGAAGAGATTAAAAGCAGAAAAAGTAAAGTCTGGAAAAGAATTATAGAAAGTTGAACTCTTGTCTGGTGCACGAAAATAAAATAAACATACAAAGGGTTACCATGGAAAGCCAATCACAAAGCGTTGAAGGAAACTGGAATTTACTGTGTATAATGGTTCATTAGAAGAGACTGAAAAGTGCGTTATGTGTCTGGAGTCATTTGAAGACGATATGATTTTACGGTTTGGGCATCCACAGCTGAGATACATAATAGAAATATTTTTAAATTAACAAAAACTATTAAAATCTTCTAAGACGTCTGACAGTCGCATTAACTGTTAATAGTTCCTTTATTACAGGATCACATACGACCAGTTTCACGAAGATTTAATCAATCCTCAGGTATATATATATATATATATATAACTAACTCGACAATGGATAATCAAAGGTACACGGTCTCTCAACGTTCCGATGGCCCTCAAATTGTCAGAACCACTTAAATAGGATGTTTCATTTTTATAACCATCCAATTTAGGCGGTTCTAACAAAGCGAGCGAAACCCGAATTTGTATTTTTAATGACCCGATGTTAAATTAGTTGTATACCCCTGAGCATGCGATTGAATGGTTAAAATAGCTCTAAGCACCACGGGACTGAACAACTGAGGTCATTAGTCCCATAGACGTAGAACTACTTAAACATAACTAACCTAAGGACATCACACACAGCCATGCCCGAGGCAGAATTCGAACCTGAGATCGTAGCAACAGCGCGGTTCCGGACTGAAGCGCCTAGAACCTCTCGGTCACATCGGCCGACCATGCGATTGAACCATCACGAAACCGGACATGTATGATGCTGTAGTAAAGGAACTATGGACAGCTAATTCGGCTATCAGAAGTTTTTTAGAAGATTAGAATAGTTTTTTTTATATTAAGTATTTCCATTTGAAGGAGACTGGTCGCTGTAGACCAAGTATAGAATCTGGGGACATGCAGGATGTGTGGATCAGGAGAACATTTTGTGTTTCTTTCACGATCTCTCCAAAAAAGTGAGTTAAACATCGGTAAACTGAGGTGAAATAGTTCCCGTGCATACGTGTTCCATTATTATTCGAGAAGTATCAGTGCAGGGTGTCATTCACAGCCGGTGTTATCATGGGAAAGACAATGGCCGATACTGTAAGACTCTTCGTACAAGCCTTGTAACTGTATCCTTTTTATTTTCTGAGTAATAAACTACTATATATAAAAAGTGAAATTCATTATACTTGCTACTCATAAAACATGTTTTGAGGTATGAGAATAAAACAGGGTGGACAGTAAACTGTCAAACCTCACGGACGGATTCCTTGCTGGAAATGAAGGGATAAAGGTTTTATGAACATGGGTCCAGAAATGGACGGTGTGCATGCAACGACAACAAATCGTCCTGGAACATGGTACAGAGTTGCCACACATCCACATCCAACGGATGTTCAAAATGGTATCCATGGGATTGCAGGGGATAGGTATAGTAGCAGTTGTCATACAGAATACACATAACCGTATTTTGGTTTACACCATGTTGGCAGGTCACTTGCCTGGATCTTGTACTAGAATTCGTCTCAATATTTTGTAGAACGCAGTGCTCCAGATCTGGAGTAGGTACAGTCTTCCGCCTCCCTTCACATTAGTCCGTCTGAAAGAACCCACGATCAAAGAAAGGTCCAAAAAGGGCTTGAATGTTGTTTGATGTGGCTGGTGTCCATGAGAGTATTTGTTGTGGTATAGCCATGCTGCCACTCAACCGTTTCTATCTGCTTGGACGTAGACAAACACCATCGCGGCTCGTTTTCGACATGAATACCGGACCGTTCTGTTGCTTACCGTCCGCTGCGTCAATCACACAGACCGCAACACACGAGAAACACATGTCACAGGAACTTTTATTCGTCAGCAACATCTATCGTGGCAGCGATGCACTTCCGGACACAATTTCGTAGGAAGAGTTTCCACCATTTCCAATCAGGAATTCGTCCCTGCAGTTTGTCGGATTTATTAATGTTTACCCCGTATATTAACATTCCGATTAACCACCACAGTTACACGGTAAAGTCGGAAACCTGAAGCCGACCAATACTACACGAGTCTGTCGTGCTGTCATTCCAATTCCACTTATACATTTGCAAGCCATTACATAAACAATGGTGGGTACCTCACAAAAAGTATCTCTGGAAGCAAAAAAAACATGGGAGGTTAGTCATAAAGTTGCAACTATCACCTCTAAAAATCTGCAGTTACGGAATTAAGAGATAGTGTCAATACTATCCTAGATTTTCACCTTTCAATGAATCCTATGACTTGGCAGAGGCCTTAGTTGCCGAAGTTTGCGTATTGTCTATTTAGGAAACGTTCCACCTCAAATATAATCTCTTCATATGCCAATCAACTGTTACTTCATCGGAGGAAACATGAAGTAGTTGCCGGGTGTCATGACAGGAGAAAAAGGGGAGTCTGAAAGAGGGGAGGCAAATACGGAGCATGTGGGACTGTGTTCTGTGCGGGATGACGGAGGACGTTGCAGAACAGATACATCCCTATTGAGGGCTTCCCCCGACACTTTGTCTTGATATCATTGTGTAACCTCATCAGGAAATGGTAGTATGTTCCTGCGACGATCTGCCCTTAATGAGCACAAAAAATGGTTCAAATGGCTCTGAGCACTATGGGACTCAACTGCTGTGGTCATCAGTCCCCTAGAACTTAGAACTACTTAAACCTAACCAACCTAAGGACATCACACACATCCATGCCCGAGGCAGGATTCGAACCTGCGACCGTAGCAGTCGCACGATTCCGGACTGCTTAATGAGCACATTCCATTAGCACCACAGCATGGTAGCCCCCGGAAGCACTTAGAGTTACCTTGTCTAACGATAGTTGGGTTTTTGTCTTGTTTGGCGGTGTTGAATCCACATGTTTTACTGCTTGTATTCTTTGCTTCTGGATCGTACTGTTACGCCCAACACTCGTCCATCGTGATTAGGTGCCTAAGGATATCTTCTGCATTCGCGTGACACCGCTGCAACACATCCACTGCTACCTGGGACTGACGCGGCTTTTCGAATGGGCGCTAGCAGTCGCAAAACCCCGCGGACAGTGTGATTGTAATTAAAGCGCAGCTAGGCACTAAGGTCCAGTGCTGACTGTAATTATCGTATGGTGAGGAAACTTGGTAGATATTTTAATGCATTAAGGCGGAAACGATTTGAGACGAAATAAGTCAGTTCCAATAGTGGTCACCAAGCGCAAATTTAGCGCACTGAACGCAAAAAGACACAAAATGTTATCATACATAATGGATTAGGAACGGGACGCGGGCAGAAGGGGTCAAATAAGTGAGAAAGCCATACTGTTGATTTTATTATTAACTACCACCCGCATAGTTTGTACGATACTACCATCGGAGCTCCGATGAGACACTGCATCCCTAAAACGACGTGATCAACACATGCTGATAGTAGTTGGGGTGGGATCTAAGCATCGTGATCCTGTATATAGGATTTTAGATCAGGTAGAAACATAACGTGCCCCTAGTAAACGTTTTATCTTACGTATTCCCAGAGCAAAATGAACATGGATTCATATACCGTGCTCATGCTCTTCGTGCATCTGGAAAACCTCTGGAAATCACACTTTCGTGGATGGTTGTATTAAATAGACTTTCACTGTGCGAGAGACATATGATATTGCCCCATCTGGCATAAAAACAGTGGTTTCCACAGAGCCGTGCTCTTGCAAAGCGGAAATCACACGCTACACAAGGAGATCTCGATAACTTATAGACCTCACGGTGCACGTTAAAGGTTCTCTGGGTGTGGTTTCTTCAAATAAGAATAGAGAGCGAAAAAATGTGCCTTTGAATCCGCACCGCACAGTCCATACGGCGAATGGAATGGCACTTCGAGCACTACACGTGGTTTAACAGTACCCCCCCCCCCCCCCCCCACCGGCCGCAGTCCTAGACACTTCAGTCCGGAACCACGCGACTGCTACGGTCGCAGGTTCGATTCCTGCCTCGGGCATGGATGTGTATGATGTCCTTAGGTTAGCTAGGTTTAAGTAGTTCTAAGTTCTAGGGGACTGATGACCGCAGATGTTAAGTCCCATAGTTCTCAGAACCATTTTTTTTAACAGTACCCCAAATTTGGCAGTTCTGAGTATTCACTGCACTGCCACACGGTAGGATATTGACCGGCCACATGTCATCAGCTTCGATCAGTGTGAAAACCGAAGAACACACTCAGGATGTTGTTGCGGATCATAATGTTTCAGCTGCTGCACCGATTGGATCTTGTACGGGTACCAGCGTAAAACAGACCGCAAAATTTTCGGTGTTGTTGACCATGGGATGGACAATTCTTATGACACTGAACGAACGCTAATGCTATCCGAAGCATGTGCTACATGTTCAGTCACAGCAATAGCAACCTTGTCAATAACTTCGCCTTCCCATTTTCAGGTGCCACAGGAATCGCACCTGTGTTTTCAAATTTCGTTGTCTTTTTTAAACCATTTAACGACATCGGGCCTCTCTTCAAATCTTTCACTCGGCGATACTCTCTCAATACAGCACGTAATTGCTGCTGTTCGATAAAACAGTTTCACTAAAGCCGTAACGTGAGTAAACAGTATGACTATCGAGAAGTCGATAGTCATACTGTTTACTCACGTTCCGGCTTGTCAGATGACAGTATGGATGTCATACCATCATGCAAACAGTGTACAGTGATATGTTTGCACTTGGTGGCCACAGCTGGGACCAAATGGTTCAAACGGCTCTGAGCACTATGGGACTTAACATCTGAGGTCATCAGTGCCCTAGAGTTAGAACTTCTTAAACCTAACTAACCTAAGGACATCACACACATACATGCCCGAGGAAGGATTCGAACCTGCGACCGTATCAGCAGCGCAGTTCTGGAATGAACCACCTAGAACCGCTCAGCCACAGCGGCCGGCCAGCTGGGACTTATTTTTTTTCTAGCAGACATGTATGAGTGTTGTCCAGAAAGAAAGTTCCGATCGGTTGCGACTTGGTAACCTCAGTGAAAATCAGAAGTTACCAACTCTCCCAGCAGCATCTCTACGTAATCGCCACTCCTACTTAGACTTTTGCCGTAACGTGGTGTCAGCTTTGCATTACCCTCGTCATGGAAGGCAACAGCCAGTGCTGTCCGCCAGTTCTCCACACTGGGCTGCAGCGCGTTGTCTATGCCAAACTCCTGTCTTCATAGCTAGCGGTTCATGTGAACAGACATGAAAATCAGAGGGAGCTACGTCTGGCCTGTATGGTGGGTAATCAAATGCATCCCATCAAAAACGCTGCAGCAGAACCCAATCTGCTGTCCTCGACAGCGAATGTCCATCAGAGAAGACGATTTCGTTAGGAATGCCCCAGGGAAGTATGATAGGACCGCTGTTGTCCTCTACATACGTAGATGATTTGGCGGAGACGCTGGGCTGCATTATACGGTTGCTTGCTGATAAAGCCGTGGTGTACGATAAGCAGTCGGAGTTGAGTGACTATAGGAAGATATAAGACGACCTAGACAAAATTTCCAGTTGGTGTGATGAGTGGCAGCTAGCCTTAAATGTGTAAAAATGTAGGTTAATACGGATGAATAGGAAGAACAAACCTGTAATGTTAGGATACAGTATTACTAGTGTCCAGGTTGACGCAGTCAAGTCATTTAAATATCTGGGCTTAAAGTTGCAAAGTGATATGAGGTGGAACGAGCATGTGAATACTGTGGGGGAGAAGGAAATTAATCGACTTCGGCTTATTGGAAAAATTTTAGTAAAGAAAAGGTGACCGCATATAGGACGCTGGTGAGACCTATTCTTGAGTACTGCTCGAGTGTTTTGGATCCGTGCAAGGTCGGATTGAAGGAAGACAGCGAAGCTATTCGGAGGAGGGCTGGTAGATTTGTCACGGGTAGGTTCTACCAAAACCTAAGTGTTACGGAGATGCTTCGTGAACTCAAATGAGAGTCCCTGGAGGAAAGGCGGCTTTCTTTTCGGAAACACTATTGAGAAAATTAAGAGAACCGGCATTTGAAGGTGATTGCCGAACGATTCTGCTGCCGCCAACGTAAAGACCTCGAAGATAAGATACGAGAACTTAAGACTCATACGAAGGCATATCGTCGGGGATGTCCCAAGGAAGTGTGATAGCACCGCTGTTGGTCTCTGTATACATAAATGGCGGACAGGGCGGGCAGCAATCTATGGTTGTTTGCTGATGATGCTGTAGTGTACGGTAAGGTGTCGAAGTTGAGTGACTGTAGGAAAATACAAAACGAATTAGACGAAATTTCTAGCTGGTGTGATGAATGGCAGCTAGCTTTAAATGTGTAAGAATATAAGGTAATGAGGATGAGAAGGAAGAACAAACCTGTAATGTTCGGATACAGTGTTACTAGTGTTCTGCTTGACAGGGTGAAGTCCTTTAAATATCTGGGTGTAAAGCTGCAAAGCGATATGAAATGAAACGAGCAAGTCAGGACTGTGGTAGGGAAGGCGAATGGTCGAATTCGGTTTATTGGGAGAATTTTAGGAAAGAGTGGTCCACCTGTAAAGGAGATCGCATATAGGACGCTTGTGCGATCTATAGTTGAGTACTGCTGAAGTGTTTAGGATCCCTACCAAGTGGATTTAAAGAAAGACATCGAAGCAGTTCAGAAGCGAGCTGCAAGATTTGTTACTGGTCGGTTCGAACAACACGTAAGTGTTACGGAGATCCTTCGGGAAGTCAGATGGGAATCCCTGGAGGGAAGGCGACGTTCTTCACGAGAAACACAATTGAGAAAGTTAGAGAACCGGTGTTTGAAGCTGACTCTCCAACAGCTTTACTGCCGCCAACATACACTGTGTGTAAGGACCACGAAGATAAGATTCGAGAAATTAGAGCTCATACGGTGGCATATAGACAATTGTTTTTCCCTCGGTCTATTTCTGAGTGGAAGGGGAAAGGAAAAGGTTCAAATGGCTCTGAGCACTATACGACTTAACTTCTGAGGTCATCAGTCGCATAGAACTTAGAACTAATTAAACCTAACTAACCTAAGGACATCACACACATCCATGCCCGAGGCAGGATCCGAACCTGCGACCGTAGCGGTCGCTCGGCTTCAGACTGTAGCGCCTAGAACCGCACGGCCACGCTGGCTGGCGAAAGGAAATATCTAATAGTGGTACAGGGTACACTATGATAGGCACTGTACGGTAGATTGCAGAGTATCTATGTAGATTGCCCCTACAGTGGACGGTGGAGAATTGCCGCAAGGAAGGAAATACATGACAGTGACGTTATGTAGGGTTGTACGAAAGCAGGCGGAATCTCTCGGCAGGTACCTGTACACTATTTTCTAGGTGTCTTTCGTGCTCACTGTGCGCTCAGAACTGCAAAGGACGACGCGGCTTAGTCGGCGGGCATACTAGAGACACTGTCCAACACATATGTGCCAAGGCTCATTGGATTTTTACTGTTGTTGCGATTTCGTGACCGATAGGAACTTACTTTCTGCCGGCCGCAGTGGCCAAACGGTTCTAGGCGCTTCAGTCTGGAACCGCGCGACCGCTACGGTCGCAGGTTCGAATCGTGCCGCGGGCGTGGATGTGTGTGATGTCCTTAGGTTAGTCAGGTTTAAGTGGTTCTGAGTTCTAGGGGACTGATGACCTCAGAAATTAAGTCCCATAGTGCTCAGAGCCATTTGAACCATTTGAACTTACTTTCTGGATGCCCCTCGTATCTGTAACCACACAAAAGATCAGTTATGTAACTTTATTTTTCATGGAGATAATTAAAACTTTATCACCACCCGCCTTTCATTGGTGAAATACATCTATGCTTATCTGAAATGTTATTTGTATGTCACCATTTTTTAAACACTTTCTCTAACATAATGTGCAAAACTTTCCTACAACGAACCAAAATATTATCGATTTCTTCCTTCTGCTTGGGGCAGCGTTCAAGAGGCCTAGTAACGGGAAAGACAGTCCTGCATAGAGAGGAACATCTGTATGACTACTGAAAGTTTTGATGCTTTCTATCGTTTCTTGATTCTCTAAATATCATTTGACAAATTTTGACTGAATAATAATGTTCCTTGTGGATAATTATACTAAAGTTCCCTGTTTCGCTTTTCTTTCGAACCATTTTAGCTAGACACAGTATTCTGAAATCTTAAATTTTTAGCAAGCAGTAGTAGTAGCATTTATAATTAGACGAGAAATAAGTAATGATGACGGCTAACATAATACATTTGTCGGTAGCACACTTAACATCAAGGTAAAGAGGAAACGTTTTCAGGTAAGCCGTCCGCTGTTTCAGAGCACTGGTAAATAGAGGTAAGTGCTTTGTGACGTTGCATAAGCAGAACAGAAAAATATGACACAAGAAAAATTTTGTGATCTTCTTCTGAATTCTGCAGCTGTATCTTCAAGCTGAAAGATCTTCAGGTTAGACGCCGGTGTTGTTATGTCTCGTCGAAGTCACATCAAGAGAAACTACGTTCTCTGATTCTTCGTGTTCCCAACAGGGAAGATCTGAGATGGACAAAGAAACGACGGACTATTCAGTTTCACCCTAAAAACGAAGGTGACAAAAGAAAGATGAAGAAAGAATGCCTTAGTTTTAACGTCCCGCCGTGACTATGTCTTTAGATAGGAGAAGAGGGGGAAAGAAAATTGGGGCCGTTATTATCAAAAGATCCGTTCCAGCATTTGCCTTACTTATTAACCTTATCAGTACCATGGCATTCTCCATAATGCACATTACCTTGCGCCCGCCCTAAAGAAATCGGTAATTGTTTTTGACTTATTTTAATGACATACTTTTCAAAGAGGTTTTGATGTGTTAGTAGGGTACAGAAAATGAAACTATCTCTTAGCACACTCTTAGCAGCGCCAACACACTGTACTACCGAGGGGTCAGGGGATGCGAGGGGGGAGGGAGGGGGTAACTCGTGAGCAACCTAAAACAATTTTAAATTGCAAATTTCGTTAATTGTTATAGGATTTTACTTACAAAACACTTTTTCAAGAGATAATGATGTGTAAGTGACGTCCCGAACCTGAAAATACTAAACACAGAATTCGTCGGGGGAAGTGACATCTGTCGTGTCCTACTGACGTGTCCTGAGAGGGAGTGGAAGGACTGCGTTGGTGCGCGTCAGAGAACTTACTTGGCATGAGGTCTCGGTGGTGTGGGCCGCCAACTCCTCACTGCTCCGTTGTAGAGAAGGCTGCAAGGTGAGCTAGAGTACGGAACTCGGATAGGATCTTAGGGAAGCTTTCATATATGAACACTCGATGTATAGAACGATTATACTGGAAGTACCCCTGGCACTTGTGATTTAAATAAGGTTCTATATACAGTCTCCAATGATTGTCTATCTGGCTATGCAGTTGCCATCCCTAACTTCCCAAACCTAAGTCCTAATACAGCAGAGGCGAGCGCACCAGACTAAGTGTCAGCTGTGTCGATTCAGCCTAAGTCCCTACTTGTTGCTGTGCTCAATACTCTCCTGCAACTCTTGCAGCATCCCGACGCAGACTGACGTGGACCGGCTTCCTAAGTACCTCGCTCCATCACTGTCCCTCGATCTAGCGGCTATCCGCTTTTATAGGGGTTAGTGCACCCGGCACCACTTGTTCTAGAAGGTTCTAGAAGGTTCTAGCACCCCGAACTTTGAGCCCTGAGTAGGCTAGTCACGCGGCAGCATGTGATGCCTACGTGATGAACTAGCCATTCTCCACTGTTTGCTGTGTCCACGGGTTGCCACTAACTGTGTTTGAGCCTCGTGATACTGCATACTCCGCTCTTGTTAGTCGAGTACACATTACACATTACACATGAGATAGTCTGGTCACGTCCGCCTCGCTTGATCTGTAGCAATAATTTTCCAGCCTACAGCCTACATGATTTTAATTCTATCTTCTACTATTTGCGACACCATCTTCTACTATTCGCGACACCATCTTCTACTATTCGCGACACCTCCCCATCCCCAGGGGAAAATTTTGTAAACTCGGTCCCTCGAGATTACAAAATTTTCGTTTTCTACTCGCGGTGCCAGTAAAACTCACCAGTCTTTATTGCCATCAAGACTTGACGTTATAAACATGAAAAATACATGGCACAAAAATAAAAAAACACAAGAAGTTATAAGATACAGTTGAGTGCCGTCCATAATGTGCATAGAACAAACAAAATTCATGTCACATATTCAAAAATGCTGCAAATTTTTACCAAGAGCATACAGAATAGTTACATACATAAGTACACATTTGAGTTCTATACACATACAAAAGATCTGATTTGTCATCAATTTAGGATACATCAGGAGGGTAAGATTATCAATAAACATACAATTGTGTTATCTCCTGTCTGTCTTGAGGCTTGACAGCTCCATTGCTCTGGCACGGGGCTCAGAGAGTTGTGGCGTTTGACTCTGTTCTCTCCATTGTACCCTATCGGAGAGAGGAGTGCGACGTGTACAACTTAATTCATACTCTCCACCTTCTGCTGCCGCTTCACAGTGCTCGGTTTGTCGGGCAGGGGTGTACCGAACACTTCGTTCCCAGCGGCCATCCGCTACCACTGTATTTGTCACACACACTTTAGCGCAACAATGTCCTCCGATTTCACACAATCTTTTGCCACACATACGGCAACACTTACAATAGATGCATAAACAACATGATATAATTAAGACAACTAACACTACTGAACCCGTATACCCCCATACGGAATATACGCTCTTAGACCATCCACTAAAGGTGGTTCGCTGCTGATATTCTATTTCACTCTGCAGTTCATCCACTTTGTGACTGGCTACCTTGAAGTCATCTAAGTGTCTAACAATATGTTCTAAGGGTAAATCTATAGGTATACGTGTGACCTCTTGCTTTGTTTCGTCTATGATACAGCAATCTATATTTAAGTTTAGCATAGGTACTATATCATTCTTACTTACATTAGTACTAATTATATGGTCAGCTTGTAACATGACCTGCGCACCGTATCCGTTACACTGACTCGTAAAGGTTAACTTTCCGGTACCCCTTACAATAAGGTCATTTGGGGGTAATCCGTTACATAATATTGTCAGTCCTTCATCCTTGGGAGTGACATACAGCCACTCATTGTCCTGTATCTGCGTCCAGATACTTTCGTTCAGTATGACATACTTTTGATTGCAATCTTTCGGAATTTCCCTTATAGGCTGTAGCATTCGAGCTTCACATCGCTCGTGATCATAGGTCGACATCAGAACGAACCGTTGTTTACAAATTTGATTTCTCGCCGTAACCGTTTTACACTGCAATTGGTCCCGAGACAGTAGTGCGTACTGTCGTTTCGCATCGTCAATAAGTAGAAAGTTTCGTTCAGGCTCGATATACGCAAATAACTTCTTAGTTGCATCATATTCTGCGGGTAATGGCCATATTCTATATAAAGTGTATACACTACTATCTACTAAAGGTATATTTAGTACATAACTTAAGGTATTGCCGGCAAGAACTACATCTATATCTATTATACGAAGTAACAGATACCCTTGGTCCTTCGTGAGTTCAACGGGAAATTTCTTGTCTTTTAAGTCCTCCTTTATCAGTTCGAGATACGTGACTACTTGTACAGGGTTAATCAAGTGTGGTTCCAATAGCCCTTTCTGCGCATTAACTATGGCAGAGATCAATAGATCATATTCCCTTTCGAGCTCATTGAACATATTAGAGATTTGCATCAGTTGTTCCGTAATAGTCAAAACAATCAGGGTGTGTTGTATCTTCCTGTTGGTACTATTTTCGCAATCCTCGACATGTTTACTCAACTTCCTTATCCCATCCGCAATTATTTGAGTATTCCTGGTGACTGCATTAATTGTTTGGTTCACCCCCGTCAGTGACGCCCTCACAATGGTTACTTGTTCCTTGGACAATCGCAATAATTCCCTTTGCTGTTCCTCTAAAACATCTATCTTAGCTTTAAAGAATTCCGCATCATCTTCATCTAGTGTACCAAACAATACCTTGCTTGTTACCCCAATAAAGTTCAATATCCCCCTTTTGGTTCTGGGCCGTTCATGTCTAGCCAACTGGTCAATCAAGTCCTTTGATTTAGAAATCTCTCCCACCTGCCATTTTACAGTTTGTTGTACATTTTCACATTCTCTGGCATCTAACTTTGCTTGATTCATCGTACTTATACAATGTGCTATCGCTCTATTGGCCCCCACCTGCGTCTCTTCAAATTTGTCATGCAATTCCTTGAGGTTGAAATAGGTCACCACTCTCCACGTTGTGCTGTATAGTTTCACACTGCCCTGGTTGTCGTAATACATTCCTGGTGCAGACTGGAATTTTTGCACTCTTACATCTTGTGGGTTTGCCTCGCGTCCTGCGAGTCCGATCTGCCATATACTCCCGAATATCGCTGTCATCCACAAAGCCCTCATCAGTGGCATCTGTAATAGAAACGCACGTGCCACTCTCTTGTTTTGCTATCGCCTGCAATCTGTTCACTTCCTCTACCACGAACAACTAAAAGATATTCTTGCCTGCTTAGTAAAATTCCTTCAGTCTATTCGCGTGCACTTTTATACATTTATTTCCTTTCAGTCTAATTATCACGTTCGGTCCCTGTACATCTACTACAGTAAACGGTCCTCGCCACTGGCTGTCTAACTTCCTTGAGCGTCCCCGACGCACGCTTTCATCATACAGTAATACGCGATCGTCTTTTTTAAATTCCCTCGGGTTCTGGGTTTTATCGTAATCGCTTTTATTCCTGATTTTGCTTTCCTGTGTTGCCTTACGGGCCTCTTGGTGTACTAACTGCAGTCGCTGTCGGATTTCCGTCACGTAATCATCATAATTGTAGATCACGTTGGCTGGCTTCTTCTGTAACCACCCTGGCAGATTACACTTCCTGCCGAAGAATAACTGGAATGGAGTGTATCCCGTGGTACTGTGTGGTGTTGTGTTGTACACAAAACATGCGAACGATACCCATTCGTCCCAATCCGTCTGGTCCCGGTTCACGTAATGTCGTAACATCTCTGTTAGCGTGCGGTGCGTACGTTCTAATGCTCCGTTCGACTGCGGATGATACGCCGTTGTTTGTATCTTCTCAATTCTCAGTAATTTGCAGACTCGTCTCATCGTATCACCAATAAAATTACTCCCCATGTCACTTAATAGGGCGGTCGGAACGCCGAACTTCAAAATAATGTTTTCTACTAACTTTCGAGCTACTGTATCCGCGTCCTGTCGAGGTATCGGTTCAGCTATTACAAACTTCGTAAGAGAGTCTTGAAAGGTCAAAATATACTTGTGGCCAACTCGGGTAACTGGTAAGGGACCTACTATATCGATGTCACATCGCTCAAATACGAATTCGGGAGTCGGCGTTAGTTCCATCGGTTGCTTCGTTTTTGCTTGGGTTATCTTATTCTTTTGACAACTTTCACACATTCTTATGAATTTTTCTATATCGGCTTTCATACCCGGCCAGGTACAGTACTGCTTTATTCGCGCATATGTTCTTCCCATTCCCTGATGGCCTCCTATGGGAGATATGTGCATCTGTTTTAGGATTTGCAATTTGTCCTCTGCGCTTAGAACGTCTTCTTTGTTTATCGGCGGTGCGGCTCCGTCTTCACTTACCTCGGTCGCGTCAGCTGTTTCCTCGGGGTCTGTTATCTCAGCTGTCGCTACTGCTTCTGTCGCTGCCTCGTTATCTACTTCTCGGTTCTCGTCCCGCTGCGCGGCGTCCGCCTTTATTTCTCCTTGCCTCCCGCTATCCTGCGGTACTTCCTTATCGCTGTCTTGTACACTCCGAATCCGTGATAATGCATCAGCTACGCGGTTTTGTTTCCCTTCCTTGTACAGGATTTGGTAATCATATTCCTCCAATTTTAGCCGAAGTTTCATTAATCGAGACGATGGATCTGTGATACTGCCTAACCACATCAGGGGTTTGTGGTCCGTGAGTATTTTGAATTTCCTCCCAAACAGATAAGGACGAAAATATTTAACAGCCCACACTATAGCAGTTAACTCTCGCTCTATTGTACTATAGTTTATCTCTGCTTTATTGAGAGTGCGCGATATATACGCAACCGGTAAATCTTTTCCTATAGGACCTTGACTCAGATACGCTCCTACCGCGTATTTGCTGGCGTCTGTGGTTACCAAAAATTCCTTAGTGAAATCCGGGTACTGTAGTATTGGAGGTTTGGTTAACTTCTCTTTCAAGGTCTGGAAAGCTTCCTGTTGCACTTCGCCCCATTCGTACGGAACTCCCTTTTTTAGTAGTTCATGTAGAGGCTTGGCAATTTTACTAAAATTGCTCAGAAACCGTCGGTAATATCCGACCATTCCCAGGTAACATTTCAATTCCGTAGTTGTCTTTGGCGGCGGGTAATATTCTATTGCCGTTACTTTCGTGGGATCGGGTTTCAAACCTTCTGCCGTTAAAACGTGTCCTAAGAACGTAACTTCTGTCCGCAAGAATTCGCATTTGTCGACCTGCAACTTCAGGTTCGCTTTTCTTAAATGTTCAAATACTTCTTCAAGGCGTGCGTTATGCTCCTCAAGCGACGCACCTACGATGACGATGTCATCTAGATAAATGAACACTTTATTCCCTTGCACGCCCGTCAGCACGGTGTTCATTAGCCGTTGAAATGCAGATGGGGCCGTTTTTAAGCCCATGGCCATTCTATTATATTCGTAATGTCCCGTCGGCGTACTAAATGCCGTTTTTTTTCGATCCTTCTCATCTATTAATACTTGGTAGTATCCCTTCGCGAGATCTAACGTTGAAAAATATTTTGCCTTTCCTAGGCTATCTAGAATTTCGTCAATTCTAGGTAACGGGTAAACCATATTTATCGAGACATCATTTAGTTTCCTATAATCAACAACTACTCTCCATTTGGGTTTACCACTAGCATCAAGTTTCTTTGGCAATAATAACAAGGGGAAATTAAATGGACTGGTACTCGGCGAGATTATGCCGTCTCTCAACATGCCCTGAATTTCCGTTTGCAGTGCATCCTGCTGAGCTTGTGGGATGCGATACGGTCTTTGATTTATAACTGTCCCTTCAGCTTCCGGCGTTAGTGGGATCTGGTGCTTCACTACGGTAGTGTAGGTGAGCACGTCCCCTGGTAAGTGAAACACGTCGTTATACGCCAAGCACAATTCCCGTATGGCGTTGTGCTCCTCCCGATTTAAGTGGTCTATACGCATATTTTCCGTTAACAACTTTTGCCGCGTTTTTCTCTCGATCCTCCTGTTCTGGGGTGCACGTCTAACTTTGTAGCTACTGGGCGGTGGGACCTCTTCTGCTAGTACTTCCGGCACCCTAAACCGCACTTCTTGGGTTCGGGTATTCATTACGCTCGTTATACATGTTCCATCTTGGACGGCCACTATGGCTTCTGGTATATAGACCCCTGGCCTAATCTCTTGTTTGGGAATTACTGCCTCCCCACCTAATTTTCGCGTCACGCGGACTCTTATAAACCTCTCTTCCCGGGGTCCTATCCTGACTTCTTCCAGATCCTCCGGGGCTAGCGACTTGTCACGCCTACTCGTCATGATATTACAGGGCTTCTTTGCTCGTTCTGGCAGCTCTTCGTTTGGAATAACTTCACTGTCATCTGGCGTCGCACAATTCTTACAAGTTGGCGCAACCGGCACTCGGCTGTCTCGCCTCGTCGGGTATTTGGAGTAACCGCCACCCTTACTGTCTGTATAACTTGGACCGCTATCTCTTATTTGTTTCCCAGCGACTGCGCGCGCGCGCGTCGTAACCTCGACCGGCGCCTTATCTCCTCGCGCTACATCTGCGTAACTGGTTCTTACCTCCGTCTCAATCTTACCACTTTGCGCAACTAATCGATTTGCAGTGTCCTCTTCGCACGCTGCTCGTAATTCTACCCATTCGTCTTGCACATACATTCTCCGTCGCCCATAATCCAGCACGACTTTATGTTCGTCCAGGAACTCCCGTCCAAGTAACCCATCAAACGGCAGATCAATACATTCATTTACAACTTGAAACTGAGTAACCCATTTTCTTCCTATACCGCTACTTAATTCGATTAATACAGGACCCTCCGTCCTGACCTCTTCATTGACGATACTCTTTATTGTCACTGCCCTGTCGGTTTCCTTCTTTACACCATCCCTCAAAACCCTGGATTTAATGAGGTTAATGTGGGCCCCACTATCTATTAGTAATCTCGTCTCAGTTCCTTTTACATCTTTGCTCCTCACACATATATAGTCATTTTTGCCCGTGCATTCGGCAGCTCTTATTATTCCTGACGCAGCGTAATGGAACTGCGGCATTACGCCCTCTTCTCGTTTCCCTGCATATTCTTCCCACGGATGTTAACCCATTTACTTTCGTGGCAATCTCGAGCATAGTGTCCGTGTCGGTGACACGTGAAGCATGTCACTGGTTTGGCTTTGGTACACGGGGGTGTGTGTCCCGGTAGGTTACATGCTGTACACCGTACGGGTGGAGGACACTGAGCTCGTCCCCCATTTCCCCTAAATTCCCGCACGTCAATTTCCTTGACTGGTAATCGATTTCGGTCTGTCCCCTGGGAGCCGCCCTTTACCACGTCTGTTTTTCGGACGGTATACTTTGTTCTACATTCACGCGCTACATGCCCTTCTTTTCCGCAACTAAAGCATTTCATACTATTTTTCCGTCCTGTCCTGCTTGCAGTCGCCACTCGGCGTTTATCTCGCTCGGACGTTATCGCACATTCCTCCGTTGCGGATAAGTCAATAGCCTCTGACAAGGTTATCCGTTCGCCTTGTGCCCGTATTACTGTTTTTATTCTCTCGTCGTATAATCCCTGTATGAACACGGCCCGTCCTAGCTTCCCTATCAGCGCATTGCATCCTGCAATCTCGTCCTCATCCATGACCCTCTTCATTGCCTCTCGAAAGTGGAACTGCATAGAATCAACGCGAGAGCCCCATTGAGCCACACTTTCACCGTTTCCCTGCCTACTATTAAACATAGTACAAGCATAGTAGTCAATTGTGCGTTTGCTCTCATAATTTTCCAACAATATAGACCTCACGGCAGACCAAGTCTCTGTATGATCCCTAAACAATAGTTTACTGCGGGCTGAGCCCGTTATCTGACCAATAATGAACTTCAGAAACACTTGCTTATAACTAGGGTTCACTAAATGGTACGCATTATCGCAATTATCAATAAATTCGGACAATCTTTCTCTGTCCCCATCAAATTTATGGGGTACCAACTTGGTAGCCTCACTATAACTTAAATATAGCCTGCTTACACTGGAGAGTGTCTGCGGGCCTTCGCCCGAGTCTACTTCATTGGAGGTTGACATCTCCACTAACCTTGACTCCTGCTGGCTGGTGCTGAATGTGGCGCGTCGCGGTGGCGGCGCGTAGATCCGCTCGAGATGAGCGCGGTGCGAGACGGTACAGCTGCTGGGACGGCGCGGACCGGCGCCTCTCTACCCCGGCGGCGGCGCGATGCGACGCTGGTGCTGCGTTGGCGTGAATCAGCACCTTCTGCTTAGACGTGCCGCGGCGACCCCCTGGACCCGCGACGGTGCGCTGCGTCGACCCTCTGGCTCCGCAGCTGCGCGATGTGTCGACCCTCTCGTTCTGCGACGGCGCGATGTGTCGACCCTCTCGTTCTGCGACGGCGCGATGTGTCGACCCTCTCGTTCTGTGATGCTGGTGCTGCTTAACGCCCCTCTGCCTATTCCAGTACTCTATACTGTCGCTTCTTCACCCGTAGATACCTCACCTATACCCCACACCTGGCACCAGAAAAATGGTCTAAACCTCTGTCGTGTCCTACTGACGTGTCCTGAGAGGGAGTGGAAGGACTGCGTTGGTGCGCGTCAGAGAACTTACTTGGCATGAGGTCTCGGTGGTGTGGGCCGCCAACTCCTCACTGCTCCGTTGTAGAGAAGGCTGCAAGGTGAGCTAGAGTACGGAACTCGGATAGGATCTTAGGGAAGCTTTCATATATGAACACTCGATGTATAGAACGATTATACTGGAAGTACCCCTGGCACTTGTGATTTAAATAAGGTTCTATATACAGTCTCCAATGATTGTCTATCTGGCTATGCAGTTGCCATCCCTAACTTCCCAAACCTAAGTCCTAATACAGCAGAGGCGAGCGCACCAGACTAAGTGTCAGCTGTGTCGATTCAGCCTAAGTCCCTACTTGTTGCTGTGCTCAATACTCTCCTGCAACTCTTGCAGCATCCCGACGCAGACTGACGTGGACCGGCTTCCTAAGTACCTCGCTCCATCACTGTCCCTCGATCTAGCGGCTATCCGCTTTTATAGGGGTTAGTGCACCCGGCACCACTTGTTCTAGAAGGTTCTAGAAGGTTCTAGCACCCCGAACTTTGAGCCCTGAGTAGGCTAGTCACGCGGCAGCATGTGATGCCTACGTGATGAACTAGCCATTCTCCACTGTTTGCTGTGTCCACGGGTTGCCACTAACTGTGTTTGAGCCTCGTGATACTGCATACTCCGCTCTTGTTAGTCGAGTACACATTACACATTACACATGAGATAGTCTGGTCACGTCCGCCTCGCTTGATCTGTAGCAATAATTTTCCAGCCTACAGCCTACATGATTTTAATTCTATCTTCTACTATTTGCGACACCATCTTCTACTATTCGCGACACCATCTTCTACTATTCGCGACACATCTAACACTTAAAATTGTGAGTTGAATTTAAATGAAACATTTAAAACATTTATGGAATCATGTAGAAGAATTCATTAGAAACAATGAGTATGTTTTTCAGAATTTAAAAATATAAAGTAATTGGCTATATTGCAATATTTTCAAAAGTTTAGAATGAGGGTCCCCCCACCCCCCTCTCCGTCTTGTTATTGCGAAGGTTGGAGTAATCGCCGAAAACATGTATATGGATGGCTGGACCGGGCGTTACCACTGTGGGATGATCATTGCTCCACTGTTCTGCTCGCATTGGAGTGGCAGCAACCAGTAACGTTAGCTGGGAGGACTTCGTTTACTTACACCTTCAACGATTTCTTGCATTTCCTGTTAATTTTCAGACTGTTTACATCCAGTGGAGGCTCTTGACACATACGGAACGCAAATTAATTGCAATATGCTTTATATTAAACTATTAATAAGAAAAGGTATGCCATAACAATATAAAACTGGCATGTGTGAGCCACTGGCATGAGTCGGCATTTACAAGACGTGGTTCTATAAATAACTGATCACTAATCGTATCTTCACATGTAGTGGAAGAGACACTTTTTCCGCTAAGTGATTCTCAATCTTAAACAGAAATTCGATCGTAATTGGTGTTGCTCTGGAAGGTGTTTTGCTCCTCCATTTTCTCTATGTTCAATTTTACTGTTGTCTATGGCACCTTTTGTTACTGTTTCTTTTACAATGACCATTACTACTACCGTTACTACTACAACTTCGACTACTACCACTACTACTACAAATATTAGTAGCCCCAATATAATCGGCTTGATTATCAGACGGCTAGTACTAAAGGAATGGTACTTATAGGAATAATAATATAAATATTAAACTGCTGCTACGATTAGTGTTGACTATATTTTGATCACTGACCCTCACTGCACAGAGTAGTATCTCTTTAGTTTCAAAAATGGCTCTGAGCACTATGGGACTTAACATCTATGGTCATCACTCCCCTAGAACTTAGAACTACTTAAACCTAACTAACCTAAGGACAGCACACAACACCCAGCCATCACGAGGCAGAGAAAATCCCTGACCCCGCCGGGAACCCGGGCGTGGGAAGCGAGAACGCTACCGCACGACCACGAGATGCGGGCTCTTTAGTTTCCACATCCAAAGTGGTTACGTTGTTGTTGTTGTTGTGTTCTTCAGTCCTGAGACTGGTTTGATGCAGCTCTCCATGCTACTCTATCCTGTGCAAGCTTTTTCATCTCCCAGTACCTACTGCAACCTACATCCTTCTGAATCTGCTTAGTGTATTCATCTCTTGGTCTCCCTCTACGATTTTTACCCTCCACGCTCCCCTCCAATACTAAATTGGTGATCCCTTGATGCCTCAGAACATGTCCTACCAACCGATCCCTTCTTCTGGTCAAGTTGCGCCACAAACTTCTCTTCTCCCCAATCCTATTCAATACTTCCTCATTAGTTATGTGATCTACCCATCTAATCTTCAGCATTCTTCTGTAGCACCACATTTCGAAAGCTTCTATTCTCTTCTTGTCCAAACTATTTATCGTCCATGTTTCACTTCCATACATGGCTACACTCCATACAAATACTTTCAGAAATGACTTCCTGACACTTAAATCAATACTCGATGTTAACAAATTTCTCTTCTTCAGAAACGCTTTCCTTGCCATTGCCAGCCTACATTTTATACACTCTCTACTTCGACCATCATCAGTTATTTTGCTCCCCAAATAGCAAAACTCCTTTTCTACTTTAAGTGCCTCATTTCCTAATCTAATTCCCTCAGCATCACCCGACTTAATTAGACTACATTCCATTATCCTTGTTTTGCTTTTGTTGATGTTCACCTTACATCCTCCTTTCAAGACACTGTCCATTCCATTCAACTGCTCTTCCAAGTCCTTTGCTGTCTCTGACAGAATTACAATGTCATCGGCGAACCTCAAAGTTTTTATTTCTTCTCCATGAATTGTAATACCTACTCCGAATTTTTCTTTTGTTTCCTTTACTGCTTGCTCAATATACAGATTGAACAACATCGGGGAGAGGCTACAACCCTGTCTTACTCCCTTTCCAACCACTGCTTCCCTTTCATGTCCCTCGACTCTTATAACTGCCATCTGGTTTCTGTACAAATTGTAAATAGCCTTTCGCTCCCTGTATTTTATCCCTGCCACCTTCAGAATTTGAAAGAGAGTATTCCAGTCAACATTGTCAAAAGCTTTCTCTAAGTCTACAAATGCTAGAAACGTAGGTTTGCCTTTCCTTAATCTTTCTTCTAAGATAAGTCGTAAGGTCAGTATTGCCTCACGTGTTCCAGTGTTTCTACGGAATCCAAACTGATCTTCCCCGAGGTTGGCTTCTACTAGTTTTTCCATTCGTCTGTAAAGAATTCGTGTTAGTATTTTGCAGCTGTGACTTATTAAGCTGATAGTTCGGTGATTTTCACATCTGTCAACACCTGCTTTCTTTGGGATTGGAATTATTATATTCTTCTTGAAGTTGGGTATTTCGCCTGTCTCATACATCTTCCTCACCAGATGGTAGAGTTTTGTCAGGACTGGCTCTCCCACGGCCGTCAGTAGTTCCAATGGAATATTGTCTACTCCGGGGGCTTTGTTTCGACTCAGGTCTTTCAGTGCTCTGTCAAACTCTTCACGCAGTATCATATCTCCCATTTCATCTTCATCTACATCCTCTTCCATTTCCATAACATTGTCCTCAAGTACATCGCCCTTGTATAGATCCTCTATATACTCCTTCCACCTTTCTGCTTTCCCTTCTTTGCTTAGAACTGGGTTTCCATCTGAGCTCTTGATATTCATACAAGTCGTTCTCTTATCTCCAAAGGTCTCTTTAATTTTCCTGTAGGCGGTATCTATCTTACCCCTAGTGAGATAAGCCTCTACATCCTTACATTTGTCCTCTAGCCATCCCTGCTTAGCCATTTTGCACTTCCTGTCGATCTCATTTTTGAGACGTTTGTATTCCTTTTTGCCTGTTTCACTTACTGCATTTTTATATTTTCTCCTTTCCTCAATTAAATTCAATATTTCTTCTGTTACCCAAGGATTTCTACTAGCCCTCGTCTTTTTACCTACTTGATCCTCTGCTGCCTTCACTACTTCATCCCTCAAAGCTAGCCATTCTTCTTCTACTGTATTTATTTCCCCCATTCCTGTCAATTGCTCCCTTATGCTCTCCCTGAATCTCTGTACAACCTCTGGTTCTTTTAGTTTATCCAGGTCCCATCTCCTTAAATTCCCACCTTTTTGCAGTTTCTTCAGTTTTAATCTACAGGTTATAACCAATAGATTGTGGTCAGAGTCCACATCTGCTCCTGGAAATGTCTTACAATTTAAAACCTGGTTCCTAAATCTCTGTCTTACTATTATATAATCTATCTGATACCTTTTAGTATCTCCAGGGTTCTTCCATGTATATAACCTTCTTTCATGATTCTTAAACCAAGTGTTAGTTATGATTATGTTGTGCTCCGTGCAAAATTCTACCAGGCGGCTTCCTCTTTCATTTCTGTCCCCCATTCCATATTCACCTACTATGTTTCCTTCTCTCCCTTTTCCTACACTCGAATTCCAGTCACCCATGACTATTAAATTTTCGTCTCGCTTCACAATCTGAATAATTTCTTTTATTTCATCATACATTTCTTCAATTTCTTCGTCATCTGCAGAGCTAGTTGGCATATAAACTTGTACTACTGTAGTAGGTGTGGGCTTCGTATCTATCTTGGCCACAATAATGCGTTCACTATGCTGTTTGTAGTAGCTTACCCGAATTCCTATTTTCCTATTCATTATTAAACCTACTCCTGCATTACCCCTATTTGATTTTGTGTTTATAACCCTGTAGTCACCTGACCAGAAGTCTTGTTCCTACTGCCACCGAACTTCACTAATTCCCACTATATCTAACTTCAACCTATCCATTTCCCTTTTTAAATTTTCTAACCTACCTGCCCGATTAAGGGATCTGACATTCCACGCTCCGATCCGTAGAACGCCAGTTTTCTTTCTCCTGATAACGACATCCTCTTGAGTAGTCCCCGCCCGGATATCCGAATGGGGGACTATTTTACCTCCGGAATATTTTACCCAAGAGGACGCCATCATCATGTAATCATACAGTAAAGCTGCATGCCCTCGGGAAAAATTACGGCTGTAGTTTCCCCTTGCTTTCAGCCGTTCGCAGTACCGGCACGGCAATGCCGTTTTGGTTATTGTTACAAGGCCAGATCAGTCAATCATCCAGACTGTTGCCCTTGCAACTACTGAAAAGGCTGCTGCCCCTCTTCAGGAACCACACGTTTGTCTGGCCTCTCAACAGATACCCCTCCGTTGTGGTTGCACCTACGGTATGGCTATCTGTATCGCTGAGGCACGCAAGCCTCCCCACCAACGGCAAGGTCCATGGTTCATGGGGGGGGGGGGGGGGGGGGGGGGAGTGGTTACGTACAGAGAGAAAAGTATTTAAACCGCCAAACTCTGGGCGGTTGTAGGGGACATCAAAACAAATATTTTCCCCTAATGTCTTTTTTCCTATGAGGATTATTTAAACCGGTGGAGGCCGTACTACGCTCTTCACTTGTTAGAGGCTGTATTACAATCTTCAGTTGCTAGAGGGAGTATTACGCTCTTCACTTGTAGGCAACTGCTGTCGACCAGTGTAGTAGTGCAATGTCTCTGTTTACTAATGGAGCGATACACGTGGAGAGAGTACATTGGCATGCTTGGTGCGTACTACGTAGCGCACCACAACGGACGAGCTGCGTAGCGGGTTTATCAACAATAATATCCTAATCGCCGTATCCCGCATCATGCGACCTTTGCTGTTGTGTTCAAATGGTTCAAATGGCTCTGAGCACTATGGGACTTAACATCTATGGTCATCAGTCCCCTAGAACTTAGAACTACGTAAACCTAACTAATCTAAGGACATCACACGACACCCAGTCATCACGAGGCAGAGAAAATCCCTGACCCCGCCGGGAATCGAACCCGGGAACCCGGACCTGGGAAGCGAGAACGCTACCGCACGACCACGAGCTGCGGACTTGCTGTTGTGTACCGACGTCTGCGTGAGACCGGGTCATTTAGCAAATTACCTGGACAAGGACGCCGTCGCACGGTAAGAACGCTGCAGTTTGAGGAAGCTGTCTTGCAGCATGTGGAGCGAAATCCTTCTATCAGTACTCGTGCAAAGAACAGAGCAAGTGTTATGTCCATTTCACTTACAGCGTGTCCACAACCTGGAACCAGTTGATTATCCACCCAAAGCAAAGTTTTCGCAGTGGTACCTGGGACACTGTGAAATGCATCCTACATTTCCATCCTCTGTGTTGTTTACCGATGACTCAAGGTTCGGGCGTGATGGAGTCTTCATCATGTACAATTCGCATGTTCGGAGTGAGGATAACCCACATGCCACAGTTACTAGCGCTCATCAAGTGCTGTTCTTTGTTAATGTGTGGGTTGGTGTTGTTGGGGACTGTTTATTTGGGCCGTATCTGCTACCTAGGCCATTAAATGGCAGGCACTATTACAATTTTCTCGCCAGAGCATTGCCGGAATTGCTGGAAAACGTCCCGCTCCCTAGAAGACAACGCATGTGGTTCCGACATAACGGGGTGCCGGCACGTTTCAGTCGTGGTGTGCGTCGATTCCTGGACCGACGGTTCCCAGAAACGTGGATTGGCAGAGGTGGTCCTGTGCCATGGCCTGTTCGATCCCCAGATATGTCCCCTCTGGACTTTTTTGTTGGTTTAATTAATTTGTTGCCAGAGAAATCTTCCTCTACCGGTTTAAGTACTCCTCATAGAAAAAATGACATTAGGGAAAAATATTTGTTTTGATGTCCCCTACAACCTCCCAGAGTTTGTCGGTTTAAATACTTTTCACCCTGTATAAAATCAGTAATTTTGAAGTAAGTTAAGCTATTACAAATGTGTAAATAACACCTTCGATTGCGTAGGCTACCTATCACTCAGCTGCGGGTTTTCTTTTCTCTCCCTCGTTCCGAAGACGAATACTGTGAAGAAAGAGAGATAGAGATGTTAAGCCCCATACTGCTCAGAGCCATTTGACCAAAGACAGATAGTTCTACTACGCCGTTGAATCAAGTAAGATGCATTCGCCTACTCGTTGAGTATTAACAGTAATTTAATGAATAGAAATCCCCCATTAAGTGCAAGATTACGAAATGCGATCACATGTGTAAAAATTAATAGTTAGAAGAAATTATTAATATTCGTTTGCAAACCAACAAGGAGAGGTAAATAATAAACAAGCGGGTATTATTAAAAACGAGTCAATGTTTTCTGTAGATTATTAATCCGTATCTAGAGTTTTGTTCTCAGATTCTTCCCTTCGGTTATGTAGATTTCTTTACAATATTCACGGAAAGGCAAAGTGATCGTAAGAGAACAAAAATATTTTAATAAGAGACAGAATGAAAAGAACCATGCAAAAAGAAATAACAAGAGAAAGAGGGAGCATTATAACAATAAATAAAAGGGGTCTGTAAATAAAGTTCCAGTTTCAAAACGCTGTAGAAATAGAACCAGTGCTCCGAGTGGCGTATAATTTGAACAGCATGTTATTCACGCAGATAAAACTGTCATAGTACAAAAAATCACGCAATTTTGAAAAACGGATGGTGCTGTAAGGGGAAGAATTGCGTGGCACATGGCTGTTCCTCAGTTTGAGTCCGAGACGCCCAACATAGCTGTCTTCCTGAAGGATCGCGCACAGGTGACACGAGTAAAGCTTAAATACTAAACACCTTTTTCCAAAGCTGTTTCACAGAGGAAGACAGCACTACAATTCCTTCTCTAAATCGTCGCACGAACAAAAAATGGCTGACATCTAAATAAGTGTCCAAGGAATAGAAAAGCAACTGAAATCACTGGACCTGACGGGATACCAATTCGATTCTACACAGAGTACGCGAAAGAACTTGCCCCCCTTCTAACAGCCGTGTACTGCAAGTCTCTAGAGGAACGGAAGGTTCCAAATGATTGGAAAAGAGCACAAGTAGTCCCAGTCTTCAGGAAGGGTCTTCGAGCAGATGCGCAAAACTATAGACCTATATCTCTGACATCGATCTGTTGTAGAATTTTTTTTGTTCGTGTATCATGTCATTTCTGGAAACCCAGAATCTACTCTGTAGGAATCAATATGGATTCCAGAAACAGCGATCGTGTGAGATCCAACTCGCTTTATTTGTTCATGAGACCCAGAAAATATTAGATACAGGCTTCCAGGTAGATGCCATTTTCCTTGACTTCCGGAAGGCGTTCGATACAGTTCCGCACTGTCGCCTGATAAACAACCTACGGAATATCAGACCAGCTGTGTGGCTGGATTGAAGAGTTTTTAGCAAACAGAACACAGCATGTTGTTATCAATGGAGAGACGTCTACAGACGTTAAAGTAATCTCTGGCGTGCCAGGTCAGGTTGACAGAGGAGATAGAGAAGATCCAAAGAAGAGCGGCGCGTTTCGTCACAGGGTTATTTGGTAAACGTGATAGCGTTACTGAGATGTTTAGCTAACTCAAGTGGCAGACTCTGCAAGAGAGGCGCTCTGCATCGCGGTGTAGCTTGCTGTCCAGGTTTCAAGAGGGTGCGTTTCTGGATGAGGTATCGAATGTATTGCTTCCCCCTACTTATACCTCCCGAGGAGATCACGAATGTAAAATTAGAGAGATTCGAGGGTGCACGGAGGCTTTCCGGCAGTCGTTCTTCCCGCGAACCATACGCGACTGGAACAGGAAAGATGACAGTGGCACGTAAAGTTCCTTCCGCCACACACCGTTGGGTGGCTTGATGAGTATAAATGTAGATGTAGAAGGTCTTTTACAGGAATGGTGACTGTGGGCCGTAACCCCCAGAAGTTCTCGACACTCAAGGGTATGAAAAAATGCATTGGTCTGATGTCTGCTAAGGTGTTGAAGATTAAAGCTTTTTTTTTTTTTAAATAGTGAAGTAATGCAGATGGAGGAAAGCAGTTGATCCAACGTCTGTGAACTGTCAAAGAAATGGTCACAGCATTGCAGGAGGGGTCGAGGGTTGAGCTGTGGATGTATAGATACGCAATGCACAGAGAACTGCCTGGACGTTGGATATGCCTGCGACAACTGTGCGTAAAATCCTAAGAAACATCCTCCATTGCTTTCCACACAAAAACACCCATATTCAGAAATTTCTTCCTGCGGAACTGCCAGCGAGACAAACGTTCGCTCTGGAATTTCATGCTTGCATGGAAATGGACAATGAATGGCCACGGAACATTCTATTGACAGACGAAGGTCCTTTCCATCTGCAAGAACACGTCAATACGCAGAACTGCAGAACACGGCAACGGAATATGATCAGTACCACTTCATTCTGCGATAATGACAGTGTGGTGAGGGTAATGGCATCGTCTATCAGGGCCGTATTTTTTTTTTGAGGAGATGAGTCCTGCGTGTGCTGTTAGCTGCGCAGCCACTGGTAAACGCAGTGAGACTGTTTTGTGCGTCACCGCCGTTAGAACCCTTCAACAGCGTGGATGCGTCGATAAGACCATTTACAGGCAACGTGGCACTCCTTCACTCACTGTACAGCTAGTCAAGCGACTGTTGCAGAGGAATTTAGGAAATTCTAGAATTTTCAGCCGTTATTTCCCTTTAGACTTGTCGTATAGATCTCCTGGTCTTAATCTGTGTGGGATTATCAGAAATACTTTGTGCTCTTACAGTGCCATAAGGCATGTCACCCTGTGTCAATAATATGCTGTTAAAGTTTGACTTCATTCTACACCGTTTTTAAACTGGAACTTTAATTATGGACATCCTGTGCTTTTGTCTTTAGTAATACTCTCCAATGGACACACACACATACACATTTCAGTGCCACTGTACTTTATGTAGTGTTGGGTAACAGAGAAAACTCAAGTTTGGGTAGCCTGACTAGTATTTGGGACCTGCTTTTCTCGAATGCGAGTGAAATGTGCTGAACACAGCGCAGTTTCCTTTCGTAGAAACATATTCAGCCTGCTAACTACGTGTGATCAGCCTATGATCAATGCTTTTAATCATCTCGTCAGGGATTAGGTGCAGTAGCAGAAGGCAAAGTAATTCCGTTTAGCAGCATGTCAGATGTTTCAATAGAATAAAAATGAAAATACATTCAAACCTACCACTTCTCCACGCTGATTCAATCACGCCACGTTCTCTGCACTATATCCTACATCAGGAAAATGGCAACAGAAAAAAAATACACACTAGCGCTAATGCGCTTCACGAGACTAACGTGCTAAAAGACTGAACTGCCATTAGAGGGAAATGACGTCCCACGAGCAAGACGCGGCTGCTGAAGTAATAACGGCAGTTCGAATAACGCTTGCTTATTAGAGGGACCGCCGAGTACAGTTCTGCATGTTGCAGCAGCAGTGAAAATGCCACCTCATGTTCTTGTCTTTGATGGTGCAGCATGTAAACGTAATAAAAAGAAGGAAAAGCGTTACTCTCTAACTAAAGCATTGGCAAGTTCACAGCAGTCTGTTATACCACTAATAATATTTATTCTGCCTATGGAAACACGATAATTTTTTATTAAGTTGGCTTCAACACTTTTTTACCACTACGATTCGTAGAAATTTATTGACACTTATATATTTATTTATCGTTTGATCTTTGGGCTCAATATTAAATAAAATACAAACAGTAAGACATTTAATTTACAAGCAGACAGTTAAATTTTAATATTGTCAGTTTTGTCTTTCGTAGCCATCAGGAAATCATCGAAAGTTCCACGATGCGTCCTACCGGGACATTCTGTAATAATATAGGTAACGGTATGCCTGGCTGCTCCACTGCTGTATTTTCGACATAAAGCTGACCATTTCTGAAGAGGGTCCGCACTTCAGCCACGACTGGTGGTATTCCCGGAATCGTTGACTATGTTTAGCCCGATTAGTAGAAGTTATAGCAATATAAAGGGAAGCCACAGTACAGTTTCGTTCCCATGAGTCCGTGAAGTCGAAATGAGACGTATGCAGTTCCATGGCTGATTCAATGGATATTTTCCTTGACCGAAGTCAGTTTGTTTCTGGGAAAACCGTTCTTGATGGATTGTGAATTCCGTAGAAGACCAGGGATCTGAATGTGGCTCAGTATGGGCATCCATTCGAAGGGGGTTGATCTTAGTGTACCTGTGATAATTCTCACAACACTTTTCAGCTGTGCTTGGAGCATTTGTGTGTACTATTGAGCCGTGCAGCAGCACCATATTCTGCAGTAGAGTAGAGTAGTGCAAGTGCTGAAGTGTACAGATTTCAGCAGCGGTAGGATGTTGTTCCTAACTGGTATCTTGGCTGCGGTGTTTTCCAGATTCTTCATCTAGGATAGTGTCCAATGTAACTCCAAGACATTTTGGGTGCAAACTTTGTTGAAGTGTCTGTCACCAATATGGACCTGGAGCTACCTTTTCGCCGCTCTGATGCATAAATGAAATCAAGGCCTCTCTGTGTTGGTGGAGTTAGGTTTCAGTCTCCATCCCTGAAAGTGTGTTACCGATATCTCCAGATCAGATATTAAGATTTCTTCCGTTTCTTCAAAATTTTCGTCCCCCACTGCCAGCATCCATCATACGACAGCTAAATTTTCTACTGCCGAAGAAAGTATTCCACATTTTTAGCCAAAAATGGGCACTATACAGGTTGGGAAAAATGCCACTGGCCTGGAAATATTCACAATAAGTTTGTCACGGTTTTAAGAAGTAAAGTTATATGAGATTGTTGCCTAGCAGAACGTAGTCGGAGAGGGTCTCCTGCCGGTCCGGGCGGCCGAGCGGTTCTAGGCGCTACAGTCTGGACCCGCGCGACCGCTACGTTCGCAGGTTCGAATCCTGCCTCAGGCATGGATGTGTGTGATGTCCTTAGATTAGTTAGGTTTAATTAGTTCTAAGTTCTAGGGGACTGATGACTTCAGAAGTTAAGTCCCATAGTGCTCAGAGCCATTTGAACCATTTGAACCCTTTCCTTGAGCATATGCGATAGCTGCTTATGTGTATACATGGAGTGATAATGACGATGATGATGGTGAGAGAAGCGAGATGGCGCCGACATGTAGTCCATTCCTCTCGAATGGTACCAAAGCAGATGCCGAGCTTAACGTCCCCATATGACGGATGGATCACCATCAACCGTATCAGATTCCTTCACTCCATCAGATTTAGTATTTACTGTAGGATACAGGCGCAAAGTCTGGTGACTGGGAGCATTTTGCCACTACGTCTCCTCCTTTTGCCTCCCAAGTGTTGACAGTAGCAGCAACAGCGTTTTCTTTCTAACGTATCTCTTCCAGTGTGAGAGAATTATTTGAGTCCACGTGACCATTAGCCAGAATATTGCACTGCCTCTGCTGACTGTCCTCTTTTCAACGGACACCCTATGCCGTCTTAACAGGATCAAGACGTTGTGTGCTGTTGTTCAATCTTGTTACAAACACTGTAGAGCTTTTCATCCTCTGTGAGTTGATCGACATATGGATTCATGGACGTATCGGTTGGAATTAAGAGTTGGGTGAAAGAAATATGTTACCACGTGGACACCACCTATTGTATACCAAACTCCAGTTTCCAGTTTTGAAAATGGCTCTTCAGAGTACTTACGAGGATTTTCTGATGCATAATGGCGCATGTTCTGTGAGTTCACACACTCTATCGGACTAAACCAGACCTCATATGAAGAAATGAAAACTGAGGACCAAAAAGCATTCATTGCCATCCTCTCTGAAACCACTAGCAGAATGTTCGGCAGGACGCTTTAACTCATGCAGAACAGCAAATCTGTAAGGATACAGTTGCATATGTCATTCGACAGTGTTCATCGCACTTTGTTCCAGACATTTATTCACTCGAGCAAAGTTTTATAGTGTTCAAACTGATTTCGGATACTTACGGGTTCTATTCGCTATAGTGACCGTTTCGCATCATTTTTGCAATACGTTTTGCATTGCAGTCTTCACTGAGGGTTTTGCAAAATACTCTTGCGGAAACGGTTTCACACATGATTTCAGCGAAATGTGTTTCGCATAACACTGGACAATGAAGAGGCACTGTTTTGTCGTGAGTGCCAGTTTATTTTGCATCCAACTGGTCACTAAATATAGCTCATCCTTACACTCACTAATATGTGATGACACAGCGAAATATTCGGGACAGGAGGAGCGAGAGATGCGTATGAGCAGACATGTAACAGCAGCATATAGGTGCCTCGAAATCACGCTTTTCGGCATTTTTTGAGACGGGCAATTCCCACATTCATTAACGTCGGTCAATTTTAAGTCAGCTTTGTCAATATTTTTGGGCCAGTTTCACTTTGACGACCCTGTGCTTATATTCGCAGTGATTTCCATTACGTTTACTCATTTAGTTCCAATTTTTTGTAGATTGTGGACGAATAGCCGTTACCATCTTCGTACTTTTAAATTTTGGAAGTTCTTACGGTAGTCAGTTGCACTCTTATGCTGACATCTAATCGGCCAAGAACGTCACCTATAGAAATAATCACGTTTAGGTTACATGGAAGACACGGAGACGGTGTGAAAGGTGTAACAATTGTCTGGAACCTAAAGAAATAATTAAAATGTCTCCCAATAAACGGGTATGAAGAAAGCGACTTTGAGAAAGCTTGAGGCTTGTCTAGTGTAACTTTGTCTTTTGTGAAGAATAATTGTTTACAGCTCACGAGCCTGTTTCTCTCAACCTCGTGCCCAAGCGTCTCGATCCTTGTATAAATCTTCTTGTATGGACGTTTTTCCCTTCGTTCTTCTCCTAGTCTTATGTCACCCTGTTCGTTTTTCCATCTCTTCGGTGACGTACGTAGACATTTCTTTTCTCTTCCTGATTTCTTTATTTCCGATCTTCTCTTGCCTTGAAACTCTACAACTTCTCAAAATATGCATCTGCATGGCTGCCAGTCTTCTATCTCGTTTCCTCACTTCCCAGAAGTCCACTACATACCCAGTGTTATGCACATAAGTGCAGGTATTTCTGTTGACGATTGAGGACAGTGAACTGAACAACATTACATCAGTCTTTACTTCATTTAGAGCCTCATAATTACAGTTATTAGAAGCAGTATATTTTTAGGTTGGTACCTCCAAGTACGTGTAGCACAAGCGAGCCATTAATATTCGTTTTCTCCCGGGCAGCAGGTCGGGTACTGACGTGTGGACGCATGGATGCAAAATGGGAAGACTATACTGACAGACGTAGTCCATTTCGAGGCGCAGTTACGACAATGCAGAAAACATTTGTTAGTAAATTATATGATATGTTTTGCAAGAAGACTGTTAGATGCAGAGAAAAAACAAATAATACATTGAAGATGGTACATATTAAGGTGTCACAGTATCTGTAATCATGCCCCTAATACTCAGTATAAAAAAGTGTTTTGTTTGCTTTATTCATATAATCATAATTCGTCTTTTTCTTAGTTTTGTCGCGCCGAAGGATGGAATTCGATTTATTGATTCCTTGTTTAGCTTGCGTTGTCATTTGTCTTATTTCTTGTTTATTGGAACACCACTTTGAGATTATAACGTCCAGATATTTATATTCTGGGCGTGCCTCAGTAGTATTACGATTTGTGGTAATGCCATGTTGTTTACGTCCTATAAAGATTTATTTTTTTAAGAAAAAATTGTTGTGTGTTAGTAATATTCACTTCACTATGTGCTCTATATCATCTGAAGCCATTTCCTTTTGATCACTGGCGAATGGTAATATCGATGAATAATCCCAATCTATGTCTATGCCTATTCCTATACATTTTTTCATCCATTTTTAAGAACTTCGTGCAGATAAAATTTAAAAAGAGTAAGTGCTATAGAGTACCTGTCTCAGGCTATTTGTTGGTTTCTTTCCTCGGGAGATTTTATTTCCTATCTTAATTCTTGTCTCTAATCACTCCTCGTAAATTTTTTAACTGCAGAAACAACTATCGTACTTACTGTAAACTCGTCAAGAGATCGATTTAGCTACTTCATTCGTACAATATCATATGTTTTTCGTAAATCTATGAAAATCAGCCGTGTGTGTCTCTCCCTCTGATTCTATTTCTTTAAATTGTCTCTTTTATAATAAATATATTAGACACACAGGAACGATCAGAGGCATGGAAACTGTTTTTTCTCCTATTATGGTTTCATTCTCCAGGCGTTCTTTCGTAATTCGACCATACAAACTCCCACTTACGTGGTAATGCTAATGCAGCTATAGCAGTTGTATTATTATTTTTTTTTGTCCTTTGGTATGATATGGTATCAAATATGCTTTTTTCCTTTGTTTTTGGAGTTCTTCTTGTTTGATCGAACACTTGTTAAGCAAACCTTATTTTTAGGGTGGTTTTTGTTGTATTTTTATCATCTCACTTTTGGACATGGATTTTCTCCATTTTTCAATTTTTATTGATATTGTAATTTCTTCAGAGACACACACAGCTAAATCCCCTCCTCGAGTTTCACTTAATATATTTTCATATCATTTCACACATCCTTGCATCTTTATCAACCGTAGATTTATCGTCATTTTTATGTGTTCCATCGTATATTTATCTTGTTAATTCTTCTTTCTTCTTAAGTACTTTACTGTTTCCCAGACCCTTCTTGGCCTTGTGCGTACCGTCTCATGTATCGTTAGAATTTTAGGAAAGTAGACGAAGTCGGCTAACAGTTTGACAGACATCCAGAAGACTTGGTTAAATGGAAAAATCTGAGTAGCAATTGATATCGGTACATACGTAAAGAGATAACTACTAAATGTGTGAACACACCGCTGTAAGAGAATTAAGCGCTAGTGTTACCATTCTCATAGAGAACTAGAATTGTAGAAATGTAGTTCACACACACACACACACACACACACACACACACACACACACACACACACACAGAAAAGGGAGAGAGAAAGAGAGAGAGAGAGAGAGAAATGCATACTTCATTTCTCGCTACAGTGTGGGCAAATGAAAAATGGCCCGGAAAATATTTCATGCATCTTAATATAAACAACAGAAGATACATCATCTGTCTTGGATGTGGATGATGTATGCTGGGTTGAGTACCTTCGTTGTATCACATTTAAACTGCTGGAAAAAAATTAATACACCCTTTTAGAGGTTTCCAATTCACTCAAGATTTATTGTTGCAACAGTCCTTATGGAGTACATGAAATGACCACATTTACAGATCAATAGCGCAAGCGATTCTCTTGTACTAGGTATCTACGAACCCCGAAACACCTAAATTGGAACGTGGTGTAGGCTCCGAGGGAAGCAGTGCGGGTGCTGGCTCTGGTATGCAATCGATCATACATGTGGCAGATACTGTCCTGGGACACGTTGTACCACCCCTGTTCGACTTCTTCACGTAGCTCTGTAACAGTTGTTCATTGACGAGTCACACGAGTAACTTCTCGTCCCATCATATCCCACAACTGCTCGACTGGCAGTGTGCGGGCGAGCATTATACTGTTGGAACAACACATCACCTTCCTGTTGCAAGAACGGCAGAAGAACGGGTCTAGCAACATTCTACACATACCAAGCACGAGTTAGCTTCTGCTCCAGAAAAACCAAAGGTGCACGAGAGCTGAATCTGTCGCACCCAGGATCATAAGGCCAGATTTGGGACCAATGTGTCTTGGGGGAATTCACTCTATAAGACGGTGTTCACCAGATCTAAGTTATGAGCGCAAAGGACCACCACATGCGTGCAGCCAGAATCTGCTTTCATTGTTGAAGGCGACGACCATTCCGTCATCCAAGTGATCCCATGATGGCACTAGTCGAGCTGTCTACGTCGATGCTGTGGTGTTAGTGGAAGATGGGCAACAGATGTATGTACCCGTAATCCTACTGCTAATAGTTCGAACAGTTTGTGTTGACATATCTGGACAGACAAGCCCTCTTATCAGCGCTGTGGTAGCTGTACGATCTGCCACTGTTGCCCTTGAAATAAGACGAGCCTGCCGGGCGTCTGTGCGGGTAGAAGTCCAAAACCTCGTCTGCAGGTGTGACAATGTGCAGAAAATCACTGGTACAAGCACCATTGCACAACTGACGCAGCACATCTACGAGGGCAGTTCAGTAAGTAATGCAACACATTTTTTTTTCTGAAACAGGGGTTGTTTTATTCAGCATTTAAATACACCAGGTTATTCCCCAATCTTTTAGCTACACAACACTATTTTTTAACGTAATCTCCATTCAATGCTACGGTCTTACGCCACCTTGAAATGAGGGCCTGTATGCCTGCACGGTACCATTCCACTGGTCGATGTCAGAGCCAACGTCGTACTGCATCAATAACTTCTTCATCATCCGCGTAGTGCCTCCCACGGATTGCGTCCTTCATTGGGCCAAACATATGGAAATCCGACGGTGCGAGATCGGGGCTGTAGGGTGCATGAGGAAGAACAGTCCACTGAAGTTTTGTGAGCTCCTCTTGGGTGCGAAGACTTGTGTGAGGTCTTGCGTTGTCATGAAGAAGGAGAAGTTCGTTCAGATTTTTGTGTCTACGAACACGCTGAAGTCGTTTCTTCAATTTTTGAAGAGTAGCACAATACACTTCAGAGTTGATCGTTTGAACATGGGGAAGGACATCGAACAGAATATCCCTTTCAGCGTCCCAGAAGACTTTAACCATGACTTTCCCGGCTGAGGGTATGGCTTTAAACTTTTTCTTGGTAGGGGAGTGGGTGTGGCGCCACTCCATTGATTGCCGTTTTGTTTCAGGTTCGAAGTGATGAACCCATGTTTCATCGCCTGTAACAATCTTTGACAAGAAATTGTCACCCTCAGCCACATGACGAGCAAGCAATTCCGCACAGATGGTTCTCCTCTGCTCTTTATGGTGTTCGGTTAGACAACGAGGGACCAACGGGAACAAACCTTTGAATATCCCAACTGGTGAACAATTGTGACAGCACTACAAACAGAGATGTCAAGTTGAGCACTGAGTTGTTTGATGGTGATCCGTCGATCATCTCGAACGAGTGTGTTCGCACGCTCCGCCATTGCAGGAGTCACAGCTGTGCACGGTCGGCCCGCACGCGGGAGATCAGACAGTCTTGCTTGACCTTGCGGCGATGATGACACACGCTTTGCCCAACGACTCACCGTGCTTTTGTCCACTGCCAGATCACCGTACACATTCTGCAAGCGCCTATGAATATCTGAGATGCCCTGGTTTTCCGCCAAAAGAAACTCGATCACTGCCCGTTGTTTGCGACGCACATCCGTTACAGACGCCACTTTAACAGCTCCGTACAGCGCTGCCACCTTTCGGAAGTCAATGAAACTATACGAGACGAAGCGGGAATGTTTGAAAACATTCCACAAGAAATTTCCGGTTTTTTCAACCAAAATTGGCCGAGAAAAAAAATGTGTTGCATTACTTATTGAACTGCCCTCGTAACTTGTGTGGTAGTTCTCCGAAACAACTGTTCTGCCACTCGGAAGTCCACAATTTGTCCCCTCATGTTAGGAAGCACGAGTGCATCTCCACGGCATGGTTGCCTGATTGCTTCACATGTTTTCACCACACTGAGCCGCCTGGCTGCGACCGTTCTCTATTGAAGGGTAGACACAGATGGCGCTATGGTAGGTATGCCACTGCTCTATCTGTTGAATCCATTACCAGTACATCTACCATCCCCCATGTGGCTTATGGCGCCATCGGATGAACATCGTCTCGTCTTTCCAAGTGTACAATTTTTTTTTCCGGCCGATAGCTTATGTTCATGAGATCTGCCCTATTTCATGTCATTCCTAATTTCATACCGTGGTATGTCTTGTTTAAAGTCCCACTGTTATAGTTTCTGCTGTCTAGCACAGAATTTGACGTGTACTTGGGAAAAGAGTTCCACTGAGCCATCTTGTTTAATTTCTTTTCAAATCAACAACCTCTTCGTTTTCTCTGCCACACTTTGAATAGTTTCTGTGAGATGAGGTTGCGTGGTGAACTGATCTCAGATGTACCGATGCGGGTCAAAGAAGTTTCGCTTATTGAGAGTGTAGTAGTAGTAGTAGTAGTAGTAGTAGTAGTACCAACCCCAATGAGTACTTTCACGTTGCCCGGTCCCAAACAATGAACAAAGCACAATCACCAATTCGTGCGTTATCTATAAGTTTACTGGAATCAAAAGCGATTTTCACCAGAAAAATTAAGGATTGTTGGACCATATGAGTGCGTTAGCTCACTCATCCCAAATCTACATTTTTAACGACAGAACGCTAACTGAACTTACATTGGACGATGTTGCAGGGAACAGAGGTACGCTGCACCCATACAGGAAAGTTGTTAGATCGCAATGGATTACAAAGAATGCGAACTGAAGTCCACAGCATCCGACAGAAAGTCGTTAATTCTGAAAAATCTCGATATTACGAAACACTTGTATACAAGTATGGGTTCGTTTTGTTTAGCAAAATTAGCTCTACGCGTTCGGAGAGGATTACTAGATACAGAAATCGAGCTCAGAGCCAACCTGTGAAAACGCAATAACTTCGATAAAACACGATTCGTGTAAATGTGACGGTAGGTATTGAGCTACGTTGTTTTCAGTAAATTTTGTCCAATGTAATCAAAATGTCCCCTAACAGCACATCACCGATTCCGGTACACGTGGTCGTCGGAACCACACGTGGAACGAGTTTAACTAAGAAGACATATAGCCGTGAAGACACGATAAACCTATGGGTGTTGCGTTCAGATGTTGTGAATGAATCGCTGAAGGTGCTTAACGGAATAGTTTGGGAACTTAATACCACTGGACATCAGCACAGGATGCCCAATCACTCATTATACTCGTATTCGAATTTCGATATTTGTGAGAAGTTTTATTGATTTACACACGCCGATAAAATCCCCACTGTCAAAATAGCGGGCATTAATTATCAAACATGGGAGAAAAACTGAATGTAACTAAATTGGATATGCTGGGGATATCTGGCCTGATCCAGACTACAAACAAGCTCAGTCACAACATCATAAGTTACCTGCAAATTTTAATGCAAACAAAATGTGATCTTCACCAAACATATTAGTGACTGTTAAAATGATTTAGTTGGATAGTCACAAATCAACGTTTTAAACAACACAAAGTAATCTGGAGGTACATTGGACCAGGTTCCGTAGAACAGAGATACCTACAGCAAGCTTTGTATTGGATATTTATCGAAAGGTCTCAGCGAGTTTTGTGCTACTGTACTCGGAGGAAATAAAACGCCGAGCTCTACCGGTACATCTGAATCCACTCATCACACAACCACAACCACATCCCACAGAAGTAATTCATGGTGTGGCAAAGAGAAGCTAGAAGTTGATTTTTGTCGTACTGTATCGATATTGATATGCTATTGTCTTTGGCTCTAATATGTTGCCCATTCGGTCACAGCTCCCTATGGAGCGGACTGGAAGGCTGGCTTTTGGTGTCTGCAAGGTTAGTATGAGAGTTAGCATAATGATGGGAATATCAGTGGAGCAACCAAGCGGAAAGGTGGCCTTTTGCAGCTGTCCACCTATATTTGAGTTGGTGTAAACTAGGAAGTATATGCAGGGGTCATTTTGGCCTGTGTTTGACTTGCAGTGCGGAGGAAACTCAGGGGTGAATAACTGAAAACCCAGCTGTCTGAGCTGTCAGAGGCGTGTTTACCGGAATTTCGGGATGCTCCTGTTCCGTTAATCGGTGCTGAACTCCGCGCCTCCGTGGAGTCGGGAAGCTCAATTGTATGAGCAAGAATTTATGTGTTAAAAAAGTCTGTTAAATATTTTAATTAGACCTTTGTATATTGTATCTTATTGGGAATTTGATCTGTATATTTTTAATTGTCCATGTAGTCCTTAAATTGGATTAATATTACTGTCCGCCTCTACATGGAAGCTTGTTGTGAAATTCACTGGCAGTGTAGTATTTATGTGTGTTTAAGTGCTTCTGCCTGCCTGTTTTTAATTGTTGCATTCCTTGAGGCAAATAACTATCAGTTGGTATTAGTTCTTGGGCAAGGTTTTTTTTGGTCATCAGTCCTCACAGTACTGGTCGATATTTAATATTATCAGAGACTCTCTAAGTAGCAGAACGAAGGGAGCATCGCCCCACTCTCCATTTTGCCAAATTTATTCAAGATGGCGGCGAAAGCTATGGTAACGTCTTAATGATATGGCGGGAAGTTCAAATTTTGGCAGGAAGATAGGTCAATTGGGCTACCTCCAATAACCTAACCCCTTTCCCACCCCCTCCCCCATTACCCTTCCCTTCCTCAGAAAATGGCGGGAAGTTCAAATTCTATGAGGACAATCCAAAACACCACAACTACCTCCACTAAACTAAGAAAATGGCGGGGAAAAAGGTCACTTGGGCTACCTCCACTAACCTAAGTCATCCGACAGTCACTTTCTAAATTCGGTAATTTTATTATGAGGTTGCACCGTCGGCGATGTGTAACCACACTGCTGGTCTGTTAACATACACTCCAGCGATCACCATCTACATTCAGTGTCACAGTATTTGTATGGAAAAAAGCACTTCATACAGAGGTAATGCCATAGCTCGATTTATAAAGCCAGTATAGTTTTTAACTTGGATACTTGTATGCACCTGTAGAATCAAGACCACATCTGAAGGTTTGTAAGACGATTATGCCTCTCTTTCTAATACACAGTGGTACCAGTCGCAAAAAAAAAACTTATGATACACGTCCTCCCATCGCTGATTTTCGGTGAGTATTGTTTCGTATCACATGCAATCTGTTATTGGCAGAGTATTATACTTAGTAGTAGTGGACGCATGATAGGTTCACCTTGAGCATCAGGCTTGTAAAGGATGTGTTTGTGTTCCGACATTTGCAAATGAAATGACTATGTCCAGTTGTAAGGAAGGTATGGATTTGACGTGGAATACTGTGGCAGCAAAGGGAAGAGTATGTCAAGTCATAAGAATGGTACAGAAATTTCTATTTCCAGAACCACAGGCATCAGCAGGGTGTATTTCTGATTCATTGTTGAATATCGTCCAATTGAGACCGTGATCGTAATATTTAATTGTAAGTACAGGGATAAAATATATATGTGGCCAATTTTCCTAGGATGATTGTGTCTACACGTGCTTAGCGTCCAGCACCGGTGACCTGTGGCGGGAATGATTCACGTTTCCGGCTGACAGTAGGAGCTGTCCGAATGGAGACGCCTGTTGGGGTGCAGGAATGAAGCTGACTTAACTGAGTCGTCCTCTAGACGGCCGAATAGGGAACTAATACTTAGTATGTGTCAGACAGCTTTCGTAACCATGTGGAAATTTGAGAAGATTCAATATGGACATGAGTTTGTGCTGGACCATTATTTCCTGCCATGTAAATTGTCCACTTGACTGCTTCTGCACATTTCGCGCATTTATTTAGTTGAGGGAACATCGATTGTGCTGTGTGCATCTAGCAGGTGAAAGGAAGGTGTAAGACATGTTTGCTGGTTTTCTAGACATGAGAAACACAGTTGACTTTGTAAAGTATAAGGATGATTTGGAATCTGTTAAATCACCGACAACGTTATTCACGAGTGGTAATAACAGGTTTTGTGTGTGTGTGTGTGTGTGTGTGTGCGCGTGTGTGTTTGTGTTCTCATGTAAAGGTCTTCGCAGATGCGATAAGTTTATAGTTACTCAGTGGTTCACAGCACGCTCCACTTCGCAAAGGTTTCGGGTTTCTAGGGAAATAATTTCCACTATATATCTTCGGAATTATGGTGTGCGAGGGGTACTGTTATGCAAGCGATATTGATATGTGCCTGATATCGAGAAGTATCGCGTAAATGGTATAATATTCAGGCAAACCATTTGAAAATCCATGTGTTGCTGCAATCCCAGAGACTGGAGATTGGTGTAGAAAGTAAGCAAGCAAGCAGATCAGGACCAGAAACAGTGATGCGGTTGTGCCTGGAGGAACCGACTCAGCCTTTGTACAACAATTCTGAGAGTGAGTCTGGTCCGCTGAGTGTGCTCATGTCATGCGTTAGGAGGCGGATGAAAGCCCAACCTCGCAAGAAATACCTATTGCAGCAAGGAGTATACCTATGGTGCATGGGCTTATGCTGTCTGTCTTTGTGGTATATGTAGGAGTTTCTGGTGGTCGATAACTACATGCATGATGCGAAAGGGGCGATTTTGTATGGCGCAGGATACGAATTGTATGTTTACTACATCGACACGGTATGTGTTGTGAGCCTCAGTGGCAGAGCAGTGTGATTGATTAAGAGTCTTCTCATATTTGACGATCTGTAGGTCACTTTGCGGGAATGAATTGTCAATGCAATATGGTGATCTGTACAAATAGTTTTGCCACTGAAAGTCTTGGTTGGCCGGCCGCGGTGGTCCAGCGGTTATAGGCGCTCAGTCCGGAGCCGCGCAACTGCTACGGTCGCAGGTTCGAATCCTGCCTCGGGCATGGATGTGTGTGATGTCCTTAGGTTAGTTAGGTTTAAGTAGTTCTAAGTTCTAGGGGACTGATGACCATAGATGTTAAGTCCCATAGTGCTCAGAGCCATTTGAACCTTTTTTTTTTTTCTTTTTTTTTTTTAAAGTCTTGGTTGCAGAAAGAAAAAAAAAGGCAGTCAGTGCTTCCACACTGGCAGCATCAGTAATTTGAAGGGTAAATTCAGTAAGATTCAACAAGATGTCACGATTTCCAGGAAGGGAACATGTCTCATTAGCACCATAGGGAAGAATGCAATCGGTGTTATTCTGTGCTATTTTCGTAAACAGGCCCTCGTTGCTGTTTGAACATTTCGCGGCAATGCATCAGCCATGCTGGGCAGCTAAGCACGTGTGCATGACTAGATGCAGCTCGCATGTCCCGTTAGGATCACTAGGAACAATGGACTCCATGCTATTCTGGGAAGCACTGGAACAGATTTATATAGCGTGACCTGTGACGTCAGTATCCACAGGTAGAGAGGTATTGCGCCAAAATGGTGTACGTGCATGCAGGCCAGATGTGTCTCGTGTATGGGACAGGCATGAGCGCGCCTTGGAGTTCTGTAGGGGGGGGGGGGGGGCAGTATGCCTATACGTCGCAGTTGACGATAGTTCCAAAGTGATATTACGTGTAGTGAGTGCATTATTTATGGCTGTTTACGCGTTTTGAGCATATTTGCATAGCGTTATTCATGCATTATTTTTTGACAATTTATGGGTTGTTTTCATGTCTGTTGCAATATTTTGTGGGCAGGTGTGCAGGCTGTGCAATGCGTTATTTCGACAGTTTACGAGTTGTTCCCATGTCTGTACATGAGAGTACTGCATTATTTCGGTGATTTACAAGTAGTTTGCGGGTCTGTAGACTATTTACTGAGACCTCAAGCATGATAGGGTTAGTGTTTTGTATCAGTGTGACAAATAAACTACATGAAATCCTTCCCTAAATAAATTGTTCCAAAATAAATACAGTCCTTCCACTCTCCAGCAACCCACAACAAGCTGAGTCCCTTTCCCGCCATTTTTCCCACACACCGCCATCATGGATTATGTCACGGGAGGGACAACGGTGTGCTCTGGTGGCGGTACTGTGTACTAGGTCAGTTGGACTTCAGACGTCATGGTGAACAGACTGGATGGAGGTACTGCCTCTGATTGTTTAAATAAAGACTACCTGAAAAATAAAGACCTATGTCCATCCTATCCAGCACAGGCTAAGTCGTTTTCCCACCAGTTCCTAGAAAAAGGTGGCAGTCGGATGACTTAGGTTAGTGGAGATAGCCCAAGTGACCTTTTTTCCCGCCATTTTCTTAGGTTAGTGGAGGTAGCCATGGTTTGTTGCATTGTCCTGATGGAATTTGAACTTCCTGCCGTTTTCTGGGGGGATGGAGGGAGGGGAGGGGGTTAGGTTAGTGGAGGTAGCCCAATTGACCTATCTTCCTGCCAAAATTTGAACTACCCGCCATGATGTCATTGCAATGTTGCCGTATCTATTGCCGGCATCTTAGATGCGGTATCTTGAATAAATTTGGCAACAATTTAGAGTGGGGCGACACACTCTTTGTTCTACTTGTCAATTCCTGGTGTGAAAGTGGACTTCTGTGTTGTGTAAATGTTATGAGGGCTAGTGTTAAGAACAGTGTGACTTATGTTTAATTTGAACTTTTTGGATAAATGCTGTGCTCAGTTTGTAGTTGTCATTTAGTGGATCATTAAGTGTCTTTCTACACATGGCTCCACTGTGTCTAATTCATTGAAGCTAATGTACACTTTATTCTGCTTCAGGTCGTGTATATCGTATGTTTATTTTATTGAACTGACTTAAATCGAAATTTTAGTATGTTTTGGGACATATTGTCGGTTCTGAACTGGCCTGTACCATGTACGTACCCAGGAACCATAGAATTTAAGGCAATTACCTCAAGGTTGGTTTAATCATTTGTTCCAGCAGCATTTGGTATAACTATTTAATTCTGAAATTTCCTGAAGCCAACTCTCAGTGGTGTCTCAAGTTTTCCGTTAACTTCTTAGAAGACTGTTAAATTTCGAGTATCGCTCTGTAAGAAATTGCATTAACTATTGGTAGCGTAATCATTATTTATTATAATCTTGGCTGTGACTTGAGATTTTACTTACTGGAAATTGTTTGTGCTGCAGGGAATTTCGTTAAGACTGCTTCTGCTCTGGCGTTGGTGTTGTTTACCAGTCCTTGTCAGACTCACTCATTCTGGGCCCAGTCGGTTTACACAGCATCTGTTTATGCGCTTCTGGTTGGTTGTGCTTACGGGCGCTCAACGCCGAGGTTATCAGTGCATCGCTGTGGCCGAGCGGTTCTAGGCGATTCAGTCCGGAACCGCGCTGCTGCTACGGTCGCAGGTTCGAATCCTGCCTCGGGCATGGATGTGTGTGATGTCCTTAGGTTAGTTAGGTTTAAGTAGTTCTAAGTCTAGGGGGCTGATGACCTCAGATGTTAAGTCCCATAGTGCTCAGAGCCATTTCAACCATTTTTTATCAGCGCATGCTGTTCTGTGCACCAGCCTCGGGCAGCGAAAACTAGCACTGTCCGTCTTCTGCAGTGTTATTTCTTCCAAGCGCGGCCGTGGTCTTTAGTACTGCTGTTTAAAGTTAAGCTGAAATTTGAGACTTATTTTGAGTCATTCTATTTGTTAATTAAAAGAGGTTCCCTTTCTACTACTTTATTGGTTATTTTAAGTTTTTTAAACATTGAACTAGTGGTTGAGACCTCAAAGCTCATTCTTGTTTAATGTGATGCTACAATGTCTGTTTATTGTGTTTGAAATCTTTTGTTCTCCTTCTTCGCTCAGTCTATATTTTAGTAGTCTATATGAATTTTTTGGCAGTGGTCTGTTATGTGACCGGTTCAGTTTTATCGAATTATTTATTGGTATCGTCTGCTCATGTGGTTTTGATAGTATTTATGGTGGTTCAAATTTGGCTTGAAGTATGTATTAGGGTCTGTTTTCTTTTCTGCCATCACTTATTATTGTTCAGTATTAAATTGTTGTTTAGTAAAATTCTTAACTGAGTTTAATGTAATTCAGTCCACAAAAAACAAATTTGTGTGTTATATGTTGCACATTTCGCAACACTTTAAACGAAAGATAACACCGTACGAGATTATAAATAATAGGAACACGGTCTAAAAGAGACCACTTTCAATTCCCTTAAAAGACCACATTGGTCGTTGTGGAGCGCAGTAGAAGCAGTGCAACTGGTACCTGGCGAACGGGTGTTACTCCACCACTGACGCACGTCGCAGTAGTGAAAAAGTTTTTATATACCATTCGGTTGCGTAGAATTGGTGCAGTAAGATGCATCTAAGTGGGGACGTGACAGAATAGCAGAAAGGATTTGTTGTGTATCGGAATTCCGATGAACACACCGTGAAAGAAGTTGCCAGATTTGTTGGTGTATCGACGCGGAGGCTCCAGTGTGTATACAAGGAATGGTGTACCACTCGTGTGTGTCTATAGGGAATGGTGTACCTCTCGTAGCCACATAAGAATGCGTGAGAACAGAGGTCGTAAAATAATTCGAACCGGCAGTGACCGGAGACGAGGGCCACTTATTGTCGATGACAATCGACAGGATTTTTTTTCTCTCAGTGAATCCAGGTCAGTGTCAATCAGTCTACAAGCAAACGTTGCGAACGAAATTGATTGCAATGGGCATTCCAAGTCGGGGACTTTGGAAACGGCCAGTGCAGACAGTTGCATATAAAACTGTACGTCTTCAGTGGGTCAAACGGCAAAGAAACTAAACAGCAGCTGACTGTAGGTACGTCATGTGTCCGACGAATCGGAGGATGGGGGTGATACTTCGTTGACGAACTGAGTCCATTATCAATGCCAGAGGTGGTTTATCACGGGTTTATCACGATGTCTCTTGGTGATTAGTTGGTTAGATAGCTAGTTTCGTGTGCCATTGATCCTTTGAATGACAAATCACAGTGATGTGGAGCGAGTGATTCTACATTCACATCGCAAATTACGCTCAGGTGACCAGAGTCGTCGGATACCTCCTAATATCGCGTCGGACCTCGTTTTGCGCGACATATCGACGTGACATGGACTCAACGAGTCGTTGAAAGTACTCTGCGTAAATATTAAGCCCTCTGTAGCCGTCCATAATTCCGAAAGTGTTGCCAGTGTAGAATTTTGGGCATGAACTGACCCATAAATGTTCGATGGGATTCATGTCGAGCAATCTGAGTGCCAAATCATTCGCTCGAATTTTCCATAATGTTCTTCAAACCAAATGCTAACAGTTGTATCCTTGGCACATTGTCATCCATAAAAATACCGTGTCGAGTTGCTTGACTATACCGGGCAAAAGCTGGTCCGACACGATATTAGGAGGGTTTCAATGGCTTTTTTCACCTAAGTGTAATGTGTCGGTATGATGTCATTTTTCTTCTGGTTTTTTAATTACGTAGGTCATTGCTCCTTTTGAACTGCAGTGGATTACTTCCTACAAATTTCATGACGGAGTAACTGTACGGTGAAGCGGTAGTCAGAATGCCCAACACCTTATACAGATGTTTCCATGATAATTGTTTGTGAGAACCACATATTACTCTTACAGCACGTTTGAGATATGAAGACATTCTTTCTTAAACATGAGTTACCCCAGAACATTATTCCGTATGGCATTACTGAAGGAAAATAGGCAAAATATGTCAAGTTACTGGTTTGTCTTTCCCCAAGATTTGAAATGATTCTAAGTGGAAACCTGGCTGAACTAAATTTATTTAGAAGCTCCACATGTTCTTTTCCCAGTTTAAATTCTCATCTGTATGGACACATAAGATTCTTGAAGTTTCAACGCTACCTGACTATGTGTTACAGTTACGGATCAAATGGTTTCAAATGACTCTCAGCGCTATGGGACTTAACTGCTGAGGAAATCAGTCCCCTAGAACTTAGAGCTACTTAAACCTAACTAACCTAAGGACATCACACACATACATGTCCGAGGCAGGATTCGAAACTGCGACCGTAGCGGTCGCGCGGTTCCAGACTATAGCGCCTCGAACCGCTCGGCCACACCGGCCGGCTGTTACAGTTATCATTGGTGTAGTACCCCTATATGCACTTACCTAACTACATTTTTTTTAAAGTTGGGGGTGAGGGCATTCGTAGAAAACAATCAATGACACTTTTAAGATCACTGTTTACCATTTCTCCCGTTTTTGTACGTATGATTGGATTGACTGTAATACTAGCGTCACTTGCAAAATAAGAAATTCTGCTTGTTATGTATTAGCTTGTGAGTGTCCCTATATTGTGGCTTACTCCTTGCAGCACGTGGCTAATGCGACATTCCAAACACTTGTTAGTCCTTCAGATGCTAGCGAGCGCAAACACGGCAATTTCCTTGTTTTCACGGTAACTCGTCGCAACTCTGCACTGTTACAGCCTGACTTAATAGGCAGAAATCACTAGTGTTAGCACCACATAGTGGTGAGTAGCGGGTCAAGCAGGCCCATAAGCGAGCAGTCCGTAGTGCATTTGATGCGCTGAGAAAAGCCATCAACGGCACGAAATGACGGAGCAGTTAGTGCAAATGACGGTCTGCGCAAAACCCTACTGCTGCAGAGGGTCGCTATGTTTGCAATCAGTGTCCACGAACTCTATTTACTGTACACGAGAGTTCATTATTTTTCATTCTGGCCACTTACCTATCATTTCAAATGTTCCAGAAAGCAAAACTGAGAACAGCAGGCTTCAGTTCAAAGACACGGCCAATAAACCTTACAGATATATACATCTATATGGTTACTTTGCAAATCACCTTCACAATAATTATTCCCCTTTCGAACAGAGCGACTAAAAAACGCGAATTATATCTTTCCGTGCGCTCTCTGATTTCCCTTATTTTATTATGATTATGATTTCTCCCTATGTGGGTCGGCATCAATAAAATACACACATCAAAAAAAGTTTTGCATCACCCCGGTTCACAGAACTGCTGAAGGTAGACGTTAACTGCGGATATTGTATTGCAGACACAGTTCCTTTGACTGTTCAGAGAAGACACTAAACCCGCCCAAAGATGTAAACAACCTTGCATGAGCAGCGCCTATTAGACGGTGGGGGTCCGACAGCCGATCAGTTCCAGTCATTCCACCAGGAAGGAGGTACACGGCTCGTGTTGTCTGTAGTTCAACCATGCCTAGATGGTCAATACCGCGGTTCGATCGCGTCCGCATTGTTACTTCGTGCCCGGAAGCGCTCTCAACAAGGGAAGTGTCCAGGCGTCTAGGAGTGAACCAAAGCGATGTTGTTCGGACATGAAGGAGATACAAAGAGGCAGGAACTGTCGATGACATGCCTCGCTCAGGCCGCCCAAGGGCTACTACCCCAGTGGACGACCGCTACCTACTGATTATGGCTCGTAGGAACCCTGACAGCAACGCCAACATACTGAATAATACTTTTCGTGCAGCCACAGGACATCGTGTTACGACTCAAACTACGCGCAACAGGCTACATGATGCGCAACTTAACTCCCTACGCTCATGGAGAGATCCACCTTTGCAACCACAACATCATGCAGCCCAATACAGATGGGCCCAAAAACATGCCAAATGGACCACTCAGGATTGGCATCACGTTCTCTTCACCGATGAGTGTCGCAAAACCAACCAGACAATCGTCGGAGACGTGTTTGGAGACTACCCGGTCAGGCTGAACGCCTTAGACACACTGATATGGCTTTGAGCACTATGGGACTTAACATCTATGGTCATCAGTCCCCTAGAACTTAGAACTACTTAAACCTAACTAACCTAAGGACATCACACAACGCCCAGTCATCACGCGGCAGAAAAATAGGCACACTGTCCAGCGAATGCAGCAACGTGGTGATTCCCTGCTGTTTTGGGGTGACATTATGTGCGGCCGACGTACACCGCTGGTGGTCTTGGAAGGCGTCATAACGGCTGTACGATACGTGAATGCCATCCTCAAAACGATAGTTCAACCATATCGGCAGCATATTGGCGAGGCATTCTACTTCATGGCCGACAATTCGCGCCGCCACCGTGCGCAGCTTGTGAATGACGTCCTTCAGGATAACGACATCGCTCGACTGGAGTGGCCAGCAAGTTCTCCACACATGAATCCTATCGAACATGCCTGGGATAGATTGAAAAGGGCTTTTTATGGACGACGTAACCCACCAACTTCTCTGAGGTATCTACGCTGAATCGTCGTTGAGGAATGGGAAAATCTGGAACAACAGTACCTTGATGAACTTGTGGATAGTATGCCATGACGAATAGAGGCATGCGTCAATGCAAGAGGACGTGCTATTGGGTATCAGAGGTACCGGTGTGTACAGCAGTTTGGACCACCACGTCAGAAGGTTCGCTTTATGGTGGTACAACATGCAATGTGTGGTTTTCATGAGCAATAAAAAGGGCGGAAATGATTTTGATGTTGATCTGTGTTCCAATTTTCTGTACAGGTTCCGGAACTCTCGGAACCGAGGTGATGCAAAACTTTTTTTGATATGTGTATTTTCACATTCGGAATAGAGAATTGGTAATTGAAATTTCGAGGAACGCCTTTGTTTTAATGATGTGCGCTCCGCCCCCTCCCCTCCCCTGAGGAAGTACTCACACCAGACGAGTGTAACCACAAATGTTTGCATGGTAGAGTAATTATGGTGGACGTGTATGTGAAGACAGTGTTTGCTCAGTAATAAGGTGAACCAGCCCGCATTCACCGAGGCAGATGAAATACCGTCTTAAAAACCATCCAGAGGCCGGCCGGCACACCGAACCTCGACGCTAATCCGCCGGGAGCATTCGTGATGGGAACCGGCACGCCTTCTCGCTCGGGAAGCAGCGCGTTTGACCTTTAAAAGATCTGTTACGTTTTCTGAGTGTTCTGCCAGTAACGGGCAGTCTTTTGTTTACCTTCCGCACAACGTTTTTTGTGTTATTTCTAATTTAAGTTTTTCGTGATAGTAATTCCTTGGTATATAGTAGAATTTACGGTACTTAGATTTGACTGATTTATTGTCTAACCGAAGTTTAACAGATTCCTTTTAGCACTCACATGGATGACCTCACATTTTTCATTACTTAGGGTCAATTGCCAATTTTCGCACCATACAGATATCTTTTCTAAATCATTTTGCGATTTGTTTTCATCTTATGGTGACTTTACTAGACGACAAACGACAGCATGGTCTGCAAACAACCTAAGACGACTACTCAAATTGTCTCCTAAATCGTTGATACGTATATAGGTAAGGAAAGCAGAGGGCGTATGCCAATGCCTTGGGGATGGCCAGAAATCACTTTCGTCTTACTCGATGATTTTCGGTCAGTTACCACGAACTGTGCCCACTCCAACAGGAAATCACAAATGCAGTCGCTTAACTGAGACGGTTTTCCATAAGCACGCAATTTGAATGACAAGCCGCTTGTGAGGTACAGTGTCAAAAGCCTTCTGGAAATCTTGAAATACAGAATCAATTTCATATCTCTTGTCAATAGCACACGACACTTCGTATGATTAAGGAGCTAGTTGTGTTTTACAAGAACAATGTTTTCTAAATCCGTGTTGGCTGTGTGTCAATAGACTATTCTCTTCAAGGTAATTCATAATGTTCGAACACAATCTGTGTTACAAAATCGTAATGCATATCGAAGTGAATGATTTGGGTTGTAATTTAGTGGATTACTCCTATTGCTTTTCCTGAATCCTGGTGTGACCTGTGACACTTCCCACTCTTTGGGTAAGGATCTTTCGTCGAGCAAGTGGTTGTACTTGGGATGGTCGTTAGATGTGCAACTATTGTGTCAGCATACTCTGAAAGAAGTATCTATCTATCTTGGTATTTTGTCTGGACCGGAAGGCTTGCTTTTACTAAGAGATTTAAGTGGCTTCAGTACTCACATGATATCCACTTCTAAGTGACTCATATTGAAAACTGTACTTGATTCAAATTCTGGAATATTTAGTTCGTCTTCTTTGGTGAATGGATTTCGGAAGGCTGTGTTTAGCAACCCTGCGTTAGCAACACTGTCATCGATAGTATTCCCGTTGCTATCACACAGAGAAGTCATTGGTTGTGTCTTCCTACTAGCATACTTTTCATATGACCAGAATCTTTTTGGATTTTCTGCCAGGTTTCGAGACGAAGCTGCAAGACTACACTGGTCTTGCGGATTGATTTTAAAGGCTACAGGCGACTATAAGTTTACACCCTGACGGCAACCATTTCAACTTGCAGGCCTTCCACTTGTAAACCTGACCATGCGTGTGTTGTACTATTGCTGCCCTCTGATAGTGGTTGTTGTTGCTAGCCTGCTTTGCAGGTTATCATTTTTACCAGAATCTTCAATAAACTTGAATGCTGAAATAAGTTAATGGCCCTGTCATTATTGTAGTCAATTTTTGAGTGGTGAGACTGTGATTCTGTTTGTTCTGACAAGCCAGAGCAGCAATACTATATACCCCTTTCTTGATGCGTAGCAATGTCTCAGGTGACGGTCGTGGTGCAAGCGTCTGCAGAGCAGCGATGAGCGACGCCTGTAATTTCTTATTGTAGTGTAACGCCGGAAATGCATATCCTCCTAATTCCATATATTGTAATATAAATTTTTTTCGTTATTTTGTTACCTGAAGATATGACATTTCTGTGTATTTATATATTGTAAATGTTTTACTAAGTGGGTATATATATATATGCATTTATGTCGATGTATAATTGGTTTGTTTTGTAAATATTATTTGCATTTTTACGCTGGGTCTGGCCTAGGGAATACTATGCTATCGAACGATTACATCGATAGGTCCTGTGGAGAACAAAAGTGTTTAGGATCTTTGGTAGGGTTAACTCTGACGCATGGAGCGCGGGCAGAGGGAGTCTGGCTGGAGCAGGACGGTGGAGCACGTGTGTTGTGTGGCGCTCCCGCGAGTTGCCGCGCTTTCAGGGTTTGGCAGCTTGTAATTGCGCTCGAATTTCGATGATACTTTCTGACACGGTGTCGCGGACGGGAAACATTAGCTGGCACACATCAAGAGCCCGTTTCGCCTGGTGACCGTGTCGAGAAGAAGGCGTGCCAACATCCAGCTCCTGCAACAGCGACGGCCGACAATGAGTGACTGTCGCCACCTCCTCGATCGACGCCTTCAAACCTTCAATCAACCAACAAAGAAGACTAAAAGCACGTAAAATTTTAGAACTGTATGGCAGACCTCAGCTTCGCAAACTGTTGCATCACAAAAATACAGCAACTTAGCATGAACCTTTGTTGCTCATTGTCCCAATTGCATTACCAAGCAGGGTCCCTTCCTTTTCTGGAATCAACCCGAGTGTTGTTGAAATTCATACGCCAGCATTAAAGTAATATCATTCCATTTCACTGCTTTAATTTCAAAGTTGAGTTAAGGTATTCACAGCTGGCTACAATATTTAAATTACACAAGCACAAATTAAGAGTGCGAGTTTTGTTACCATATTTTAGCTTACCTGTGACTGCAGCTCAGCTTGGTACGTACTAAATTTTACTATTGTTAATTGTTCAGAATCATTTAATTCAAGTTCAAAGTTAAATCTCTTATTTCTAAAACGGGTAGATTCAAGTAGCTTTTGAAATGATTGTAGAGGTAGCCCAAGACTAACCTTATTTTATTGAATTTCGTAGTGCTTGAAAAACAAAGTTCACTATTAATTTCAGTCACTAAATTAACTTTCAATGTTCCAGTTTTATTAATTCTTTTGGTAAATTAAGTCAGAGTGTAGTGAAAATTATTACTTCTGACAAACATTCAGTTTTCACACAGCATGGAACAATTTGACTCCCTTATACACCAGGACACACGAGGTGATACACGATAAGGCACAGACCTGATACGAATAAGATTGACCTCGGCAAAGCGAGTTGTCCAAGGTCACTGAAGTCTAAATTGTTGGTACAGCTAAGACCTCACCACAGGCTTCCCGATCAAGACCAGTGCCAGTGAGAATTCATGCTTAGAATGTGTCCCAAGTGCAACCCACTCACAACAAGAGCCAAGACCAGAATCTCCTCTACAGAAAAGAGTCTGAATCAAAAGCCAATACCGAGCGAGGTGGTGCAGTGGGTAGCACACTGGACTCGCATTCGGAAGGACGACGGTTCAATCTCGCGTCCGCCCATCCAGATTTAGGTTTTCCGTGATTTCCCTAAATCGCTCCAGGCAAATGCCGGGATGGTTCCTTTGAAGGGGCACGGCCGACTTCCTTCTTCGTCCTTCCCTAATCCGATGAGATAGATGACCTCACAGTTTGGTCTCTTCCCCCAAACAACCCAACCCAAAAGCCCATACCTTCAATCATCCCCTTCCATAAAACCTCGGTAAAATCGAAAAGTGCATCCAAGCAATAGGTCCCATAAGGGTATCGGGTCAATCACAACACTCCACAAGCTCCATGTCGCCCCTCTAACTAGTCTGCTCTACCGTCCGGCCAATCTTTACTGAAGTTAATAATATTCTTTTCCCTGTTGGAGAAGCAGCTAATCCCTGACTCGTAAATTCCCATGCAGGGAGGAGAAGATGTTATGCTCCTGAATTGTTTTCCGCATAGCCACTTTAGACAGCGTGTTTTGAGTTTGCCTTTAGGCATAAAGTGAACGTTTCTCACAGAGTTACAGCATGTCCTTCCAGCGGGCTTGGCTAGACTAAGAGAAGTGCTTGTGTGTCCCAACACAGACCATTTCAGAGCACCATAAATGTTGCATTAAATCCTAAAATTGGTCCGAAGGCCTGAGACTTCCCAGAAAACTCGAAAGGCAGTGGGACGACTCCACCTCATAGCTCGACCAGTAGCGTCCGGTCCAAGGTGAACATCGAAACTCGTGGATTTTTATGGCCTCCATCCCCTTACACAATGGGTGTTTAAGACACTGTAGACGCACCTTGGCTAACCGATCCACTTCTCTCCTTTGCCTCTGTTCCTGCCGTGGCCAGAAGCGCCTAACAGGTAGATCCATGTAGGCAGTTTTTGGCCTCTTCAGCTGAAAGCATTGTCTGCACACTGGAGCGAGAAATTCTTGGGACCGCGTTCTGTCCGCACTAAATGCTTTTAGAAGTTCCTCTCCCTAACAGCTGCAACCCCAGATGTCCACTGCAAAATTTATTGTTAAATACTCAAATGGTCTGCTTGTTCTCAACTCCAGAATATACTATTTGAAATAGAGCTATCATATATATCCCATATGCATTAACAATGTACATGCTCCCATCAGTGCCTGCTAGTGTTGATAACTTCGAGTCGTCTCACAAAACTGATGTCTAGGGTAGCAAAAAAATGGTTCAAATGGCTCTAAACACTATGGGATTTAACAGCTGAGGTCATCAGTCCCCTAGACTTAGAACTACTTAAACCTAACGACATCACACACATCCATGCCCTAGGCAGGATTCGAACCTGCGACCATAGCAGCAGAGCGGTTCCGGACTGAAGCGCCTAGAACAGCTCGGCCACAGAGGCCGGCAAGAAGTAGCCTTGTATATTAAAATAACTGAAAGAGTGACTTGTCCTCTCTCAAAGCATCTCGCATTGAAATCTATGCTAAATTTTGAACTTCTGTGAAAGCTAGCCACTCTTAGGGTTTTTGCGTTCGTTTAGATATGGCATGTTTTTTTCATTGTTTCTTCAACAGTGATCTGAAACATTTTGTGTGGCAAGAGGGATCATCTCCGTTGTTTGTTAATTTACTCGGTACAAATCTCTCAATTGCTATCGATACTATTTCTTTGAATTCAAGCCACACCTGGTCTAGACTTAGATTGTTAATTGGGAAGGAGATACAAAGTATTAGTGAAAATCTTAAAGTACCTGCTCCGTCAAGAACACCGACACATTTTACTGTTGTCATGAGTATATAAAACCTACAATATAAGAATACATTTCTGATTCACGTTACTGTGTGCAGAAATCAGCATTCAGAGAAACTAAAGAGCTGTACGGCTGAAATTTGGAGAATCATATTTTGGTTGGTATCCACTGGTATCCATGACATTCGCTGTCGTTCTAGTTGCTATTGATGGGTGTTTGTTGGAAAAATAACATGAATAAATAGTTTGCTTCACATGAACAGCTGAGTTTGAGGAATTGTGGTAAGAGTTCCTTTCAGTCTACCAGTTGTGAGATGGTGGAAAGTCGTATTAATCTTTGCATGTGATTGTGTAACCAAACTTTCCCCAATGGACTATTTGTCCCACAGAAAATATGGCAATATTCTGCACACCACATCACTTCCTCTCAATGCTAATCCAATGGCAAATAAATAATGCATCTGATTATTTTTTAGTCAGTTAAGTGGCTCCGTTACTAACTATAGACACATTACGATCAACAGATTTACGTTTTGCATTTCATAACATGCTTTGTTTTGTAACAATGACTGTACCCTTTGTTTACTTCCTACTACCTGTCATTCGTCCCCGGTAACTGCGTGGTCAGCGCGGCAGAATTTCAATCCTAAGGGCCTGGGTTCGATTCACTGCCGGTTCGGAGATTTTCCCCACTCAGGGACTGGGTGTTGTGTAGTCCTAATGATTATCATTGCATCCCCATGGACGCGCAAGTCGCCGAAGTGGCGTCAAATTGAAAGACTCACACCCGGCGAACGGTCTACCCGATGAGAGGCTCTGGTGACACCTGTCATCCCATATAATCTTAGCATGTCGCACAAGTTTTGCTGATTTGGAACGCGTCTATTTTCTCCGTAGAAAGGTTCCTGAGCGAGGTTCTTTTTCTGAATTGCACTTATTTAGTGCCGCGGTTTACGTTGTGCTACGTGCGAATGCTGATGCCTGTAAAAATGGTTATGTGAATCTTGATTTCTTCCAAAAAAATATAAAATAAACTTTAAGAAGTGCTGGAAACACAGTAACGGTGGAATCGAAAGAAAATATGACTGGACTCATTCATTTATACAAAAAGTTGTTTTTAAGAATTTACAATACACTCCTGGAAATGGAAAAAAGAACACATTGACACCGGTGTGTCAGACCCACCATACTTGCTCCGGACACTGCGAGAGGGCTGTACAAGCAATGATCACACGCACGGCACAGCGGACACACCAGGAACCGCGGTGTTGGCCGTCGAATGGCGCTAGCTGCGCAGCATTTGTGCACCGCCGCCGTCAGTGTCAGCCAGTTTGCCGTGGCATACGGAGCTCCATCGCAGTCTTTAACACTGGTAGCATGCCGCGACAGCGTGGACGTGAACCGTATGTGCAGTTGACGGACTTTGAGCGAGGGCGTATAGTGGGCATGCGGGAGGCCGGGTGGACGTACCGCCGAATTGCTCAACACGTGGGGCGTGAGGTCTCCACAGTACATCGATGTTGTCGCCAGTGGTCGGCGGAAGGTGCACGTGCCCGTCGACCTGGGACCGGACCGCAGCGACGCACGGATGCACGCCAAGACCGTAGGATCCTACGCAGTGCCGTAGGGGACCGCACCGCCACTTCCCAGCAAATTAGGGACACTGTTGCTCCTGGGGTATCGGCGAGGACCATTCGCAACCGTCTCCATGAAGCTGGGCTACGGTCCCGCACACCGTTAGGCCGTCTTCCGCTCACGCCCCAACATCGTGCAGCCCACCTCCAGTGGTGTCGCGACAGGCGTGAATGGAGGGACGAATGGAGACGTGTCGTCTTCAGCGATGAGAGTCGCTTCTGCCTTGGTGCCAATGATGGTCGTATGCGTGTTTGGCGCCGTGCAGGTGAGCGCCACAATCAGGACTGCATACGACCGAGGCACACAGGGCCAACACCCGGCATCATGGTGTGGGGAGCGATCTCTTACACTGGCCGTACACCACTGGTGATCGTCGAGGGGACACTGAATAGTGCACGGTACATCCAAACCGTCATCGAACCCATCGTTCTACCATTCCTAGACCGGCAAGGGAACTTGCTGTTCCAACAGGACAATGCACGTCCGCATGTATCCCGTGCCACCCAACGTGCTCTAGAAGGTGTAAGTCAACTACCCTGGCCAGCAAGATCTCCGGATCTGTCCCCCATTGAGCATGTTTGGGACTGGATGAAGCGTCGTCTCACGCGGTCTGCACGTCCAGCACGAACGCTGGTCCAACTGAGGCGCCAGGTGGAAATGGCATGGCAAGCCGTTCCACAGGACTACATCCAGCATCTCTACGATCGTCTCCATGGGAGAATAGCAGCCTGCATTGCTGCGAAAGGTGGATATACACTGTACTAGTGCTGACATTGTGCATGCTCTGTTGCCTGTGTCTATGTGCCTGTGGTTCTGTCAGTGTGATCATGTGATGTATCTGACCCCAGGAATGTGTCAATAAAGTTTCCCCTTCCTGGGACAATGAATTCACGGTGTTCTTATTTCAATTTCCAGGAGTGTATATTACTTGTGGGACTACTTGGTGCAACACACACAGAAATATATTCAAAGTGGACACTTTCTCGAACAACACAATAATATTTAGACACAACACCTTTATAGTCACAGAGTTGGACACTTTCTCGAACAACACAATAATGTTTACACACAACCCCTTCATAGTCACAGACTGTCTCTAATAATCTGTGTTATCCGAAATATGAAATAGGACTCTGTACTAAACAAGAGTTGTGAAATGTCCGCCACCAAAATGTGACTGGCTAAATTCACTCTGATCTCCCATCAAAGAGCAAGCAGCCCCACATGCATTTCTTCCTCACGCTTCCCAAATAGCTTCCTTGCACTTTGGTGCTAAGATACGTGAGTGAGTCTTTTGCCTCAGTAATAGAATCTAAAACTGCCCTTCATGCTATAGGGTTACCAGATTTTGTAAGCAGCTGATCATAGGTGACACTATCCCTTCACATACACGGAAGTAGCGGAAAGCACCCCGACACCGACGCCTGTCACATTGTCAGTTTATATTGAGCCAAAAGCACCATATCATCGGTGAGTTTTATAAATTCTGTTCACGTTCCAAACAACGCAGGTGTTGGCAGGTATGAATATTACAGTACCATCTCGTTAATAAGTCATCATTACCAAATATGGAACAAATTATTTACAGAAGAATGGGTAAAAGTCAGAAGCCAACCTAGGGATTGATTAATTTGGGTTCTGGAGAAATATGCGAATACTTGGGACAATAGTGACCCTATGATTTAGAAGATGGCATGAACAAAGGTATACACACGATTATTGCGTTTTTAAATTTAGACAAATTTTTCTACAATTCTGAGTCGCATACACTCGTTGAACATTTCAATGTAGCAGGGATAAGACGCAGGGAGTAAAACGTTACTCACAACTTATACACAAGCAATCTGTATTTGTAATGGTCGAAGAGCACTGAACGGAAAAATTAGTTGACAAGGAAGTAATGGTTGTAGCCCATCCCTGATGTCAGTCAATCCGAACCATAAGCAAGCGGTAAATAAAGCGCAGGAAAATGTTGAAATGGAATATTATTCAGGAAGAAGATATAAAATCTTGACGCTGACACTAAAATCATGATACAGGTGAAGAAGGCCTTAGGGAGAACAGTTGAATAGCGTTTTGAGAAGAGGTTTGTGGGGCATCAGACTTTTCAGTAGTTGCAGGGGCAACAGTCTGGATGACTAATGACTGACTGATATGTAACATCAACCAAAACAACCTTGCTGTGCTGCTACTGCGAACAGTTGAAAGCAAGGGGAAAATACAACCGTTATTTTTCTCGAGGGCGCGCGGCTCTACTGTATGTATAGGTTGCAGTTAGATATCGTCGGAATTAGTGAAGCTGGGTGGCAGGAGGAACAGGACTTCGGTCAGCTGAACTCAGTGTTATAAATACAAAACCAAGTAGGGGTAGTGCAGGAGTAGAATTAATAATATGTAAGAAAACAGGAATGTGGGTAAGCCACCACGAATACACTCCTGAAAATTGAAATAAGAACACCGTGAATTCATTGTCCCAGGAAGGGGAAACTTTATTGACACATTCCTGGGGTCAGATACATCACATGATCACACTGACAGAACCACAGGCACATAGACACAGGCAACAGAGCATGCACAATGTCGGCACTAGTACAGTGTATATCCACCTTTCGCAGCAATGCAGGCTGCTATTCTCCCATGGAGACGATCGTAGAGATGCTGGATGTAGTCCTGTGGAACGGCTTGCCATGCCATTTCCACCTGGCGCCTCAGTTGGACCAGCGTACATGCTGGACGTGCAGACCGCGTGAGACGACGCTTCATCCAGTCCCAAACATGCTCAATGGGGGACAGATCCGGAGATCTTGCTGGCCAGGGTAGTTGACTTACACCTTCTAGAGCACGTTGGGTTTCACGGGATACATGCGGACGTGCATTGTCCTGTTGGAACAGCAAGTTCCCTTGCCGGTCTAGGAATGGTAGAACGATGGGTTCGATGACGGTTTGGATGTACCGTGCACTATTCAGTGTCCCCTCGACGATCACCAGTGGTGTACGGCCAGTGTAGGAGATCGCTCCCCACACCATGATGCCGGGTGTTGGCCCTGTGTGCCTCGGTCGTATGCAGTCCTGATTGTGGCGCTCACCTGCACGGCGCCAAACACGCATACGACCATCATTGGCACCAAGGCAGAAGCGACTGTCATCGCTGAAGACGACACGTCTCCATTCGTCCCTCCATTCACGCCTGTCGCGACACCACTGGAGGCGGGCTGCACGATGTTGGGGCGTGAGCGGAAGACGGCCTAACGGTGTGCGGGACCGTAGCCCAGCTTCATGGAGACGGTTGCGAATGGTCCTCGCCGATACCCCAGGAGCAACAGTGTCCCTAATTTGCTGGGAAGTGGCGGTGCGGTCCCCTACGGCACTGCGTAGGATCCTACGGTCTTGGCGTGCATCCGTGCGTCGCTGCGGTCCGGTCCCAGGTCGACGGGCACGTGCACCTTCCGCTGACCACTGGCGACAACATTGATGTACTGTGGAGACCTCACGCCCCCCGTGTTGAGCAATTCGGCGGTACGTCCACCCGGCCTCCCGCATGCCCACTATACGCCCTCGCTCAAAGTCCGTCAACTGCACATACGGTTCACGTCCACGCTGTCGCGGCATGCTACCAGTGTTAAAGACTGCGATGGAGCTCCGTATGCCACGGCAAACTGGCTGACACTGACGGCGGCGGTGCACAAATGCTGCGCAGCTAGCGCCATTCGACGGCCAACACCGCGGTTCCTGGTGTGTCCGCTGTGCCGTGCGTGTGATCATTGCTTGTACAGCCCTCTCGCAGTGTCCGGAGCAAGTATGGTGGGTCTGACACACCGGTGTCAATGTGTTCTTTTTTCCATTTCCAGGAGTGTAGAATAGCGACTGCATTATTGTAGCCAAGACAGACTCAAAGTCAACACCGACCATAATAGGACACGTTTAAGCGCCAACTATCTCCGTAGGTGATGAAGAGATTCAAGAAAAGTATGATGCAATAAAAGAAATTTTCATTTAGTTAACGGAGACGAAAATCCATTTATGATAGGGTTCTGCAAATCGGTAATGGGAAAGGATGATAAGAAAAAAAAGACGGTGAATATGGACTGGGTGAAAGAAACGAAAGAGGAAGTAGTCTGGCAGAATTTTGTACAAAGCTAATTTAATCATCGCTTACAGTTGGTTTAAGAATCTTGAATGAAAGCCGTATACGACGAAGAGACCTACAGACATTCAAATGTTTTACATCGATTATACAATGGTAAGACAGGGATTTACGAACCAGATTTTAAGTTGTAAGACGTTTCCAGGGGCAGATGTGGACTCTGACCACAATATGTTGGTTATTAACTGTAGAGTAAAACTGAAGAAACTGCAAAAAGATGGGAAAATAAGGAGACGGGCCCTAGGTATGTTCAAAGAACCAGTGGTTGCTGAAAATTTCAGAGGGAGCCTTAGGTAGCGGACGACAAGAACAGGGGAGGGAATACAGTAGAAGACGATTGGGGAGCTTTAAGAGATGAAATAGTGAAGGCATCAGAGGATCAAATAGATAAAAAGACAAGACCTAGTAGAAGTAGTTGGATAACAAAAGATATATTGATTTTAATTGATGAAAGGAGAAAAAATAAATGTACAGCACATGAAGTAGGCAAAAAGGCATACAGAAGTCAAAAATGTTATGTCGGCTACTGTGGGAGTCAGCAGTGACACAAACAAGGAAGAAGAAAAGTTGCCATGGCTGGTGAGAGGAACCCAAATGACCTGTACATAACACCTGAATATTACTTTTTATTTCTAAAACAAACAAAAAACTTAAATTCTCTGTGCTTTCTGTGCATCCTACATACATGTATTTTACTCTCTATTACTACTCGCCGAATGCAGGCTACGTATGGTCTTCCTATTGCTCAGTACTGATACTCTCTGATGTGTCGACAGAAGTGCCGACACAGTGTGATTCGAGGGGACCGCAATGCACGCTATAAACACACGATGGATGGCGTGAGGTCTGAAACAGGATACGTAATGAATGCTATAAAGAAAAGTACGTAGCTTTTGGAATACTTAACTTTAATCCATCCTTGTTGTATACATCGTTCTTGATGAGACATGCTTTATACGATAAGTATCAATTGCTATGTAAGCCTAATGGCGCCTTGCTAGGTCGTAGCCATGGACTTAGCTGAAGGCTATTCTAACTATCTGCTCGGCAAAGGAGTGAGGCTTCGTCAGTGTAGTCGCTAGCAAAGCCGTCCGTACAACTGGGGCGAGTGCTAGTCGGTCTCTCGAGACCTGCCGTGTGGTGGCGCTCGGTCTGCGATCACTAACAGTGGCGACACGCGGGTCCGACATGTACTAATGGACCGCGGCCGATTTAAAGCTACCACCTAGCAAGTGTGGTGTCTGGCGGTGACACCACACTCTCAAACACTGCAACCGAACTGGGCTGACCAGCGATGGGAGGCTGGTAAAATAGGCGTTGACAGGGGGCGCTAAATTCTGTCTTCCTGGAGGTGTGGCGACGCCCACTCTTCCCATTAGCGCGCGGGTCAGCGCTTTCTTGGTGACGTTTAATGGCGCTGCGCTGGTCGGTGTGCACTCGATGCCTTAGGACTGGAAATAAAGTATGACACTGACAGGAAGTGCAAAATGACTAAGCAGCTGGGGCTAGAGGACCAATGTAAGGATTTACAAAGGGGAAAGATAGATACAGACAGCCTACAATAAAATTAAAGAGGCGTTAGGTGAAAAGACAATCAGCTGTATAAGCATCAGGAGCTCAGACGGAAAACGAGTCCTAAGCAGAGAAGTCGAGCGTGACAGTGAAGCTACCTGGTAACGTGTAAAAGGTGTAGGTAGAACTAAGTTAACATCTGGATGTTTTTATAGGTCACCCGACTCCGCTGTGACAGTTCTAGTGTCATTCAAAGAAAGTCTACGGTCCATAGCGCGCAAATATCCGCATCATGGAATACTGCACTATATGATCAAAAGTATCCGGACACCCCCAAAAGCATACGTTTTTTATATTATGTGTATTGTACTGCCACCTACTGTTAGATGCTCAATATTAGCTACCTCAGTAGTCATTAGACATCGTGAGAGAGCAGAATAGGGCGCTCCACAGGTTATTGGGTGTCACGTGTGTCATACGTCTGTACTTGAGATTTCCACACTCCTAAACATCCCTAGGTGCATTGTTTCTGATGTGATAGTGAAGTGGAAACGTGAAGGGACACGTACAGCACTAAAGCGTACAGGTAGACCTCGTCTCTTGACTGCATCCAAATTGCATCAGGATCCACTGCATGCACTATGACAGTTAGGCGGGAGGTGAGAAAACTTCGATTTTATGGTCGAGCGGCTGCTCATAAACCACACATCATGCCGGTAAATGCCAAACGACGCCTCGCTTGGTGTAAGGAATGTAAACAGTGGACGATTGAACAGTGGAAAAACGTTATGTGGAGTGACGAATCACGGTACACAATATGGCTATCCGATGGCAGGGTGTGGGTATGGCGAATGCCCAGTGAACGTCATCTGCCAGCGTGTGTAGTGCCAAAAGTAAAATTCTGAGGCGGGGGTCTGTTGTTGTGGTGGGGTCGTGTTTCTCATGTAGGGGCCTTGAGCCTATTGTTGTTTTTCATGGCACTTCACAACACAGGCCTACATTGATGTTTTAAGCACCTTCTTGCTTCCCACTGTTGAAGAGCAATTCGGGGATGGAGATTGCATCTTTTAACATGATCGAGCACGGCTTGTGGCGTAGTGGTTACACGACGATAACATCTCTGTAATTGGACTGGCCTGCACATAATCCTGACCTCAATCCTACGGAACACCTTTGGGACGTTTCGGATTGCCGACTTCGTGCCAGGTATCACCGACCGACATCGGTACCTCTCCTCAGTGCAGCATTCCGTAAAGTATGGGCTGCCATTCCCAAGAACCCTTCCAGCACCTGATTGAACGTATGCCTGCGAGAGTGGAAGCTGTCATCAAGGTTAAGGGTGGGCCAACACCATACTGAATTCCAGCATTACCGATGGCGGGCGCCACGAACTTGTAAGTCATTTTCAGCCAGGTGTCCGGATACTTTTGATCACATAGTGTAGTTGAAGGCGACTTTAACGTACCGAGTATTGGCTGGGACGTTTGTGGATTCATTGCGGGGGACACGGACAGTCATGCGAAATACTTCTGAACACGTTTTCTGGAAACTGTCTTTATCAGCTAGCTCAGCAGCCCACACACAATGGAAATATCTTAGACCTTTTAACAACAAATAGGGCCGATCTTATCGACAATGTCGATAAAGAAACGGGGGTTAGCGATCATGATGTCATTGTAAAGATAATGATTACGAAAGTCAATAAATCAGCCCAGAAGGCTAGGAGACTGTCTCTGCAAGAAAGAGCAGATGAGCAGTTGTTAGCTTCTCACTTAGACATTGAAGTGGCATCACATAGTTTCAGTAAGACGGATGTAGAGGAATTATGGGGAAAGTTTAAGGAGATTGTAAGTCGTAGCCTAGAGAGCTATGTGCCCAGTAAGTGGATAAAGGATGGGAAAGATCCATCATTGTTTACTGACGAAATTCTGAAGATGCTGAGGAAGCAGAGGCTGTAGTACTCACGGTTCAAAAGATAAAGCATAAATGACGACAAGGCAATTTTAGCAGAGATTCGTGCATGTGCGAAAACATCTATGCGCGAAGCATACAACAGCTGCCACCGTCACACCTTAGTAAAAGTTCTGGCAGAGAATTCTAGAAAATTCTCGTCATATGTAAAATCTCTAAGCAGCGGGTCTGAGGAATCCATTTAGTCCCTTGTCAGTCCCTTGTTGACCAATCTGGCGTCGCAGTTGAAGACAGCATGTAACCTCCCCCTCACTTATCGACCTTAATGACAGTGAAAAATTAAACCGCGTGTACCTAATGGAAATTTGGGAAAAGCAATCGTCACCGAAGTTAATTTGTCGGTAAAGAGGTAGGAAAGGGTTACATCTAAATGAAAGGAAAAATGCAAATGAAACTGGTGGAAATTAATTTTGAAAAGGGGTAAAGTTAATAAAGAAAGTAAATGTGCGGCCGTTACGTTAACAATTAACTAGCAGTAATTAGATATTGGAGATTTGGGGGAAATTACGGTCGCCAGTCCTAAGGACAATTACTATAGTAACTGAAAAAGAAAGGTTATTACATATATAATTAGCACTAGAGGCGTGGCAACTGAAGGTTGACACGTGTAGTGTGAAAAACTGAAAGTTTGTCAGAAGTAATAAATTTCGCTACACTTTGACTTAATTTAGCAAAAGAATTAATAAAACCGGAAAATCGAAAGTTAATTTAGTGACTGAAGTTAATAGTGAGCTTTCTTTCTGAAGCACATCGAAATTCAGTAAAATACGGTTAGTCTTGGACTACCTCAACAATCATTTCAAAAGCTACTTGAATCTACCCGTTTTAGAAATAAGAGATTTAACTCTGATCTTGAATTAAATGATTCTGAACAATTAACAATAGTAAAATTTAGTATGTACCAAGCTGAGCTGCAGTCACAGGTAAGCTGAAATATGGTAACAAAACACGCACTCTTAATTAGTGCTTTTGGAATCTAAATATTGTAGGCACCTATGAATACCTTAACTGAACCTAGAAATTAAAGCAGTGAAATCGAATGAGGCTAGCGTTTGAATTTCAACGACACTCGTGTTCATTCCGGAAAAGGAAGGGACCCTGCTTGGTAATGCAATTGGGACAATGAGCAACAAAGGTTCATGCTACATTGCGGTAATTTTGTGATTTGAACAGTTTGAAAAGCTGAGGTCTGCCATACAGTTCTAAAACTTTACGTGCTTCCAGTCTTCCTTGTTGGTTGATTGAAGGTTTGAAGCCGTCGATCGAGGAGGTGGCGACAGTCACTCATTGTCGGCCGTCGCTGTTGCAGAAGCTGGATGTTGGCGCGCCTTCTTCTCGACACAGTCACCAGGCGAAACGGGCTCTTGATGTGCGCCAGCTAATGCTTCCCATCCGCGACACCGTGTCCGAAACTATTATAGCAAGTCGAGCGCAATTACATGCTGCCCAACCCCGAAAGCGCGGCAACTCGCGGGAGCGTCACACAACACACCTGCTCCACTGCACTGCCCGAGCCAGACTCCCCCTCTGCCCGCGCTCCACGCGACAGAGTTGACACTACCAAAGATCCTAAACACTTTGGTTCTCCACACGACCTATCGATGTATTCGTTCGATAGCATAGTTTTCCCTAGGCAAGACCCAGCGTAAAAATACAAATAATATTTACAAAACAAACCAATTATACATCGACATAAATGCATAAATATATATAAAAATAGTGAAACAATTACAATAAAGAGACAGAAATGTCATATCTTTAGGTGACAAAATAAGGAGAAAATTTATAGTACAATCGATGGAAACAGGAGGATATCCATTTCCGGCGTTACAAGCAAAACGAAAGCCAAAGTTTGAAATTTCACTTTCAAGAAATCGTTCACCCCGGAGAATCGTCCAAACATACCGTCATATGACCATCGGACAGACTCCCTTATGGACGACATAGTAATAAGCACCCCTGTCGTAAAGAAACAACTCAAAGATTTGATAGCAAATAAATCACCTGGTTCGGATGGAACCCCAATTCGGTTTTACAAAGAGTACTCTAGGTATTGGCCCCTTGCCTATCCCGCATTTATCGTGAATTTCTCGCCCAGCAGAAAGTCCGAAGTGACTGGAAAGAAGCGCAGGTGATTGCAATATATAAGAATGGCAAAAGAACAGGCTCGCAAAATTAGATACCAGTAACCCTAAGTTCAGTTTGCTGAAGAATCCATGTATATATTTTCTGCTCGAATATATTAAATTTTCATGAGAATGAGAAGCTTATGTCCACGAATCAGAATTTTTTAGAAATTATCACTCGTGCGGAACTCAGCTTGGCCTCTTCTCACATGATATACTGCGAACGATGGTTGACAGGCAGCAGGTAAATTCCGTATTCCAAAGTTTCCGGACGGCCTTTGACACGGTGCCCCATTGCATGCTGTTAACGAAGGTGGCTTGAAGACTTCTTAAGCAACAGAACCCATTATGTTGTCCTCAACAGCGCGTATTCATCAGAGACAAGGGGATCGTGAGGAATGAACCAGGGAAGTGTGATAGGGCCGCTGTTATTGTCTATATACTTAAATCATTTGGCAGACAGGGTGGGCAGCAATTTGCGGGTTCAGCTGATGACGCTGTGGTCTACGGTAAGGTGTCAAAGTCGAGTGACTATAGGAAGATACAAGACGACTTACACAAAATTTCCAGTTGGTGTGATGAATGACAGCTAGCCTTAATGTGGAAAAATGTAGGTTAATGCGAATGGGTAAGAAGAACAAATCTGTAATGTTCGGATACAGTATTACTGGTATCCTGCTTGACACAGTTAAGGCGTCTAAATATCTCAGAGTAACGTTGCAAAGCGATGTGAAATGGGACGAGCATGTGAGAACTGTGGTAAGGAAGACTAACGGTCGGCTTAGGTTTACTGGGAGAGTTTTAGGAAAGAGTGGTTCACCTGTAAAGAAGACCGCAGGTAGGACTCTTGTGCGACCTCTTCTTGAGTATTTCTCGAGTGTTTAGGATCCGTATCAGGCTGAATGGAAAAAAAAAAAAAACATCGAAGCATTACAGAGGCGGTCTGCTAGATTTGTTACCGGTAGGTTCGAACAGCACGTAATTGTTACGGAGATGCTTCAGGAACTCAAATTGGAATCCCTGGAGGGAAGGCGACGCTCTTTTCGAGAAACACTTGTGTGACAATTTAGAGAACCAGCTTTTGAAGCTGACTGTAACATGAATCTACTGCCGCGAATATACATCTCGTGTAAGGACCACGAAGATAAGTTGCGGGCGAACGTTGTTGCTGAGCGGTTCGAGGCGCTTCAGTCTGGAACCGCGCGACCGCTACGCCCGCAGGTTCGCATCCTGCCTCGGGCAAAGATGTTTGTGATGTCCTTAGGTTATTTAGGTATAAGTAGTTCTAAGTTCTAGGGGACTGATGATCTCAGATGTTAAGTTCCATAGTGCTCAGAGCCATTTGAACCATTTTTGATAAGATGCGATAAATTGAGGCTCATACGGAAGCATATACACTATCGTTTTCCGCTCGCTCTGTTTGCGAGTGGAATAGGAAAGGAAACGACTATTAGTGGTTCATGGTACCCTCCGCCACGCACTTTCCGGATGACTTGCAGAGTATCACTATAGATGTAGACGTAGAAGGGAAAGATCAAAGGTGGATTGTGTAAACAGAGGGTCTATACAAGGAAGATGAATTTCAAGGCAGTATTGTAGAAATGAAAGAGGGCGTCGATGAAGATGTGATGTGAAATATCATAGTACGAGAAGAATTTGACAGAACACTGAAAGACCTAAGTCAAAACAAGGCCCCAGGAGTAAACAACATTCCATCGGAACTACTGATAGCCTTGGCAGAGCCAGCCATGACAAAACTCTTCCATTTGGCGTACAAGATGTATGAGAAAGGTCAAAATACCTCAGACCCCAAGAAGAAAGTGATAATTATAATTCCAAAGCGAGCAATTGCTGGTAGATGTGGATAATACCGAACTATAAGCTTAATAACTTTGCAAAATAGTAACACGAACTCTTTACAGAAGAATGAAAACACTGGTAGGAACCGACCCAGGGGAAGATGTGTTTCGATTGCTGAGAAATGTAGTAACACGCGACGCAATATTGAATCTACGACTTATCTTAGAAGATAGGTTAAGTAAAAACAAATCAACTTCTATAGCATTTGTAAACTTACAGAAAGCTTTTGAAAATGTTCACTGAAATACTTTCTTTGAAATTCTGTAGGAAATAGGGGTAAAATACGGGGAGCGAAAGGCTATTTGCATCCTGTTTGGAGAACCAGACAGTAATTATAGGAGTCGAAGGATATGAAAATAAGTATTCATGGGGACGAATCAGACGAATGTAAGAACAGTCCGTCCTGAGCAATTGTTACGTCCATTTCACTTACAGTGTGTCAACAACCTGGAACTAGTTGATTACCTACCCAGAGCACAGTTTTCGCAGTGGTACCTGGAACAGTGTGAAATGCATTCTACATTTCCATCCTCTGTGTTGTTTACCGATGAAGCAACGTTCCGGCGTGATGGAGTCTTCAACATGCACAGTTCGCATGTTTGGAGTGAGGATAACCAACATGCCACAGTTACTAGCGCTCATCAAGTGCGGTTCTTCGTTAGTGTGTGGCTTGGTGTTGTTGGGGACTGTATAATTGGGCGTACCTAGGCCATTAAAGGGCAGGCACTATTACAATTTTCTCGCCAGAGCATTGCCAGAATTGCTGGAAGACGTCCCGCTCCGTACAAGACAACGCATGTGATTCCAACATCACGGGGCGCCGGCACATTTCAGTCGTCGTGTGCTTCGATTCCTGGACCGACGTTTCCCAGAAACGTGGATTGGCAGAGGTGGTCCTGTACCATGGCCTGCTCGATCTCCAGATATGTCTCCTCTGGACTTTTTGTGTGGGAAGAGATGCGCAACCTTGTTTACGCAACTCCTGTTGCATCAGAAGAGCATCTGGTTGCCCGGATAGTAGCAGCAGCAGGAACAATTCAGGATACTCCTGGGGTTTTTGCCCGTCAGACAGAACATGATCCGCGGTGTAACCTTTTTTTTACGTGTCAATGGACACATTTTTGAAAATCTACTGTAATTGATATTGGGTTGTGTTAATGTCTTGTCTCTTGGTCATAATTAATTTGGTTTAATTAATTTGCCGCCAGAGAAATCTTCCTCTACCGGTTTAAATACTCATCATAGGAAAAAATGACATCAGGGAAAAATATTTGTCTTGATGTCCCTTACAACCTCCCAGAGTTTGTCGGTTTAAATACATTTCACCCGGTATATTTGGAGGATTTTGTAATGAAGTATTCTGAAGGGAACAAGGGTGCATCCATCTACGGAAAAATAATGTTGTTGCCTTGTTCTCCATTTCTAAACTGGTATTATGCATCCTTCTTCCACACTATTCCATCCTCAGCAAACATATCTGTGTAACAAATGTAAGCTACTCCCATTTAAACCATCTTACTGTACTCATGTTTCGGTACTCTCCACCCGTTCATACACACACCCACACACACACACACACACACACACACACACACACACACACACTCATACATATATATATATATATATATATATATATATATATATATATATATATATATATATTTCGTTACTAAACTGGGGATTCCTTAATTCGTATGGTGGTGCTGTATTAATCACTTCCTTCTTTCAGTCAATCTGTGACACAAACTTCCCAATTCAATTCAGTACTTCTTCATTAGTTACCAGAATGAAAAGCACTCCTATCATGGTACAGAAAAGGCGAATATGTCCTGGGCAGTGTTGGGGAACTAGCTTTTTACTTACAAGGCAGCTTCAGAGACATATAAGCTGCTGTTGTTGCAGTCTTTAGTCCGAAGACTGGTTTGATGCAGCTCTCCATACTACGCTATCCTCTCTTCCTCGTCTCCGAATAACTACTACAACCTTCATCCCTCTGAATCTGCTTACTTTATTCATCTCTTGGTCTCACTCTACGATTTTTATCCTCACACTTGTCTCCAATACTAAACTGGTGATCCCTTGATGTCTCAGAATATCTCCTATCAACCTATGCCTCCTTCTAGCTAGGCTGTACAACAAATTTCTTTTCTCCCCAATTCTATTCAGTACCTCCTCATCAACTACGTGATCTACCCACCTAATCTTCAGCATTCTTCTGTAGAACTACATTTAAAATGTTTCTATTCTCACCTTGTCTAAACTGTTTACCGTCCACATTTCACTTCCGTAAGTGTCTACACTCCGGATAAATACCCACGGAAAAGACTTTCTAACACTTCAGTCTATATTTGATGTTAACAAATTTCTCTTCTTCAGAAACGTTTTCCTTGACAGAGCCAGTCTGCATTTTATATCCTATCTACTTAGACGATCATCAGTTATTTTGCTCCCCAAATAGCAAAACTTATCTACTACTGTAGGTGTCTCGTTGCGCAGTTGGAGGTGAGCCGCCAGCAGTGGTGGATGTGGGGAGAGAGATGGCGGAGTTTGGAAATTTGTAAGACTGGATGTCATGATCTGTTATGTATATTGTGATTTTTCAACAGTATTAAGGTAAATACATTGTTTGTTCTCTACTAAAATCTTTCATTTCCTAACTATGCCTATCAGTAGTTAGTGCCTTCCGTAGTTTGAATCTTTTATTTAGCTGGCAGTAGTGGCGCTCGCTGTTTTGCAGTAGTTCGAGTAACGAAGATTTTTGGTGAGGTAAGTGATTTGTGAAAGGTATAGGTTAATGTTAGTCAGGGCCACTCTTTTGTAGGGATTTTTGAAAGTCAGATTGAGTTGCGCTAAAAGTATTGTATGTCAGGTTAAGCACAGTCATGTATAATGGTTCTAAGGGGACGTTTCAATAGGAAAAAATGACATTACGGAAAAATATTTGTTTTGATGTCCACTACAACCTCCCATAGTTTGTCGCTTTAAATACTCTTCACCCTGTATATTGAATAAATGGAAAGGGTACTCCAACAAGTGAGTTGCTGAGAATTCTCTTGTAGGTATCCCGTAACTCGCCCTCTCACTTTCGAGAGCGTGTCCTGAAGGGGAGCCGTGGTAACACCAGAGGTTGAGGAGCTGGCTGCCAGGCTGACTCGTCCGCTGGTGACGCCGTCGCCGACGCCGTGGCGCGCTATTTGTGGAGTCAGCACGACCAGAGCGTCGCTTCCGGCGCCGCGACGCGCCGCGACGCTGGCTTCTGTCCCAGCGCCGTCCACGTGGCGGTCACGTGGCGGCAGTCGCACCTGCAGGCTGGCGCTACCGCCACACCCAAGTGACGCAGGAAGGCAGTCTCTCTCGCCACAAGACCTCTCATCATTTTCAGTCTTCTTGTTGCCGGGATAACATATGGGGAGCGACAGGTTACCAACTGATAAACCAAAGGCTCATCACTTTACACAAGAGGTTTTTGAGGGGATCTGCTACTATGTAACCGCTGCTTTTGTTGTGGTCGTCAGTCCTGGGACTGGTTTGATGCAGCTCACCATGCTACTCTATCCAGTGCAAGCTTCTTCATCTCCCAGTACCTACTGCAACCTACATCCTTCTGAATCTGCTTAATGTATTCGTCTCTTGGTCTCCCTCTACGATTTTTACCCTCGACGCTGCCCTCCAGTACTAAATTGGTGATCCCTTGATGCCTCAGAACATGTCCTACCAACCGATCCCTTCTTCTAGTCAAGTTGTGCCACAAACTCCTCTTATCCCCGAGTCTATTCAATACCTACTCATTAGTTACATGATCTACCCATCCAATCTTCAGCATTCTTCTCTAGCACCACATTTCGAAAGCTTCTATTCTCTTCTTGTCTAAACTATTTATCGTCCATGTTTCACTTCCATACATGGCCACACTCCATACAAATACTTTCAAAAACGATTTCCTGACACTTAAATCTATACTCGATGTTAACAAATTTCTCTTCCTCAGAAACGCTTTCCTTGCCATTGCCAGTCTACATTTTATATCCTCTCTACTTCGACCATCATCAGTTATTTTGCTTTCCAAACAGCAAAACTCCTTTACTACGTTAAGTGTCTCATTTCCTAATCTAATTCCCTCAGCATCACCCGACTTAATTCGACTACATTATCCTCGTTTTGCTTTTGTTGGTGTTCATCTTATACCCTCCTTTCAAGAGACTGTCCATTCCGTTCAACTGCTCTTCCAAGTGCATTGCCGTTTCTGAAAGAATTACAATGTCATCGACGAACCTCATAGTTTTTATTTCTTCTCCATGGATTTTAATACCTACTCCGAACTTTTCTTTTGTTTCATTTCCTACTTGCTCAATATACAGATTGAATAGCATCGGGGAGAGGCTACAACCCTGTCTCACTCCCTTCCCAACCACTGCTTCCCTTTCATGTCCCTCGACTCTTATAACTGCCCTCTGGTTTCTGTACAAGTTGTAAATAGCCTTTCGCCCCTCTATTTTACCCCTGCCACCTTCAGAATTTGAAAGAGAGTATTCCAGTCAATATTGTCAATAGCTTTCTCTAAGTCTACAAACGCTAGAAACGTAGGTTTGCCTTTCCTTAATCTTTCTTCTAAGATAAGTCGTAGGTTCAGTATTGCCTCACGTGTTCCAACATTTTTACGGAATCCAAACTGATCTTCCCCGAGGTTGGCTTCTACCAGTTTTCCATTCGTCTGTAAAGAATTCGCGTTAGTATTTTGCAGCTGTGACTTATTAAACTGATAGTTCCATAATTTTCACATTTGTCAACACCTGCTTTATTTGGGATTGCAATTACTATATTCTTCTTGAAGTCTGAGGGAATTTCACCTGTCTCATACACCGTGCTCACCAGATGATAGAGTTTTGTCAGGACCGGCTCTCCCAAGGCTGTCAGTAGTTCTAGTGGAATGTTTTCGACTCCCGGGGCCTTGTTTTGACTGCTGTTGCTATTGATTATAAACTAGCCGATTATAAACTAGTCGAGGTTCGTAAAAGAATTTTTCTGTTTTTTCCACTTCTTATGACACTAATGTTGTAATGGGATGATTTTAAGAGTGAAGATGCTACGCATCGATGTTAAAGATATGATGATTGGACAACCTGAAACTTGTCATGAGCTGTTAAAAATAAACAAAAATATTTGGCGTCCGAGACAAGTGTGTAATTGTCAGAAACCAAAGGGCATGAAAGAGAGAAATAACTGAGTCAGACATAGATTGCATTCGATGTTAATCGGTACGACAAGCAAACAGTAAAAGATGCAAGTTATGAATCTTAAATAGAAATGAAAATTCACGAAAAGCAAAATATCTAAATATAACAGGAGTAAAGAAGTACTGTTGAGTCGGGGTACTGTTGACTAAAACAAGTGACTAGCAGGACGCATTCTCGGATCCTGTGGAGTAAAGTGACGCAAAAATTATGTTCTTTCAGTGTTTTGGATAAACATATAATATTTGGCCCGCTTATGCGTTCTACGATCAATTGATATTGAGGATCCAGCTTTACGAACCTGAAGGTCCTAGGAAGGACTTCTTCCGCTATCTTTCTTCGTTTATCTCTGATCGAGAAGCCGTTTAAGACAGTTCGGTCTCATCTTAACAGTTATTTCACGTTTAGCACCACGTGGAGGACACCTGCAGGTTAATAGAGAGGTAAAACACAAGGTCTTCAGTCACAAAGGGTGCATGCTGAACACAGGAAGAACTTGGATACAGCAACCATTGGTATAACAGTTGTAAATTGTCGTAGCTGTGTTGGGAAAGTACCAGAGCTACAAGCGCTAATAGAAAGCACTGATGCTCAAATTGTAATCGGCATTGAAAGCTGGCTAAAGCCGGACATAAGCTCAGCCGAAATTTTTGTGAAGAACCTAACGGTGTTCCGAAAGGATAGGCTAAACACGGTTGGTGGTGGCGTGTTTATTGCTGTCAGAAGTAGTTTATCTTGTCGCCAAATTGAAGTAGAAACTTCCTGTGAGTTAGTATGGCAACCAGAATAAAATAATAATTCGATCCTTTTACCGACCTCCTAATTCAGATGATACAGTTGCTGAAAGGTTCAAAGAAAACTTGAGCTTGATTTCAAACGCACAACCGACTCATACGATAATAGTTGGTGGTGACTTTAATTTACCCTCAATATGTTGGCGAAAATACGTGTTTAATTCCGGAGGTACGCATTAAATATTATCCGAAATTGTGCTAAATGCATTCTCCGAAGATTACTTCGAGCAGTTACTTCATGAGCCCACACGAATAGTAAGCGATTGTGAAAACACACTTGAACTCTTAGCAACAGATAATCGTGTGTTAATCACGACCTTCAAAAGCGATTCAGGGATTAGTGAACACAGGGTTGTCGTAGCGAGATTGAACATTGCAATCTCCAAATCCTCGACAAATAAGCGAAAAATAAACCTATTCAAAAAAAAGCATTCCTAAGAGACACTTTCCACTCATTTCAATTTAATAATATAAGTGCCGGCCGCGGTGATCTCGCGGTTCTAGGCGCGCAGTCCGGAACAGTGCGACTGCTACGGTCGCAGGTTCGAATCCTGCCTCGGGCATGGATGTGTGTGATGTCCTTAGGTTAGTTAGGTTTAAGTAGTTCTAAGTTCTAGGGGACTGATGACCACAGCTGTTAAGTCCCATAGTGCTCAGAACCATTTGAACCATTTTGAATAATATAAGTGTAGACCATATATGGCTTAAATTGAAAGAAATAGTACCGGCATTAATTGAGAGATTTATACCAAATAAATTAACAAACGACAGAGCTGATCCTCCTTGGTACACAAAACGGGTTACAACACTGTTGTAGAAACGACGAAACAAACATGAAAAATTTAAACAGACGCAAAATCCTCAAGATTGACGATCTTTTATACAAGCTCGAAAATTAACACGGACTCCAATGCGAGATGCCTATCACATTTTCCACAACGAAGCCTTGTCTCCAAACCTGGCAAAAAATCCAAAGTGATTCTGGTCGTATGTGAAGTATGTTAGCGGCAAGAAACAATCAATGTCTTCTCCGCGCGATAGCAATGGAGATACTATCGAACACAGCGCTGCCAAACCAGAGTTACTAAACACAGCCTTCTGAAATGCTTTCACAAAAGAAGACGAAGTAAATATCCCACTACTCGAATCGAGAACAGCTGCCAACATGAGTAACGCAGAAGTATGTATCCTCGCAGTAGTGACGCAACTTAATCACTTAATAAAAGCAAGTCTTCTGGTCCAAACTGTATACGAATTAGGTTCCTTCCGGAGTATGCTGATGCAGTAGCCCCATACTTAAGAATCATATACAACCGATCGCTCGCCGAAAGATCCGTACCCAAAGACTGGAAAGTTGCACAGGTCACACCAATTTTCAAGAAAGGTAGTAGAAGTAATCCACTAAATTACAGGCCCATATCGTTAACGTCGATATGCAGCAGGATTCTAGAACATATATTGTGTTCGAACATTATGAATTACGTTGAAGAAAACAGTCTATTGAAACACCGTCATCGTTCCTGTGAAACACAAATAGCTCTTTATTCACATGATATGTTTAGTGCTATTGACAATGGATTTCAGTTTGATTCCGTATTTCTGGACTCCCGACAGGCTTTTGACACTGTACCACGCAAGCGGCTCGTAATGAAATTGCGTGGCTATGAAATATCGTCTCAGTTATGTGACTGGATTTGTGATTTCCTGTCAGAGAGGTCACAGTTCGTAGTAATTGACGGAAAGCCATCGATTAAAACAGAAGTTATTTCAGCCGTTCCCCAAGGTAGTGTTATAGGCCCTTTGCTGTTCCTTATTTATATAAACGATTTGAGAGACAATCTGAGGAGCCGTCTTCGGTTGTTTTCAGATGACGCTGTCGTTTATCGACTAATAAAGTCATCAGAAGATCAAAACAAACTGCAAAACGATTTAGAAAAGATATCTGAATGGTGCGAAAAGTGTCAATTGACCCTAAATAACGAAAAGTGTGAGGTCATCCAAATGAGTGCCAAAAGGAATTCGTTAAACTTCAGCTACACGATAAATCAGTCTAATCTAAAAGCCGTAAATTCAACTAAATACCTGGGTATTACAATTACGGACAACTTAAATTGGAAGAAACACATAGAAAACGTTGTGGGGAAGGCTAACCAAAGAGTGCGTTTTATTCGCAGGACACTTAGAAAATATAACAGAGCTACTAAGGAGACTGCCTACACTACGCTTGTCCGTCCTCTTTTAGAATACTGCTGCGCGGAGTGGCATCCGTACCAGATAGGTCTGACGCAGTACATCGAAAAGTTCAAAGAAAGATAGCACGTTTTGTGTTATCGCGAAATATGGGTGAGAGTGTCACAGAAATGGTATAGGTTTCGGGCTGGACATCATTAAAAGAAGGCGTTTTTCGTTGCGGCGGAATCATCTCACGAAATTCCAATCACTAACCTTCTCATCCAAATGCGAAAATATTTCGTTGACACCGACCTACGCAGGGAGGAACTATCGCCACGATAAAATAAGGGAAATCAGAGCTCGTACAGAGAGATATAGGTGTTCATTCTTTGCACGCGCTATACGAAATTGGAATAACAGAGAATTGTGAAGGTGGTTCGATGAACCCTCTGCCAGGCACCTGAATGTGATTTGCAGGGTATCCATGTGGATGTAGATGTAATTCCTGCAGACGTGGGCAAAACTCCTCTCCACCATTGAATGTTACGTCAGATCAGTGAAAGGGATAGTGGGAGACCTTGAGAGTTTGTGTGCGGTAATTTCTGGGTGTATTTCAGACCTGGACTTACAACTGTGAACCCATTACTGAGACGTAGATTGTTGTCTTCTATTACCTACTGTCATCATACGATAAATAAAATAAATGTTTCTGGGGGAATTAAGGAATGGTTCATTTGATAGTGAAGTGTATGTGCGGGGAGAGGGGAGGGGAATTGCAGAGGGAGACGGTGACGTGACTACTGCAAGCAGATTTATGTGACTGTAGATTGCAGTGGCTCTACAATGAGTCTTGTACAAGATACGCTGCCACGAAGAGCTTCATCCAAGCACTCTCCGGCCTACAGATCACAACAAATTCAAAGAGAGTGAGATATGATCATAGTCTGCCCCAATGTTACGCTCAATCTCTTCATCGTGGAAGTAGTAATGAAAAATGGCAGAGTTGTTTCGGAATAGAAATGAAGTTCAGAGAGAAGAGACGAAAACATTCAGGTTTTCATAATACACTCCTGGAAATTGAAATAAGAACACCGTGAATTCATTGTCCCAGGAAGGGGAAACTTTATTGACACATTCCTGGGGTCAGATACATCACATGATCACACTGACAGAACCACAGGCACATAGACACAGGCAACAGAGCATGCACAATGTCAGCACTAGTACAGTGTATATCCACCTTTCGCAGCAATGCAGGCTGCTATTCTCCCATGGAGACGATCGTAGAGATGCTGGATGTAGTCCTGTGGAACGGCTTGCCATGCCATTTCCACCTGGCGCCTCAGTTGGACCAGCGATCGTGCTGGACGTGCAGACCGCGTGAGACGACGCTTCATCCAGTCCCAAACATGCTCAATGGGGGACAGATCCGGAGATCTTGCTGGCCAGGGTAGTTGACTTACACCTTCTAGAGCACGTTGGGTGGCACGGGATACATGCGGGCGTGCATTGTCCTGTTGGAACAGCAAGTTCCCTTGCAGGTCTAGGAATGGTAGAACGATGGGTTCGATGACGGTTTGGATGTACCGTGCACTATTCAGTGTCCCCTCGACGATCACCAGTGGTGTACGGCCAGTGTAGGAGATCGCTCCCCACACCATGATGCCGGGTGTTGGCCCTGTGTACCTCGGTCGTATGCAGTCCTGATTGTGGCGCTCACCTGCACGGCGCCAAACACGCATACGACTATCATTGGCCCCAAGGCAGAAGCGACTCTCATCGCTGAAGACGACACGTCTCCATTCGTCCCTCCATTCACGCCTGTCGCGACACCACTGGAGGCGGGCTGCACGATGTTGGGGCGTGAGCGGAAGACGGCCTAACGGTGCGCGGGACCGTAGCCCAGCTTCATGGAGACGGTTGCGAATGGTCCTCGCCGATACCCCAGGAGCAACAGTGTCCCTAATTTGCTGGGAAGTGGCGGTGCGGTCCCCTACGGCACTGCGTAGGATCCTACAGTCTTGGCGTGCATCCGTGCGTCGCTGCGGTCCGGTCCCAGGTCGACGGGCACGTGCACCTTCCGCTGACCACTGGCGACAACATCGATGTACTGTGGAGACCTCACGCCCCACGTGTTGAGCAATTCGGCGGTACGTCCACCCGGCCTCCCGCATGCTCACTATACGCCCTCGCTCAAAGTCCGTCAACTGCACATACGGTTCACGTCCACGCTGTCGCGGCATGCTACCAGTGTTAAAGACTGCGATGGAGCTCCGTATGCCACGGCAAACTGGCTGACACTGACGGCGGCGGTGCACAAATGCTGCGCAGCTAGCTCCATTCGACGGCCAACACCGCGGTTCCTGGTGTGTCCGCTGTGCCGTGCGTGTGATCATTGTTTGTACAGCCCTCTCGCAATGTCCGGAGCAAGTATGGTGGGTCTGACACACCGGTGTCAATGTGTTCTTTTTTCCATTTCCAGGAGTGTATATTGTAATAAGCGGAAAAATTATTCTTTCGAAGCACAAAGAAGGCGAATCTGCTCTCGTTTAAAAGATTCTGACTGAAGAATGGGATACCATCTGCCTCATTCTATTTTCCTCAGCAACTTTAAAAATTTTCTCAAAAATTTTGGCATGTGAACATATTCGTGCTCTTTTTTACATGCAGCTCACCTCTCACGTCCACAAGCTCCCACTAGTCCATCGCGTTAAGTCGGTCCTACCCAAAAACTCCCACTTGTCCACTTGCCCACTCTCACTCAGTTATTCACCCCAGCTCCCTGTCATTATCTATTTGTGTCTCTCTGTCACTATCCTCTCAGTGTTCTTCTCTCCTCTCGCTGTCACTATCACTCCCTGACATCCCTTACTGCTACTATCTCATTTACTCTGTCTCTCATTGTGACTGACTCTCACCCATTTCCAGTTTCTCCCTTATTCAGCATTCACTGGCACTGTCTCATTTACTCTTTACCTAAAGTTGAACTGTCACTGCCAACAACATTCTAGTGCCACTGTGTCTTTCTCTTTCTCTCATACTGTCACTGTCTCCTTCCCTCTTTCTATACTATAATCACTGTCTACCATCTTCTCATTCAGCACAAAAAAGCACGAATATGATAGCATGCCAAAATTTTTGAAAAATTTTTAAAAGTGTCGAGGACGGGAAAATGAGGCAGATGATACCCTAATTTCCAGTCGGTGTCTTTTAAACAGGAACATATTCGTCTTTTTTGTGATCCGGTAGGAAAATTTTTCCATTGGTTTCTGTCTGTTCCATGCCACAGCAGCGCATGTCACTCATATGAAAAGGACTTCATAAGCTGCAAAATTTTGACGGTTTACTTATGTGAAATTGAAATAAAGCAAAATCAATTTTACGCGTCAGACCGAATTTTACGTGCACAAAAATTTTTGACATATTTTAGTACTGCAACAGGGTGTTACCCGAACCCTTCTGTTGATAACGCAGACACTTTACAGCACGTTTATTTTTGTTACGTCACATTATAAACAACGTTTACGCCTCACACCAGATTTGACGTGCATGTTATACGTTTAGATATAAGACAAATGTGAATCACTGCATCTCGGAAACAGATAAAGAAAATTTTCAAAGCTGTTAGAGATAGGTATCTTAGGTATATATGGCAAACATTTCAATCGTTTGCTGAGCACAGCCGTCTTGGAATCCGCGGCTGGGTTCTGATACGAAAAAATGGTAACAAGCTCTTGTTTGGGGGGGGGGGGGGGTTTCTAAGGAACAGTCAATGAAGTATTTGATGTCTATATAAGCTCCTTAAGGCCCACCGTGGACCACAACAAATGCAAAACGAACCAACCGATTTGTTCCATTTGCGAAGCAGGAGGAAGCGTGTTGCATTCATATTCTGACCCTGTACTGTAGGATACTGACACTAAGCCGATCCTACTATTGGGTATAAAAATAGTCCATAGCCCAAGGGCTATCCAAAACAGTCGACCACACCCTTTTGTCACCAGCAGGACGAGAGCTATGAGCTCAGGAAGAATATCGTTTTCCTGCTCGGCGTTTTGAATCACATTAGATAGCGCATGCGTACCGATTTTTTAAGAGACGAGAAAGGGCTACCTAGAGAAATTGAATGGAATGAGGATGAAACAGCCACGACAAGGTTTAAAACAAATATTTCGGATACTGTTACAAATTATCTTCATCTGTGTGACATACTTTGAGTAAATACATCACCTGGATCAAAGCCATTGGCAATATTAGCTGGCATGTAGTTTTACAACCAGCATGAGAAGAGGACACAATAAATGGTTCAAATGGATCTAAGCACTATGGGACTTAACATCTGAGGTCATCAGCCCCCTAGACTTAGAACTACATAAACATAACGAACCTAAGAACATCACACATATCCATGCCCGATGCAGGATTCGAACCTGCAACCGTAGCAGCCACATGGTTCCGGACTGAAGCGCCTAGAGCCACTCGGCCACAGCGGCCGATAAGGCGGCACATATCAAGAAACATTTCATATGTCAACAGTCGAAAATGATTATGTTCGCACAGCACGTAATTTGACCATCAAAGAAGGTAAAAGGGAGTAACGGTATAATGCAAAATAAGTCAGGTGATCCTTAGAAAATTCATTTAGGAAACGAGACACTAAAAATACTGGACGAATTTTGTTATTTGGGCAGTAAAGTAACTGACAGTTGCAGAACTGGAGGCAATATAAGAAACAAACTGGCAACAGTAAGAAAAGAGCTCGTTGAACATAAAAATTTAACATTCACCATAAATCTAAACGTTAGGCAGTTTTTTTCTGAAAATATCTGTCGGGAATTTAACTTCTTGTGGAAACGAAACGTTGAAGAAGAGCATCTTTTGAAATACGGTGCTTTACAGGAAATGTTAGATGAATAGCTATGTAACTAATGAATCTAGGACGAAAAAACGAAAAAAAATTGAAGAAGGACGTAGGAATTATCCGAAAGAGATGGATATCGGTAGGTGCGATGTACATGTACAGACAAAGGCTGCCGCGGTGGCCGAGCGGCTCTAGGTGCTTCAGTCCGGAACCGCGTGACGGCTACGGTCGCAAGTTCGAACCTGCCTCGGGCATGGATGTGTGTGATGTCCTTAGGTTAGTTAAGTTTAAGTAGTTCTACGTTTTAGGGGACTGATGACCTCAGATGTTAAGTCCCATAGTGCTCAGAGCCATATGAACCATTTGTACAGACAAAAAGTAATTACAGTTTCACAAAATTTGGATCATTTATTCAAGAGAAAGAACGTTACAAACTCAGCAAGTCAATACCGCGTTGGTCCACCTCTGGTTTTTATGCAAGCAGTTATACTGCTTGACATTGATTTATAGATTTTTTGGATACGTCCTGAGAGTTATCTTGCCAAATTGTGTCAAATTGCTGCGTTAGAACGCCCATAATGGTTCAAACCTTCTCAAACGGGTCCTGATACGAAATGAAATGGCATTCCAGACCATCAGTACTGGTTGTCAGCACGTAGAGCGGTGACACTGAGGTTGGTATCCCAGCGCTGTCGGGGGCATCTCCAGACACGTCTCCCCTGGTCATCGGGTCTTAGTTCTAAGAGGGATTCATCACTGAAGACCATTCTGCTCCATTCTATGAGAGTCCAGGCGGAAGAAGTGCTGGAAACGCCCAGGACAGTGTGAGATATCAACCTTACGGTTACCCACCATAAGGCGCGACAACCACGTGATCGTCTAGGATGCGATTTCATAGCAGGACCCCTTTGGTTGTCATCTGCGGCACAAAGGTTCGTCGACGACATTTTACGCTCCGTTTTGTTGCCCTTCATGGCAAGCCGTCCTGGGCTTACATTTCAGCAAGATAATACCCGCCCACACGGCGAGAGTTTCTACTGCTTGGCTTAGTGCTTGCCAAACCCTTCCTTTCTCAGCAAGGTTACCGAATCTCTCCGCAATAAAGAAATTTTGGAGCATTGTGGGCGGAGACCTCCAACGAGGTTGGGATTTTGACGATCAAACGCGGAAATTGGACAGAATCTCGCACAAATTTGCTCATGAGGACATCAAAGAATTCTGTAATAAATTCCACGGAGAACAACTATTTGCATAAGGGCCAGAGGCAGACCAATGCGTTATTGACTTACTGAGTTTGTGAAGCTCTTTCTCTTGCATAAATCATCCATTTTATTTTGAAATTGTAACCATTTGTTTGCCTGTACATGTACATTACATCCCAGTCCACAAGCGGAAAAAAAATTGCAATCCGGCCAGAAATCGAACCCGGCCCCACTGTGGGAAAACACGTTATCAGACAGCTAAGCAGCCGGACTATTTGCGAGACGACTTCAGTAACTCAGTAGATAGGCTGATACGAAAAATCTTGAGGTATCGAAGAATACATAATTTGGTGTGAGGTTCAGAAGATGGCGAGGGGAAGGGGATTATTTTTAAACGGAGACCAAGGCTTAACTAGAGTAAGCCGGTTGAAATAGACGCAGGCTGCCTTTCCAATCGGATGATGATTGGGGTTTGTTTGATAATTGGAAAGCGTCATCGCAGGAACACTTCTCACGTACTGGATGGTTAAGCCGCGAAGTCTTGACCAACTGGTGGACAGCATGCCTACGAGGAGCCGAGCAAGTTAAGCAGAACGGGATGCAGCAGCACGGTACTGAATGTTATCCAGCAGCAGATCACGTTGTCGCTTACGTGCAAACAACTAACGTACGAGGAACTCAGTAAGTTATTAAGTAGTTTGGATTGTAGTAAATGTGGCTTAACATTTCTTGCGCGGAGATTACTCATCGGTGTATATGAGTGCATTATTTTGTTAAGTAATTATCTGGGAAATCCTCTTTTAATTGCACGTTCTGTTTGCAAATACATTTGCCATACTTCCTTATATCAACTAGCACTAGTCCTTATATTTTATGGGTAGAGTAGCATTGCTCAACTCGTACCCCTTAAGGCAGAAGTGCTGTATTTGGTAGGGTATTTTGAATATCACAGTTTGTTTAGCTTGTACTGAATCTTTACTTTTTAAGGTATCAACCAGCTTCCACACAAATACAAAAATCTTTACTCAAAATGAGTCCTCAATTGTTTTCAAATCTATACCTTCGTTACCATTAAACGCCAGGTTTCTTCATCCATATCCTCTACAGCCTACGTCATACTTACGATAAGAACGACATAATTAATACACGGATGCAACAAAACGTCAGAATAAAAATTTAAAAACTATAAACGTTACGTTATTTCCATAGTTACACGTTATGAAATTACACATAGGAAACAAAATATAAATTCTCAGCAATTTAAATTGCTTAAATTAGAATTTCGTATACTGACTCATATCTTCTTCTCGATCTTCTCCGCACAATTGACATAAACAATTCACTCTGTCCTCAATTTTTTAAAGTTCTTCTTAGAGTTTTCATCTCTCACACGTTACTTCATTTTACTTAGCTTTGCTTTGCCCTATTCCGTTTCTGTAAGGACTTATGTTAATTCCATTGCTGGTTTAGGTCGGTTCGTAATTTTTGTCGAGAACTGTTGTTATACATGGGATAGGAGATAATGTGTTCAAGTAAGACTTTATTTGTTGACTGTTTATTTTGCAACTGTTGCAATATTCTTTTCATGTCCACATTCTTGAAACATTGTAGAAGGTGCATACTGATTGTTGAATGATGTTGCAACGTTAGGCGGCCTTCTACACACATCAAAAAAAGTTTTGCATCACCCCAGTTCCCAGAACTGTTGAAGATAAACGTTGATTTTGGATATAGTATCACAGACACAGTCCCTTTGACTGTTCAGAGGTGTCACTAAACCCGCCCAAAGACGTAAACAACAATACATGGGCAGAGCCTTCTAGCCGATCAGTTCCAGTCATTCCACCAGGAAAGAGGTACACGGGTCGTGTTGTCTCTAGTTCAGCCATGCCTAGACGGTCAATACCGCGGTTCGATCGCGTCCGCATTGTTACTTTGTGCCAGGAAGGGCTCTCAACAAGGGAAATGTCCAGGCGTTTCGGAGTGAACCAAAGCGATGTTGTTCGGACATGGTTGAGATACAGAGAGACAGGAACTGTCGATGACATGCCTCGCTCAGGCCGCCCAAGGGCTACTAATGCAGTGGATGACCACACCTCACGGAATATGGCTCGGAGGAATTCTGACAGCAACGCCGCCATGTTGAATAATGCTTTTCGTGTGGCCACAGGACTTCGTTTTACGACTCAAAAAAATGGTTCAAATGGTTCTGAGCACTATGGGACTAAACATCTGAGGTCATCAGTCCCCTAGAACTTAGAACTACTTAAACCTAACCAACCTAAGGACATCATACACATCCATGCCAGAGGCAGGATTCGAACCTGCGACCGTAGTAATCACGCAGTTCCGGACTGAAGCGCCTAGAATCTCTCGGCCACCGCGGCCGGCGTTCCGACTCAAACTGCGCGCAATAGGCTGCATGATGCGCAACTTCACTCCCTACATACACGGCGAGGTTCAACTTTGCAAACACGACACCATGCAACGCGGTACAGATGGGCCCAACAACATGTCGAATGGACCCCTCAGGATTGGCAACACGTTCTATTCCCCAATGAGTGTCGCATATGCTTTCACGGACAATAGTCGGAGACATGTTTGGAAGCAACAGTCAAGCTGAACGCCTTAGACGCACTGTCCAGCGAATGCAGCAAGGTGGAGTTTCCCTGCTGTTTTGGGGTGGCATTAAGGGGGGGAGACGTACACAGCTGGTGGTCATGGAAGGCGCCGTAACGGCTGTACGATACGTCAGTACCATCCTCCGACGATAGTCCAACCATATCGGAGCATATTGGCGAGGCATTCGTGTTCATGGGCGACAATTCGCGCCCCCATCGTGCACATTTTGTGAATGACGTCCTTCATGATAACTACATTACTCGACTAGAGTGGTCAGCATGTTCTCCAGCCGTAAACCCTACCTAACATGCCTTGGATGGATTGAAAAGGCCTGTTTATGGACGCCGTGACCCATCAACCACTCTGAGGGACCTACGACGAATCACTGTTAAGGAGTGGGACAATATGGACCAACAGTGCCTTGATGAACTTGTGGATAGTATGCCATGACGAATACAGGCATGTATCAGTACAAGAGGACGTGCTACTGGGTGTTCGAGGTACCGGTGTGTACAGCAATCTGGACCACCAAATCAAAAAGTCTCGCTGTATAATGGTACAACATGCAATGTGCGGATTTCATGAGCAATAAAGGGGGCGGAAGTGATGTTTACATTGAGCTATATTCCAATTTTATGTACAGGTTCCGGAACTCTCGGAACCGAGGTGATGCAAATCTATTTTTGATGTTTGCGTATTTTGATGTTGCTTGATTTCCATCAGTCGATTCTTGGTCTGATTGATGAACAATATGTACAGTAGCAGCTACAATGTACTGTTTTTTGAGCACATTTCTATCACATGCCCATTCGCCTGTTTCTTTAAAACCGTTTAGTGCTACGTCTATTCAAACTGATTTAGGGTATGCATTGCCCAAGTGTTCTGCAACATTATCTTGTTTTCTGACACTAGCAGGATTTGAACGTAGCCACGAAGATGCCGCTTCATTATATTTTTTTTTTTAGTGTTTTAAAGAATGATCTGTTCAGTGTCTGTACACGATAAGTCGTTTGATGCGTGATTATACTTTAATTACGAGACGGCTGAATTCCCTCTAAATTTTTTATGTGTGTGCTATGTCCATCCACTAAAAGCAAAATTTTTTTCCAGTCCCTTATTTTCTCCTTTTGTACATTTTATAAAATGTTCTAGCAATCAGACAAATAGTTGGTATTGCATTATCCATTATTTTGTTGAGCATCCAAATCCTGTATTCGATGTCGCTCACATTTGTAAGACACAATTTGTTCTGCTCACTTGATGTTTGCCTTTTCGGACAATTACTTTAGACGGCTTGTGAACGATGGATTATATCGTTTCAGCCACGTTGTATATCTGTTCAGTAGTAAAGTTGTGTTCATCCTAGTACTTCCTGATATTTATCAAAAAAACTCCTTAACACGTTCTTTATTAAAGCCTCTCCTTCGTGCCATCGATACTACTTTGGGAACTCGCAAGGACAATGTGGAATTATCTTTCGCAAAATTCTAATGCCATTTTTTTATCTGCTGCCTGCTTTCCTTTTTCGAAGCAATGCGGCAGATGATATTTCTCAGCGAGTTAGTTTACTCCGAAGAAAGTGGACCCAAAGTTAATGAGATGCTGTTTTAATTCACCTTCGATCTCTGCTGTCATATCATTATGTCCTTCACATCTTGATATTTTATTTAAACCGTTCAAATGACGACCCAGGTTACGATTTGGTGTATTATATCTTATACATGCTTCATTAAATCCAATTTCACCATTCCGATGTTTCGGCAAAGTTCTGTCCATATCCTCCTGCTTCCACTTATTATAAACTCACTTTGTCATATTGATCAATTGAAATAAAAAGTTTTTAGCTGGTTTGTAATTTCCATCGGTGCCTAAGTCGTACCTGTCCGATGAACGAATTCTCCGTTGGTACAGTTTAGGCACTGAGACCTATACCGTTTCACACGAGAATTACAGGCATAAACTGCAAGTTTCCTGCCACCTGATTATGCATAAATGAATGGGAGAGATCGCAATAATAATTATAGAAAACAACTACTTTATCATCATATGCTTCTCTGAAATTGCTTACAGTCAGCAGTACTTTCACTTGTTTTTGCTTATTCACACAACTACTCAATTCTGTTGCACACCACTTGACGTCAAATTTCAAAAACGTGGGATCAGATGTGGCTGGAGTACGACTTACGGTGTGGTATGACAAACGCAACTTTACGATGTATTTCACACCGTATTGTGAGTGTATGATTTTTCCATGGAAACCTTCTCAAGGTCGACATGGTAGTTTCTGATATTGATTCTATTTTATTTATACACTGCTGTTCAAAATTTAAGGATGAAAGTAATGAGTCGTGGCTGGCTTGCTTCATGCCTTGTTTTTTTTCTATCATTGGTTGCAGTCCAGTGGTGCCTAATTTCTTCTACAGATACCGCCATAACGTTGCTGTCTTCTCTCCATGAGTAGCAGCAGCGTGTATCGATTCTAGTACTGCTGTACTATCTTTGGTGTGGAGGATATATTTTCTGGGTGTGGTGTGTGTGGCAGTCGGCCGGTTGGGGCAGGGCAACGAGGAAGTTTTTTCGTGGCGTGTAGTCAAGCCGGATCTGATGGGGGCGTGTACGCGCGGTTGGAATTGTGAGGCGCTTCTTGCGAGGGTTACGAAGTTCTTCGCCCACCGATCCTGGACACTAAAGTTGAGTGCTCACTTGACCTACTATCAAGCCTCAAATGCTATCACATCTCGTCGTTTGATCCTGGTTGTCGCTTTCTGGGAGATTCCCACGAGCAACAACGTGTGTTCATTGAAGTCGGCTAGAATTGCAGCCATCTTCCTGTGTGGTGTTTAACTTAATTTAATTCATTCTTTCATTAATGAAGTGTATCAGCGGTATCTTCTGCCTTGTGGCCGTTGACGTTCACGTGACCTGCCCTGGTCGTTGATGTAGCTTTTTGTTGATGCTTTCCAGCACGGCGTGTAGTTCGACAGATGAGGTGTTTTTGGTGGTTTTGGGCGTTTATTCTGACTTGGCTGCATTGGGCACCAGTATCCAGAACGTTATGCTATTGACATCTTGTTGCCGTTTTGCTGGTCGTGGGAACCAGAACTGACCTTGTTGGTTGGTTCGTCGGCTGGCTTTCGATTGGGTTGCCTTCTGATTAAGAGGTTGTCGATCTGGCTGCCTGTCTCACCTAAACGTGCGTTAGTGTTACCTTCCCAGGCCGATCCTTGGAACCTTCTGAGCGCCGCTCCTTGTGTTTTAAATAGTGATTTTCTTTCTAGTCTTAAGCACTCTGTGTGGCCTTCAGCCTAGTTTTAGATTATTAAAATTGCAAGGCTTTTCTTCTTAGACTTTAAGCCATAGAAATTTTTTTTCTTGTTTGGTATGTGGCCTTTCAGAATCAAAATTGAAAATTTTTTGTGCCTAGGCCTTAAGCTGTAAATTGGTTTCAAGGTGGTATGTGGCCTTCAGCTGAGTTTTCAGCCTTTTCAAATCAAAAGTTGAAAAATTTTGTTGAGGCTTTAAGCCGTAAGAAGTATTTTCTAGTTTTTATGTGGCCTTCAGCAGAGTTTTCCAGCTTCAATTAAAAATTGTAAATTTCTTTGTCTGGGTCTTAAGCCGTGGGTTGTTTGGGTTTCGTATGTGGCCTTTAGTCGAGTGTTATGTGAAGTATTTTAGGACAAAGCCTTTAGCCTATTTTAATTGAAATTTAGCTCTTCCCTTTAGGCTTTAAGCCGTAAAATTGTTTTCCGCATGGTGTGTGGCCGTCAGACGAGTTTTAATCTCTCTTAAATTAAAAATTCAAGATCCTTGTCTTGCTCTTATGTCATGAGATTGTTATTCTTTAGTATGGGGCCGTCAGCCGAGTTTTGCAGGAAACATCTTAAGATAGGGCCTTCAGCCTTTTCACATTGAAAGATTCTGTTCCTAGGCCTTAAGCCGTTAAATTGTTTTGTTGAGAAGCGCCCTTCAGCCATGTTTTCAGCCAATTCATATTAAACTTTGAAAATCTTTGTCTTAGCCTTAAGCCGTAAAACTGTTCTTGATTAATGTGAGGCCTTCAGCCAAGTTCTATGGGAAAAATTTAAGCTAAGTCTTTCAGCCTATTTACATTGAATATAAAGAAAATGTTTTCTAAAGAAGTGAAACCTCCAGAATAACTCCTGTACCTCAATTCCTTCCTTAGGCCTTGTGACTTGGATTTTCGATGTGGCCTTCAACCGATCTAAATTAAATCAAAGGAGGTCTTTAGTTAAAACCTTGAGAGGTTTGATTCTTGCTTGTGTGACTGTGTCTTTTAAGGAATAAAGTTTATATGTAGCGTGCAACTGACAGTAACTTACTTTGGCCCCTTTCCACAAATATAACCGCATCCCCTCTGTCCTGCTTGCCCAGGAATTTCAAGTAATTATAGCGCGATATCTGCGCCAAGTAACGTAGCTCGATAAAACTTGGACCATACTTAGAAAGTACTGCTACATCACAGTACAATGTAGTAGAGCACCGTACAGAAAATAAAAAAAGGAATACGCAGTGAGACAAAGAGAATCGACATTTTTATTCAAAGGCAATAATTACGCTGACGTCGCTGCGACTCATGATGGTCCTCTGGACAATACAGAGTCAGAACATTTCTCAAGAGGGTGTGTGATCACTGCTGATGGCAATGAGTGCTCTGCAGCGTGTTCCAACCTGACTACAAGACTGGTTAGGAACTTTTGTGGTAAAGCGTTCGATTCCTCCACCAGCGACGTTGATAATCGCTGGATGGTCTTTCTACATGTGGACATGTAGCAGCACATCTCCACAAGCGTCATAAATGTGCTACGTGGGATTTAAGTCCGGGAAACGGACAGGCCAGTCCATTTATCGAATGTCCTCTCGTTCCAAGAGCTCCTTCACCTGCCTTCTGCGATGCGGTTACGCATGTCGTCCGTATAAATGAGGTCAGGATCGAATGAATCACCGAAAAGATGCACATGGGGAGGAAGTACAGTGTCACAATGAAGTTGACCGTTGAGCCCATCGCATTTAAAAATTCTGAGGTCAGTAAGTCCATGCCTCCCAAAACCATAACACATAGACCAAGAAATCGATCATGTTTGTCAAAGCTGGGTGTACTCTCACATGGTAGGATTTGGGAATACATAATGCAGACATGAATATTGGCTAACATGGTCGTTTTAGTGGTGCTGGTGTTATACTGTGGGAGGCATAGTGTTGCACGAGTGTACTGACCTCCACATCTCTGAACACCGGTCAATGTTATTTTCACACTGTACTTCTTCCGCAAGTGCTTTCGGCTCGACTTTATTTTTATGGATGACACTGCGCGAACGTATCGAACAGGCAAGTGGAGGAACTCTCGGAAGGAAGGGCTGTTTGTGAATAACCTGGCCTGTCCGTTCCCCACCGATTTAAATCCCATCGAATACGTGTGGAATGCGCTGAGCAGACCTACAGCACCACGTCCACATGCACCAGCGGCCATTCAGCAGTTGTCAACCGCGCTAATCAACGAATCTAAGGCCATAACACAAGAACTCTTTATCAACCTTTTGGCCAGCATGGGAGCACGTCGCAAAGCATGCATTGCTATTCGTGCTGATCATACATCATATTTAAGGATGAGTCCCACCTTTCGTAATACCCAGAGAACCTTCATAAATAGTAGCGTCTTCAGTGTGATTATTGTCTTTGAATAAATGCACCAGTTCTGTTCACCTCATTGCACATTTCTTTCAATTACTTTCTACGCTATACTGTAACAATTCTTTCTGTGTACGGTGCAAGTTTCATCGAGGTATGTTACCCGGCGGTGACATAACATCGATGGTTACTGTCAGCTTTAAGTTTTACACGCCATTGTACAGGATGATTATAATTAAAGTTAGACATTCAAAACGCTCCAGAAATAACACCACTGGTCAGAATGATGTCAAAGTTCAACGGAATATTATCGGAGAAGGGGGAAACCGTATGGCAGAAGAAAACAAAAGTGTGAAAATTGATCAATAGAAGGCGCTGTATGTGTCAGAATACGTAAATGGAAACACCTGTTATGCGCACGACCCACTGAAGTTGGTACAAACACGCCGAGTACACGGGTTTTCCATCTTTCGGGTCTGCGACGTTCGTCCATGACTGTCTCAATGCAGGATCGAGCTCTGCTTGTAGAGCTGTATTTCAAGAATGATGACTGTGCACACGTTGGTCTGCAGAAGTTCCGGACACTGAAGAATTTGAAAAAGTGGCGTTGGTCCGATGACGCCGGCCGGAGTAGCCGAACGGTTCTAGGCACTACAGTCTGGAACCGCGCGACCGCTACTGTAACAGGTTGCAATCCTGCCTCGGGCATGGATGTGTGTGATGTCCTTAGATTAGTTAGGTTTAAATAGTTCTACGTTCTAGGGGATTGATGATCTCAGATGTTAAGTCCCATAGTGCTCAGAGCCATTTGGACCATTTTTTTTGGTCCGGTAACTGCCGTGGGTCTGAAGAAAATGATTCGGAAATTCGGCCGGCCGTGGTGGACGAGCGGTTCTAGGCGCTTCAGTCCGGAACCGCGCGACTGCTACGATCGCAGGTTCGAATCCTGCCTCGGGCATGGATGTGTGTGATGTCCTTAGGTTAGTTAGGTTCAAGTAGTTCTAAGTTCTAGGGGATTGATGACCTCAGATGTTATGTCCCAATAGCGCACAGGACCGTTTGAACCATTTCGGAAAGCACAGGTTCCTTTGGTGTGCAACATGGTAGAGAGAGGAAACGAATAGATTCGACGTCAGGGGAAACAGTTGCCACAGCAGTGCAGGAGGAGACGAGTGGTGGTGTGCTAACGTGCAGTGCACGGAGAATTGTCCGAACATTGGACATAACAGTGAGCACGGAGCGTAAAATCCTACGAAACATCCTTCTTTGGTCATGAAAAATTTCCCATGTGCACGAGTTGCTTCCTGTTGACCTGCGAGCAAGAGAGACTTTTGATTTAGAATTTCTTGCTCGCTTGGAAGTGAATAATGAATCGCCGTGGAAGATTTTGTGGACAGACGAAACCCACAGGATATGTAAATACACAGAATTTTCGAATATGGGTAACGGAAAATCCACATGCAAATCAACCAGTACCACTTCATCCTGAAAAGGTCACTGAGTGGTGCGAGTTTACGGCATCATTTGTCACTGGGCCATATTTTCTTCGAAGAGACAGATGCTTCAGGTCGTGTTACCTGTACCATCACTGGTAAGCACTATGAGTGTCTTTTTATCTGTACCATCACTGGTAAGCGCTATGAGTGTCTGTTGCACAGCGTGGATGTGTGGATCTGGTCATTTTCATGCAAGATGGCGCACCTCCGCACATTGCAAATCCATTTAAACAGCTACTTCGGAAATGCTAGAATTATCAGCCGCCATTTCCCTACAGCCTGTCCGTCCAGATCACCTGATCTAAATCCGTGTGACTTCTGGCTGTGGGGCTATCTGAAAGATGTTGTGTTCAGTGTTCCGATTGCAAACATAGCTGCATCGAGGGCACGCATTGCGCAACACGTTCTGAACGTGACCCCGGAAACACTTCGATCAGTTGTGGAACATGCTGTTTCTCTATTTCAACTTGGGTTGCAGAAAGCGGTGGACAGAATAGTGAATATGTGTCCTCGGAGTCTTTTGCGACGGCATACATGAATAAAACGTTCTCGGTTTTCCAGCTGCATCAATTCGAATAAAATCCTCGAGCTTTCGATGGCCATCTCCGCCATCGTCGTCAGTTCGAAAATACAAAAGTGCTGTCTCATGCGTCTACATATTGGGACTCCGTTGTGAAGGAAGCGTTTAAAGAACAACAATTTCAACAGAGAACGGTGATACACACTCAGCAAGGCACGGGAGCGGGCGTTGGACATCGAAAGAAAGCAAAGACTGATGCGCGACACGGGAGCGGCAGTTTCAAACGTGGCGTCTGTCCCTGGCGTTACCTGACGTCGCCGTTGCTGCCACGAACAATAGCTCCGCTAGCTGCGGGGTTCGACTTACGCGCGCGCGCCACATTGGGTCGATCTGATTGGCTGCTGATATTGTCATCATGCCGCAATAAGCGAGAAACCGTAGCAGCCCCGGCAGTCAGTGAACTCCTGACGACGATGGTGGAGATTGCCGTCGAAAGCCCGAGGATTTTATTTGAATTGACGCGGCTGGAAAACCGAGAACGTTTTATTCAGAATGGCGAACATGTTTTAAGCCACTCACCCGGAAATTAATAATCCGATTTGTTTTTGATTGATGCTTTTTATGCAGTTTTTGGCCTCAGGACAATTAAAAACCGATGTGGGTGAAGCTTTTTATGAGGATTTTGGCCTCAGGACAATTAAAAACCGATTTTTCGCATCTGATGTGATATGACCTTACCGTGGTGGAGGACTTACGTAACTAACAGTATCACACCTGTACACCCATGCACGCTGAGTAGTACAGTTTGTTTAACGTCAAACGTACACCTTAGGCATTGTTATATGATTCATTTGCCATTTGTAGTCGACCACTACAAAATTATGATGCTTACGGCACCATCTATTGCTACATTTTGTAACTATTTTTCTTCTGCCATACGTTTTGCCCCTTCTCCGATAATATTCCGTTGCAATTTGACGTCATTCTGGCCAGTGGTGTTATTTCTACAGCGATCTGAAAGTTAAACTTTAATTATAATCACCCTATATTTTGCGAGTTATTTGCAGTTTTTGCTGTTCCTCCTTCTCAACCTCCATTGTTTACGTTCTTCCCAATCTTCCAATCGTGGACGTCTGTCGCCCATCTTGCAGGCGGTCAGACTAGTATCTTTTCTCCCTCTACCTTCAGTTCTATTTTTGGAAATAACTCAGTAATACGTCAAACTTCCGACAATACTTACGTCTTTACGAGTTTTATTCTGCCTGTAACGTTTCGTAACGTTTCCGTAATCAAAATAAAGGTTGTCTGATCGCACACTTTTGTTGAGACTACTTTTACTTTGTGTGGTGTGCGTACAGTAAGACCTTCAGTAGATACACCATCAGATTATTTGACTTGTCGCTCTAACGAAGTAGGCGAGTGTCAGCAATATGTCTCGTGGTCTTAACATGGCGTGTTTATCTTCTGACGTTAGGTTAGACGATAGAAATGCCACTTGCACACTTAGAGTCGCAGATTGACAGTGACCAACTTTAAACACAATTTGATTGTCACATACATTTATTAAAATAATAACAAGCATAAAAATTACTTAACTTGGTTCTGGATGCTATTTAAAATTGACAATCAGAAGTTCCTTTGGTATTGGTACGTTAATCTTATTCTCACATAAATCTCTGATACTTGACAAAAGTGTCTATACATTTATCTTCATGGCTATGTACAGGAATATGGTAATCTTATTAGGCGCAGACTGAAACTTGACTGTAGACTGGTACAGACAAAGGTAGAACTCGTACAGACAAATGCAGACTGGTACAGACTGATGCAGACAAATGCAGACTGACTAATCGGAGGTCTGTACACTCTTTATAATACCTCGTGCGTTCAGGTATCACTGTGTGAGTGTGATCCGCGAGGAGAAAAGGTTCTACATTGGCAGCAATCTCATTGGCTGCGTTACATATTAAGACGCGGATTGGCGGAAGCAGAATTTGGTCGGTCTCTAAGGCAGCGCCATCTCGTAGTGTGGAGACGGGCGAGCGCTGCGCCTGCGCTGTTGTGCTTAGCGGGGCGCGCTCTAGTGGGAAAGTTGTGTACGTGCTGACTACGCAGAACTATGTACACAACACTTTAATTATTGCTCCGTTTGTGAAAGGAGTTTTATTTACTTTTATAAACAGTCTTCTTTATATTACGAAGAAGTAAGGCACCTACTGGAACACTAAGATCTCAAAAGAGACGCTACATTTGGCAAGTCTACACACACGCACAGAGACGCACGGGGTAGCCATGCAGTCTGTGGCGTCTTGTCACTGTTCGTGCGGCTCCCCCCGTCGGAGGTTCGAGTCCTCCCTCGGGCATGAGTGTGTATGTTGTTCTTAGAGTAAGTTAGTTTAAGTTCGTTTAATTAGTGTGTAAGCCTAGAGACCGTTGACCTCAGCAGTTTGGTCCCATAGTCCTTACCACAAATTTCCTATTTACACGCACATATGCTGTTTTTAAACAGATTTGCTCGGAATTTTATATTCATTTACACAAGAAGAGGTCAAATTAATCCCATAAGAATTCGAGGAAACTAAATTTGAGGTGTAATTTTTCCTCCTATCTATGTAATTATGTAGTTATGTAGTTCTCAATTCGTTCGAGCAATCAATCATTCACAATAGGAAAAACAGTCATAACTCAGTCACTCAAAATGATTCAGAAATTTTACTTGTTAGAATGAAATCAGGCGATGAGTCTTCTTCTCTGCAGGCTCGTGCTTTGCGGCAGTCTGCTAATCTGTACAAATAAAATGCCTCATATTTTTGGGAGCGTTGTATAATCAGTCGGGAAACCTCAGATCAATCTGATATTTGGCTTTGATGAAGTTTAACCTTCCGAAGAAGTAATGGAGCTCTTGCATTATTATTAAATGCGGGTTCGTATCCAGTCTTTCGGAAGTTCCCTTCTGATTAACAACTACGCAATATATCGATGAATATCATTAATTCTCAAATGTCAAATAATGTAAATTGTTACACACTTTTGTATGAAGAATCTTTTTCATAAATCTCAATATTCAGATTACAATTCGTCAAACAATGCTCAGGCTAATCGGCACGAAGACAATCTCGCAAGCTTTTTTCTAACAACCACCAGAGAGAGTACTACAAGAATAATTATGCGCTCATGGCATAGTTGTTGTATGAAACTACTTTTGCGCATGGATTCTGCGAGTATGAAGATAGAAAATTAGTAAACGTCAGTCAAGGCTAGAATTGTATCAGAATAATTCATGGAATATAAAGAGATATTACAGAGGGAACTAGTTTTCTTCATTTGTTCAACATAAGATTTCCTTCCACGCAAGTTCATTGCCGACACGGAGTGACCTTTGCCAGCGTTGAATGTCAGCGATGCCTGCGAGCGTGGTGATGGTACGGCGGGAAAACGTGTGTGCACAGCACGGTGCAGAGCTGCATGCTGTAGCGCCCGTGTATTTATTACGTCGCCGCGGGGTGCGCTGTCCAGCCAGCCACACGCAGACACTGCGCTGTCGCCGCGCTGCAGCAGAGGCGCGGGGCGCCTGGCGTGGCGCGCTGGTTGCCTGCCGCAGGCGCACCGCCAGTCTCGTCGCCCGTCAGCCGCAGAGAGCTCTGACCCGCTGTGGCCCTGCCGCACCTGGCTACACCACATCTATAACATTCCATTTTTCAAGGAAGGCAGCAAAATAGATGATTCACTTTGATTGCTCTCACATTCCAGTTGCCCCTCTCCGATCATGAGGCGTATGGTACAAAATTTGTGTCTACGGGGTGAAAAGTATTTAAACCGACAAACTCTGGGAGGTTGTAGGGGACATTAAAAGAAATATTTTTCCCTAATGTCATTTTTTCCTATGAGGAGTATTTAAACCGGTCGAGGCCGTATTACGATCTTCAGTTGTAGGCAACTGCTGTCCACCAGTGTAGTAGAGCATTGTCTCTATTTACTGATGGAGCGATACACCTGGAGTGAGTACACTGATATGGTTGGTGCGTACTACGTAGCGCACCACAACGGACGAGCTGCACAGCGGGTTTATCAACAACAATATCCTAATCGCCGTATCCCGCATCATGCGACCTTGGCTGCTGTGTACCAACGTCTGCGTGAGGAATGTGTAACCTCCCCCTCACTTATCGACCTTATTGACGGTGAAAAATTAAACCGCATACACCTAATGGAAATTTGGGAAAAGCAGTCGTCACCGAAGTTAATTTGTCGGTAAAGAGGGAGGAAAGGGTTACATCTAAATGAAAGGAAAAATGCAAATGAAATTAGTGAAAATTAATTTTGAAAAAGGGTAAAGTTAATAAAGAAAGTAAATATGCGGTCGATACGTTAACAACTAACTGACGTTAATTTGATATTTGAGATTTGGGGAAAATTACAGTCGCCAGTCCTATGGACAACTACTATAATAACTGAAAAAGAAAGGTTATTGCACATATAATTAGCACTAAAAGTGTGGCAACTGAAGGTTGACACGTGTTGTGTGAAAACTGAAAGTTTGTCAGAAGTAATAAATTTCGCTACACTCTGACTTAATTTAGCAAAAGAATTAATAAAACTGAAAAATTGAAAGTAAATTTAGTGACTGAAATTAATAGAGAACTTGGTTTCAGAAGCACTACGAAATAAAATAAAATAAGGTTAGTCTTGGGCTACCTCAACAATAATCTCAAAAGCAACTTGAATCTACGCAATTTAGAAATAAGAGATTTAACTCTGAACTTGTATTAAATGATTTTGAACAATTAACAATAGTAAAATTTACTACGTACCAAGCTGAGCTGCAGTCACAGGTAAGCTAAAATATGGTAACAAAACTCGCACTCTTAATTTGTGCTTGTGTAATCTAAATATTGTAGCCAGCTATGAATACTTTAACTGAACTTTGAAATTAAAGCAGTGAAATCGAATGATATTACATTAACGCTGGCGTTTGAATTTCAACGACACTCGGGTTCATTCCGGAAAAGTAAGGGACTCTGCAAGGTAATGCAGCTGGGACAATGAGCAACAAAGGTTCATGCTACGTCGCTGTAATTTTGTGATGCAACAGTTTCAAAAGCTGAGGTCTGGCATACAGTTCTAAAACTTTATGTGCTTTTAGCCTTCCTTGCTGGTTGATTGAAGGTTTGAAGCCGTCGATCGAGGAGGTGGCGACAGTCACTCATTATCGGCCGTCGCTGTTGCAGAAGCTGGATGTTGGCACGCCTTCTTCTCGACACGGTCACCAGCGAAACGGGCAGAGTTAACACTACCAATGATCCTAAACACTTTGGTTCTCCACACGACCTATCGATGTAATCGTTCGATAGCATAGTTTTCCCTAGGCAAGACCCATCGTAAAAATACAAATAATATTTACAAAATAAACCAATTATACGAGGGCTATCCACAAAGTACATTACGTTTTGGAATTAAAAATAAATAAAGTATTGGAAATTTTTTTATTATATACAGATGAAAGCCACACTTAAATACTACTTTTCTACATAGTTGCCATTTAAATTAAGGCACTTATCGTAGCGATGGACGAGCTTGGAAATTCCTTCGTCGAAAAATTCGGCCGCCTGCGCCTTCAGCCACGTGGTTACCTCTTCTTGAAGCTGTGCGTCGTCATTAAAACGCTGCATAAACAACCACTTCTTCATCGCTGGGAATAAGTGGAAGTCGCTTGGTGCCAGGTCTGGACTGTACGGCGGATGAGGAAACAACTCCCACTTAAAAGATTCGAGAACTTCACGAGTGGCATTTGCCGTGTGGGCCCGAGCATTGTCGTGAATCAGCAAGATCTTTGAGCCCAACTATCCCCTGCGCTTGTTTTGTATTGCTCTTCTGAGGTTTTGCAGGGTTTGGCAATACCTTTGTGAGTTTATTGTAGTGCCTCTTTCCAGGAAATCCACTTTTCTGTCCCAAAAGACAGTCATTACGTGGTTGAAGGCGCAGGCGGCCGAATTTTACGACGAAGGAATTTCCAAGGACATCCATCGCTACGATAAGTGCCTTAATTTAAATGGCAACTATGTAGAAAAGTAGTATTTAAGTGTGGCTTTCATCTGTATGTAATAAAAAAACTTCCAATACTTTATTTATTTTTAATTCCAAAACGTAATGTACTTTGTGGATAGCCCTCGTACATCGACATAAATCCATAAATACACTCCTGGAAATGGAAAAAAGAACACATTGACACCGGTGTGTCAGACCCACCATACTTGCTCCGGACACTGCGAGAGGGCTGTACAAGCAATGATCACACGCACGGCACAGAGGACACACCAGGAACCGCGGTGTTGGCCGTCGAATGGCGCTAGCTGCGCAGCATTTGTGCACCGCCGCCGTCAGTGTCAGCCAGTTTGCCGTGGCATACGGAGCTCCATCGCAGTCTTTAACACTGGTAGCATGCCGCGACAGCGTGGACGTGAACCGTATGTGCAGTTGACGGACTTTGAGCGAGGGCGTATAGTGGGCATGCGGGAGGCCGGGTGGACGTACCGCCGAATTGCTCAGCACGTGGGGCGTGAGGTCTCCACAGTACATCGATGTTGTCGCCAGTGGTCGGCGGAAGGTGCACGTGCCCGTCGACCTGGGACCGGACCGCAGCGACGCACGGATGCACGCCAAGACCGTAGGATCCTACGCAGTGCCGTAGGGGACCGCACCGCCACTTCCCAGCAAATTAGGGACACTGTTGCTCCTGGGGTATCGGCGAGGACCATTCGCAACCGTCTCCATGAAGCTGGGCTACGGTCCCGCACACCGTTAGGCCGTCTTCCGCTCACGCCCCAACATCGTGCAGCCCGCCTCCAGTGGTGTCGCGACAGGCGTGAATGGAGGGACGAATGGAGACGTGTCGTCTTCAGCGATGAGAGTCGCTTCTGCGTTGGTGCCAATGATGGTCGTATTCGTGTTTGGCGCCGTGCAGGTGAGCGCCACAATCAGGACTGCATACGACCGAGGCACACAGGGCCAACACCCGGCATCATGGTGTGGGGAGCGATCTCCTACACTGGCCGTACACCACTGGTGATCGTCGAGGGGACACTGAATAGTGCACGGTACATCCAAACCGTCATCGAACCCATCGTTCTACCATTCCTAGACCGGCAAGGGAACTTGCTGTTCCAACAGGACAATGCACGTCCGCATGTATCCCGTGCCACCCAACGTGCTCTAGAAGGTGTAAATCAACTACCCTGGCCAGCAAGATCTCCGGATCTGTCCCCCATTGAGCATGTTTGGGACTGGATGAAGCGTCGTCTCACGCGGTCTGCACGTCCAGCACGAACGCTGGTCCAACTGAGGCGCCAGGTGGAAATGGCATGGCAAGCCGTTCCACAGGACTACATCCAGCTTCTCTACGATCGTCTCCATGGGAGAATAGCAGCCTGCATTGCTGCGAAAGGTGGATATACACTGTACTAGTGCCGACATTGTGCATGCTCTGTTGCCTGTGTCTATGTGCCTATGGTTCTGTCAGTGTGATCATGTGATGTATCTGACCCCAGGAATGTGTCAATAAAGTTTCCCCTTCCTGGGACAATGAATTCACGGTGTTCTTATTTCAATTTCCAGGAGTATATATATATATATATATATATAAATTGTAAAACAATTACAATATATAAAGACACAGAAATGTCATATCTTGAGGTAACAAAATAGGGAAATAAATTTATAGTACAATACATTGAAATCGGAGGATATGCATTTCCGGCGTTACACATGGTCATTTAGCAGATTACCTGCACAGGAACGCCGTCGCACGGTAAGAACGCTGCAATTTGAGGAAGCTGTCTTGCAGCATGTGGAGCGGGATCCTTCAATCAGCACTCCTGCAATTGCACGTAACATGGGGACGAATCAGACGAAAGTAAGAACAGTTCTTCGACAGCAATTGTTACGCCTATTTCACTTACAGCGTGTCCACAACCTGGAACCACTTGATTTTCCACCCAGAGCACAGTGGTATCTGGGACACTGTGAAATGCATGCTACGTTTCCATCCTCTGTGTTGTTTACTGATGAAGCAACGTTCGGGCGTGATGGAGTCTTCAACATGCACAATTCGCATGTTTGGAGTGAGGATAACCCACATGCCACAGTTATTAGCGTTATCAAGTGCGGTTCTTCGTTAGTGTGTGGGTCGGTGTTGTTGGGGACTGTTTAACTTGGCCGTGTCTGCTACCTAGGCCATTAATTGGCAGGCACCATTACAATTTTTTTACCAGAGCATTGCCAGAATTGCTGGAAAACGTCCCACTCCCTACACGACAACGCATGTGGTTCCAACATGACTTGGCGCCGGCACATTTCAGTCGTCGTGTGCGTCGATTCCTAGACCAACAGTTCCCAGAAACGTGGATTGACAGAGGTGGTCCTGTACCAAGGCCTGCTCGATCCCCAGATATCTCCCCTCTGGACATTTTTGTTGGTTTAATTAATTTGTCGCCAGAGAAATCTTCCTCTACCGGTTTAAATACTCTTCATAGGAAAAAATTACACTTGGGAAAAATATTTTCTTTGATGTCCCCTACAACTCCCAGAGTTTGTCGGTTTAAATACTTTTCACCCTGTAGATTGATGGTATCTCGGTTTGGAGGACGCATCGTGTTTTCTTGAATGAGGAGTCACCCTCAGATGTGTAAGTAGCTTCAGGAGTGTACGTTGAGAAAATAACTTTCGGGAATGTAAACCGGTAACGTCTTAGACAGTCATCGATATTTCGATGGGTAAACGGACTCTTAAATTCAAAGAAATAGTATCAGCAGTAATTGAGAGATTTGTGCAAAATAAATTAACAAACGACGGAGCTGATCCTCATTGGTACACAAAACAGGTTAGAACACTGTTGCAGAAACAACGAAACAAACATGCCGAATTTAAACAGACGCAAAATCCCCAAGATTGGCGAAATTTTACAGGAGCTCGAAATTTAGCACGCACTTCAATGCGAGTTGCGTGTAACAGTTTCCACAACGAGACATTATCTCGAAACCTGGCAGAAAATCCAAAGAGATTCTGGTCGTATGTGAAGTATGTTAGCGGCAAGACACAATCAATGCCTTCTCCGCACGATAGCAATGGAGATACTGTCGAAGACAGTGCTGCCAAAGCAGAGTTACAGCCTATCGAAATGGTTTCACAAAAGAAGACGAAGTAAATATTCCAGAATTCGAATCGAGAACAGCTGCCAACATGAGTAACGTAGAAGTAAATATCCTAGGAGTAGTGAAGCAACTCAAATCACTTAATAAAAGCAATTCTTCTGGTCCAGACTGTATATCAATTAGGTTCTTTTCGGAGTATGCTGATTCATTATCTCCATACTTAACAATCATATACAACCGTTTGCTCGACGAAAGATCCGTACCCAAAGACTGGAAAGTTGCACAGGTCACACCAATATTCAAGAAAGGTAGTAGGAGTAATCCACTAAATTACAGGCCCATATCGTTAGCGTCGATATGCAGCAGGATTTTAGAACATATATTGTGTTCGAACATTATGAACTACCTCGAAGAAAACGGTCTATTGACACACAGTCAACATGGGTTTAGAAAACGTCGTTCCTGTGAAACACAAGTAGCTCTTTACTCACATGAAGTGTTGGGAGCTATTCGCAATGGATTTGAGATCGATTCCGTATTTTTGGATTTCAGGAAGGCTTTTGACACTGTACCACACAAGCGGCTCGTAGTGAAATTGCGTGCTTATGGAATATCGTGTCAGCTATGTGACTGGATTTGTGATTTCCTGTCAGAGAGGTCACAGTTGTAGTAATTGACGGAAAGTCATAGAGTAAAACAGAAGTGATTTCAGGCGTTCTCCAAGGTAGTGTTATAGGCCCTTTGCTGTTCATTATCTATATAAACGATTTTGGAGACAATATGAGCAGCCTTCCTCGGTTGTTTGCAGATGACGCTGTCGTTTATCGACTAATAAAGTCATCCGAAGATCAAAACAAACTGCAAAACGATTTAGAAAAGATATCTGAATGGTGCGAAAAGTGGAAGTTGACCCTAAATAACGAAAAGTGTGAGGTCATCCACATGAGTGCTAAAAGGAACTCGTTAAACTTCGGTTACACGATAAATCAGTCTAATCTAAAAGCCGTAAATTCAACTAAATACCTAGGTATTACAATAACGAGCAACTTAAACTGGAAGGAACACATAGAAAATGTAGTGGGGAAGGCAAACCAAAGGCTGCGTTTTATTGGCAGGACACTTAGAAAATGTAACGGATCTACTAAGGAGACTGCCTACACTACCCTTGTCCGTCCTCTTTTAGAATATTGCTGCGCGGTGTGAGATCCTTACCAGATAGGTCTGACGGTGTAGATTGAAAAAGTTAAAAGAAAGCATCACGTTTCGTACTATACGGAAATATGGTAGAGAGTGTCACAGAAATTATACAGGATTTGGGAAGAAAATCATTAAAAGAAAGGCGTTTTTCGTTGCAACGGAATCTTCTCAGGAAATTCCAATCACGAACTTTCTCCCCCGAATACGAAAATATTTTGTTGACACCGACCTACATAGGGCGGAACGATCACCACGATGAAATAAGGGAAATCAGAACTCGTACGGAAAGATACAGGTACTCATTCTTTCCGCGCGCTATACGATATTGGAATAATAGAGAAAAGTGAAGATGCTTCGGTGATCCCTCTGTCAGGCAATTGAATGTGATGTGCAGAATATCCATGTAGATGTAGATGTAGAATATCAAAACACAAATGAAACGTGACATCACTATGCAAAAATCCGGTGGTCCTTATATGCCCAACTCCTCAAAAACCAGCTGCGGATAGGTAACACACTTAACATCTACCGTTTAAATTTCAGTTGTGCGAAAGTTAAGTCGATGGGATATTATAGCCTTCAGCACAGACTTTCAAGTGGGGAATTTGTATGAATATGAATGTGAGTGATGCTACCAGAGTGGAGTAATTAATTTTCATATGATTTACTATCATTTGAAATGTCACACTAAACACTGATTAACTGCATCTGCTATTGAAACCTGATTGTCAAGGGAAGGCAGGATTCGGTTACGATTGTGGACTGGACCGTAATCAGTTACTATTGGTTGCCTTTTACAGTTACACACATTTATCTTTAAAAACATTAATTCCAGACTTAACAATAAATAAAAATTACCACACGTCATTAATGATGGAATAAACAACTGTGTAAATAATAGTGCTTTCAATGCGTTACAATTTAGTAAATCACCATAAAATACAAATACAAATAACGTTTTTAAAACAAACAAGCTACTGTGATCACGACTGAAGGTCTTACACGCCAAGAATGGCAATAAATTAAGAATGTTTAAGAACTCGCTGCAATTACAGCTGACAGGTAATGAAATTTTAAAAAGTAAGTGGCCACAAACATAGCAGAAGGTATCAGACGCCAGGAATGGCAGTAAATAAGGTTTTAAGACTTACTGTTAAAATACAAATATCGAATTATTTTTTTCAAAGCAAATGACCACTATCACGGCTTAAGGCCTTACACGCCAGGAACGGCAATAATATAAAAAAAATTAGATATCTGCTGTAAAACAGCAAATACCAGCAAAGGTTAATTAAAATAAACAAGTAACTGACCACGAAACGGGTGAAATAAGATGATGGTAACCTTGTAACACAACACTTACACTGCTAGATTTATTCCAGAAGGTGACCGGAACTATTAACTAGACATACATAACCTTCAATGCAGGCATTACAAGGTATGGTAATAAATAATAAAACCAAAAGACCAGTCACAGACAGTGCTCCAAGAGTCAACCTCTGAGAAGGTCCGGCAACGAACACTTTCATGAGCGATGAGATAGGCAGCCAAGAGTTGCATTCACTTCACAAGATGGTAACTCAGACTGATAATCTTGCTGAAGCTACCTAACGCCCGATGAACCAAATGTAACGATGGAACAATACGCCGAAGCCGGAACCGGTGGTCTGCATTACGTCCCCAGATTACTGTTTTTACAGCGCCCAGCAGGAGAAAGAAATCACTACCACTAGTGCAGAAGAATCACCAGCCGCCCGCTGGTTGAATGAAAAAATTGTTACAAGTTGAACACAGTAAGTAGTAATAAGAAGTCGAGGAAGGCTAATCAGATCCGCCTTCCCCAAGCACTCCACTCGCTGCGCTTCACCTTGGCGACACTACGAGCAGCAACACGAACCCAAGCCACTGGAGAACCGCGAGATATCACAGTGGCGGAGGTTTCTCTACTTCGATTGAAATGCACTCAACTTACAATATGCTGGATCCGGTTTACGACGAGGTCGTGCTTCATCGTGGCCACAGTTCTTCCATCCGGCAGTCCATGCTTGTTGCCAGCAGTCCTGGCGTGTTCCCGCACTGTGCGGACCTGGCTCCTCCTGAGTCCCCAACCAATCTGCACACTCACACGACACGGAAAGACAACGAAGTCGCCCCAAAGATAGGGCAACAGCTACTACATATCGATAACGCCGCTGCTGCCACTAACGGACAAGCAACGCTTGCGAAACGAGTGGCGCCAGTCAAGACGAGAAGAAGACAAACAACCGCAACTATGCCAACTAAAGGATACTGTCTGGCCTCCAACAGAGGGAGAAAACCTACAAACAGCACCAACGTGAGCCGCAGCGTGGCTCAACTATAGCGACATTATCAAACGGAACCACTGATTAGTTAAATATTCAAATTTATTCAGAAACGCATCAATTAACGACATATAAATTCAACTACGAAAATCATAACTGTTCTGTTTCCGAACTCAGCTGTAAGCTTAACTGAATAGCTGTGTTACTTGCCCATCTATGTATTTACTACTTGTAGACTTGAGAATTTACGCTCAAATGAAGTACAACGATAATTCCACTCTACATAACCTGGAAAATTACTGACAAACAGTGAATCGAAGTAGTGACAGTCCCCAAAAGTCCACACATTCATAAACGTGAGATGAACTTGAGACAGGCGCTTATCCTGGATTTCAAAAGTGTGAAATCGTACTGAGCTACTCTGCCGATGCTGCGAATTATGCTCGCCGTAAGTACAACAGTGTTGCAACGCACTGTATTCTGCAGAAGTGCCTTTCGTGAAGACCAGGTCATCAGAACCGTGTCGCAACGTGAAATTGTTGCAGGCCCAACTGCGATGCAGCGCCAAGTCGATCCGGATTCGATAAGGACATCTCAGCGACCGAAGGGCAAGATGAGGCGGACACCTCCACGACCAAGCATGTAGTGCCTTCTGTCGTACGCCCCCTAATTTCTTCTCGTCGAAACAGTGCCAGTTTACAAATGCAAAACTAAAAAGGACTGATTTCTCAGTCGCGAAAATTGCCTCCAACTAGAGAATGGCGCCAAAATACCGCATCTCCTTCACACGCCAATGAAAACAAGAACACTTACCCTACTCCCAAAACACTGTACTCCCATTCACCGTGATTCCATCTCATCAATAAACGTTCTCTTACGGGTTACTTTGTTGTGAGTCTCAGAATTACAAAATCACACTAATTTTGATGAAAGTGAAATACAGAATTGGTTGCCCCGTTTCAACTGAGCATGGCAACTGAAACCCTCCGTGGATGAGGCTATGACAACTAGGAATCAGATAACGTCGTCTGCAGTAATACAGAACGCAAACAACCAGCGACACTACATATCCAAAAACATCCAAAGCCAAACAACATCGATAGTGAAATATTAATTAAGAATTGGTGAGGAAGAAACGCCAACTCAGCCACTCAGTTCACTCAGTTGTTTGAACAGCGACGAGAGGGGGAAGGGGGTAGTAGGGCTGCAAACAGAAGTGAAAACTTCAGCGTCTATTTATAGCGTCACCTGGAAGTTTAATTTCAACAGCTCTCTCTGTCGCAGTATCACCGTAACTGGAAGTGCACGTTATAATCCTCCCACTGGATGATTGGTACGATAGATTTGCTCGGCTGCCGTTATTGTGTAACGCTTACGCTCTCTACAAAGGTCTTGAAAGCTCCTGATGGAGTGACCGACATTCGTCTGCGTAGCCGTGCCGTGCATATTTACTAAACCGCTTCCAGGACGTTGGAGATGTGACGGCCGCGGATTGAATCAGTCCGGCAAATTAACGACGACGGATTGGGGTGCCGGCCAGCCTGGTTGTGGTTTTTAAGGGGAGACCCGGGGCAAAAAATGGAAAAACAATTGATTTTTATTTTTTGTTTCATTAAAATCTACGGAATCTCCTGAACATTCTGATACATTATTTATTTGGTAGAAGTATTATCTTGTTGGTATTATCGTCTTTTACTGTATATCTACACTGTCAGTTTTCCTCCTCGCGACTTACATGGACTCATTTGAATGGACATGTTTCCGAAACTATTCACTATAGAAGGCTGTTGTTTTGTTGTTGACAGTCTGCTCTACACAGTGTTTCCGTAGCTCTTTGTTTGAATGGAGCGAAGTGTTTCGTGAATAACTTTCTGTTTAGTGGGTTTTAGTTCGCTCAAAAAGCAGACGTTGTCAGCATTTTGCGGAAGAAAATTGACAAAACCACGCGGAATATTCAATAAGCGAAGAAACAAAGGTAACAGGTTTTACCGAAAATGTGTAGCTGATGAAGCTTGTTTGAGTATATCACAAGGAACTACAAGCGACAGCAGTGACAAGAGAAGTGTAGTGTCTATACCCTCTCCCTCCCCCTCCCCCCACCCCCCCGCCCCCTGTGATCCAAAGAGGAAAGTTGACTTTTGAGTTTATTAGGAGCTCAGTGTAGAAAAAGTAATGGATACGAATATAATTGTGGAGTTCGGTATTTTGCCTCTTGTTCTAAGTGAAGCAATGAATTGTTCTCTTTGTAGTGGTACAGTAAAATTGTCTGAAGATGAATCAGATACGAAAGGAATTGTTTGTCATTTACGTATTTCCTGTCAGAACTGCGAATTCTCTAAATCGTTTTGCACATCAAGCAAGGGCAAAAAAACTTGTATACTAATAACGTAAGTTTAGTATGTGGACTGAGGTGCATTGTGAAGGGTCAGGCAGCTGGGAAAATGTTGTGCAGCATCATGAATTTGCCAGTTCCTCCTACAGAGTATGAACGCTACACAAATGTCATTGATGATCTGTAAAGGGAGTGGCTACAGATTCCATGATATCTGCAACAAAAGAAGCAGTGGAAGCAAATGATGGTTGCACTGATATCAGCATCGCCTTCGATGGTTCCTGGCAGAGGACACATGTCTAAGAATGGAGTTGCAACGGCAACAAATGTTGACACAGGAAAAGTCCTGGATCTTCAGATTTTGACAAAATATTGTCAAGGATGCACATGTGCTGGCGTGGATGGAGAGAGAGTAGAAGCCCATAAGCCAAACTGTGGAAAAAATTATGAGGGAACAATTGGAGGGATGGAAGTGGCTGCTGCAGTAAATATTTTTCAGCGATCTGAGGAAGGAAGAGGAGTCAGGTACATTCAGTTCTTGGGAGATGGAGACAGCAAGTCTTTCAAAGCAGTAGTGGACAGCAAACCTTACAGTGTGCCCATAACTAAACTAGAGTGTGTAGGCCATGTGAAAAAGAGAATGGGTGCACGTCTCAGACAGTTGAAAATAAAACTTGGCAACGCAAAGCTATCAGATGGTACAACAATAAGAGGTCCTGGCAGACTGACTGACCAGGTGATAGATCAGTTTCAAGATTATTATGGCAAAGTTATCAGGGACAACACCAATGATATGCACAAGATGGTGAGAGCAGTGTGGGTTATCTACTGTCATAAAATTTCAACTGATAACAACCCCGAACATTGTTTGTGTCCTCCTCCTCCTGAGACATGGTGCAAATATAGAAAACATGAAGCTGAAGGATCTCTGGCAGATTTAAGCATAAAAACAGTGTGCCTCAAGCAGTAATGGAGGCTCTGAAGGCTATATTTAGAGATCTGGCCCATCCAGATCTTTTGAAAAGATGTTTGCAAGGGAAAATACAAAACTTCGACGAATCTTTCAATAATCTTCTCTGGACTCGCATACCAAAAAGTGTATTTGTTGGGATGAAGACCCTACAGTTAGGAACGTATGACACTGTAATCACATTAATAATGGATGTAGTGGTAGACTAATAGTATTTGAGAAGCTGAGAGTGATTTTGGGGAAGCATACAGTGGAAGGTCTTCACAAAGTGAACATCAGAAGAGTGAAAAAAGCTTAGTTTTCAGCAAAACATGTGACCAAAGAGGCAAGGAAGAGGAGAAGGCAGCTGTTACTTGATAGAACTGGTGGTGATGATGACCTAGAATATGGGGCAGGGTGTTTTTAATAACATCATGTAGCAATAAAGGTAAGGAATTTCATATGAAAACTTTAAACGTGCTTTTATCAGTTTATACATTTCTCACTACAAATGCCCCGTTTTCTCCGAAACTTTTCATCCCATTACGCTGAAACTTTTACAGTGTCCTGCACAACTATCCAGTAAGCCATGGATCTACAACCAAGAATATGCGTTCAGCTCAGCTATTTTTATGTATATTTATGTTAACAAAATTTTTGCAGAAATACAGGCATTGAGTAAAAAATTTGTAAAACCTTTTGTTTTGATGTAAAATCTTCCATCGTATATCAGTAGAATAAAGAGACAGTAGTTAATATAACGCAGATATTTCAAATCCGTATCTATAACAGTCTCTGAGATAATGGGTCATTAACATTGGTGAATAAACATGGGCAAGATAGGGCCCGGATCTCTCCTTAAGGGGCTCCGGAACGCCCTATACTTGCAATGTTAAACTAACGCTTATAAATTACATCTTTCCTCACAAGTATTTGAGATAGGAAGTTGAACTTTTTACAGATTATTTATTGGAATATGGGCTACAACTTAACACAGAGATTTTACAAAATTTTAGTTCAGTTATAAAAGATGATTTTTTTCAATTGTAATGAAAATTTACAACATTTTTTTGCAATTTTTTATTTATATATTCAAAAATATACAGTTTTTTGGAAAAAGGCTGTGTTAAATTATGCAGAAGGTACTGTGTAACATTTACTGAAAGTTTGAAACAAATATGTTTGGAAGATCCTTAGAAAACATGAAATTAGTATGAGAAAATAAAAGTTTTGGGAATCGAGCGACAAAGATTGGATTAACTTTTTAGTGCATTCCAGGTCCATAGGATGGATTATCTTCATCCTCTGCAAACTCCTCCTCCAGCTTCCTCTTGTTCCTCCTCCTGTTTACTCTTGCTTGTATTTCTAGACTCTTTACAGCCCTGTCTGCAGCCCGAAGGCGTTCCTTGTCTAAAGGAAGCATCGCTCGTTGTTGTGTTCGTAGATTTTGCTACCATTTTCTTCAGTTGCAGTTACTGCAACACTGTTCCAAAAGGTGGTCATGTATGAACACTTATCACATTTCAGTTGTATTTCACTAGCAAGTCCTACGTGCTTTATTATGGAGAGTTCCAGACCAACTTCACTACAATGAATACATCTTACACAGTTTGAAAAAATTTCTTTGAGAACCGACATATCAAATATTTCATTCACATCCGATTCGCCCATAAAACATTAATAGTTTTCACTCATTGAACCAAGCTTCTTCTGTGAAGTATTTTCTTTCCCACTTTGACTGCTATGGGCAGGTGTACTTGAGAGGTTAGGTTCACTCACTTGGTTATCGTCTTTATTGTTTACAGTAATAACACATACCTTTGGCTTTCTAACATTTTTCCTTTTCTTAAAAGCCTTCAGAGGATTTCTAATAACTTTACTTTTACTCATTATTATACTTCAACAAAACTGAGACTCAAGAAACAGAATTAATTACGAATAAGCATGAAACAATCGACAATCACACCAGCGATATATATTGAACCATCACAGGTTAGCCACAACACACACTTTATCTCACATCACTAAAATGTACCTGATGAACACGGACGTTAATAATAACACCATTTGACAGCAGTTTAACAGCGCCACAGTGGGTCACGCCCATGTAGAACACATTTCAAAAAAAATTTAAAAATAGTTGTAGTCTTCGGAATTGAATAAATTATATATCTATTAAAAGGTAATAGTCTGCAGATTCAGAAAACTCAAAAAAGTAAAAATTGAACTTTTCATGATTTTGAGCCTTTCCGGAGCTCCTTAAGCAGTTTCCTACATCTCGCTACATGAATAAAGGGCTGGTTCCAATTTTCCGCTTCAAATACGTGCTACGCAAACATTTAGAAAACTTTCTGACCTTTGCCACACAGGACTTACTTTATACGCGACACACTGACTACCCTGTTTCTGTCGTGGAGGGTGAACAGGAGACTGATAACCTTAGCTGCTTGGTCTCCTTAAACACTTAGCATCCGATCGACATGCTGCAATTACTGGAGTTACGGTAGAAATCCGCCTTATGCAAATCAAGACCACCACTTACAGATGGTAACAGGGTCATAATCTTAAACTCTGGTCGAAAAACACACTTCAAGCCGCGATTCCTTAGAATACGACCAATTTTGTGGGAAATACTGCCCACATAGGGCAAAAACGCTGTATGCTTAGGCTCCACCTCTTTATTCCCACTGCTCGCCCGAATCACAATTGGTCGATAGCGCAACGTATCTATGATCTCCCTCTCACCCTTTTCACTCTGGCAAGTAACTTCGAGGTAGGCCAATTCAGGAGCCAGTGTTTCAGTCTCTCAGATGAAGTGGACCCTTCAGAAATATTGTTTCAAATGTTGATGAGATTTAAAAGTGGTACGACAAGTAGTAAACGTTTTAAATGAAAAATAATATAAAATTGTGCACTTAACAAATCGTAAAAGGGTATTACGATGTAAGTACAATGTCGCTGAGCCGTGCTCAGCCAACTCACACAAATATGCAAGTGTACTAATTTGTATTAACATGAAAATATGAAATGGAATTGTCATTAAGGCTCCGTCGTTCGTAAATCAGCTGGAAGAACTCGATTCCTTTATAGAATACTGGGAAAATTAATTCGTGCAGAAAGGAGATTGCTTACGAAACATTCATGCATTCCTCCAACGTATCCTAGCAAATTTCTCAACTGTGTGTGTCCCATAGAAAACAGGATATTAGAGGATGCTTAAGATGTACAAAAAAAGGACAGTACGAAAGGTAACACGTATTTTCGATTCATCACGGAAGCCTGGAAGGAACCTCTACCATGCAGTTCGCACTGTGCTGTAGGGTATAGAACTAACTGTAAATATACATCCATGAAAAACGAGTAATTTAATTTAAAACTTTTTGTATTGTAAATGGGAGAGCAGTCCTTGAAACATTAGATTCACATCGCCATGCTACAGCCATAGATCCTCCATTAGAGTGTAACAGTTTCTGAATTTTGATGAGGTGCTATTTGTAAGCATACTTAATTCTTAGCCATGGGATGGTATTTTGCGCACTATATAAAAGGATTGTAAACACATCAATCAAGTATAGGTATCACGCTCATTGCAAAAGTCCGCTTAACACTCGACACGAGTTTACATGCCAATTAACTGTCCTCATCAATAAAGAGAAAAATTTTTTGATAATAATTGCAAAACAGATCTGTTCTTGACCACGGAACAAGACCCAGGTTGACACGTACACTGACCAAGAATTATGAAGATAAATTTACAGTAGCGTTTTATGACAGGCAATCAGACTATAGAAAATATTGTTAAAACAAACATACAAAAAGGCAGTCAAATCTATCTGTTAAACAGTACAGGAATTACTTAGAAAACACATAATATGGGTTTAGTGAAAATTTATCATATGTGTCCAGGTATGAAACACCTCTGTGACTTACAAAAAATATTCGCACCGTTATATTTCTCCTTTTTATCCAGAAAACCTCTCACAAAAGCGCTGCAGTGTATAATATTAATATCTTACACTGTTTAATATCTTACACTGTTACACTGGGGAAATACAGGCTCAGTTTTTCAGGTAGGTAAGTAGGAACCTGCAGTACAAAGAAATGGAAACGAAACATGAACGTCATGGTCCTAAGGCCATCCGACATTGTGCAGTGTGCAATGACCTTCTTACTTTATGAAATAACTTATTTGCCGTAGTTTTGTACATTTACATTTTTTATATAAAAGAGGTGGAGCCCCTCCACGCCCACACCGGCATGATGGCTAACACAAAAGGTCTACTGCCATCTCTGCATAAAGGTTAGTATTCACTGAAGTGAGGTGTCGCAGGATGTGGGTACTGCGATGTTTGCGTACGTCTGGTTAGGGTTAACCGTTAATACGCGCTCATCTGGAGATAGATTGGACGAAATCGAACGAAGGGTAGCGGTTTGAAGGACAGAGGAGAAAAAGTGCCAAGCCAAGAGCCAAGGGGAAAAAAAAACCTCTGCGATAGTTAGGTCGGGTGGTAAGAGCAGTAGCGGTTGTCTTGCTGCCTGCGATAGGTCGTGCAAGGATAGGCTTTGTTAGTAGTGGGTATCATGTATGTCGATACCTTGACGTTGTGCGTTTGTGCTGCTCGGCGGCTGGTGCTGGGTGCTGGTGCAGAGTCCTCGTTCAGCGACAGCAACCTGCAACAGTTAGGTTTGTTATCGATCTTGTGTCCGATAGGTCATATACCGGAAGCACAGTGTGAGGGAATGTTGGCAGATTGTTTGTGCGTCTGTGTGCAAGCTCGTCGGTGTCCCTGCTGTGGCCTGTTGGTCGGCTATAACAGCAGCTGGTAGTTACCAGTCAGTGTTGCTGATATGCAGGGGCTTGCCGACGTTTGTCGCTTTTACAGTATTATGTATTAAGGATAAACCGAACGAGATTACAAACACTGGCCTCACATTTGGGAGAACAGATGCTCCCGTCCCCGCCTGATCATTCTGATTTATGTTTCCGCTCCTTCCCCAAACTGCGTAGTCGAGTGGTTCCTAAGTGATGCCTACTATGTGACCGCGGCTGACTGCCTTCCTCACGCTTGTCTAATTAGAGCTGTAAGTACGTAAACGCCTCAAGTTACTTTCCATTGGTAATGTGGAATGCACTCAAAGACTGTGATATGACCTTCTAAATGATGGAGCGCAGCAATCAGTCATCCTACCCTTTCACGCTTTATTAAAGCAGATCCAGATTTCGGCTAGTGTCTAGTCATTATTAGTTTGAATAGCATATCAACATTTATTCGGATATGAAAATATCCTTGCTAAAACTCTAAGGGATTATTAAAAGAATGGAAGGATCTAGTTTCACTAGACAGATTGTGGAATTTTACAAAAGTCCTAGTCTAGCCGAAATTGGGACAATGAAATGGACCGTGCCTTTAAAAAAACCTGAAGAAAACGTTTAAAATGCAAAAAAGAAAAAAGAAAAAACTTAGGCAAACAATTCACGGGTGGATTGTTGGCGCGTCAGAAAAGCTCAGGAAAAGCCAAATAACTTAGTTTGACGAGTGGAAGAGAACTCATTCTCAGATAATAAATAGATGTCCTAGTACGTCAATCTCCTATTATTCGGGCATTCAAGTCTTGAATGAGCAGTAACAGGTGCCCGAACAACGGGTGACTAACGTACTAGGACGTGTATTCAAAGTCTGAAATACTCTCGCGAGCCATCCTCTTCGTCTCAGGTAGCCTAGAGGGTTTCAGACAACACAGTGCAGAATTATTCTTTCTAGTACCCCAGAGAATGCAAAAAATATGTTAGATTATTGCCCTATTTGAGCAGGCAAGAACACTATATGTAATGCACTCACACACACTCACTGCACTATACCTAAGGACAAAATTTCCGTAAATATTAATTTGCTTCTTTCCCCCATTCACCCCCATCCTCAACGAATATTAATGAACATAAAAAATAACATACATCGATTGCTTGATTGTGTTTGTAATTAGCCTGTTTACATGTTTGTATGTTGGCAGCGCGATAGACAGCATTAATAACTCTGACAGCGCTGTGCGCCCTCTGTAGGAGACTCTGTGGCTGGTCGGACACGCAGTTTGAAGTTGATAATCAGCAGTGATTGAAGTTTGAAGTGAAAAGCCAGCAGTGATGGAGGTTGGAAGTTTATAGTTAGCAGTGATGGAGGTTAGTGGTCTGAAGTGATAGCGCAAGCGGACGACCTGGACGCGTGTCCATCACGGAAATGTATTATCGTTGATGGAACTAGATGGCAGGGCCGATTATATAATATTTTGAACAGGATGTCACATTATTAAGGTAAAATTTGCTAAATACATTGTTTGCTCTGCAACAAAATCTTAGCCGGCCGAAGTGGCCGAGGGGTTAAAGGCGCTGCAGTCTGGAACCGCAGGACCGCTACGGTCGCAGGTTCGAATCCTGCCTCGGGCATGGATGTTTGTGATGTCCTTAGGTTAGTTAGGTTTAACTAGTTCTAAGTTCTAGGGGACTAATGACCTCAGCAGTTGAGTCCCATAGTGCTCAGAGGCATTTGAACCATTTGAACAAAATCTTACATTGCTAACCACATGCCTATTAGTAGTTAGAGCCTACAGCAGTTAGAATCTTTTATTTAGCTGGCTGTATTGGTGCTTGCTGTATCACTGTAGTTCGTGTAATGAAGATTTTTTGTAAGTGTTTTATGAAATGTATAGGCTATTATAAGGATTTCTTCTAATTCAGGGCCATTCTTTTGTGTTAATTATTTGAGGGAATAAGTCTGTAGGTCAGATATAAAATGATAAAAATGTAGCAAAGAGAAAATATATGCAGTTTCACTCAGCAGTTTAAGCAGGTTCACTTGCATTCAATTTCACTCAGCAATTTCAGAATTAAATTAAGAAGGTTCACCTTCTCAGTTATTTCAGTTGAAGTAAAAACATAATGAAGTTTCATGTTTTAGTGTGTGCTTCTTGCAGGAGGAGGAACTGATTTGTTCCACGTGGACTATATGCTTTTGGTCTGATGAACCTCTTAGTGAGTAAACTCATATCATTTTCTACGTATGAGTAATTCTCCATTCGGCAACAATAGCTACCTACAGTTCACAAATGTACTATGCACCTTTTCAACACTTTCGTCAGCACCATCCCCCACTACAGGTGCAATTAGATGGCTCTTCATCTCAGAGAGACAACTTTGTTGGCTTCTTGACACAAAAACCGTTGGCAAGTCTGCAGGCATCGCAACGGATGTAACGCATTAATGGCACAATTCTCCTATGAACTAACGCTGAGATCCAATGTTGCACTGCTTCTGTACTTTGATCATTATTATGGTCAAGAAATATACATGCTTAAAAAAAAGTAGTTGATACGGATTTAACGAAATGTTGGTATAAGAACAATAGTTTTCTGCGCGATATGCACTTAATACCTTCGCCTACATATCGTTCCACTTAAGGTTGTTAGTCACAGCCGCTTCCAGTAACACAATTTTGTGCGTTCAAACATCACAGAAACATAAAAGACGAACACAATGTATTGTCCATTTCGTGAAATGGAACGCCGGAGATTCTTACCTAGTTTTAAAAAATTATAACAGGTGACATTCATTTCACTCCAATGCATGATTAACTGGGCTGTACTCTGCGTTTTTCCTCATTGACATTTGCCAGTACGCTTGTGTTAGGGACAAAATTTGTTCATATTGCTCTGAGCACTATGGGACTTAACATCTGAGGCCATCAATCCCCTAGAACTTACAACTACTTAAACCTAACTAACCTAAGGACATCACACACATCCATGCCCGAGGCAGGATTCGAACCTGCGACCGTAGCGGTCACTGTTCCAAACTGAAGCGCCTGGAACCGCACGGCCACTCCGGCCGGCCTGTGGTAGGGACAGCTGCCTTTTATATGTCTGTATTTCTACTTAAAGGAGGCGGAGGCATTCTAATAATTTAGAAAAGAAGAAACTGCCATATGTTTTAATAATGAAATATGAGTGCACTTGAATTGGGCTTATTGTATTTAACACAAATGGAAACGATCAGAATGAAATAGCAAGATTTTAGCTTAATAGATCTGATTACAGGTATAAGAACATGTTTATGCCTATTTCTCAATCTTTTCATTGTTTATCTGAAAAGTAGGTTTAGTTGTTCTGTTAATGAGAACGCAATAAAAATTAGAGGACAACTGATCATCTTCACATTGAAAAACAATTTTTTTTTGTGACAATAATAGAGACTTCTAGGGATGTTTGTATGTTTGTGGAACGAAAATGGAAGAAAACAGAAAACGATTAGTTCTATAGAAGGAAAGAAAAATCTTCCAGTAATTTTATAGAGGAAAAACAGATTATGTTCAACAATGTAAATATGTAGGAACAGTCATGTTTAATTCACGGAGGTGTGCAGGTAACATGAAAAAACGAATAACAGTGGCATTTACAAAGGGTGATGCGACCTTTTGCGAAATATATTAATGGTTGCCGGGAAACGACCAATAAAATATTTCGTGTCGAATGTTTTGTTATGAGAGATCTTAAGAAAGAAAAAATTTGGAGACTTTTAAAATGCGGGTATCGTAAAGAATGAAAAAAAAAATGAACTGTGGTACATAAAGAAATGATAATTGGTGTCGTTCAAGTCACTCAGTTATTTGCAACAATAACAAAAACTGGATTGATCATGCGAACGGTTCTTGAAGAATATGTAGGTATATGTAGCAGGAACGTGAAAGATATATCACCTAGATGATTCGAACGAAAGTCGCAAATACAATGAAGTGAAGATTGAAGTAACGGGTTTCAAGAACTGAAGGCAGCAAAGACATGGGTTTGCAGCAGCAAACTGATGAGTGAATGTATGAATGAAGGAAATCGTTCTACTGGTTTGGTACAGTCCTCGATATCATTTTATTGTGAGACACCTTTCCATATCTACATACATACAGCCTCAAACATCTTGAATAACTTGTGAGTAGATACGATTTATTCTGACAGTTACAACTTTTATACCCTCCATTGCACCATTATACATGTTCATGAATGCGTAATGGACATTGACATTAACACATTTTCACGCTTATTATTTGCAGAAGGTTTTCACTACGTTCTTTACCTCGTCACATAATTTGGTATCTGCACTGAAATGTATTTCTGCATAATCATTTAGAGAGCAAAGTAACGAAGAAATGTCATCAGAGTGAAATATGGAAGTTCCAAAACCGAATCCAGCTGAAGTCGACTTTGCACGAATCGTAGACTCATCGAGAATGAAGTAGCTTGCAAAGAAGTATTCCACGGATTTCTGAGTTTCTCTCGTCAAATTCGATTACTAACAGAAGACAGAGAAGTTCCAACGAAGAAGCGGCTCGTTTTGTCACGGATTCGTTTTGTCGATGCGAGAACGTTGCGGTGATGCTCAACAAACAACAGTGGCAGAGGTTACAAGTGAGGCGTTGTGCACGACAGAGAAATCTACTACTGAAATTTCGTGAGAGCCACAATCATTTCTCCCACGCACCATTGCAGAGTTGAGCTGGGGAGGAGGGAAAAGGTAGCGGTAAAACAAAAGCCCTACACCACACACCTTAAAGTGGATTGTGGAGTACAGATGTAGATATAAGTCCATGGCTGCAGCCCACAATAATTATATGTACAACGGAAATTAGTCCAAGAACGTTAAGTATAATCAAATTTGCAATCAGTGAAAGTCGTAGATAGCAGCATTTGTAGACTCTAAGGTAGGTCGCTGAAGCCAATGGGGAAGAGAGAAGCAGCAGGCAACAGTGGCGCAATATATTCCCCTTTTCTTACTGTTTTTATTAATTGCTTTTGAATGTATTATTACAGGCGGCAGGTAATTTCAGGTGTGTATAATGAATACATCAGAATCTCTTATTACTCCAGTAATTGAAAAGACATATTTTCAGTAATATATTAACAGGCAAAGTGTATTCATACATGTTCCGTCTCCCCTCTCCCTCCCCCCCCCCCCCCTTCAGACACAAATTGGCTAAAAATTAATATGATCTCTTAACAAGATTGCAAACAGCAATTTACAACACGGTGCGTAGAGTATCAACATGCTACATGTAACATCAAGCTTAATTTAAAATACTTGCTTAAGAAACATGTCTGATCCACTTTACTGCCAGAGCAATCAAAATATACATTGAAGCAGAAAAGAAACTGATATAGGCATACGTATTCAAATACAGAGATATGTAAACAAGCAGAATACGAGGCTGCGGTCGGCAACGCCTATATAAAACAACAAGTGTCTGGCGCAGTTGTTGATCGGTTACTGCTGCTACAATGGCAGTTTATCGAGATTTAAGTGAAGATGGTGCTATAGACGGCGCACGAGCGATGGGACACAGCATCTCCGAGGTAGGGATGAAGTGGGGATTTTCCCGTACGACCATTTAACGAGTGAACGTGAATATCAGAAATCCGGTATAACATCAAATCCCCGACATCGCTGCGCCCGGAAAAAGATCCTGCAAGAACGGGACCAACGACGAGGGAAGGAAATAGTTCAATGTGACTTAAGTGCAACCCTTTCGCAAATTGCTGCAGATTTCAATGCTGGGCCAACAACAAGTGTCAGCGTGCGAACCATTTAAAGAAACATCATCGATATGGGCTTTTGGAGCCGAAGGAAGGCCCACTCGTGTATCCCTGATGACTGCATGACACAAACCTTTACGCCTTGCCTGGGCCCATCAACACCGACTTTGCACTATTGATGACTGGAAACATGTTGCGTGGTCAGAGGAGTCTCGTTTCAAATTGTATCGAGCGGATGGATGCATACGAGTACGGAGACAACCTCCACGTCAGAAGTGGACTGTTGAAGCTGTTGGAGACTCTGTTACGGTGTGGGGCATGTGCAGTTGAAGTGATACGGGACCCCTGCAAAGTTTAGATACGACTCTTACAGGTGACACGTACGTAAGCATCCTGTCTGATCACCTGCATCCATTCATGTCCATTGTGCAGTCCGACGGACTTTGGCATTTCCACCAGGGCAAAGCGACATCCCACACGTGCAGAATTGCTACAGAGTGACTCCAGGAACACTCTTCTGACATTAAACACATCCGGTGGCGACAAAACTCCCCAGATATGAAAATTATTGAGCATATCTCGGACGGCATGCAACGTGATGTTCAGAGAGATCTCTGCCCCTTCGTACTCTTTCGGATCTATGGTCAACCCTGCAGGATTCTATCCAGCACTACTTCTGACATTATTCGAGTCCATTCCACCTCGTGTTACGGCACTTCTGCGTGTTCGCGGGGGACCTACACGATATTGGGCAAGTGTACCAGTTTCTTTGGCTGTTATATTTACGAAACGTCCCACTTGAATCGTCATACTACCAGCGGTAGTCACAAAGTTTTAATGACCAGTACTAAGATGTGTTCTTATGTGATTAATTTTTGTTTTGTTTGGAGTTACGTGCCTACACCGCTGGCGCACATTGAAATCCACGTGCCACAGCTCGCCTCTAGAGTAGCCACAACAAAATGGCGTTACCCGTTGATAAAGGCAAGTATCACGTGGCAATTCGGTTTCCGCATCTGGAGATCAATGACGCTGCGGCAATTTGTACTGTACGTGCAGGTTTACGGCAGACTGGTTACGTGTAGCGCGTATTGAAACATACGTGAACGGGAAGTACGGCACGGCAGATCATCTCTCAGTTCAAAGAACCGGGAATCATAAGAGAAGTGGAGCCCCTGGTGCTCGAATACCGGAGTATCACAATGGAGGCAAGGTGGAAAAAAGCGAAAATCACTCAAAGATTAGTTTCCAACACCTTCCACGACATTCTGAACACGATAAATGGCGCTGCCCGCTGGGTTTCGGGACTGCTCACGCGCACGAAAAAGCCTGCCGAAACAGAGGCTGCAGTTGAAATGTTGTAGGTAAATCCAAATGATCACTTTTCTACTGGGTGTGTCACTATGATCCCGTGTGATAAAGGAGCAAAGCATCCAGTGGACACATGATTCACCAACGCCGAAAACTGCGAACACCCAAACAAGGTCCCTGCCAAGTAAAACATCGCTGGGAAAATTGTGTCGAATCGGAGGAGCAGTACGAGGATGGTTTGATAAGCTTAGAAGAAAAGCAAGAAAAAATGTTTGTTCGTAAACAGTTCACCTTACTTCTCGGCATAGTATCCATCGAGGAATATACACTTGGTCTAGCGATCCTCCAGATTTTTCATTCCATGAGAAAAGTAGGTTTTTCAGACTCCGCAGAATACTCGTCGACTACAGCTATCACTTCCTCATTTGACAAAAATGTCTTCCCACCAAGCGAAAGTTTCAAGTTGAGGAAAAGGATGAAGTCATTTGGGACTAAGTCTGGCGAGTAGGGTGAATGAAGAACCGACTCAAAGTAGAGTCCATTCAGTTCAGCCATTGTTATCGCTGATATGTGGGATGGTGCATTATCCTGGTGAAAAATGCACATTTTTGCGTGCCAGCCTTGGTCCTGTTCAACCAACGCAAGCTTCAGAAGCTCCAAAAACGAAGCATAATAGAGTCCAAATTTGGTTCTCCCTTTTTACAAGTAATCTGTTAATGTTATTATCCTTGGGAATCCCCCCCCCCCAAAAAAAAAGAAACATTGGCCATCACCTAAACACCTGATAAAATGGTCTTTGTCTTCTTCGCTGCACTTTTACCAGCTTTTCTCCATTGTCTTCACTGCCATCTTGACTCTAGTGTGCAGTGATGGTTCCAGGTTGCGGAATGCGATTACACACCGATAGACACTATGTTTAAATATTGTGCTGAATGAGCTTTTGGTCCACTGTGAGCAGTCGCGGCGCGTACCTTGCACACAGCTTCTTCAGAGCCATTTCTCCCTGCAGGATGTTATGCAATCGCTGACTTGAGAAGCCTATAGTCTCAGCAACCTCACGAATTTTTATTCGCCTGTCTAACATTACCAAACCATGGATTTTGTTAATTATTTCTTTTGTGGTCACCTCAATAGTCTATTTTCCTATGCTAAAAATGTGGTACAGGTTGTTGTTAATCTGCTTGATTATGGCATTGAAACAGCAATTACGTTAAATGTTGTTGTTGTTGTTGTTGTTGTGGTCTTCAGTCCTGAGACTGGTTTGATGCAGCTCTCCATGCTACTCTATCCTGTGCAAGCTTCTTCATCTCCCAGTACCTACTGCAACCTACATCTTTCTGAATCTGTTTAGTGTATTCATCTATTGGTCTCCCTCTACGATTTTTCCCTCCACGCTGCCCTCCAATACTAAATTGGTGATCCCTTGATGCCTCAGAACATGTCCTACCAACTGATCCCTTCTTCTAGTTAAGTTGTGCCACAAACTTCTCTTCTTCCCAATCCTATTCAATACCTCCTCATTAGTTATATGATCTACCCATCTAATCTTCAGCATTCTTCTGTAGCACCGCATTTCGAAAGCTTCTATTCTCTTCTTGTCCAAACTAGTTATCGTCCAAGTTTCACTTCCATAAATGGCTACGCTCCATACAAATACTTTCAGAAACTACTTCCTGACACTTGAATCAATACTCGATGTTAACAAATTTCTCTTCTTCAGAAACGCTTTCCTTGCTTACCATTGCCAGTCTACATTTTATATCCTCTCTACTTCGACCATCATCAGTTATTTTGCTCCCCAAATAGCAAAACTCCTTTACTACTTTAAGTGTCTCATTTCCTAATCTAACTCCCTCAGCATCACCCGACTTAATTCGACTACATTCCATTATCCTCGTTTTGCTTTTGTTGATGTTCATCTTATACCCTCCTTTCACAAAATATCTATTATTTTTGAGTAATTAAAGCTTAAAACTCATTAAATTCAAGATTTGGTAACGTGATTGAAAACGCTCTGTTATTGGCTGAAGCTGATGTGACAGACTAGGAGTAAAACCAAGCCATACTTGTGCGATAGGGAGTGTTACCGAAGCTGAAAGGTATTTAAGCACTTTTTCTGCAGAAACGTTAGCTATTTGGTGTATCTGGTGATGGAAAACGCAATTACAACTTTTAAGTAACAATAGAAAGGAATTTTGTGAACGGTGATAGTGGAAACGCGAAAGTTGATGCTCTTATGCTCCGCCCATTTAGAGGAGCGATATGTGCAACTGCCGATGCTCTTGTCCTTGCTCCCTGTAGCATCATTAAACTCGCTCAGAACTGAGCTTTTGCAAATAAGTCGGTGTCTTACAGCAAGATTGTCGACTGTCAGTCAGGAACTACAACCCCAAGCACAATAAAATTATTCGTTGCAAATCTTTGTGCTGATATCCTTTCTCAGACATAGATAACGCCCAGCACGCACTTGGTAGCACAACGGATGGCACATCTGACTTCGCACAAAGAGCACGCGTGTTCGAACCCTACAAGGGCTATACGTTTTCCAAAAATTTTACACGAAATATGAAAGTAGCGTAAGCAATAACTGTTTGTGGCAGTTGTTTCCATGTTGGAACGCAATATATATAGCTTCAATTAACCTTAGTCTGTGAAATGAACAACGGAGAATACATGCGTTTACTTAGTGGACAAACAAGTCAGTTTCTTGGAAAGAATTGGTTGTAGTGAACGCCCACAGTACAACGAGGAGTAAGAAGAGGAAGTCTTTCATACGGAGAGATATAAATCATGTTCAATATGCAAGTAACACAAACGTAAGATCTTTGTTGTTTGTGAGTGTAAACTAACGTTAATGTCTGAAGCAGACTTACTTTATCTTTAATTAAGATGATGAAACTTCAAAAGTTTAAACAATAAGGTTCCTATCTCGACTGTACGAATACAAAAATGCATTGTTTCTAATACAGTAAAAAGTGTTTGGTCATATTAACTATAAAATATCTTTCTGAACGTGACTTGTGTGAACAGCAATTGCAAATGTAAGCACATGTCATCAGCAAGGTAAACACAATAATTTTCTGTTTCTGATTGGAGTGGTGAAGTTTTGTAATTGTGATTTGGTTTTCATATGAAAAGACTGTCTACTCGTTTTACACATAAGTTAAACTATTTTTTGTGTGAGTTCCGAACCAGAGATCTAGTGATATCTTGTAAAATTCCAGCAACTGAGTTACCGAAAAATATGCCTGAGAAGCGCTAAAACAACAATTTTCACAAACGTTTGCTTTGAATGACGCTATCCTTCTTTGTAAAAGTGGGAAATCGTATCTCGGAGGTAAATTAATGTTAACTTCAGAGTGCAAAACATTTTTAATGTAGTTAAGGAACTTGTGCGTCGACGTGGTGGCAATTCGCGGGTGCAGTGCAATCACATTTTATGCATCTTCTCATTGTTCTGGACACTCAAAACCAACTTTTCTGGAGTTTTATGAATGTATTTGTACAGTATGGTAATACACACAATTTGCAAGCCATTTTCCGAAACGTTAATTCCAAAACCAGACGTCACTGAATAAGCATATGACAGTAGGAGCAGAGAGCTATCCAGTGACGTCACGTGCATCACTTGACTCAAATGGAACGTTTTAGCGGGCTTTCAAATTATTTGAATTTCATTTCCGTTTTTATAAAAGAATAATGATATTCAAGAGGAAAAGAAGCATGTTAGGAATGTAAAATGACATAATTAATCATTTAAGACAATTTCCAGAAAACAAATACCCTATTACACCGCCGGAGTGCGCTTCGTTGTCCGACCACGTTTCAGTTTGTTAATCCAAAAACAAATGGTTTACAATGATGGTGCAGAGTCTGCGTGAAGTTCATCAATTTCTGATTTGGTTTGTGTGGCGGTTCAGTCCTTAAAATGAAAGTGTTTAACAGCATGGCACTCGGTTTTCTCTGTTGTCAATCGTAATAGACGCACTGAAAAATTCAGACAGCAGTCAACAATGAATTGTATGCTGTACACTGTTGAAATTCTTGAAGGGGCAGCAAAAGTGTTCCATTCTATCACTGATATTTACAAGATTTATCAAACCAACCTTGTATGAAAAGCAGGTCGAACAGCAAGTTTCCTGCTCGTATCTTGAATTTTTCGAAGAGATAATTAAAATTTCGTTACTATCCATTGTATATGTTAACTTTCTTGTATACATTAATAGCTCAGCCGTATAATCTGACGCTTCCTCTGCTATTTAGAGTAGACTGCTCCCATAGGGCATGACATTCAGATACGAGTGGCTGCGGCGTTATCACATTTTGATTCATCCATATACAGAAATACAGCAGTTGGTCATTACTGTACAATTATTTGTAATTTATTATTTTTGCCTGTGATATACACATATAGTGTGACACCGAGTTCCTCATATTAGGTTTCAAACCAAAGAAGAGTCGTATTTTATGAACTACAATTTTAGATATTCTTAATGTAGTAAATATTCAACTAGGGCGAAGTGGGCTTTGGATGCAGTGCCGACTGGTGCTTTATCCTACAATGAATTGAAACAATGGGGTCAACAGAGTGTCAGAAGACAAATGGGAATTTAATTCAAAGACTGTGCCGAGAATAGGACATTTCAGGCATTACACATCACTGCGGAAGACACACTGAGTGACGGCCTGCACTTAATGACCAAGAGAAGTGGCGTTTGTGTAGAGGGTCAGTGCTAACAGACAAGCAACACTACTTGAAATAACTGTAAAAATCAGTGTGCAAGGCATGACGAATGTATCCGTTAGGACAGCACGGTGAAATCTGGTGTTAGTTGGCTATGGCAGCAGATGACCAGTGCAAGTGCATTTGCTAACTGCATAACACCGACTGCAGTGCTTACCTTGGGCTCGTGACCTCATTGGTTGAATCCTAGACAACTGGAAAACCGTAGCCTGGTCAGATGAGTCCCAATTTCAGTTTGTAAGAGTTGATGGTAGGGTTCGAGTATGGCACAGACCCCACAAAGCCATGGATCTAAGTTGTCAACAGTAGTGGGATAAAGAGAGCACATGTTGTTGTTGTGGTCTTCAGTCCTGAGACTGGTTTGATGCAGGTCCAAATTTATTCAAGGTGGCCGATCCAAGATGGTGGTGGTAGATACAGCAATGTTGCAATGATGTCATGGCAGGAAGTTCAAATTGTGGTGGGAAAATAGGACAATTGTGCTACCTGCACTAACCTAATCCCCTGTCCTTCCATTCCCCCTCCCCACCCACCTCCACTCAACCAGAAAATGGCGGGAACTTGAAATTTTGGCATAAAAGAGATCACTTGGGCTATCTCCACTAACCTAAGAAAATGGTGGGAGAGAAGGTCACTTGGACTACCTTCACCACCCTACATCATCTGACAACCACCTCTTCCTGGGAATTGGCAGGTAAGGGACTCAGCCTGTGATGGATAAGATGGATGTAAGCCTTTATTTTGCAACTGATCTAGTACACAGTACTGCCACCAGAGGGCGCTATCATCCTGTGGAGGTCTGGGGAAAAATGGCTGGGAAAGTACTCACACTGTTCTGGGCTGTTAGAGAGAGGAAGGAAATACTTTATTTATTTTGGAATAATTTATTTAGGGACAGATTTATGAAGTTCATTTATTACTCTGATACAAAATTCTTACACTGACATGCTTGAGGTCACAATACAGAACCTACAGACCTGAAAACTACTCCTAAATTATCGAAATAATGCTCTACCAAAACGCTCACAACGCTTAAACAGCCGAAAATAATGCCGTGCACAAACACTCATTTCACGTCAAAACTGCTTTCGAACTATCATCAAATGCGATGTATCAGTGAACTGTCAACAACAAAGGTTTCACCACACACATGCACCAACGCCGCCGTGAGCCACCGTTGGACAGACCAACACAGGGGTGCAAGCAACTGCTCTCACACCACTGTCGCCTACAGCCACCAGGTGATCGTCCCCTCTATTTCCGGCTATTGATTTAGAATTCTTTTAGTGTTATACTGACATCACATTTCTACATAAGTGTACCTGCCAGTCCAGAGCCGATAGAGATGTTTGCATAGTGGCTCACCCACGCAGATGCAGGGGGTTCTCAAAGCTATACTGACATAACAGGTTGCGCTATAGATATCTGTTGCAATGCTTCCCAGAATAGCACAGAGTGCATTGTTCCTAGCGATCCTAATGGGACACGTGAGCTGTGTCTAGCTGTACATGTGTTTGCCTGCTCCGCATGCCTGATGCATCACCGCGAAACGTTCGCATAGCGACTCACCACACAGGCGCATCTAGAAGGTTATCATTGTTATATTGACGTCACATGGCTATGTAAATAAGAGCCAATTCTACCCCTCGGAAATTGTAAAGTGTCATAAAAATAGTTAACAGTCGCTTTTGTAGGTTCTTTCAAGTTGTCTCAGCTTGTCTGCATGGAAGTTCTTGTCCTAACAGCACCTGTTTACGAAAATATCCCAGAAGACCACCGAATGCATTCCCCCTGATGGTCCTAATGAGGAACACAATCCTTCACATGTTACCCCTCTTGGAAATCGTTAAATCCTGCTTTCAACAAACATCTCCAAAATGAAACTTTCTCACTGCTGTGTAGAGTTCCCAGCACAAAGGATGTCTTGCGAATGAATGGAGCATTCTGATTGGTTCTTACTGAATTTACTGAAGCTCCAAGTGGGGAAGCACTATCCGCTTTTTCTTTCTGCAGACGACACTTTCAGCAGCAAAACTACATTGTACAGGTCGCCATATTGCACTGACAGTCAATCCCTGCAAAAGTGGCCAACAGATCGTCGAATACCAAAAGACACTTGCTCAAATACACTGCTCTGCCACTATGTAGGGAAACTTGAATATTAGTTTATGAAACCAATCTCCAATCCAGCAATATATCACAACTTACCATGTCGACGTAGTAAACATACAATTCATATCTTGCGCCTTACAAACTCGCTCCTTTTCGTCATGCATGTAGCTATCGACCTGGCCGGAGTGGCCGAGCGGTTCTAGGCGCTACAGTCTGGAACCGCGCGACCGCTACAGTCGCAGGTTCGAATCCTGCCTCGTGCATGGACGTGTGTAATGTCCTTAGGTTAGTCAGGTTTAAGTAATTCTAGGTTCTAGAGGACTGATGACCTCAGAAGTTAAATCCCATAGTGCTCAGAGCCATTTGAGCTATCGACCGCCAGGCACCCGTGAACGAGGCGTGTTTTTTAAGTAAGTACCGTTTTGAAATTAAAAAAAGACGTGCTAATATTTCTCAATAATTTTATTTTTACATGAGAGCGTTTACCATAATCTACGCCCTGACGCCATTACAGTCTGATTCTTCCATGTTTACGTTGTGTACTGAGTGTTTAAGATGCCTCCGATAATCGTGAGTCCCGCCGACTTTGAAGTACGGGCTGTTATAATATTTCTTAGTGATAAAAGCCTAAAAGCGATCGATATGCATCGTGAGAACTGTGGAGTTTACGGAGAAAACATTATGAGTGATGGAATGGTAAGGAAGTGGGTGAGAGCATTTAAAGATGGCCGCACGAATGTGCATGATGAACAATGGAGTGGGCGCCCTTCGGTCGTTAGTGAAAGTTTGGTGCAGCAAGTGGACAATAAAGTGAGAGAAAACAGATGCTTTACGATTTCCTCCTTGTGGGATGACTTTCCTAATGTTTCTCGTAGTATGTATTGTACGGCATTGTGACCGAGCACTTGAATTACCGAAAATTGTGCACACCTTGGGTACCGAAAATGTTGACGGATGTGCACAAAACCAAACGTTTAGACAGTGCACAGACTTTCCTTGCGCCGTCCACAACGACGGTGATGATTTCTTAAGCCAAATTGTTATGGACGATGAAACATGGCTGGCATACGTCACATCAGAAGCAAAGCAACAGTCCATGGAAGTTGAGCAAGGGCATCGTTTTGCAGCAAGACAATACCCGTCCGCATGTGGCGAATCAGACCAAAGATCTCACCACATCTTTTTGATGGGAAACTCTAGATCATCCTCCGTTTAGCTCCGATCTTGCGCCCAGTGGCAACCATCTGTTCCTGCACGTAAAGAAACACCGGGGCGGTCACCATCTTCAAGACGATGACGAAGTCAAAACTGTGGTAATGCAGTAGTTAACAAGTCACGCGGCAGACTTCTATGAGGAGGGTAATCAAAAACTGGTACAACATCATGAGAAGTGCCTCTGGATTGACGAAAATTATGTAGAAAAGTAGATTAAGGTACAGGCTCTCATGTAAAAAAAAATTATTGAGACATCTTAGCACATCTTTTTTTAATTTCAAAATGGTACTCTTATATACCGCAAAGACAGACAGCATAAGCACATGCATTGTTGGTATACTCCTCCCAGCACTAGATACTTCCCTCAAGGTTGGGCAGTAATCCACCGCAGCTGACAGTCTCAGGTCATCTGCCCCTCATGTGTGACCAGAGCGCCCTCAGTGGACCAAAGTCACTCTGAACTGTTGTAAAACGTTGTGGTCGGTCCCTCTTGGCACAAAGGCAATACTGTTTCTGGCCCCGTCTTGCTTGGTTGCTCCCTTTCTACACCCATCTCCAGACTCTGGGATTACAAGAACAGATGTAATTCCACATGGTTTGCCAGAATACCATGACATTTACGCGATACTTCTCGATATCAAGAACACAGTAATATCGCTTGTAAAGAAGTAGTATCATTCGCACAGTATAATTCCGAAGATATAGACCAGATATTATTTCTCTAGAAACCCGAAACTTTAGCGAGGTGGAGCGTGCTGTAAACCACTGACTAACAAGAACCATATCCTGAGTGCTAAGACCTTTACATGAGCACTCGAAAAAAAAAATAGAGGAAACCGTCATTTCCACTCACGGATACCGGTATCAGTGATGTAACAGATTCCAACCATAAATATACTTTACAAAGTCAACTAAGGTGCTTCTCATGTTAAATGCTATACTGGCTTTATAAATCGAGGTATGGCATTAAATCGAGGTATGGCATTACCTCCGAATATACCGTTTTTTCCAGACAAATGCAGCAACACTGAATATAGATGGTGATGGCTGGAGTGTATATTATCAGATCAACAGTTCAGTTACATGTGCAGCCTCATGATAACATCACTGAAATTAGAAAGGGATTCAGCTAAGGAACACGGTATGATACCGGTGTTTGCATCTCCCTGCCGCTAGATATTTCCCCAGTATTTGCAATGTATTCTGTCTCGATGCCATGTCAAAAATTCTGGGATATATCCACTGGTTTGTAGGTGAAGGTCGATTGAGAAGGATCACAAACAGTAGATGGTGTGCTGATTGATGTTGTAAGAAATATATACTAGCTTTTCAGATCTCTAGTGCTACACTTACTGCTAGACATGATGTCTATGATTCGGAATCAAGTCTTTCCATTCACCCACATACCTATAGAGAAGTCCTTTAATGATTACAACCACTAGTGAATCTATTTCTGGCACTCTCATATCTCTAAACGAGTCACGTTTTTCGAACCTGTCCGCTATAGTAAAATTTTAGATAGTCCCTTTGCCCCTTGTAACTGCTGCCATTTCTTCAGCTTTGCACATGTGATTGCACCAATTTAAGTCAGAACTAATCAGAAGTCAGAGAGAGCTGTACCTACCACCTTGTGCAACCCGTGTGGAAACAGAGTGATGTGAGCAGTGCGACAGGACTGTGTTTTGACCATTCGGTGAAAATGGGAACATCTTGTCGCAGCTCCGCCGGCAACTGATGATGTGAAAGGTGAGTGCCAAACGAAGCCTGCTCCTAGAATATGAGGTAGGATAAAAGACAGTACTGGAACTGGAATAAGAATGAGAATTTTGCTAATGCATTGTGGTGTCCCCCCAAACTACATACAGGAACTGCTGTCCAAAGCAGATCTGTGTCCCACAGGGCCCATTCATGTCTATCACCCCCACATGCTATCATCGGTATTCTTTACCATCTAACAGAGAAAAATTACGAACTATAAAAGTTCCACTAATTTCCACTAATAGAGAACTCGATAAGATTTTTACCACATCTCTCTCCTTTCATATATCTAAAACAATTACTGTCTGCATGCCAGCGTCGAGCACATGTGACGACTGTATTAAATATACACGTATTGATTCACTCCACAGTCCAGTTTAAAGTTGCATCGCCTGTACTGTAAGAGGATGACCGTATGCCACAAACTATACTGTAAGTCGCAAGAGACGCTCATTGGGACTCTGTGTCCTTGTTTGAAAGATTGTTTACTTTTTTTGCTGTAACACGCTTTGTACACTGCGATACATTTTGTTTTTTCTGCCACGACTTCGAGGTCTCTGTTAGATTCTAAACTACCAGTAACACGTTCTGATCCATTGCTTCTCACAGAAAACTAGACGTCACACAGTGTAAATCATGTTGTTATTGCTGCAACCAGAATGCACCACACACACTGGATGATTTTAAAGACAGTTACAATGTGACGAAACTGGAAGTGTTTGGCAGCGTTGTGGAGCTTTCCCAAACTGCTGTCTGAAGGTGATTGACGACCTCTACATTTAAACTCATCGGTCACAATGACGGAATAGCTGATGGATCTGCATTCCATTTCGACTGATTCCTCGTATTGTAGTCATGTATGCAGTCACTGTTTCGGTGCAAGCCCTCCAGCTGAACTCTTTCTCCATCTCAAACAAGCGATGTCAGTCAATAATTATGTGGTAACCAATAACGTACCAGTTGGTAGATGGGATGGAAAAGACACCGTCGATGTACTGGAACAATAAGCATCATAGTTAATAGTGTGAACAGTTTTAGCAATTTTACAGTAATTTCAACACCAACCAATTATGCGACAGTACGTTTACCAATTTCTGTATCATAGCTAAACCGCCTCTTCTCTACTTTGCGAGTATCATTACGAATGTAGATAGACGACTGTGCAATAGGTCCATGCATTGTTAATTCTCGAACACACATGTCATCAAAGTATACCAGATAGTGCTCTACATATTTCTTCACCTCGAGCACAGTGCATAATTAACGATCTGTCTTTATGCAGATGGGAGTCACAGAGCATTCTCGCAGTCTTAGGATAAAGTTAGAGACTGAAAGAACTCCTCGCACTGTCTTCGACCAGCCCAAGCTGCAGCACCGTGTCTGATTTAATCTACAGCTGACCAGAAGTAGACCGCTACATTCCACGTCTTGTGAATGAATGGAGCTTGCCGAGTCCACGCCTATCCAAGTGCCCAAGATTTCTCCAGATGCTCCCCTCTAGAGGAGGTTAGCACTCATTATCGATGTATAGTAACCCATTTGAAAGTGCTGTGATGGAGCTCCAGATGAATGGAGTTCAAAGGATTTTTACGTAAATCAACCACGCTATCAATTTTAAAGTGTAGTCCTGGACTCTAGGATCATTACCTGGAAGGTACTGGTTAGAGAGAACATAAACAAACGCACTCCTAAAGCTACAACGTTCCACAGTTGAAACAGACTATAATGTTAGTTCACTTGAGTTTCCAATCTGTCAGAAGTATGGAATGCAGCACTGTTAATATTCCAACGTAAGAAATATGTTTCCAGCGCCTGACATACACCCTACTTCCCGGTTTCTCTACGATAAATTATGGTATCGAAGCGTAAAACGAAAAAATTACTTCCTTAAAACATTGGCTCTGTGTGATAGAAGCACAATTAGCTTTCCAGAGATGTGGTGCAGATCCATCAGCTATTCTGTCATTGTGACAGATGAGTTTAAATATAGAGGTCATCATTTTGGACAGAAGTTTGGAAACGCTCCACAATGCTGCCAAACTCTTCCTGTTTCCTTATGTTGTAACTGTGTTTTATTTGAAATCATCCAGTGTGTGTGGTGAATTATGGTCGCAGCAATAACAACATTATTTACGCTGTGTGAGAGGCAATAGATCAGAACGTGTTAATTTCAGTATGGAACCTGACGCAAACCTAGAAGTCACAGCGAAAAATCAAGATGTATGGCATTGTACAAAGTGTGTTACAGCAGGAAAAAAAATGTTTCAAACAACGGGAAATGGTCACAGGGAGCGTCTCTTGCGACTTATAGTATAGTTTGTGGGATACAGTCATCCTCCTACATTACGGGTGATGCTACTTTACACTGGTCTCTGCAATTGTTCAATACCCGTATATTTAATATGATTATCACATGTGCTTGATGGCGGCATGCAGAAGATATTTATTTCTGACATATGGGAGGAGAGAGATGCAGTAAAAATCTTACAGAGTTGTCTATCAGATGAAGTTAGTGGACCTTTATAGTTCGTAATTTTTCTCTGTTGGATGGTACAGAATAATGATGATAGCATATTGGGGTGATAGACGTGAATGGGCCTGATGAACGCGGATCTACTTCACACAGCAGTACCTGTGTGTAGTTTTCGGATGCACCACAATGCATTAGCATAATACTCATCCTTCTTCCAGTTCGCCAACTGTCTTTTATACTACCTCATATTGCAGGAGAAGGCCTCTTTTGGCGCTGACATTACACATTGTACATTGTTGGCAGTGCTATAACAACATGTTCCCATTTCCACCTAATGGTCAAAAATGGTCCTATCGCACTAACTCACATCACTCTGTTTCTACATGGGTTGCAGAAGGTGGTACATACAGATCTCTCCAACTTCTGCTCAGTTCTGACATAAATTGGAACAATCACATGTGCAAAGTTGCAGAAATGGCAGCAGTTGCAAGAGGCATATGGACTATCTAAAATTTTACTATAACAGACAGGTTTTCCCGCCATTTACTTAGGTTGGTGGAGGTAGCTGAAGTGAGTTTTTTTTCTGCCGAAATGCAAACTTTCCGCTATTTAGAGGCGGATGGGAGGTAAGAGGGGAGGGGATTAGGTTGGTCGAGGCAGCCCAATTGACCTATTGTCCCACCACGATTTGAGCTTCCTGTCATGACATTATTGCGACATTGCCATATCTACCATCGCCATCTTGGATCCACTATCATGAATAATTTTGGCAACAATGCAATATGGGGCCATGCTCTCTTTGTCCAATTACTGTCAACAGGGCATTGTGCAACCTGATGGTGGCTCCATAATGGTGTGGACTGTGGTTACACAGAATGGAATGTGTCCTCTGTACAACTAAACCGATCGTTGACTGGAAATGGTTATGTTCGTGTACCCAGATCGCTCCACATGGAACAAAATTAGGAAGTCCTGTTTGTGGACAAAATTTGGCACAGGAAAAATTCTGGCAATTAAGGATGGCTATAGAGGCAGTGTGGCTCAATATTTGTGCAGAGATTTCCAGTGACTTCTGGAGTTCATGCCATATCGAGGAACTGCACTAAGGCAGGCAAAAGGAGGCCTGACACTATATTAGGAGGTGTATTAACGAACAAATTAGGTTTACAGATTTAATATTACAAAAAAATAATTAGAGATTAACAAATTTTTTTGTGAAAAAGAATAAAGGAACCACAATTCATGCAATATTTTTAGTTTTGTATTGAATAAAATTTTTCTGAAGCAGATAAATTTGTCTTAAGTATGTCCGCAGCTTGTGGTCGTGCGGTAGCGTTCTTGCTTCCCACGCCCGGGTTCCCGGGTTCGATTCCCGGCGGGGTCAGGGATTTTCTCTGCCTCACGATGACTGGGTGTTGTGTGATGTCCTTAGGTTAGTTAGGTTTAAGTAGTTCTAAGTTCTAGGGGGCTGATGACCATAGATGTTAAGTCCCATAGTGCTCAGAGCCATTTGAACCATATTTTGTCTTAAGTCTCCTAAATCCGAACCAGATTTTTGCATGCTCTGTTCACCCCAAAGACAAATAAATAGAGAAAAATAGTAACATTAACACTGCTGTGGGCTTTTCGATGCCCCACAATGAATTTTATGTGTGTGTCTAGCAGTACTTTGATTTGAAAAGAGTGCATAGGGCTGTACGCTTTTGCATCTAGGCGTATGGGCAGCGTTATGTGTTGGTTTCTCCTAACCGCATGTAATAGATTCCTGTAAAATGCGCTATCTTTTAGGTGCATTTACCGCAAAGCATGGTACATTCTAAAGCTATAATGGGATCTGTGCACAGCATCTTTCCTGTCGGAGTGTTAAGTAAGTAAAAAAAGTCGGAGTGTTAAGTAAGTAAAAAAAAAAAAAATCACTCTGAGCTTGTTTGACACTTTTACGTGCTGAGATGAGATGAACTGGTGTTTTTTCTTTGTGAACCCTAGTGAAGAATGCTTGCTTTGTAGGACATCTGATAAGCATCCACCTGCGCATATTCAGTCGTTTTTAATATATACCATAATGCCATATGTAAATACCCACCACAGACTCATTAGGCGTTATTTCAATACCATTCAGTCATAGTCTGCGTCAAAGTTTGTGTTGTATTACTTCAGTTACTTTCAGTGTCTGCGTGAACTAGGTGGGTCAACTGGATGGCGGGAGATGGATTTCACACCAGCGTTTTTACGGAGTCCATGTTGATCCCTACAGATGAGATTTTCGGTCTCCAGAAAAGTTTTAATATACTAGTGTAGAAAACGTGTTCTAAAATTGTGCAACAGTCGTATCAGTGACGTGAACCTACTGTTTTGTGTGACTGTTCGATTACCCACTTGAAGAATGGCAATGACCTGCATATTGAATTTTATCCATAGTGGATACTGTTGAACTCCGTGACTGTTCCTTTATAGGGTGTAGAAAAATTTCCGCTACCAGTCACAATAAAAGGTTATTTATTTGTCACACGAACGGTTTCGGGTTTGCGCCCATCTTCAGGTGTTTATTCATTCATGTACTTGTTTATTTTCTGAGGTTCACTTTATAAATACAAAAAAAAAATTATTTGCTCGTGACTAAACTGATAGAAGTGGGACAATTGTAAGTGGCAAGGCAGCATTTGTCGAAAATATATCTGTACTTACATAAAGCTGAAGTATCATTATTATAAAACTTCCTGGCAGATTAAAACTGTGTGCCGGACCGAGACTCGAACTCGGGACCTTTGTCTTTCGCGGGCAAAGGTCCCGAGTTCGAGTCTCGTTCCGGCACACAGTTTTAATCTGCGAGGAAGTTACGTAACAGCGCACACTCCGCTGTAGAGTGAAAATTTCATTCCATTATTATTATAGTTACACTGTGGTGACCGTTTTTCCACTTAGTGTGTAACTAAGTGGGAAACCGGTCACCACAGTATAACTATATTAATGATGTTTCAGCTTTATGTAAGTACAGACATATTTTCGACATAGGCTGCCTTGACAAATGCTGCCTTGCCACTTACAATTGTCTCACTTGTATCTGTTTAGTGATCAGCGAATAATTTTTTTGTATTTATACATTGATCTCCAGCATATAAACATGCACATGAATGTTTAAACTGAAACGTCCCCTTAGAAAAATTATAAATGACTGTGCTTAAACTGACACACAATATCTTTAGCGCAACGCAATCTGACTTTCAAATATCCCTACAAAGGAATGGCCCTGACTAACAATAACCTATACCGTCCATGAATCATTTACCTCACAAAAATCTTCGTTACTCGAACTACTGCAATACAGCGAGCGCCACTACTGCCAGCTAAATAAAAGATTCTAACTACTGAAGGCACTAACTACTGATAGGCATAGTTCGCAAATGAAAGATTTTGACAGAGAACAAACAATGTATTTACCTCAATAGTGTTCAAAAGTCATAATATATATACACTCCTGGAAATGGAAAAAAGAACACATTGACACCGGTGTGTCAGACCCACCATACTTGCTCCCGACACTGCGAGAGGGCTGTACAAGCAATGATCACACGCACGGCACAGCGGACACACCAGGAACCGCGGTGTTGGCCGTCGAATGGCGCTAGCTGCGCAGCATTTGTGCACCGCCGCCGTCAGTGTCAGCCAGTTTGCCGTGGCATACGGAGCTCCATCGCAGTCTTTAACACTGGTAGCATGCCGCGACAGCGTGGACGTGAACCGTATGTGCAGTTGACGGACTTAGAGCGAGGGCGTATAGTGGGCATGCGGGAGGCCGGGTGGACGTACCGCCGAATTGCTCAGCACGTGGGGCGTGAGGTCTCCACAGTACATCGATGTTGTCGCCAGTGGTCGGCGGAAGGTGCACGTGCCCGTCGACCTGGGACCGGACCGCAGCGACGCACGGATGCACGCCAAGACCGTAGGATCCTACGCAGTGCCGTAGGGGACCGCACCGCCACTTCCCAGCAAATTAGGGGCACTGTTACTGCTGGGGTATCGGCGAGGACCATTCGCAACCGTCTCCATGAAGCTGGGCTACGGTCCCGCGCACCGTTAGGCCGTCTTCCGCTCACGCCCCAACATCGTGCAGCCCGCCTCCAGTGGTGTCGCGACAGGCGTGACTGGAGGGACGAATGGAGACGTGTCGTCTTCAGCGATGAGAGTCGCTTCTGCCTTGGTGCCAATGATGGTCGTATGCGTGTTTTGCGCCGTGCAGGTGAGCGCCACAATCAGGACTGCATACGACCGAAGCACACAGGGCCAACACCCGGCATCATGGTGTGGGGAGCGATCTCCTACACTGGCCGTACACCACTGGTGATCGTCGAGGGGACACTGAATAGTGCACGGTACATCCAAACCGTCATCGAACCCATCGTTCTACCATTCCTAGACCGGCAAGGGAACTTGCTGTTCCAACAGGACAATGCACGTCCGCATGTATCCCGTGCAACCCAACGTGCTCTAGAAGGTGTAAGTCAACTACTCTGGCCAGCAAGATCTCCGGATCTGTCCCCCATTGAGCATGTTTGGGACTGGATGAAGCGTCGTCTCACGCGGTCTGCACGTCCAGCACGAACGCTGGTCCAACTGAGGCGCCAGGTGGAAATGGCATGGCAAGCCGTTCCACAGGACTACATCCAGCATCTCTACGATCGTCTCCATGGGAGAATAGCAGCCTGCATTGCTGCGAAAGGTGGATATACACTGTACTAGTGCCGACATTGTGCATGCTCTGTTGCCTGTGTCTATGTGCCTGTGGTTCTGTCAGTGTTATCATGTGATGTATCTGACCTCAGAAATGTGTCAATAAAGTTTCCCCTTCCTGGGACAATGAATTCACGGTGTTCTTATTTCAATTTCCAGGAGTGTATATCAGTTCATGATATCCAGTATTACAAATTTACTCTCTCTGATGGACACAGGTCCAGATCATCCGCTCTCAAAACTATGCCATCTCTCTCCCCACATCCACCACTGCTGGCGGCGCAGCTCCAACTGCGCAACGCTGCCCGCTGTCAACAGCCAACTGTCCAACACTGCAATAGCGACTATTTCAACAATGCCCACGAGCCACAGACTGCACACAGCACAGCCAGCGTCTTTCATACAGAGCGCTAGGCGACGTTACCAACATAAAAACCTAAGCAGCCTACTTACAAAACATCTGAAGAGGGGCGCTAGCCCGGAACCGGTCGTGTGACAAATAAATAACCTTTTATTGTGACCTGCATATTTTTCGATTTATTACGAACGCTTCGTTTCTCCAGTCACGTACGACAGACAGAAAAGATGTTCGATCTTCTGCGTATCCTACCTTACAGAGAGCCACACGATACGTACAATAAGTGAATGAGGACGCCGAGCGTAGGTGGTAAGAGATTGACACGAGGGGGGACATCAGTGTGGGGTACATCAAACCAGTCGAAAGACTGATGACCGAAAAGTATTAAAGACTATGCTTTCCGCATGCAGATGAACTCCACTTCCAACCGTTACACTACGTCTCTTACTACATTTTTTTTTTATTTATAGATTTTAACAGCACTGTGCTCAAGGTATGAGTGTCGTTGTTAGCGACCACGGAAGCCTCCGACATAGCAACTAAACACCCGTTTCAGAGCGCGCTTCCTAGAAAGGCTGTGCGGCTGAACTCGCGCGCCTAGCTAGCTGGTGTTTTGCACCTGTAGGGCCGGCTGGCGGAGCTCACACGGCTTTCACCGCGAGGCCGCGACACGGCTCAAGGCGATCACGTGCCTGTCCCGGCTACCTGCTGGCGTGCTCGCGCACTGCGGCCGCCGCCGTTAGGCGCTCGTTACTAGTCATACTGAAGACATACGCGCTGGGTGTGTCTGACAGATGTACGGCCTCCTTATACTGGCTGAAAAACGCTGACCTGGAAAGAGTTAAAAGTCTACATCTACATTTATACTCCGCAAGCCACCCAACGGTGTGTGGCGGAGGGCACTTTACGTGCCACTGTCATTACCTTCCTTTTCTATTCCAGTCGCGTATGGTTCGCGGGAAGAACAACTGTCTGAAAGCCTCCGTGCGCGCTCGAATCTCTCTAATTTTACATTCTTGATCTCCTCGGGAGGTATAAGTAGGGGGAAGCAATATATTCGATACCTCATCCAGAAACGCACCCTCTCGAAACCTGGCAACACCGCGATGCAGAGCGCCCTCTTGCAGAGTCTGCCACTTGAGTTTGCTAAACATCTCCGCAACGCCATCACGCTTACCAGATAACCCTGTGACGAATGTCGCCGCTCTTCTTTGGATCTTCTCTATCTCCTCTGTCAACTCACCTTGGTACGGATCCCACACTGATGAGCTGTACTCAAGTATAGGTCGAACGACTGTTTCGTAAGCCACCTCCTTTGTTGACGGACTACATTTTCTAAGGACTCTCCCAATGAATCTCAACCTGGTACCCGCCTTATCAACAATTAATTTTATATGATCATTCCACTTCAAATCGTTCCGCACGCATACTCCCAGATATTTTACGAAAGTAACTGCTACCAGTGTTTGTTCCGCTATCATATAATCATACAATAAAGGATCCTTCTTTCTATGTATTCGCAATACATTACATTTGTCTATGTTAAGGGTCAGTTGCCAGTCCATGCACCAAGTGCCTAACCGCTGCAGATCTTCCTGCATTTCGCTACAATTTGTTAATGCTGCAACTTCTCTGTATACTATAGCATCATCCGCGAAAAGCCGCATGGAACTTCCGACATTATCTACTAGGTCATTTATATATATTGTGAAAAGCAATGGTCTCATAACACACCCTTGTGGAACGCCAGAGGTTTCTTTAACGTCTGTAGACGTCTCTCCATTGATAACAACATGCTGTGTTCTGTTTGCTAAAAACTGTTCAATCCAGCCACACAGCTGGTCTGATATTCCGTAGCCTCTTACTTTGTTTATCAGGTGACAGTGCGGAACTGTATCGAACGCCTTCCGGAAGTCAAGGAAAATAGCATCTCGTCCCAGGAGCATCCGTGGCGTAGGGCGACGTTGCGGCCGCGCCCGGAACCCTGGGGCTCTTGCAGTTTGAGGCACTACGCGTCCGAAGAGTAACTACGAGAAGTTTTCTTGCAGAAATAGTGAACGGCCAATAGTCGCAAAATGGAGAGTTGATTAAAACTTCGTTACCGTGGTTTCAACATTTATAAAAAAAGTCTTCTTCAGAAGGAAATGTTGACAGCTGGATTACATGTTGTGGCAGAGATACGAGCACTAGCTGTACGTTGGTGAAGAAATACCAAATTACAACAACTATGTTGCGCAAGTTGTAATTATTATGGAGGTGAAATTTTACATTTGACTGACGCCTTTCGCCTGTACGCATTTTAACGTACCTCTGCCTCAACATGTAAAACAGTTGCCAATATTTCCTTCTGAAGACGACGTTTTGACAAACGTTGAAACCGTCATAAACGTTTTTTAATAAAGCTTCCATTTTGCAACTTATTGAGTGTTTACTATGTTTATAAGGAGATATTATCCTACGGTTGCTCCTCCAACCATGTACAAAATTTTATGACACATTTATCTGCAGATCAAAGTCACTATCAAAGAGAGTCTCCAGCTGAATTTTGACCCTTGGGACAGGGCTAAATTTGTCAGTATTCTAAAATAAATAATTAATACCCTGTAGCTAACTGTATTCAGCAAGGTGCCAACATCCGTACAGTGGGCTGGAATACATACATCGCTGTTAGTCATCCTACCACTTGAAGTTGGTTTCTAGGAACTTATGTCAATAACCTGTACTAAGGCAAAACCCGATGCCGGCCGCGGTGGTCTCGCGGTTCTAGGCGCGCAGTCCGGAACCGTGCGACTGCTACGGTCGCAGGTTCGAATACTGCCTCGGGCATGGATGTGTGTAATGTCCTTAGGTTAGTTAGGTTTAAGTAGTTCTAAGTTCTAGGGGACTGATGACCACAGCAGTTGTGTCCCATAGTGCTCAGAGCCATTTTGCAAAACCCGATAACTAAATCCACAGGTAACTCCATGTTTACAGTTCCTACACAAACAAAAGTAGTTTAGGACTTTATATCACCTTGGTAAGTCTGTCACATTTATTAAGAACCACTTCCAGCTATCAAATGCCCTTCGTCTTTCAAGCATGAGTGCGCTCATTAAGCTAGAACACACATCTACAAAAACTCCGTTCCCAAGTATACAAAATGCACTTTCGAGTTCTTTTAAGCTTTTAAACTTTCTGTACGGCGCCGGCCGCTGTGACCGAATGTTTCTAGGCGCTTCAGTCCGGAACCGCACTGCTGCTACGGTCACAGTTTCGAATCCTGCCTCGGTCATTGATGTGTGTGATGTCCTTAGGTTAGTTAGGTTTAAGTAGTTCTGAGTCTAGGGGACTGATGACCTCAGATATTAAGTCCCATAGTGCTTAGAGCCATTTGAACCACTTTCTTCTGTACGGCAAAAATAATTTTATTGATTACGAAGGGTCGGCAGAATACAACTTCTGAAGTAGAAGCTCTTTAAAACAACGCTTCCATCTCTGAGTGCCTCCTACATCTGGGTTGTGTGCCTCGTAACTCCGGTTGCCTGCAGAGCCACGAAACTATTTTAACAATTGCTGCTTTCAGTCCATGAGCCTTAGCAATAGAATAGAGAATTTTCAGTGGCACCTCCACATACAGTACCATTTTGTAAAGTGCTGAACACTGTTAGAAATATTCTCGCAAGTTTACTTCCAAAAGGTGCGAGAAAACACCTTCCCTGGTCTCAACGTCCCTAGCTCTTAGTTTAGCGTCAAAGATTCCGACCACAAAAAGTCACTTAGATTGCAGGAAAGTTTACCCTTATAAATTCGTGGGACAGTGTGGACAGCAAGCTTGCTCGATTATTATCCATAGTTGCGGATGGAGTTACTGACCGGTAAAAAACAGTTTAAAATGCACAGGCCACACTGTTGCAGCTTCCTGTTAAACATGAAATACAACTGAGCTCCGTAATCGCAACACCGGGCAGACACGGTCGATAAATACGCAACGTCAACATCAAATAGGATATTTACGAAGAAGGGAAGGCCTGAAGCGGTGCTAGCAAAAATAATATTATGAAAATAGCTATAAAGTCGTATGACATTCTTGTCTGGGAGCTTCCTAACGGCAGCTTCAGCCGCGTAGTAGAAAAAGTTCCTCTGTCCTTCGCACACAGTGGCAGCTTTCCTTTGTGAAGTGTCGGAGTTGTGTACCTAAGTGTGTGTAAGAAGTGTAGATGACTATAATGGGAAATTGCGTGTAGTGTGGTGTCATTTTTCTGTTGGATGACAAGGAGAGAAGGGAGAGGGTGAAGCCCGCTGCAAGCACGTAGCAACTCCTCTCGAATAAAACAAGAGGGCCACAGAGCTTAACGTCCCCATCCTAAGGACGGATCTCTGTCAGCATTGTCAGATTCCCTCAGATTCATGAGACACTGCAGAACGTTTTCGAATTTAGTACAAGACACTGGTGCAAAGTGTTGTCATCAGGAACTTTATGCCATCACCCCTCCTCTCATAAGTAGCCGACAGCAAGTACAATAGCCGGGCTGTTACCTATCCAAGCACTGGGCACGCTCGACGTTGTTTAACTTAGGTGATATGACGATAACTGGTCTGTTCAACGGAACAAGGCTTTTGGATAAAATAGCTATCCAGTACGAGAAGTGAGTGAAGTTCAGTTCCTATCACTGACCACGTAGCTCTTCAGCACCTCCGAACAAAGATAAAACACCTGACACAATTTAGCAGCAAATGATCATAAAGCCATTAAATTTTAAATAAGGTGTTTAATGATAAACAAGAATATAGACCAGGGCGTGGTAGAGGTAACAGACACACATCCTCTCAGTCTCAGTGAATGTGATGGATGTCGATCAATTCTAAAAAAGGAAAGTCACATAAAGAAAGGGAGAGCAGAAATATGATGAGCGACAGAAAAGTGACATGCAAACCATTTGCTTTTGTGTATCAAAAGATGAAGCAAATAGTGACTGGTTTGTAGTATGAAATATCCTAAGAGATACCAACTTGAGATACCACCACAGCTAGTGCACTCTTCGGCTGCCTACAGATCTCAGACTCCACGTTGAACTGACCATGTCGGAGAAAGAGATTTTTCTATATGGAAATTGATTTTTCCGTCCATGTTTGCTTTAACAGTAAATATGTTTTTAGTATTCTATCTTGTTTTCCTTCCTTTCTTTATGATGTTACGCCATGGTAAATGAATAAACAGTGTAATGTTGCGAATACAGTTCATACGGTTTGAGAAACAGCAGACAAAGCACTCACTGATAACAAAAGTTTTCTGGGATGCACAAGAATTTCTTATCCATTAACCACAAAAAGTTAACACAATAACATTCTAATAACACACATATATCTACTTCATTAAATAAATAAAATTATTATGTAAATTTTAATAAAACATAAGTAATAATGATAACAACAAATATTTAATAACGTACTGTGTTGACGTTGTCGTTCTGTCAAGGACAGCAAAGGACTTGGAAGGGCCATTGTAAGGAATAATTAGTCTTAATAACAGACCCGGGGTCAAGAGGTAGCGTTTATGATTAGGAATCGAAACATCTTGGCTCCCGGGTTCGAACACAGTCGGTGTTTAATTTTTGAATAAAAATCATCGGCAGTGCTGGCCGAAGACTTCCGACATGAGGTCACCGTCGCTTTGATAACGGCCTTATCAAAGAAGACGGAGGATCGGACATGTCGTGTTCTTTGGGTCGGAATCTGCTCTTAAAAGGCGGGATAGTCAGCAGTTATAAACGGTTTGAGGATGCGTAAGGCAATGGAAACCACTGCATTATAGACATAATGTGTGTCCACAGGACATGTGGCCAGTAATTGAAAAAATGTCGTGATGTACTCAACATTGACAAAACATTCCGGATTAGCCCCCATTCACATCCCGAAGAGGGAACTGATAAGGGAGAGATGACCATATGTAAAATATGGTATAACCAACGAATGCATGACATTTGAGGAGTTGCAGCATGAAATGTCGAAAGACTGAGCGTAGTAGGGAAGATAGAAGATCTGAAATGGGAAATGCAAAAAAATGGTTCAAATGGCTCTGAGCACTATGGGACTTAACATCTATGGTCATCAGTCCCCTAGAACTTAGAACTACTTAAACCTAACTAACCTAAGGACATCACACAACACCCAGCCTTCACGAGGCAGAGAAAATCCCTGACCCCGCCGGGAATCGAACCCGGGAACCCGGGCGGGGGAAGCGAGAACGCTACCGCACGACCACGAGATGCGGGCGGGAAATGCAAAGACTGAATCTGGAAACAGTGGGGTCAGTAAAGTGAAATCGAAAGAACATATGAATTTCTCGTCAGACGAATAAGAGTGACTATAAAAAAAAAATGGTTCAATTGACTCTGAGCACTATGGGTCGCGCGGTTCCAGACTTAAGCGCCTCGAACCGCTCGGCCACTGCGGTCGGCAAGAGTGACTATTAACAGGGGCAAAAGATCGTGTCATGGGATTGGGATTCGTTATGAATAGGAAAGTATGGCCGAGGCTGAACTGCTTTGAACAGTTTAGTGTTAGGGCTGTTTCTATGAGATTCGACAGCAAACCAACGGCGGCAGCGATAGTTTTCATGCAAACAAGCCAACATCGCAAGCAGAAGATGAAGAGAGAGAGAAAGGGCATGAAGATATTGAAAGGGTAGAGGGAGATTGAAATCTATTAATCGTAGCGATTGGAATGTGATTGTAGGGGGAGGAATAAAAGAAAGGACTATGGGAGAACATGGGCTTGGCAGTAGAAATGAGAGCGGAGAGAGACTAACCGAGTTCTGCAAAAAATTTCAGATGCTAGTCGGGAATACTCTGTTGAAGAATCACGAGAGGATGAGGTATACTTGAAAGAGGTCTCGAGACACGGAAGATTCCAGCTCGCCTATATCGTGGTGAGACAGAGATTGAAAAATCAGATGTTGGGTAGTAACGCGTACCCAGGTGCAGATACGGACTCAGTTCACAATTTAGTAGTGATGAGTACATTGAAGAGAAGCGTGCGGAAAAATCAGTGTGGAAGGAAGTGGAATACTGAAGTACTCAGGAACGAGAGAAGCCTTTGAAATTTGCTAAGTTTGTGGTTACTGCACTGAGGAGTGTCAAAGTAAGCAGTTCATTTGAAGAGGAATGGACATCTCTAACAAGGGCAATCAGAGATGCTGCGCAAACAAACACGGGTACAAGGACGGTAACTGCGAGGAAACATTGGGTAAGATCAATTGATCGACGAAATAAGGAGGTGCAAAGATGTTCGGGAAAAGACAGAAACCAACAACTAACAACTCCTCCCGAACAGGCCATTAAAGGCCAACGGTGCCGATTGACCGCCGTGTCATCCTCAGCCTACAGGCGTCACTGGATGCAGATATGGAGGGACATATTGTCAGCACACCGCTCTCCTGGCCGCTCTCCGAGCCCGCAATACAGAAATATAAATGTCTTGAGAACGGAATAAATAGAAAATGCAGGCGAAATGGCTGCAGGAAGGACGTGAACTAAGCGGAGAAGATATGTTCATCGGGAGGACTGACTCAGCGTATACGAAAGCCAAAACGACCTTCAGTGAATTTAAAAGTAATGTGGTAACGTTAGGGGTACAATGAGAATTGCACTGTTAAAAGTCAGAGGAGAGAGCGGATAGGGGTGAAGGGTACTTTAAAGGCCTCTTTGAGGGGGTGAGCTTTTGTAATGATGCGGTAGAAGAGCCAGAAAATGTCTCTAGAAGACAAAGTGGAAGTATGCACCACAGTTTTGTTGCTAGTTGCTACGTATTTCACTAATTGATATTCATCGCAGAATTTTTGTGACTGAGATTTGAAGAGCCAGTCTTTAAATAACGTGCGTTACCTCAAAAGTAGCTACTCCAGGAATGCGGATCTAAATTTCATTCACGTGTACTCCCGCCATACCTTGACATCTCGTTTCTCAGCCAAAGCTCCTGTTACTGGGTCCATTAAGGAGTACAAACGAATTATAAAACTGAGGTGACAGTATTCATTATTGAAAGAGAATACATGAAAGTCGACTTCACATCATCCCATGTACGTGGGCTGCTCGGAAAGTAAGGTCCAGTCAGTCGCGAAATGGAGACCACTGTGAAAATCAAAAAAGGTTTTAGCAGAAACTGCTAGCTACACCTTCCAGATACTTCTCTACATAGTCGCCGCTCTGACTTAGACGTTTGTCGTAGCGTTTTACCAACTTTCCAATACCATTGTCATCGAAGGCAGCCGCCTGTGCTTTTCGCTAATTCTCTAAGATGGTTCACAGTTTGTTGTCTTTGCTAAAAAGTTGTCTTCGTAGCTAGTGGTTCATGTGAGCAGAAACGAAAATGAGAGAAAGCCGCGTTCGGGCTGTATGGTCAGTGACCAAACACTTTTAATCGAAAACGCTTCTTCACGTCCTCATTGGCCCTGTAGTGTGCGGACGAGAATTCTCAAAAAGAAGGATATGCATGACAGTTATGTTATGTGGGCTGCATGACATCAGGCGAGGTCTCTCACAGGCACTCATACTTGGCGGTAGACACTACCTATCTAGGCATCTGTACATGCTCACTGGGCGCTCGGAACTGTAAAGAGCGACGTGACGCGATCGACAGACATACTAGATACACTTCCCAACACATCTGTGTAAAACTTCGTCAGGATTTCACTGTGGATTCCTTTTCGGTCCTGCTTGGACCTTACTTTTTGAACAGCCTCGTAGTATTACTGTAACAAGAGCAGTATGTACGTTCCGCTGGTCACAAGTTATCAGTTTCATCTGCAGCATAGATTCTCTAATTACATACTTCCTCTATCAGAATTTTTCTTACATGCTAAATAATTTGCCAAAATGCTACAGGCTTCGACAGTTAATACAATACTAATATTATTTTTAACCATTTAGATATTTAAGATTTATTGCATGACCATAAATATTTCTCCTCACTACTCTGGGTGAGTACGTCCTATTAGATCAGAAGAGAGATTCTACATTAAGGGGGGTAGGACATGAAACTGGCCGACCTTATTTTACAAATAAACTCATAAAACTTTGTTAGCATGACCAGAAAGGATTCAGGATTCACACTCATATCAGAGGAAGTTCAAAAACATAACGAAACAAAATTGTTTTACATGTGAAATTTCATCATTTTTTCACTTGGTATTGGCTGCATTTGTTGCTGTAGGTACACTTTTCTTCATAAGTAAGAGAGATTCTTCGATGAATTTTGCACAGCATACAAATCATACCTACAGGTATATGAAACTCTAGAATTTCCCAAATCTGTTAAAAACTGTGGTAAAAATTGAGATAATTAACTATAAAATTCGAGTTTTCTCTAAATACGAAGTTTAAAACGTAACAGCCCATTCATTTTTCCATAGATTACATAAACTCTAGAGTATCATACACCTGTAAGTATGGTTTGTAAGCCGTGCAAAATTCATCGAAGAATCTCTCTTACTTACGAAGAAAAGTGCACCTATAGCAACAAATGCAGCCAACAGTAAGTGAAAAAAAATCATGAAATTTCACATTTAAAAAATATTATTTTTTCGTGTTTTTGAACTTCCACTGCCATGAGTGTGAATCCTGAATCCTTCCTGGTCATGCTGACAAACTTTCATGAATTTATTTGTAAAAGTATAGACAGTGCAAATTAAAATGTCCTGTGGTGCCTGTCCTTCTCGAAGTCGGCCCGTTTGACGTCCTACCCCCCCTTAAAGCCACTAAACGAGCAAGACAATTGTAAAATAGGTGTGTGAGACAACACGTTATCCTTACAAACAGAATAAAAAATTTCGACAATCTCTCAACATAACTTTGTTAAATAGGGGCGTGAGGAGTTTTACATGCGAATGCTTGTCTCGTGGACCCTGTACATGAGTATTTACAGCTATGGATGTTTATATCGACATCTAAGAAATTTATGACTGGAATATGTATCGATTCCACATTTGGTATTATGACTGTCGTAGATCAGTGTGAAGTAAAATATGAAACTTCCTGGCAGATTAAAACTGTGTGTCGGGCCGAGACTCGAACTCGGGATCTTTGCCTTGCATGGGCAAGTGCTCTACCAACTGAGCTACCCAAGCACGACTCACGCCAGGAAGTTTCATATCAACGCACACTCCGCTGCAAAGTGAAAATCTCATTCTTGAAACGTCCCCTAAGCTATGGGTAAGCAATTTCTCCGCAATATCCTTTCTTTCAGGAGTGTCTAGTTCTGCAAGGTTCACAGAATGGCTTCTGTAAAGTTTGGAAGGTAGAGACGAGGTACTGGCAGAAGTAAAGCTGTGAGAAAGGGGCGTGAGTCGTGCTTGGGTAGCTCAGTTGGTAGAGCACTTGCCCCCGAAAGGCAAAGGTCCCGTGTTCGAGTCTCGGTCCGGCACACAGTTTTAATCTGCCAGGAAGTTTCATATCAGCGCACTCTCCGCTGCAGAGTGAAAATCTCATTCTGGCAGTGTGAAGTAGTTTACACAGGGTCGTACCTCAGGGATGGAATCTGCGAACAGTAAAATCTTTGGGAGAAGGGGATTGGTGTAAACTGGCACTACTTCGAGAAACAAGCGAATATTCGAGACAAAGCTATAGAGTCTTTCATTGTCAAGGCGAATACTTTTCTCCTTGTCTTAATATTTTTCAGTAGCGATTATGTTTTGTGCAGGTCCTCATCACCAGCTGCGCCTCTCTCTTGTCAGGAGAGCGCCGACCCTGCGTCGTAAACAGCTAGCTTTCTATTCTTAATGTGGCCTAGTCAGCCAGTTTCGACTTGTAACGCGCACTGTGCAAACACAGCAGAGTGGGCAGGTTTGTCTACGCCCTCAGCGGCGTTATAATTCAAAGCGCAGACCGGCAGGAGGTGTTCCCCCGTAATTAGATTTTTGAAAGTCCACTCGTAGACTTGTAATGCCGTTAATTTTCAACGACGTAGTCCGTCATATTGGAAATAATATCCAGCTCGCTTCTTAATGTTTCAATCGAGAACCAATTAAGTCAATTAGGCAATTTACCAGCCGAGAGCGTGTAACTGCCCTAACCCTGATTAAAATATCAGGGCGTAGCCTCCCATTGGCATTCAGTGCGGAATAATGAGCCTCAACCGGAAAGAAATGTGGACTTGTCCGTTCTCCCATTTACTATCGGGCCGAGTTACCAGTGACATAAATATTTAACAGTAGCGCATCTACTAGCAACAGAATTAAAGACACTACTTCAGTTTACCTTCGTTAAGACCGCCTTTTACGAAACATCAGAAGTGAGAATAATAAATGAAAAGCACCAGTTTGCTTTTGTTCTACAATATTACTTTCATTGTTAACCGGTTTTCGGCTTACAAGGCCATCTTCAGACATTTACTGAGTATTATCACCAAAGAAGTTAAATGTTAGCAGACAACATTGGAAGAGAAGTAACACATCTAGACTGAAGTAGATACATACAGTAAGTAACATCTTTGCAATGAAAAAGTAAAAACTGAACAGTACATAAATAACAATGAAGTAGACAGGAAAATCAAAGCTTTGATTGTAATGTTAATGTTAAAATGCAGTACCACCACACTCTCAAACTGTATGTTCCATCAAACACCTCCATTTTCCTGCAGTTATTAATTTCTGTTTATCTTATTGATATTGCTTAGGTTCCTAATGTATTCTGTATTTACATTGACAACTGTCTCTTCTTTTAATTGGTTGTGTATCACTCTCCATGTTTCATATCTCCTAATGCAGCCTTGTCTAGTACTAATTTTATTTTATTTTATTAGTTTTGTTTATTAATAAAAACTGTTATGTAGGCATGCTATTCCTATTTTGTGCTAAAGGTTTTCCTGTCTACTCCATTGTTATTTATGCACTGTTCAGTTTTTACTTTTTCATTGCAAAGATGTTACTTACTGTATGTATCTACTTCAGTCTAGATGTGTTACTTCTCTTCCAATGTTGTCTGCTAACATTTAACTTCTTTGGTGATAATACTCAGTAAATGTCTGAAGATGGCCTTGTAAGCCGAAAACCGGTTAACAATAAAAGTAATATTGTAGAACAAAAGCAAACTGGTGCTTTTCATTTATTATAATGTCGTTCTACCAAGAACCGACGGAAGATTATGTTAATATGAGTGAGAATAATGTTCATTTGATCTTACAAAAGTTCCAGATGTTACCTCAGGTTTATGTTTGTATAAGAATAAGACCTTCTTATAGTAGTGAGTGGCGTCGTGGAATGGACAATATTTAATCTAGTGCATAACCATACTAAAAGTAGCAACATATAATATTTTGTTAACGAATGTAGAGCGCACGTCCGCTGCATATGATTTCAGTTGAAATTTTGTCGTCTTTTAATGTTGTTTATGGGAACAATGAACCGTATGTGGGTGGCAACAACAACACCTAAAAGGATTTCACATCTTCGTTCAATAACACACAGCCAAAGTTCAAATGGCAAAGAAAATGTAAAAAATATAAACTTTACAAAACTACTATGAAGTGACTGTATTGCTTCTACTCGTACATTAATCAGCCAGAACATTACCACCAACTACCTAATAGGCAGTATGTTCATCTTTGGCACGGATAACAGTGGCGACGCGATGTGGCATGGAAGCAAGAAGGTGCTGGAGGGAGTTGGCACCGCCTCTGCATACGCAAGTCACCTAATACCCGTAAATTCCTGGGAGGGTGTCGATGAGCCCTGACGCCACGTTTAATCACACCCCCAGATGTGTTCGATTGGGTTCAGATCTGGCGAGTCGAGGGATGAGCCAACGCCACCTAGAGAGAAGGCCACCGCGCTCCCTGCGAACAGCATGACGGGTATCCAAGAGTGGTCATAACAAAAGGAAGCGACAAGTGTCTTATAAGGTTGTGCTGAGCATCGGAGTATGTGAATGCAGCACAACGTAACTGTTTTAGAACGTTTTTAACGTTATTTATGTGATGCACAGTTCGAATTTGTGTTAGTAACAGACAAAATGCGGTACAGATGTTGTGTGACCGGGTGTAAAGGCAATTACCCGACGGGACCGATAGTGCAAGTTTTTCCATTTCCAAAGGAAGAAAAATTATTTGAAAAATGAAAATGGGCTATTCCAAGGGAAAATTTAACAATCAGCAGAAGAACAAAGGTAAGTCATTTAAGTTCATTTACGATTATAATGTAGTATAAAGTAAACAATGTGAGCCATAACCTTAAATTTACACATCCCCTGCCACTTACTGGGTTAATTTTTTGATGGTGTTGTATTATTATTGTTATTAACGCCATTAATATACCTTAAATACTGTAAGGGGAAATTAAACACCATTCATAAAGTGTGTCCATTGAAATTTTGATTTTCTATATTGTCGCTCAGTTCACAGAAGTTACAGGACACTAAACGCCAATTTCTCTTTGATTATGAACGTAACACTAATATTTACTTACTTGTTTTTATTTCCTGTTCAATTTTAGTTGTTTGCTTTCCATGAAAGAGAAGCCTGATGGAACAAGAGCGAATCATTATGTGCTTCCGCGTTTTCCACGTAATATGTTTAAAGAGATTGTTTTGTTATTGATTTAGAGTACACATCTTTAAACCTTAGAAGAAACTGAATAAAGTGGTACAAATTTCAGGTCTGCAAGTCAAATGGTTTTGGGATTGTGGCCTTTTTTAAGGTTTCAGAGCAAGACAAAAATGGCAGAATTTTGGTCATTTTAAAAATTAATAACTCTAAAATAAAAAGCACAAAAATTTTCAATTTTGGATTTTTCATCATTTTGATAGAATAAAATGAAATATGCAAAATTCCGAATCATCAATGCTAAATCAAATTTTGTATTGATGGATTTCACATGTAAAAATCCTGATGTTTCATTATTAAAAATGCTAATTTGTGTGTAGTTAAAAACATGTGTATAGGCCTCATGAAGCCATCAATGCCGTTAGAAGTTTGGGATTTGCAGTGTAGAAACAGGTAAGTTTTAATGTATTAGCGTGTGAAATAAATAATATAAGAGAAATTTTGTTGAAATAGCGATGTACGACACTAGAAATACAATATGTAGCCAGAGAAAAGCGTTTCTAGAAGTGCCTGCCAGTAGAAGCTGCTCTTGGATGGAAGGAACTTGTATGACTGCTCTTGGCAGGCGAGCTGCTCAGCGCACATGCCTTCTCTCTAGGTGGCGTTGGATGAGCCCAACAACTGGAACTCGCCATGTGTTCCTCGAACCGCTCCATCACACTTCTGACCTTGTGACACAGCGGATTGTTTTGTTGAAAAATGCCACTGTCGCAGGGAAACATGATAGTTACGAAGAGTTGTACGTGGTCTGCAACCAGTGTACGCTCTTCTTTGGCTATCAAGCTGCCTTGCACGGGTTCCGCTGGACCCGTGGATGTCCACTAGAGTGTAATGAAGCCGCCGTCAGCTTGCCTCCGTCGCGCAGTACAGATGTTAAGGAGGTGTACTTTATAAGATGACGGATTTGCACCCTCCCATCGGCATGATGATGAAGTTATCGGGATTCATCAGACAATAACGTTCTACCACTGACTACTGCCAACGTCCAATGTTGATGGTCATGTGCCCATTTCTGTGGTAGTTGTCGATATCATGGTGTTAACATTGGCACACGCATGGGTTGTGCGGAGGCCCATCGTTAGGAGTGTTCCGTCAACTGTGTGTTAAGACACACATCGTAAGTGAGAGTAATGTCCATTTGATCTTACAAAAGTTCCAGTCGTTAACTCAGATTTCTATTTGTGTAAAGTTAAGATTTACTTTCGTTTAGATCAGTTTACAACACACTTAGATGAAGAAACAAGTTTTTGGACAAACAACAACAGCCGGCCGTTGTGGCCGTGCGGTTCTGGGCGCTACAGTCTGGAGCCGAGCGACCGCTACGGTCGCAGGCTCGAATCCTGCCTCGGGCATGGATATGTGTGATGTCCTTAGGTTAATTATGTTTAATTAGTTCTAAGTTCTAGGCAACTGATGACCTAAGAAGTTAAGTCGCATAGTGCTCAGAGCCATTTGAACCATTTGAACCAAACAACAACACGTAAAAGGATTTCAAATTCTTGTTTCAATAACACACAGCCAAAGTTCAAATCGAAAAGAAAATACGTTTGTCGGGGGAAATGTGTTATAGATTGAGACAGGGAGGTATGTCATTAATACTAGATAAATGCAAATTCGGGTTTAAACAACTCAAATTAGTCCATACTGTCTCAGAAGAAGGAATCTTGCCTGGTGAAGAAAAACTTGAACCCATTGCAAAATTTCCTACCTCCAAGACTAAGAAATAACTTAAATCATTCTATGGAATTTGTGGCTACTACCGGAAGTTTGTCAGCAGTCAAGCCTTAAATGCGCCATATTTGAACAACTTGCTGAAGAAGAACATCATTTGGGTATGGGACAAGGATTGTCAGGAGGTATTCGACAACATCAAAAAATAGATGTGCAATAGTGAAACGTTATACAGACCTGATCTTACAGAGTCATTTTGCATCATGACCGACAGCAGTGGCTACGGACTGAGAGCTCATTTATTCCAAGAAAAGATTGTAGATGGTGTGATAGATCAATAGATTTTGGCGGTAGAACTTTACAAAAGCATGAGAAGTCATATACTGTCACCGAAAAAGAATTGTTAGCAGTATATTTGGCTTTCATCAAATTCAATAATTACTTATTAGGACATCAAGTAGTAGTATACACGGACCATAAGGCTTTAATCTATATATAAGAGTGTACTTCGCATCACAGCAGGACAACAAGGTGGGCACTATTCCTCCAGCAGTTCAACTATACACTAAAGTATATAAAAAGTGAAGAAAGTCTAATTGATGATGCTCTATCAAGATCGCCAATGGGAAGAGGAGGTGAAAATAAAAGTGATGAGTGTGAAAGGGAATTTCGGATTACGTATCTAAAAGAGGTGGAAGATGAGAAAGAAATCAGGAAAATTTGTAATGACATCTGTAGGTATCAGAACCATGATTACAACTGGAAGTTAGTTAAAAGTTATCTGGGTAAGAGAGGATACGATGAAGTAGAGCAGTAGCTATTGTGTACAAGGGTATACTTTTCAGATCTCTGCCCAACGTTAAAGTCTGATTTTAGTTCCGCCTGTCCTGTTTCACCAGTCTGTCCAGCCTACGACGTACGACATATACAACGAGGGGTGGCCGCCCAACCCCACAACGTCTGGACGTGCTTTCACCTTGATTCCACCATGTGTTGAGGAGACTCACCACATCACTCCTCAAACACCCGCAAGTCATGAAGTTTCCAAAACGCTCGTGCCGAGCCTCCAGGCCGTCACAATCTGCCCTCGGTCAAAATCAGATAGATCGCGCGCCTTGCCCATTCTACACACGGGCAGCACGCTACTGAAACTACATGCACCGTGCGTGTGTCTGACTAGCAGTCATTCCTCGTCGGGTAACGCTGCTGTCGCCTGGACGTGTTTATATCGATAGTAGGTCAGTGGTCATAGTGTTCTGGCTAGAAGAGCTGAGTTTTTAACCTTTGAAAGCATCGATCCACATTGATTTCTCCGTGTCTTATACAATGTGTGCGAGGTGCCAGGGCTAGCAGTGTGTTTAACACTAAATTCTTATAGAATCTTCATATGTAAATGATGCTCTAAGCTCCCCCCCCCCCCCCCCTATTCTAACTCCGACTTTTGGTGTTGCACATGGATTAAAAAGAAACGCGAACTGACTGTAATCGACCCTGCAAGTGGAGTAGAAAAGAGTTTGGCACCTGCAATAATTTAATTTGATAAATAAGTTAAATAAAGGAAAGTTTCATCAACGTAGTAAGAAATGAAAGGGTTGCTCTACCGACTAACAGGTTGAAAGTTCTGTCCAAAATAACAATATGATTTATTATGACTAAACTCAATAAACAAAACCCATGAAACATCCACAATACATCAAATTGGCTCAAATTGGATACTCAAATAAACGCTGTGACGGTGAAGTTGTCCCTAAACTAGATTGTGACATTTATTACGAAGTGGTATGTGGAGCCAATTCCTTGCAACTCAAAAACTTGAGAGAAACACACAGCCAACACAACATTAATTGCTGCTACAGTAGTGAGAGCCTCATTCTGCCAAAGGCCTTGTCAAAGAGGGCGGAGGAGCGGATAGAGGTTCAGGGCACTCTCTTGTCCGAGGGGTGAGAAATTACCCCTAAAGGCGGAAGAATCAGCAATGATCAACGACATGAGGAGGCAGAAGGCAATGGAAACCACTGCATTAAAGAAACATAACGTGTATCCACAGGACATGTGGCCTGTAATTGAAGAAGTGTCATGATATCTCCATTGGCAAAAAATTCCGGAATAGTCCCCCATTCGGATCTCCGGGAGGGGACTGCCAAGGGGGAGGTTACCATGAGAAAAAGATTGAATAATCAACGAAAGGATAACGTTCTACGAGTCGGGGCGTGGAATGTCAGAAGCTTGAACGTGGTAGGGAAACTAGAAAATCTGAAAATGGAAATGCAAAGGCTCAGTCTAGATATAGTAGGAGTCAGTGAAGTGAAGTGGAAGGAAGACAAGGATTTCTGGTCAGATGAGTATCGGGTAATATCAACAGGGGCACAAAATGGTATATAACAGGTGTGGGATTCGTTATGAATAGGAAGGTCGGGCAGAGGGTGTGTTATTGTGAACAGTTCAGTGACCGGGTTGTTCTAATCAGAATCGACAGCAGACCAACACCGACAACGATAGTTCAGGTATACATGCCGACGTCGCAAGCTGAAGATGAACAGATAGAGAAAGTATATGAGGATATTGAAAGGGTAATGCTGTATGTAAAGGGGGACGAAAATCTAATAGTCATGGGCGACTGGAATGCAGTTGTAGGGGAAGGAGTAGAAGAAAAGGTTACAGGAGAATGTGGGGTTGGGACAAGGAATGAAAGAGGAGAAAGACTAAATGAGTTCTGTAACAAGTTTCAGCTAGTAATAGTGAATACCCTGTTCAAGAACCACAAGAGGAGGAGGTATACTTGGAAACGGCCGGGAGATACGGGAAGATTTCAATTGGATTACATCATGGTCAGACAGAGATTCCGAAATCAGATACTGGATTGTAAGGCGTACCCAGGAGCAGATATAGACTCAGATCACAATATAGTAGTGATGAAGAATAGGCTGAAGTTCAAGACATTAGTCAGGAAGAATCAATACGCAAAGAAGTGGGATACCGAAGTACTAAGGAATGACGAGATACGTTTGAAGTTCTCTAACGCTATAGATACAGCAATAAGGAATAGCGCAGTAGGCAGTAGAGTTGAAGAGGAATGGACATGTCTAAAAAGGGCCATCACAGAAGTTGGGAAGGAAAACATAGGTACAAAGAAGGTAGCTGCGAAGAAACCATGGGTAACAGAAGAAATACTTCAGTTGATTAATGAAAGGAGGAAGTACAAACATGTTCCGGGAAAATCAGGAATACAGGAATTCAAGTCGCTGAGGAATGTAATAAATAGGAAGTGCAGGGAAGCTAAGACGAAATGGCTGCAGGAAAAATGTGAAGACATCGAAAAAGATATGATTGTCGGAAGGACAGATTCAGCACACAGGAAAGTCAAAACAACCTTTGGTGACATTAAAAGCAACGGTGGTAACACTAAGAGTGCAACGGGAATTCCACTGTTAAATGCAGAGGAGAAAGCAGATAGGTGGAAAGAATACATTGAAAGCCTCTATGAGGGTGAAGATTTGTCTGATGTGATAGAAGAAGAAACAGGAGTCGATTTAGAAGAGATAGGGGATCCAATATTAGAATCGGAATTTAAAAGAACTTTGGAGGACTTACAGTCAAATAAGGCAGAAGGGATAGATAACATTCCATCAGAATTTCTAAAATCATTGGGGGAAGTGGCAACAAAACGACTATTCACGTTGGTGTGAAGAATATATGAGTCTGGCGATATACCATCTGACTTTCGGAATAGCATAATCCACACAATTCCGAAGACGGCAAGAGCTGACAAGTACGAGAATTATCGCACAATCAGCTTAACAGCTCATGCTTCGAAGCTGCTTACAAGAATAATATACAGAAGAATGGAAAAGAAAATTGAGAATGCGGTAGGTGACGATCAGTTTGGCTTTAGGAAAAGTAAAGGGACGAGAGAGGCAATTCTGACGTTACGGCTAATAATGGAAGCAAGGCTAAAGAAAAATCAAGACATTTTCATAGGATTTGTCGACGTGGAAAAAGCGTTCGACAATATAAAGTGGTGCAAGCTGTTCGAGATTCTGAAAAAAGTAGGGGTAAGCTATAGGGAGAGACGGGTCATATACAATATGTACAACAACCAAGAGGGAATAATATCAGTGGACGATCAAGAAAGAAGTGCTCGTATTAAGAAGGGTGAAAGACAAGGCTGTAGTCTTTCGCCCCCACTCTTCAATCTGTACATCGAGGAAGCAATGATGGAAATAAAAGAAAGGTTCAGGAGTGAAATTAAAATACAAGGTGAAAGGATATCAATGATACGATTCGCTGATGACATTGCTATCCTGAGTGAAAGTGAAGAAGAATTAAATGGTCTGCTGAACGGAATGAACAGTCTAATGAGTACACAGTACGGTTTGAGAGTAAATCGGAGAAAGACGAAGGTAATGAGAAGTAGTAGAAATGAGAGCAGCGAGAAACTTAACATCAGGATTGATGGTCACGAAGTCAATGAAGTTAAGGAATTCTGCTACCTAGGCAGTAAAATAACCAATGACGGACGGAGCAAGGAGGACATCAAAAGCAGACTCGCTATGGCAAAAAAGGCATTTCTGACCAAGAGAAGTCTACTAATATCAAATACCGGCCTTAATTTGAGGAAGAAATTTCTGAGGATGTACATCTGGAGTACAGCATTGTATGGTAGTGAAACATGGACTGTGGGAAAACCGGAACAGAAGAGAATCGAAGCATTTGAGGTGTGGTGCTATAGACGAATGTTGAAAATTAGGTGGACTGATAAGGTAAGGAATGAGGAGGTTCTACGCAGAATCGGAGAGGAAAGGAATATGTGGAAAACACTGATAAGAAGAGGGGACAGGATGATAGGACATCTGCTAAGATATGAGGGAATGACTTCCATGGTACTAGAGGGAGCTGTAGAGGGCAAAACCTTTAGAGGAAGACAGAGATTGGAAACATCAAGCAAATAATTGAGGACGTAGGTTGCAAGTGCTACTCTGAGATGAAGAGGTTAGCACAGCCAACCCAACATTAATTGCTGCTACAGTAGTGAGAACTCAGACAATGAACACCCAAGACAGAACAAAGTTACAAAAAGACGAACATGCGCGGTCTGCCGAGCTCTGATTATCACCTAGGAAAATCCCTAATCTGCCAGTGCTGCGGACATACATTACCAAGCTGTCTTCTTAACTGTAAGAACACGATCTGGCGTACCAGAGATGATGGCTGGTTGCTTCGACGTCCCGTCGTGGTGATGATAAGGTTGCGAGTATAGCCCGAAACAAATTATCCTGGTCTGGTTATTCCAGACTAAAGACTTCCTAGCAATACAAATGCGCCTCTGAGGGAGATGAAGAAGGCTCGCCACACAATCACTGACGGTACAGTGATTGATTTTAACAAGCGAAGTCACACAGTAACTCCGATACAGTCAAAGTTAGCCAAAACTGCTCAAGACAGACAACATAGGCCGCTTGTACGCAGAACGCTCAATTGCCAACTGTACTCGGAAAGTTATGTTGAAGTCGAAACTTCAGCAACTTCGTCAAACATTTACAATCAAATAAAAGTGTATTCGACAGCCAACGGAAGGCAGGCTATCCAGAGCAGCGAGAGCTCAGTCTTGTAATCTACTCCGACCGAAAGACGAGAGTCGACTCTCTCAAGAGCACCCATACAAGCCGAACACAGAACATTCCCGCCCCACGAAATTGGCCGTGGTTAAACGTTCCAATCAGCAACTCGAAAACCGGCGACAATCCCAGTCTATTGCCGAAGCACTACCTTTCCACCAATGGAGATTCTTGCCGCCAATTTCTGCGCCGAATTTGCTACATCACGGAGCTATGCCCTGAGCAAGCCAATCACAGTTACGATTTTGTAGAAAACGCGGGAATTTTCCCGCCAAGACTGCCTGGGAACACAAGTCATTCCCACGCCTCGCTGGTAGCCCGCCAGAAACGGTTTTCACTAAGTTTCCTCGAAGTAACGGAATCTCTAGCCCAGCCGCCCCTTCAGGCTCCTCTGGGCGTGTCGCGCCGCTCTTATGCCAATGTTGGCGCCTGAAAAGCATCCACTCGACTTCCTCACACCCGTCGGCTTAACCCTTTCAAGCTCAGCAGAACTCACCTGTCACCGGACCACCTGGGTGACGAGAGACGCTGCATGGGAAGTCCACGTGTGAAGGAATAGCAACTTTTCACCACATGCAATTAGAGAGGAAAATCGAATTACTCAGCGTAAGATAGAAATATGAGAGGGGGCTCCTGCCACCTCTCATGTGTTTGGGAGACGAAGTTGACAGTAACATTAGTGAAGAAACTATCAGGTTACTTAGGGAAGCTTCTGCCCTTTCGATGTACTCTCTTCTGTACCACAGTTGCTATGTTGTTGTTGCGGTCTTCATTTGGAAGTCTAGTTTCATGCAGCTCTCGATGCTTGTCTATCCTGTTTAAACCTCTTCATGTCAGTAAACGTACTGCATCTAACATTCACTTGAACCTGCATACTGTTATTTATCTCTGGCCTACCTCAACAAATTTTACGCTACACATGTCCCCTTGTGTCCTTCGAATCGAACCCGTTTTATAGTCAAGTTGAGCCATAGACTAATTTCATCCCCTATTTGATTCTTTAATAATGCCCGATCTGTCCATCTAATGATCAACATTATTCTGTAGGATCACATTTCAAAGATTTCTGTTCACTTTTCGTCTGAACTGCTTATCATTCACGTTCACTTCTATACAAGGCTAATGTCCAGAAAATACTTCCTAACACTTAAACTTATATTCGAAGCTAAAATTTCTCGTTTTCAGAAAAGTATTTCTTGCTAGTGACATTCTGCATTTTATATCCATCCTATTTCAGCCATTATCAGTTTTGCATCCACAACAGCAGAACTCAGTCCTACTTTCACTTTCTCATTTCCTACATTGATTCTCATAGCGTCAAGTGATTTAATTAGAATACATTCCATTAATCCTGATTAACTTTTGATAATATTTATTTTGTAACCTGTTTTCAGGAGAAAACTTTCGACAACGTTTTATTCTTAACACAAGGAAATTTGTTGCCATGGATGCGGGTAAAATACTGCTTCAGAACGAATGCTGCAATAAATTCATCAACACATCACAGGTGCAATGTAGATGAATCTGGCTTCCATAGCCATGGCTGCTAAGTCACTGAAGACTAAGGACTCTCATGGTTATGATAGAGTACCTAGCAGAATATTAAAGTAGTGTGCTGCACATGTTAGCCCTATAGTTAGCCATATTTGTAATTTTTCCGTTATGAATGGTCAGTAGTAAAGCCGCTTTATAAAAAGGGAGAAAGGGATAACGTATACAATTTTAGACCTATTTCTATGCCATCAGTGTTTGCTATAGTTTATGAAAAGGCTGTGTATGTAAGGATAATTGGCATTCTATTTTCACATAGCTTGTTATCAAAGGTAAAGTGCGGTTTTAGAAGTGGTTTAACAACTAAAAATTTTGCATTCTATTATCACTTAAGATACTGGATAGATTAAACAAAAAACGCTAGGTTTTTTTTTTATTTAACTAAGGCGTATGATTGTGTTGATCACAAAATATGGCTCCAGAAATTGGATCATTATGGAATATGGAGAGTAGCTCACAACTGGTTCACCCCTTACTTTAATAACAGACTGTACAAGGTCATTCTACACAGTATTGAGAATGCCTATGATGTGAAGTCTAAGTGGGGCACGGTTAAATGCAGGGTGCCACGAGGACTAGTACTGGGGCCATTCCTGTTCCTTATTTATGTAAACGATATGCCCTCTATAATTACAGTGATTCCAAAGTATTTCTGTTTGCTGATGACACTAGCGTGGTAGGAAAGGATTATGTGTGCAACGTTAATACTGCTTCAAATAATGCAGTTCGCGATATAAGTTCATGGCTTGTAGAAAGTGAACTAGCGCTAATCACAGTAAGACTCAGTTTTTACAGTTTCTAACGCACAATTCAACAAAAACCGACATTTTAATTCCACAGCATGGGCATACGATTAGTTAAACTAGACAATTCAATTTTCTAGGTGTTCAGGTAGATAGTAAACGGTCGTGGAAAGTTAATGTTCGGGATTTTTACAAAAGACTGAATGCTACCATTTTTTCTGTTCGCACGGTATCTGAAGTTAGTGATAGTTCGACACGAAAAGTACTTTGCTTATTTTCATTCGCTTACGACGTATGGTATTATGTTTTGAGGTAACTCTTCGCATTCTCAAAGGGTATTTTTGGTTCAGAAACTGGCGGTTCGTGCAATGAGTGGTATAAGTTCGCGAACCTCTTGTCGACTCCTTAGGACTAGTTTGGGTATTCTTACATTGACCTCTCAATACATGTCTTCTTTACTGCCGTTTCTATTTAACAATACCAGCTTATTCCCAAGAATACGTAGCTTTCACTCAGTTAATACGAGGCAGTAATCCAATCCGCATTAGTACCGCACTTCCTTGACTCTTATACAGAAAGGCGTGCAGTACACTGCTACATCCATTTTCAATAAGCTACCACAAGAATTCAAAAATCTTAGCAGTAATCCACTCGCTTTCAAATGGACACTGGAAAGTTTCCTCATGGGTCACTCCTTCTATTGAAGAAAAGTTCCTTGAAAAATTAAGCTGATTCCTTCGTTATATTGTCGATTGCTTTTACATAAACTTATGGCTTGTATTTTTTGGGTTCATAAACATTTTATTTTATCTGTTATTATTTTTATGTTGTAATTCCGTGTACTGACACGCTCCATGACCTTGGAGATTTGCTTCTCAATTTGGTCCTACGGAAGCTGACATGTAAAATAAGAAATAAAATGTTTGTTTTATTTGGGTTTAATTAATGAACGTTGCAGCTAGACGGAAAACGTAATGATACAAGAAAGGAATGTGAATCACAGACATTTTTAATAACAGAAGGAAAGTAATCGCTCACAGTGGAGTCACATCTCTTGCCTGAGAACAGATTGCGAATGTGCTTGGGAGGGATGATTCTGATTCGTTAGACGTCTCGCTTTCGCACCATACCGTGTGCTACGGAATAAATAGGTAGTTATGATCGTAGCCATGTGAAAAACGGGAGGAAAAATTTTGTTAATTTTATGATCTCACGTAAAACCTGAACCGACTATATCTGCATCGTAGGAATTGCGGGTTAAAGTTCGTGAGGTGTGAGGCAAGAACGACTGTGTGGTAGCCCACGAAAATGTCGCAAGTATATGTTGCAAGGAGCGACATGTTGCAATGCAAGCTTTTGGAATTTGGCAGTGTATATACTGTCCACAAAGTTTCGTGACGGGATTAATAAAATGTAGAGAAAAGTTAAGATGACGATTCAGGTGTTCTAGTCTGTCCCATCTTCAATGCAGTGGGTAGTACTTTCATAACAATGATGTATAATTATCAGAAAAGTCCTTGTTTGATATTTTGTTCAACTCGTGCAGCACAGTGGCTTCACTGTCGGTCAAAGTATTGTCACTTCAAGTGAATTTCTACACTTTGTCTTAGGTTCGTGCTGATAACAGCACTTCTCCTCTCTTTTCCAGAGAATAGATACCGGTGTTTTGTATTTCAATCAGGTCATAGCTTGTGTCCACGCGTCGTTAGTATTGTTCGGGGTCAATATGTGCATGACGAACTTTGCACGCACGCACACACTTCTCTCTTCTTCAGAACATTCCGGGAAAAGTCTTGAACGCTTGATTTAGAGATTTCCAGTTCGTTGCTCCAATGCAATGTGCTATCGATTGGCCGCCATGAATAAAATCAGTCTCTGACGGTACATCAGAAGATTTTGCTACGTTAAGAACGAGTGCTGAGTTATAAATGCAAAATGTTATGGATACGAGGCGGGAATGAGCTACACACACAGGGACCTTCACTTCGCACTTGCAACTACGTCCTCAATTATTTGCTGGATGTATTCCAGTCTCTGTCTTCTTCTACAGTTTTTACCCTCCGCAAGTCTCTCTACTACCACAGAAGTTATTCGCTGATACCTTAACATATGTCTTACCATCTACTCCCTTCTCCTTCTTTCTTTGCTGATTCTGCGGAGAATGTGCTAATTTCTTATTTTATTAGTCAACCTAATTTTCAACATCCTCCACGATTAACTACCATACAACATTGTGCTCTACACTTACATTCTAAGAAATTTCTTCCTCCAACTGAGGACGACGTTTTATAGTAATAGAATATTTTCGGGCAGAAACGGCCTCTTAACCTGTGGTAGTCTGCTTGTGATGTCGTCCTTGCTTTGTTTCGGAAGCAAAATAACACAAGATGCACAGAACAAGAATGAAGCAAGACGACGTTTAACAAGCTAAGTTGGTGCAAGATGGTCAACTTGAGCACTGCCTGTACCTAGTGCTCCGAAGTCACCTGACCCCAGTCTTTCCGGACCGAGCGGCATAGTGCCGTGGTTATCAAACTGGACTCGCGTTCGGGAGGACGACGGTTCAAACCAGGGTCCGGCCGTCCTTATTTAGGTTTTCCGTGATATCCCTAAATTGTGTAAGGCAAATGTCGGGATTGTTCCTTCGAAGGGGCACGGCCAATTTCCTTCTCCACCCTTCCCTAATTCCAGGCTGCCTTCCGTCTCTATTGACCTCACTGTCGACGGGACGCTAAACACTAATCTCCTCCCCCTCTACCTTCTTTTCTTTCCGCGGTCAAGTGTACAGTTTTCGTTAGAATAAATGAGTGACATGCTCTAGAGTGTCTGAAAGAATTCGTAACTCACTGCAGAGACGAGTGCAGTACTGCATCCAAATGCGAGGACGAACGTGGAGCAGGCCAGGGTGGCCGAGCGGTTCTAGGCGCTACAGTCTGGAACCGCGCGACCGCTACGTTCGCAGGTTCGAATCCTGCCTCGGGCGTGGATGTTTGTGATGTCCTTAGGTTAGTTAGGTTTAAGTAGTTCTAAGTTCTAGTGGACTGATGACCTCATAAGTTAAGTCCCATAGTGCTCAGAGCCATTTTTTGAACCTACGAACGTGGAACACTTGTTATAAGAAGTTACTAGTGTCCAGTAAGTTGTAACATATAACTTCTTGAAGCAGTATAATATGGGGGTTGGATAAAAAGCAGTAGCAACACAGGTGCAACATGAAGGACATGCGTCAAATAGCATGCGCACCGTCTATAGCGGACAGTAGGTCAGTTGAAGTAATGCAGAGAGCGGCGACAGCTGTGTTTGAGTCAGCTGCAGTGTGTTTGTCTGAAAGAGCGGGAGGCCAGTTGAAGTGACCGAACAGTATGTTCAAGAAACACGACCAACGTGCGTTGATCAAGAGTGAAGTGACACGTGGTTGGAGCGCACAGCAATGTTCTCATGGACTATGTGAGGAGTGTGCTCATGTAGCACTGCTGTATCATACGGTGGCGACATGGGTGAAGGAATTTCTGGACGGCAGAGATGTCACTTAAGAATGTCTCCGTTCAGGACAACAGACCCCCCCCCCATCCCACTCCCCCCGAACGGACAAAATGACAACTGAACTCCTTGCCCTTATACTGGAAGTGAATCGCCGACGGACTGCGTGTGAGTTAACCGAAGTGGTTGTTATATGCCACAAAAAGTAGTTCTACATTTTTCGCGAAATTCTTTGGTTAAAAAACCTCCAGCGGGTTGGGTACTCTGTGCAACAACGGCACCTTTATACACTTACTTGAGCTGTGTAGTCGCTACCACAGGGAGGGTGAAATCCTTGGAAGAATCGTCACTATGGACGAAACCTTGGCTCGGTCGTACTAACAACAATTAAAGCGGCAATCCAATGAATGGAAGCGCCCCGGTTCTTCTCACACACAGAACGTGCATCTTGAACTCGCTATTACTAAAGTGATGGTTATTATGGCTTACGATGGCAATGGGTGAACCTCGCGTCGCGTTGCTCTGTAGGGCAGACGGTCACTGCAACCTACTACTGCAGTTCCTTCCTTCCGACTTCGTCTTCGTTCCGCACTGTGAAGAATGTGACGACACCTTCTGGCACTGCATTGCATTATCCTTCATGACAATTCACAGTGCCACATGACAATTCACAGTGCCACACGATGAACCCCATGAAGGAACTCCTGCGTTCTTGGGGGTTGGAGATACTAAAACATCACCGTATTCGTCCGATATGAGTCCGTGCGTTTACGACCTGTTCGCCAGAATGAAGGAACCTCTTCGTGGCACGCACTACAAGACAAGAGAACTCATCCCTGCCGTAGGAAAGTTGCACAGGTCACATCAATATTCAAGAAAGGTAGTAGGAGTAATCCACTAAATTACAGGCCCATATCGTCAACGTCGATATGCAGCAGGATTTTAGAGCATATATTGTGTTCGAACATTATGAATTACCACGAAGAAAACGGTCTATTGACACACAGTCAACAAGAGTTTAGAAAACATCGTTCTTGTGAAACACAACTAGCTCTTTATTCACATGAAGTGCTGAGTGCTATTGACAAGGGACTTCAGATCGATTCCGTATTTCTGGATTTCCGGAAGGCTTTTGACACTGCACCACACAACTGTCTCGTAGTGAAATTGCGTGCTTATGGAATATCGTCTCAGTTATATGACTGGATATGTGATTTCCTGTCAGAGAGGTCACAGTTCGTAATAACTGACGGAAAATCGTCGAGTAAAACAGAAGTGATTTCTGGCGTTCCCTACGGTAGTGTTATAGGCCCTTTGCTGTTCCTTATCTATATAAACGATTTGGGAGACAATCTGAGAAGCCGTCTTCGGTTGTTTGAAGATGACACTGTCGTTTATCGACTAACAAAGTCATCAGAAGATCAAAACAAACTGCAAAAAGATTTAGAAGAAATATCAGAATGGTGCGAAAAGTGGCAGTTGACCTTAAATAACGAAAATTGTGAGGTCATCCACATGAGTGCTAAAATGAATTCGTTAAACTTCGGTTACACGATAAATCAGTCTAATCTAAAAGCCGTAAATTCAACTAAAGACCTAGGTATTACAATTACGAACAACTTAAATTGGAAAGAACACATAGAAAATGTTGTGAGAAAGGCTAAGCAAAGGCTGCGTTTTATTGGCAGGACACTTAGAAAATGTAACAGACCTACTAAGTAGACTGCCTACACTACGTTTGTCCGTCCTCTGTAAGTAGGCTGTTTATGTTTTCTCTATGTAAGTAGGCTGTTTAGGTTTTTTATTGGTAACGCCACCTCTGTATGACAATCACTGGCTGTGCTGTGGGCAGTCTGTGTCTGCTTTGCATTGTTGTAATACTCGCCATTGTAGTGTTAGGCAGCTGGCTGTGAACAGCGCGTAGCGTTGCGCAGTTGGAGGTGAGCCGCCAGCAGTGGTGGATGTGGGGAGAGAGATGGCGGAGTTTTGTAATTTTTCATGAACTGATATATTTATATATGATGATATCAAGGTAAATACATTGTTTGTTCTCTATTAATATCTTTCATTTGCTAACTATCCCTATCAGTAGTTAGTGCCTTCAGTAGTTTGAATCTTTTATTTAGCTGGCAGTAGTGGCGCTCGCTGTATTGCAGTAGCTTGAGCAGCGAAGATTTTTGTGAGGTAAGTGATTTATGAAAGGTATAGTTTAATGTTTGTCAGGGCCATTCTTTAGTAGGGAATTTTGAAAGTCAGATTGCGTTGCGCTAAAAAATATTGTGTGTCAGGTTAAGCACAGTCATGTATAATTGTTCAAAGGGGACGTTTCATATGGCGACCCTGCCAGGATACCTCACTGGAATCTTCTGATTTTTTTCTTGTAGTTTGTGTAATTAGTGTAGCTATTGTTTATTGCTAGCGCGTAATTGTAGAGATAATCTCCTTTGTAGTTGCAGTCTTTCATTGTTGTACAGTAAAACAGTTTTGGCATGCATATAGATTTGCACCAAGTATTTCGCAGCTGCGCTTGCAATTAACTAGATATTATTTTCAGTGCTATGTCAATGTGTTCTCTTATTTTTGATCTTCAAATTGTGTTTTTCTGTGTTGTCGTGTGAAATACTGTGACAATAATGGCGTGTGAAAAACGTAACACTAGGCTCCAAAGTAAACTGAGAAATGACAGTGAAAATGAAAGCAGTGTGTTAGCGCCACCGAGTAATGAATTAACTGATGTTCAAAGTAGTAATTTGGTAATCGTGCATAGGGAAATGGAGCGGGCTGCAAACAATGGTGTAGACAGTGAAACAGGTAGTGAACAGGGAAGCATTTTCGATCGATCGGTCGGCAACAGCTCGCCTCAGGAATCCGAAATGACAGGACACAATTTCGCAAATACTGTAGATTCAGGTTTTGGGTCATCACCGTTTTCTCAAATAAGTCAAGACACATTTTCTGCTTGTCAAAATGTGAATGTTGCCGGTGCAAATGCACTGCCGAAAAGCGTAGAGAAACAGATTCCAGACACTAATACATTATTATTGCAATTAATGCAACAAATGGAACAAAATCAGAGACAAACACAGCAAAAGCTTGAAAAGTTAGACACAATGGAACAACACCAGAGACAAACACAGCAACAGTTAGACACAGTGGAACAAAATCTCAAAAAGTTAGACACAGTGCAACAAAATCTCAAAAAGTTAGACTCATTGGAACAAACTCTCGAACAAACACGTGAGGATTTAACTGCTGAGTTACATAACATTGAATCGAAATGTCAAAAAGTCTGTAATGACGTAAAAACTCAAATTTGTGAGCATTTTCAACCTATTTTTTCGCGTCATGAAAATGCATTACAGAATCACGAAGCAGCCATAAAAGAACTGCAAACTATTGTTCATGAAAATCACAACACCTTGCAAGCTAAAATTGATGCAGTTGCATCTACCGATTCGGTTACGCAACTTGCAAAAAGTCAAGAAAACTTAAAAGACACAGTAGATACGATTTCAACACAAATGGACACTCTGAAACTTGGTTCAGAAAAACACACTGAGGAAATGTGTTCACTATCTGAGAAAGTAGCCGAACTTTCGGATCAGGTCACTAACTTATCTACAAAGGTAGATGATGATCTGAATGACACAAGACCTGTAGCCTTCACTGACACTGAAGAGTGCGAACAAATTAGGAAATTCAAACAAAATCAGAATCAGATTAATACACAACACCAAAGAGAAATCCGGGAAGTACAAGATCAGCTGACACAGGTAATACAAGAATTACGTATTTCAGAGGATACTCGCGCCCCAATACGGGAAGAGGGACTTAGAAATACGGAACAACCACAAAATAATAACACAGGGCATTTCGGAAGTTATGAAAGAAATTGGCAATGTGCACCGAATTTTGAGATGGAACGGCCGACACGACCTAACAATGACCGATATGCGACTCGCCGACATGATGACTTTGACTATAAGCTGTTCATTACTACACGTAAATTCAAAACATTTAAGAATTCTGGGAACGACATTCATCCACAAGCATGGCTCCATCAATTCTCTCATTGTTTTCCTCCCAACTGGTCGTTGGAACACAGATTAGAATTTATGTGTGGCTACTTGGAGAATGAACCAGCTGTAAGAATGCGATCGGTCATTCACGATTGTCACAGTGAAGGAGATTTTTATCATGCCTTCCTCTCAGCGTATTGGTCTCAAGCGACACAAGACCGTGTAAAACATGGTATCATAATGATGAAACATTTCGAACAATCTGAATTCTCCAGTCTTGTGAAATATTTTGAAGACATGTTGCACAAGAATCAGTACCTGTCAAACCCATACAGCCCCTCAGAACTCATCCGCATTTGCTTAATCAAATTACCTGAACATTTACGACATATTATTTTGGCAGGACGTTGCAAAGACGACATTGAAGCATTTCAGGGACTCTTACAAGAATTAGAAACTGACACTGACAATCGCGGAAAGCGGAAACAGGAACATAACAATTACAGGTCATATCCGTCGCAATTCCGCGATGAAAGAAATAATAAGTGGACACGACAAGGCTATTCTTACAACGCAAATCGTGAACAAAACAGACACCACCCATATGACAACCATTGGCAGAGTAATAACTACAGAGGAGGATCGCATCTCCGTGGTAATGACTATCACAGAGACAATAAGAGAAACAGACAATATGGGAACCAAAATAAATATTATCAAGGGAGACAGAATAATTTCAGACGCAACAGTTCGGCGCAGAGTTACGATTCAGGGAGAAATTCTCCACCACATGACCGACAAACAAGAAACTATGTAAACTACCGACAAAACGACAGACGTGAATTTCATCAGAACTGGCGGGATTCTAACAGAGCTGGGCCCTCTCGGCAACGTGAATTTGTAGAAGTTAGGTCTCCTAATCCCAACAACAACGCGCGCCAACAAGGAAACAGACAATGACTCGCACCGCAGGCAGCCACCTGCGCCCGCTGGCTCCGAGAAAAATAACATAAGACACTACCATTCAGAAAACCATTGCTTTTGCTAGCCGAGTGCTAACAAAATCTGAAAAAAATTATTCCGTTACTGAATTAGAAGCTTTAGCTATCGTTTGGGCATTTAACAAATTCCGTTTCTTTCTTTCTGGTAAGCACGTAAAAGTGTACAGTGATCATCGTGCATTACAATTTCTTATGTCTTCAAAATTAAATCATGACAGGTTAAAACGTTGGGCATTGTTTCTGCAAGAATTCCGCTTCACAATAGTCTACATTCCCGGCAAGGGGAACATTGTTGCGGACGCACTGTCACGCGCACCGGCTGGGCTTGAGAAAAGTACCACAGAAGGCAACCTCGAGAAAAATTTCAGTATTCTTTACATTCAGAAAGTCGCCTTTGAAAACTTCATCACCACATCTTTAAAGGACATTGCTCATGAACAAGATAAAGATTCGATTTGGAAAGACATCAAGAGCAAATGGCATGAAAAGACACACACACAGATTCGGCATTATTATCTGGTTAGAAACAACATACTGTTCAAACGCTGCACTGTTGATGACAAGCTATGGGTACTTTGCATTCCTGACGATTTTGTTAATAAGCTCATTTGGTACATTCATTTCAGCTACGCACATTTTGGCCCACAAAAATGTTATCATATTCTTCGAACGACTTGTTATTTTAACAATATGGAAAAAAGAATTTGAAGAGTCTTGTCTATTTGTAAACTTTGTCAAAAGGCGAAACCATCTACTGTCTCACATCGTGCTCCGTTGTTTCCTATTATTCCTTCTAAATTAAAAGAATTTGCGGCTGTTGATCTCTTGGGACCGCTTGTCAGAACATCTAATGGATTTTCGTACGTTCTAGTCGCTGTTGAACTTACTTCAAAATTTGTTTCTTTCACACCGTTACGTAAAGCCACTGGACGGTCTGTATCCAACGCCTTTGTTAAAAATTTCTTACGTGAAGTTGGACACGTTAGCAAAGTCATTTCAGATAACGGACCGCAATTCAGATCTGCTGTTTGGTCACGCATGCTTCGCAACCATAAAATCAAACCTGTTTTTATTTCATTGTACTCACCACATTGTAACCCGTCTGAACGGATTATGAAAGAAATCAATAAGCTTTGCAGGCTTTATTGTCACAGAAAGCATCAGCATTGGGACAGATATTTACACTTATTTCAAAACGTGCTGAATGAAATGCCTCATGATTCCACTGCTTTACCACCTACTCTTGTATTGAAGAATGAAGAACCACCGAACAGAATGAGAGAGCTTGTACCTTTCCCAAATACACGTAAACTTCGACACACAGACATAATTGATTTGGCTCTTAAAAATATAAAATCTGCAGCAGACAAAAGGAGAAAACTACACGGTAAAGCAAATGCAAAGAAATTGTATATTGGTCAGAAGGTTCTCATTAAAGCTCATTCATTGTCACATAAGAAGAAACACTTGAGTCACAAATTCTTTCTAGTTTACAATGGACCTTACAGAATCCGACGTATACCACATGATAATTGCGTTGAAGTTGAAACTCTGCGTACTAGGAAGAGTAAAGGTTTACACCACATTTCACATGTAAAACCGTTTATTGAAAGATAATCTGCTTTTTAACTTAGTCTTTGTCATAAAATTTTTCGCTTCACATTACTAATATGCTTTGTCAGATTTAGAATCTGTTAACATGTAACAATGTTAGAAGTGAAATATCCAGTCAAGAACCAAGAGAACTTATTTAAACAGAAATGACGAATGCATTGTTATGGTGAACAGACGTCACAGTGTTATTGTGTGTGTATATTCTTGCTTGTTTGTTGCACGATTACGTAACGACTATAAGGCTCACATACTTAGAACATTTACCAGTACTGCTAATGAGATTTTAATGCAACATTTTGGTTTATTTGAAAATACATTCTGAATTTAAAGTGCTTTCTGAGAGATACCAGATGACACAGAGGTTAGTTTATGTGACAGCTACACGATTTTTATCACGACGCTACTAATGAGTGACAATTTACAATGTTGCTTTTGCGGTGTATCTGTTTTATATCTGCACAGTTTTCTGAATTCTTCTGGAAAGAAAAACATGTTTTAGTAGTAACTTTTGTGGTATAGCAACAATGAGACAGCCTTTTTCGTGGCACAACGATACGTTACTGTACAGTACTTTCTTCATCACGCCAATAAGCATAATAACTACGATATCTATACGCAAAGCATTTCACTTTTGTTTATCATGAGGTAAGTACATTGGCTTCTGCAGAACTTAGCTTTCGGAGGAAAATAACTACGACACTTCCACAGAGATTATCTTACAACAAGATGCACATTTAGCGCTACAGGACACGCATTTCAGTGATCAATTTTATACTTAAAACATTTATTTTTAAAGATTTTTGAATTACAAAGAAAGTTTTCCGTGATATATTTCATTCCATTGGTGTAATCTGTAACACCTGAGGGTATAATTACATTAATCCTCAGGGGGGTACACGCTTACTTTGTGTACCATGTGTTTGGCAAGCACAAGGAGCCCTAGCTAATATGGTATTTGCTTATACAACTTTACACTTCGGTACCATATTTCTCTAACACAGAATTACACAGCTATCTGATTATTTGACAGAGAAACAAACATTCTTTTTACTACATCAGTGACAGATGTTTACGCATTTACAGAGTTGGATTACTTCACAGTTATGAAATTGTATTTTGTCTGTGCATTGTAAACTGTTCATATTTTTTCGGAACCATTGTGATACTATGAGAGCTTTGAATGATGTATTTGGTAAGGGAGCATGATTTTAAAGTACGTTTGAGGCAGATGACACTTTTGACATGAGCAGAGAATTCTTTTAATTATTGGAGGAAGTTACGACGATTTTGAGATTTGACTGAGGTGTTATGATGTTATTTTTACGACGACGATGTGTATTATGCTGCTGAGGTATGTTTATGATTAATAGGCTGAGGCTATATGAGTTATTTGAATATGCTTCATATTTATAATGACGAAATATTGACGAGTGTCGATGGATACGTATATGTGTAATAAGGTAAGGAATAATGAGTAGTGTTTAGGGACTCTGATTTGTGGAAAAGGTTGTTGGAAACCAAGAATCGTACTTTAAGAGTTATGAAATGTGTGTGTATATTCGTGAATGTATTACAATGCAGACGAAAATTTTTTTGGACACTGTTATATCTATAGCATTTTGTTTCTACAGATTTGCAACGCTAATTCTTGACCTGTGAAATATTTCTATGTGAGACGGTAGCAGAAACTGCTGTCGTAAATATTTCCGTACGAAGGTTAGGTGACCACCTGCACATAATGCGTCGTGGGCACCCAGGTGTGTCAGACACCTGGAGAACAAGCCATTAGTGTGAGTGCCTCGTCAGAAGCACAGGTAAAAAAAACAGAAAGGGAAGGCCATTGTCCGCGCTACTGACATCTCCTTGTTGAAAGCATACTGTGGAGCTCGTAATTTATGATATTTTACTGAAATGCCTAATGAAACGATGAGAAACATTTCACAGCTATTGTCTTGCTAGTTAAGAAAAATGCCATATGGCTTGCTTTATGTATTTATTTACACATTTTGTTTAATATCAAGTTTCTAGCTGCACTGCAGCATTGGTTAAAATAAAATTTAATATATGTACTAATATAGTTATTTTATGCCTACAGATCCAGTCAATAAGAAATTTATGATCTACTTACAAGAAAACGAGGGCACATCAATAGACATTTCCCTTCACAGGAATTGCATAAATAATTTCTTTACGATTTGGTAACTTATCTGCTAGTGTAAGTTCTCGTGATGCATCACTCTAGTGTTAAGATGTGACATAGGTTTTAGACATGGCCATTTTAGTGTAATATTTTTTCTGCTTGAGCTATGTCATGTTTAGATATAAGTTATTGCATTTGCTGTTGCTGTTTGCCAGGCATAGTGCTACTAAATTTCACATTACATTACTCTGCTAAGCCAATTTTACTACTCATTGATTTTTCATGTTGCTGCACATTGGCTCATATTAGTTGTAATTTTGCATTTTATCTGTAAATTAGATTTACTGCTGCTTGCTTTGCACTCTGCATTTTTTTGGTCATTGCTGTTTGTGTTACATGTTTTGTGCTGCTGCATTGCCTCGTCCCTTAGTTTAGCATCTGAGCTCAGTAGATTTAAGTTAGCTTAAGAGGGGGTAGACTATATAAGAAACTAACTATGATGAGAAAATGGTCTGGAAAAAAAAGGGATACTGTACAGTGGAGAAAAACTATTGACAGAGGATGTGAACAGAATACAGAAAGCAGGCTTAGATAGGACCTTTTGGGAATAATGATGAACGAAGGGAGATCTCCATGCCAAATACTGCAGTAAAACGAACCCTGTCCTTTCCCTTTTGTGTTATCCCACTATATGTTTGTGTACCCTTGTGTATTTGTTTTCTTCCTGTCTCTGTGCAGTTTCATAGAATTTTTTCTTCTATTAATATTAAGCTACATTCACTATGATGAGGAATACTGTTATCCTCAAATATAATTGGCATTCATAATATGTTATTTACCTTATAAATATGCTTACACATTATTTATTCTGTTTAAATGCTCATGTGTGAAGTTGATGTTTCAGCAATTATTCGGATCTTCTATGTATGTACTCATGTCATAATTCCTGTAACACTGATGTATATGTCTATATCTATTCTTTTGTAAAGCCTGTACTACAAATGTTATCTGTATTGTTATGTTCTTTAATGATGTATTTTGCACCTTTGTTATTGTATATGTCTATATCTATTCTTTTGTAAAGCCTGTACTACAAATGTTATCTGTATTGTTATGTTCTTTAATGATGTATTTTGCACCTTTGTTATTGTATTCTTCTGTTATAAAATTGTAATTGTCACCAGTTCATGATATTATTAACTTGTAAGTTACATTTCACTGCACACGTTTCTGTTGGTCACAGTATATGGACAATATGTGAGAAGTAGGGACTGATAGTGTTTGCACGTGTGTTGGTAATTCAGCAAGGGACTGGATAACAGCATTGCTGGTTCTAAGGACAATTCCAAAAACTTTGTGAGTGCACAAGTGGTGGTTTATGGACTTGCTATATTCTCCGCAAGACTCTTCGAGGGTGATTGTGCACCTGCACAGTCGCAACAGATGGCTGCTGGCCGTCTCTACAAGGACTCCAGTGGGTCTGCACCTCTGGTGGCCCACCAATACCATTATCTCTGCAAGGACTACAGTGGGTCTGCATCTATGATGACCCACCAACGCCATTATTTCTACAAGGACTGCAGTGGGTCTGCACCTCTGGTGGCCCACCAATACCACAATCTCTACCAGGACTCCAGTGGGTCTGCTCTGTGATGACCTACCTACCAATACTCTTCAAAACTTCGAATGACTCTGCTGTGGGTTTGCTCCATTGTGGCCCATTACCTGTCTGCATGTCGAGTCAGCACTGTCTTTCCATTGGAAGGACACCACTACTTCTTCAAGACTGCATGGAAATCCACTACTTCCGTGTGCATTTTCTTTTACTAATGAGACTTTGTAAAAAAAAAAAAAAAAAAAAAAACCTGTGATTACCGTAATGAACAATGTGGACTGTCTTTATGGACTGTGAGAAATTTTAGCTTTTGACCAACATAATATTAATAAGTGTGTGCATTTTATATCTTTGTTACTGTCATTGTGAAAAATTTTTGTCAAATCTGTATTGGCCAGTGCCCAACACCATTTGTAAAAATTTTTGTGGGGAGCATGGGGGCTATGTAAGTAGGCTGTTTATGTTTTCTCTATGTAAGTAGGCTGTTTAGGTTTTTTATTGGTAACGCCACCTCTGTATGACAATCACTGGCTGTGCTGTGGGCAGTCTGTGTCTGCTTTGCATTGTTGTAATACTCGCCATTGTAGTGTTAGGCAGCTGGCTGTGAACAGCGCGTAGCGTTGCGCAGTTGGAGGTGAGCCGCCAGCAGTGGTGGATGTGGGGAGAGAGATGGCGGAGTTTTGTAATTTTTCATGAACTGATATATTTATATATGATGATATCAAGGTAAATACATTGTTTGTTCTCTATTAATATCTTTCATTTGCTAACTATCCCTATCAGTAGTTAGTGCCTTCAGTAGTTTGAATCTTTTATTTAGCTGGCAGTAGTGGCGCTCGCTGTATTGCAGTAGCTTGAGCAGCGAAGATTTTTGTGAGGTAAGTGATTTATGAAAGGTATAGTTTAATGTTTGTCAGGGCCATTCTTTAGTAGGGAATTTTGAAAGTCAGATTGCGTTGCGCTAAAAAATATTGTGTGTCAGGTTAAGCACAGTCATGTATAATTGTTCAAAGGGGACGTTTCACCTCTTTTAGAATACTGCAGCGCGGTGTGGGATCCTTACCGGATAGGACTGACGGAGTACATCGAAAAAGTTCAAAGGAAGGCAGCACGTTTTGTATTATCGCGAAATATGGGAGAGAGTGTCACAGAAATGATACAGGATTTGGGCTGGACGCCATTAAAAGAGAGGCGTTTTTCGTTTCAACGGAATCTTCACACGAAATTCCAATCACCAACTTTCTCCTCTGAATGCGAAAAAAATTTTGTTGATACTGACTTACATAGGGAGGAAAAATCACCACGATAAAATAAGGGAAATCAGAACTCGTACGGTAAGATGCAGGTGTTCATTCTCTCCGCGAGCTATACGAGATTGGGATAATAGAGAATTCTGAAAGTGGTTCAACGAACCCTATGTCAGGCACTTAAGTGTGATTTGCAGAGTATTCATGTAGACGTAGATGTAGATGTAGATGTAGATGTAGGGAGGTTCTTGCGAGACGTTGACAAAGATGGACGCACTGTTGTTGTACGACGCCTTCCATGTGTATGGGGAGCGTGATCGAGGTACGAGGTGGTTATATCGAGGGCATGTAAAATGAAGAACACCTGTCAATAAAGTCCGGTATGCTTTACAACCACATTGCCACTACTTTTTATGCAGCCCATGTTTACTTTGTTAAGGTAGATCATGGATAACATTTAAGCTCCTAATGGGGACTTCACCAAAGAGTTTATAACTAAAATACTTTTGTACTAATTGTGTCCCAGTTAACGACGACCAAAAAAAGGGCGAATGGGGGAAAAAATTCTTGTAGTCGCTGATTCTTGTACAGTGGTAGGAATGAGTGTCATTAACAACATACTGAAAACCGTAACTGGTGGGGTGTGATTGTGGGGGTGGAGTGGCGTTTAAATGTTGCTTTTTGTGTTTTCCTTGAAACACTCTCTAACCGCGGCCTCTAGCGAAAATATTTCCGGTTACAAAATTAAATAGCTTAATTTTCCTACAAAAACGTTCCTGGTCATATCTTCTCTAGGAGTATTAGTTCCCTCGTTGTAGGGGATTTAAAAAATTACAGATTATTAAAAAATTAATGTTAATTTTTAAATTAAATGGATTAAGTGTAAATATTAAATATGTGTACCACCTATAAGTTCAATACAGCCGTATTAAGCTGTAAACTCATCCAGGGGTGAAACAGGTGACAGGGTGGAGGTCGTGTTGACGGGCTGGGTAGACGGTAGAAGCTTGAGGAAAGGTAGTTCGCTGAATTGCGGTCGTCCACTTACCTCCTCCGAGGCTCTGCAAACTGAAGAACGAGCAGGCGACTCCCCACTGTCTCTACAATATGCATGTGTAGAGTATTTCGCGAAGTTATACCGACACTTCCACAGCTCGCCTTATGGGTCACAGGTGACGCAGTGCACGAACGTAGCCAGGGGTATCTGTTTCCCACAAAGTGCGTTAACACTACATGGAATACGAATGTGACGTAATATTAATATGGACAGATTCTACGTAAATCTTTGCCCATTGTTCTACAATGTTAGTGGGGAAATATTTCTTAGTCACCCTGTATCACATATGTAGCACTCTTCCGGGAAAGGCGGCTAATTGCTTTTCAGTTTACAAACAGACTATGCTTCCAGAATATTTCGTGCTCACTTCTCTTATATGAGTTATCAAAATCACCGAACTCATGTACACATAATGCAGCTATTTTCTGATTATTAAATGAGTATATTTTTTGCAGTTTTTACCTGAGCTTTTATGTAAAATATATTCCTGTAAATAATGGCTATTAAGTTTTTCATTTGCAAGTATGATGTTGTCACTGAGCTATGTGGTACTCTTGAGGAAAAGACGATTCACAAATAAGGTACCTGGCTGCTACCTGTCGCTAACAGCGTAATGCAAAGCCGTATAGTCATACGTTGAATTAATGAATGACCGGAAAGTTACTATACGTCTCAAAGCATTAATTGTGTTACTGGTATACTGCATAAATCTCTTCCATTCAGGACATGCTGGCACTTGTAAAGCGGACTGCACTAACAACTTACGACATTTCCACAGCAATCTTTCAAGGTGGGTGTGAATATGTCTGATGAAATGGGACTGATCACATTTAGTTCTAGAACAGTAATCTGCTCTACCTGAAGTTCCATAACATCCAACGAGGAAGACCTAGAGTGCGAAGTCGCAAAAGGCAAGTGATGATTGTGGCGTTGACGCCCCACATATTGTCTGCTATGCAACCATATATTGGCTGCTAATGGCAACAGGGTCGGGACTGGAGATGTCATATAGTGAACACAGAATGAGGCTACAGAGCTTAGTTGAACTCCTTAGTCGACGAGTTACAACGGTGCTACAGTGCTAGTGGTGTTGATAAGAAGCAGTGAAATGGCAACGACAAACAAAGCAAACGTAGCATTATATTCGAAACAACAGTTGCCGAAGTTGACATTCCGTCAGAAAGGAACCCAAGAAATTTCGCAGAAAGAAGTAGCAGATGAAATATTAGCATTTCTGCAAGATGAGTCAGTGGAACGGGTGGTGTCGTGAGAACTTCACTGTGCAGACAATGCATATGAGGGGTACAATGATGAAAGTGTAATTGAAACAGATATCGAGCCATGTAGTTCATCATCGATGTCGGACAGCGAGCTCCAAATCCCGTCTCCAGTTAAACGTAGTAAACGACAATCGTTGTCTAAGAGACAGGTTCTTAACGTAATGACTTACATGGCAGATCATCCACAGAAAAGTGAAAAAACAATTATCAACACATTTCGAATACGTCCGCAGCAATATGACCGTGTAATGCATAAGAAAATCTAATGTTTGAGCGTTTCAAGGACGTTAGATATAAATTACAGGATGTGCATCATAGTGACGTACTGCGATATGCACGTGAATTTGCGCGCGATATATATTACAGTGATTTAAAGGGAAGGACTGGTTGGTCGCATAAAATTAGTGTTACAATTTTTGAGACATAAGGTAACGAAATTTTAAACAAAGCTTCAACTAGACGATGCAAAAAAACTGTGGAATCACCTTGAAAATATGTAAATGAAATAAACAAACTTATCCCATCGTTCAGTAAGGAATTTGTTTTCTACTCCGACCAGTGGGGATTTGAAGAGGAAATGCACATGAAATGCCTTGCCCAACCGGTTAGCCGTGCGGTCTGGAGTGGGAAGGAGCGTCTGGTTCAAATGATTCAAATGGCTCGAAGCACTATGTGACTTAACATCTGAGGTCATCAGTCCCCTAGACTTAGATCTAATTAAACCTAACTAACGTAAGGAGGTCACACAAAGCGATGCCCGAGGCAGGATTCCAACCTACTACCGTAGCAGCAGCGCGGTTCTGGACTGAAGCGCTTAGAGCCGCTCGACCATAGCGTCCGGCTAGAGCGCCTCGTCCCTGGCACGAATCCACCTGGCGGACTTGTGTCGAGGCCCGGTGTGCTGGCCAGTCTGTGGACAGTTTTTAGGCGGTTTTCCATCTACCTCGGCGAATGCGGGCTGGTTCCCCTTCTTCCGCCTCAGCTACACTATGTCGGCGATCGCTGAGCAGACAAGTTCTCCACGTACGCGTACACCACCATTACTCTACCACGTACACTCGTCTGGTGTGAGACGTTCTCTGGGGGGTCCCACTGGGGGCCGAACCGCTCAATAACCCTGAAAGAGTGGTTCGGTGTGGGGCGGCGGAGGGGTGAAGTGGACTGCGGTAGTCGCCGTGGGGTTGTGGACCACTGCGGCTGCGGCGGGGACGGAGCCTTTCCGTCATTTATCGGCCGCCGGTTAACATACAATGCAATACAACATCTGTACCTTAACGCATTCGTATACAATTAAGCCGTCTGTTAATCTGGATGGTAAATTGGCTGGAAAGTTATTTACTGTGCTGCGAGAAGTTGAAGGTGCTCTGTACCCTACAATTATTTCTCGTGTGCGTGGTTTTGCAAGTGAGAAAACGGGCGTGAGGGATCTACAACTATGTTATGAGCACTGATTTTGGCCAACAGCTGATCGACATAACTTGCATTTGCTTGAGTCCTGGTCTTGGTGTAAAAAACGTACGCCCTTAGTGCAAACTATCAATCCTGAAAAGTGAATAACATTGCAACTCGTAGCACATGGAGCCACTGGACAAATTCAGTCTCTGGATGTGTGCTTTCGCCGTGCCTATTAGTCATATTACCGCACTGTTTTCAGCTACGCCTTAAAGAATGGCCAGTTTGACGATGAGCTCCAAGACAGACGGTTTCACATTCGGTTACATGCCATCACATTCCATCAGTTGTCATCATCCCGTTACACCATCAGGATTCTATATTCATACTTTAAGTGTCGTTACTTAGCTGAACGTCCTGCACCGTTTGTAGCTCCCAAGGAGTTCCCCTTAGATATGGATGGTACGAAGCTTTCTGATCACTGTGACGCGCCATTTATCATTCAGTATTCACGGGGCAAGTTAGTGATTTGTTTCGAACGTTTCTTGAATGTCGGCAACGTCCATTTTCTGAAACGTGATGCATACATCCTGTAGAAGGCTGATGGCTGATCTCTGCACTTCCAGGACACTCTTTATCTGTCACCCTCCTGTGCACATGGCGAATCATTAGCAGCTCATATTTTCCCTGTCATAATTGCTAACACAAAACTTCCAAATGATCCTTACTAAAGACTGAAATTGTTATCTTGTAATCAAGGAGTTCCTTGTAAATGACCTACTTCTATTGCGGAGATGGCCAATTTAAGCCACTGGGCCTCTCCTGTTGTGATACATTTTATACCCTTGATGGCATGAATAGTTTTCCAGCCATTGATAGTACAGACGTCGTCGAATAAATACTTACAGCGTGTTACACTTACGGCAGGTTCCTCAGTGTTGGAGACAGCTGACAGTTTAAGCTGTTGAGCTTTGTTAAATAATTGCTCATTTAACTACTGCAAATAAGTAGTCGCTTAATAAACTCAAAATACCTTTATTATGTATGCACGAACTCACTGAAGTTATTCCGTATACTCACATAAGAAAGGAAGACGGGAAAGTATGAGGAGGTGTAGTCAGTATGCAAACTGAAAAGTGAACAGCTTTCATGGTGGGTGAAGTAGCCTTTCCCGGAAGAAAATTTCGCCATAAACAATAACAAGTAGTGTGGTATCGACAGCTACGATGCCACGACGTAGTTGCAAGTTCTTAGGTTGGCACTACGCCACCGACACCGACGACAGCGCCCTCTAGCAGGCGCTGTGCAGCTCTACGAGCACCGCTCCAGACTCAGCCCATTTGATCAAGAGTCGACGACCAAGCAACATTGTTTCTATTTCATGGTGGGCGACCGACTACAGATTTTGCCTGTGTAACTTCTGTTAGCTTTGATACATCCGGCTTCGCACCTACGTGCTCCTCAGTACGAAATTATGTATTCACGCTATTATTGACTTGAGATATAGTAAAACCACTTTTACAATTATTGCAGTACCGAGAGTTCTACCTCACCTGCTCCTCCTAGCATCCTAAATTCGGTCTACCCTCTAAATTACAGGAGCAGACCCACGCGCCGCCTTCCAGGCGCGATACAAGAAGTACTGTAATCAGACAAGTAAAAAGTGTATGGAATTAAAAGAAAATAAACTCACAAGTACAGCATACACAGGATGACTGAGGATCAATGTCCCCTCTTGTAGTGTAGAACAGTGTGTAGAGATTTACGTAGATCTGTCGATATGCGTTTCTTGCACTATGTCACCAGTGATTCACGAGGCGAGCTGTGAAAGGTTTGCTATAATAACACACTATAGTTGCTTCTTGTGTTTTAGTGGGGTAGAGAGAGGGGACTCCCCTGCTTCTTCCTCAGTTTGCAGAGTTACGAAGGAGGAATGTGCATGATCTCAATCTGGCGACCTAAGTGCCCTCACGGGTCTAGTTTCCTAAACCTATCCCTCCCATCCCTCTCCCCCCTCCCCGCCAACGCCACTGTTATCACACGCCACCATCCTGTTCAACTCAGAGAACACAATTCATCACTTAATACGGCTCTACTGTACTTAGATGTAGTACAAAAATTTAATGTTTGTCCGTAAATCACTTCATTTAAAAACAAACGGTAATTTTATACCATTACAACAGCATTATTAATCCTACATTTTTGGACATGCCTGATGGCTGACTGCAGCCATCATAAATAAACTTCCAATAAACGATGTATGCAGGCAATCTGTTGCATAATGTTTATTGTAATAAACCTTGACTAGGTGTCAACACCGCTGGGGGTACCTTCTTTGGAAGGAATAAATTAACATTACTTACATTATATTAACGTTATAAGCATACATTATGAGCTAAAACCGTATTTGTCTTGTGTGATTTAGCCCATAATGTAAGCTGATAGTGTTAACATAATGTAAGTTTATTCCTTCTGATGGAGCTACCCCCAGTTTACTGAAACGTTATGCAACCGATTGGCTGCATGCATTTTCATTGATAACTTTGTAATAATCTGCGATTTTTCCATCCCCTGGAAAGCGGAAACTATTCGTCCTAGAGAAAAAAAGGATCAGGGCCTGCTTTATAGCAAATTTAATGTAACTTAATTCTATATTGGGAAACACTTTGGCTAGAAGCAGTGATTTTCGAGTTATTCAAGAGAAATATACAAAAGTGACCTATAAACGCCGCTCTACCCCCACGCTAACATACGTCGGCCAGAATTTTTAGTATGTTTCATATAGTACTCCCTCCTACCACTGTACAAAATTTCGCTACTACGTGAGCTTTTTGCCCCTAATTTTCCTTCTTTGAGTGGGCTACTAGGATATTTCTGCTGAAATCGGTGGCGGCTGGTAGCCACACGTTCGAAGTTGTCCAGCCAACGTTTAGTAAGCAGACCCGTGTTCACCAGAACGTTTTTGCTTTTATTACAGTATTTTTTCATCCACTTTGATAAGTATTTTGACATGAACTATAAAAAGTATCTCAATCAGGCAAGTAAAAGGTGTATGTAATTAAAAAGAAGTGAATGCATACACAACACACACACGCACACACGCACACACATACACACACACACACACACACACACACACACACACACACACATCACTCATAATGGCTGGAAATATTAGCAATGTAAACGTAATCTCTGTAACGACCTATATAAAATTCTGTGAGGAATATGTCATTGTCTCGAGCATTTCTTGTATGTAATCCTACAGCACGAGTCAAGCTTTAGTGTATAACGATAGTTGACGGAGGAGGGGACGACTATTCAAGTGCTAATCGCGATTTCATTTGTCGATACGAAAGGCCACCAACAGTCCCACCGTCGGGAAACAAACCGAACGTAATGCAGTACTTCAGCCCTTGTCTGGCGGGTATCTGTTCGTCTAATCTCGCCGAAATGGACTCGCGAAATGAGCCTTGTATTTTCGGTTACCGAAAGTCGTTTGAGCGCTAGTCGGATGGAAGAAGGAACGATCGATGAATTCGGTTAAGCCGGTCACGGCAGGCCCGGTGCCCATCAAAGCTCTCGTCCCGGTAATTTAGCAGAGGAAGAAGACGGGCTGCCGCCGCCAGTGAGAACTTGTGCTCGCACTCTGCGGGCGTTCCCAGCCAGCGAGGGACGCCGTCCCTCTAATTTACTTCACTCCGCCGTTCAAGGCCGTTCTTTTACAAAGAGAAACAGAACATCGAATCCTTAACTACATAGCATACAGTTAACGTATCCCATATGGAATTACAGTTACACATGCCTTCGTACTACACACTAACTGAGTACATGGTGGAGGAAATAAAGATGGTCTGGAACATGTTTACGAGACTGACTGGAAGCTGACCATTGTTACCACTAACAGGAGAACTGCCTTTCACAGTAAGCGCTGAAAACCGTGATTTCGGTGCATCAGTCACTTTCTGTTGCATGTCTGTGCATGTGCATCTCCGGCAAGCCTTGTCCCGAGCTCTTCGGTGTATCATTACGTTTGAGTGAGAGATGAGCAGACGTGTTGAGTGCAACACAAAATGGTACCCACGATGAAACACCTCGTATTGAATGCTGAGCGTTACGCGGAGGACAATTGGTGAAAAATTTGCAATGTCAATAAAGTTCACCAGCAGCTGTATACTGTAAGATATTTTATTCTATTCTGAAAGCAACCAGTTTCGGCATTTCATTATGCCATCTTCAGGCCCCATAGGCTAGTACCCAAATAAACTAACTTGTCGTATAGCGCCGTAAATTATTGGATATCGTGAATTCCAATCGTTATACAATTGCTTCATACGCCGTAAATTACTGGATATCGTGAGTTCCAGTCGTTATACAACTGCTTAATACGAAAACGTGACAGCAACTAAGTTGTGTAACAATTGGAATTCACGATATCCAATAATTTATGTCGCTGTATGTGACAAGTTCGTTTATTTGGATAGAAGCGTATGGGGCCTGAAGATGGAAAAATGAAATGCCGAAACTGGTTGCTTTCAGAATAGAATGTTGTTGTTGTGGCCTTTAGTCCTGAGACTGGTTAGATGCAGCTCTCCATGCTACTCTATCCTGTGCAAGCTTCTTCATCTCCCAATACCTGCTGCAGCCTACATCCTTCTGAATCTGCTTAGTTTATTCATCTCTTGGTCTCCTTCTACGATTTTTACCCTCCACGCTGCCCTCCAATACTAAGCTGGTGATCCCTTGATGCCTCAGAACATATCCTACCAACCGATCCCTTCTTCTAGTCAAGTTGTGCCACAAACTCCTCCCCAATTATATTCAGTACCTCCTCATTAGTTATGTGATCTACCCATCTAATCTTCAGCATTCTTCTGTAGCACCACTTTTCGAAAGCTTCTATTCTCTTCTTGTCCAAACTATTTATCGTCCATGCTCCACTTCCATACATGGCTACACTCCATACAAATACTTTTAGAAAAGATTTCCTGACACTTAAATCTGTGCTCCATGTTAACAAATTTCTCTTCTTCAGAAACGCTTTCCTTGCCATTGCCAGTCTACATTTTATATACTCTCTGCTTCGACCATCATCAGTTATTTTGCTCCCCAAATAGCAAAACTCCTTTACTACTTTAAGTGTCTCATTTCCTAATGTAATTCCCTCAGCATCACACGACTTAATTCGACTACATTCCATTATCCTCACTTTGCTTTTGTTGATGTTCATCTTATATCCTTCTTTCAAGACACGGTCCATTCCGTTCAGCTGCTCTTCCAAGTCCTTTGCTGTCTCTGACAGAATTACAATGTCATCGGCGAACCTCAAAGAATAGAATAAAATATCTTAAAGTATACGGCTGTCAGAGACAGCAAAGGACTTGGAAGAGCAGTTGAACGGAATGGATAGTGTCTTGAAGGGAGGGTACAAGATGAACATCAACAAAAGCAAAACGAGGATAATGGAATGTAGTCGAATTAAGTCGTGTGATGCTGAGGGAATTACATTAGGAAATGAGACACTTAAAGTAGTAAAGGAGTTTTCTTCCAGAGACATGGAGATGGAAAACGAGCCCCTGACGGACTGCCAGGCGCACCAGACCGAATATGGAACACCCAGAAGTGGGACTGGTGGGCGCGGACCGCAGAGGGAACATCCAGAGCCGCAGCGGACGAAAAACGAAGCGGCAACGGTCCAACAGGTCGTGGTGAGCGGGCGCGGACCGCAAGGGGGAACGCTTGGTACCCCAGACCGTATATGAAACCCCCAGGAGCGGGTTTGGTGGGCGCGGACCGCAGAGGGAACATCTAGAACCGCAGCGGACGGAAAACGGAGCAGCAACGCTCCAGCAGGTCGCAGGGAATGGGCGCGGACCACAGAGGAAGCGCCTGCAGCCGTTGGTGGAGGGGAAAGGCCATAGGCACAAATACTGGACCAGTTGCACTCTAGGAGCAGTCTCAGGTCGCACCTGATGAAGGTTACGAGCTACGTGACCGAAATATCGTGCAAGTACGACGCTGATATCCGGCAGAACACCCGACAACCCAAGATGTGATTAGATCGCCGGGAAAGCCTGAAGAGTTACAAATGATTACAGTGTCAAAAAATGGGATGATTGATTCAAGAGAGAGAGCTTCACAAATTGAGCAAGTCAATAATGCGTTGGTACAGTTCTGGCCCTTACACAACCAGTTATTGGGCTTTTCATTGATGATAAATGCATACCACGGTGTATCCAATTCAAGTAATACAATTTAATACACAATTTTCATCGAGGAAGACACTGCCTTGGCTATAAATACCAGTTTCTGGCAACACTTCCCAAACTTAAGTGGACAGAATTACACTACAAGGAACTTAAATAGCACTTATGACAGATACAAGGTTACAGAACTAACGGTCAGCACCCAGGCAGATGACTTTGTAATTGGTGAAAGTTCTTTTTGATTTACCGGAATTAGTAACTATTTTGGAGGATCTTAATCTTAAATACCGAGAACTTTATGAGGAAACTGCCAACAAAAAGTAAGGCTTAGCCTGTGATCAATGCTAGACAGTGTTGCTTAGATTTACTTAATTGGAATTTAGAATAAGGAAATCACAGGTTTCACTTTTTACACTCTAAATCGTAAATGTTTATCCCAATTAACAATCTTGATGATTAACAGTCCAAAATATAATTCAGACGAGCGTACGCGTAACCGACACGACGCGGGTGACTGTTGACGATGCAGAAGCCGAATGATCGAACGAAAGTTTTTACGCTCGTCACACATACAGATACCTGATAATAGTCCTCCTTGTCACTAGTGATGATATAATACTGTTCGTAAAGTTAATTTTTCAGTTTTCAGTTCTCACTTGTACGAGCGTGCGCGTAACCGTCGCGGCGAGGCTGATTGTTAATAATGCGGAAACGCGATGATCTAACGCACGTCCTCACGCTCGCTACAGGACACTGGCACTTGACTGCACTCTATTATGGTAGCTAATTTCTACTGATTCACATCAGTTCATTCTGGCAGATCGAACACGGCGCGGATGATTGGCACTGTGCGACACGCAACGAGAGGATACGTTATCGGCGGCACTGCTCATTTTGAATTACTTCTTGACGCACTTTCCTCTGAATTACTTCCATATGTAGTCACTTTTCTGTAATAGCACTTGTAGCAACACTTCAACCTGAATACTAACAATGTTTCTACATGCAGAGCTACACACTACACAACATAACAGTTTCGTGTCCCGTGCTCCACTCACTACAGACACGGCTGCCCGCAAAGATACTCCAGAACTAAGCCAGCGATATGACAATACGCTTACAATGTGGCTACTTGGGAAAGTAACAAATTACAAATAAAGTGGACTGATTATAATCAGCTGGACGTCCTCTTGAGAGACATCGTGCAAACTCCTGGCCAACTGGCGCATTAGATCGTCAAAATCTCCAGATGGTTGGCGGCCTCTGCCCATAATTTTCCAAAGTTCTTAAATGGGAAGAGATCCTGCGACTTTGCTGGACAATATAAGGGTTGGCAAGCACAAAGACAAGCAGTAGAAAGTCTCGCCGTCGACTGGCTGGCATTGCTGAAACGTGAGCCCAGGATGGCTTGCCACGAAGGGCAACAAAACAGGGCGTTGAATACCGTCGAAGTACCGCTCTGCTGTAAGGGGTGGCGCGGATGACAACCAAAGGGGTCGTGCTCTGAAATTAAATGGCGCTTCAGACCATCACTCTTGGTTGTCGGGCTGTGTGGCGGACGGCAATCAGGTTAGGCGCTACAGTCTGGAACCGCGCGACCGCTATGGTCGCAGGTTCGAATCGTGCCTCGGGCATGGATGTGTGTGATGTCCTTAGGTTAGTTATAATTAAGTAGTTCTAAGTTCTAGCGGACTGAACTACTTAAGTCCCATAGTGCTCAGAGCCATTTTGAACAATCAGGTTAGTATCCCACTACTATCCAGGGCATCTCCAGACACGTCTTCGGCCTGGAATCTCATTGACTCCAATTGAATTGTCTTCAGTGGTGTCCCTTTTCGCCGTCCCATTCGGATAATTCCTTTGTTTTTATATATTAGTGCGTATAACAGATCTCGCCAGTAATGACGCGTTGGTTACAGTATATATTCACAGAAGTTAAGTAAAAATAAGTAAATACGACGAAATTCAATACGATGTCTCCATTGTTATTCGTTTGTCGACTACTACCGGCTTTTGTGGTCACAGCAACAGTTATGGAAGATAATTCACACTGACAACCCTTCCCGATAATCTTCGAGTGGCACTAACTTCTCCCGTGCGGACAACAGACACTGTCTGAGTCCAAACTGTGCAGTCTGTCCAGTCTGAGGCAAGCGTGTGGACGTGAGGCGCGACGTCACGTTAAAGAAATGAACAGCTAATGTACATCTACAGCTGCATGGATACTCTGCGAATCACATTTAAGTGCCTGGCAGAGGGTTCATAGGAACACCTTCACAATTCTCTATCATTCCAATCTTGTTTAGTGCGAGGAAAGAAAGAACACCCATATCTTCCTGCACGAGCTTTGATTACCGTCCTCCGTTGGTGGAGGGGGAAGGCCATAGGCATAAATACTGGACCAGGTCCACTTGAGGAGCAGTCTCAGGTCGCACCTGATGAAGGTTACGAGCTACGTGACCGAAATATCGTGCAAGTACGACGCTGATATCCGGCAGAACACCCGATAACCCAAGATGACTGTAATCATTTGTTTATCTGTACATATGCATTAGATCTAACGGTTTCCGTCCAATTTGTATAATTCCTTCATGATGCGTCTTTTCTCTTTTTTTTTGTCTTAGAGTGTATCTAAAAGTCAGTTAATGACACATGAGTGACAAAAGACTTCAGGATATCCTAAGGTGAAAGTGTAAAATGAAATCCTAAAATGAAAGTAAAAAGGTGCTCGAGTTCACCATAGTGTAGTGTGTGCAGTCCTAAAGCATCCACTACAGACTTACCAGTGCAGCACAACGAAACGGCGTCAAGTAAACGCTGATCCACTCGCCAATGGAAAGAATATGCAGTGCCACCCCTCCAGGAAGAGCGAGTTCAGCGTTCCCTGATTTAGCCAGCCGACCATTGCTGGTCGACCAGTTTGGTCGCAGACTTCGAGAGCATCAGGACTGAGTATTAGGAAGACGATACTTAGCCTGCATTTTGCGAGTAGTAATAGAGAACAATAATTGCTTGTAGGAGGCACAAGCAGAGCCTCAAGTCAAGCTATATTTTCGTTTTTCAAATAAAGAGTTATATTAATAATCAAGAGTTTTGTAGAGGTGATTTGGTTTCCTCGCACCGGCCGTAGAAACATCTCTCCTTCTTTCTGTGTGTCAGACCTCATTGCGACAGTATCTGATAGAACATAGTGGATGGATGGATGCAAACGAAGGCAAAAGGAATAGGTTTATGCCCTGCTATATTCTAATACTTTTTATTGTGTTAGCAGAAGAGCTAACACCGTGTTACGAGTGGAGGCCGAAATGCACGCGTTTTAGCTCACCCATGCTGGCGTGAGGAGGGAAGAACTATACTGACGTGAGGTCTGGAACATAACAAGGAATGAGAATTCAGAAAGCGGACGTAATTAGTTTCATACTTTCATCCATTAACGATGAACGTCGCTCTTGACGGTACATGAGTCACAATATTATCTGTTCAGTAACTGAATATGGCGCCTTGCTAGATCGTAGCAAATGACGTAGCTTAAGGCTACACTAAACTGTCGTCTCGGCAAAAGAGAGCGTAAGTAGTCAGTGAACCATCGCTAGCAAAGTCGGTTGTACAACTGGGGCGAGTGCTAGGGAGTCTCTCTGGACCTGCCGTGTGGCGGCGCTCGGTCTGCAATCACTGATAGTGGCGACACGCGGGTCCGACGTATACTAACGGACCGCGGCCGATTTAAAGGCTACCACCTAGCAAGTGTGGTTTCTGGCGGTGACACCACATGTTTAACCACTTTTTTGTTTATAATAGTTTCTGAAACTTCCTGACTAGTTTTATATATTATGCTCTGAAATTTCTTCCTTTCTTTTTTCTCTTTCGTCTTTGTTTCTTCTTTATGTCAGAGAAGCACTTACAACCTACGTTCTCAACTATTTGGTGGCTGTCTTCCCCTACAGCTTTTTCCCTCCACAGTTCCCTCTAGAACAATGGAAGTTATTCCCTGATGTCTTAACAGATGTCCCACCATCCTGTTCCTTCTTCTTGTTAGTGTTTTCCATATATTTCTTTCTTTTCCGATTCTGTGCAGAACCGCCTCATTCCTTACCTTATCGGTTCACCTATTCTTCAACGTTCTTCTGTAGCACCCCACCTCAAATGCTTTGATTCTCTTCTGTTGAAGTTTTCGCCGAGTCCGTGTTTCACTACCATACAATGCTGTGCTCCAAACGTATATTCTCAGAAATTACTTCCTGAAATTAGGGCCTATCTTTGATGCTACGAAATTTTTTTTGGCCACTTTTGATGTTCCCCTTGCTCCGTCCGTCATTGGTTATTTTGCTGCGTAGATAGCAGAATTCCTTAACTTCATCTGGTTCGAGACCAACAACCCTGATACTAAGTTTACCATTGTTTCACGTTGCTACTTCTCATTGCATTAGACTTTCTTCGATTTCCTGTCAGTCCATATACTGCACTCATTAGACAGTTCATTCCATTCAGATGATCCTGTAATTCTTCTTCACATTGACTCAGGATAACAATGTCATCAGCGAATCCTAACATTGATATCCTTTCACCCCGAATTTTAATCCCCCTCTTGAAACTTTCTTCTGTTTCCGTCATTGCTTCTTAAACGTATAGACTGAACAGTAGCGGTGAAAGACTACACCCCTTTCTTACACCCTTTTTAATCGTTCTTGGTCTTCCACTCTTATTATTCCCTCTTGGTCTTGTGCTTGTTGCCTATGACCGTTGTTTCCCTATAGCTTACCCTTGTTCTCCTCAGAAGGTCGAACATCTTACACCATTTTACATTGTCGAATGCTTTTCCCATGTCTACAATTTCTATGAAATTCTTGATTTTTCTTAGCTCTGCTTCCACTAAAACCGCTACGTCTGCCTCTTCGGTTCCTTTACCTTTCCTAAAGCCAAATTGATCGTCATCTAACACACTTTTTCTTGTCAGCAACTTGGCTGCATGAGCTATTAAGGCGATCTTGCCATAATTCTTGCACTTTTCGGCTCTTCCAATCTTCGGTAGTGTGTGGATGATGTTTCTCCGAATGCTAGGCCACATATCGCCAGTCAAAGACACTCTACACACCAACGTGAACAGTCGTTTTTTTGCCACTTCGCCCGATCATTTTAGAAATTCTGGTGGACTTTTATCTGTCCCTTGTGACTTATCTGGTCTTCAGTCTTCCAAAGGTGTTTTAAATTCTGATTCTAATACTGGATCCGCTATCTTTTCTATATCAACTCATGTTTCTTCTTCTGTCACATCAGATATATCTTCCCCTCATAGATTCCTTCAATGTAGTCTCTCCACCTATCCGCTGTCTCCTACGCATTTAACAGTGGAATGCCCGTTGCATTCCTAATATTATCACCCCTTTCTTTTGATTTCATCGAAGGTTGTGGTTCTTGAAGAGAATACTCGCTTACCAGTAGTGAAATTTATTGCAGACTTGAATTAGTTTTTCTCCTCCCTGATTCCTAGTACTAAGTTCATATTCTCCCGTAACCTTTTCTTCTGCACCTTCCCCTACAGCCGTATTCCAGTCCCTCACGACTGTTAGATTTTCATCTCCCTTTACGTACTAAATTACCGGTGCAATATCCTCATAAGGCTTCTCTGTCTCATAGTCTACAACTGTCGACGTCTACTTGATACCAGAACTATCGTTGCCGGCGTCGGTTTGCTGTCGATTCTGACGACAACAACCCCGTCTCTGAACAGTTGACAATATCTCACGCTCCACTGTGCCTTCCTGTTCACAACGAATCCGGCTTCCGTTATATCATTCTCAGCTGCTCTTGATATTACCCTACAGTCATCGGACCAGAAAGCCTTGTCTCCCTTCCATTGCACTTCGCTGTTCCTCACGAAACCTAGTTTAAGCCTTTGCGTTCCTATATTCAGATTTTCAAGCTTTCCTATTACAACTTCTGACATTCCACGCCTCGACTTGTAGAGCGTTATCTTTTCGTTGGTTACTGAATCTATTTGTCACGATCACTTTCCGCTTGGCAGACCCCTCCTATAGATTCGAATGGTGGACTATTCCGGCAGATTTTGTTAATGGGGGGATCATAATGACACTTTTCAATTACAGGTCACATGTTCTGTGGATAAATGTTACGTGTCTTTAATGCAGTGGTTTCCATTGCCTTGTGCATCCTCATGTCGTTGATCATTGCTGATTATTCCACCTTTAAAGGCAGTTTCCCAACCCAAGAGCAACATATTATCCTGAACCTCTGTCCACTCCTCCGCCCTCAAATAAGGCCGTTGGCAGAATGAGCAAGACTTATGCCGGAAGACTTCGGCCGCAAATGCTGTTCTGTAATATTCGCTATTGTATACGAGTACATAATAGCGCACTCGGTTCCAGGAGTGACTTTGTTCGGTTTTGTGAACATGATAGGCTATATGGAAGCATATATTTCAAAAATGTTCTCGTTAACCAAATCCACACTTACTTCGAAAACTGCGAAGGTGGAGTGATGATGCATGTTATAAGTAGCATGCTGGTATAAGTAGTTTACGTGGTTATCAGCTCTGAGACATAGCTTTGTCGCCCAGTTCATTTTAATTGTCATTATTGCATCCGCTGGATCATCAAGTAAATATGGTAGATGTAATGAAGGTGATGCAATATACATTAAAGTGAATAAGTGCTGTTAAGGTGTGTGCCGACCGTAGTGACCGAGCGGTTCTAGGCGCTACAGTCAGGAACCGCGCGACCGCTACGGTCACAGGTTTGAATCCTGCCTTGGGAATAGATGTGTGTGATGTCTTTAGGTTGGTTAGGTTTAAGTAGTTCTAAGTTCTAGGGGACTGATGACCGCAGAAGTTAAGTCCCATAGTGCTCAGAGCCATTTGAACCATTTGTTAAGGTGTGCCGTTTAGAGCACATACTTACTGGCCACTTTTCCTCGTTTTGGTCCATACTACTTCCTCCAAAAGTACGGAAACCAACGAGCTTGCACTATAAGAAATGTGTTTCACAACATTGAAGATGAACAAGTACTCACAGCTCTTAAAATATGCGTTTTAAGCCCAAGCTTACGTGACATTTATTCTTGTTTCGGTTCATACTCTACTTCTGAATGTTGCCTGTCCTACAATCTTAGCAACAACAGTACCGGCATATGTATTCAATTGTAGAGGTATCAGAACGATTTTCGCTTATAACTTCCGACTCAGTCGTTTCCGGACCAGTGTCCCTTACCTCAAACGGCCCTCCTCCAATATCCTTCATCTCTAAAACCTTGTAACATCGTCACGGAATCACCCTGTATCTAGAAATGTGTGATAACATTCAGTTTTTAATCACACTGAACTGTATACTTTCCGACAAATTGCTCTGTTCCTCTTTCTGCCAAAAGCAGTCAAGTGCGTTTAGCGATTCTACATCCACAGTTTCTGGAGTATGTGTGCTGTCACTGCAGTTTCTGTACTCAGGTATTGAGGGCACATAATAATCTGTAAATATATGTGGAAGACATTTGTACAATGGATTTTGACGATCAGTGAGTCAACAGACACAGTATAAATAATGTCAATACATCAGAAGACTTTATGATTTACCCATTTGTTAACTGGGTTGCTTGTTGTTCCTGCTGCATTGGTGTCAAAATGAAACGCACGAATTCATGCGACTTCTGACACTTTTATCTTAGAATCTCCTGAAGACCTTTGTCATTAATTGACACTCTGTTGTAAGTAGCAATTCCCAAGATTCCGAAGATTGTAAGAGCCGTCAAGTGTGAGAATTATTGTACAGTCAGCTTACTATATCAAGCATCCAAGTTGTTGACAAGAATGATATACAGAAGAATGGAAAACAAATTTGAGAATCTAATAGATGACAATCTGTTTGACTTCAGGAATGGTAAAAGCACCACAGATGTAGTTCTGACTTTGCGGTTGATATTGGAAGCAGGGCTGAAGAAAAATCAAGACACGTTCGTAACATTTATCGACATGGAAATCGCATTCGGCAATGTGAAATATTGAAAGATGTGCGAAATTCTGAGAAAAGTAGAAGAAAGATGCGTAATATACAAAATATATAAGAACCAAGAGGAAGCAATAAGATGGGAGACGAAGAACGAATTACTCAGATTAAAAGGGTGTAAGACAGGGCTGTACTCTTTCGTCGCTACTGTTCAATCTCGAAAAAGCAATGACGGAAATAAAAGAAAGGTTCAAGAGTGGGATTAAAATTCAGGGTGGAAGGATATCATTGTTAGGATTCGCTGACGACGTTGCTTTCCTGAATGAAAGTGAAGAAGAATTATAAGATCTTTTGGATGGAATGAACAGTCTAATGGGTACAGAATATGGATTGAGAGTAAGTCGAAGAAAGATGGAAGTAATGAGGAGTAGTACAAATAAGAACAGCGAGAAACTTAACGTCAGTGTTGGTGACCACGAAGTATATGAAGTTAAGCAATTTTGCCATCTACGCAGCAAAATAACGAATGACGGACGGATCAAGGGCATAAAAAGCGTACTAGCTCTGGCAAAAGGACATTCCTGCCCAAGAGAAGTGTACTAGTACCAAAATAGGTCATAATTCGAGGAAGAAATTACTGAGAGCGAGACAGATTAGGTGGATTAAGAAGGTGAGAAATGTGGAGGTTCTCCAGAAAGTCTGCGATGAAAAGAATATATGGAAAATGCTGACAAGAAGATGGGACAGGACACCCGTTAAGACATCAGAGAATAATTTCTATGATAGTAGAGTGACTCATAGAGGGTAAAAACTGTGGGGGAAGGCAGAAATTGGAATATATCCAGCAAATAATTGAGGATGCAGGTTGCAAGTGCTACTCTGATATGAAGAGGTGGGAACAGAAGAGGAATTCGTTACAGGCCACATCAAACCAGTCAGAAGACTGATGATTCAAAAAAAAGAAATCAAGTGACAGTAGGTTGTTCCTTACAAAAACATTCCCTATGATCACAATACCTCTATCTTTAGAGAGGAGACCTTGTAACTACCGAGTCAACTTCGAGTAAAACCCCCACCTCACAACAAATCTTACTTCTCCCCCCCCCCCCCCCACACACACACACTTCCGTAAATCTGGAGGCGACCTCAACAGTCGATAGATATGAGTCGACAAACGTGCTGGGCACTTACATATCATTTTGACGTCACCTTGAGAGGTGGCAGGAGCCCCCCTCTCATATTTCTATCTTAATCTGAGTAATTCGATTTTCTCTCTAATTGCATGTGGTGAAAAGTTGCTATTCCCTCACACGTGGACTTCCCACGCAGCGTCTCTCATCACCCGGGTGATCCGGTGACAGGCGAGCACTGCTGAGCGTGAAAGGGTTAAGCCGACGGTGTGAGGGAGTCGAGTGGATGCTTTCCAGACGCCGACATTGACATAAGAGCGGGAGCGACACGCCGAAAGGAGCCAGAAGGGGCGACTGGGCTAGAGATTCCGTTACTTCCCAGAAACTTAGCGAAAACACTTTCTGGCGGGCTACCAGCGAGGCGTGGGAATGACTTGTGTTCCCAGGCAGTCTTGGCGGGCAAATTCCCGCGTTTTCTGCAAAATCGTCACTGTGACTGGCTTGCTCAGGGCATAGCTACGTGACGTAGCAAACTCGGCGCAGAAATTGGCGGCAAGAATCTCCATTGGTTGAAAGGTAGTGCTTCGGCAATAGAGTGGAATTGCCCGCCGGTTTTCGAGTTGCTGATTGGAACGTTTAACCACGATCACTGTCGTGGTGTCGGGAATGTTCTGTGTTCAGCTTGTGCGGGTGCTCTTGAAGGGGTCGGCTCTTGCCTTTCGGTCGGAGTAGGTCACAAGACTGAGCTCTCGCTGCTCTGGACAGCCTGCTTCCGTTGGCTGTCTAATAAACTTTTATTTGATTGTAACTCTTTGACGAAGTTGCTGAAGTTTCGACTTCAATGTAACTTCCCGAGTACGGTTGGCAATTGAGCGTTCTGCGTACGAGCGGCCTATGTTGTCCGTGTTGAGCAGTTTTGGCTAAAGTTGACTGTATCGGAGTTACTGTGTGACTTCGCTTGTTAAAATCAATCACTGTACCATCAGAGATTGTGTGGCGAGTCTTCTTCGTCTCCCTCAGAGGCGCATTTGTATTGATAGGAAGTCTTTAGTCTGGAACAACCAGACCAGGACAATTTGTTTCGGGCTATACTCGCGGCATTATCATCACCACGACGGGACGTCGAAGCAACCAGCCATCGCTTCCGGTACGCCAGATCATGTCCTTGCAATTAAGAAGACAGCTTGGTAATGTATGTCCACAGCACCGGCAGATTAGGGAATTTCCTCTGCGATAATCAGAGCTCAGCAGAGCGCTCCTGTTCCTGTCTTTTCTTACGTGGTTCTGTCTTGGATGTTCATTGTCTGAGTTCTCACTATTGTAGCAGCAATTAATGTTGGGTTGGCTGGGTGTTTCTCTTAAGATTTGAGTTGCAAGGGATTGGCTCCACATACCACTTCGTCATAAATGACACAATCTAGTTTATGGACAACTTCACCTTCACAGCATTTATTTGAGTATCCAATTTGATGTATTGTAAATGTTTCATGTGTTTTGTTTATGATTTTGAGTTTAGGCATAATAAATCAAATTGTTATTTTGGACAGAACTTTCATTCTGTTAATCGGTAGAGCAACCCTTTCATTTCTCACTACGTTACTGAAACTTTCCTGTATTTAATTAATGTCTATCAAATTAAATTATTGCAGGTGCCAAACCCTTTTCTACTCCACTTGCAGGGTCGATTACAGTCAGTTCGCGTTTTCTCTTAATCCATGTGCAACAGCAAAAGTAGGAGTTAGAAAAGGGGGGGACTTAGAGCATCATTTCCATGTGAAGATTCTAGAAGAATTTAGTGTTAAATACACTGCTAGCCCCGACACCTCGCAACCTGCCAGCGAGCTTCGAATGAAACTACCTTCTTCCGTCCGCAGCAGCCGTTCTGGAGTTCCAAGAGATCCAAAAGCAGAAGAATGACCTGATTACGGTGAGCAATAAGCTAACATAAGTATAGCTTCGTGTGTTCTACATTTTTCTCAAATTCGTCCCCTTCCTCATCAACCACCAGATTTTCCATTCTTCTGCAGCCAATTCGTTTTCATATTAAGCAATAACATAAGAGAACTTCACGAAAGGACTTCCCAGATACCAGAATCATCTCGCTCTCGATAGGGCGATACACCTAAAACTTGCAAATAATGCGGAAAGTTCTATTAATGAACGCGCTTCACGGAAAGGGTTGGTAGTCAGGGGCTCTTATTGTTAGCCAATCGACAGAAAAAAATGGTTCAAATGGCTCTGAGCACTATGGGACTTAACTTCTGAGGTCATCAGTCCCCTAGAACTTAGAACTACTTAAACCTAACTAACCTAAGGACATCAATCACATCCATGCCCGAGGCAGGATTCGAACCTGCGACCGTAGCGGTCACGCGGTTCCAGACTGAAGCGCCTAGAACCGCACGGCCACTCCGGCCGGCCCAATCAACAGATTTTAATAATACTTAGTAAATGTAGTTTGCGTAAACATACACTTTTTAAATAGAACAGTGTTTATTGGGATTAGAAAATTGAAAGTAGGGAAATTAGAATGTCAGTGGTGTTTGTTGCGGGATTCTAGCGCGAGTCATTTACGAGATATGGTATTTTGAAACTTTCCCACGCGGGCACTTGTACAGTACCTGCGGTAGCTCACACTAAAGAACAACACAAGTGCGTTCTCTAGTTATATGGATTTTGATCAGTAACTAGACAATTGACAATGACAGGTTGTGTTCAGAATGACCACCAGAAGCGGCAATACACCCTGTGGAACGACTGCAGCACACCTGCTAGCATTTCAGAAAAGAAAGATACGTCGTTGCAGATCATTGGATGTAGTTATTATGTTCTTGTAGGCAGCGTCTTTCACGTTTTCCTACAGAAGAAGTCTAGTTGTCAAGATCGGGGAACGGGCTGACCAAGGTACATGTCCTGATTCCAATCCAACAATTTGGAAACAATTCGTGAAGACATGCTATAGCACTTCTTGCACTGTGTGCTGGATAGTGGATGTTAGTACCACATATTCCTCCTCTTCTGTAGAAGAAGGTCTTCTAGCATCCTTCTATTGCTTCGTCTAGGAGTTACATTACCACTCTCACGTAAGGGCTGAAGAGGTTGATAAATACGAGTTTGCCGAGATGGTTGACATCTGTTGGGATATCTTGACGCATACGCTGTACAAGAATGAACTGAATACTTCCCACATTCTCCATACACCGTAAGCATTTCGACTTTTTACCCGTTGGTAAATCCCATAGTCCACTCACGACCTACTGCTTGGACTGTCACACACTGACTAGCAAGTTGCAGAGCTCTCAAGGAACTCACAAACTCGCCAGCCGCGTTGGCCGAATGGTTCTAGGCGCTACAGTCTGGCCGTTTGAACCATTTTTGAACTCTCAAACTCGCTGAAAGCAAACAAATGACATCGTACCTAGCAACTATGCAGGTTGAATGGACCAAAAAGAGTCGGCGAGGAAACTTTTAAAAATGCGACTCGTACTTGAATTGTGCAATAAACACAACTGACATTCTTTTTTACCATACTTTTAATTTGTCAATATCAAAAGGCACTGTTCCATTTAAAAAGTGTGTGCCTGCGTCAAAAACACTCTGTAAGTATTACTGAAACCTGTTGACTGGCTAACAATACGAGTCCCTGAGTATCAATCCCTGTGAGAACCGGGATTCAACAGCACTTAAATTTCCGCAACAACTGCGGTGAAAATTTTGGGTGATTCAACCTGTATACCATGCACACGGAATTGTCAGAACGGCAGCTTGCAGCGCTACCGTGTAAACAATAGTAGTTGCCGACGAAAAAGCGACGCGAGGAGAGACGCGGTAACCAGTTAGCAGAGAGGCTCCCCCTGGATTGCCGCCGCCGGCCTGGCGCCTGGACGGCCATTAAGGCGGGCCTGTCTGCAATCACAGCTCTCGGCGCCCACTTCCTCCACCTCTGCTTGTATTCCGCCTTAGCCCATGATTGGCCACACCGGGCAACCGGCTCCCGGCGTCTCTGATGCCCGCCGCAGACCGCGGACATATTTACAGTCCGTTTCAGAGCAAATTACCGCCAAGCGGCAGCGCGAATTGCTTGTGACTGAAAAGAAACAGCAGATAGTCGTTTTGCAGATCATCTTTCCTGCTATAACAGTTGGTGAATTGAAGTTTTCTAAAGAAATACCACAGGTAGAAGAAACTGCGTGACTTAAACGGAAGTTGGTAGGGGTGTTTCAGCACCAAACTGAGTTTCAAAGACGTCGTGTAAAGGGCTACGAGAAGCTGGATGTTCCTTCTGCGATATTGCAGAAAGATTTGGCAGAAGTGTAACCACCGTAAACAATTGCTGGCAGCGGTAGTTACAACAGCGAACGGTCACAAGAAGACCGGGCTCCGGACGGCCATGTGGCACTACGGAGAGGGAAGAACATCGGGTTCTGAGAATGACTCTGGGGCATCGCACTTCATTTGGTATATGAACAGCAGTTGGCACCACAGTGACGTTGCGAAGTATTATAAATCGCGTAGCTTAAGGACAGCTCCGAGCCAGACACCGCCTAGTGTGCAATCCGCTGGTCCCAAACTACCTGTATTTGCTACCTCAACGGTGTCAAGCGAAAGGTCATTGGAGGGCAGGATAGAGATGTGTTTTCTGATGAAAGCTGGTTCTGTCTCGGGGCCAAGGTTGAGATTGCTTTGATTAGAAGGAGCCCAGTTGAGGATTTGCAAAATGCTTCAAATGGGACTTAACATCTGAGGTCATCAGTCCCCTAGAACTTAGAACTACTTAAACCTAACTAACCTAAGAACATCACACACAGCCATGCCCGAGGCAGGATTCGAACCTGCGACCGTAGCGGTCGCCCGGTTTCATACTGAAGCGCCTAGAACCGAGGATTTGCACCCAACCTGTCTGCGGTCTTCACATACCTGGAGTTCTCGTCTGGGGTGTGATTTCGTATGATAGCAGGAAATCTCTTGCGGCTATCCTACGTACTTTGACTGAAAATCTGTACGTCAATCTGCTCTTTCAACCTGTTGGCCTGCCCTCACGAACAGCATCCCAGGAAGTGTATTCCTGCAGAATAGCGCTCGCCCACACACCGCTGCTGTAGCCCACATGCTCCACAGAGTGTCGAAATGTTCCCTTGGCCGGAGGGATCACCAGATCTGTCTCCAGTCGAGCACATGTTAGGCATCATCGGAAGACAACTTCAGCATCATCCACAAAGAGCATTAATAGCCCCTTGTATTGACCGAATAAGTGCAGCTAGCATGAAACACCATCCTGCTGCGCTAGTATTAGTCTTATTCGCAGAAAAGGGGAATTTTTGTTAAAATTCAGTAACGGCATGGTTGGGCGATGAAGTCTGGGGCCGCTGGCAGTGTGTAGTAATAGTCAGCAGCCAGTAGGCCAGACAGGGTAAACATGGCGTGGAGCTGCGATGGCGTTATTGCATGCACGACGTATTTTCAGTGGTGCAACAACGAGTAAGAAAACCGCATCGTTGCTTGAAGTTATTGTGATGTATGGGGCGAGGCAGTAGGCCAGAGCCAGGAGGGTGATGCGTAAATGGCTGACGTATGGGAATTTACCTCTGTCCCTCTCTGACACTATGTCAGATGTGAGGGGAAAAGCAGTATAAATATACTGGCAATGTTAGCTAGAGATGAGTGTGTGCCAGGTCAGTTGAGAGACGGGTCGGACGTGTGCTGGTGTATGCTCATAGGGGCCAGTCTGGCAACGATGTTCTAAATATTCTATGTAAATCTGTTCTTTATTTCTGTGTACTTGTTCGAGTCGTGCACGTCCATATTGCGGAGTGAGTGGTAGACGGGCTATGGGTGTGCGTGCCGTAGTCCCACTGCTAATGGACCATCCCACCTCGCTTAAAGCCACAATCTGATCGCTTTCAAACTGGCTCATTTAGCTGTAGGAAGCACGCGTGTGTCTATGTGGCACGGTTGCCTGCTTCCTTCACACATCTGCACCACACTCTTCTGGCTGTGAACATTCCCGATTAAAAGGTAGACGCAGATGGCGTTCAGGTAGCTAAGCCACTACGGTATCATAACAAGACGTAACATCGGTTGATACGTTCCTATATTGCCCCTAGTTGTCATAAATTTGCTTCCCTTACAGTATTTTGCAGGCATCCGGTCACCATTACGTTAAAGACTAAACGTATCTCCTTCTTGTAACTTTGTACAGAAATCACGGCACAGCCAGCGGTTGACTATCGATGCATGAAAAGGGCTAATAAAATTCACTCATGGCAGCTTGCATCTCTTTACACGTAAATTCATGTCGTTTCCTCCAGCTTAAATAAAACTATAACGTATTTAGTTTTGACATAAAATCCTGAATAATACGGGAATTAGCTGAAAAAAGTTCTAAAATTCATTGTCCGGTGCATGTAGCTGGCTGCCCAGTCATAACAACCCGGAGACGAAGTAAAGCTTGGTTAGCGGATCTTCACGTGGATGTTAAAAATGCTGAAATAAAAACTTTAGTCTGAGTTTGAAAATATAATATATTAAAAGGATAACGTACACGGAAACGAAATTTTAAAACTGTGCTTCAGATTATAGTGACTGGCTTGCTCTCTGATTATAAAAGAAGGAACCACCCACTGTGAGATAAATTAAAATAACCTAGCCAGTAGTTTTATCAGGCTTCCGCACAACACAAAATGCCTTAAAACCTTTTCCACACTCGACTCATTGTTAATTAAGCGGTGAACAAATCATTATGTAGAAAAATGGCAGACTACATGTCGGAATATAAAACGCAAGCAAGCAAAATGCGGTACACCGACATCGATATGCCACAAAAACGGAACAAATGGTGGGTCGTACTGTCAGAGACCAGTATCTTATCGACTGTAAGAGAATTTGTTAGGTTTAGAAACATTTGACGACAGAAAGACGCTGCATACTGACCGCGTTATTTAGAAATGCATATTATGCCAATCTAGTCCTTCAAAATCAGGGTGTATTGGAGTTTGATCCGATATATAGCTATGATCCGACAAGTGAATATTTATGTTCACTTATAATTACACTTTATATTTCAACTGAATTAATTACGGTACGTCTCTAGCCAATAAATTTCCTTTTAAGCTGCATATTTATAAGTCATAATACGATAACTTCGTGAAACGGTGTCCCTCAAACTTCTGCCTTGTAATTTAGAGCGCTGCAGAAGAGACTTAGAATACTGGTCTGCTGTTACGTCGTAGCACAGCGATAATGCTTGTACAGATGAAACTGTTTTGAGTGAATAGAAGAGTGATGTGTCTCGTCCAAAAATCAGTCGAGATGTGCCTAGTAGCTGTTTGATGTTATATTAAAACTAGATTTCCGTTCATGGCGTCATGAAGGGAAGTTGGAATGCCATAACAGCTAGTTGTAATAGTATGAAATCCACTTCTTATTCGGTTGACGTAACTGAACTTGTCGAATGACAGGACTGCTGATTTACTTATAGCTTTCTGTGCGGAATACCAGTATCTCTGTTTATTTCGGGTTGATATTGCCGAATACACTCGTACAGCCATCCTCAGAGTAGAGCCCAAATAAAAGGCGTTCGATCGTCTGAGTACTCTTTATTTATTCTCATATAACACGTTTTGTTCAACCATGGGTTTTTGGAGAGTTAGTCTGAGGACCACCACTTTGCGGAGTCGGAATACTTCCCAGTCGACGGTCTGAATTTTTAAAAATAATATGCGATGTTCTGTACGCCATTTTGAACCCCCCTGTGGTTTGACAGGAGTACCAGAATTTAGATAGCAATGTGCATTCTGTCTGTGATTAATAGGTCTCATGGTCTTTTTCTGAGATGAAGAGAGTGGTACAGTAGACAAAATCGGGGAGAGCACATCAAACCAATTGGAAAGCAATGAAAAAAAAAAAAAACTTTTCTCCAACATTTCTTTCTTCGCGCGTGCCAGTCTTTGGTCATACTGTATAACCTTAATACCAAGGTAAAGAACTCGTTTTCCTGCCTTTATAACTGTGCCATGTTGCCTTGCTCCTTTCTATTAAAGTTTCACATGTAGCCTTCTAAATGTTCCTTACATGTAAGTTTAAGCCCTATAAAGTGTGTCAACCATAGCATTGTTACCTGTTCTGTTGCTTTAATTGTTGAGTCAAAATTTGGCTTGATCAAAAAGAAGTAGATTAATTACGTAAAACATATGTGAGTGAGTATACAACGTTAAAGTAGCCCATACACTGATGTCTAGTGACACGGACAAACGAGTCTGTTTCCTAGTGTTAGATAAATTTAACCATTGGAACTAAAGCTTCTGCTACTTTTCTAAGGAGATGATGTTGCGATCCGCTGGCAGCTGACACTATTTGGTGGCCTGACCCGCTGACTTTGGCATTCAAGAGCTTCAGGGTCAAGCGATAGAGTTAGTCAAATGACTCAACGGCGTAGATTGCAATCCTTCTGGGGGAAGTTAGGGACCTTCGCTAAAAATTGTTTCCCACGTCTTCATCTCCGTACATTTATCTCTAATAAATCAATTACCCGATGTTTTCGCGTCTCCTGTATGATGTAAAAATTATTTATGCAAGTATTTCACGCGCATGACTTACCAGATTAAGACTACTTCACAGGACATTTAAACTGAATATGAAGGTGAGAGTAATAATTGTGGACTGCTTTTTTTTATTATTACATAATTTGGACAGTTATAGACCGCTTAGAACCTAAAACACAGGCGCAATCTTTATCTTCTCATCTTTCCAGAACTTATTCATGTGTTGGCTGACGACCTGCCTTTATTCATTTGGCATCACCCTCGAAGGTTGTGAATTTTGTTGTTAGGAAATTTTGCAGTTCTGGTCAGTAACGTGAAGCGTTCCCTGTCCTGTATGGTGTCTTATGTGACTTTAAGTTTTTTCAAGTCCCATCTCGTCTCTTCCAGCCATTCCTGGATGTTTCTTTTAATTTGAAATGAAATTAAAAGTTTTCTTTGTTGGGCTATCGTCATTCATTCTGCAACTATGACTATAAAACTTTAATCTCCTCTTTCTTAGTGTGTCTGTTATTGTTTCTATGTTTCCGTATAGATATTCATTTCTCCTCTTCTACAAAATCAAATGGTTCAAATGGCTCTGAGCAATACGGGACTTAACTTTTGAGGTTATCAGCCCCCTAGAACTTAGAACTATTTAAACCTAACTAACCTAAGGACATCACACACATCCAAGCCCAGGCAGGATTCGAACCTGCGACCGTAGCGGTCGCGCGGCTCCAGACTGTAGCGCCTAGAACCGCTCGGCCACCCCGGCCGGCCCTCTTCGACAGTTGTCATCTTTGTTCTCTTCTGGCCCTAAATTTTTTCTGAGCACTTTCCTTTCTTTCTTTTCCAGTTCTTCTACTCCAACTCTCTTATTCACTGATAGGCATTCAGACCCATAAATGCCTCCGGTTTGATTACTGTTGCGTAGTATTTAATTTTTGCATGGAATGACACTTATCTTTTATTATGTGGGTTATAGTTGAGTTTGTATGCTAAAACCATGTTCTTGATCTTTCTTTACGTCTGATGTAAGATTGTATCCATTCTCCAAAATACTTAAACTGATCAACTTTTCTGATGCGTCTGTACTGTGAGTGTGTATATTTTCTCTCATGTGTTTATGCTTCGTATATTCCGTTCTCTCATATGATATTTGTAATCCGGTTTTAGCTACAGTTAAGTGTTTCTATCATTACCTTTGTATCTGTTTTGTACTTAGAAATTACTGCAATGTCGCCAGCATAAGCAAGACATTTTACCTCAAAATGTGGACTGTTAAGAAGGACAATATCCTTTAACATTTGGTGTACTGTGCGGTTGCACCTTATCACGGCTGTTGTTTGGGTTAACTTCTACGCTGAAGAAACAAGGGAAAAAAATCCGAGAAAAAAGAAATGTTTCACTGAATAGGTAACACTACTGTGGTTCACAGACGATATAGCCCTTCAACTTAATAACCAGGGTTGGAACTTCAATAGTGGCAACTACTTATTTACAGCTCGTTCAAAATAGATACATGTTTCAAAGTTTTCGTGACCTCCCCGATTTTGTCTGTTATACCACTCTCTTCATCTCACAAAGAGACAGCATGACACCTATTAATCACGGATTCGGATTAGTCTTCGGCGTGTCGTAGAGGGATATGTTCTAAGTATCCGGCAGGCGGATTTTCATGCAACGGCTCCTAGATTCATAGAAAATCAAAATTTGAAGCTTTATGCTTATCTTCTATAGCTGTAACGTCTCTTATGCCGGGGATATGGGTTCAAATCCAGCAGAAACCTTTACTCAGATGTGTAGTATCATTAGATACTACACATCAAGCAAATCAGTCAAAAATATAGTAATTTTCTTCGCAATAATGCCATTAATAAATCAGTCATTGCAGCAGTCTTACTTCAAATGCGTATTCTGTTCCTATTTTTTAGAAGATATTACAGGATAGTCTTACTCTCTGACGCTTGCATCGCCTACTGTGTTAGAACAGAATTCTGGATGGCCTTTATGAAAAAAGCAACGGAAACGTAAATACTTAGAACACCACGCTAATTTAATGAAAGCTACTTAGTTGCAGGGCCACGGATTTTTCAGAAGCAATACTGGAAGACATAGCTCTTTTAAATTCAAAACGACGGTCCTCTCTTTGATCAAATTCGATGCAAACCACGCGGTTTTGACCATTCCTGTAAAAGTAAGTGCACTATATTGATGCAGAATTAAAAAATTCGTTTCTATAGAATCCTCCTCCTAAGAAGTTTCACTGTTAGTGTTTACCGGGTTAGAAACATTTTCAATATTTTCTTGAATATTCAAACAAGTCTGTAGAAATAAACATCACAGGACTGGCAAAGTGCAGTACATTTGGGCGAGATAATTTTCCGGTGCAGATGAATGCCCTTTATTTCATCTACAATGATTTGATCCTATTGTGCCTTTCACTCTGCTCTCCCCAGGAATCAAACAAACGTTGTCCAAATATTTGGAATTGTAACTACGAACCATAAACTGAATTCACAGTTGAAGAAAGTTTGCTGTAATTATTGGTGAATTAAAGAAATTACTACGATGAAAATGACTATTTGGAATAATTTTGTGTGACATATACTATACACTGATACTTTCTACGATGAAACTGAAAAATAGAACAATGTAACACGGGCAAGATTGTGACCTGTACCGCCAGGGTAATAGCGGTGAACAGCAGCCGCTGCCCTACTTCCGCGTGATCGTCAGGATTAACGTTACATATGTAGAAGATACATACAAAATTTCAGCATCAATTTTCTCGGAAACTAGGGGCCGTCGGACGAAAAACCGCTATCCAGGTATACAGCACAGATTCCTGTACAACATACCTAAAACTCATCAAAATCCGTTATTAACAGGTCTCTTGCTCCCCTTGTCAGAATAACACTTACACCCAACGTCCTTAATCATTTGTTATGTGTATTCGAATAGCTGTGTTCCCCTAGTTTTCGCTGTCCACAGCTACCTGACTTTCCGTATTCATACGTGTCATTTCGTCTTGATCCTTCTTCTAGTAAGTGCTTAAAACATATTCCTCTCGTCACTGCACAGCGGAGAAGTTCTTCATGTCTTATTTCATCAGTTCACTTAATTGTCTGCATACTGCTGCAAGAAAACCTCTCCAAACTTCGAGTCTCTTTTTCTGGTTTTTAGAAAGCCTGTAATTCACTTCCGCACAGCAGAGTGCTCCAAATGTACATTCTCCGAAATCCCTTCCTGAGATTAAGGCCTGTGTTTGATATTACCAGAACAATGATTTCCTTGTCCGTGCTGTCCCTCTTCCACCGGTCCGTCATGTGTTATTTTGCCTCCTGGATATTCAAAGTACTCCACTTCTGTACTATATGTTACCAGAATTATGATGTTAAGCTTGTTGTTAAACTCGACTCTGCTGCTTCTCAGTACTTCTGACTTTCTTTAGTTCACTCTCCGTCCACATTGTGTACTCAGTAGCCTGCAGATTCCGTGAAACAAGTACTGCAGTCCTTCTCCACTTCGACACAGGAAAATAGCGTCATTAACGAATATTACCACTGACTTCGTTTTCGATTTATTTGCAGTCCGCTTCATTTGTAGTCCGACTTCTGAAATTTTCCTCTCTGTTTCGGTTTGTGACGTATAACAGTCTTCTGACGTTTTAGGCAGCTCTCTACGTATTCGTCTCTAGTGCCAACCTCTTCACCTCAGAGTAACACTTGCAACATACGTCCACCATTATTTGCTGGATGTATCCCAATCTCTGTCTTGTTCTACCGTTTTTACCCTGTAAAGCTCCCTGATGTGTTAACTGATGTCCTATCATCCTACCACATCTTCTTTCAGTGTTTTCTCTGAATGTTTTCCTCATTCCTTAGCTTGTCAGTTCACTTAGTTTTCAACATTCTTCTAGAGTACCGCATCTCAAACGCTGGTTTGCTGACAGTTTATGTTTCACTATCTTACAATGCTCCAAAGTTCAAAACCATCGTACAATATGCGTTAGATGAGTATGTGCCAAGCAAGATGGTACAACAACCGAGTTAGAGAACTGCTGCGGAAACAAAGGGAACTTCACAGCAAACATGAACATAGCCAAAGCCTTGCAGACAAACAAAAATTACAAGAAGCGAAATGTAGTGTGAGGAGGGCTATGCGAGAGGCGTTCAATGAATTCGAAAGTAAAGTTCTATGTACTGACTTGGCAGAAAATCCTAAGAAATTTTGGTCTTATGTCAAAGCAGTAGGTGGATCATAACAAAATGTCTAGACACTCTGTGACCAAAATGGTACTGAAACAGAGGATGACAGACTAAAGGCCGAAATACTAAATGTCTTTTTCCAAAGCTGTTTCACAAAGGAAGACTGCACTGTAGTTCCTTCTCTAGATTGTCGTACAGATGACAAAATGGTAGATATAGAAATAGACGACAGAGGGATAGAGAAACAATTAAAATCGCTCAAAAGAGGAAAGGCCGCTGGACCTGATGGGATACCAGTTCGATTTTACACATAGTACGCGAAGGAACTTGCCCCCCTTCTCGCAGCGGTGTACCGTAGGTCTCTAGAAGAGTGTAGCGTTCCAAAGGATTGTTAAAGGGCACAGGTCATCCCCCTTTTCAAGAAGGGATGTCAACAGATGTGCAGAACTATAGACCTATATCTCTAACGTCGATCAGTTGTAGAATTTTGGAACACGTATTATGTTCGAGTATAATGACTTTTCTGGAGACTAGAAATCTATTCTGTAGGAATCAGCATGGGTTTCGAAAAAGACTGTCATGTGAAACCCAGGTCGCGCTATTCGTCCACGAGACTCAGAGGGCCATAGACACGGGTTCACAGGTAGATGCCGTGTTTCTTGACTTCTGCAAGGCGTTCGATACAGTTCCCCACAGTCGTTTAATGAACAAAGTAAGAGCATATGGACTATCAGACCAATTGTGTGATTGGATTGAAGAGTTCCTAGATAACAGAACGCAGCATGTCATTCTCAATGGAGGGGAAGTCTTCCGAAGTGAGAGTGATTTCAGGTGTGCCGCAGGAGAGTGTCATAGGACCGTTGCTATTCGCAATATACATAAATGACCTTGTGGATGACATCGGAAGTTCACTGAGGCTTTTTGCAGATGATTCTGGGGTGTATCGAGAGGTTGTAACAATGGAGAATTGTACTGAAATACAGGAGGGTCTGCAGCGAATTGACACATGGTGCAGGGAATGGCAATTGAATCTCAATGTAGACAAGTGTAATGTGCTGCGAATACACAGAAAGATAGATCCCTTATCATTTAGCTACAAAATAGCAGGTCAGCATATGGAAACAGTTAATTCCATAAATTATCTGGGAGTACGCATTAGGAGTGATTTAAAATGGAATGATCATGTAAAGTTGATCGTCGGTAAAGCAGACGCCAGATTGAGATTCATTGGAAGAATGCTAAGGAAATGCAATCCGAAAACAAAGGATGTAGGTTACAGTACGCTTGTTCGCCCACTACTTGAATACTGCTCAGCGGTGTGGGATCTGTACCAGATAGGGCTAATAGAAGAGATAGAGAAGATCCAACAGAGAGCAGCGCGCTTCCGTACAGGATCAGTTAGTAATCGCGAAAGCGTTACAGATATGATAGATAAACTCCAGTGGAAGACTCTGCAGGAGAGACGCTCAGTAGCTCGGCACGGGCTTTTGTTAAAGTTTCGAGAACATACCTTCACCGAAGAGTCAAGCAGTATATTGCTCCCTGCTACGTATATCTCGCGAAGAGACCATGAGGATAAAATCAGAGAGATTAGAGCCCACACAGAAGCATACCGACAATCCTTCTTTCCACGAACAGTACGAGACTGGAATAGAAGGGAGAACCGATAGAGGTACTCAGGGTATCCTCCTCCACACACAGTCAGGTGGCTTGCGGAGTATGGATGTAGATGTAGAGTAGAAATCGATTTTTTCTTCGAATTGAGGCCTGTATTTGATAGTAGTAAGTAGTAGGGCAACAGGGGTGCGACGCAATTTTGTTAGTGCAGGTTGCTTACATAAGGGGTAAGTATACATACCGGGGCAAACCTAGTGTTTTGCTACAGGCTAGCCCTAACCTACTGTTCTCTTTTGATTGACAGGTCCTTAACCTATTGTTCTACACCATTTTTGATATGAAAACTATTTAAATTGTTACATCTCATTGGTTTATGACCTTAACTATTTTTTTGTTAAGTGGGTTATGACCTTGTGGGGTTGATTTATTACTCTCTACATAGAACCTGTCCTTCTGAGAAACTTTCCCTTTCCCCTCCCCGTCTCTGTCCTCCTCCCCAACCTCTCAGGAAACCTCCAACTTCTCCCTCGACAATACAAGTACACTTTCAGGCCACAGTTATTCGAATAGCTCCCTCCCACTCTATCAGTTTGATTTACTAATTGATTAAATTGAGGAATTAACTAACCCCTCCCCTGTGAGGAAATCCCTCAACCCTCCTCTCCCATCCCCTCCCCCTCATGTGGAAATTTGAGGCTCTGTACTGCATAGGAAAGCTCTCATGGCAGATAGCAGAGGGTAAATTGTTTGTTTTTAAATTCAATTCACAGGGGGTTGGATCTCTCTTGCTCACCATTCTTTGCTGTTTGGGAAGATGCAAGTCGAAAGGAATTAATTAAATAGATGTTTTTTTCTAAATTTTGATCACTCTAGCAATACCACCAACGTAACTCACCACACTGTTAAAAATCTTTTGCACCGACTGCTGGGCAATGCACACCCAAACTCTGACTGCTTCACTGGATGAGCCACTTCACACATTCCCACATGCACATGCTGCACTATGCCCACTCAGGCTTCAAGAACTGCTATCGACCACTGCACTGCCAGCCACCTTGTGTGATGCGCAGACTGGAAGTGGCGTTAATCCTAGAACAAAGCGTCAGGTGGCGGCAACCTTTTGATATTTGAAACCTGAGAAATTCCCATCGAAACACATGCTCTCCCTCTCTCTTTCTTCATCTCTCTCTCTCTCTGTTATGTGTATACTTCCTACTTGTGTGAACCAACGTATGCAAATGCCCACCCCTCCACCCTTCCATCCCCCTCCCATGTCCCATCACCAGTCATGCAGATGTGGTGTTGGAAGTCAGTACATCCCTTTGTACTCACGCTTCAACTGCTGTGGAAACGTGGTATATTTGGCGGGATTCAATCTCACAACCGCCCAGATTCCAAAGCGAACCGTTTTTTTCCCTTGTCCCCTGCAGGTGGAAGCTGTCACAGCTAGATCATTTGGTAGAAGGTCCATTACATTGTAGATAGCTGAAAACTTCAAATTTCAGCTCAGTTGGTTGCCATGTCCGTAGACAATTTGTGGGAGGGGTTCATAAATGTGCGTTCTTGCAGTACCACAATTGGAAAAAATAAATTCGATGTTTGGATTGGGTTTTTAAAACACTAAAGAATTCCCAAATTGGTTCTTTCGAATACATTTGGAAGGAGGTGCAAGGGCCTACTGCGTGATATGATAGAGATCCAATCTATAGTAGTAATAATTATCGTGGCTAGATGCCTGAGATCGCTGAAAACATACACTCCTGGAAATGGAAAAAAGAACACATTGACACCGGTGTGTCAGACCCACCATACTTGCTCCGGACACTGCGAGAGGGCTGTACAAGCAATGATCACACGCACGGCACAGCGGACACACCAGGAACCGCGGTGTTGGCCGTCGAATGGCGCTAGCTGCGCAGCATTTGTGCACCGCCGCCGTCAGTGTCAGCCAGTTTGCCGTGGCATACGGAGCTCCATCGCAGTCTTTAACACTGGTAGCATGCCGCGACAGCGTGGACGTGAACCGTATGTGCAGTTGACGGACTTTGAGCGAGGGCGTATAGTGGGCATGCGGGAGGCCGGGTGGACGTACCGCCGAATTGCTCAACACGTGGGGCGTGAGGTCTCCACAGTACATAGATGTTGTCGCCAGTGGTCGGCGGAAGGTGCACGTGCCCGTCGACCTGGGACCGGACCGCAGCGACGCACGGATGCACGCCAAGACCGTAGGATCCTACGCAGTGCCGTAGGGGACCGCAACGCCACTTCCCAGCAAATTAGGGACACTGTTGCTCCTGGGGTATCGGCGAGGACCATTCGCAACCGTCTCCATGAAGCTGGGCTACGGTCCCGCACACCGTTAGGCCGTCTTCCGCTCACGCCCCAGCATCGTGCAGCCCGCCTCCAGTGGTGTCGCGACAGGCGTGAATGGAGGGACGAATGGAGACGTGTCGTCTTCAGCGATGAGAGTGGCTTCTTCCTTGGTGCCAATGATGGTCGTATGCGTGTTTGGCGCCGTGCAGGTGAGCGCCACAATCAGGGCTGCATACGACCGAGGCACACAGGGCCAACACCCGGCATCATGGTGTGGGGAGCGATCTCCTACACTGGCCGTACACCACTGGTGATCGTCGAGGGGACACTGAATAGTGCACGGTACATCCAAACCGTCATCGAACCCATCGTTCTACCATTCCTAGACCGGCAAGGGAACTTGCTGTTCCAACAGGACAATGCACGTCCGCATGTATCCCGTGCCACCCAACGTGCTCTAGAAGGTGTAAGTCAACTACCCTGGCCAGCAAGATCTCCGGATCTGTCCCCCATTGAGCATGTTTGGGACTGGATGAGGCGTCGTCTCACGCGGTCTGCACGTCCAGCACGAACGCTGGTCCAACTGAGGCGCCAGGTGGAAATGGCATGGCAAGCCGTTCCACAGGACTACATCCAGCATCTCTACGATCGTCTCCATGGGAGAATAGCAGCCTGCATTGCTGCGAAAGGTGGATATACACTGTACTAGTGCCGACATTGTGCATGCTCTGTTGCCTGTGTCTATGTGCCTGTGGTTCTGTCAGTGTGATCATGTGATGTATCTGACCCCAGGAATGTGTCAATAAAGTTTCCCCTTCCTGGGACAATGAATTCACGGTGTTCTTATTTCAATTTCCAGGAGTGTACATTGATCCCACTCACCTCTCAGATGTCCACACGCAGCGCGCCCATCCCGTCCTCCACCGCCAGCGCCAAAACTCAGAGGCCAAAGAAAACTGCCACTTTCGTGGACACGTGTGTATGCCAGAGTGCACCACCCTGGCCGTGGAGGGTACCCGGGGATGGCTGGAGTGGTAGGAATTCGGATGCTATCAATGTGTCAAGCGCCAACACTTGACAGCGATCAATACTGAAACGCTCAGTCTTCCACGGAGAATACATACAACACACACGATCTCGGAGACAGCCCAACATATACTGAGTATTATTTCGCTGTTCAGCTATCCAGAGGATGCAGCCACTGGGAATTGTTCCTGCAGCTGTGGAAAAGAAGCGACAAGCCGGCCGGCCGGAACATTTCTTTGTACCCGCCGCTCGCGAGAACCCTAAGCCGGAAATGCCCAATCGTTCCAGCCACATACTAGTTCCACCCCGCTCCCCGCACGCCAAACGGTCTTCCTGGGAAACCAGCCACATATTTATCACCGTAATTACAATTAAATATTACGACTGCAACCCCAAAATGATGACATTCGACAGTGAGCGAAGTATGGGAAATATCTCCTCCTGACAGCTGCGGCTCTGGAAATATCAGCATCAATATCCCTCTCATGACTGTTTTTGTTCGGGAGTCAAGCAGTGCGGGACAAGCTTTGTACAAACTTTATTGTCCCTCAACGTATTCTCGACAATATGTTGAACATTTTGATTCAGAGATGTTGCTCCGTTTCGATTTGTGACACAACTTTGACATACTACGGTCGCATGTCCACCAATCAACACTGCTTGCCCACAACTGGTCGAATGCTTGTCTCTTGTTCAAGCTGCCGCCCTAGTTATTGCACTGATGTCGCTTATACGACAGAGGTAAAGTCAGTCTCGGAACGTTCCTGACGGATGAGTTATACAATATTACTTTTGAAACCACGAAACTAGGCGGATTGTGGTTTATCGCAACCGGAAAAGGTGTGATTCTATCCTTAACTAATTTGTCAGATCTGCGGCAATCCGAGTAATTTACATATTCATATTCGATTCGATGACATCATTTTTTTAACTTTTTCTGAAATGAACCAAGTGTTGAGTGTTTTCTATATTTTTTTTTATTTTTTGTTTTGTTTTGCTGGCAATACATGAAGAATATTTTATGTTCTTATAGCATGTTTTTCTAAGGTAAGGCCTTACTACAATCTTCTCTATGAAAATAATTCTTACTACTGGTCTCAGAATTGGTAACTTGGCCGTTTAATGATCAAAACTGATTGCGTGATTTTTAGGTAACACAGATATTCATTTGTGTAATATCCTGTCGACGTCCTAATTTTAAATGTTTTAAAAGTGTTCCTGCGTCATTCGCTGCAGTTAAACCATTTAATTCAGTGAATTCGATTTTTAAATTTTTAGGGGATTGTTTTATAAACTTTATTCCCTGAACTTCTCACTACACTCTACCAGGCCATGCATGTTTGCATAATAAGTGTATAGTAGTTATCTGATGACTATAATGTCAATCTTTTTTCTGCTGTTCAACGTATTTTTTTGCAACCCAAGGTCATCTTAGCATATTCCTAGAACCTTAGTGTAAGATGATCGCTGTATGGTATGATACCCTAATTCTACTTTTACACTAGTTCTGGTGTTTTTTCTTGAATCTCTAATGTATTATCTCGTGATACAGTAATCTTCCGACTGGAAGAATAAACACCACCTGATCAACATTACCGCGTCATCCCTATTTAACGCGGAATTGATCGCTAGATGTTGCAAAAGGCAGACCCGCCACTACAAAAGGAGGTGATGAGTATTGTGTTGCCAGTAGAAAAGCAGTAAAAGTGGGGTGGCTCGGTCAGGCGCGCAAATTGACGTCCAGCCTGTAGTCCTTGGCTGTCACCTGAGTAACTAATCCATCAGGGACATTTAAACCCCTCTAAAGATGCAGAGGTCGGCGTTTGGTGATGTGACTGTGAAGTGGGAAAAGGAATAAACCATGCTAGACCAAGCCCAATTCTTCCACAGACAGTCGAACACTTCATTGAATGTAACCGCAGCTGAATTCAAGCCATCAGAAGGCGAAGGGTACACAAACGCCATATCGTTGCTGACTAATAGGTGTCTGGGTAATTGTGATCAGACGATACACTATGTGATCAAAAGTATCCGAACACCTGGCTGAAAATGACTGACACGTTCGTGGGCCCCTCCATCGGTAATTCTGGAATTCAGTAAGGTGTTGGCCCACCCTTAGCCTTGATGACAGCTTCCGTTCTCGCAAGCATACGGTCAGTCAGGTGCTGCAAGGTTTCTTGGGGAATGGAAGCCCTTTCTTCAGGAAGTGCTGCTCTGTGGAGAGGTATCGACGTCGGTCAGTGAGGCCTGGCACGAAGTCGGCGTTCCAAAACATCCCAAAAGTGTTCTATAGGATTCAGGTCAGGACTCTGTGCAGGCCAGTCCATTACAGGGGTGACATTGTCATGTAACCACTCCGCCACAGGCCGTGCATTATGAACACGTCTTCGAACGTGTTGAAAGATGCAATCGACATCCCCGAATTGCTCTTCAACAGTGGGAAGTAAGAAGGTGCTTAAAACATCAATGTAGGCCTGTGCTGTGGCAGTGCCATGCAAAACAACAACGTGTGCAAGTTCCCTCCATGAAAAACACGACCACACCATAACACCACCGCCTACGAGTTTTACTGTTGGTACTACACACTCTGGCAGATGACGTTCACCGGGTGTTCGCCATACCCACACTCCGCCATCGGATCGCCACATTGTGTACCGTGATTCGTCACTCAACACAGCATTTTTCCACTGTTCAATCTTGCAATGTTTACACTCCTTACACCAAGCGAGGTATCGTTTGGCATTTACTAGCGTTATGTGTGGCTTATGAGCAGCTGCTCGACAATGAAATCCAGGTTTCTCACCTCCCCCCTAACTGTCATAGTACTTCAGTGGATCCTGAAGCAGTCTGGAATTCCTGTGTGATGGTCTGCATAGATGTCTGCCTATTATACACTACGACCCTCTTCAACTGTCGGTGGTCTCTATCAGTCAACTATCGAGTTCGGCGTGTACGTTTTTGTGCTGTACGCGTCCCTTCCCGTTTCCACTTCACTACCACATCGGAAATAGTGGACGTAGGGATGTTTAGGATTGTGGTAATCTCGAGTACAGACGTATGACACAAGTGAAACCCAAACACCTGACCACGTTGGAAGTCCGTGAGTTTCGCGGAGCGCCCCATTCTGCTCTCTCACGACGTCTGATGACTACTGAGGTCGGCGATATGGAGTACCTGGCAGAAGGTGGCGGCACAGTGCACCTAATACGAAAAACTTATGTGTCTGGGGATGCCTGGATACTTTGGATCACATAGTGTGTAGTTGTTTTAATCATAACTTTTTTCAAAAATAATGCTAATTTGAACGCTACTCACAAATAGAGATCTTTTCACAGTGGGCACGTCAGGAAAATGTAACCCAACTGTGTACAAAGACATGTGTTACAAAATGAAGAACTGGGAGGCAAGACAACCGATACGTGCACGTAATCTACAGAATATCAGATATGTGCTCCTATCAGTCATTTGGTATTCAGTCTGAAAGCAGATGGCTGCATAAAGTCTGTCTCAGAGATTATGCTTCTTGTTTAAGGTTCATCTTTATGAGCTTCAGACCCTGGAGGAATCGGAGAACGATCACCGATTAAGATTAGCAATGCACTAACAGGCGAAGACGTTCGTGAAAGAGGAAAACGCATTTGTGGACAAACAGTAGATACACATGAGATCTTTTTTCGTCTTACAGATTACATGAGTAAGAGGATTTGCTGATATTGAAGAGGAAATAACCCTACCAAAGACCACGAGCCCATTACTTTGTTGAAGTGGGAGATTATTGTTGCCCCTTTATCTGTCCTCCCGGACTATAAATGATTTTTAAAGTAATGCATCTTTTGCAAAACATCAATCTTCGATTTTTTCCTTTGGTTAATCAGAAATAAGATAAATGTCATCACAACAATCGGGAAATGTTATGCTATTACCACTTGCTCACTTGTTCGTCTCGTTGTTTTGCCTGGTGTGGTGGTATTTTGAATGTTTTACATGAGTACTACAGTGAGAAACTAAGACGATAATACCCGATTGCACTTGGTTGCGTGCGTGTGTGTGTGTGTGTGTGTGTGTGTGTGTGTGTGCGCGTGTGTAAATATGCAAAAGAAAGAGAGAAGAGTAATGGGATAAATGCCTGCAGATATTTTCGCTAGGAGACGATTTTTTGTCATTATGTTTTCTTGGCGGATGTGTCTTTCTAAAATACATTATGTGTTGTAAATTATAAATGGTACCTTGCTTCACTTCATTCTGTATTCGTTCACTAATTTCATTCCTTTTAAGTGGTTTTTGTTTATGGAATTTCTTTTAATTTTGTGCAGAGACTATTACCTTCTCTGAGAGTCTTTAAAACAGTCGCAATATTTTTTGGGTACTGCTTTTCTCTGCTATAGTGTAGTGCACACTATTATTTTTGAAGGTTTTTGGTGCTTAGGACAACATGTTTAAATTTCATATATGTCTTTTATATGCCAGATGCATACGTAAATTACGTCTCCGCTATATGGTGAGTAGCAACTTTCCTTTTCGCAATATTGTTGCATTTTAGTCAATATTACATGCCCACTTGCAAGAAATTGCAGCGAGCGCCAGATGTTTCCGTATACGTAACTGTATCCACCCTGAGACCCATAAATAATTATAGCTACTAACTTTTAATAGTGATCTCCATCCACAAACAGAGAGTCCACGATGGGGTTCATCCATCTGTGGCGTACTTACCAACATGATTTCTCGACTGCATTGAGAACAGAATATTTAATGAAAAAACAGACAGGTCCAGAACAACACAAAGTTATATACAGTTATGTAGACAGGTAGATGGCATTTTCTGTTTAGTAGATTAATCCACCGCCAGCTGTAAACAACAACCGGCTAAAGTGACCGAGCGGTTCTGGGCGCTACAGTCTAGAACCGTGCGACCGCTACGGTTGCAGGTTCGAATTCTGCCTCGGGCATGGATGTGTGTGACGTCTTTAGGTTAGTTAGGTTTAAGTAAGTTCTAAGTTCTAGGGGACTGATAACCTCAGAAGTTAAGTCCCATAGTGCTCAGAGCCATTTGAACCATTTTTATGTAAACGACATCAACAATAATTCTGTATTTTTGGGCAACACCTATTCCTGTAAGGGTGCTATATACTGAGGATAATAATAAACTGAGGATAATAAATCTGGGTCCTGAAGTCACAATAAGATCGTTTATATTACTAAAACGGTTGTTTTTCTTCCGTAAATCGTTTTAGTTAGAAATTTTGCACTTTTTGTCTCACCCAGGTCGAGACCTGAAAGCACAGAGTTACGTCGTCCCAGTCGGCTGCTGGCCGATAGGAGGCACATCCTGAGAAGGGGCTGCCACTTCATAGCTTCTGGACGAACCTCGGAGGTTCTTCCAGCCACCATTAATTCAGGGAGCCCACAGTTTTGGTAGCTGCCTCTAACCTGGAGAACAGAGGCTACCTAGTGCGTATGAAGTAGCACCGCCTTTGTAAGACCTTAGCAGGTTCTTTGCTGGACAATAGACACAAAAGATTCGCAAAGGCTAAAAACCTGTGCAATAAAATTGTTGAGGCGAAAGGATGTTTACACAAAATGAGATCACAAAAGGAATACAGATTTGTTGAAGAAATTTGAAATGGAACCCATCAAACATTACATTCAGAACTTTCAAAACAATTGGATATAACGTCAACAGTGGATGACCTCAAAAGGAATCCCAAAGCCCATGCTACCATCCCAACGACACCGATACAGGATAGGAATGGTCGGTGTTGTTCAAGAGCTGAGTGATGAAGAGCAAGCAGTCACAGTTCATCACATTTGCCAATTCTCGAATACACTGGCGTGCGTCATTGTGGATTAATGCTTTTAAACGATCTCCGTCACATCCCGAAGATCTTCCTGAACGTAGAGTGTCAGTAATGTCAAAACAGTCCTCCTCAAAATGAGAAAACGATTTTCTTCCTGTGGTCTGTCTGAAGACACTACCCATATACACGGCGCAGATGACTCGGGCTGGCTCGGCAGCTGTCACCTCTGTATTGAACTCAGAAGAATGTGCCGGATATGATCATATTTCTCAACTTGGCACTCCATTTTATAGCGCGTACAGCTCCCAGTCACTATCTCCAAGTGGCAAAAAGACAATGTAAATTCAAGTAACAGTGAACTACAAATAAAAAATGACAATCGATAAATAAACCCATTGTTGTTGTTGTGGTCTTCAGTCCTGAGACTGGTTTGATGCAGCTCTCTATGCTACTTTATACTGTGCAAGCTTCTTCATCTTCCAGTACATACTGCAACCTACATTCTCCTGAATCTGCTTAGTGTATTCATCTCTTGGCCACCCTCTACGATTTTTACCCTCCACGCTGCCCTCCAGTACTAAATTGGTGATCCCTTGATGCCTCAGAACATGTCCTACCAACCGATCCCTTCCTCTAGTCAAGTTGTACCACAAACTCCTCTTCACCCCAATTCTATTCAATACCTCCTCATTAGTTATGTGATCTATCCATCTAATCTTCAGCATTCTTCTGTAGCACCACATTTCGAAAGCTTCTATTCTCTTCATGTCTAAACTATTTATCGTCCATGTTTCACTTCCATACAAATACTTTCAGAAACGACTTCCTGACACTTAAATCTATACTCGATATTAACAAATTTCTCTTCTTCAGAAACGCTTTCCTTGCCATTGCCAGACTACATTTTATATCCTCTCTACTTCGACCATCATCAGTTATTTTGCTCCCCAAATAGCAAAACTCCTTTACTACTTTAAGTGACTCATTTTCAAATCTAATTTTCTCAGCATTACCCGACTTAATTTGACTACATTCCATTATCCTCGTTTTGCTTTTGTTAATGTTCATCTTCTACCCTCCTTTCAAGACACTGTCCATTCTGTTCAACTGCTCTTCCAAGTCCTTCGCTCTCTCTGACAGAATTACAATGTCATCGGCGAACCCCAAAGTTTTTATTTCTTCTCGATGGATTTTAATACCTACTCCGAACTTTTCTTTTGTTTCCTTTACTGCTTGCTCAATGTACAGATTGAATAGAATCGGGGAGAGGCTACAACCCTGTCTCACTCCCTTCCCAACCACTGCTTCCCATTCATGTCCCTCGACTCTTATAACTGCCATCTGGTTTCTAACCAAATTGTAAATAGCCATTCGCTCCCTGTATTTTACCCCTGCCACCTTCAGAATTTGAAAGAGAGTATTCCAGTCAACACTGTCAAAAGCTTTCTCTAAGTCTACAAATGCCAGAAACGTAGGTTTGCCTTTCCTTAATCTTTCTTCTAAGATAAGTCATAGGGTCAGTATTGCCTCACGTGTTCCAACATTTCTATGGAACCCAAACTGATCTTCCCGAGGTCGGCTTCTACCAATTTTTCCATTCGTGTGTAAAGAATTCGCGTTAGTGTTTTGCAGCTGGGCTTATTAAACTGATAGTTCGGTAATTTTCATACATGTCAACACCTGCTTTCTTTGGGATTGGAATTATTATATTCTTCTTAAAGTCTGAGGAAATTTCGCCTGTCTCATACATCTTGCTCACCAGATGGTAGAGTTTTCTCAGGACTGGCTCTCCCAAGGCTGTCAGTAATTTTAGTGGAATGTTGTCTACTCCCGGGGCCTTGTTTCGACTCAGGTCTTTCAGTGCTCTGTCAAACTCTTCACGCAGTATCGTATCTCCCATTTCATCTTCATCTACCTCCTCTCCCATTTCCGTAATATTGTCCTCAAGTAAATCGCCACTGTATAGATCCTCTATATACTCCTTCCACCTTTCTGCCTACCGAGCGAGGTGGCGCAGTGGTTAGCACACTGGGCTCGCATTCGGGAGGACGACGGTTCAATCCCGTCTCCGGCCATCCTGATTTAGGTTTTCCGTGATTTCCCTAAATCGTTTCAGGCAAATGCCGGGATGGTTCATTTGAAAGGGCACGGCCGATTTCCTTCCCAATCCTTCCCTAACCCTAACTTGCGCTCCGTCTCTAATGACCTCGTTGTCGACGGGACGTTACACACTCACCACCTTTCTGCTTTCCCTTCTTTGCTTAGAACTGGGTTTCCATCTGAGCTCTTGATATTCATGCAAGTGGTTCTCTTTTCTCCAAAGGTCTCTTTAATTTTCCTGCAGTCAGTATCTATCTTACCCCTAGTGAGATAAGCCTATACATCCGTACATTTGTCCTCTAGCCATCCCTGCTTAGCCATTTTGCACTTCCTGTCGATCTCATTTTTGAGACGTTTGTATTCCTTTTTGCCTGCTTCACTAACTGCATTTTTGTATTTTCTCCTTTCATCAATTAAATGCAGTATCTCTTCTTTTACCCAAGGATTTCTACTAGCCCTCGTCTTTTTACCTACTTGATCCTCTGCTGCCTTCATTATTTCATTCCTCAAAGCTACCCATTCTTCTTGTACTGTATTTCTTTCCCCCATTCCCGTCAATTGTTCCCTTATGCGCTCCCTGAAACTCTGTACAACCTCTGGATCTTTCAGTTTATCCAGGTCCCATCTCCTTAAGTTCCCACCTGTTTGCAGTTTCTTCAGTTTTAATCTACAGTTCATAACCCACAGATTGTGGTCAGACTCCACATCTGCCCTTGGAAATGTCTTACAATTTAAAATCTGGTTCCCAAATCTCTGTCGTACCATTATATAATCTATCTGAAACCTTCTAGTATCTCCAGGCTTCTTCCCTGTATACAACCTTCTTTCATGATTCTTGCACCAAGTGTTAGCTATGATTAAGTTATGCTCTGTGCAAGATTCTACCAGGCGGCTTCCTCTTTCATTTCTTAGCCCCAATCCATATTCACCTACTACGTTTCCTTCTGTTCCTTTTCCTACTGTCGCATTCCAGCCACCCATGACTATTAAATTTTCGTCTCACTTCACTACCTGAATAATTTCTTTTATCTCATCATACATTTCATCAATTTCTTCATCATCTGCAGAGCTAGTTGGCATATAAACTTGTACTACTGTAGTAGGCGTGGGCCTCGTGTATATCTTGGCCACAATAATGCGTTCACTACGCTGTTTGTAGTAGCTTACCCGCACTCCTATTTTTTTTGTTCATTATTAAACCTACTCCTGCATTATCCCTATTTGATTTTTTATTTATAAACCTGTATTCACTTGACCAAAAGTCTTGTTCCTCCTGCCACCGAACTTCACTAATTTCCACTATATCTAACTTTAACCTATCCATCCCTTTTTAAATTTTCTAATCTACCTGCCCGATTAAGGGATCTGACATTCCACGCTCCGATCCGTAGAACGCCAGTTTCCTTTCTCCCATAGCAACCGGAATAGCAACATGCAAACGCCAAGAGCTTACGCATCAACCTAATACCTAGAGAAAAATTATGTTTCGTGGGTTCCGAATGGTTGGAAAAGGTTCGATTTTTCTTCACAAATTGGTTGGGATTCTTCCAACTCTTTTTTTAAACTTTTCAAAAAGCTTGTAGTTAACGTTTTATTAGGTATTATGGTGCGGGCGAGAGCGTGTTTTACAGGCGATCCTACCGGTATTGCAAGCTAGCGGCAGCCTCCAGTAACATGGCTAGCTGGCAGATTTTTTTTTTTTTTTTTTTTTTTTTTTTTTGCAGGCGGCTGCAGACGGCAGTGTGTGTGTGTGTGGTGTACGCAGGGGTGGGCTGGGGGAGTGGAGTGGGAAGGGGTGTGGTAGGATGTGGGGGCGATCAATGGACGTCCCGGCAGCGGGTGGCTGGTCTGGCCGCGGCTCCGGGTCCGCTGGAGCTCGTGCGGATACAGTTACAGGGGTACAGGTGTACAGGAGTACAGCTACAGGCACTGTACTAGTGGCCTGGAGCACACCCACTCTGCCCCACAGGCACTACTGGTCGCTGCTCTAACCACGGGAGCGGCGGGAGTGCTTCTGCACCACGGAACACTGATGGATATTCTACGAGAGGCGTTCAATAAGTAATGCAGCGCACCTATTTCTCGGCCAATTTTGGTTGAAAAAAGACGGAATTTGTTGCGGAACATCGTGGAATATTCTCGCGTAAGCCGCTATAGTTTCACGAGTTTCTGATTGTTGGCCGGCACTATACGTAGCCTTCAAAATGGCGTCTGTAACGAAGAGCTGTCAGTGAACAAAAGCACGACGAGTCGTTGGTCGAGGGGTCTGTCATCAGGGCACAAGGTCGCTCAAACTGTCCGATATTCCACGTGTCAGGCGGTCGCACACAGCTGTGACTTCTGCAATGTTAGACCGTGCGGACACTCTCATTCTAGGTGACTGGCGCATCACATCAAACACCTCGCTGCTCAACTGGACATCTGTCTTGGTAGTGACGACACACTCGTCCACCAGATAACTCAAAGGTTTGTGTCCGTTGGGTTCCTCGCCGGCTATCAGGAGCCCATAAAGAGCAAAGAAGGACCAACTACGCGGAACTGTTTGCACGTTACGGTCCTGACCCCGATTACGGTGCTGACCAGGACTTTTTTTTCGCAAATCGTCTCAGCCGATGAAACATGGACTCATCACTTCGAACCCGAAATAAGACAGCGATTCATAGAGTGGCGCCACATCACCTCTCGTCCGAAGAAAATGGTCAGAGCCGACCTCTCAGCCAATAAAGTCATGACGATGGGACGCGACCTGCAGGACCTACTCTGTTTGATAGTGCAACGATCAACTCTGAAGTGTATTGTGCTATACTCACGAAGTTGAAGAAACGACTTCAGCGTGTTCTTCGCCATAAAAATGGAAACGGACCTCTCCCTCTCCATGACAACGCAAGGTCTCAGACAAGTGTGTGCACTCGAGAGGAACTCACTAAACCTCATTGATTTGTTATTCTTAATTCATGTTACAGCCCGCGTCTCACGCTTCCGACTTTTATCTCTGTGTCTCCAAATAACTGGTTTTCAGTCGTCCACTGTCCAGTGGTGTCACTGTGTAGACCAGCTCAAGGTTCGCTTAGCACTGACACAGGAATGAGTTGGTTATGAAGTGGTAGGGGTAAAATACAGGGAGCGAAAGGCTATTTACAATTTGTACAGAAACCAGATGGCAGTTATAAGAGTCGAGGGGCATGAAAGGGAAGCAGTGGTTGAGAAGGGGGTGAGACAGGGTTGTAGCCTATCCCCGATGTTATTCAATCTGTATGTTGAGCAAGCAGTAAAGGAAACAAAAGAAAAATTCGGAGTAGGAATTAAAATCCATGGAGAAGAAATAAAAACCTAGAGGTTCGCCGATGACATTGCAATTCTATCAGAGACAGAAAAGGACCAGGTAGAGCAGCTGAACTGTTTGGATAGTGTCTTGAAAGGAGGATATAAGATGAACATCAACAAAAGCAAAACGAGGGTAATGGAATGTAGTCGAATTAAATCGGGTGATGCTGCGGGAGTTAGATTAGGAAATGAGAGGCTTAAAGTAGCAAAGGAGGTTTGCTATTTGGGGAGCAAAATAGCTGATGATGGTCGAAGTGGAGAGGATATGAAATGTAGACTGGCATTGGCAAGGAAAACATTACTGAAGAAGAGAAATTTGTTAACATCGGGCATAGATTTAAGTGTCAGGAAGTCATTTCTGAAAGTATTTGTATGGGGTGTAGCCATGTATGGAAGTGAAACGTGAACGATAAATAGTTTAGACAAGAAGAGAATAGAAGCTTTCGAAATCTGGTGCTACAGAAGAATGTTCAACATTAGATGGGTATATCACGTAACTAATGAGGAGCTATTGAATAGAATTGGGGAGAAGAGAAATTTGTGGCACAACTTGAATAGGAGAAGGGATTGGTTGGTGGCGCATATTCTGAGTCATCAAGGGATCACCAATTTAGTATTGGAGGGCAGCGTGGAGGGTAAAAACCGTAGAGGGAGACCAAGAGATGAATACACTAAACAGATTTAGAAGGATGTAGGTTGCAGTAGGTACTGAGAGATGAAGAAGCTCGCACAGGATAAAGTAGCAGTCTCAGGACTGAAGACCACAACAACAACAATGAGGAGCCTCTCGACCATTTTACTCCAGTCTTTTTTGATCTCAACGTACTGTCACTGTGCTACCTAGACTCATGGCAACACTTTAGAATTCACGAGTGATTCCTTCTCCAATAATGCCTGACGATACCTGCTCGTCACTACATTAGGTCTGTTTCATATTGGTTTAGCTGCGGTTGTTCCTTCGCATTTCTTCCTCACACTTACATTATCGACAGTCGAGGTGGGGAACATCAGAATGGTCCAAATGTCCCAGACGAATTTGTTGCGTGACGTCCAATTAGTATACGAGAGTGCAGGCTTTCTTGGCAAAAGAAGTCTTCTCGTGTTATCTGCCGAGTCAAGGCGATGTTCTGCGGCAAAGTTTCGGCAAGTGTCCTACCTCGCCTGAAGACGAGGAATAGGAAAGTTGTCGAAAAGTTGCCACAGAACGACGCCTTGACTCGGCTGATGTGTCAACAGCTGAGAAATTTATTCGGCAAACCACACTCCAACACGAGCAAGGATAGCAAAAACCTAATGTTTCGTTATAGTGCATATGCAGTACAGTAGGAAGTGACGTCATTAAGTTTATAAGTGATTTTGCATGTACAGGGACCGAAATTTAGTAATTCGTCCTACAACCTCTGGCAGCAACGATTCCCAGCTGGCTGTGCATCGAGTCGATCTGAGCTTCGTTGCCAAATACGGGCACGTCATTCCATGCTGCTTCATCTCATTGCGAGATCTTCATTCGTAGTCTACCCAAGGGTACGTGTCTTCCCCTTGGTGTTTCCATTTGATAATGGTCACAGGTTGAAACTGGGCCGTAATTTACTATGATACACGATACATTAAAGGTCATTTTTTTTAAGAATCTGACAGCGTACGGTGGTTATTAAATTTTTCTTTTAACCAGAATGTACATCATAGGTGGCTTTACTCCTACTCAGTTCGTGAGAAGGTGCCGAGATATTAATCATATGCATACCCAAGCACTTACCACAGTGCATGCCAGCATGGCGTTTGTTGCCAGCCGGTATGACCGAGCGGTTCTAGGCGCTTCAGTCTGGAACCGCGCGATCGCTACGGTCGCAGGTTCGAATCCTGCGTCGGGCATGGATGTGTGAGATGTCCTTAGCTTGGTTAGGTTTATGTAGTTCTAAGTTCTAGGAGACTGATGACCTCAGATGTTAAGTCTCTTGGTGCTCAGAGCCATTTGAACCATTTGAACCATGGCGTTTGTTGCATCTGAAATGCGTCAGTGTATTGCTGGACTCGCACATCTCACATTTCATTACGTTTAACTCAGTTTTTCTCATTCTGAGCCATACTTCTGCCAACTAATAAATATTTAATGCTAATTATGGCTAATAACTGTGGTTGCAAGGATTAAGCCAACAGCTCTTGACACAATTACGACATTAAGTCACGTAGGCGGCAGACGACCATGTTGGCCGTGAACAGTAGTACTGTATAAAGGCTGGATTAGTCGCTAACCAAAAAGTTATGTTTCAAAAATAGAATACGTTTATTGCTCGTAATATGATGCGTTTCGGTCATAGCCATCTTCAGACATCTGATAAAAATGTAAAGATGTAAACAATTAAAAAACAGGAACACAATACTGAAATACAAAACAACTCTCAGTTACAGTCATAAGCAGACTAGTGAAGAAATCTTAATACGAAACTTACAGGTGAATACGCACGCCAGATGGCGGTGGCGCCATACTTCGCACTTTACAACACAGTCCAAAAATTTAAATAATAAAAATGCAATAGTCAATTATCCAAGACAAAATTATAACAGTAAGATAGATCGCTTTTTTTTTGTAGTAGTAGTAGTAGTAGTAGTAAGCCGCATGGCTGCCGTTAGATGGTAGACTAGTAGCAAATATAGCACCTGACTGGGTATTGTGTGATGTCCTTAGGTTCGTTAGGTTTAGGTAGTTCTAAGTTCTACGGGACTGATGACCATAGATGTTAAGTCGCATAGTGCTCAGAGCCATAGCACCGCTCACCGTGGCATCGTGAAGATCGACAGCCGCAGTTGACAATGGATATAATAAAAGCTAAAGCCACAAACCTTTCAAAGGAACATAAAGGTACAGTCTGTAACAGCTAGTATAAAAAGTTAAGACATATACAGACGTAGATAAAATACAATATCAACGCAAACTGGATTTCGTGTTTATAACAATCTATTCGTATAACAGTAACAACATGACACAAAGTGTTCATAGCAGGAAAAGGGGGCATGCGTAAGGCGAAGGGGGTGGGGGATGGTGGGGAGAAGATGGGGAATGTAATGCACCAAGGAGATGTTGCTTTACAAATAACAAATCACATTATATAGAGCAAAGCATTGAAAAACGACGAGATTTGTACATATAACACCGATACAAAAACGCAAGACTTGTGAATAAACATAAGAGCACAGTATTATAACTGCCGCTATAAAAAATAAGATATACGAAAATAAGAAACAGTAGAGTTTTTGTGCTAGTTGTACCCTGCGCGGTATGGGGTCAGAGTCTCTGACTAGAGAAATCTAAAAATAAACAGTGATTACAACCCGGCCCTGTGCAGAATATTACTATTTTACATACTAAGCTATTGGGTCTAAACACTGGCTGCTTCCTAAAATCCAGTGCGAGGCCAGTTTCAGATACAGATCTCTCCTGTCTCCTGGGAAGGGATGCAGTTGTGTTTTGCTTAGAAAATCTTCTCCTTCTGTGTAAGGGCTATATGCCGACTCTTGAAGGCGCTCCACAAGACATGAACAGTGGGATGTGTAGGAAATAGCAGGAACAAATTTCACTGGATATTCTTCTTTTTGCTTCAAAAAAATCTATGGGTGAATCAGAATGTCAGTTTCTGAGAATCTCAAGACGGGAGATCAGTGTACTGACTACGGTAAAGACTGAACTGAAAGTTGGGAGTTTGGAACCATACTGTTTACGCACTCTTTTGAGTCGTTCTCGATGACTCTTCACATCATCGAGGAGTGAAGTCTACATTTAAGTCAGACTGAAAGTGTCCGTGATCCATCGGGAATACGACCCCTCGAATTCTCGTTTTCCAAGGGTGTTTCGAAATGGTTCAAATGGCTCTGAGCACTGTGGGACTTAACTGCTGTGGTCATCAGCTAACCTACGGACATCACACACATCCATGCCCGAGGCAGGATTCGAATCTGCGACCGTAGTGGTTGCGCGGTTCCAGACTGTAGCGCCTAGAACCTCTCAGCCACTCAGGCCGGCTTTCCAGGGGTGCTCTCTACTGTTGGACCACCAGGCCCGACAGCTGGTCGGCTGTTCGTGTACTACTGTCGTATATGCAATTGGAAACTGGTTGAAGTACGGTGAATCCATGAGTAGGCGAAAAGATGTTGAACGTTGACGTCCCATCACAGAACGTGGTAGTCGGAGTCCTTCCCAGTCTGTACAGCAGGTAAGTGGCCATCTGTGGAGATATGACGACAGAGTACAATGCTGACGGAGGAACAAGTTCAGGTGTACTCCAAAACACTTGTTCCTCCATCATTACGTTCTCGAACAGTCTCCGAAGCACGAGACGCCTACGTGGTCCCTTGTTAACCCAACGATTACGGCTCCAGCAGGCAAGTGATTATGGAGACTGGACCGTAGATCAATGGAAACGTGTTGCCTGATACAATGACTCACGTTTTATGTGACATATGGTTGACGGTCGAATCCAGAAACGCCATCTACATCTACATCTATACTGTGCTAAAAACTAAGCGGTGTGTGGCGGAGGGCACTATTCTCGCCAAAGTCATATTTCCCCCCTCTGTTCCACTTGTAGATCGCGAGAGGGAAAACCTACTGTCAGATCGCCTCAGTACGAGCTCTAATTTCCCTTATCTTTGAATGGTGATCATTGCGCGATTTGAAAGTTGGTGGTAATATTATACGCTCTACATCCTTGGCGAAGATCGGATTTCGGAATTTAGTGAGCAGCCCCTTCCGTTCAGCGCGTCGTCTATGTGCAAGTGTGTCCCACTTCAAACTTTCTATGAGATTTGTAACGCTCTCGCGATGACTAAATGTACCAGTCACGAATCTTGCCGCTCTTCTTTGGACCTTCTCAATCTCTTGAATCAAACCCAACTGGTAAGGGTCCCATACAGACGAACAATAAGACTGCACGAACTAACGTAATGTCTCGCATGACCGCTGTTTCCTAAAACCGTGCTGGTTTCTGCAGATGAGCGTCTCAGAGTCTAGAAATGTCATTATGTCTTAACACAAAATATGTTCCATAATTCTACAACAAATCAACGTCAGTGAAATTGGCCGGTAATTATGAGCGTCCGATTTTCTACCCTTTTTATAGACTGTTGTGACCTGGGCCTTCTTCCAGTCTCGTGGAACTTTCCGCTGTTCCAATGATCTCTGATAGATGATCGGTAAGAATGGTACTATATTTGTAGCATAATCTTACGGGGATACTGTTTGGGCCAGATGCCTTCGTGGCGAATGGATTTACGAAACATGCACCGTGCCACGGACGTTGTCCAATGCGGGCAGTGTTATGTTATGGGGGATATTCATCTGGGCTTCCATGCGTCCTGTGGCAACAATGGAAAGCTCCATGGCAGCTGGGTGCTTCATGAACATAACTGTAGATCATCCTTCAAGGTTTATTTGTTGCTCGACAGCTATGGCATCTTTCAGCAAGGTAACTGTCCGTTAAACAAGGCCACAATCGCGCTACAGTGTTTTGAGGGGCGTAATAGTGAACTCATATTGATGTCTAGGTCACAAAATTCGACTGAAATGAACACTATGGAGCAGATCTGAGACACCAAGGGGCTTCGCGCCTACGAACGGCTTGCCCGTCGGATATGTCCATAAACAACTGGTGCCACATACCTCCAAAACCTACGAAGGGCTTGTCGAACCCATACCATAGCTGCTATATTGGGTTTCTAAGGTTGACCAACACGGTATTAAGCAGGCGGACAAAATGTTTTGTGTTGGTTTTAGTGCGCTCGTTTTAAAATGATGAAGGGATGCCACTTAATTGTTTTCTTGCAGGCACCAAGCTGTACTGTCCTTTTCAAATTTAGCGCTGTAGACATATCTCTGTCTCACAGCTGTACCGTTCATGGTTTAGCTGTCTGTGTACCTAATACCATATTAAATGAAGCATGATGTGGACATTTTTCAGTAATGTGAAGCTGTCTCCACAGAAACAAAAAAAAATGTGTTAATAGACCTAAAGCATCAGAGTTACGTTATTGCTCTATTGCGAACCGCCAGACACCACAGATTCATTATACCAAAACACTCGTTCGCATTGCAAAGTCAGTCGGCGACAGGAACTGATAGAGGTAACACTCCGCGTCGATTGTGGTAAGCTGTTTCAGTAACTGTTACTTAAAACACGATGAAATCTTAGATTTGGTTATTTAAATTCACCTTCTAATATCCAAGCATTTAATCATAGATCACAGATTAGTGCAACAACCCTCAAACACAAAAGTACTGTGAGGTGCTTGCTCATGTCGTAGGTATAATATTGCTCAGAAACAGGCGTTCTAGCAGTTTCTAGCTTGAAAGCCTGACTAACTTTACGTGAAACGGAATTAATAGTAAATCGTAAAATTTCCCCTGCATTGTAACAGGAACCGTCACAGGCTGACTCCACTTATCATGCCATAACACAACAGAAAATCCAGGTAATGGCTCGTAAGGGGGAACCTGACATACTGCAAAAATAACTAAATTTCGACCTTCTGGAAATGCATGTCTAACGTATGAAACGTTAGGGGAAATCAAGGCCAATTTAAAACCGGAGCCGGCCTTTGTGGTCGAGCGGTTCTAGGCGCTTCAGTCCGGAACCGCGCTCCTGCCACGTTCGCAGGTTCGAATCCTGCCTCGGGCATGGATGTATGTGACGTGCTTAGGTTAGTTAGGTTTAAGTAGTTCTACGTCTAGGGGACTGATGACCTCAGATGTTAAGTCCCATAGTGCTTAGAGCCATTTGAACCATTAAAACCGTAAGTAGTGACTGGTTGCTGTAAATTCTCTCTCACTACTGAAGTGTGTCTGAACATACAGGGTCTCCGAAAAGTCTTTCCCTGATTACATAAATTAATAACTCAGGCTAGAAGTAAGATACAAATATGAAACTGGTGTCTAATTGTTAACAAACTATCAAAGTTTTTTTCACACATCAGTAAACTTCCACATGAGCACCCTTTGTATCACGTAGCACATCTAGGCGATATTCAATTTCCGTCCACACATTAGCCAACATCACTGGAGGGATCGATTCCACGACTGTGGTTATCCATTGCCGCAGGGTCTCAAGATCTGGTACATGTGTTCGGTAGACCTCGTCCTTGACATAACCCCATAAAAAGAAGTCTAATGGGGTTATGTCAGTAGAGCGTGGAGGCCAAACCGTTGGCCCATCACGACCAATTCATTGCCCAGGAAAGGTCATATCGAGATAGCCACGGACGTCCAAACCCCAATGAGGCGGTGCACCGTCTTGCTGAAACAAGACATCGGGGTGATACCGAAGCAGCTGAGGAACAGCATACAGTTGCAACATGTCCAGAAACACTGCAGATGTGATGGTATCCTCAGCGAAGAAGAATGGCCCGATAATTCGATCGTGCAATAGCGCGCACCGAAATTCACCTTTGGACTGCCTCTGGTGCACTCCATGACCTCACCAGGGGTTGTGAACCCCAAATGTGCACATTTTGGCGATTCACTACTCCACTGACAAAAAACGTCGCTTCGTCGGAAAAGGCAATTCGTCTGAGATAACCATCATTGTCCACAATACGTGATGGCATTTCGACCGCGAAGTCATATCGACGTGTACTGTAATTGGGCAACAAATCCTGAAAGATTTGCACTTTTTATGCACGAAACAATAAACGTTTGTGTAAAATGTCATGGAGAGAGCTTCTTGGCATATGTGAGTCATGTGAGGCCCTGCGCACCGATTGCTTCGGACTTCGCGGAAAAGACTGCCTTACAGCTTCCATCCTGTCTGCTGAGGTTCTTGGTCGACCAGACCTCGGAAGGTCAGCAACCGATCCTGTGTTCTTGAACCTCTCATACCAGGCTTTTATGCTCTTGACATCAGGTGGATTCCTTCCAAATGTTGTCTGGAAGTGTCTCTGCACTGTGGTTGGTGATTGTGTCTCATGGTACCACAGGACACACTGTGCCTTCTCCTGAATGGTTAACATGGCTTCTTGGGCACTGCACCTCATCCACTACTTACGTACTGCGAACCTAAAACAGAAAAAAAACTTTGATAGTTGTAAACAATTCGACACAAGTTTCATATTTGTATCTTACTTCTAGCCTGAGTTATCAATTTCTGTCATCAGGGAAATACTTTTCGGACACCCTGTATATACGCTGCTGGTCATTACAATTGTAAGACTATGAAGGTAGCATTAAGGAACACCAACCGAGCTTTTTATATGCATTTTGCTGTCGCAATGATAAGCTTTCGCTGGAGCACCTGAAAGTCATATCGTTCCCCACAGTCCCAGATTTCTCGAAAACTGTCGTGCAGCGGAATAACTATAACAGAAAGGGTGGCGCTAGCAAATGAGTCTTAGCCATTGGCTCTGACAGAAAATATTAGATGGGATCATCTAATTAATGAAATGAAATAACGGTCCAAAATTAACTCCAATTTATTATAAAATTCTTTGTTATAACGCAAAAGAACATGAACTAACGATAAAATGTGACGGACGTTGAAAAAGCACAGAGACCACGAAAATTAACGTTCACAAGCATTGAAATAATCTTAAAACAACAATTGACTGACTGGGCAAAGTCACTGTGACATAGATGACAGGGAATGACATCATCTCACAAGTCATCTGTGAAAAGAGAAGACCGCTGTGGGTGCACAGCGATAGCAGTTATCTGGCCAGAGGGGCGTATGACAACCATATGCAAAATAACACAACTAATCTGGCCATGACTAAGTCCTCAGTCGCTTAACAAAAATATAGAAATTGAGGTATATAATCAGACCAAAGCAACACGTCAACAAATATTCAGTAACTTCTTTGCCGCTAGCCTATGCAGCATATTGGAAAGTGGGTAGCTGCGAAGGATCTGGTTGATTGACCACAGCAATTCATCGACCATTGTATCTCGTTCCGCTGCCGGTAATTCAAGAGTGTGTTCCACCCAAGCTGAAGAGCCAGGATCCATTGAAATGTTCAATAATAGACTCTTCTCTCTGCTCTCTGCTTTCACATTAAGCTGTAGGTCCACATTCACCGCCTGGATAGATAAAGGAAAGGCAAATCGCCGAAGTAGCGCCCAGTTGAAAGACTTGTATCCTACCATAGAACGACACGAAATTGTTATTAGCCGATCAGCTTCGACGTTTTCGGAAATCTCCTTCCCAGCATGCAGTGATTTCATCTTTAGGAATATACTGTGGAGAAAACATGTAGCCGTAATCATTTCAGAACACAGTCCCCAGCATTTTCATCTAAACGCTTACTGTACATTCGTTGTCTTTCGTATACGTCCTCGATTTTGTTTTTCTTATAAAACCTGCCCCTCTTCTGCTTTCTAAAAAAACATGGTTCAAATGGCTCTGAGCAGTATGGGACTTAACATCTATGGTCATCAGTCCCCTAGAACTTAGAACTACTTAAACCTAACTAACCTAAGGACAGCACACAACACCCAGTCATCACGAGGCAGAGAAAATCCCTGACCCCGCCGGGAATCGAACCCGGGAACCCGGGCGTGGGAAGCGAGAACGCTACCGCACGACCACGAGATGCGAACCTCAGCTTTCTACATTGCCAGGCTAACTGCACTGGTTTCCCTAACGGAAGGAAGAATTACAGAAATAATTACAGCTCGGAAATGTCTGTGTAAACTGTGACGAAATTTGGACAACGCATAGAAAGACAGACACAACATAAAAATATGGAACTCAAAAACAAGAAACGACGATTTCCAGTAATGTGTAAATCTGTGTATATTCTCATAGGGCAAGGAAGATCAGTAGAGTAACAGTCCCGACGAATTACACATAACATATAGAAGCATGTTTCTCTAAATACTAGTGCCTATAATCTATCATACTTCTTATTAAGCTGTATTCTGTGAGACACGACTCTGTAGATAAATGGTAACAACATACTCCTCAAGCTTGATCAGTGGTTTCTCAAGTCAAGAGACAGCTCGTTTCTCCAAATAACGAATTATTAGCGGTTGAGGCCACTTTTCTTTCATAAAGTGAGCCGTGTGTGGTCCAGCATTGTCGTCTTGTAGGATGATAATTTATTATATGTAGAACCGGCATAAATACTTAGGAAGAATTAGTTATACCAAATCTGTGCACCTGCATAATTAAGTGTGAAAAAGCCACGAGAGTGGGCACACTCCGCTGCAGAGTGAAAGATTTATCCTGGAAACAACCCCTAGTTAACGCACAATATTTTTACATGATGAGTTTTCTTCCAGGAGCAGTAGCGTAGCAAGGTGTACAGGCAAGTTTTGGTGAATTTTGGAAAGTGTAATAGAGCACATTAATAACAGAAATGGTGAGGAATGGTCGTGCGTCGTGCCTTGGAAGCTCAGTCGGTAATGACACTGGCGGATTTCGCACCCGAACACAGTTTTGATCTGTCAGGGTATTTGCTTGGACTCACTTTTTTTTTCGCTCTCTTTCAACAACCGACGTCGTTCCATTGAAACGGCCACGTCCTCATGCTTAACCGAACCAAGTGTTCCCTCCGCCTGTAATGACCTCATCGCCGACAAAAAACTGACGGTTTTTATTTGTCTGGCACAGCAGTGATAATGGTGATTACTCCCTCTCTAGTTATGCCACCCGTTGTACATATGACTAATTTAGGGTCTTCGAAGCCTGTCATTTGGAGACTGTCCGAACTTGTGCTCCGTCTCTAAAGACTGCATTGGCCAAGGGACGTTAAATCCCAATCTTTCTTTCTTCTTGCAATCCTGAAAGACGGGTGACAGGCATGTGATACAGAAATGTGGGCTATCAGTCAATGATATCTAATTGAACTGAAACATTGTGTGTAACCATAAATCAAGGGACTAAATCTGTATAAGCGAATGATTAACAGGAAAACAAATAGTGACCGTCTTCTCAAGTGAAGAAGTCTTTCAGATTTACACTAGAGGCAAAGGTTATATGAGATTACAAGCTCTGGTCTGGGAAGAGACTTACCAATACCAGAGGCAGGCCGCCTTTTGCGACCAACGTGCAGGTAACAGTGAAGTAAGTGATTGTAGACAATGACTACACTAACATGTCGAATCATATCAAATAACCTCACTCCTACAATTCCCATCACATAAAATAATTCGCAGACCAATTAGTATCGGACATCAATATGGAGTGTGACCACAATTTTCCTTTATGATAGCTTTTGCTCTGCTGGGGATACTGTCAGTTTGGTGTCTCAACGTCTGTGGAGCAATGGCAACCCATTCTTCCTCAACCGAAACCAGACAAGGTAATGATGTTCTATACTGTGGTATGGATTCAAGTCGACATTCTAACTCATCCTAAAGGTATCACATTTGGTTCAGATGGGAACTTTGCCTTTTCCGGAATGTTATCGTCAACAAACCATTGCCTCGTATATGCTGCGTTACAGCAGAGAACGTCGTCATGTTGATATAAACTGCCGTCGTCTCCGAGCTGTACCTTGGCTACACGCAATACACAGTGCTGTTAAAAGTGGTCACATACTTCCGCCTTCAGTGTCCTTAAGCTGATAAAGGGAAGGCTTCCTTTTCTTTTTCTTTTTTGGGTCATCTGTCTTCTGACTGGTTTGACACGGCCTGCGACGAATTCCTCTCCTAGCCTAACCTCTTCATCTCAGAGTAGCACTTGCAGCCTACGTCCTCTGTTATTTGCTGGATGTATTCCAATCTCTGTCTTCCTCTACAGTTCTGGCCATCTACAGCTCCGTCTAGTACCATGGAAGTCATTCCCTGATGTCATAACAGATGTCATATCATCTTAGCCCTTCTTCTTGTTAGTGTTTTCGTCATATTATTTTCCTCTCCGTTTCTGCGCCTCCTCATTCCTTATCAGTCCACCTAATTTTCAACGTCCTTCTGCAGCACCGCATGCCTCTATTCTCTTCTGTTCCAGTTATCCCACAATCCATGTTTCACTACCGTACAATGCTGTGCTCGCAACGTACCTTCTCAGAAACCGCTTCCTCAGATTAAGGCCTAGTATGATAATAGTAGACTTCTCCTAGCGATGAATGCCCCTGCTTCCAGTGGTAGTTTGCTTTTGATGTCATCCGTCCGTCACTGATTATTTTGCTGCCTAGGTAGTAGAATTCCTTAACATCGTCTACTTCGTGACCATCAATCCTGATGTTAAGTTTCTTGCTGTTCTCAGTTTTTTAATTGCCCCCTCTGTTTATTGATTGGATAGCCACTGAATTGCTATTTATTTATTTATTTAATGAGATAATAATAATTATTAAAAGGTGGCAATTTTATTTAAGCACCGCTTTTTTTTACTCTTTCGATTGTTGCGAGTCAGCGATAGTGCAATGCTGCTCGCTTTGGAGAATACACATTTTATAAGAATTGTTTGGTCCAGGAAACACTTTTGCGATCACGGTTGCGATTTGGACGGCATTCGCGTAATCGTACTGATTAAAAGTTATCGTTTCCGAAAGACGCAGGTTCGATTAAAGCTGTGTGCACTTTTGCGCGTATAATGAAAATATTCATAACACGTCGCGTAACAAAAAGAAACATGCGAATCACAACCGTGATCAAACGAAGAAAATATATGATAACGTAAATGTTCCTCGCTGTTATTCAGGACAGGCTCAGATTAGACCTTGCAATTTTTAGTTATAGGAAATGACAAGACGTTACACTTGGGAGATATTTGTTTTGAATAAATTGTATTTACCTTTTCTCTCTCTCTCTCTCTCTCTCTCTCTCTCTCTCTCGTTTTTACAGCCTTTATGCCTTCACATCGATTAAGGAACTTTTCCTTCTCCACCGACCAGTACGAGAACAAAATTCAGACTCAACAAAATGTCTTACATCGAATTATTACATGCTTAACCCTTCACAACCATATATAGTTTCGTAGTACAAACAATGCTAATTTATTCCGTGCACTAGAAAGTCTTTGATATACTGAGCACAAAAATGAAAATAATAAAATTATAATTACATTTTTAATATCATGAATACTTTTTTAAATCATGAAAATAAGGTTTGACATCGCCGTAACATTAATTTTCATCGTGGTAGCACTACATTTTGCTACTTCGTTTTACTTTGATTAAGTCTCAGTCCATATTCTGTACTCATTAAACTGTTCATTCCATCCAGCAGATCATGTAAATCTTCTTCACTTTCACTCATCAGTGATATCGTTTCACCTTGGATTTTACTTCCACTCCGGAACCTTTCTGTTATTTCCATCATCGCTTTTTCTATCTACATGTTGAACAGTAGGGGCGAAGGACTGCGTCCCTGTCTTACACCCTTTTAAATCCGAGCACTTCGTTCTTGGTCGTCCATCCTTATTATTCTCTCTTGGATCTTTTAAATGTTGTATATTACCCGTCTCTCCCTATAGCTTACTACGATTTTCCTTAGAATTTCGAACATCTTGCACCATTTTACATTGTCGATGGCTTTTTATGGGTCGACAATTCTTACGAATGTGTTTTGATTTTTCTTTAGTGTTGCTTCCATTATCAACAACGTCAGAACTGCCTCTCTGGTGCCTTTGCCTTCCCTAAAACCAAACTGATCTTCATCTAACATGTCCACAATTTTCTTTTTCATTCTTCTGTATATTATTCTCGAAAGTAACTTTGATGCAGGAGCTGTCAAGGTGATTGTGCGATGATTCTCGCAATTGTCAGCTCTTGCATTCTTCAGAACAGTGTCGATGGTATTTTTCCGAAAGTCAGATGCTATGTGGCCAGACATACATTCTACACACCAGCGTAAATAGTCGTTTTGTGACCACTTCCCCCAATAATTTTAGAAATTCTGATGGAATGTTATCCAACCCTTCTGCCTTATTTGCCTTACTGTTCTCCAAAGGTCTTTTAAATTCTGTTCCTAATACTGGATCCTCTGCCTCTTCCAAATTGATTCCTGTGTCTCTTTCTATCACGTTAGACAAATCGTCTCCCTCATAGAGGGCTTCAATGTACTCTTTCACATCTATCCGTTCTCTCCTCGGCATTTAACGGTGGAATTCTCGTTGCAGTCTGCTTTTAATTTCACTGAGGGTTATTCTGACTTTCCTATATGCTGAGGCAATCCTTCCGGCAAACATTTTTTTCTGTTTCTTCACATTATTGACGCAACGATTTCGTCTTAGCTTCCCTGCACTTTATATGTATTGAATTCCTCAGTGACTTGTATTTGTGTATTCCCGAATTACCCTGAGCATTTTTGTACTTCCTTCTTTCATCGATCAACTGAAGTATTTCTTCTATTCCCTGTGGTTTCTTCGCAGTTACTTTCTTCGTACCAATGTTTTTCTTTCCAACTTCTGTGATTGCCCTTTTTAGTGATGTCAAGTCCTCTTCAACTGTACTGCCTACTGAGCTGTTCCTTATTGCTGATTCTATAGCTTCAAAGAATCTGAGGCGTATCTGCGTCATTCCTTGGTACTTCCGTATCCCACTTCATGCGTATTGATTCTTCCTGATTAATCTCTTAAACTTCAGCCCATTCTTCATCGCTACTGGATTATGATCTAATTCTATATCTGCTCCTGTGTACGCCTTACAATCCAGTATCTGAATTCGGAATTTCAGTGTGACTGTCATGTAATCTAACTGAAATCTTTCAGTGTTACCCGGCCTTTTCCAAGTATATCTGCTCCTCTTCGGGTTATTGAGTGGAATATTCGCTATTACCTCCTGAAATTTATTGCAGAACTCAGTTAGTCTTTCTCCTCTCTCATTGCTTGCCCCAAGCCCATATTCCCATGTAAGCTTTTCTTCTACTCCTTTCCCTACAACTGCATCCCAGCCCCCCCAGGACTATTAGATTTTCCTCACCTTTTACGTACTGCATTACCCTTTCAGTAACCTAATATAATTTCTCTATCTCTTCATCTTCCTCTTGCGACGTGAGCATGTGCACCTAAACTATCGATGTCGGTGTTGGTTTGCTGTCGGTTCTGGTAGGATCAACAGTATCACTGAACTGTTCACAGTAACACATTCTCTGCCCTACCTTCCCCTTCGTAACTGATCCTACTCCCGTTATACCATTATCTGGTGCTGTTGATATTATCCTATACTCATCTGATAAGAAATCATTGTCTTCTTTCCATTTCACTTAACTGGCCCCTACTATATCTAGACTGAGCCTTTGAATTTTCGTTTTCAGATTTTCTCTTCTCCCTATCACATTCAAGCTTCTGACATTCCGCGCCCCGAGACATAGAACGTTATCATTTCGTTGGCTATTCAATCTTTTTCTCACGGTCACCTCCCTTTTGGCAGTGTTCTCCTGGAAACCAGAATGGCGGCCTATTCCGGAGTCTTTTGCCAATGGAAAGATCATCATGACACTTTTTCAGTTACAGCCACATGTCCTGTGGATACACGTTATGGGTCTTTAATGCAGAGGTGTCCACTGTCTTCTGAATCCTGATGCAGTTGATCATTGCTGATTCTTCCGTCTTTAGCGGCAGTTTCTCACCTCAAGCACAAGACAGCGCTCTGAACCTCTGTCTGCTTCTTTGTCCTGTTTCAAAAGGCCGTTGGTAGAATGAGGGTGATTTCTTATGACGGAAGTCTTTGGCCGCCAATGCTGATTATTAATCAAAATTTAAGAGGCTTTGAGCCCACGACCGTGAATGTTTTGATTTTTAATGAAATACTTTACCCCCTTTTTTGTGCTGCAGTTTTTTATTTATTTTTATTTTTTATCAGGTAGTGGGGTGGCGGAGGCAAGGTGGGCCGGCCTGAGTGGCCGTGCGGTTCTAGGCGCTACAGTCTGGAGCCGAGAGACCGCTACGGTCGCAGGTTCGAATCCTGCCTCGGGCATGGATGTGTGTGATGTCCTTAGGTTAGTTAAGTTTAATTAGTTCTAAGTTCTAGGCGACTGATGACCTCAGAAGTTAAGTCGTATAGTGCTCAGAGCCATTTGAACCATTTTTGAGGCAAGGTGGGCAGGGGTCGCAACCCGAGGCCTGGCCACGATGTCTCCTCCCTCTCATCCTGGAGAGATGTGGTACAAAGGATGCAGTGTTATTTTATTGATTGTTTTTATTTTTATATTTATGTTTTTATTTATTTATTTTCTTACAGTAAGTAACTGAAACTACTAAGCACACTCGTTACGTCGAGTTGGGGACGCACATAACTGAAAACATGATTATAGTTGCAGCAAAGGGCATAAAGAAAGAGAGCAAAGTGTGGTGCTAAGGGAGCCATGAAACAGAACCTAAGGGTGGAATCCGTCTCACTATTAATCGGTGCTACATCTTGCACCGGATGGAAACATAAGCAGCGAAGAACTTTTCGCACCAGGGACACAAAGAGGAAATGGGGCAAATACTGCTACAGAGTGCGAGGGGTCACGACGGAACTCTCCATCTGCTGTATCATCTAGGTAGAACTTCTCGTAATGACCAACGTAGATCCCACGTTGTACAGTGTAGTGTTCTATCATCGTCTTGCAACTTTAGCTTCACTTACCCGCGATGTTCCAGCTACGTGGAGGGTCGTGGAACGCACTCCAGAAATAATTGGAAAAATAATGTCGATACTTTGGGTTAGGGAGGATATTGCAATTTCGTTCCTGCAAATAGTTCCAAAAGTCGAAAGTGTCCTTAGTGCCGACTTGAAACAAATAATGCACTGCATGTCCACGAAGCCATGTCATGGCATTAGTTTTCGAGCGTGGGTAATACGTCTCGTCCGGGAATAAGATAGTCTTGGGGTCGATACGATTCGGTGTCACTCGAAGGAAGTATTCTGACATTTGCTTCACTAAATGCCACACTGCTGTAGACTCGCCACAGCTAGGATAGTGTTCATCGTTATCTTGAACACCACAGCTCGTGCACGTGGGTGAGTCTACCATATGGATCGCATGTAGCGTTGATCTGGTCACATGAACCACGGGTGCAAGGTGTCCTAATTGGGAAAAAGACCTCCGTACCGTAACATCACGTCCTCCACACTTCACTGTTGGCGCTACGCATGATGACAGGTAAAGTTCTCCAGGTATTCGTCAAACCCATACCCTTCTATCGGATTGTCAATGGTTATATCGTGATTCATCGGTCCAAATGACTCGTCTCCAGCCATCCACTGTCCAGTGAGGTCACTCTGCACGCCACCTGAAGGGTCCCTTAGCACAGACCACGTTAGTTTATTGGTTATGAGGAGCCGTTCGACCATTTTACTCTAATCTTTTGAAATCTCAACGCGCAGTCATTGAGCTAACTAGATTCATGGTAACACTTTGGAACTCACGAGTGATTCCTTCTGCAATAATGCTCGACGATACCTATTCGACAGTACATTAGATCTGCCTCATCTTGATTTCGCTTGGTTGTTTCTTCGCGTTTCTTCCTCACAATCACATCTCCAATAGTCGACATGGGGAACGTCATAATCGTTCAGATGACCCTGATGGATCTGTTGCGTGTCGCCGAATTTCGATGGTGATGTCTTCTCTGGTTATCAGATGTGTCAGGGCGTCGTTCTGCGGAAAAGCTTCTACAAGTTTCCTACTTCGCCTGAAGATGACGTGTGGGAAATTTGTCGAAACTTTGCCGCAATATGACGCCTTGACACGTCTGATAACCCGAAACCAGTTCATCATCCAATAACTAGTCCACTGAGCCCTCCCGACCGACCCATTTTGCTGTTACTGTTTCTCTATTGGCGACACAATACACATCGCTTCCTTCTATATGGGCGGATCCGTCTCTCATGACATCTAGTGTTCGGTTCTGCAGTACATTCTAGTGTTCGGATGCTTCTGATCAGATAGTGTACGCGCCGGAGTGGAACTCGAATCCGGAACAGCTTTCGTGGGCAGTGCTCTTGGAGACTTCACCTACCCAGCAACGTGTCACGGTCCAGCCTCACAGATTTAGTTCCGCCAGTACCTCTCCCTAAGTTTTCGGACTTCTGAAAAGCTCTCCTGCGTATTCTACTGTACTAGCCGCCGAGAGGTGGGGTATCATAGAGAAATGGAACAGCCACGGGCTAGGGATCGTTCCCAAAATTAATCTCTCGGGACTATTTTTCACTTTCAGAAAACGTACTGAGCGAGGAGGCTAACGCACTTGTTAAGCCACTGAATCATTCTCGGAAAAACGGTTGTTCAAATTTCCATCCGGCCATCCACCTTTACGTTTTATGACGTTTCTCCAAATGACTTTAGTCAAATGCCAGCATAACTCCCTTAAAAACGGCACTACCACGCCTTCCCCATACTTTCTCAATCCATCTTGTGTTCCATATCTGGTAGCATCGTAATCGACGAGACGTTGAATCCAAATATTCCTTTAGTCAACATATGTGAGTAGATTGTATCGTTCCATTCTAGTCAGAAATTATAGAGGTATGTGTGCTGAATAGCTGCTGCCGAGAGACTTTTTTTTTTTTTTTTTTTTTTTTTTTTTTTTGCAACTGTTTCAGTGGCTCTACAATGGCTTATTCACTCCAGCAAATGCAATGCTGCATTTGATTAAAAATTCCTGTTATAGTATCATCGTACATACAAGTACGTGCTTTCGAATCCTGTCCCACATGATTACCTTGAGACGCTTAGCCGAGAATAGGACCAGTACACCATCTTCTGAGAAAATGTCCGTCTGTTATGACAAAGATTGCAAGTGCAATTATATCTTTGTGTGTGTGTGTAGCCAACTTGCGAAGTTAATCTTTAGGATGATGCAATTCGATAGTGTCTACAGTTGACTGCCTCACTTTCCTCTTTATTTCCAACAGACGCGTATCATTCTTTTGCAGCAAATCGTCGTAATTGATATACTTGAACTAATTACAGAACACTTAATTTCGTTTTAATACAATCTCAGATTAGCAGTTCCTGGATGGGTTTAGTCTACTGACATACAATAACTGTGACGTACAAAATGAAGAACTCAAATATTGATTTTGCTGTGACACGAAATAACGAAAGGAGACTTTTAATTAGGGAAAAATATACCCTTACGCGTGGAAGTCAATTGGCATTACCATGAAAGGTGTTCTCTTTCACATTATCTTTTCCGTCAGTTCCTCACACCCAACAGTAACCTCTCTCCTCTGTACTCGTTGTAAAACGTTCTCGAGCTAATAACTAGAAAATCTGACTCAGCATAAATTTAAGCTTTAAAGGAGAACATTTTAGGCTAGGCTCAACCACGACCATTACGAATATCAGTTGAAAAAAGCGCTATAAGCCTATTCTCTTTCTCTCTCTCTCTCTCTCTCTCTCTCTCTCACACACACACACACACACACACACACACACACACACAGGCTGGTTTTATCTTCCCGTCGACATTTAGGTCATTAGAGACGGCACAAGATCGGAATGTGTAAGGGACGGGGGAAGGAAATAGGCCGTGCCTTTTCAAAGGAACCATCCCGTTATTTGCCTGGAGCGATTTAGGGAAATCACTTCTCCTGCATTTCCTCTGGCGCTGCGAGAGATATTTGCAATTTAGTTTTTCCATTGAGTTGCTAGAGTTAGCCCAAACAGTTATGGCTTATCACGTGTTTCATGCGACTCCAGCGTAAACATTTCCCATTACAACCAAAATTATGTTTAAATCGCAATTTTAATGTTCATTCGACACAGTGCTCCAAAATTAGTTCAGTCCGATATTTGTTTTATCGATATGTGTTGACAGGGACGGTAAAATCCGAAGAATAAACAGCAATCCACCAGCGACTTAGTCGCGCTGTATGCTTGGTGATAGCATTCAGCGCGGACCAGGACAGTGCTGTCTCTTCTGGAGTACTGTCTATTGTTCGATGTTTTACCGTCGCTGTTAACACATATCGATATAACAAATATCGGTCTAGACTAATCTGGGACCGCTCTATCGAATGGGCAAGTAAAATCCCGCTTTAAAAGTCATTTATTTTTTGTAACGGGAAACAAACAGACGCTTTCCGTTGACACTGGACTTCGCATTAAAGGCCTGAAGAGCACTATTTGTGCTGAGCTGACTCCAGGTACTCAGTGCATAAATGAAACTGCAATACTCTGCTACAACACCTGAGAAAATGTTACTGACGATACTTAAGAGAGACATCCAGTATAAATGTAACAGTAACTGAAAAAAGTTATGTGTGTGTGAAATCTTATGGGACTTAACTGCTAAGGTCATCAGTCCCTAAGCTTACACACTACTTAACCTAAATTATCCTAAAGACAAATACACACACTCTTGCCCGAGGGAGAACTCGAACCTCCGCCGGGACCAGCCGCACAGTCCATGACTGCAGCGCCCAAGACCGCTCGGCTAACCCCGCTCGGAAAAAAAAAGTTATGAAAAATTTAACTTTGTTCGCAGCATTATTATTTTCATATGTTCGTTGCACTTGTTAATGTGTCTTCTTTGCTTTTTTATATGTGATATAAATACGACTGCAAAAGGACTCTGTGACCTTTGAAAGGTACTTATATTAGATATTAAATATCGACGTAACTTTGAGCTTTGTACTGCAATGGAAAGTACGATGTGACTGATTATATTTCTTTTTTCCAATAACCTACTCATTACCACAATCTCATGAATCCCATGTGCTTAATGTCGATTGTCTGATGATGTCATTTTTTTCGCAACAAAACGATTTGCCTCTCCAATTTCAAATTCTCCGTACTTCTCCTGGTTGTGTTTATACACGCAGCTCAGCATTCCCACAAAGTTAACGACTAAATACGGTTTACGCACATTTCCAGAACAGCCATTTGTTGTGATACATACGAGGGCGAGCCAAATGAAAACCTTAAATATTTTTTTAAATATTATTTATTGTGGAGAAGTGGTAAAAAGCTGTATCAGTTTTCAACATAATCTCCCCCACCCTCAATGCAAGTCCTCCAGCGCTTACAAAGTGCACAAATTCCGTTAGAAAAAAATTCTTTTGGTAGTCTGCGCAACCACTCATGCACCGCGTGGCGTACCTCTTCATCAGAACGGAACTTCTTTCCTCCCATTGCGTCTTTGAGTGGTCCAAACATATGGAAATCGCTTGGGACAAGGTCTGGTGTGTAGGGTGGATGAGGAAGACACTCAAAATTCAGGTCTGTATTTGTTGCAACTGTTGTATGGGCAGTGTGGGGCCTTGCATTATCATGTTGCAAAAGGACACCTGCTGACAGCAATCCACGTTGCTGTGATTTGATTGCAGGCCGCAGATGATTTTTTAGGAGAACTGTGTATGATGCACTGGTGACAGTGGTCCCTCTAGGTATGTAATGCTCCAAAATGACGCCTTTTTCGTCCCAAAAGAGAGTCAGCATAACTTTCCCTGCTAATGGTTCTGTTCGAAACTTCTTTGGTTTTGGTGATGAGGAATGGCGCCATTCCTTGCTCGCTCTCTTCGTTTCCGGTTGGTGGAAGTGAACCCAGGTTTCGTCCCCAATAACGATTCTTGCATGGAAGCCATCATCTTCTCGTTCAAAGCGCCGAAGAAGTTCTTCACAAGCATCAACTCGTCGTTCTCTCATTTCAGAAGTCAGCTGCCGTGGCACCCATCTTGCAGACACTTCGTGAAACTGGAGCACATCATGCACAATGTGGTGTGCTGAACCATGACTAATCTGTAAACATGCTGCAATGTCATTCAGTGTCACTCGGCGGTTTTCCTTCACTATGGCTTCAACTGCTGCAATGTTCTGTGGAGTCACAACTCGTTGTGCCTGACCTGGACGAGGAGCATCTTCCACTGAAGTCACACCATTTGCGAACTTCCTACTACATTCGTAGACATGTTGCTGTGACAAACATGCATCACCGTACTGAACCTTCATTCATCGATGAATTTCAATAGGTTTCACACCTTCACTACGCAAAAACCGAATGACAGAACGCTGTTCTTCCCTGGTGCAAGTCGCAAGTGGGGCGCGGCGGCCATCTTTATACCGATACTGCGACGGTATGTGTGCATCTGCACTATGCTGCCACCTACAGGCCATTCTACACGCTGTTTGTAGCACGCTTACCAACTTACAGGATAACGGATCGAAATTTCGATTTGTTATATGCAAATTTAAGGTTTTCATTTGACTCACCCTCGTAAATAGTAGATCTCTTTTTATGATGATATAGGACATGTCAAACTATTTACAAGTTTAGATCAATTTAAAATAAGCTAATTCGTATACACATATATTTACAGACTTCTAGTTAGAGACAATCATAGATCTATGTGGGTTAATTCTTACAAAGAAGAAAACAGCAACCAGTCACTATTAATACTGCTGTTTATTTAGGTAAATAGCGCCGTTACCGGTTTCGAACTGGCAAGTTCATCATCAGACGGCTATTCACATGATTTTCAAGATACACTATACATTATCGTCCGTTTCCGATTTTTATTATTCCACTGTGGCAAAGTATTTTTGGTGTGTTGTTGCCACAGTGGAATAATAAAAATCGAAAACGGACGGTAATGTAAAGCGTATCTTGAAAATCATGTGAACAGCCGTCCGATGATGAACTTGCCAGTTCGAAACCGGTAACGGCGCTATTTACCTAAATAAATAGCAGTTTTAATAGTGGCTGGTTGCTGTTTTCTTCTTTGTAAGAATTAACCTGCATTAATTGTACACAGCCACGGTCTCACCATGTCAGTTTTAGACAAAATAGCAATCATAGATCAATTTAAAATAAGCTAATTCGTATACACATATATTTACAGACTTCTAGTTAGAGACAATCATTAGATTTACTCTTGGTATACAATACTTTTTTTTACAAATAACTTATTAAATAAAGTAATGCCACGATGTTCACTCATATCTCACCATCAGTCACTGCACACTCTATACACACATTGTTTCGTAACACTTCACTCACTGCACACATAAGCACACACACACACACACACACACACACACACATTATTCTTAATTTGGAGAAGAAACATCTTGTTTTCTTTTATAATTATTCTTTTTTATTTATTTCACACTATAAAGCGAGACTTTTTTTAAAAAATCTGGAACTAAAGTTTCTAATGTGTTTCGTTACGTCAACACGGATGTTACGTACGGAGCGCTCAGCCATTGATGCGCCCACTGCGTGTTAGTTGTTCACGCATTCTGACGCTCTAATGGAATGTAAATGCAATAGGACGTTCGATTAAGTGTGCGTAGGATCAAAGAGAGGCGGCGAGGCCCGTGGAATGTTTTTCATGCAGTTCTGCTCAGCCCCGCACGGTTAGCCGCGCTAATGCAGGCGCACTACTACGCATGCGCGAACGGAAAGCGCAGTGTGAAATATGTTAAATCTGTGTGAACAGACGCCTTTGTGCGCGTGCGGAGACCGCTCTAACAGAAAAAGTGGCTACGCGCATTAACGATCCGTGAACACCGCCTTTTACGTATCTACATGTCAGCGGCGATGCGTGGGCACCGCTCTGTAATAAAAGCAATAAAGTCCACTACAGCTGGCAGTTATTTTGCTACTGTGTAAGGACTCACACGACAACCAGGAAATATTCCGTAAAAATCGAACACACGAAACACTTCTCCAACATGATATACTACGGCCAGAGTTGAAGGTTCCCAGACAATTATTTGTTTCTTAAATATCGACAAACCGAGGAAACAATAACACCCACATTTTTTCGTACGGAATGCGCACCAGGATATGCAACTCAAATTATCCTGCTGGACAAGAAGCTAGCGTTACGATGTTGATGATTTTTCGTCCAGAGTAAAGGACTTCGACTGTGCTCCCGTGAAACATCATGGTGTGGCTACTGTTTGACTACCCTATAGTGCGAAGTGAACGGCCAACCTCATTTTTAAGGATATATTTATCATTGCAAATGTAAAAGGGTCGCTAACGCTGACAGAATCCGAAGTAACTGTAGACGTTTTACATTGTTGTTGAATGAAGTCGCCGGCCGTTGTGGTCGACCGGTTCTAGGCGCTTCAGTCCGGAACTGCGCTACTGCTACGGTCGCAGGTTCGAATCCTGCCTCGGGCATGGATGTGTGTCATGTCCTTAGGTTAGTTAGTTTTAAGTAGTTCTAAGTCCAGGGCACTGATGACCTCAGATGTTAAGTCCGATAGTGCTTAGAGCCAATTGAACTTTGAATGAAGTCACTTACCTATGTCAGAACAATTTTTTTAAATTTGCTTTAAACTCTTTACGTCGTTTTATTTTGAAGTATTTATTTTTTCAACCTGGAGCATTCTAAAACGATGTGATTTTTAGCCATAAAAACTAGATTAATAGGCACTGTAACGTCTGTTACATTCAACCTGCGCCGACAACGAAATACGAAACTTCTTCCAGATTAAATTTTAGTTGTCGGACTAATCCATTTGCGAATCTTGATTTCTGGTCACATAGAACGTCCGTTGCATCGGTGAGAGAGGAAAAACTACGGAAATTTTTTATAACAGGTAGTTTGCTTTAAAATATCTTTCTCTCATCTGTAACTAAGTAACGAGAACACGAAGTATTACTTTTAGAACTAGGTGGATCAGCTTAAAATTATAAGTGAGCCAATTTATGTTCGCACTGGCAAATCCGACTTCGTCAAGATAAAAAAATTATGTTCTATGTAATAAATATTATTATTATTATTGCGTCGAGACCCTGCAGGATCAATCAAAGCATTCTGCCTCATTTGAGCATTCTTTCAGATCTGCCACGATTCTCTCATTTTTTCTCCATGGAGTCTCTTTCTATCCTCAGTCCACTTTGTCCCTGGTTTGTTTGGGACTTCATTCTCTGACCTAACATTCTTCTTGTATATCTTCTCTCTCTATATGTTTCTGCCTTGAACTTCTGTTGGATCGATTTGTGCTTTTTTTAGGTCGAGTCTGACTTGTGTAATCAGAATTCTGTTGGTGAGTCTTGTTGGTGGTAGCCTGCTGACGTGTCTATACAACTTTAACCTTCTCTTTCTTACATCTGGTGTTAGGTTTGACATCTTCTCTGTGGTTTTGCTAGAGTGCAGTCTGGATCCCTCTTCTGTCACCTTTGAGCCGAAAATTTTTCTCTTAATTTTGTGTTTTTCCTTCAGTATGATTTCCATGTCGGTTTTCGTATGGTGTCGTAGTGTCTCACTTGCGTACACCATTTCAGGCTTGATTACTGTGTGGAAGTGTCTTGTCTCTCTTGGACATCATTTCATTATTATACACTCCTGGAAATTGAAATAAGAACACCGTGAATTCATTGTCCCAGGAAGGGGAAACTTTATTGACACATTCCTGGGGTCAGATACATCACATGATCACACTGACAGAACCACAGGCACATAGACACAGTCAACAGAGCATGCACAATGTCGGCACTAGTACAGTGTATATCCACCTTTCGCAGCAATGCAGGCTGCTATGCTCCCATGGAGACGATCGTAGAGATGCTGGATGTAGTCCTGTGGAACGGCTTGCCATGCCATTTCCACCTGGCGCCTCAGTTGGACCAGCGTTCGTGCTGGACGTGCAGACCGCGTGAGACGACGCTTCATCCAGTCCCAAACATGCTCAATGGGGGACAGATCCGGAGATCTTGCTGGCCAGGGTAGTTGACGTACACCTTCTAGAGCACGTTGGGTGGCACGCGATACATGCGGACGTGCATTGTCCTGTTGGAACAGCAAGTTCCCTTGCCGGTCTAGGAATGGTAGAACGATGGGTTCGATGACGGTTTGGATGTACCGTGCACTATTCAGTGTCCCCTCGACGATCACCAGTGGTGTACGGCCAGTGTAGGAGATCGCTCCCCACACCATGATGCCGGGTGTTGGCCCTGTGTGCCTCGGTCGTATGCAGTCCTGATTGCGGCGCTCACCTGCACGGCGCCAAACACGCATACGACCATCATTGGCACCAAGGCAGAAGCGACTCTCATCGCTGAAGACGACACGTCTCCATTCGTCCCTCCATTCACGCCTGTCGCGACACCACTGGAGGCGGGCTGCACGATGTTGGGGCGTGAGCGGAAGACGGCCTAACGGTGTGCGGGACCGTAGCCCAGCTTCATGGAGACGGTTGCGAATGGTCCTCGCCGATACCCCAGGAGCAACAGTGTCCCTAATTTGCTGGGAAGTGGCGGTGCGGTCCCCTACGGCACTGCGTAGGATCCTACGGTCTTGGCGTGCATCCGTGCGTCGCTGCGGTCCGGTCCCAGGTCGACGGGCACGTGCACCTTCCGCCGACCACTGGCGACAACATCGATGTACTGTGGAGACCTCACGCCCCACGTGTTGAGCAATTCGGCGGTACGTCCACCCGGCCTCCCGCATGCCCACTATACGCCCTCGCTCAAAGTCCGTCAACTGCACATACGGTTCACGTCCACGCTGTCGCGGCATGCTACCAGTGTTAAAGACTGCGATGGAGCTCCGTATGCCACGGCAAACTGGCTGACACTGACGGCGGTGGTGCACAAATGCTGCGCAGCTAGCGCCATTCGACGGCCAACACCGCGGTTCCTGGTGTGTCCGCTGTGCCGTGCGTGTGATCATTGCTTGTACAGCCCTCTCGCAGTGTCCGGAGTAAGTATGGTGGGTCTGACACACCGGTGTCAATGTGTTCTTTTTTCCATTTCCAGGAGTGTATATTTCTTGTGTTCTGCCGCAAACTCATTCATTCTTCTCGAGTCTTCTGTGAGACCTTTTCTCCTCCTGTAGGCCTAATTTCGGTTATTTCACCAAGATATTTGAAGTGTGGAACTCTGTTTAACTTGCCTTATTTTGTGTCTAATTTTTGCGTGTTTATTTTGAGTGGTAGAATTCCGTCTTCGGGAATGAAATAGCAGGGTAACTTTTTGCGCACTTCTTTTATTATTTCTATTTCTTTGGCTGTGGTTTTTTTTATCCGAGTGTATGAGATTATGGCCAGGTCTTCGGCGAAAGCTAGGTCTGAAATCTCTGTCTTGTGCCGGGATCATTCTAGTACTGTTCACATTCGAACTATTTCCTTTCTTGTGCAGCGGGTAGATAAGTGCACATTTCCTATCTTCAGGAAGTTTTTCTGTTTGCCAGATGGTTGTGATTATTTGTGTAAGTTCTTATAAAGACTTTGGTTCGAGAGTCTTCAGTAGTTGTGCAGTGACGTCGTCTTCACCTGATTTCTTGTTGTTTTTCAATTTAAGGATATTTTTGTGGTTCTCTTTGCATGTTGCTGGGAGTGAACGGAGGTGCAGCCCTATGTTGGGAATCTTTTCTCCGTTTGAGCATTGTTAAGGAGACCAGAGACGTAACGTGCCATTTCCTGACTATGTTCTCGACTACTTAATGCGAATTTTCCATCTTGTTTTCTGAACCATAAGTTTTGAGGTGTCTACATGCGCCTCTGCGCTGCGAAGGTCCTGTAGAATTCTCCCGCTTTGTGTTTGCAGAAATTTTCGTCCATAGCGTCCATCTGCTCCTTCATGTAATTGCTCTTGATCTGCCTTATGAGTTTTGCTTGCCTGTTTTCCGGCCTCGTTAAAATAGTTTAAGTTTTGTGGGGATGTTTTTACTGTTGCCTTCCTGGAAGGCTTCTTTGCGTCCTTCTAGCGCATTTTCATATTCTAAGTCCCGACATGAGCTTTCAGTGTTCTTTTTCTGTGGCACTAGTTCTTTTGCTTTTTGTGTGATTTTTCTATGAAATTCTTCCCTTGTGTTTGTTTGTTGTCTTTCCCATTCCTGCTTTATGTTGGACTGTCAAACTTCTTTATGCCTGTTGTTGTCTGATGGATTTTCCTCGGTGTAAATTTGATTTCGATTCGAGTTAGGTAGTGGTCTGAATCGACATTCGCAACTCTACGAACTTCAGTGCCAAGGGTCTCTTTCTGGAGCTGGTAAAATATCACTACATGGTCTGTCTGGAATTTTCTGGTCTGTTGTGTAGGTGACTTCCATGGTTTCTGTTTCCGCGGGGATTTCCTGAGGCATGCTGACAAATCTTCGGGTTGGTCTGCTGGCATATTTCAATGAGTCAGACGCTATTTTTGTTTGCATATTTGCGTGCGGGGAACTTTCCCGCTGTTTTCTGGTGATTTTTTTTCTCTGCTGATTTCTGCATTGAAATCAACTAGTAAAATTTTTTATCGTTCTTGGGGATCTTGGGCGTCTCTGTATTGTTTCCCAGAATTTCTCTGTTGATTTGGGATCTTTTTTGTTCAAATGGTTCAAATGGCTCTGAGCACTATGGGACTTAACAGCTATGGTCATCAGTCCCCTAGAACTTAGAACTACTTAAACCTAACCAACCTAAGGACATCACACAACACCCAGTCATCACGAGGCAGAGAAAATCCCTGACCCCGCCGGGAATCGAACCCGGGAACCCGGGCGCGGGAAGCGAGAACGCTACCGCACGACCACGAGCTGCGGACTTCTTTTTTGTTATCCCCATTCCTGGGAGCGTGTACGCTGATCATGGTGTATTTCTTGTTTGTGCACTGTAGGCGCATTGTCGTCTCCCTGTTGTTTATGAGGGTGACTTGTCTGAGTGAACTGATAATTTACTTTTGTACCATGAAGTGGCGGACTCCTGGCGGCTCTTGAAAATAAGGTGGTTTCCATAATCCATTGTGTTTCTTCTGTTATGTGTTTTTCCTGCAGGGCGAGTATCATTATTCTTTAATTTATCGAGCTCTAACGTAAGGTTGTGAAGCTTCCCTGGTTCGACCAGTGTGTTTATGTTGAAGGTTCCGAGAAATCTGGGAGTTTTGTATGGAAGTTTGCCAGAAACGTCTGACCTTCTCTGTGAACATGTAAGTGCAGGTTTTCCTGAATCCGAGTTCCTGGTTGCTGTCTGTTGTGGACTGATTACCACCTAGGATATTTTCATTATACCTGGCAAGAGTTATGGTTATTAGTAATCTTGTTGGTCTATTGTTTCCACTGGGAAGTTAGAACTAATCATTGTTAGTTCCTCGAGCAATCATTTGCTGCCACACTTCTGGGTGGACAGAGGCTGACAGGGATACCGTAGCGTCTGGTGTACTAATTTTTGGTCCACCCCGAGTATTTCGTGATACCCATTATATCCGAATAAGCATTTCCCTACACACCACCTGGGGAGGCACCCGGTATGGAAATAGCAATCCACCCGAATACATAATAAATATAAATAGTAAATATCTTAACGAGATGGCCACAATGGCGTCTGAACAGAGCGCAACCAAGCCGGCTAATTCCGATCACAAAATCTCACCTATTGATCCATGAGATGAGCTATTAAGACGTAATGTTGACATTAAAATGAACAAGCACAAAACAATGAATTTCATTTGTCGTTACTTATTGTTGAAGAAGACGTACATCGACAATACGTCTGTACATAAACCAGCAACAAGGAGAACATAAGAACACCTGACAAGAGAAGAATGAAACAAGTGACGAAAAATGACAGGGATTCTTCTTTTTACTCATGGTGATAAAAATTAAATCAGTTTCATTACAATTCTGGTCCAAGCACTATGCGAGTTCTTATCTCGTGATAAAAGTATTGCTTTCTGTTCAGTAATACATCACTGTTTTGTTCATGGTAAGTTATAAAGTCTAAGAAAAATAAGAATCATTGTGAGGCCTGAACGCCCTCCCGTATAGCCTCGTGCCTTAGCACTCTGCTACTGTGATTGGGGCAGGCGCCCAGGCCCCGCATCTACATCTACATCTACATCCATACTCCGCAAGCCACCAGACGGTGTGTGGTGGAGGGTACCTTGAGTACCTCTATCGGTTCTCCCTTCTGTTCCAGTCTCGTATTGTCCGTGGAAAGAAAGATTGTCGGTATGCCTCTGTGTGGGCTCTAGTCTCTCCGATTTCATCCTCATGCTCTCTTCGCGAGATATACGTAGGAGGGAGCAAAATACTACTTGACTCCTCGGTGAAGGTATGTTCTCGAAACTTCAACAAAAGCCCGTAACGAGCTACTGGGCGTCTCTCTTGCAGAGTCATCCAATGGAGTTTATCTATCATCTCCGTAACGCTTCCGCGATTACTAAATGATCCTGTAACGAAGCGCGCTGCTCACCGTTGGATCTTCTCTATCTCTTCTATCAACCCTGTCTGGTACGGATCCCACACCGGTGAGCAGTATGCAAGTAGTGGGCGAACAAGTGTACTGTAACCTATTTCCTTTGATTTCGGATCGCATTTCCTTAGGATTCTTCCAATGAATCTCAGTCTGGCATCTGTTTTACCGATGATTAATTTTATATGGTCATACCATTTTAAATCAGTCCTAATGCCTACTCCCAGATAATTTATGGAATTAACTGCTTCCAGTTGCTGACCTGCTATATTGTGGCTAAATGATAAAGGATCTTTCTCTCTATGTATTCGCAGCACATTACACTTGTCGTCCTCCAGGCGGATGAATGACAAGGGTCGGTGTGACAGCCCTCTTGTATGCCGTTTTCAGGTAGTTCTCACATTTAGAAAATGTTCACAGACTTTCACATGAATGCACGTAGACAGTTTGGGTACACAACTTTCCTCCCGTTGGATAAAGGGGTGGCGACACGAAGACCTTCCGGCCACATTCTAACATTAACAGCGACAAATCCAGTAATAACCATGTCGACCCCGTTTAGGCGCCGGTTGACGGAAAAAGAAAAAAGAAACAGAACTAGAGTCATAGGTAGCTCCATCCCAATGGAAAGTAACAAAAAATTAAATGAAAGAGAGTGTAAAACTGAGTGGTATCGGCTGGTGTCGGAGCATATCTCTTGGATGCACAAAACCAAATTCTGGTGCCCAACAAAGTGAGGAACCATCCCAAATGATCCTGCAAATTAATCGAAAACAAGTATATTGTCGCGCAGCGGAAAAAGTCGTATTTGAACGAATTTTGATAGGGATAGCCCAATGAACCTTGAAACAAACGGGTACCACACCACTCACATAGACATATCAGTGGGAGGAGGGACTTAAAGCTATGAATGGAGACTAGTGGACACCATAAAAAACAGATTTATTTACTTTAAACATGACAGGGCTACCCACTGACGTCTTGAAGAGAACCATTAATAGTCGTGTAAGGGAACTGTAAAACACAACTACGTTAATAGCTGTCCAGCTGTGTACTGTTACTCCAGTCCTGTGTAACTGTGTAAAGTGGGTTACCCACCGATGTCTTCAAGAGAATCATTAATAATCGAGTAAGTGAATTGCAAAACACAATTACGTTAATAGCTGTGTAGCTCTGTAAGTTGTTAATTAAGTGTGGAAAGTACACGGGAGGATAGGAGTCAACGCCGTTAGACTGACAAAGTGCGCATTGAGAGCAACAAGTTGGATGCCTGACTTTAAGATGGCGGAATCCCCTCCTGAAGGGAGCGAGTTCGATTCATTTGCAAACTGCTTCGGCGGCCGCGACTGTGTGCCATCTTACCAACTGGTCAGTGCGTACGTAAACAGGCTGCCGGCACCAACGGCTGGAAGATATGATTCCTACCCTCCTTTAATAGATAGGACTGAAGTGCAGATATCCTCCCAGCGGTAGCAACGCTCATTTCATTAGTCATCTCTCCTGCTCAAAGAGTGAAGCAAAATCACCACTGTGTTTTCTCTAACAGCCGTCTGAAACTCCTGTCTTGCTGCAAGAACTGGAATCGCATGCTCAGACTGGACAGCGATTTCCAGTTCTGACAGCAAGACAGACGAGTTTCAGACGGCTGTTAGAGAAAACGCATAGTCTTAAGTCTTCACTCAGTGATCACTGCCTATTAGGTGCGCGCGGGTTCCGACGAATGAAAATGCCTAACAGCATTAAACAATCTCCTGCTCTTCTCCATCAAATTTTTATTCAGCCAATGGTGCAGAGACAGGCAGCTAGAGCCAGAAGATTCCTCTCACTCCGATCTGATTCTGGAAAGGACGAACGAAAATCTCTGCAGGTAGGCACAGCATAAAAACTTTGGTGCAGCCGAAAATGACATTGTAAGCCAGTCAGGGGGATGTTTTCTGGAGGTTGAAATTAGTCGTCAGCCTGAGGCTTTATGAAGAGAAAATTGCCAAATATACAGCAACCAGTCGCAAACTGGTCAAATGGCTCTGAGCACTATTGGACTTAACATCTGAGGTCATCAATTCCCTAGAACTTAGACGTACTTAAGCCTAATTAACCTAAGGACATCACACACAGCCATGCCCGAGGCAGGATTCGAACCTGCGACCGTAGCGGTCGAGCGATTCCAAACTGATGCGCCTAGAATCGCTCGGCCACACCGGCCGGCAACCAATCGCAAAATCATGTTTTATTCATTATGAAGAAAGTTCATTCGCCTTGAGAGAATCTACACCTGCTTAGAGATCTCTAACTGGCTCAAAGGCCTTCTGTGAGGAATTCGATGTTTACTTGTACAGAGAGAAGCGTGTCGCCCCATCCGTTCTGCAGAGCGTGCTGGGCTATAATAATTCCAAGGTCGCTAACTACCGCCGGACCATTGCCAAAAGAGCTACAGTTTTATAGCGGCAAATTCCCCCTAACAGAGACTGTATTCTCGCACTTCCATCTTGTGAGCATTCGAGTCTTCTGAACCACCACCAACTACGTAAGAAAGGCAGAAGGGAAGCGAATAACAGCCACCTGCAATGCTAATCTAGATCTGTCGTTACAGATCTGTGTACTGAGCGACTACTTGATCGAGGAAATTTGAATATTAACCTCTGAAATATATTCATAGAAGTGATGTGGAAAGAACATGTAGTTGCGTCCGTGAAAACAATCTGACACAGCAGTAGTAATTTCGGACACAATCAGATTTACATCAGCATTTAAAGTAATTCGCACTAAATCCTAAAAATAGTAATGGCGTGCTGCATTATTGTCGATTGCTATAATAACCTAGAATCACATTCCTCATATTTACTTCGTCAAATTTCTTTGTGTGGCTGAAGTAGAATTTATCCTCAACGTCAGTAAAATGTATTGGAAGGTAGAAACACCACTTATTCGCAGCGATGTAATGAGTAAGGCGGAGGGAGGGGGGTGTTTTCCATAAAATAATCCTGTCAAGCTGATATGGGAATACCACCCATCTGAATTTTGATTATTATCTTAGAAAAGCTGTGGGGCGGCAGGTGGAATATTTGTTATTATATATAAATGTTTTGTTTTTCCCAGCCCATGCACCATATGTGGGGCGGCGGGTAGAATAATTGTTATATAAATGTTTTGTATTTATTTATGGTGTTATTTGCCGTTCTCAACACTGGCTGTCTAACTACAATATTGGCAACCAGAAAGTGATTAGCAAAATGTGAAGCCTGTAATTAGAATTCCTAGTGCCCACGTCATCTGAGAAATGCATTTATAGTTACAGCTTATAACTCTGAGGAATTAGGAGATTGTCTGGGATTCATAATCAAAAACCGCTTTCTCCGAAATGTTTACTATATTCTGAAACCCACAGACCAAAAAGGATCTACAAAATCCAACTACCAGAGCAGTTCAGAGTCTAATGCGCTGATGCAACTATAACTGTTCAAACTAAAAGTTTAAGTGAATGCTCGCCATAATTTGATGATAATGTTCATCAAACGCCACTCTAAATAATGGTAGAATGTCTGTCCCACGGCGGCACGTGAAAATGCGACATACGCAAGCTGAAAATAGATCATTAAAGTCATCCCAGAATTAACACTCCACTCGAAAACGATTTCATGGTTACGTGTATCCCGAGTAACTTATTACGGCATCCGAGGCTGTTTGCAGCAATGATACTAACGCGACGCGTCCCCCGGCACAGGTGGTGCGCTAATCAGCGTCTAGAGATAACTGGGGCCTTTCTCTCTCCCGCAGCGTTCTTGTATATAAAGCCACGGTGCGGACGGCTAAGGGAACGCCTGACCAAATCCGCTCTCCCGACCAGCCGCTGGGCTAGTAACGCACCACTTTAAGTTATCGAATAAATCATTGCTTTCTTTGCTGATGGCCGATGAAGCTCTCAATTTAAATGTGCAATAATCACACAGGTAAGTAATCATAATAAATGTCTGATGTGGCAGAATCAAATATTTTGGGCGAGAGAATTAATTCAGTTACACTACACGCAGTAGACGAGCTCAAACTTGACCTTTGGAGATACGCTATCGCTATAGTTTTATAGTTATTCAATTGAAACTTCTCACATCTTTATGATTATAGCGGATCTCCCTTCTACTTAAATTGAAACATCCTAGCCTTATTTATTCGCCTACTTAATCTATCTTGCTTCCTTAATTTCTAAGACAAAAACCAGAAAATCATGAATTTCAACTAAAATTTTAATTTGAGAGATCCAGAATACTGTTTCCACTAAATTATTATGAAAAAGGAATCCAAATATAAATTTTTAAGTTTCTAGCTCTTTTCTGTTGTGCCAATGATTTTTACAGAAAAACTTCCAAATTTCGAAAATGGTTAAGGTTATTGAACTGATATCCAACACATATTGATTTAGTATTACTCCTGACATGCTAGAAACGTTTCAGGTTATTTACTTGATTTTTAAAGTATTGCGCAACATTTATGACGTCAGAGCTAGTTACAGCGGACTGGCTGGCACACAATGGAAAGACTGATGTGAATTTTATAAGGCGTGAGTAGGCTGCTTCCCTACAAAGCCTTTAGAAGAATTCTATGTATTTCAGTCGAAGTAAGTGGTCAAAATACCTCGCTTTTGACAACTAGTTTCACTTAAAAATGATATTGTAATTATTGTCAATTAATTAAAACATTAATAAAGCTATATCAATAACTTTCATAATACTATGCATAGAAGTAATCAATCAGCAATCCTCTGAGCGAACGGAATCGTTTGATGTACATCGCGATAACACTCTGTTAGATATTTATTTTGGCATTTTTCTGTTGATTTTCTTTTTTGTGAGTTTTTAGCTCTTTTCATTCCTTTCAGTCGGGGTCAGTCAAAATATTATTGACACAATTTTATTTCAGTGAGAACCGGCACTTTGTAAGGTATCTCTGTTGTCATTTGGAAGCACTGAAATATCTGTAGCCGCGAGGTCTACGGCGTCTTGTCACGGTCCGCGCGGCTCCTACCGTCGGAGGTTCGAGTCCTCCCTCGGGTATGGGTGAGTGTGTTGTCCTTAGCGTATGTGGTTTTAAGTTAGATTAAGTAGTGTGTAAGTTTAGGCACCGATGACCTCAGCAGTTTTCTCCCATAAGATCTTACCACAAATTTCCAATTTTCCGAATTATCTATATTATTAGCCAACAACATGGTTCAAATTTACATAACACTTAACTTGAATCTATGTACTTCTCATAATTCTGCCGTCGGGCTTGTGTGAGGACATGGGAATGACGTCATTGACCCTAGAATAAAATCTGCAGTCTCAGTCCAAGGGGAGTAGCTTTTGGCAGGAACACTTCCGTGGACTGTTGTTGCGGTCAGACGACAAATGTGCGGATGTTGACCAAATGGTGCTGCATTAATTTTGCATATGATGAATGTGGCAAAGTTGGTTGATAAGTTGCTTAGTGCATCGAAGTCCTGCTGTTTATAAACAAAACAGAAATTAACCAATATTTTCGAAGGTTTTTTTCTGTCTGTCTGTTGATTTTTGTTTTTGAGTTTTTGTCCCTTTTCATTCCTTTCAATCGGATTCAGTCAAAACATTACTGACACAATTTTAACTCAGTGAGAACCGGCACTTTGTAAGGGATCTCTGTCGTCATTTGGAAGCACTGAATTATGTATGTTATTAGCCAACAACATAGTTAAAATTTACATAACACTTAAAATGAATCATTAGACTTGTCGTAATTCTGACGTAGAGCTTGTGTGATGCCTTGGGAATGATGTCATTGACCCCGTTTTCTCAGGAACGGGTAGACCCATCAAGTTGAAAGTTATGTTACACATTGAGGTCTACCATCCTGGGCGGTGTAGAAAACTGAAGTCGATGTAGTCAAGAGATACAGCCATTCAGGTCATATATTTTGATACTCGCAAACTGAGTCATCGAAACCTATAGGGTAGTTCACGTAAATCGTGAAATCTGACAAGAAGCAAGGTTTGACAATACAAATAATGGAAAAATTCCGAAAAGAGTTAATCTGTAAATCCGTTGCACGAAAAAAATGTTTCTTTTGTCACTTGATATCTGGCTGTCCGTCTGTCAGTTGCGGAGAACCCATTCAAATGTGTGTGTATAGCTAAGGCACCAAACTGCTGACGTCATCGGTCCCTAGACTTACACACTACTTAAACTAACTTAACTTAACTTATGCTAAGAACAACACGCACACTCATGGCCTCCTGCTTGAGCGGCCGCGCAGTCCGCGACGTGGCGTCTCAAACCGCGCGGCCACTCCGCGGGGCAAGAACCCTTTCTCTCCGGAACGGATCGACGTGTCAAGTTGAGATTTATGTCACGTACTATGGTATATGGTTCCTTGGCGGTCAGTAAATGTAAGTTTGTAAGTTAATCCAGTCAAAAGATACAGCATTTTATGTCGCGTATTTCATACTCGCATATTCACTCATCAAAACCGACAGGGTGCTTCCCTTTGGCCTAAAATCATGATATTTCATAGTACAAGTAAAGGAAAAAATTAGGAAACTGTTAATTTATAACTATATCACACGAAAAAAGTATTTCTCTTACATTTGTTATCCGACATCAGCCTTGAAAGTAAAACATTCTCGAGTGTCTTGGAATCCCATGATCGATACATTGCCAGTGACGCTATCGATAACAGGCAAAAATCGTCGAGATTGTAGATTCCTGAAACGTATTAACTCTCTATATACGTAACTAAGTTTGTATGGTAGCCTGAGGGCGCGAGTCACAATCACATCTGGTCTTTCAATTTTTACGTATGAAGCTTAAAAAACCCCTGAAACATTGATATGAAGTCGCGCATCTGGTCAACAAACGACCACATGATAAGTATATCAAAGTCAGTTGTGAATTTGGGATTCTATGTTATTAGTAGTGGCTCGTGTTAATGCTAATTATAACAAGCAATAGGTATATTCTCACTGGTGTTCACAAAAAAACTGACCAGGTGCGAGTAAGACTCTCTCACTAACGGTTCCATACACACTTAATTACGTGTTAGACGGTTTATTCATAACGGGAATCGAGAATATCGACCGATTTTGCCTGTTATCGATATTCATACTTGGCAAGATATCGGTCCCAGGATTCCAAGATTTTCGAGAATGTTTCAATTTCAATAATATAATTGTGACAAAGTCATGCATGTGGCAGACCACCATTATTATAATAATCAGTAGTTCTCCATTCAGGCTGACCAGGTTGAAATGGTGAAACAACAGGTAAGGAATGATTTTATTGCTCATATGAAACGTTTCGGAATTTATCCGCAATCACGTATCAAGGAACAATTACTACAAACAGATATGGAGTTTCACCTTGCAAGTGAAACGAACATTCGCAGACTAAAAAGGTTACGAAATGTTTGCTTCACATACGAGGTGCAGTAATCGCTCCTGATAGCTGGTGATGCATAAATTCCGAAACGTGTCATATGAGCAATAAAATCATTCCTTGCCTGTTGTTTGACTTATCATTGCAATCAAGTCGGCCTCAATGCAGGGCTACTAATTTTTGTGTGGTATAGATATAAATTGACAATTTTCGTTTTTTTTCCCTTTACTTGTCTACATCTACATCCATACTCCGCAAGCCACCAGACGGTGTGTGGCGGAGGGTACCTTGAGTACCTCTATCGGTTCTCCCTTCTATTCCAGTCTCGTATTGTTCGTGGAAAGAAGGACTGTCGGTATGCTTCTGTGTGGGCTCTAATCTCTCTGATTTTATCCTCATGGTCTCTTTGCGAGATATACGTAGGAAGGAGGAATATACTGCTTGACTCTTCGATGAAGGTATGTTCTCGAAACTTTAACAAAAGCCCGTACCGAGCTACTGAGCGTCTCTCCTGCAGAGTCTTCCACTGGAGTTTATCATCTCCGTAACGCTTTCGCGATTACTAAATGATCCTGTAACGAAGCGCGCTGCTCTCCGTTGGATATTCTCTATCTCTTCTATCAACCCTATCTGGTACGGATCCCACACTGCTGAGCAGTATTCAAGCAGTGGGCGAACAAGCATACTGTAACCTATTTCCTTTGTTTTCGGATTGCATTTCCTTAGGATTCTCCCAATGAATCTCAGTCTGGCATCTGCTTTACCAACGATCAAATTTATATGATCATTCCATTTTAAATCACCCCTAATGCGTACTCCCTGATAATTTATGGAATTAACTTCTTCCAGTTGCTGACCTGCTATTTTGTAGCTAAATAATAAGGGATCTATCATTCTGTGTATTCGCAGCATATTACACTTGTCTACATTGAGATTCAATTGCCATTCCCTGCACCATGCGTCAATTCGCTGCAGATCCTCCTGCATTTCAGTACAGTTTTCCATTGTATTGTGAGAACTTACTTCTTGCCGAATTTCATTATTCTAGGTGAGCGGGAACTACTCTATAGGTTTTTTTTTTTTTTTTTTTAGTGAGTTGCGAGTATCAGAATATGTGACGTAATTTGCCTAGTAGCTCCAATGTTAAACACCGCTGAGGGGCCACATGTGACGTAATCGTCCCCCATTCGTGAGAAAAAGGGATTTTAACAGTCGGACAGACAGACGGGCAATTTTGGTTCCATAAAAATACGATAATACGAGAAATATTGTCAGAAATATATAAGAGATGCTTGGATAAAAGTGACCCCTGAACAGCGTGTTGCTGGTTCATCATTGCGTCTTTCCGCTAATTCGTCACGACTGCGGATCCTAGCTCTGCCGGCGCCTGGCCCCTTCACCGTGAGTGCGCTCCAAGTCGTCCCGTCCGGTGGCCGCAGAAATTACGGCCGCACTGCGGCGCGGTGCTTGTTCAGCGTTAATGCGCCTTTAGTCGGCCAGGATGGCCAGGTCGCGGCAATCTGGAGGCGTGACTGGCGCCTTCCTGGAGCTGGAAGAGGTCCTGCAGCTGGGTCCAGGCGGCGGCCACTGACCCATCCCTGCCCCCACCCTCCCTCCTCACACACACAGGCACACACACGAACACACACACACACACACACACACTCACACACATACACGCACACACACACACATACACGCACACCAGCTAATTAGGCGTCTTTGTATGTTGTTCCCCACTGTTGCCACTGTCTCAGCCGAAGAAAGATAAGGTCATTAGGCGCCCACAAATAGCTGCGCCTGCAACCAGGACCACCGTCTCCGCCAGTGTTACTGGAGGGCGGAGCAGGCAGCAGACACGACAGACACGAACGAAACGGTTGCGGCTTCCTGAAATCTTTTCCGGAGGCTGCGAAAGAATGACTGTCTGCAACGACAAAAAGAGTCCCCGATTTAAGGGAATGACAGAACAGCAGGTTCTCGCCACAAGCGAGGTCTCGGTCTGTTGCGAGAGTGCATCACAACGAGAGATTCTTGTATTGCATCAAACCCTTTCTTTTTTCCACCACAAGAAATAGAATCCAATTCGACGTTGTTTACATAACGCGATCGCATTCTAGATTTCGGCATGTCGGAATTTCCTTAAAGCAGTAATTTAAAACATTTTTACGTCTTTAAAATGAAAAGAATATCGCGAAAACAATTGTGTTTTGTTTCCAAAAGGTGCTATCCGGCCCAATTACAAATCATTTTAACTATTTCAGGTGGGCCGCTCATCTTCAGATTGACTATAATGGAATTAAATTAAGGAGTTAAAAGTAAAGCCATGCAGTTCGCGTCGGACTTGAAACGTGTAAGATACGGTGATCTCATATCCCGAGAAGGAAACCGTAGAGCACTCCCTGGGGATCTGAGAATGCCACACTCTCAATGGATACGAGTCATGAGTGTCACGCATGTGAAAGCATATAACTAGTTGTTCCGGAGCTGTTCCACCTACATTGACGTATTTAAACCAAATTTAAGAAGATAATGTGCTAAATCGCCTTAAAAACCTTGAAATCAGACTGTTTTATGAAACAGGTGTCATGCATCTATCACTAGCAGTTACATTACGTAAAAATTGAATGACTAGACGCCTTTAGGTATAAAATAGTTTAGTCTAAGGGCTTTCGTCGTATTTTGAGGTTGTTAGCACAGAGATTTCCCCGTTTCTGTGTTGTTTCTCTCCTAGTGAGCCGTCACCAGTCGTCAAAGACCGTATCACTACTGTCAGTACTCGCTGCATGAGGTTTTTATCCCGTTATGACCTGTATTTCTCATCAACTCATTTTTTTCGCTTTTGATTTTTGAATGAATGCCAAAATTTGCTTATTTTCAAGGGTCAGAGACGATTAATCGGACGCTGCGGCCCTGCGCGCAGAATTTACTCTTACTTCTTGACACAGGTGCGTACGAAACAATGGCACACTACCCACTCAACACAAAGAACTACAGTATCCAAACTTCACCAGTGTGGCTGTGGTGCTCAGCGCCAGAGGGCGGACCATACTGCAAGTAACTGCAACATCACAGTGCACCAAGGACCAAAAACAGATCTATATCACTGAAGGACGCTGCAACCTACTGGGTGGATGGCTTAAGCATCAGTATTTTCCATTTTATGTTGCGATCCATCTCCATTAGTCGACTGTCAATTTTTAGTGTAAGTTCATTGTTCATTTTATTGTTCTTCTTATTAATTATTTTATTGTTCATTGCACTGTTATTTTCATTTCTTATTTTAATGTTCATTCAACTCCTCACGTCACCGTTCTCTTCATTGTTCCTTTCTCTTGCCTCTTTTTTACAGCGTATATTTACTCGTCATTTTACAGTCCACTGCAATGCACGTTGCGCTCTTCATTTTACTATATATTTTATAGCTTATACGCATTAAACGTGTTGTACTTGATTTCTCAGCTCCACAGCTGGAGTAACGCAAATTCCCAAAGCACATTGTATGTCCACGAGTTCATCTCAAACGATAAATAAATAAATAATGCAATAGATGAACGGCCTGACTATTCCTAGGAAAACACGTCGTATCGTTTATTAAACTGACTAATTCATCTACACAGTATGTAATACTATCTCGTAATTTCTTGATTAATATACTATGTTCTTAGTTTTTACACATTTTTGCAAACATGTTCATTATAAAATCTAAAAGATATTTGTGTACTATTCGTTTGTGTCACATCACTGGTCACTGCCCACACAAACACACACTGCACACTGCACACACACGCACACTGCACACACACACACACACACACACACACACACATACACACACACACACACACACACACACACACACACACACACACACACGCACACATACACATACACACACAGGTAACGCCCTCTTTCTCTTCGGGACCTTGACAATACTTGCACCAGTTTATTGAATCTTATTTGTTGTTTCCTTGGCCCGTCTAAAAAAGATGGATATTAATTAAATATGATTACATAATAATTTTTCCATAAAAACAAATTCAGCAATGATTCACACTTACACCTTAATGTGTACGTAAATAAACAAAACAGACTAATCTTGGCACAAAAATACAACCAGTTTTTGCATACTGAGAAAAACTATTGTCTAGTGTGGTCTTTAGCCGAGTGGCATAATTTTGTATTATGTCTTCGAACATGAGGCTGCTGTAACAAGTTATTGGCGAACTTTTGCGTGACACTGTAATGTAGTTTTTACGCTTTAAAATAATTGTATGGGATTCAGAAACGTTTGATATCCACAGATCGATGCAAACAGTCATTCTGAGGGAGAAGAACTGCTTTTTTTCTTAAAGGTTCCTACACGTCTTCTTCACGTGAAGGTCATTGAAACGGCCATTGCGATCTTGTTATTTGATTTCCTGTGGCTTCTTCTTTCGTAGAGTGAGAATTTGGTCCCTTACACCAACAAGCCCTGAATAACTCTTCAACTCACAGGTTAAATTCGACGATTTCTTAGTGAGATTTAGGTAAAATTGTGTAGCGAGGTCAAGGAAAATTTCATTGTAGAGATGCAGAATTGCGTTGGCACTTTAATGACATAGTCTTGTGCACGTATTTATAAAAAGCGTGTTTTGTATTAGTTCCACAGAATAAGCTGAAGTTCATTCAAGCAGAATTTTGTCACAGTAAAGGAAACTAAATAAAATGCAAAAGTTCTGTACGTCCCTAATTTCAACAGGGAACATCAAACACGACAATTGTATATTCGTACCTGTCACGGTTGTAGACACGACAAAAGTGTTGCAATTCCTATATGGTGCACCCTAAATATATAAGACGTGCTGTATAAAATTGACAGTCGTAATGTTTCTCGAACGGTTAAAAATATCGAAACAATTTGCTGAGAAATGACTCTAGCCAATGAGCCAAATACCTTGTCGTGTCTTTCATGTTCTCTATTTTTTCAAGTAACTAAACCAACTATTTTTCTAAATGAAACGATTCCATATTTTCTATTGTAGAGGAACATTTAACAAAATAAGTTCACAAAAATGGCCGATTATCTGTACTATGACAGTTTTGAAAAAACTGGCAGTAAATGTTTTAATGGTATAACATAGCAAAATCTCCGTCTCGTTAACCGATATTCTCACAGAAATGAAGGCGTGTTATTACTTCTTCATAACATTGAAAAACAACCCCATTAGCACTTTATGAAAAATGTTTTGCCCCCTTCGTGAAATATGTTGAGCGGATCTTGTTAACACTACAGTATCTTCTTTGTGAAGAAAATTTTAGTGCACACATTTGCTGCCAATTTAAATACACTTTGTAATGTTAAATCGTTTTATCCTGTCACTTTACGTGACAATGCAACGTATAGCAACAGGCAACTTCATTGCTGACCTAGCCGTAAGCGACATCAATACTGAAAATAATGCATAGCCTGATTTCTAAACCGCGGCTAGAAGTTCTGACTGCAAAAATAGAATAATTAACTTGCTTGTCGTGGACAGTCTGCATGGTTACGGAGAGAGCACGACGAAATGAATATCATACTGTAATACGGTTACGAGCGGACGAGTCAAGCAAATAATTCTGTGTAGAATCATGTTCCTCTCAATTCTAAGATCTGATCGTTGGCTATTTCTACACTTATTACACTACCAATCACAGTATTATATGCGTCAAGCATAACCTTTCCATTTCCTCTCTCATTCATTAATATTGTATCGTGTAATTCAGTGTGTATCAAAATGTGTTATTATCACTATATCATGTAACCTTTCTTCCTTTGATATTGTGTTACATTTCCCGTTGAAAGTATTAATATCAAATTTAAATGCTCGCATTCAGATCTACATTTCAGGTACAGTTTATTTGTAAAAGGTTTTATATTATCAACAGGGTTTTGTTATTATATCACTTTTCACGCTTAAAAAGTTTTGTCGTTCTTATTGTATCCTAAATGAAATGAATCTAATGAACAGGTTACTATGTGCTGTGTGGGAAACATATAGATAGTTTCTGGTACTGAGAAGGAATAAAAAGCAAATCTTACTAGATGGTGTTAACCTCGTTTCACTGAAATATGAAGGAGAGAGATTATCGCTGGAGCAACTAGATAAAGAATTTAATTATTACTAAGCAATTTGTGAGATTGATGTATATCGAACAGTGTGTCGTACTGAACACTATACATGGGCAAAGCTCTATTTTATTGCAGTTAAAGGTTCTTCTATCTATTCTCAAGATTGTCTCTGACATCACATACACCAGTTTCCGTTGTATATTAAAAATTGTACCAACGAATGGTAAAGATAACAAATTAGTAAAGATAACAAGGAGTAAATTTCAATGCTAAAAAGTTGTTGAATGAGAACTTGAGCTATGAAATTGAGGAAAAAATTGTAAAATGAGAAGTGTTTACTTAATCACAGTTCCTGAAAAGGGTAATTTTAATACCTTACATGGTTTCAGAAGGATGACAGTTTTTGGCAGACGTTTGAAAAAATTGTAACCCAAGGTACAACGAGTTAACGTGTCCCTAATTCCAAAAAGAGTGACATAAAATCAAATTAAGAGAGACAAAGTTCTGGTGTATGTAATGTGACTAAATATCAGAACAGACTTAACGCTAACATTAAATTGCAAGAATCTATACTAGATAAAGGACGAAGTTTACAAAAGCTACCAGCACCTCAAACAAAATCTCTGATGCAGTGATAACCGACTGCCACCATAAATCTCGAAAATACATTTGTTTTTACTGCAGAAAACGCGTCAAACTCAGTGGGTCCCCCTCAGACTACAATCTACAAACATACAATTTTTTTTCTTTGTTCTTGACCTATCCTGTTAACTATAGTGTCACTAAATTACAACGTATATCACACTGTGTTTGAAGGCATTTTGAAGATACGCTGTCGTTATTTGCAGCACCAGATTTACAATTCATCATTTGTCGAATACTTCACACATATTTGTATTGGCATGAGATTCGTAGTATTAAACAAGCAAAAGATGTATAATTCGTAGAGCTAGAAATATTCTGTATGACTATTTCTGAAATTATTGCTGTGAAACAGCTAACCTGGTTTTGAGAAAAGTTCCCATTTTGTCTTCTTATTATCATTATTATTTGTTGATTGCTGTCAGATACATTTCATTCACTGCATCTGTCGCCATCCCACCTCTACCACATTTACAACTGAGACCACATTACTTGTGTCTCTAAAATACTGCATGTATTTAAATAAACAGGATGTTTGTTTTAACTAGAGAGAACTAAATGTCCCAGAAACGACCCACCGTACGGTAAAAATGTTCGAGGTGAAAGTTAATATTAGTGAAGAGTACATATCTCTGTGCTGCAACTGACCACCTCCTATTCCGATTCTGTGCGAGAAAGACGTACGGTTTACTAAGACCTTTGTTTTCTGAAACTTCCTGATATATTAAAACTGTGTGTCAGATGGAGACTAGAATTCGGGACTTTTGCCTTTCGTGGGCAAGTGCTCTATCGGCTGAGCTACTCAAGCACGACTAACGCTTTACCCCGGCTAGTCCAGCTGTGAGGACATGTCGCAAATCGTGCTTGGGTAGCTCAGTTTATTCTTGCTGCATGGTAGGACGGCAGCGAGGTTCCTTCCAGGACAGTTATCATGTGTCAGGACGCACTATGTTTATTTTGTGAATAATAAAGGTTTCTGTTTCTCCTTTCTCTTACCTTCCTTCATATAAAAAAAAAATTAAAAAAAAGGTCGCCGGATCGAATCTCGCACCATGCAATTTTTTTTTTAGTATAAAAAAAACAAAGTCTATAGAGCACTTGCCCACGAAAGGCAAAGATCCCGAGTTCCGGCACACAGTTTTAATCTGCCAGGAACTTTCGTATTAGTGCACACTCCGCTCCTGAGTGAAAATTTCATTCTGGACACATCCCCTAGGCTGTGGCTAAGCCATGATCCGCATTATTCTTTCTTCCAGCAGTCCAAGACTTGCAAGTTTCACAGGAGAGCTTCTGTGAAGTTTGTATGGTAGGAGACGAGTTACTGCTGGAAGTAAAGCTGTAAGGATGAATTATCAGTCGTGCTTGGGTAGCTCAGTTAGTACGGCACAAGGCCGCAAAAGACAAAACTCCTGAGTTCGATTCTCGCTCTGGCACACAATTTTAATCTGCCGGGAACTTTCATGTCAGCGACACCCAGCTGCAGGGTGAAAATTTCATTCTGGCGTTGCTGTCTATTCGTCATAGATTTTGCTATAAGCGAAAAAATCAAGTGTGTCTGTTGTTGCAATTGAGAACCGGCGCCTTTGATTCTGTATTTCATTTATTCTATATTTCATTTATTCTATATTTCATTTACGATTTAAATGCAATCCTTTGTGTTCTACCGGTTGATATTTATGTACGAAATTCACTTTAGTGTTACAAATATGGATAGCCGTTTCAATGTCTGGTTAGAAACTACGTTTGGCGTGATCCAGCAACAATAATCTGGAACTAATACTTTTCTGTTCCCACCAGGATGCCCGATATCGTTGAGTTCCCTTGCTTCTCACAAATGGGGTACAATATTTCGGAGAAGCAAGGGAACTCACATCGTAAATGAAATTCAGAATCAAATGCACCGGTTCTCAGTTGCACAAATAGACGCACTTGATACTTGCCGATTACAGCTCCACTTATCATGAATGGAAAACAATGGTTTGAGTAAACTGCACGTATTTTTTAACGTAGAATCCGAATGTGCAATAAAATGGGGAGCGGGGGTTTCGCATGTGAAAATACGAAGTTCACCGCGCCCACGCTGGAGGGATGGTTAGGGGGTGGGGGGCGAGGCGGCAGTTGTAACACCGACAGATGTCCCCTTTATGCATTAACTTTCACTTACAAGGGGAGGCCGCCAATTGTGAAATTCAGATTCGATTCATACTGCGCATAATAAAAGCTCATGGCCAGAGGTGTAATGTGGCAAAGCACCAAGATGCACTTCTCAGCCGTTGTCGAGATAATCGACAGTTAAGAGAAACCGTTGAGGTGAAATACTCTCTACGATTAATAATTTTCTACCGCGTCGTGGCGCAACGGTAAGCCCTCGGCTTCGTAGTCTGAAGGTCGCCGGATCGAATCTCGCGCCATGCAACTTTTTTTTTTTATTATTAGTTTTTTGTAATTCAAATGTATACACACACACACACACACACACACACACACATAAACTATTAATGAATTGCTTATGCATGTTGGTGAAGGCGGATCGCTCTCCAATTGTACCGCCTTCATTTTTCCGTTTCTTTAACAGGGTGTACCAAAGCTCTCACGCCCGCACTGATTTTCGACGATGCTGTAAGTTGCGCTAGGGACCGCATCTACCTTCTTTCGAAGTTAGCAGGCAACTACGTTGTTATGCGGCGGCTCGTTTCGGCCCATTCAACATCTGTCCTTCAAGTGTAATGAGCGAGTAACGGAGTTTATATTTCATACCTGCCACAGAAAATTTGTGTTCGTGGGGTCTCTATTCTAATTCGAACGTTTGAGTTACGCTATACGTATTCGTTTCGGAATATCGTTTCTACGTCTTCCGTTAACTACACGTGGTAAACATTACGAAGACAATTAATAAAATTTTTGAAATACAACTTTGTTTGCGGAAAACATAATGACGTTCGAAGTCGCCAGTTTTTCCACGACAAACGACTTTCAACAGCTTATTATACGCATAATTGTTGCAACTGATTGCTGGGAATTGTGTATATATATATGTGTGTGTGTGTGTGTGTGTGTGTGTGTTTGTGTGTATATACACATTTGATTTACAAAAAACAAATACTAAAAAAAAATAGGTTGCATGGGACGAGATTCGATCCGTCGACCTTCAGATTACGAACCCGAGCGCTTACCGCTGCGCCACGACGCGGTAGAAAATTATTAATCATAGAGAGTATTTCACCGCAACGGTTTCTTTTAACTGTCGATTTTCTCGACAACGGCTGAGAAGTGCATCTTGGCGCTTTGCCACATTACGCCTCTGGCCATGAGCTTTTATTATGCGCAGTATGAATCGAATCTGAATTTCACAATTGGCGGCCTCCCCTTGTTAGAGCATTTCGTCGTTTTCTAGATACTCGTATTTAGTTGTTCAAGTTAAAACAAACTACTGCACGAGTACGTTTGAACTCTTCAAGTCACCGTACGGCGCGTGATGCGATGTACGTTGTCGGGTATGGTACATATTCTTCCAAACGTGAGCTGCACTGAGATGTTAAGGTGAAAGTAAAGAGAAATTTATTCGTTGACTTTTTTTTATTGGTTTCTAACCTGACAACGGTGGGATAATCTTAGATCTAACCTGGGATTCCACATGCTTTACATTAGGCTACATTTATCAGCGTAAAATTTTTTTTAAAAAAAAAAAAAACAAGCTTTACGTATGAGCCGTGGTAAAATTTGCCGTTTTGGAGAGCGCGCCGCAGCACGTATTGTGAAGCAGTCGCCCTCCGTTTCTGGCGGTGACGCCGCTGTGGCAGTCGCAGCTTTGGTGTCTCTCTCTGGTGGAAAAGGGGAAAGATTCCTGTTCACATGCATTTAAGGGTCGCTATAAGCTCGCCAGCGGCGTTTGGTCAGTCGGAGTGAGGCTGGGTCAGTCTCGCGTCACAAGTTGCTGGTCTGTCTCTCGCTCGCATTTGTGCGGCAGTTGTTTCTGCCGTTCGGAGTGCTAGTATGTCTGTCGTTGGGATCAAACTTTAAAGCCGGCAAATGAGTCTTGCCACCCCGCCAGTAACACAACTCAGCGAGTGGTCGCCCGGTCGTGGCTAAGTTCCTGCATCGGAGTCTGCGCGTTACGCCACCCGTCTGCTCGAGTTGTTCGGGCATTGGCGGTTGGATCGATCGGTTGGTCGGTCGCGCACTGAGACACAAGGTGACTTTTCCGCCGTGAGCGTCGGCGCATGTGAGGTCCCAACGTGAGTCCAGTGGGCCACGCCGTATAGAAAGAGGTAGTGGCTTCGCGGCCGACACGAGAGCAACAGGAGACAAACCACGACATCGGGCTGGCCGGTGCGAGCTGCGACGCCTTGAGACGGGAGACCGACGCGCCTTCCTGCGTCCGTTGAAGCAGTTGGCAGCGGACGGTTCGGGAGAGCGTTGGGGGTGCTGCACCAGGTCTTTGCCAGAAATCGCAGTTTATTAGAAGTTAAGTGAGTGGAGATATGTTGTTTCATTTTCTTGTTAAATTCTACTTATTTTCTTGGTGAGTTGCTTTTGTAGTCCATCAACAAAGGAGGTGGATTACAAAACACTCGTTGAGTGTTGCTCATCAGTGTGGGATCCGTACCAGGAGATAGAGCAGATCCAAAGAAGAGCGGCGCGTTTCGTCACAGGTTTATTTGGTAACCGTGATAGCGTTACGGAGATGTTTAGCAAACTCAAGTGGCAGACTCTGCAAGAGAGGCGCTCTGCATCGCGGTGTAGCTTGCTCGCCAGGTTTCGAGAGGGTGCGTTTCTGGATGAGGTATCGAATATATTGCTTCCCCCTACTTATACTTCCCGAGGAGACCACGAATGTAAAATTAGAGAGATTCGAGCGCGCACGCAGGCTTTCAGACAATCGTTCTTCCCGCGAACCATACGCGACTGGAACAGAAAAGGGAGGTAATGACAATGGCACGTAAAGTGGCCTCCACCACACACCGTTGCGTGGCTTGCGGAGTATAATTGTAGATGTAGATGTTTTGGGGTCGTCCCACCATTCTTCTCCGTTTGCCCACCCGCGGGAAGGTGGTTATTTATGAATTGGGTGGTCCGTTTTCCCTTGTGGAGTTGGGGCGGGTTAGAGCAATCTGCCATATGTTAACAGCTGCCTTTGTAATGTTTGTCGGATTCGGTGTTAACGAATTTATTGCTAAAGGTGTAAAGGCCGAATTCCTGAAATATGTTTTTATCTTGCCTAACATCTTGCGAAGTGGTATATGTGTAATGCAGAGCATGTTGGTACATTTTATGTAAAACTCCATTTCATGGATTTTATTTAAATGGTCTTTTTAGTATATAAAGCTGCCACCCTTCCACCGTAAGAGTTATTTTAAAAACGAGTTGCACTTTCGGTGGCAAATAATTTTAATGTGAGTGTTTTGCACCATTTCCATCCCTCTTACAGGGTGCATAGTTTATGTGTTTGTGTGAGTTGTTAAAATTTTTAGTTTAAAGTAATCTGGTGTGTTGCAGATTTGCACCAGTGTAGTCTTTCAGAGGTTGTTGTGAGCGGTCGTGACTACGGCCGTGTTAAAAGGGAGCGGCAAGGTTCTCAGCCCGAAAGCTCATATTATAAATATATAAAATCGTAGAGGGAGACCAAGAGATGAATACACTAAGCAGATTCAGAAGGATGTAGGTTGCAGTAGGTACTGGGAGATGAAGGAGCTTGCACAGGATAGAGTAGGATGGAGAGCTGCATCAAACCAGTCTCAGGACTGAAGACCACAACAACAACAACATATATATATATATATATATATATATATATATATATATATATATATATCCTGGGGGAGTTGCTAGTCTCCTACCAGGCGCCTCCCCAGGTGGCGGATAGGGGAATGCTCACCAGATAAGGTGGGTACCGGGGAAATAAAATACCCGGGGTGGACCAAAAGTAGCAAACTAGGGCACGACGGTTCCACATGTCAGTGGCGGTTTCCCGAGAGCGTCAGTTCCACATGTTAGTGGCGGCTGATTTGTGTTTCAAGGCTCCACAACCTTGATCCTACCAACTGGCACATGTCAGACCAAAATACAATTACAAGTAAAATCATGGTTCGTGTATGTAATAACGAAAGTACCCCAGGTGGTGAAATCCACCCACCTAGCAGAAAGGTGGCAACCGGTCTATCGGATTCTGGGGAGACCGGACCTACACGACTTGCGAGTGGATCGGAGCACTCTGGAAAACTTCCCAAAAATGAAGATTACATTGGAACAGTAAACATACGGACACTAATACAAACCGGAAAATTATACACATTAACAGAAGAATTAAAGAAGCTGAAAATCCAAATCCTAGCAGTACAAGAGACCAGATTTCCTGATAATCAAATCACTGACTACAATGGCTTCAGAATTTTCAAAAATGGAACGGACAGGAAAATTGGTAAGGGGGCAAACATGCTTGGTATGGCCTTTATGGTCGAAAAATCCTCAGTTAAATTTGTAAAATCTGTAAAAACTATTAGCAATAGACTAATGTTTCTTAAGTTGAAACACAAGAATAAATATTACACCCTAATTAATGTTCACGCACCCTGCAACGTTGACAATAGAAAGGACCTAGACAATGTGGATAAATTTTGGGAACGATTAGAACTTGAAATGTCAAAGATACCGAGGAATGATGTCAAAATACTTCTTGGAGATTTCAATGCACAGATTGGCAGAGAAAAGAAATACAGGAAGACGGTTGGGCTATACCCAGCACACAAATTGACCAACAAAAATGGCTTGCGACTAATCCAACTTTGTCAACAATTCAACATGAAAATCAGCTCAACGTCGTTCAATAAGAAACCAAGAAAACAGAAGACCTGGAGATCCCCTATAAGCCAATTGGGAGAATTTCAAATTGACCATGTGGCCATCTCATATAACTTCCAAAAAGAGATCAGAGATATCCAGGTTAGGAGAGGTGCAAATATTGACTCAGATCATTATCTCACAAGAGTTCGGGTCCAATTCACCCCAAGAAGGAAAACACCAAGAATTCCACCAGCAATCCCAAAATTTGACCTACAAAAACTAACAGAATCAGAAACAATTAAAAAATGGGAAAATTCTCCCGCAAACAAGTGGGAAACATTCAAGGAAAAAATCACAAAAATAGCGAAGGAGCAAATACCACTGAAGAAGAAGCACAAACATTTATGGTGGAATATGGAATGCGAAAAGGCAATTCAAGTTCGTACAGAAGCCTTTGCGAAGTACAGTTCAAATAAAAATGAGAAAACTCTTCAAAACTTTTTAGAAATACGGAAACTTTCAAATAAACTTATTAGACAAGAGAAGAGAAAATATGTAACTCAGCAACTGGAATCAATAGAAGCAGATTTTAAAAATTATAATACGCATGGATTCTACAAAACTTTTGCAAACCAAATTAAAGGGTATATCCCTCAAAATGTCTGTTTTCGGAAATCAGATGGGAATCTGGCACTAAGCGACGAAGAAAACTGTGAAGAATTAGCCAAATATTTTGAAACGCTACTAAACTGTCCAGAACCAACAGAAGCTCTTCCAATATCCAGCACTAAAGCCCCGCAACAGCAAGACTCTGTACCGCCAACTGAAGAAGAAATTATCAAACACATAAACAAACTCAAAAATAACAAAGCATCAGGAGAAGATGGAATTGTAGCCGAATTTCTCAAAAGTCTAGGGTCTAACTCAAGAAATGAGCAAGTTAAAATTATTCAAAACATATGGGTTACTGAAGAAATACCAGAAGATTGGAAATGTGCCCTAATACATCCGTTACATAAAAAAGGGGATAAATCGGATGTGAACAACTATAGAGGAATCTCCTTACTTGCCGTCACATACAAGATATTATCAGCTTGTCTTCTTGAAAGAACACAAAAACTGCTAGAACCCAAAATCTCAGATTTCCAAGCTGGTTTCAGACCAAACAGATCATGTCCAGAACAAATTTTAAACTTGAAATTGATTACAAGGATGAGACAAATGCGAAGGAAGCCTACAGTATATGTCTTTATCGACTTTAAAAAGGCATCTGATTCAATTCACAGACCCACACTATTTAAAATTCTTGAAGAACAAGGACTGGATAAGAAGACACGGAAGATCATAGAGCAGACATTAACAAATACAAAATGCAAAGTGAAATTCATGGGAAAACTTTCAAATCATTTGAGATGAAAACTGGGGTTAGACAAGGTGATGGATTATCACCTCTGTTATTTAACTTAGTTCTGGATAGAGTCATGGCAGAATGGGAAAAAGAACTCAAAAAAGAAAAGTACTGGAAACCAATATCACTGGGAACCAAAAAAGATGACCTACAAATCCCCTACTTAGCCTACGCAGACGATCTTGCAATAATGGCAGATTCTAGTGAAATGGCAGTCAAACAGATAGAAACCTTAAAAGAGTGTGCAGGAAAAGTTGGCCTACAAATATCTTTTGAGAAAATGGTGTTTACAACAACAAATCTAGAAATTTCTAAGTTACAAACCAAATATGGAGAAATTAAGAGGGTACCATACTTTAAATATTTAGGAGAGATAATTTCTGAAAAATACTCACAACAAGAAAGAATATTAAAAGCTCGTAGGGGTCTAGGGCTGGTCCAAAACATTTACAATAAAAAATGTCTATCTATAAATACAAAAATTAAACATTATAAGTCGATAATTAAACCAATAATGCTATACGCCAGCGAAACCTTGACACTTAAAAGGAAAACAGATATGGAAAACCTGAAGAAAGAGGAAAGGAAAATCATTAGGAAAATTCTGGGACCAAGATGGACCAAAGAGGGGTATAGATTACAGAAAAATTCTAAAATTGAAGAATATTCTAACATAGAGATAGACATGAGGAAGAGGCATCTAAAATTCTATGGCCACATAATGAGACTTCCCGATCACAGACTTACAAAAAAAAATAGTAAGATACGTAGCATCCCTTGTTAATGGAGGAGAATGGATCAAAAATGTAAAGAAAGATCTGGAATTAGCCAACATTACTACTGAAGACATGAACAAAAGAAACAATTTCAAACTTAAAGTTGACAAATGGGAGGTCAAACCAGAGACAAAAGCGCCGAGAACTGGAACAAAATGGAGCGAAGAAAGAAAAGCTGAATTCTCGCAAAGAATGAAGACCTGGTGGGCAAACAAGAAGAATAAGAAGCCCCAGAAGTGAACCATCTTTACTTAGCGTCTTCCATGTTGGGAGCTTTACGACTAATAATAATAATAATATATATATATATATATATATATACATATATATCGTTGTTTCTGCCTCTGAATAAATTTTAACTTGATATTTACAGGGTGCTTTCTGATTATAATTTTCACTCTGTTTCAAAAAAAAGAAGAAAAAAAGGCTCTTAGTAATAAAATTTCCATTTATTAAAAAAAAATTTAATTTGTGTCAACAGTTACCAATTAGCAACTACTTCCACGCTCACATACTGTGATTAAATGTGTTAATGTTATTGATGGATCGCTAGTAAATAAAGTAAATTCTTAAGAAAAAGTTTTGAAATGAAATTCACGGTTCAACGTTCATTCATTAGAAACACAAGTATAAAGACAAATTATAGGACGGTACACTTAAACTACGAGTGCTAGCAGCTACGGACATGAGGTAAGAACTAGCACAATGAGAGAAAGAGGAACGTGATGAAACTCAGTTTGTGGAGACAGAGGAAAAGAATGTGAGATGTGTGACTGAGAAACGAGAAGAAAGCGTAAGTAGGAGATAGAAGAATTTGCTTTACTGTTCGACAGAGGGATAAACAGGTCATATTAGTTTCTTTTTCGGGAAGCTTTCGTCGGGTAGTAGAAGGAACTGCTTTAGCTTCTTAAAAGCAGCAGAACACTGAGTTGTGCGCAGCGTGTGCAGGAACTAATTCCAGATGCGAAGAGCAGCACTGTAGAATGAATTTGTTAAAGTTTTAATTTTATAGCTATCTTCTAGTGATCCTAGCGACATTATTTTCTCGACACAACTGATTAAAAAGACCGACTTCAATTTTTGATTATAAGATGTGACAATTTAAGCTTTCCCTTCATCACATTGCCTACACCAATTGCATTATCATTATGCTTCGTTGATACTGCTAGTACGTTTTCATTTTTCTTTAGGAAGTATGACACAAAAGAGTTTGTATTACTAGCACCACACATTGAGGAGTATCTGTCTCTTATGTTACATGGAAGTGTTTCCTTTGGAAGCTCCTCTTTCTGCTTTTCTCAGCGTCCCCATGTACGAATTTCATTTCCTGCAGCAGTGACTGAGCGCACTTCACGCTACTAAACCAGTTATTACCTTTCACATCTGTATTTATTCCAGAATTCTGTTCCATTAATGTCAACACACCATCTTTAGCATCATCACCGACACGAAGCTTTTCTTCAGGCTGTTGTTCGACATACGATTCCAAATGAACTGTAGAGCCAGTCTCAACATCAACAAGAGCAAGTATATGGAAGCTATATTTTCTTGGTTTCCTTGGAATCTACTGCCTCATTGATAGTTAGGTCCTCACTTGGAGGGGAAAATCAATAAATTTATTAACCCTAAGTTCAAATACATTTGTGATGGGAACATGCTTATCTTCACCCTTCTGAAAATCATTCGCATTTACATTATAAAAAGACAAACAAAGGAACTGAAAACGAAATCTGTTCTGGCTTACAGTAAGAAAACAACAATCCAGTCCATTGCCTTTCGAGGTATCCTACAGCTGCTTCAGATTCTTTCTTTAAGAACTCATCATACCAGCGACAAAGGATGCCGATGAGGCATCTTATTTCTTTGCTGTCAATCACACATCTCTTGAACGAATGTTTTCAATGTTAGTTCATGTTTTCAGTGTTACAACATGAAACAACATTTTGCATTACGTCAGTGCTTCTCTTGAAGTCTTGACCGAAGTAACACTGTCTTTCCTTCCACGAAGATGAATAATTATGTTACTTTATGGAGTATTCAAATATTTTGGAGGAGATTTAGTGGTTCGTCTGTTTCACAATCCATGCAGCTTATCACTCAATTCAGGCGAAGTGGATCTATCTTTCTGCGATCATTTGCGGTCATGTCATTAGCATCATGATTACCTTTACCAAAACACACCTCCTCTTCCTCCTCAAGTATCCGCAGACTAACATTCGTATCTTGTCGTTTCTGTCTTCTGGCTTACTGACATTTTACTAGTTACATATACAGGCGAGTGGATGACAACTGTGTGCTGAAAAATAATGCTTCCGAATTTCATTTTTAAATAAAACAAACGTTACTAACATTCTACTTCTTCATTCTTAATGACTACATATTTGCGGCATTCTGCCGCTAGAGGGCATCGAATAGCAGCGTGTAACATGCCGGTTTGTAACGTAACGATGTCGGTGTGTCAGAAAAAGTATGCTGGAATCGAGTTTCCAACTCGAAGATTTCTGCCAGACACGGAGCACTCTCTCTTTCGGCGTGAAATACCAGACAACATTTGAGCGCTGCTGCATCTGCAACAATACGACGCCTTGTGTCCAGTATCACAGATCATCCACCATGTAGTCCATACTTACCCATATGATTTTTGTCTGTTTCCAAAACGTAAACAACAGCTTCGAGGACTTCAGTTTGATAGTGAAGAGGCGGTGCAGGCAGAAGTGAAGTCGTGAGTAGTAGGGCAATGCAGGTTTTGGTGCACTTTTGATATTAGATTGATGTCAAATTAATTATAAGATTAATTAATACCTCAAAAGGTTGTGGTGCAATGTGATATTAGATTAATGTCAAATTAATTATGCAGATTAATTAATAACTCAAATAGGTTGTGCACTTGAGATATCAGATTGATGTCAAATTAATTATGCAGATAAATTAATACCTCAACTAGTCATCCCCTGATGATGTCATGTATATCCCCCACCACTGGGAAATTCCCTCCCCAAACCCAAAAAATGGCAGGAAAATCAAATGTTTGTAGGAAACTAAAAAATGGCAGGAAATTCAAAATTTTGTGGGAAATTTAAATACGAATTACATTGTATGGCAGGGGATATTATAATAATACATTCTTTATTTATATAAATTGAATTTGCATATCATCTTGGGAATGTTGAGACCATCTAACTATGACATCACAATCCAAGACATAACAATAATATATTCTTTATTTAGATAAATTCAGTCTGTGTGTCATCTTTGGAATATTCAGACAGTCAAACTATGACATCGCAATCCAAGAATACTGGAGCAGCCTAGTTCCCCTCCACCTATTGGCTGGAGATATTCAGTAATATTGATTGCAGCGTAAGGAATATTGTTCAAACAATTTTTCAGATATTGTTTGTTTACTTGTTTATTTATTTATTTATACAAACAGTAAAAGCCAATGCATTGTGGAATATTGTTTATTTCAACAATTTGAGTTTGGCAGGTGTAGCTCTCATTGACTGAGCGCTAGACAGTAGCTGCATCCAGTTTTGTCAGTAACTGCTGTATGTAGAGAGGATATTTTCGCTATTAGTCTAGCTCTGAACAATTGCCCCAGTCAGTCTAACCAATAGGCATATACAGTAAAGATGGGTAACAATAATCTGAAAGGAAGCTTTCATTGAAATACAGAGGAGTAGCCTCCTGCCAATCTATAAATGAATAGCTGCTGGTAGGAGTATAAAGCTAGGCAATAGCATTATAACAGCGACCCACTGTCCAAGAGCGGCTATAAATTCCTGCCCATATATACATGACTTCTGTAGCAACAGCACTGGGGAATAAAACATACTTATACCTATTTACAGGTCGTATTCCAGCCAACAAAAACATGGGAAGTATATTGTACAATATTTTTTATGATTCCAGTGTTCGTTATTTTACTTAAACACGCATCTCACGACAAAAAAGCTGACAAGTCATCTCCGGTCTAGTTCAGCGCCATCTACTAAGTGTATTGTGTATCTGAAGAGCTGGCCAGCTGCATCTTTTCTTTGGAATCACCACAAATTCCAGTTGCTGATCCCTCATGAACACTCCTGCCCCTGGCTGTGGCGCATTTCAGACATGTAAGTGCAGCTTGGACTAAGTGCAGTTCCACCCCTGACGCAGACTCCCCAATTTAAAAAATTCAGTATAAAAAATTCGAAACACAGATGTTACCTTGTCAAAAAACCTCGAATTTTCCATGTAGAATGTAGATTCCTCCCTTTTATATGAGTTATTTTCGAAGACAGAAGAAATCGGGCCTTACATGAGTTTTCACACTGCTATTTTATTATCAGCTTAATATCAACAAAATATGGTGTGCATTGATATAAAAAGGAGGAACAGATGGAAGAGAACAGACAAAAAGGGAGGCGACTGCAAAATGGAGATAAAAACTGTAAAAAAGTAGTAGACACAAAAATTACACAATGGACAATTAAAGAAAACAAGGCAAAGTATGGCCAGATCATAAAAGTATCGATGGACGGTATAGCACATAACAATCACTGACAGTAACACTATGTACAAGTCCAGCACACAATTAAAATCACAGCTCTTGACACATGGGAGAACAGCACCAAACACAACACTGATGTAGCGCACTGATTACGATGAGCAAACTGAGGGGATCTGCTAAGGGCATTGAGATGATGGAGAAGGGAGGGGTGGAGAGGGGGAAGATGGGCAGTGGGGCGTGCAGAAGAGGGCTTAGGAGGGAAGAACACGGGAGAGAAACAGTCGAGGAGGGGGTGCAGGGTCTCAGGAGTGGGGGTGGGAAGGAGGAAAATCCCCTCTGAAGAAGGAGGGCATGCTCTGTTGTCGAAAATAATTCGTGTAAAATGGAGGAATCTACATTTCACATGAGAAGTTCAAGACATGTTGACAAAACAACATCCCCATTTTGTTTGGGTAAAGTGGATTTTTTAAATTGAGTGGTCTATGTCAGCGATTGAACTGCAGTTCCACTCTTCCTCGCGTTGTGCCATAGCCATTGGTAGGAGCAGTCACGAGGGGTTGGCGACCAGAAGTCGTGGCAGTTAAAAAGTTCTGGCTGGCCAGCTCTTCAGGTACACAATAAACTCAGTAGATGGCGCTGGACTAGATTCGAGGTGACTTATCAGCTATTTTGTCTTGAGGTGCTGTGTTCAAGTAAAATAATGAACACTGAATTTGTAGAAAGTATCTTACCATGTATTTTTCATGTTTTTGTTGACTAGGATGTGATCTGCGACTCATAAATAGTTATAAGTTTGTTTCATTCCCCAATGATGTCGCTACTGGATTCCTGTATGTAGGGGCAGCGATCTACTGGCGCACTGTGTCCTCGATGGGTCAGTTGGATAGAGCGTCTTATATATACAATAAAAGAAAATAATACAGTTGCGTTGGAACCTGGGCAATAGTTACTGGACGCTCCATCCATGCTTTCCGTCTCCATGACTTCTTTCTCAGAGTTTATGATAATAACGTGCTGCTCACTAACACCCTGAAATAGGTTGTACTTAAGTTCGACCGGTAACTAACGTGGATAACGCACTTACCAATCATCCAACAGAAAGCCCATACTAGTACTAAAACTACTAATTGGGCAATCACGAGAACTATGCTGTCCTCTATCCTTCACACATACAAACCCCTGATTTGTCTCATTCTTTCCTATGCCAATGTTGTCTAGATATCTCCCGACCCAAGCTCTGTAAGTCCCTCCAAATCCTAGAACACCATGCTTTCTGCCTCGCTTTTCACATCTGCTTACCTTCCCCACAAGGATCCTTTACTCACTCATCACATTCCCGCCCCTCCTCAATCACATAGAGCACCTCTGGATAATCTCCATCACCTGCAAACTCGATTCCAACAGTCCTATTGTGTCTTCTCTCCTATCCAATCCTTTGGTGCTGCTGCACTTCTACCTACACATCCCACCAACATTCCACCTGCACACTCTCGATATCCTCTCACAGAGAAATTTCAACCACGTCCCTCTCTCATACATAAACTCCGCCCCAAAATATACCTCTTCTACCAACACTGACTCCATCCTACCCTGTTAAGTCCCATAGTGCTTAGAGCCATTTGAACCATCCATCCTGCCCCCTCCATCCTTCCAGGTCCTCGCTCTCCTGATCTTTCCCCTCTCACACCTCCTCCTTTTCCCCCTCCCAGTCGCTCCCTACTCCCTTTTGCTTTCAAATTCACAAAGCTCAATGCCAGCTAGCTCTCTCTTCTTAGCTCAATGCCAGCTAACCCTTTCTTCCTGCTCTCTTCCTGTCCCCCAAGATCCTTCTCTAACTAATTATCATTGCCACATCAATTCCTACCCCCATCACTCTCCTATCTTTGTCTGTAACTACTTTTACTTTCATCTACCATGCCAGGTACTTTCGAGTTATAGTGAAAGTGTGCAGTGCTCCGTTTTTAATAATCAGTGTCTCTTCTGTGTTGTTCGATGTTTTAAGTCTTTGAGTTTTTTAAACCGTTCTGTCTGACCACTTTTTTATCACTGATTTTAAACCATTCACCCTGCCTCATTACTTTAGTCACTCCTCATATTTCGCCACTAATTTAATAACCATTGTCATCATGTCCATATGTTTACATGTTACTGCCTAAGTGTTTATAATCACCTGGCTGAAGAGCAGGCAGAGTGTACTGCTGTCAGCACCCCTCCCCCACCCACATGGAAGAGGGGTGATTAAATCACAATAAAGTGACAATGAATCGCTGTTCTGATATTATTACTCAGCCTTATGTTCCTCCCAGCAGCTATTAATTGTAGATTGGCAGGAGGCTACTCTCCCATACTTTGGTAAAAGTTTGTTGTCCTATTATTGTTACCCATCCTTCTCACATAGGAATACTGGCCAGACTCTCTGGAGCAGCTCATCAGTGCTCGACCAATGGCGAAAATATCCACTCTACAGCCAGCAGTTATTGACAAAGTTGGATTGGGCTACTGTATAGTGCTTGATCAAGAGTAAGTACGCCTACCTCACTCAAATTATTTAAGTAAACAATATTCCACACTGCAATGGCTTCTGCAAATTATTTAAAAAAATAAACAAATAAACAAACAATATCGCAATAACTGTTTGAACAATATCCCATGTACTGAAATCGACTTGATCAGTTATTCCCCGCCAATAAGAGGAGGGCAGTTAGACTGCACCAGTATTCTGTGTTGGCCATTTTGGATTCTGATGTCATAATTAGACTGCGTCAGTATTTCCAAGATAATATACAAATTGAATTTCTATACACTGTATAATATGTGGCATACAATGTATTTAGCATTTGGATCTACCGCCAAAATACGACTTTCCCATGAGATTTTGAATTTTCCACCATGCTTCGAATTGATCACCAAAATGTGAATTTCTGAACATCTTTTTGGGTGTGGTGAGGGGATTTCCCAGCGAGTTGGTGAGGGAAGGAGCACGTGCAGGCCAGGGAAAACCTATGACGTCATCAGGGGGTGGGGGTAATTAATTGCTCTATTAATTAGTTTTATATCAGTTTTATATCAAAAGTCCAAATATAAACTATGACTGTTAGGTGACTGTTAATGAGGTAGCCACCTGCTCGCTATTAAATGTAACTAGTTTTGAAAAGTATTAAAATGATAGTTAATAAACAAAGCACCTCAACACTATGGGCTTATGAACTAGTGACAGCCAGCATGCAGTCGCTGAGGAACCGCTTCATTCACAGAAGGAGCGGGTGACCTGTGCATTATTGCAGTGGCACATCAATGGACCAACTTCTTTTTTGACAGTACTGTCACCAGACAAGTGTACCAGCTATCGTTTCATGAATTCGTGGAACCAGTTGGATGTTGAGGCACTGACAACTGGCAACATGCCACATGTCTAAAGCGAGTATGGCTGCAATAGAAACATTTTTTCCGCAACAGAGTGACAACGAAGTTATTATAGCCCACATGGACACCTGACCTGTCTCCTATACCCCCTCACTCTTTTCCATGGGGTCACCTTAAAGTTAATGTTTACGAGACCAAAATATGCAATATCGACGAGTTGCGTGACAACATCTGTTGTAAGGTCTAGGCAGTCATATTCAATACTCTGACAGCAACATACAGCGCTGTGTAGAACTGTGTACACATACTGATGCTGAGGAGTAAGCGTTTAAGGAGACGAAACAGCTAAGGTCGTCAGTCTCCTATTTAACCTTCAGGACAGACGTAGAAGAATACAAAATCTGTCTGCGTGTAGAGTAAATGCCATGTGCATGTGTGAGAAAATGTTCTAATTGTTTGTGTAGGGTGTATCTGAAGTGACAAAAGGGAACCAGCCCGGTACTCACCTTGTGGAATGTGGGAAGCAACCTAAAGCTACATTCACCTAGGCCAGCACACCGACTCCTCGTCATTAAATCACAGGCTGGATTCGATCCGGGGCTGGAATTCCTGCCCATCTTGGAAGCAATCGTATTTACGCACGTGTCTATATGCCCAGACGGTTGTGCATATACCTTCATTTGTCAACAATAATGTTATGTACGAGATTGGTTTCGATTCCTCTTTAATTAAGAGGACTGCACTTTTCGGCTCTGTAAGTGCAGAACAGGGAATCAGTGATCATAAGGCCGTTGCAGCATCCCTGAATATGGAAGTTAATAGGAATATAAAAAAAGGGAGGAAGGTTTATCTGTTTAGCAAGAGTAACAGAAGGCAGATTTCAGACTACCTAACAAAACGAAAATTTCTGTTCCTACACTGACAATGTTGAGTGTTTATGGAAAAAGTTCAAGGCAATCGTAAAATGCGTTTTAGACAGGTACGTGCCGAGTAAAACTGTGAGGGACGGAAAAACCCCACCGTGGTTCAACAACAAAATTAGAAACTACTGCGAAAGCAAAGAGAGCTTCACTCCAAGTTTAAACGCAGCCAAAACCTCTCAGACAAACAGAAGCTAAACGATGTCATAGTTAGCGTAAGGAGGGCTATGCGTGAAGCGTTCAGTGAATTCGAAAGTAAAATTCTATGTACTGACTTGACAGAAAATCCTAGGAAGTTCTGGTCTTACGTTAAATCAGTAAGTGGCTCGAAACAGCATATCCAGACACTCCGGGATGATGATGGCATTGAAACAGAAGATGACACCCGTAAAGTTGAAATACTAAACACTTTTTTCCAAAGCTGTTTCACAGAGGAAGACCGCACTGCAGTTCCTTCTCTAAATCCTCGCACAAACGAAAAAATGGCTGACATCGAAATAAATGTCCAAGGAATAGAAAGCAACTGGAATCACTCAACAGAGGAAAGTCCACTGGACCTGACGGGATACCAATCCGATTCTACACAGAGTACGCGAAAGAACTTGCCCCCCTTCTAACAGCCGTGTACCACAAGTCTCTAGAGGAACGGAAGGTTCCAAATGATTGGAAACGAGCACAGGTAGTCCCAGTCTTCAAGAAGGGTCGTCGAGCAGATGCCTAAAACTATAGACCTATATATCTGACGTCGATCTGTTGTAGAATTTTAGAACATGTTTTTTGCTCGCTTATCACGTCGTTTTTGGAAACCGAGAATCTACTCTGTAGGAATGAACATGGATTCCGGAAACAGCGATCGTGTGAGACCTAACTCGCTTTATTTGTTCACGAGACACAGAAAATATTAGATACAGGCTCCCAGGTAGATGCCATTTTCCTTGACTTCCGGAAGGCGTTCGATACAGTTCCGCACTGTCGCCTGATAAACAAAGTAAGAGCCTACGGAATATCAGACCAGCTGTGTGGCTGGATTGAAGAGTTTTTAGCAAACAGAACACAGCATGTTGTTATCAATGGAGAGACGTCTACAGACGTTAAAGTAACCTCTGGCGTGCCACAGGGGAGTGTTATGGGACCATTGCTTTTCACAATATATATAAATGACCTAGTAGATAGTGTCGGAAGTTCCATGCGGCTTTTCGCGGATGATACTGTAGTATATAGAGAAGTTGCAGCATTAGAAAATTGTAGCGAAATGCAGGAAGATCTACAGCGGATAGGCACTTGGTGCAGGGAGTGGCAACTGACCCTTAACATAGACAAGTGTAATGTATTGCAAATACATAAAAAGAAGGATCCTTTATTGTATGATTATAAGATAGCGGAACAAACACTGGTAGCAGTTACTTCTGTAAAATATCTGGGAGTATGCGTGCGGAACGATTTGAAGTCGAATGATTATATAAAATTATTGTTGGTAAGGCGGGTACCAGGTTGAGATTCATTGGGAGAGTCCTTAGAAAATGTAGTCCATCAACAAAGGTGGCGGCTTACAAAACACTCGTTCGACCTATACTTGAGTATTGCTCATCAGTGTGGGATCCGTACCAGATCGGGTTGACGGAGGAGATAGAGAAGATCCAAAGAAGAGCGGCGCGTTTCGTCACAGGTTTATTTGGTAACCGTGATAGCGTTACGGAGATGTTTAGCAAACTCAAGTGGCAGACTGTGCAAGAGAGGCGCTCTGCATCGCGATGTAGCTTGCTGTCCAGGTTTCGAGAGGGTGCGTTTCTGGATGAGGTATCGAATATATTGTTTCCCCCTACTTATACCTCCCGAAGAGATCACGAATGTAAAATTAGAGAGATTCGAGCCGCACAGAGGCTTTCAGACAGTCGTTCTTCCTGCGAACCATATGCGACTGCAATAGAAAAGGGAGGTAATGACAATGGCACGTAAAGTGGCCTCCACCACACACCGTTGGGTGGCTTGCGGAGTATAAATGTAGATGTAGAAGGTTATTGTAACTGGGCCATTTATGAGTGGGACAACCTGAGTCATCTTATTCTAGAAAGTGTATATTCCGTTATCGTTTCTAAAGTTCACAGGAAAGACCATTAACTTCTTATCAAAAATCATTTAGATTTGCAAAATATTCTTCTATAAACACACTCCAGAATCATAGTCAAGTTGTGTAACCTGTATCATTTGTTCCTAATTACGATGCTCTTCAATAATGTCCAATAGAATCAATTTTGGTTATGAAATTACTTACCAAAATATAGTAATTTGTGGAATTTCTGAGTTATGGTACAAACGTTCCAGCTTTTGCCCATGCAGATTTAGTGTTAAAAAGTACAGAAATCTGAACTGAATTTGTTGAGTAATGAAAGTTGTAGTTGCTCATTCCTACTATGACAAAAGTCATACGTTTAAAGGACAGCCACGACATTATATACACCCATACAGGGTGACGGTTTAAAAATATTAGGGCAGGGGTAGCATTTCAGAAAGGCACATCGCCAAAATCAGTTGATCGAGTGATTCAAACGACAGTGGTCGTATAACAAGGAAGGTGGAAAACGGAATCGTCTTTTAACAGATTTGTAGAGGCATTTCAGAAAGTATACGCATACCAGGTGAGATTCTGATAGAAATTCATGAAATTTCATAACTCATGTTAAGTATCGATTTTTGTTTTAAATTATCGAATAGTAATTACATAATAAAACATGAGAAAAATTTGCCCTAAAATGTGAACAAAGAAATAAAATAAAATAAAAGAAGGGTTTTAAGGTATTACATGCATATTCCGATTATACAGGGTGAACATTAATAAAACCGACAAACTGCATGGACGGATTTCTGACTGGAACTGGAGGAAGAAAAGCCCTATGAACATGTGTCTGAAAATGGATGTTGTGCATGATACGACAACAAATCGTCCAGGAACAAACTCAGAGCTGCAGCGCATCCACATCGCAAAACACGTAGAAAGTGGTTTCCATACGATTGCAAACGACAGGGATAGTAGCGGTTGTCACGCAATATACAAAATTGTAGTTTGGCTTACACCATATTGGCAGGCCATTTGACTGGATCTTGTACTTGAGTTCGTCTCAATATCCTGTAGAACCCAGTCCTCCAAATCTGGTGGTTTAGTAAACAAAAAAATATAAGTAAAATATTAGGCCCTATAAAAATTTCAGAATTTTGAAAATTAAGAACTTACAGTTACGTATTTAGGACATGGTGAAGCATATCAGGAACAATGAGGAAAATAAGACTGCAATTCTTTACACATATTTACAAATGGTTCAAATGACTCTGAGCACTATAGGACTTAACATCTGAGGTCATCAGTCCCCTAGAACTTAAAAGTACTTAAACCTAACCAAACTAATGACATCACTCACATCCATGCCCGAGGCAGGATTCGAACCTGCGACTGTAGCGGTGGTGCAGTTCCACACTGAAGCACCTAGAACCACTCGGTCACACTGGCCGGCACATATTTACAGAATGGCTGACAATAGACCAATGAAAATGCTGAAAATTGTGGTGTTCCCAAGGGAGATCACTTGAAGACCATTGATAAACATTAATGATAAATAAACATTTGGACAATATGCAAAAGAGAACACTTCATTTAAGCGTTTTCTCATTCAGAGTACATTATACAAGTGACAAAGTGGAGCCACTGTAAGCATAATACATATTTATATCATGCAGAATCCATAATAAACCAACAAGAATAAATAAAAATGAATTAACTCTCAACAAAACAGGACTGGAAATAAATTTGGGGAAAAAATAAAGAAACCACTTGGATTTAAGATGTCAAGAAAGACTTGAAAAGGAACAATGTAAAATGAAGAAGAACTTATTGAACGGGAAAGAGAATATGATGAAGAAAATAGACACAAAGTACTCTGAAGAAAGGAAAAAGGGACACAGTGAAACATTGATAGAATCCTGAAAGAAAAGGGAGAAGCTACGAAAGATGAAGATACGAAACTGAATTATGTTCCTTAGGCTCACCTAAAGCAGAAAGAAAGAAAAGAAAGAGTTGGAAGAGGTCTGTATGTTACATGTTAAAAAATGTTTTCCAAAAGTTAAACCTCAGAACTAAGGGAAAGAAAGAAAGAAATCTGTGACGGAGAAACTGCAGCAGAAAGATTCGATGTGGATCACAGGGCTTTTAAAAAACGTTAACAGTATACGAGATCGGTGCTAAATTGTCTTTGCACTATGTACAACGGAATATGCCTGTTGTTCTGATAGAACAGTAAGTATCGAAAGGTACAGCTGCATCCATGGACGAAAAGGGAACAAAAGGTGTTGAATACGTGCTGAATAAAACGCCACGGAAAGGAAAAGTAAGAGAACAAAGAGACACGAACATTGCCACCGTTTGGAAGGGACTGGTGGGAGAGGGGTACCGACAGAGGTTGGTGCATACCGCGCAGCTACACAGTGGCGAAGAATGCGGCAGGACAGACACACGCGGCGCGCAGCGGCGGCCATTTGGGCGGCGGTAGCCGTGACGTCACGTCTGCGGGCGGTCAGTGACTCTGGTCTGGTCTGGGTGGCCCGGGGCGCGACACCGCCGGACCCGGGCTCCAAAAAAACCGGACGGCTGCCGCCGCTGCAGCGCGCTGCCCGCTGCAAAACTCTGCTCTGCTCTGCTGACGACACGGTAAGCGCTTCAAGTGTTACGCGTCCTTGAAACTGCATCCAAACTTGTAACGGAGGCATGTACATTGCTGACCATTAAAAATGCGACACTATCTGGCGGTTCTTCTTATTTGTGGCCTGAAAGAATTGGTTTAACTGACATAAGTCCTACCTACAGTTCCACAACGAAGTCGTATTGGGGATCCAGATTTGCATCTGACTGCCTGTTCTCACTTAATGCCTACAGTAATTAAAGTTCTGCTGCTTCAGGAGTATAATAATGCAAAGACTAATGCACAATAAACAAAGAATAATTGTCTCTCCCTACTACAGTCTACCACAGTCATGAGACTCTTGAGTCTTGTTATACGCTGCGACAGCAGCGCTCCAGGTGGCCAGCAAGTTACACATCTGAATACGATATCGGATGAGTGCGAATGGTATGGTTTATGTTGATCTGTAACGCACTTTTTTAGACTGTGGAGCGGACGTAGTGCCTTGAAAGCGGCAGTAAATAATAATGGCATAACATTTGTCTCTCTTTAGTTTCCTGGGGACACCGGGAGGAATTACAAAAAATGGTTCAAATGGTTCTGAGCACTATGGGACTTAACTTCTGAGGTCATCAGTCCACTAGACCTTAGAACTACTAAAACCTAACCAACCTAAGGACATCATACACATCCATGCCCGAGGCGGGATTCGAACCTGCGACCGTAGCGTTCGCGCGGTTCCAGACTGTAGTGCCTAGAACCGCTCGGCCACCCCGGCCGGCGGGGAATTACACAGCAGGCCTACATTACAGAACAGTTAATTTACGATTCTCTCATAACTTACACATACGTATTGATGAACGTCATTTTCTTTTAAGAGCAAAAAAAGAAAAAGGCTAGGAAACAACTGAAGACTTGACGTTTTGCAGAGATCTTACTGAAGAACTTGAAGTTTTGTTCACTAAACTTCCAGTCAAATCAGTGAATATGGAATGGAAGAAATTTGTGTAGAGTGCAATACCTACATTATTTCACGCACCAAATAAGCCACCACTACTGCAGGCGGTGGAAAAACTACACAGATGTGCCAATAAAATGTCGAAAGCGATTAAACTGTTTCCCAGCACAGAATAAACTACTGTTGCCAGAACTATCAAACGGCAAGAATTGTGAACACATTTGCCTTTGAAGCCGAAGTAGTTACATTTACAAAAATGTTACTGCACTGGAAAGTCGAGTGAAGTGTAAGACTGTGCGATCATTAGACTCCAGATAAAATTATAACGTCTGAAGGAAGTGCCTATCGTAATAACAACATAAAAAAAATGGTTCAAATGGCTCTGAGCACTATGCGACTTAACTTCTGATGTCATTAGTCGCCTAGAACTTAGAACTAATTAAACCTAACTAACCTAAGGACATCACACACATCCATGCCCGAGGCAGGATTCGAATCTGCGACCGTAGCGGTCGCTCGGCTCCAGACTGTAGCGCCTAGAACCGCACTGCCACTCCGGCCGGCCAATAACAACACACAAAAGCAGAAACATATGGTTCTCATGCACGAAATATGTATTTATATTCTATTGATTTCAGCGGTATAAGCAGCAGTTATACACAAATTCGAAAGATACACACATTCGAAAGTATTTCTTCATGAATAAGTTGTTGCTTATGACAGTGTATTAATAAGATTCGGGTATTTTTACATTTATTTCACGTTCATTCATGTCCCTCGAAAATTTACTAATGCTTGGAACACAAAAATCTAATAATTACTTCGTTAATTAAGTATAAAACTAATTAAAACAAACTTTAATGTTATGGAAGCTTTCTTGCCGCTAGGGGTGCTACTGTCGCTCCAACTGTCAAACGACAACAATTTAATCAGCAGTTAGCGTGACGATTGTACAAGTTAGATTGTGTCCTTACAAACGAAATATTCATTACATAAAAATAAAACTAGCACCACATCCTGGTCGAAATTAAAGTTTGCGCAGCCATTTAATTCCTCACACCAAGTCAAAGAAAATCATTGAATTACTGAAACTAATCATTCATACAAATTTGAAAACAAATACGCAACTAGTAATATCAATCTGTATTTAATTGAAATTCAGTTGATACGACTCTCTGTTACACTGGCCTTGAGCATATGAAAAACTAACATCAATCTAGAATGGACACAAGAGAAAGACTGATGTTTTGCAATTTACTTCTGATCTTCTTTTTGCTCAGTAACAGCGTATGGTTGTGCTGTCTGCGCCGTTGTTACGTTGTTGTCACTGCTCACGCTTCCTCCAACTAGGAGTTGAGAAAGGCTCAGTAGCTCTTAATAGCCCAGAATATGTAAGACATTTTGCAAATCAATTAATAATATCATTATTCCTGTAATGCAGTCTTTATTCGATCGCCTAGCAAACAGTTTTACCACATTAACCTAGCGCTTCTACTTAAGGTAGGGAAATTAAAGAAAAAGTATGTTGGATGAGTGTAGCAGAACCATTACACCGATAAAGGAAGCATGCAGTAAATGCGAAATCGACATTTAATACATTAGACAGAGTGAGTCCGTGATGATGTTACAAGTTTTCAGGGATGATGGAGAAGGGTAAATGTATCAGTTTGAGGTAAGGGACCCTGGTACGGAAAAGACCGAGTCGAAAGTTAGAAGCAAAAATTGTTCTGATACCTCTGACAATGGACCTCTTACACTGTAAGCTATTTATTTCCATGATCATCTACGTTATACTCCGCATGCCACCTAATGGTGTGTGGTGGAGGGTACTGTCGGTAAATCTCTTCGTGGTGCATAACGCCTGTCTTGTAACGTCTGCCAGTGGAGTTTGTTTAGCATCTCCGTAACGCTCTCTCGCCAGCTAAACGATCCCGTGGCGAAACGCACCGCTTTTCGTTGGATCTTCTCTATCTCCTCTATCAGTCTCAGGTAGATGAACAATAGTCAATAATCGGGCAGACAAGCGCCTTATAAGCCACCTCTTGCGTGGATGAGTTAAATTTCCTTAAGAGTCTCCCGATGAATCTGAGTCTGGTGTCTGTTTTTCCCACTATCTGTTTTATACGGTCATTCCACTTAAGGTCGCTCTTGATAGTTACGCCTAGATATTTTACGGCAGAGGCTGTCTCCAGCTGTTTGTCATCATCGGTGAGGCTGTACAGTAGTGGATTTCTTTTCCTATGTAAGCGTAATATGTTACATTTATTTACCTTGAGCGTCAATTGCCAGAGTTTGCACCATTCTCTGCAGGTCGTTCTGCATATTCTTGCTATCTTCTGACGTTGCTACTTTGGTACGAACAGCATCTTCTGCGAATAGCCATTAAGAGCATCCGAAGATATATATATAGTAAACATCACCGGTCCTATCACACTTCTCTGTGATACTCCGGATATTACCTTTACATCTACATCTACATCTACATCTACATCCTTACTCCGCAAGCCACCTGATGGTGTGTGGCGGAGGATACCTTGAGTACCTCTATCGGTTCTCCCTTCTATTCCAGTCTCGTATTGTTCGTGGAAAGAATGATTTACTGTATGCCTCTGTGTGGGCTCAAATCTCTCTGATTTTATCCTCATGGTCTCTTCGCGAGATATACGTAGGAGGGAGCAATATACTGCTTGACTCTTCGGTGAAGGTATGTTCTCGAAACTTTGACAAAAGCCCGTACCGAGCTACTGAGCGTCTCTCCTGCAGAGTCTTCCACTGGAGTTTATCTATCATATCCTTAACGCTTTCGCGATTACTAAATGATCCTGTAACGAAGCGCGCTGCTCTCCGTTGGATCTTCTCTATCTCTTCTATCAACCCTATCTGGTACGGATCCCACACTGCTGAGCAGTATTCAAGCAGTGGGCGAACAAGCGTACTGTAACCTACTTCCTTTGTTTTCTGATTGCATTTCATTAGGATTCTTCCAATGAATCTCAGTCTGGCATCTGCTTTACCGACGATCAACATTATATGATCATTCCATTTTAAATCACTCCTAATGCGTACTCCCAGATAATTTATGGTATTAACTGCTTCCAGTTTCTGACCTGCTATTTTGTAGCTAAATGATAAAGGATCTATCTTTCTGTGTATTCGCAGCACATTGCACATGTCTACATTGAGATTCAATTGCCATTCCCTGCACCATGCGTCAATTCGCTGCAGATCCTCCTGCATTTCAGTACAATTTTCCATTGTTACAACCTCTCGATACACCACAGCATCATCTGCAAAAAGCCTCAGTGAACTTCCGATGTCATCCACAAGGTCATTTATGTATATTGTGAATAGCAACGGTCCTATGACACTCCCCTGCGGCACACCTGAAATCACTCTTACTTCGGATGACTTCTCTCCATTGAGAATGACTTGCTGCGTCTTGTTATCTAGGAACTCCTCAATCCAATCACACAATTGGTCTGATAGTCCATATGCTCTTACTTTGTTCATTAAACGACTGTGTGGAACTGTATCGAACGCCTTGCGGAAGTCAAGAAACACGGCATCTACCTGTGAACCCGTGTCTATGGCCCTCTGAGTCTCGTGGACGAATAGCGCGAGCTGGGTTTCACATGACCGTCTTTTTCGAAACCCATGCTGATTCCTACAGAGTAGATTTCTAGTCTCCAGAAAAGTCATTATACTCGAACACAATACGTGTTCCAAAATTCTACAACTGATCGACGTTAGAGATATAGGTCTATTGTTCTGCACATCTGCTCGACGTCCCTTCTTGAAAACGGGGATGACCTGTGCCCTTTTCCAATCCTTTGGAACGCTACGCTCTTCTAGAGACCTACGGTGCACCGCTGCAAGAAGGGGGGCAAGTTCCTTCGCGTACTCTGTGTAAAATTGAACTGGTATCCCATCAGGTCCAGAGGCCTTTCCTCTTTTGAGCGATTTTAATTGTTTCTCTATCCCTCTGTCGTCTATTTCGATATCTACCATTTTGTTTTCTGTGCGACAATCTAGAGAAGGAACTACAGTGCAATCTTCCTCTGTGAAACAACTTTGGAAAAAGACATTTAGTATTTCGGCCTTTTGTCTGTCATCCTCTGTTTCAGTACCATTTTGGTCACAGAGTGTCTGGACATTTTGTTTTTATCCACCTACCGCATTGACATAAGGCCAAAATTTCTTAGGATTTTCTGCCAAGTCAGTACATATAACTTTACTTTCGAATTCATTGAACGCCTCTCGCATAGCCCTCCTCACACTACATTTCGCTTCTTGTAATTTTTGTTTGTCTGCAAGGCTTTGGCTATGTTTATGTTTGCTGTGAAGTTCCCTTTGTTTCCGCAGCAGTTTTCTAACTCGGTTGTTGTACCACGGTGGCTCTTTTCCATCTCTTACGATCTTGCTTGGCACATACTCATCTAACGCATTATGTACGACGGTTTTGAACTTTGTCCACTGATCCTCAACACTATCTGTACATGAGACAAAACTTTTGTGTTGAGCCAACAGGTACTCTGAAATCTGCTTTTTGTCACTTTTTCTAAACAGAAAAATCTGTCATCTGTCGATTGACTTCCGTTAAGAGCGACGTGTTGAGTTCTATCTCCAACAAAGTATTGATTTCAATCGTAGGTCTGCTCCGATACTCTGTAAAAGGGTATTTTTGTCGTTAAACGGCAATACTGGACGGTGTCAAACGCCTTACTGATATCAAGGAACGCGGCATCAGCCTGAGCGCCGTTGTCCACTGCGCTTTGGATCTCATGGAGGAACAGAGCGAGCTGAGTTTTGAAGTGTCTCTGATTACGGAATCCATGTTGATTTTTATAGAGGAGATGTTCATTTTCCAAGAACGTCATAATTCTTGAGCATAAAACACTTTCCATAATTCTACAACAAATTGACGTCAACGATATAGGTATATAATTGTGTGGATATGTCTTACGGCCCTTCTTATAAACGGGAATGACCGGTGCTTTTTTCCAGTCGTTAGGTACCTTTCATTGCTCAAGCGATTTACCATAAATTACTGCTAGAAGGGGAGCAAGTTCTTTCGCATAATCCTTATAGAATCTTATAGGTATCTCACCTGATTCTAAAACCTTTCATCTACTAACCGATTGTAGCTACTTTTCAGTTCCGCGATCGGTTATCTCAATATCTGCCATTTCGACGTTCGCACGACGATTGAAAGGAGGGACGGTGTTACGATGTTTCGCCGTGAAACAGGAAGATCGAATTCAGTATTTCGGCCTTCTCTCTGTTATCTTCCGTTTCGGTGACGGTGTAGTCGCTTTTTTGAATGAATAGATGCTTTTGACCCTCTTACTGATTTTACATACGACCAAAAGCTCTTAGGATTTTTACTTAGGTCGGTTGACAACCTTCCTTTCAAAATCATTGAACGCTTCTCTCAATTCTCTCCTTATGCTCATTTTCCCTTCGTTCAGCTTTTGTTTGTCAGCTAGGTTTTTACTTCTCTCGACTCTGAGATGAAGTGCTCTTTGTTTACGTAGTCCTTTTCTAACACGAATATTAAACCATGGTGGGTCTTTCCCATTCTTTAAAATCTTACTCGTGACATACTTGTCTAGGGCATATTGAACGATGCCTTTGAATTATTCTATTTGTTTTCCACATCAGCGCCCTCGTCACCGAATGTTTGATGCTGACAGCTGAGATATTCTGAAATTTGTATCCTGTCACATTTTCTGAGCAAATATATCTTCCTACCTTTCTTAACATTCCTTGTAGGACCCGTCGTCATATATGCTGTCGCAGTTTTATGATCGCTGATGCTTTCCTTTACGTAACTGGTTCGATAAGTTCAGGTCTGCTTGTTGCCAGGAGGTCTAAGACGTTACCCTCACGCGTTGGTTTTCTAACTATCTGCTCAAGCTAATTTTCGGACAAGACATCCAGACCAATGCCACACGATTCTCTGTCTCTGGCACCAGGTTTGATGACGTAACGCTCCCAATATATACCTGGGAAGTTGAAGTCGCCCCCTATAACATCGGCATGTTCAGGAAAATTACTGATGGCATTCTGCAAGTTCTGTCCAAAGCGCTCTACAACTACAGATCCTGATCCGGGTGGCCTATAAAAGCATCCGATCACCATTTTTCACCGTTCTTCGGTAGTCAGTTTCGCCCAGATTAATTCACATCCGGAATCCGTGATAACCTCGCTAGATTTTATCGAATTTTTTACTGCAATATTTTCGGAGGTGGTAGTATGAACCAAAACAAGAAAAAATTGTCTGGTAAATATGGGCTTTAAAACGCATGCCTTTAGAGTTATGAGCTCTTGTTCACTAGAAAAGGTGTGTTTCACAGTAGTAAACATGAACGAGTGATCATAGCACTTCAATGCCCACGTTTACTGTACAATTTTTGTCGTGTTTTGGCCCACAGTACCTCCACACAAAATATGGAAAATAATTAGCTTGCAGTAAAACGGGGTCACTGTCAGAAGTATCAGAAAGATTTCGTGTTACGACATGTGACTCAGTCGTTTCCAGACTAGGGTTTCTTACCTCCGTTTGATGTTTACCGTTGTTCACCACCCCTGGAAGTTTGTAACGTAACCGTTGAATCACCTTTTATGCTCGGATATGTAAAAGATTAATATGACATTGCAACTTCACAAAGTACGTAGGAGCAACTCCTTCAGCGAGGAATGGATTTAATTATCCCTTAGCAAAAATGAACTAATTCTTATACTAATTTATTTTTCAGTTCAGGTACATTATGAGGTGACAAAAGTCATGGGATACCTCCTAATATCGTGTTATCTTTTGTCAGACGTTGTCCAACTCGACTTGTCATGGACTCAACAAGTCTGTGGAAGTCCCCTGCAGTGCCTGACGGAGGTTTCATCGAACCACCTTCACAATTCTCTATTATTCCAATCTCGTATAGCGCGCGGAACGAAACCAACACATATAACTTTCCGTACGAGCTCTGATTTCCCTTATTTTATCGTGGTGATCGTTTCTTCCTATGTAGATCGGTGTCAACTAAATATTTTCACTTTCGGAGGAGAAAGTTGGTGATTGGAATTTCGTGATAAGATTCCGTCGCAACGAAAGGCGCCTTTCTTTTAATGATGTCCAGCCCAAATACTATATCATTTCCGTGACACTCTCTCCGATATTTCACGATGATACAAAACGTGCTGCCTTTCTTTGAACTTTTTAGATGTACTCCATCAGTCCTATCTGGTAAGGATCCCACACCGCGCAGCGGTATTCTAAAAGAGGACGTACAAGCGTCGTGTAGGCAGTCTCCTTAACAGGTCTGCCAATAAAACGCAGTCTTTGGTTAGCCTTCCCCACAACATTTTCTATGTGTTCCTTCCAATTTAAATTGTTCGTAATTGTAAAACCTAGGTATTTAGTTGAATTTTTGGCTTTTAGATTAGACTTACTTATCGTGTAAGTCACGTTTAACGAGTTCCTTTTAGCACTCACGCGGATGACCTCACACTTTTCGTTATTTAGGGTCAACTTCCACTTTTCGCACCATATTTTTTCTAAATCGTTTTGCAGTTTGTTTTGATCTTCTGATGACTTTATTAGTCGATAAACGACAGCGTCATATAAAAACAACAGAAGACGGTTGCTCAGACTGTCTCCCAGATCGTTTATATAGATAAGGAACAGCTAAGGGCCTATAACACTACCTTCGGGAACGTCAGAAATCACTTCCGTTTTACTCGATGACTTTCCGTCAATTACTACGAACTGTGACCTCTCTGACAGGAAATCACAAATCCAGTCACATAACGGAGACGATATTCCACAAGTACGCTTGTGTGGTACAGTGTCAAAAGCCTTCCGGAAATCCAGAAATACGGAATCGATCTGAAGTCCCTTGTCAATAGCACTCAACACTTCATATGAATAAAGAGTTAGTTGTGTTTCACAGGAACAATGTTTTCTAAACCCATATTGACTGTGTGTCGATAGACCGATTTCTTCGAGGTAATTCATATTGTTCGAACACAATATATGTTCTAAAATCCTACTGCATATCGACGTTAACCATATGGGCCTGTAATTTAGTGGATTACTCCTACTACCTTTCTTGAATACTGATGTGACTTGTGCAACTTTCCAGTCTTTGGATACGGATCTTTCGTCGAGCGAACGGTTGTATGTGATTGTTAAGTATGGAGGTAATGCATCAGTATACTTCGAAAGTAACCTAATCGGTATACAGTCTGAAACAGAAGACTTGCTTTTATTAAGTGATTTAAGTTGCTTCACTATTTCGAGGACATTTACTTCTACGTTACTCAAGTTGGCAGCTGTTCTCGATTCGAATTCTGAAATATTTACTTCGTCTTCTTTTGTGAAGGCATTTCGGAAGGCTGTGTTTAGTAACTCTGCTTTGGCAGCACTGTCTTCGATAGTACCTCCATTATATCGCGCAGAGAAAACTTTGATTGTTTCTTGCCGCTAACATACTTCACATACGACCAGAATCGCTCTGGAGACAAAGTTTCGTTGTGGAAACTGTTATAGGCATCTCGCATTGGAGTCCGCTTTAAATTTCGAGCTTCTGTAAAATATCGCCAATCTTGGGGATTTTGCGTCTGTTTAAATTTGGCATGTTTGTTTCGTTGTTTCTGCAACTGTGTTCTAACCCGTTTTTGTGTACCAAGGAGAATCATCTCCATCGTTTGTTAATTTATTTGGTATAAATCTTTCAATTGCTGCCAATGTTATTTCTTTGAATCCAAGCCATATCTGGTCTACACTTACATTATTAATTTGTAATGACTGGAGATTGTCTCTCAGTCAGGCATCAAGTGAATTTTTATCTGCTTTTTTAAATAGGTATATTTTTCGCTTATTTTCGTGGATTTGGGGTTTACAATATTGAATCTCGCTACGACAACCCTGTGTTCACCAAACTCTGAATCGGTTTTGATGCTCGTTATTAACTCAGGATTGTTTGTTGCTTAGAGGTGAAGTGTGTTTTCACAACCGTTTACTATTCGCGTGGGCTCATGAACTAACTGCTCGAAATAATTTTCAGAGAATGCGTTTAGCGCAATTTCGGATGATATTTTATGCGTACCTCAGAAATTAAACGTGTATATTCGCCAACATATCGAGGGTAAATTAAAGTCACCACCAACTATTATCGTATGACTCGGGTACGTGTTTGAAATCAAACTCAAGTTTTCTTTGAACCTTTCAGCAACTATATTATCTGAATTCGGAGGTCGGTAAAAGGATCCGATCATTAGTTTATTCCGGTTGCCAACAATGATCTCTGCCCATACTAACTCACAGTAAGTATCTACTTCAATTTCGCGACAAGTTAAACTACTTCTCACAGCAACAAACACGCCGCCGCCTACCGTGTTTACCCTCTCCTTTCGGAACACCGATAGGTTCTTCGCAAATATTTCGGCTGAGCTTAAATCCGCTGCCTTTATAGCCGCCCATAATTGCGAAACTGTTGCCGGTGCACGATTTCGTGCACGAACTGAACTCGCAATTACGACCCATTTCGGGAAATATGGTTGGCCAAATCATTTGCTCGATTTTTTGAGAATGTTTTAAAACCAATCGCGTTGTGTCCGGGTGACACGGCACATTTTCATCCATAAAAATGTTCCTTGGGATTATGAAGTCGAAGAATAGCTGCAAGTCTTCTCAAAGTAGTCGAACGTAACCATTTCCAGTCAATGATCGTTCAGGTGGCCCAGAGGACACAGTCCGTTCCACGTAAACTCAGCCCATATCATCGTGGAACCTGGTCCTTTTGACAACTTGGGTCCATAGCTTCGTGGGGTCTGCGCCACACTCGAACCCTGCCATCAGCTCTTACCAACGGAAATCGGGACTCCTTTGAGCATGCCACGGTTTTGCGGTCATCTAGGATCCAACCAATGTGGTCACGAGCTCAGGAGTAGTGCTGTTAGTAAAGGCAATCGCGTCTGTCGCGTTTGTCTGTTAGCACTGACAGTTGTACGCAAAAGCAACTGCTCTCGGTTGTTAAGTGAACATAATCGGCCATTGCGTTGTCAGTGGTGAGAATTACTGCCTGAAATTGGGTATTCTCCACACACTCTTGACACTGTGGTTCTCGGACTACTGAAATCCCTAAAGATTTCCGAAATGGAATGTCTCCTGTGTCCAGCTCAACTGCTGCTCTGCGTTCAAAGTCTGTTAATTTCTGACGTGCGGCCATAATCATGCCAGAAACCTTTTCACGTGAATCATATGGGTACAAATGATAACTTCGCCAAACCAGTGCCCTTTTATACCTCACTTACGAGATATTGTCGCCATCTCTTTGTGTGGATGTCGCTATCCCATGGCTTTTGTCTCCTCAATGTACGAGGTGCGACAATAAAGTAATGAGACTGATTTTTTTTGCAAGATGTGGCAACCCTGAAGGCTTGAATAGGCACAAAATCCTTAACCTTGGTCTATAATCTGCTTCTAGTCCAAGCGGCACATCGATGCAACTGCTTAGTCGTGAGCTGTGCTGTAATAAGTTAACACATGTTTGTGTCTCTCGTCACGGAAATGGAACCGCATAATATTGCGCGATGGTATGCCATTTCTTTTTGTGTTAAATTGGGTGACAATCCGACGACATGTAAGCTTCAGATGGCTTTTGGAAAGGAGGTTATGTCAAGAGCTCAAGTTTTTCGTTGGCATAAAATGTTTAGTGAAGGCGGAACGAATGTTGAAGATGAAGACCGCAGTGGACGATCATGCATGCTTGTGTGCTTCTTTGATTCCAAGGGAATTGTTCATAAAGAGTGGGTGCCTCCGGGACAAACAGATAACCAATATTGCTAAGAAGAAATTTTAAAAAGACTCCGTAAAAGAGTTCTTCGTGCCCGTGCCAACATTGCTGATAGTTGGATTCTGCACCACGATAATGCGCTATCCCATACTGCTCTGTCAGTGCAGCAATTTCTAACCTCAAAACAAATTTCAGTACTACCACAGCCACCTTATTCACCAGACATCGCTCCGTGCGACTTTTTTCTATTTCCAAGAGTCAAAACGGCGCTCAGGGGACACCATTTTCAAACAACACAAGATGTCCAAGAAGCTGTGACGAGGATCTTGGAGGATATTACAGAAGATGAGTTCCAGAAATCTTACCATTAATCGCAGAAGAGCTGAAAAAAGTGTGTGCAATCGGAAGGGAACTACTTTGAAGGAGACAACACTAAACTTGACTAAACCGGTAAGCAACATTTTTTTTTCACACCAGTCTCATTACTTTATTGTCGTACGCCTGCAGTTCTGGTACACACTGAAATCGCTGCACCTCGATATCGTAGCACGCCAGTAGACGATCCAAACCAAAGGGCGCAGCCCTTCGGTAAAGCTGGAGTATCGTGCGGTAATTGCAGCTGCATCAAGCCAACCCAGGTTGCTAAATAAGTCACCTAGACTGGTCTGATATGGCTGAAACATTTCCACTGCTGCCGAAAACGAATTACCGCACGATGTACTCCACTATATCAAACGGCTGAGCCATTACGTTTTGGTTACTTCAGCGGCGTGTTGTGATATAGTGTGACCGAGCACTGCCGGCATCTTCCTTCAAACAAATAAATAAATCTTTCAGATAGGGGCATATTTGTACATATACAATCTATGCATGAATCTGTACGGATCGATCAAGAAGATTCCGCCCGAAGTCCTTACAGTCCAGAATAGGTATGTCAGTCAGGCAAAATCATCGTGAGCGTTGAGGCTGTCATCACATCGACGCACCAGATTGAATACACTCGTGGGGTAAAACACTGTGTTCTGCTGCGTGATGAAGTCCTAATTGCCTGTTGCACATCCTCGTCCAGCAGGAATGTCGAATCCTGATAGCCGTTTTTAACGGACCGAAGATGTGATAATCGCATGGGGAGAGATCAGTACTGTAAAAATCCAACCATAACACCAGAGAAAATTGCAAATAACATTGTCGAAATGTCAAGAGCTCCGAGAGACAAACCACATACCAGGATGATTAAGCGCGAACTCAGAACACTAAAAAAGAATACTCCAAATATATCAGAGCTTTCCAGACCATTCACTGAGGATGATGTCATTACTACCCTCAAGGATATGAAACCGGGCAAAGCCCCAGGTTTTGACAACATACATCCAGAATATCTAACCTACGCTGGAAAGAACGTAGTCAAATGGCTGGCAAATTTCTTTTCGAACATTTTGACTACAAACCATCCACCCAGAGAATTCAAAAAGGCAAGAATAATAGCTTTGCTGAAACAGGGAAACCAGCAGACCAACCGCTAAGCTACAGACCAATAGCACTTCTTAGCTGTACATACAAACTTCTCGAACGACTTGTCCATAATCGAATTAGCGGCATTATTATGGAGAACTTACCTATAGAACAGGCAAGCTTCAGACCTGGCCGTAGTTGCTGTGACCAAGTTCTGGCATTAACATCCTATATAGAGGCTGGCTTTCAACACAAATTGAAAACAAGTGCTGTATTTCTAGACTTAACATCTGCATATGATACTGTTTGGAGAGATGGAATAATTTACAAACTCTTAAGACTGATTCCTTGCCAGATTCTAACATCCTTAATACATAATATGCTGAGTAACAGAACCTTCCAGGTCACCCTAAACGAGAGGACAAGCAAAACAAAACTTATTAACAACGGGCTTCCGCAAGGCTCTGTATTGGCCCCTCTTCTGTTTAACCTCTATATAGCAGATCTCTCAAAGACAAAGTCAAGAAAATTTTGCTATGCGGATGACATAGCACTGGCTACCAGAGACAAGTATCTCTTCAATACAGAGGAAGTCCTTAATAATGACGTTGAAATACTATACAATTATTTCAAGAAATGGAGACTCAAGCCAAACCCTAACAAAACTGAAGTATCTACATTCCATCTTAATAACAATATGGCAAATGAAATTATTAACATAAAACTCGGAAACACCAACCTCAAACATAATAAGTTTCCAAAGTACTTAGTTATAACATTGGATCGCACTCTTTCTTACCGAAAACATCTGGAGAACACCACTGCAAAAATTGGAACACGGAATAACATCATCCAAAAACTTAGCGGTATTACTTGGGGAGCTAACGCAAAAACATTACGCACCTCATCTATCGCCTTAGTGTTCTGTGTGGCTGAGTACTGCGCTCCAGTCTGGATTAATAGCTGTCACACCAAACTTATTGACAGGCCATTAAATAACACAATGAGGTTGATTTCTGGAACTGTTAAATCAACGCCCACGTACTGGTTATGGTGCTATGTAATATCCTGCCCCCGGACCTGCGTAGAAAAGCAGCCCTACTGCACGAATTCAGAAAGATTGAGACAAAACCAGAACTACCAATTAAAGAAGAATTCTCACAACTGCGACACAGTCGATTGAAATCAAGAAAGCCACCCATACACACAGCTGAGCAGCTTCAAAATAATAACTATGACCACATGAAACAATGGAGACTAGATTGGAACCAAAAGACAAATGACCAACTACAGACCTGGTTTGAGAACTATAACTGCAACATCTCTGGAATGGAACTAACACGGAAAACATGGTCTGCATTAAATCGAATACGTACTGGACAGGGCAGGTGTGCGGATTCACTACACAAATGGGGAAGAGCGATATCACCAGAATGCGACTGCGGTGCCCCTAGACAGACGATCCAACACATCCATGGTGAATGCTCCTAGCGAGCATATGCAGGGAACTGGTCCGACTTCCTGGAGGTATCCCCGTCGGCGCTAGAATGGATCTCAAACCTCGATATAACCTTTTAACTGACCAATATAAACATAAATTATATTTATGATTCTTATAAGATTTGGACTTGGAAGAGCAGTTGAATGGAATGGACAGTGTCTTGAAAAGAGGATATAAGATGAACATCAACAAAAGCAAAACAAGGATAATTGAATGTAATCTAATTAAGTGGGGTGATGCTGAGGGAATTAGATTAGGAAATGAGACACTTAAAGTAGTAAAGGAGTTTTGCTATTTGGGGAGCAAAATAACTGATGATGGTCGAAGTAGAGAGGATATAAAATGTAGACTGGCAATGGCAAGGAAAGTGTGGTGTCACCGCCAGACACCACACTTGCTAGGTGGTAGCTTTAAATCGGCCGCGGTCCATTAGTACATGTCGGACCCGCGTGTCGCCACTGTGTGATCGCAGACCGAGCACCACCACATTGCAGGTCTCGAGATACGGACTAGCACTCGCCCCAGTTGTACGGACGACTTAGCTAGCGACTACACTGACGAAGCCTCGCTCCTTTGCCGAGCAGATAGTTAGAATAGCCTTCAGCTAAGTCAATGGCTACGACCTAGCAAGGCGCCATTAGTAACATTGCATGTATCTAAAGAGTCTCACTTGTATCGCCACAATCTCCAGATGTACCACAAGGATGGATTAAAGTTAAGTATTCCAGCAGCTACGTACTTTTCTTTATAGCATTCATTACGTATCCTGTTTCAGACCTCACGCCATAGCGCGTGCCTTTCGGCTCCTCTCATTGTGTCTAGGCTGTCTTGTCTAGACACAACAGAAAGCGTTTCTGAAGAAGAGAAATTTGTTAACATCGAGTATAGATTTAAGTGTCAGGAAGTCATTTCTGAAAGTATTTGTATGGAGTGTAGCCATGTATGGAAGTGAAACATGGACGATAAATAGTTTAGACAAGAAGAGAATAGAAGCTTTCGAAATGTGGTGCTACAGAAGAATGCTGAAGATTAAATGGGTAGATCACATAACTAATGAGGAAGTATTGAATAGGATTGGGGAGAAGAGAAGTTTGTGGCACAACTTGACCAGAAGAAGGGATCGGTTGGTAGGACATGTTTTGAGGCATCAAGGGATCACCAATTTAGTATTGGAGGGCAGCGTGGAGGGTAAAAATCGTAGAGGGAGACCAAGAGATGAATACACTAAGCAGATTCAGAAGGATGTAGGTTGCAGTAGGTACTGGGAGATGAAAAAGCTTGCACAGGATAGAGTAGCATGGAGAGCTGCATCAAACCAGTCTCAGGACTGAAGACCACAACAACAACAAGATAAGATTTTAATGTCTAACACTTGATGTATTAATGTTGCATGTATAGCCATACGCTAAATAAATAAATAGGTACTGTAAGAAGGGTGACAGTGTATCCCACCTGAGTTGCAGTAATTTCTGCGCTACGGCGTTTGCGACGTGGGAAAGTGCTTTATCATGAAGAAGCAGGACCGCTTGGTGCACTGTTCCACAACGGTGGTTTTCGAAAGATATGCTGGTCATAAACATTCTTCATTCTCCGATGGATGTCTACCGGTATTTTTCCTTCGGTAGCCAAGAAAGAATAACAGCACGTTGATCCTGTTTGGACGCATTTCGTAATAATGGCACCATAGCTCAAGTTCCCGCACTTACCGCACGCCCAACGGCAAGAAGGGAGTGCCACAATAACCCCTTGTCTAAATGTCGGTACATATATACCGTCACCTGAGTCGCACTGCGTTTCATATACGCCGCAGCAACGCCCTCAACGGAAACTTTTTGATTGCCCCTTATACGTTCAGTAAGAAATTAATTATTGAAAAGTACTTTTTTGATGTGTTAATTAAAGTTTTAATAGTGTCATTTGCGTGAGCCAGACCTGGATGGAACCTGAGCGGCGGATGAAACGGCCGTTGGCTGGTTCACGGGCTAGCCTGAGTGTGGTTTTTAGTCGGTTTCTCAGGCACATTTGGGCAAACCCTGTGCTGGACCCAAATTCCGCCTCAGATATATTTACAAACAGTTAAAATATGATAACACACGAACTAAGTTGACACAACTCGCAGACAAACACATTACACACGACTTGCCTCCCTTGGGTTACCTTGAGCTCTGTGCCATCAGCAGGAGCATCCAGCCAAAGGTTTAAATAATTAAGTAAAATTTGCCAAATCATAAAAAACCGAACCCTGTACTAGCCGAGATAAACGCTAGGGAACAGAGGGGAAAGAGAATACTCTCCATCGCGTATTCTGCATACATGTAATTTTTCTACATAGTGGGCCGGCCGGAGTGGCCGAGCGGTTAAAGGCGCTGCCGTCTGGAACCGCACGACCGCTACGGTCGCAGGTTCGAATCCTGCCTCGGGCATGGATGTGTGTGATGTCCTTAGGTTAGTTAGGTTTAAGTAGTTCTAAGTTCTAGGGGACTTATGACCACAGCAGTTGAGTCCCATAGTGCTCAGAGCCATTTGAACCATTTTTCTACATAGTGACAAACTACAGGGAACGATCTCTGGAAGGATTAGAAGCAAAAAAGCTCTTATGAACTTATGGCCAGAAACGTGTTCCAAGGGAGGTACCGACTTGAAGGCGGAGATAAAACGCCTTTGACAATGACCCCAGTATCGGCACCAGACAGGTGGGTTGTAAGCGTGGGGTAAGCTGGACGACCATGTGGAATATTCCTCACGACAACTGCCACTATCCGTATTACCTTCAACGCATGCAGGCTCGTTCTACATGCTACCACAGTGCTCAGTTTTCTCTCATCCATCCTGTTAACAGGTGAGGTACGACGGTTATTCTGGCTCCTGCATGAAGACACTCCAGCTTCGCTCTGTTGTGTGGAGCTAAAACGCTAGTACAGACATAACTTTTACACTCACCCTGTTGCGAGCCATGGTGTATGCTTTTAAAAATTAAAAGCTGAATTGTCAATGATATTTTATCTCCAGTGGAGTATATCTCCCTTGGAACACATTTCCGGGCATATGTCCATTTGACCATTTCTGTTCCTCGTCCTCCTTCCTGCAAAATGGTTCAAATGGCTCTGAGCACTATGGGAGTTAACATCTGAGGTCATCAGTCCCCTGGACTTAGAACTACTTAAACCTAACTAACCCGAGGCAGGATTCGAACCGGCGACCGTAGCAGTAGCGCGGTTCCGAACTGAAGCGCCTAGAACCGCTCGGCCACAACGGACGGCTCTCTTTGCTGCAGATTGTCCTCATTTAGCAAAGTCGTCCCAATGCGAGGAAAGCCTACAGAGCGGATTTCTGTTTCCGTAATTACATTTGAATGTTGAATGTTTGTCTGAAGATCGTGCTATGTAAGGTTGAGAATTGTCTGCCAGTACGTGTATGAATTCGACAGTGATCGAGGGCTGTAGTTAATCGTTCCATGATGTTGCTGCTCGTGTTCGTCAGAATCCCTCCACCGTTCGCGAATACGGAGTCGATGGGTCCAGGAGGAGTGTACTCAACGCCATGCAGCAAGTCGACACCTGCACTCGACTAGCGCCCGAGAAGCCATACAAAATTTTCACTTGGCCGTGTAGGATCGCACAGTCGCGGTAGACATTTTGAGTCAGGAAACCAAATTGTTTGAACTAAGACAAGTATAAACAAGGACAGTGTGACTATGTCTGGAGCACCACAGACTGTCAGCACCAGAATCATTGTTTCATCAGAAGAGGGAACTGCGCCAACGGTGGTGTGCCCAACGATAACAGTGGACGTAGGAGTTGCACCATTTCGTCCTTTTCGACGGATCCCGATTCTGTGTACATCTTCACGATGGATGTATCCGTAAGTGGAGGCAGAAACCATCTGACGTGATGGCATGGGTTGCCATTCGGTAGACAACAAATCCATCTCTGGCCCCCATAGCAGATAATTTTGACTACGGGCACCACATTTATATTGCTTGAAGATTGGTTTGAGTGACCTGCTTTGGAGATTTCGATGACGTTATGTGTCAACAATATAACGCAAATCTGGAGTGTTATCCGTACCATCTTGCTACCTACCTGTATACAAAGAGTGTCCGTTGTCCTTACCACCTGAGAGATTAACTCATAACTACTTACCAGCCACTACGATTGATGGACTCTTGAATAGAGTTGGAGCAGCATGGAATGACGTCCTCGTGTACTGTATGTCAACAATAAATAAAATTTTGCTGATATGAAACTTCCTGGCAGATTAAAACTGTTTTAAAGCAGTTTTAATGTGCCAGGAAGTTTCATACAGCGCACACTCCGCTGCAGAGTGAAAATTTCATTCTGGAAACATCCCCTAGGCTGTGGTTAAGCCATGTCTCCGCAATATCCTTTCTCCCAGGAGGTGTGCAGGAGAGCTTCTGTGAAGTTTGGAAGGTAGGAGACGAGGTACTGGCGGAATTGAAGCTGTGAGGACGGGGCGTGAGTCATGCTTGGATAACCCAGATGGTAGAGCACTTGCCCGCGAAAGGCAAAGGTCCCGAGGTCGAGTCTCAGCCCGGCAGACAGTTTTGCATCAGCAGTGTAGCACTACTGAGATGCCACAGTACTACTGTTTTAAAATAGGTCATTCCTTATTAATGATACCACACTCCTGGAAATTGAAATAAGAACACCGTGAATTCATTGTCCCAGGAAGGGGAAACTTTATTGACACATTCCTGGGGTCAGATACATCACATGATCACACTGACAGAACCACAGGCACATAGACACAGGCAACAGAGCATGCACAATGTCGGCACTAGTACAGTGTATATCCACCTTTCGCAGCAATGCAGGCTGCTATTCTCCCATGGAGACGATCGTAGAGATGCTGGATGTAGTCCTGTGGATTGGCTTGCCATGCCATTTCCACCTGGCGCCTCAGTTGGACCAGCGTTCGTGCTGGACGTGCAGACCGCGTGAGACGACGCTTCATCCAGTCCCAAACATGCTCAATGGGGGACAGATCCGGAGATCTTGCTGGCCAGGGTAGTTGACTTACACCTTCTAGAGCACGTTGGGTGGCACGGGATACATGCGGACGTACATTGTCCTGTTGGAACAGCAAGTTCCCTTGCCGGTCTAGGAATGGTAGAACGATGGGTTCGATGACGGTTTGGATGTACCGTGCACTATTCAGTGTCCCCTCGACGATCACCAGTGGTGTACGGCCAGTGTAGGAGATCGCTCCCCACACCATGATGCCGGGTGTTGGCCCTGTGTGCCTCGGTCGTATGCAGTCCTGATTGTGGCGCTCACCTGCACGGCGCCAAACACGCATACGACCATCATTGGCACCAAGGCAGAAGCGACTCTCATTGCTGAAGACGACACGTCTCCATTCGTCCCTCCATTCACGCCTGTCACGACACCACTGGAGGCGGGCTGCACGATGTTGGGGCGTGAGCGGAAGACGGCCTAACGGTGTGCGGGACCGTAGCCCAGCTTCATGGAGACGGTTGCGAATGGTCCTCGCTGATACCCCAGGAGCAACAGTGTCCCTAATTTGCTGGGAAGTGGCGGTGCGGTCCCCTACGGCACTGCGTAGGATCCTACGGTCTTGGCGTGCATCCATGCGTCGCTGCGGTCCGGTCCCAGGTCGACGGGCACGTGCACCTTCCGCCGACCACTGGCGACAACATCGATGTACTGTGGAGACCTCACGCCCCACGTGTTGAGCAATTCGGCGGTACGTCCACCCGGCCTCCCGCATGCCCACTATACGCCCTCGCTCAAAGTCCGTCAACTGCACATACGGTTCACGTCCACGCTGTCGCGGCATGCTACCAGTGTTAAAGACTGCGATGGAGCTCCGTATGCCACGGCAAACTGGCTGACACTGACGGCGGCGGTGCACAAATGCTGCGCAGCTAGCGCCATTCGACGGCCAACACCGCGGTTCCTGGTGTGTCCGCTGTGCCGTGCGTGTGATCATTGCTTGTACAGCCCTCTCGCAGTGTCCGGAGCAAGTATGGTGGGTCTGACACACCGGTGTCAATGTGTTCTTTTTTCCATTTCCAGGAGTGTATATAGCTCATAAGAGGTTGGAGTTTCTTACAGTAAACGTTCAGATGAAATCATTACGGAAGAAAATGGAGATTACTTCTGAAGGTTTCCATTGCTTGATTTCATGCGATCTTTGTAAAAATTTGGTTAAGCATTAATGCCTCAAATCGCTTAGTTCAATTTTCGTGATGAATCATCTTCAGAAAAGACTGAGGCTGTGCCTCTGTCAACTGTGAACATCGTGGGTCTACCAGAATCAGTTGTTTCTCCAAAAACCACTTATGTTGTTCCCAACACGATTCTATCTACATCTGCATACATAATTAGCAAACAACTGTATGGTGCACTGCGGACCCTAAGACGCGCCACGATTACTCAGTTCCTTCTCAGTTCCACGCACAAACAGAGCGAGAGAAAACAACTTTCTGCTAGTATATGCCTTCGAAAGAGTTCTAATTTCTCTTATTTCGTGGTCTTTACGTGAAATGTACGTCAGCAGCAATGGAATCGTTTTGCAGCCAGATACAAATGTTGGTTCTCTAAATTTTCTCAATAGTGTTTCGCGGAAAGTTTGGGCTTACTCGGCATTTCTGTAATATTTTCGCGTTAGTCGAACCTACCAGCGTGAGACCATACTGAGACAGATGTATACTAAGGCTTATCGGACGCTGCAGTACATTCGATTCTATTGAACATGAGCGTTTACCTGTGACAGTGAGTTGTACCTGACGTTTTCCCCGCAGTTCAACAGACGCTCACGAGGATCAGTGTACCGAAATACTAAAAAATCTTGAACGAGGAAATGCAAAACGTGTATTAACATTGGAACAAGTGAGAAACTGAGCTACAGTCGAACGAGATTAAAAATGAACAACAATCGACCGTTTCGGTGAATATTTAATCCTGATTAGTATGCAACAGTTTGTTTCCCAATTACACCCAATGACTGATATTTTACTACGTACACGTCATTTGCATACTGATTTAACCTTTTTGCCTTAACTGTCAACTAGCTTTCGTGCAGCATTCGACAAGCCTCATGTAACGTGATACCTGCTTGTCTGTCTCTCTCTTTCCTTTCAGCGCCAACATATAACGAAAGAAAGCCGATTACTTGATTGTGAATAAAATATGGCGGTCCCTGAAAGAATGGCGCTGTTGACTAATACGGCTGCGATACTGATTATCAGCATAGGCATGGCTCTATTTGCGCTACCGTCGACACATGGGTGTGGCTCTGTAGTTCAAAGTGCTTTTGCCGCCTGGTGAATACAAGTGAATTACTCTGTGTTGCCACTCGTGTCCTTTCCTTAGTTCTTTGAGCTTCGTACAGGTCAGTTAACAGCGTGCGTTTGTTGATAATCAGCTTAAAACTTTCGTGTTACACGTAACACACGAAATTACAGGGTGTATATACATTTGCTGTACGTATCACGCAGCCACCACCTAATTACATAGGCAGTATATCTGACTATTAAGAAACATAAGCTTGTGCAAGAAGACAGACTGCACAAAGTCTCATTCTTGATCATATATCTTGGCAACTAAAGAGAAATACAATTATTATTATAAATGAAAAACAAAATATTGTGTATGTTCTTTTGGATTAACGCATTTAGTTAAGCTGTTTTCAGTTTACAAGTCCAGCATCAAACTTCATCTCGCTGTCGTCGTCAAAAAGTTACAATATTTAAAAACAACATAAGAAAAGATGTTACTCATCTAGAATGAGGCACAAACGCAAGTCAATATTGTGGTAATCTAATTAAAAAGTTGGAAGTTGAATTGTGCGTAGATATAAATGGAATAAAACAGGGAAAACACCAACACTAAACTCGAAAAACAGTTCATATATAAGAATTTAGATTAAATTAACAACACCAACAAAATAAAATTAGTAGTTGACAAGAATACTAAAGAATAACAAGAAGAAGTGTAACATATGGAAAGTGACAAAGAAGTAGAGTAAAAGGTAGATTTGAATATTGTAACAATAAATGGAGTACAATAAAACAAATATATACAGAAAAATAGAGGAACTTAACGAAACAGTCAGCTGGGAAGCACTGGAAAGTGCGAGAATTAAGTGAAATTTATAAGAGAGGAATTATTGAGCTATATTTGGTCATGTAATATTAAATGGAGGTTCTGTGGCAAATGGTTCAGGTCTGACCTGTGTTTGCTAAGGGGAGGACAAGAGACGGTGGCTGGTAACTGTGACCCTCACTCAGTGCATATTCAACAAATGTGGAATCATAATTCTGCAACCTCCAGTTACAGCCACGTTCAGCCGACCTAGCTGCTATGTCTCTGACTGACTAATCAATATAAAACCTATCACAATCTATACAAGTAAATTTGTACACCCCACTGTTGGCTAGTAATTGGATGTTATCACTGCCTTAGAAAAATGACGGGGTTGTGGTGTTCCTCACATAGTGAGTTATATTATTCGCAATATATTATGGCGACAGAACAAGAAATTAGGCCGGTCGGAGTGGCCGAGCGGTTCTAGGCGCTTCAGTCTGGAGCCGCGCGACCGCTTCGGTCGCAGGTTCGAATCCTGCCTCGGGCATGGATGTGTTTGATGTCCTTAGGTTAGTTAGATTTAAGTAGTTCTAAGTTCTAGGGGACTGATGACCTCAGATGTTGAGTCCCATAGTGCTCAGAGCCATTTGAACCATTTGAACCAAGAAATTAGCTCCGTTTAGTAACGTGAGTGGACCTCTAACACAAATTTACAAACAAAGGTAAAATTAAAAACAAAAGTTTCCTCAACGTGGCATTAACATGTCAGACTTTTGACAAAGGAACAAAATGTACTTGAGAAAGATTTCAAATACTCTCCTCCCATTCTCCAACTGAAAAACAGTTCGATGTAATGGAGGTTGATACTGAGCACTCTTCAACTAAAGCCACTACTGGCATATATTTAGTTGCTAATGGGGTATTGAAAGGGACAACATTTGAGTGTAACACCCAGCAGGCTATGGATTATTGCATCGTCAAGACCCTTAAAAAGAAACCGTATCAGCAAAGTATCATTGCCACAATATTAGATAAATATTACGCGATTGTAGTTTTGAACAAGAGTGATTATCTGATAAAGGTCAATGCCATCATGTGTCCCAAATGCTTCGAAGGCCTTCCTAACAATCCTGCTACGTTACTCAAAAACATATAATACATTTCTACTTACTGTAAAATAATGGAAAGTGCATACTTAGATTTTTACTGTATTCTTAGATTTAAAGATAACTGTGACCGAGACTAGTCATTCCATAAAATATGTGCAACTGAGACGAAAAAAATGGTTCAAATGGCTCTGAGCACTATGGGACTCAACTGCTGTGGTCATAAGCCCCTAGAACTTAGAACGACTTAAACCTAACTGACCTAAGGACAGCACACAACACCCAGCCATCACGAGGCAGAGAAAATCCCTGACCCCGCCGGGAATCGAACCCGGGAACCCGGCCGTGGGAAGCGAGAACGCTACCACACGACCACGAGATGCGGGCTAAGACGAAAAAATAAACGATTTTTTTTTAAATAACTGCCTTTGTCAGTCAGTTCGTAATATTACGCGCGGAAATGAAAAGGGTGAGCAAATATTATCACAGCGGAAAAAGCTGTTTCTGGCCAATAAAGTGGCTACATAAACTGTTGGTGCAGACCGTTACTGACAATATGCTTGCCAACTGAGACTCGGAGGCCAGCCCAAAACAGGAGACAGACGGAGTTGGTGCTGCTCTCTACAGTCAACCTAACCTAACCATATTCCAACTCAGTCCACGCAATTTTGTTAAAGTAAACGCCAGAATTAGTCACATGTCGGTCGTATCGCAGCTTATAAGTATTTTTAAAAGACAACTTGCTGTACTCCATGAGCCATATTTAAAAATTTTTGATAATCCACAAGCTGCATTTAAATATGTTTAATTACCGATGAGCTGCATTTAAAAATATATAATTGACAGTGACTATCTATTTAAAATGCAGCTCATCATTTACTATTTCTAAATGCATCTCATGGTTCATAGAAATGTGCTTTTTCTTTTCTTTTCTTTTTTTTTTAATAAGAAAGTCAGGTTACCACCCACCAATACATTCAACTACCAAAAGGTTTTTAGAACTACACACCTCTTCATCAGATTGAGATGAAACAGAGACTCAGGTGTAATGGTCACACAGCGCATTAACAAATATTTTGGTTTCCCAAAGAGGGTCGATAACTGTTTCACAAAATGGTCCACTATTTCAGACATAAAATGGACTATTTTTTGATGTAACTCTTCAAGCTTTCCCTGCGCTCTAATGACATCTTGGGTTGTGGGGAGTTCTGCCGGATATAACAATCGTACTTGCACGATATTTCGGTAACATAGCTCGTAACCTTCATCAGATGCGACTTGAGACTGCTCCTTGAGTGGACCTGGTGTAGTACTTATGTCTGTGGACTTCCCCCTCCACCGGCGGTTGCAGGCGTTCCCTCTGCGGTCTGCGCCCGCTCGCTGCGATCTTCTGGAATGTTTTCCTTCAGTTTTCTCTTCACTCTTAGGTCTGCGCCCGTCGTTTTCCGTCCGCTGCGGTTCTGGGTGTTCCCTCTATGACCGCGCCCATCACACCCGCTCCCCGTTGTTATCCATTCCTTCCGCTGTTCTCTTCCCTTATAACACTGTGCCAAACTCTGGGCGTCCGTGCAAGAATCTTGGTTTCCTCATAACTCACGGCTTGATCTTGTTCAATGTTCAGCATTGGCTGACTTCTTCACCTGTGTTAATAGGGTGTGCTTTTGATGTTCTTTGCACCTGAAATCCACTGTTCTTGTCGTCTGGCCAATGCAGGACATGCCACATTGACAAGGTATATTATAAATTCCTGGTTTCTGTAACCCCAGGTCGTCTGTAACACTTCCCACCAGTCCCCCAATCTTGCTTCATACACAGAAAGCACACTTGATATTGTATTTACGGAGGATTCTATTGATTCTGGCAGCGTAGGGCAGATACCCCACCTTCGTTGTTGCATCTTGCTCTGCTTCTGGGACCTGTCGTGTAGTGGCTGGTTGGAATGCCCTCTCAATTTGTTTGGTCGTGTATCCATTTTTGTAGAACACTGTTTTAAGATATTCTATTTCTGTCAGGAGACTCTACTGGTCTGACAGGGCACGTTCTCTGTGGACCAGTGTCTTAAGTACCCCGTTTCTCTGCACAGGGTGGGCTTTCGATACACAATGAAGCCAATTCATCCATCTGCTTTACATTTGACTAGTAGATCCAGAAATGGCAGCTGGCCATTTTTCTCCTGTTCTATGGTGAACTTAACATTTGGTTGGCATGAGTTAAGATGTTCAAGAAACTCATTGGGCCTGTCCTTCCCATAAGGCCAGATCACGAAGGTGTCATCCACATACCTGAAGAAACATGTAGGCTTATATCTGGCTGTCTCTGATGCATTCTCCTCAAATTTCTCCATAAACATGTTAGCAACCACAGGAGACAGTGGGCTGCCCACACCTACACCTTCAGTTTCCTCATAATGTTGGCTATACGTGGATGTCAGTGAATGCCTGAACAGGTCCAACAGCGCACTGTCAAATTTCTCCGCAATCAGCTCTAGTGAGTCTTTCAGTGGGACCCTAGTGAATAGCGATAGCACATCAAAACTAACCATGATATCTGAATCCGTGATGCATATTTATTTGAGGTGTTGCAAGAAGTCTTCTGACTTTCAGATGTAGTCAACGTATTTTCCCACATATGGAGACTGCAGATGCTTCAAGTACTTTGCTGTTTCGTACGTAGGTGCCTAAATGTTACTGACAATTGGGCGTAGGTGCACACCCCCATTGTTTATTTTAGGCAAACCGTATGGTCTATGTGGCACTGGTGCTTTTGCCCATAGTTGTCTGATGATCACATCAGGTATCCCTGTTTCCTTCAGGAGAGTTCGGGTCTTCTTGTCCACCTTGCCTGTAGCGTCATACTCCAAAGTTCTGTATGAAGGGTCCCCCAGAGATTGATGTACTTTTTCATCATAATCCAACCATTGAAAAATGACTGTAGAGTTCCCTTTGTCTGCTGGAAGTACTGCAATACTGTTCTCTTCCCGAAGCTTCTTGAGTGCAAGCCGCTCCTCAGTTGTGATGTTCGATTTTGGTTGGCGTTGATGACAGCCCTGCAAGTCTCCCGGCGGATTTCCTCTGCCACATTAGGTGGAAGTGCGGCTACAACTTGCTCTACTACACTGTTGAAAACTGAAATGGGCCCATTTCTAGCGGTCGTTGCAAATTTGAGACCCTCGCTGAATACCATTATGGTTGTATCATCAAATAGTGTGCCACTTAGATTCGTCACAGTGCGAGTCTCCTCCATCTGCTGTGCTTTCTTACTAATGCAGTCAAACTTTGCAGATTGGCAAGATGAGGCATTCCTTCTGGCACACTCCACTAAAGACCAGGAGGCACGTTCTACCCAGTCCCAACCTTCACCTGTTAAAGAGGCTCTCACATTCAGATGAAAGTACAACAGCTCCCTGTGTACAATATCGAATTCTCTCACTCACCAGTGTCGTGCATGCTCTGCGTTTTATCTTGTCTGACACATTGGAGTTGATACGATGTTTAATTCTGGAAAATACTGGTACCACATCTTCAACTCGATATCTCAGCAAAAAATTGAGAGGACTCAGCTTCTTCCCTTTCCTCTAAGGTTCCAGGCACTCCCCCTGTGGTCTGTACCTGCTCACTGCAATCTGCTGGACTAACAGCAACACTCAGCGTATTAGTAGTACATCTTGTCCATGTGGCATGTCCTACATTGGCCAGACGACAAGAACAGTGGTTATCAGATGCAAAGAACATCAGAGGCACACCCGATTAAGACAGGTGATGAAGTCAGCCATTTCCGAACACTGTCTAGAACTAGGTCATGCCTTGAATTATGAGGGCAAAGGATTATAGCACAGATACCCAGATTTTGGGGCACTGTTATAAGGGAATCGATTGAGATAAAAGTGAGTGACATGGGGTATCAACTAAGTAGAGCCTGGGATCCTGGAACGAAGGTGGAACGTCCAGGAGCGAGTCCAACGGGCGTAGACCGCAGAGGGAACATTCAGAACCGCAGCAGTCCGGAAACGGAACGGTGACACTCCAGCAGATAGCAGTGAGCGGGACAGGACTGCAGGGGGGAACGCCTGGTACCTCAGAGAGAATTCCGAACGCACTACACCAAAGATGGAACACTCAGGAACGGTTCTGGTAGGTGCGGACCACAGAGGGAACACCCTCTTTCTTATGTCTCTGTTGTTGACACTGCCACTGGCTTATTTGCCAGTTTGATGTGTAGGATTGTCTTGTGTGTGTATAAATTTTTTGCTGTTTTGGCTCTCTATATTTCACTTTGAAGGGCGGCATCTGATTTTATTTTAACCCTGCGGTTCCCAATCCTCCTCCTTTGGTGTCGTCATCACCTTCGTTTCCTTAGGTCTTTTACTTTTCTTCGTTTGATTTGCTATCTGTTCTTAGGTAGTTGGTTTCTCGAATCTTTGTTCATTGTCCTGCTGCCTGCTGTGGGTCTTCTACTACTATTCTTGGCACTTTCTCTTTGCACCATGTTTGTAGATGTGTGGTTCCTGTATTTATAGGTGTCTGATATTTTCTCTGAGGAGGTCGAACTTTGTGAATGTAGTTGTCGCGAATTCCTTGATTGTTTCGTGAGTGGTGTTCATCTGTAGTGCTTCATGTAGCTCTGCTGTTGGTGTCCATGGGGGTGCATCTAGTATCCATCTCAGGACTTTATTTTGTATGACTTGTAGTTTGTTTATGTGGCTCATAGTTGTGGTTACCCACGATGTGCAGCTGTAGGTCATCACTAGCAGAACTATAGTTTTATATAGTGTTATTTTCGTTTCAATGGTTAAGTTTTTGCTTATGAAGAAGGGGATTGATGTTTTTGCTATTGCAAGTTCTTTGTTTTGTTTTTCGTTGATGTGGAGGCCGAAGAGTAGTTTGGTATCTAGGTGCACTCTTAGTACTTAACTTCCTGTCTCCACGCCGATTCTTGTGCATTTAGGGTTGTCTTCTAGGGCTGGGCATCTCCTCGTGAAGTACGGTGCCGTGGTTATTGTGGCTTTCAGAGAGAAGTGGGGCAAAGAGAGCGTCAGCCCACTCTCCATTGTTGACAAATTCACGCAAGATGGCGCACCCAAGGTGGCGGCGATAGATATGGCAAAGTCGCTGTGACATCATGGTGGGAAGTTCAAGTTTTGGCCAGAAGATAGGTCAATTAGGCTACCTTCACTAACCTAACCTCCTCCCCTCCCTTCCCTCCTCCTCTCCCCCAGAAGATGGTGGGATGTTCAAATATTGGTGAGTAAAAAAGGTCACTTGGGTTACCTCCACTAACCTAAGAAAATGGCGGAAAAATAGGTCACTTGGGCTACCTCCACTAATCCAAGTCATCTGACCGCCACCTCTTCCTTGGAATTGGCGGGAAAAGGACTCAGCCTGTGCTCGGCTGCTGGATAGGATGGATGTAAGTCTTTATTTTGCAGCGATACTTTATTTAAACAGTTTGAGGCAGTAGCTACATCCAGTGTGTTCAGCATGAGGTACAGTACTGGCACCATTGGGTGCTGTCGTCTCATGGCGGTCTGGAGGGAGGAGGGAATGGTGAGAAACGGACTGAGCCTGTGCTGGGCTGCTGGAGAGAGGAAGGACTGCAGTTTATTTATTTCAGAACAATTTATTTAGGGACAGATTTCACGTAGTTTATTTATTACACTGATACAAAACACTCGCCCTGATGTGCTTGGGGTCACAATACACAGGTTACAGACCTGTAAAATACTAGTAAATCAATGAAATAATGCATTACACTGACGTGTAGACACGCAGACAACTCGTAAATTGTCAAAATAATGCATGTTTAACGCTCTGCAAACAAACTCACTAATTCTAAACTGTCCAAATAAAAGCAGTACACTGATGTACAGACCCCCAAACAACTCATAAATTATCAAATAGTAATGCATATATAATGCTCTGCCAATACACTCACAACGCCTTAACAGCCATAAACAATGCAGTGCACAAACACTCATTGCACATAAAAAACGCTTCCGAACTGTTGTCAACCACAACATATGAGGGGCTCCAATGCATGCACACGCCACCATCACCATGAGCCACTGCCAGACAGACGAACTCAGAGGTGCAAGCCATTGCTCTTATGCCACTGCCAATGGCACCCAGCAGGTGTAAGTCATGTTTATTTTAGGGTATACAGTTAGAATGCTTCGAGTGTTGTACTGACGTTATATGTCTATGTAAATAAGAGCCAAGTCACCCTCTGGACAAGCACATGTTTACTGTTGCTGCCACGATGCCCTCTACCTGCGGTCCAGTGAAGACCTAATTGCCGAGCAACTCACCCTTGCAGATGCGGCTAAAAGGTTCTCAATGTTATACTGTCATCACAGGTTGCACTATAGAAATCTGTTCCGATGCTTCCCAGAATAGCACAAGGTGCATTGTTCCTAATGATCCTAATGGGACATGTGAGACACCTCCAGCCGCGTATGTATTTACTCACCTACCACGTGTACCTGCCAGTCCCACGCAGGCCTAATTGCCAAGCACGATATGTTTGTGCAGCAGCTCATCTGCACAGATGCAGCTAAAAGGATCTCAGTGTTATACTGACATCACATGTTAATGTAAATAAGAGCGAAGTCTACCTCTTAGAAATAATAAGGTGCTGCAGAAATAGTTAACGATCTCTTTTGTTGGAGCTTTCGTGATGTCTCAGCTTGTCTGGATTGGAATTCTGGTCCTAACAGGACCTGTTCACGAAAATAGCCCAGAATCAGAATAACACTGACCGCTTTCTCCCTCGCGACCCTAATGGGACAGCCCGTCCAATACTTTTCAGTCCCTTCTCGGAATTGGTAAAGTGCTGTAGAAATAGTTAACTGTCGCTTTTGTAGGAGCTTTCGTGATGTCTCAGCTTGTCTGAATGGCAATTCTTGTCCTAAAAAGACCTGTTAACGAAAATAGCCCTGGGTAACACCAACTGCATTGTTCCTGATGGTCCTAACGAGGCATCATGTGTTACCCTTCCTGGAAATCGTAATAAAAAAATGGCTCTGAGCACCATGGGACTTAACATCTGTGGTCATCAGTCCCCTAGAACTTAGAACTACTTAAACCTAACTAACATAAGGGCATCACACACATCCATGCCCGAGGCAGGATTCGAACCTGCGACCGTAGCGGTCACGCGGTTCCAGACTGAAGCGCTTAGAACCGCACGGCCACACCGAAAATCGTAATATCCTGCTTTCAACACATGTCTCAGAAACCGTAAACTTCTCACCACTAAAAGCCTTCAACGTGTATGTGCACACTTGCGAAAACACCGTTAATCGTAAAAGCATTCTTGTTAGTTGGAGGGAGAGTGAGAGAGAAAGAGAGAGAGAGAGAGAGAGAGAGAGAGAGAGAGAGAGATACGATGGTTGTGGTGTCACCGCCAGACACCACACTTGCTAGGTGGTAGCTTAAATCGGCCGCGGTCCATTTAGTACATGTCGGACCCGCGTGTCGCCACTGTGTAATCGCAGACCTAGCGCCACCACCAAGGCAGGTCTCGTGATACGAGAGAGCACTCGCCCCAGTTGTACGAGAACCTAGCTACCGACCAGATGTACGAAGCCTTTCTCTCTCATTAGCCGAGAGACAGAATAGCCATCAGCTAAGTTAATGGCTACGAACTAGCAAGGCGCCATTAGCCATACAGTGATTGTACTTAAAGTCTCCTGTGTATCGTCAAGATCGATGTACCACCATGATTGAGTAAAGTTAAGTATTAAACCTGCTCCGTACTTTTCTTCCTAACATTAATTACGTATCCTGTTCCAGTACTTCACGCCCGTCTGCGTTAGTCTAGCTTGCCTTTTCAGCCATCTCAACTTCACGGTGTCGGCCCAGATACCGACACAACAATGGTCATATCAAGCCCTTCCAGTAATAGTGACATTCCATAAAAGCTTGTCACTGGCTGTACTTTCAAATGAAGCTCTCTCATTGGTCACCTCAGTCTATATGTAAACCCACAACCAACCTCCACTGTCCTCAGTCCGCTGCTGTCCGCCTTGTTGTGCGTTCCGTCGACTCTGTGTGTACTTGTTGTTTTCTCTCTGCAAGATGAAGAGAGGTAGCTGCAGCAATGCTTCAGAGTGTAGTGGCAAGAGGCGTTGAGTTCTGGAGACAGGATTACCAAGTGAGTAAATAATTTGTATTTTGAGCGTAAATTTTCGTGTGTACGTTAAATTCACCTTATTAATTCCATCGTCTTGTTACAGTACAACACCACGATTTTATCTTGGGCTGTGAGGAGAGACAGGAGGGGACTGGACCGTGGCAGACTCTCAAAATCCTGCCTCCTGTGGTGGGTTTACAGCCAGAACTGCCATTTGAGTATAATTTTCATTCTAATTTGTTCTTGTATAGTGGCGATTCAAAATTTTCTTAATTCATACTTGCTTTATTTTCTCTAGCTAACTGAGCTGGAGGCAGAGCTGGGGGGTGAAAAGGACTACCCAATGCAGCAGCAGAAACGCTATGTGGAACAGCCTCCAGCTGTGGATAACCAACAACAACACTCACGTAAGTATAGAAAAAAATATCCATAAGTGATCTTTCCGTGTAACACAACATTCAAAATAAATAAACCTATGTCTCTTCCTGTTACAGGAACAGCTCGAGAGGAGGAGTTCGATTTATTGGACAGGCAGCTGGAGGATTTTCATTAGCAGATGCAGCAACAGCCTCCAGCAAAGAATGAGGTAACCGAGCAGCGTACTTGTAAGTTGAAAAAAAGATTATGTTTGTAGGTGCCTCTAGTAGTAGTGGTAGTAGTAGTAGTATAGGAAGTTTTTCTGTAACAAATCGGTTTTATATCTTGTTTCTTTTTGTTGTAGGCGAGACAAATCAACTGCCAGATTCTGACGAGGATGATGACATGCCTGAATGGGTCAGAGAAAGGTGCTGTGCTCTGGCCCTGTTAGATGATGATGACTTTTTTGAGGGTGTGGTGGAGCCGCCTGATGAAGTGTTAATGCCTTGGAGCCAGAGCGAAAAAGGTAATTAGTCACTCTGCTTATGACCTTGTGATCATCAGAATTCTTTCTTTCACTGCACCAGCAGCGGTAAGCAATGTACTTAACTGTTATGTATTTTATCTCCTCTTCTACAGTGGTCCCATCTCCGCAGTCGCAACACTGTGTGGCGCGCATAGCGGTGGCACTATGTGGTGTCACCGCCAGACACCACACTTGCTAGATGGTAGCTTAAATCGGCCGTGGTCCATTTAGTACATGTCGGACCCGCGTGTCGCCACTGTGTGATCGCAGACCGAGCGCCACCACAAGGCAGGTCTCGAGATACGGACGAGCACTCGCCCCAGTTGTACAGACGACATTGCTAGCGACCATACGGACGAAGCCTTCCTCTCATTTGCCGAGAGTCAGTTAGAATAGCCTTCTGCTAAGTCCATGGCTACGACCTAGCAAGGCGCCATTAGCCTTACCTAGTTGAGAGTTATCGTATAAATGTCTCCAGAAGAACGTTGTAAACCAACAAAGAATAAAGTTAAGTATATTCCAAAGCTACGTATTTTCTTGATAGCAGTCATCACGTATCCTGTTCCAGACTTGACGCCAGTCGGCGTGTGTGTACGCGTGCCTTTCGGCTCCCTTCTCAGTGTGGCGTAGCTAGCTTGTTACGCCACAACAGATTGGCGACGAGAGAAGTGTTCTTTCTGATTGCTTACATTTACTTGTGTCATGGCTTCGCCAGATGTACTGTCCGAATGTTATCGCTTGCAGAATCAGCAGACGCAGGCGTTATTGGATGCCCTTGGACAGCTCGTCCAGGGTCACCGTGCCATTCAAACCGATGCGGCAGCCGCCGCTTCACCGCTACCGCAGCCACAACATGCAGTTGCACCGCCGTTTCGCAGTTTTAATGCGGCGCATGAATCGTGGCCGGAATGGTCCCGACAGTTTGGCTTTCATCTAGCCGCCTACGGAATTCAAGGTAATGAGCGGCAGCCGTTTTTGCTTTCTTGTGTCGGTGTGTCCACCTACCGTGTGATAGTGAAATTGTTTCCCCGACGCGACGTAGCAACTCTGTCCTACGAAGAAATTTTGTCTGCTTTAAATGCCTATTTCAAAGAAACAGTTAATGTAGTTGCAAAAAGGTATACTTTCTTTCGTACAAAACGTATGGCCGGTCAAACTAATAGGGAGTGGGTAGCAACATTGCAGTGACTTACTAGGGACTGTGCCTTTGACTGTGACTGTGGCCTTCCTTATACAGATACAATGGTACGTGATGCAATTGCACAGAACGTTTCTGATGTTCGCATACGGGAGCAAATTTTGAAACTACACTCCTGGAAATGGAAAAAAGAACACATTGACACTGGTGTGTCAGACCCACCATACTTGCTCCGGACACTGCGAGAGGGCTGTACAAGCAATGATCACACGCACGGCACAGCGGACACACCAGGAACCGCGGTGTTGGCCGTCGAATGGCGCTAGCTGCGCAGCATTTGTGCACCGCCGCCGTCAGTGTCAGCCAGTTTGCCGTGGCATACGGAGCTCCATCGCAGTCTTTAACACTGGTAGCATGCCGCGACAGCGTGGACGTGAACCGTATGTGCAGTTGACGGACTTTGAGCGAGGGCGTATAGTGGGCATGCGGGAGGCCGGGTGGACGTACCGCCGAATTGCTCAACACGTGGGGCGTGAGGTCTCCACAGTACATCGATGTTGTCGCCAGTGGTCGGCGGAAGGTGCACGTGCCCGTCGACCTGGGACCGGACCGCAGCGACGCATGGATGCACGCCAAGACCGTAGGATCCTACGCAGTGCCGTAGGGGACCGCACCGCCACTTCCCAGCAAATTAGGGACACTGTTGCTCCTGGAGTATCGGCGAGGACCATTCGCAACCGTCTCCATGAAGCTGGGCTACGGTCCCGCACACCGTTAGGCCGTCTTCCGCTCACGCCCCAACATCGTGCAGCCCGCCTCCAGTGGTGTCGCGACAGGCGTGAATGGAGGGACGAATGGAGACGTGTCGTCTTCAGCGATGAGAGTCGCTTCTGCCTTGGTGCCGATGTTGGTCGTATGCGTGTTTGGCGCTGTGCAGGTGAGCGCCACAATCAGGACTGCATACGACCGAGGCACACAGGGCCAACACCCGGCATCATGGTGTGGGGAGCGATCTCCTACAATGGCCATACACCACTGGTGATCGTCGAGGGGACACTGAATAGTGCACGGTACATCCAAACCGTCATCGAACCCATCGTTCTACCATTCCTAGACCGGCAAGGGAACTTGCTGTTCCAACAGGACAATGCACGTCCACATGTATCCCGTGCCACCCAACGTGCTCTAGAACGTGTAAATCAACTACCCTGGCCAGCAAGATCTCCGGATCTGTCCCCCATTGAGCATGTTTGGGACTGGATGAAGCGTCGTCTCACGCGGTCTGCACGTCCAGCACGAACGCTGGTCCAACTGAGGCGCCAGGTGGAAATGGCATGGCAAGCCGTTCCACAGGACTACAGCCAGCATCTCTACGATCGTCTCCATGGGAGAATAGCAGCCTGCATTGCTGCGAAAGATGGATATACACTGTACTAGTGCCGACATTGTGCATGCTCTGCTGCCTGTGTCTATGTGCCTGTGGTTCTGTCAGTGTGATCATGTGATGTATCTGACCCCAGGAATGTGTCAATAAAGTTTCCCCTTCCTGGGACAATGAATTCCCGGTGTTCTTATTTCAATTTCCAGGAGTGTAGTTAATCCCTCCCTTCAACAAGTGATAGACATATTGGATAGACAAGACACACTTGACTGTGGTCAGGAATCTTTTGAAACTTCGCCAGCCATGTGTAACATTAACCGGCACGCTGGACGTGCTGTGCGGCCCGGTACCCTGTCCTCGTGCACTTCGACGCAGCTGCCGCCGCGCTCTAAACCAGGTGTGCCGCGCCAGCACACAAATGCAGTGAAATCATGCCCGCGGTGTGCTACTAGACATTCGCGTGAACATTGCCCGTCACGCCAAGCTATTTGCTTTTTCTGTAATAAGAAAGGACATGTTCTAAGTGTTTGCCTGAAAAAGCTACGATCACACAATCATAATCATTCCAGGCCCTTTGCTTCGCGCCGGAATCAAACCAAGGACACTCAGGCTCGTGGACCTTCGCCCATGGACATTCATGTAGTTAATTCCGCTTCGTCCAGTGCCACTTTCTCTAACAGTAACTGTGTTCGTCCCACAAAAACTGTGCTTCGACATCGCCGGAAATCACGTCAATTAGTAAGTGCTTCTGTGCCAGTGTCTGTTCAAATTGCACAAAACAGTCGCTCTTGTCTTCAGCAGGACAATAAACTTTTTGTAGATTTGGACTTTAATGACAAGGTCATACCGTTCCAGCTCGATACCGGAGCTGCGGTTTCATTGCTCAATCACGACACGTACAAACAACTGGGCAAACCTCAGTTGCGTGCCGCAAATGTTCAGTTAAAAAGTTATTCATGACAGCTCATCCCTGTGTTAGGACAGTGCACTCTTCTTGCAACATACAAGGGACAAATAAAACTTGTGTCATTTTACGTTCTTCGTTCTTCTTCTGCAGTGAACTTGTTTGGTTTAGATTTATTTCAGTTGTTTAACATGTCTATTGTAAATCAGGTCCTATCAGTGAATCAAACTGTGCCTTCAGACAGTGTTTCTCGTCTGTGTGACGAATTTGCAGACATTTTTGCACCGGGCTTAGGTTGCGCTCCAAACTATGAAGCACATTTGGAACTGAAAGTCAACGTGCAACCGAAATTTTTCAGAGCGCGCAATGTTCCTCACGCGTTGCGTCATGAGGCCGCCAGAACGTTACACGATTTAGAATCACAAGGTGTGAGTGGATGTGCGCAATGCCTATTCTCTTTCAGCTCCGCTTCATCGCTTACGCCGTACAGGTGTTCCGTTCGTCTGGACGACGGAATGCGAACGCGCCTTTCGCCAGTTGAAATCGGCGTTGCTTTCTAATACTTGCCTTACGCCATTCGATCCCCAGAAACCCCTTTTGTTGATGGTAGATGCATCGGATTTCGGGATCGGTGCTGTGCTTGCGCACAAAGTTGGCTCGCATGATCGCCCTATTGCCTTTGCGTCCAAATTGCTCTCGTCTGCGCAAAGAAATTATTCACAGATAGAGAAAGAAGCTTTGGCTCTCGTGTTTGGTGTTACTAAGTTCCATGATTTCTTGCATGGTCGTCACTTTACCATCATCACAGACCACAAACCTTTGACGTCACTTTTTCATCCGAACAAGCCTGTACCTCCGCGTACAGCGCAGAAATTCATTCGCTGGTCTATTTTCCTCTCACAGTACCGCTACGATATCTTGTATCGGTCCACTGCTAAGCACGGAAACGCCGATGCGTTGTCCCATTTGCCTGTTGCTGCGGATAAAGCATTCGATTCTTCTGAACTTGCTTGCATGTTCATTGATTCGGAAACCGATGAAGTGGTCGAATCGTTTCCGATTGATTTTCGTCGTGTAGCTACAGCCACCGCTGCTGACCCTGTCCTTGCTATCGTCTTGCGTTTTGTTGCTACGCAATGGCCTTTGTCATAGTCTCGGATCGAGGATCCGTTGGTTCGCCGATTTTTTGCTCACAAGGAGAGACTTTTTGTTCGATGTGGTGTTTTGTTGTTGGGTTCTGATAATGATCAGTCCAGAGTAGTGGTACCACGTTCGTTACAGTCCTCTGTTTTACGGCTTCTTCACCAAGGACATTGGGGTATAGTGCGAACGAAACAACTTGCTCCTCAGCACTGTACTTGGTTCGGAATCGATGCTGCGATTACGAATATGTGTTCTTCTTGCTTGCCGTGTGCCGAACAACAATTCGCACCGCCGTGGAAAGTCTTTGCATGGCCAAAAGCCACTTCCCCTTGGCAACGCTTGCACATTGATTTTGCTGGTCCATTCTGGAATGCTCGATGGTTGGTTCTGGTAGATGCCTTCAGTAATTTTCCTTTTGTTGTCCGGATGTCTTCCACGACGTCCTCTGCCACCATCCAAGCGTTGTCCGCTATCTTTTGCATTGAAGGTCTTCCGCAGACTATTGTTTCCGACAATGGCCCACAATTCATGTCCGCAGAATTTCAGTCATTCTGCAAGGCCAATGGTCTTCAACATCTGACATCCGCGCCGTTTTCGCCTCAGTCAAACGGTGCCGCTGAACGATTGGTCCGGACTTTCAAGTCACAGATGTTAAAGTTGAAAGAGTCACATTCTCGGGAGGACGCGTTGTTGCTCTTTTTGTCTTCGTATCGCTCTCAGCCCCGAGATGGTCGCTCGCCGGCTGAGTTGCTCCACGGTCGTCTGCATCGAACCTTGATGTCTTTGCAGCACCCGCCGCATCAGGTTCCTGTGCAGCGGCAGACTTCTGCTTTTGTTCCAGGCGACGTCGTATTCTATCGCAACTATCGATGTTCACAGCGTTGGCTCGCAGGGCGCATTCTTCGCCGCCTCGGCCGCGCGATGTATTTGGTTTTGGGGCCCTCGGGTGAGGTGCGTCGGCATCTCAATCAGCTGCGCCTCTGTCGTCGCACGGGTTCTGCCGCTCCCCGTCGCTTTCAGCGACGGTGCCGTCCGGTCAGCGCCCTGGGGACCCATCTACTGGCTCGCCTCATCCCCAGGTGTTACCGACGATGCCTTCCATTTTGCCCCATGGCGACGCGCCGCCGCTGCCGCCGCCGCCGCCGCCTGTTCTCCCGCCGGCGCCGCCCGCATTCGACGCTTCGCTGCAGCCGCCAAGCGCCTCCCTGGGTCACGCGCCGCTGATCGCTTCCCGTGACCAGCTGTCCTCCGCCGAGGAACTCTTGCCTGCTCCGGACCACATGGCGTCTTCGCGCGTCGGATGCCCCGACGCAATGGAGGTCGACCCTTCGGCCCCTCCTGTCTCTTTACGGGTGCATACACCGCATGTTGACGTGCACCCTGGACTAGGTTTTCAGGCGTTTCCTAGCTCCCCTCGGACCGAATGGCCGGGTGCGGGTGGCACAGCCTCGCCTGTTGTTAGGCTCCCCACCTCATCGCATACGTCAACATGGGGTCCTCCCCACGGCGGGCGGAAGCCTTATCACACGACCGTTCGCCGATTTGCGGGGGAGGAATGTGGTGTCACCGCCAGACACCACACTTGCTAGGTGGTAGCTTAAATCGGCCTTGGTCCATTTAGTACATGTCGGACCCGCGTGTCGCCACTGTGTGATCGCAGACCGAGCGCCACCACAAGGCAGGTCTCGAGATACGGACAAGCACTCGCCCCAGTTGTACGGACGACATTGCTAGCGACAATACGGACGAAGCCTTCCTCTCATTTGCCGAGAGTCAGTTAGAATAGGCTTCTGCTAAGTCCATGGCTACGATCTAGCAAGGCGCCATTAGCCTTACCTAGTTGAGAGTTATCGTATAAATGTCTCCAGAAGAACGTTGTAAACCAACAAAGAATAAAGTTAAGTATATTCCAAAGCTACGTATTTTCTTGATAGCAGTCATAACGTATCCTGTTCCAGACTTGACGCCAGTCGGCGTGTGTGTACGCGTGCCTTTCGGCTCCCTTCTCAGTGTGGCGTAGCTAGCTTGTTACGCCACAACACACTATACCTTCATCCTCCCCAAAGCGGCGCCCGGTAATGTATGTATTGCCTATTAGGGCGCCACTAGTCACTGCGCGGGAAGCCACCGCCGCCGCAGCCGCCACCGCCACCGCCGCCACCGCCGCCACCGCCGCCACCGCTGTCCCAGCATCCACACTCTGGCGTCTGTGGGCCGAGCAACGAACCACCACCCCTCAAGTTATTAGGTCGGGTCAGCAACAACAGCATCAGGAGCCATCACCGCAGCCTGGCTGTTCCCGTTGCTCTGACCCGGTGACACTGCGACATCTTCCTCCATCATCATCATCATAGTATCAGCCTCGTCAGAATCGGCGTAAACGCGAGGTACGTGTGCCTCGGCACATACCAGCTAGCCCCTCCCCAACACCATCATCAATGGCGTGGACTCAGAATAGTATTCATAGCAATAGAGAAGATCATGTGGCTAGTACCAGTTCTCTCTCCCATCCTTTTTGTGAAGGACAACCGCAGTTAGAATACTTGGTTATTGCAGACGCCTTTGAGGAGCAAAACTCGTTCACAAGGATCGAGAACCTGGCAGGAGAGTACCGCGTCCCTGTTGGTTGTCTAAGGACGTGCCTTCCTGTCATGGAAATGGAGCTCTTCAAGATAGTCAGTGATCCGTGGTATCCTTCCATTAAATGCAGTGCGGTGCTCTGCATCGAACTATCGCACCCCCCCCCCTCCCCCCACCCAAGTTGATTCTGGTGTTGAAGAGACAACTCTTCATTATCTTTGGGAGGAAAACGGCGTGATAACGCAGAGCATGTCAGTCGTTGAGTGGTTTCGTAAATCCACCTTGAATTACAATTTCACAGATCATTCTGAGCATCCCAGTACATACCATATATGAGGTAATTTTCATAGGTGCTATAACTTTGATGGTATCGATTTCCCCATCAAGATCCAGGACATACCTTAATTTGAAGCCCAGAATACCGGAATATCGGTTCATGTTTATGGCCCTGAGAAGAAAAGCAAGTCAGATGAGCAAGACAAGCATATTGTCGTCGGGCCCCTCCATTTCTAAAAATTTGCTGGTGAGTGTGAATTGTATTTAAACATGCTGCTGTTCTCTGAAGGTGATAATTATCACTATGTTTGGATCAAGACGTGTCCCAACTCCTTTCCTCCCAACTGAGAAATCATAATGGTAAGCATCATATTTGCTTAAGGTGCGTCAATGCCTTTTCCTCAGACAAGTTATTAGCGGCGCATCTAGTAGACTGTGCTTCCAAGGACCCAGTATGTGTTACGGTGCCTACTGAGGAAAACAAATTCATGAAGTTCAAGAATGCTTACCACAGGAGTGATGCCTGTTTGTGGTGTACACTGACTTTGAATGCCTCTTCACTCGTGTGACCGACTGTGAAGGTGACCCTACCTACAGCCTCATGTACCACCTTTACAGAAAAACATGTACCATATGCGGCTGCATACCAAATTGTATCATCCTATGATTCCAGTCTTAACTGCTACAGATCTTATGTTGAGGATCATCTTGTGGTTTGGCTGCTCACTGAACTCGAGAAACTTTCATGGGAGATTGATAATCTTTACAGTAACAACATTCCCATGGCCAAATCGAAGGAAAATGAAGATTCGTATAATAACACGGTTGAGTGTCATATTTGTGGGCTGTCATTAGGCCGAAAAGCGGAAACTCCTCTTAGGAACCACTGTCATCTTACGGGGATGTTTCGTGGTGCAGCTCACAATGTATCAAATTTGAAGTACCAGCTGCCAAGACACATACCTGTTTTCTTCCATAACTTAAGTGGGTATGACACTCACATTCTAATTGAGCACTTGGCTGATTTAGTTTGGGAGAAAAATCAGGTCATTGTCCTACCTGAGAGTACCGAGAAATACATTTCATTCTCCAAACGAATGACGCCTGGAATTATGCTCCACTTCCTTGATACGCTACGTTTTAAGCAGGGCCACTCCAGAAACTCGTTGAAACTCTACCTCAGGAGGATAGGCATATCGCTCGAGCTGCATTTCGCAAAGAGGAAGTGTTTCAACTTGTGACTAGGAATGGGGTTTTCCCATATGAGTGTGTGGATAGTATGGCGAAACTCAATGAAACCAGGCTGCTCAACATAACTGCATTCTCCAGCAACCTTACAGGTGGTCCATAGTGGATGCAGAGTATGAGCATGCCGTGAATGTGAGAGGTTCCATGCCCTCTTTTGCATGTCACTTCTCATCAATTTTGTTAATGTTCTATGTCATCGCACAGTAGTAACAGACTGAATAAGGTTAATCTAATGAGAGTATTTGTACTGACAGCTCAAAAACACTTTTCACTTGATTCCTAAGCAAGTTGTTTTACTTCCCTGGGTGGCTTGTACGAGGCGAACATCGGAGGACGCCGCACACTGCGTTTCCGGTTGGGGGCTGCAATCCCCTGAATTTTGAGGGGTTCACACAATAGGCTTAAGCGCCTGACGTCGGTCGAGTTTCCTCTATTGTATGCAGGGCGAAATGACCTGCTAGACGTCTGAGTGTTGCAACAGTTTATATGTTTACCATTCTTGCGCGTCCGGAATGAAGATTCCTGCCACCGACTGACTGCATTGTCCTCTTGGTCAGACAAAACTTGTGGACTGTGCCCTGCTGAGTGCGACTGTCTGGCACCGGATGGCCAGTGGTCTAGGCAGGTTGTTTTCGTAGCCCGTGAAGTTCAATGCCATCATCTGAATAGCAGAGGCATGATTGGTCAACTGAAACTGTGGCTAGTTGACGTCATAGAGCCCTGCTCTAAATTGGAGGGAACGGTCGCTATTGGCGCGAATGATGTTCTGAGACAGTGTGGGGCAATTTTTGAATCAGAACGGAATGCTGATTCGTGGTTTTTCGAGGAGAGTAGGGAGTAGAGCAATGTTGTCTTCGCTCTTGCATTGCGCGGGCAGTGGATTCAGCACCTGAACTTCGTCGGTGTCGGACGGGCTTGCGACTTGGTCGCCCGTTTTCGGTAGACCTTAGAATTCTTGGACAGCCCTCGAGGCCAGGGGTTGACACAGAGTTGCTGCACTGCAGAAGTCGGCGCCTACATCATCAGGGCGCTGCCTACCGACGACGTGCTGCAGATTTCAGTACTGGTACAGTATTTTGCGGCTCCAGCATTGTAGGACCTTATCAATTTTATACTGAATCCCTCAGCAGCACACGCGCTCACTTTGCTACAAGTCCACCTTGCTTGTTTCTCCATGTGATCCCATTTGAGCTCTCACTACTAATTGCGATACTGCTACATAGTCGGGAGATTAATATTCGGTTCATTAGGACCTCCAGTCGTTATCGTCAATCTATTGTACCACAGAATAGTAGGAGCCCTTTGTCCTTGAGCCAAGTCTTATTCTCATAATACTTCAGTAAACCCTATCCTTTAACTTACTCTGTGTGTCGACAATCATGTGCATTTATGTCCTGATGTATAATAAACCTCATTGTAATATTTAATCTTCATATCATTTTGTAGATATAGGCAGAATCGCATTTCCTGTTGTTTGTTACGGTAAAGTTCTCTTTTTTGAGTAGATTACAATGTTTATTAAATTATTGTGAGTGTGCACTCCTTATTTTACCAACTAGCGGGGTCCACCATCATCTCCTTCCGTTACCGTTGTGCTCATAATTCCTTAACGAGGTAGAAACTCTTCTCCACCCTAGCACCTCGCAAATGTCTGGCGGGATTCAATATTTCCACTTTAGGGGAGTATGCACGGCTTTACATGGACACAGATGTGCCCTTGCTTGTGGACGTTTTCAAGAAATTCTAGAGTGTATGCATGGCCACATATTCTCTGGATCCCGCCCTTTATTACACGGCACTTCGGTTGTCTTAGGACGAAATGTTGAGGAAAACGAAGTGCAGCAATGAATTATTCATCGATGCTGACATGCTTCTTTTGTTTGAGCAAGGGGACTTTGTCAATGTGTCCATAGGCAAACGATGGCAATTAAACCACGGATGGGTGATGGGTGATAGGTTTGACGCATCCGTTGATTCGAGTTACATAATGTACCTGGATGTAAACAATTTATACGGGCACACCATGCTGCAATCGCTGCCGATTGGCGAGTTTCGATGGCTGCCCAAAGATGAATGTTGCGCCATTTTTAGTTCATTATTTTGAGTAATCTTTCTAGCAGGTATGTTTCTTTTGTCCCATTGTCTGGTGTTGTTCTTAATTTTTCGGCTATTATTGTTGAGATGAGCTGGTGTTTCTGGAACAGGTCGAGTGCGCCTAGACTTTCTTTGACTGCTGTGCCTAGTGGGTTACTATCGTATGTGGTTTGTTGTTGTGCTGTACGGGGTGATCCTGTGACTGATTCTGCATAGTTGTGGTTCGTTGGTGTTTGGTGTGGTCCCCTCTCTATTGGTGGTCTCGCATGTTGGGTTGGTTTCCTTTTTTCTAGATCTGGCTGATTCTGTCTTCTGCTGTTTAGTGTTGGGAACGCTGTTTGATCAGGAGGTTTTAGTCTTGTTTGTTGTACTTTGGCTGTTGTCTTTAGCAGGTGCAATTTTATGTTGTTTTGATGGAATTCGCAACCCTTCCATGTAGCTGAATGAGCTGCTTTGCAATTGTAGCATGTCACTGGTTCCGACCTTGGTCGTGGTATCATTTTGATTCCGCACATTTCACACATTGTGGCTGCATGTAACAGTAGTTCGCCGTATGCCCAAATTTTTTGCAGTTTCGGCAGTGTGGTTTTCCTTGTCCATCCTTGTAGGCTTCGATTACTACACTAGTTTGTTGTACGAAACGTTTTCCATAGATTGTCTCCTTGTTCTTAGGTAGAGTCACTTAGTATGTGTCGAGGGGTATTAGCCGATTGGTGTCCCTGTCCCAACCATTATGTTGGTGGACTGCTTTTGGTTCATATCCCAGTTTTTTCAGATCTTCGGATACCTTCTCAGCTGTATTTGTGGTGATAGGTAGCTGATTAATACCTTTAACGACTTGTCTTCTTGCGCCCAGTGCGCAAAGTGTGGTATGTTTTGCGACTTGATGAATTCAAGTGCTGTCTTGTAGATTGTAGTGGAGTCGAACTGGTATTAGATTGTTTCCCCACGGTATGGTACCTTCAGAGGTCCATTTACTTTTTCTTTTAGGGCCTGGTTTAGTTTTAGGTAGTTTGCTGTGTGGTGTACTACTATCGGTGGGGCATTTTGCTGTCTCGTACTTTTACCAGTTTTGAGGGTGTGCTGGGCCATATCTGGATTTGTGTTCTCTGTTTCTGTTGGAACACCCAGAACCCCAACGGACGGGAAGGACGGACGCGGAGCGCAGAGGGAACATCCAGAACCGCAGTGGACCGAAAACGGATCGCGCAACACTCCAGCAGATCGCAGTGAGTGATAGCTGACCGCAGGGGCAACCCCTACAACTGCCGGTCGAAGGGCAAGGCCACAGACATGAATACTGTACCAAGTCCACTAGAGGAGCAGTCTCAGGCCGCACCTGACTAAGATTACGAGCTATCGTGGAAGTATGGCGCTGATATACGGCAGAACACCCTACAATCCAAGAAGTCATAAAATAGATTAGTTTACGGAACTTGCTGTAAGTGGAAAGATACAGAAAATCAATTTCAGAAACTCAATGGCTATCTTAAATTAACATTACCCATCATTTAGTTTATGATATTCATCCCAATAGACCTTGTTTTATCAGGAATGTAAAGGTCAGTCTTCAGGCTATATTAAAGCACTACACAAAAATATTTTATCATTGTTGCTATTAAGTTCGCAGTGCGTCCGATCATTCTGGTCAACAAAATTTACCGATTTTTAATCCTGTTTCGCCTTTATCTCTATTCATTAGTAAGTATGCTCTTCTTCGGCATAATCTGGGCTTATAACAAAGAACTGGAGCAGTTTTGTAAGAAAGGGATAAATCAAGAAAAAACAAAGGACACCTAGCTCTATTATATTAGACCTAACTAGCAATCAATGCAGTTATTCAGTTTTTAAGTGTACAGGATGAACAGTATTCTCATAATACAACATAAATAGTAATTTCGAGGTTTTTTTCTTTAGATAAGTGTTTGTGCCAAATTTTTGAACAACATATCAGCATCATCTGACATTTGACATGCACTGATGCAAAAAGGCCTCCACTAAGACTCTCTGGATATTACAGCGTTCATTCATTTTGCTCCTGCGTGGTTTCTTTTTGCCACCTGCACAACGTCCATTGGATACTTGTCTCAGATTTTCTTCATCTCCACCCAGTTTCATTTTATTTTTATTATTTCTTCCAGTTGCGTGTTCCCTGAACCTATTTTTTTCTTGAATATCCTTGTTATTTTCAATAAGCATCTCACTGTAGCTCGATAAACAATCCTTGTTTTTTTGAATTGTTCTCGGATTAACCCGATCAGTTCAAATGGCTCTGAGCACTATGGGACTCAACTGCTGAGGTCATCAGTCCCCTCGAACTTAGAACTACTTAAACCTAACTAACCTAAGGACATCACACACATCCATGCCCGAGGCAGGATTCGAACCTGCGACCGTAGCAGTCGCACGGTTCCGGACTGCGCGCCTAGAACCGCGAGACCACCGCGGCCGGCCTAACCCGATCAGTACCAAAATATCAAGGTGGAGGAGGGTACTTGATGACAACCATTTGAAAATATTGTAATCTAATCATTTACTTCGTATTTAGAAATTTTGGAAAAAAGTTTGTTGTTTTTAATTAATTCTTCTTTTTGATACGTAAATGTTTTAAATTATTCAGTTAGACTTAAGTCAAATGACTCTTAACAGTAGATGTCACTTCCTCCTCATGAACGTCATATTTAAGTTTTCAGTTTCTGAACCTCACTTACACAACGTCCACTAGATCCTTGTCATGGATTTTCCTTATCTCAATCCAATTTGGCTTATTTTCATTACAACTTCCAGTAGCCTTTCCCCTGTGTTCTCTAGCGCAACTTTTTTCCTGACTCTCTTAATCGTCTCAAAAATGCATAACAGTGTAATTCGATGAACAATCTCCAGTTTCTCCCTCTTTAAAACGTTTGTTGTGAGTGAAAGTCAACAAAAGTTAACGATACTCGCATTAAAAAAAAGTACTTGGGGTAGACATAAAGTAGCACCCCCTCCCCCCCCCCCCCCGCCACCCCTTCGTAGTATGTGTTGCTAATAGTATGCTAAAAGATGTTATGGATCCTACTGATTCATCAGTACTTCTTTAAAAAGTCACTTGTTAATAACAATAAATTAACTAATTTCGTTTTTTTAAATTTCTTTTAGGGCGGGCATAAAGTAACCCCCCCCCCTATCGAAACCCTTGGTAAGGTGCAGTAAGGGAAATTTGTTGGTATTACTAGGATTAATTGTCCATGCCTCGCTGCCATAACTCATAACCGGTAATAAATACTGAGCGTAAGCTTTTCGTTTAATAGTGTATACAAGGTGAGTCAGGAGGAAAGGAACATGCTTTGAGGGGTGATAGTATTAATGATTCTGAACAAAAAAACCTCAAATGAATGGAGGCCGTTTTCTTAACCCTATCCGACATACAGCTGTTTGAAAATCGTATGTCCATCTTCACCAGCACTGACAGGCAAATACAGCCAAAGCAACTTTAGGCTACGCATTATTGTCCTTACCGATCATTCATTGCGCGTTGACGACCTTCTCATCGGCCCAGTTATTTTAGATAATCGTCTTAATGGAGTACGGTATCTTGGTTTCCTTCACACTGTGTTACCAGGATATTTAGAGGATATTGCTTTGGCATCACGACGTCGTATGGACTTCCAGCATGACGCAGCTCCTGCTCCTTCCGTACGGCCAGTGTCCCAGTCAGGGCCGTTTCTATCATTACGCTAAATTAGGCAAAATTTTTTGGGCGGAAAAGGGTGCAAAAAATTAATTTAAAATCAAACAGCAAAAGAAATTGAGCAAATGAGGAGAAAAGATAAAAAACTGAAACACTTAACTGTTTACAAAAGCATGACGAAACTAAGGACATTGCTTCCACCTAGTTCAAAACTAAAGCAGCCGCTACTGAGCCCTAATCCGAAACAAACATGACCTTAATTCACCTCTGCTGAGCGCTGCAGAGGGGCACGTGTGACGGCTTGTCGAAGCTTAGCAGAGCTTGCCCAGTAAACGCACGCTCAACGTGGATGATGCTTTTCATGTGAAATACGAATAAAATAAGAATGAAATATTATCATTGAGAGGATTACTTATGATAAACTCTAAATGTTACTCATAGGATTGAGCACATAAAAGCAAAGCTACATTGATTTCTTAGTGCCCGCTACAGGTTGGTAGCCCCGTACTACTGGCATTTCTTCTACAGAAAGGCTGTGTGCTTTTTCAGCAGGACAGTGCACGTCCACTTATAGCTGTTGTGACGCAACGTGCTCCTCATGGTGAACAACAACTATCCTGACTGTGGTGTCACCGCCAGACACCACACTTGCTAGGTGGTAGCCTTTAAATCGGCCGCGGTCCGTTAGTATACGTCGGACCCGCGTGTCGCCACTATCAGTGACTGCAGACCGAGCGCCGCCACACGGCAGGTCTAGAGAGACTTCCTAGCACTCGCCCCAGTAGTACAGCCGACTTTGCTAGCGACGCTACACTGACCCATACGCTCTCATTTGCCGAGACGATAGTTAGCATAGCCTTCAACTACGTCATTTGCTGCGACCTAGCAAGGCGCCATTACCAGTTACTATTGATACTGAGTCATGTACAGTCAAGAGCGACGCTCATCATTAATGGATTAAAGTTAAGTATTCCACCAGCTACGTCCGTTTTTCTAAAGTCTAATTTCCTTGTCCTGTTCCAGACCTCACGCCAGCCTGCGTGAGCTAAAACGCGTGCCCTTCGGCTTCCTCTAATAATACGGTGTTGGCACTCTTGCCAACCCACAACAATGACCATCAAGATCTCGCCAATTAAACACATATGAAATATAGTGAAAAGAGAACTTACTCGTTCTTTAGAGCCTGGAAGAACCGTTGCCGAGTTGCATCGAAATGTGCAAGGTGCTTGTTACAATCGATTTACGATCGATTGCATCTAAGAATAACCACCTCCATTGCCTCCAGAGGGGCTGGGTTACGCTCTGTATGGATGCGACTCTTTGGGCATCCTTTACTGTGACATAGGTGTTTCCGTTGGTCTGAATTTGTTATTATATTGATATTCCTACAATGATGAACTACGTGTCTCACGCTTTGTCAATAAAATGGCCTCGGTACTGGGAGTGTTGCATTCTTTTCCGGCAATGCACATCTCGCGTAGGGAACGCGAATACGAAAAAAATAAATCAGTACTCATATGGAAGTATATAGACAGTCACTTTTTCCTCAGTCCATTTGCGAGTGGAACAGGAAAGGGAGAGATTAGCTGAAGTGGATGGTATTTCTCACCTTGTACCACACTCTGACTTGCGGAGTATGTATGTGGATCTACACTACTGGCCATTAAAATTGCTACTCCAAGAAGAAATGCAGATGATAAACGGGTATTCATAAGACAAATATATTATACTAGAACTGACATGTGATTACATTTTCACGCAATTTGGGTGCATAGATCCTGAGAAATCAGTACCCAGAACAACCACCTCTGGCCGTAATATCGGCCTTGATACGCCTGGGCATTGAGTCAAACAGAGCTTGGATTGCTTGTACAGGTACAGCTGCCCATGCAGCTTCAACACGTTACCTCAGTTCATCAAGAGTAGTGAGTGGCGTATTGTGACGAGCCAGTTGCTCGGCCACCATTGACCAGACGTTTTGAATTGGTGAGAGATTTGGAAATGTGCTGGCCAGGGCAGCAGTCGAACATTTTCTGTATCCGGAAAGGCCCGTACAGGACCTGCAACATGCAGTCGTGCATTATCCTGCTGAAATGTAGGGTTTCGCAGGGATCGAATGAAAGGTAGAGCCACGGGTCGTAACACATCTGAAATGTAACGTCCAGTGTTCAAAGTGCCGTCAATGCGAACAAGAGGTGACCGAGACGTGTAACCAATGGCACCCCATACCATCACGCCGGGTGATACGCCAGTATAGCGATGACGAATACACGCTTCCAATGTGCGTCCACCGCGATGTCGCCAAACACGGATGGGACCATCATGAGACTGTAAACAAAACCTGGATTCATCCGAAAAATCGACATTTTGCCATTCGTGCACCCAGGTTTGTTGTTGAGTACACCATCGCAGGCGCTTCTGTCTGTGATGCAGCGACAAGGGTAACCGCAGCCATGGTCTCCGAGTTGATAGTCCACGCTGCTGCAAACGTCGTCGACCTGTACGTGCAGATGGTTGTTGTCTTGCAAAGGTCCCCATCTGTTCAAAATTGTTCAAATGGCTCTGAGCACTATGGGACTCAACGTCTTAGGTCATAAGTCCCCTAGAACTTAGAACTACTTAAACCTAACTGACCTAAGGACATCACCCGAGGCAGGATTCGAACCTGCGACCGTAGCAGTCACGCGGTTCCGGACTGCAGCGCCAAAACCGCTAGACCACCGCGGCCGGCTCCCCATCTGTTGACTCAGGGATCGAGACGTGGCTGCACGATCCGTTACAGCCATGCGGATAAGATGTCTGGCATCTCGACTGCTAGTGATACGAGGCCGTTGGGATAAAGCACGGCGTTCCGTATTACCCTCCTGAACCCACCGATTCCATATTCTGCTAACAGTCATTGGATGTCGACCAACGCGAGCAGCAATGTCGCGATATAATATACCGCAATCGCGATAGGCTACAATTCGACCTGTATCAAAGTCGGAAACGTGATGGTACGCATTTCTCCTCCTTACACGAGGCATCACAACAACGTTTCACCAGGAAACGCCTTTCAACTGCTGTTTGTGTATGAGAAATCGTTTAGAAACTTTCCTCATGTCAGCACGTGAATGCTCTGAAAAGCTAATCATTTGCATAGCACAGCATCTTCTTCCTGTCGGTTAAATTTCGCGTCTGTAGCACGTCATCTTCGTGGTGTAGCAGTTTTAATGGCCAGTAGTGTATATGCAGTATTAAGTTGTTTCCCCGTACGGAATCTGGCAAGTCCGCTTCTGTCCTCCACGTGCTTTTGTCGACGAATCAATAGTAGGTTGATTTTGAACATAGTCGTCGACGCCACGTTAAAGCTTGTCTATCGTGCTGGTAGGGGACTAGAACCGCTAACAGAGAGGACTCGGGCTACTTAACCCGCTATGATAGTGATCGGCAGGTAGCTTTTAACCCGCCGGCAGAAGGAGTCCTCGGCGTACGAGGCGGCGCATTTAAATTCAGAACAAGCCGGCGCTCGGAAGGTTCTCGGGAATCGGATAAGCGGCGCGGCCTCCGCAGACGAGCGTGTCGGAACGACAAATATGTCGAGCCCCCTGTCAGGGGGTGCAATTTGCTCGCTGATAACATTACGTACGGCGCCGTGGGCGAGGAGCAGTACTTAATTACACTCCGCGGCGGTAATGTATGCGGGACTGCATTACGGCGCAGATCTCGCTCCAGGTGCTGTGCGCGGCGCCGGGGAATAACCGCAGAAAATGAGTGCGGCTGCTCCCTGGCCGCACACTCACTTAGTGCTGACATTACGAAAGCTCCATTATGGAACTAGCTCGTTTGGGCCCTTTTTCTTATTACAGTTATCACGCACAGGGTATGTAATAATCCAATGACCGTTCTTGTGTTCCTGAGCTCCTAATTTCGCTCGTATTCTATTAGTTTTGAGGATAAGTTTGCAGCGCTTTTGTTTAGCATGTTGGTAATTTGACTGCTTTATTTGTAGTTCACTATTCCTACTTGAGTTTACAGTTTTTCATTTGGAGATAATGAGTGGAGTTGTGGACGTTAGAAAATGGAGCAGCAAGTGGAGAAATCGCAACATTTTGAACACATTCTTCTGTTTGAGTTCAATAGAGTGGTGGCAGCATTTGCTCCATGTATGGCGATAATGCCACTAGACAGAGAACACCAAAGAAATGGCTTTCTCGTTTTAGGAGGAGGTTTACTGCCTTCTGGTTGACAAAGTCGATTTTTTAAAATGGCATTTTTGGATCCATAAAAGTGTTTAGAATCCACCCCTGAAACGTTTTTTTCCGAATACGGAACGGAAATGTTTGTTATTCGCGGTTGAACAAAAAAATGCACCTGCCTGAAATCGGCCTTTTTCACGCACCAGTTTTTTTTTTTTTTTCGGACGACGAGTTCTGTACCGGTGCTTGGGAGGAAACATACAAAATTCAAATGAAACTTAAGACGCGTGTGTTCGGAAGTTAGCACCCAAGCATTTGCATTCTGGTGCGACGACGGTGGAGTTTGCGACTTTCCTGGCAGTGAGCAGCTTCAACGAAGGGTATTCAGCAATTCTGAAGTCCATGACAACGATGGACGTCACCCTGGGACTCTATTCGACGCAGTTCGCCAAGCATTCGGACGACCACCGGATTCAAGCGGCCGGAAACCGCTTGTCACCGTCCGTACGAGCGGCTCTGGAGCAGCGCAGGATGGTCCTATCGAGCAGAACGCCCTCTATGAGGAAGGGGAAGGACTAGTTTATGGACCCGGAATAGCAGATTGAACGTACGTTGCATAATATTGCGTTTATATGTAGTCAAAACTTCAAACACGTTTTTCTCGAAATAACTTTTTTTTATCGCGCGGTATGGTAACTTCAAATCTACTTTACAGATTGGCATGATTCTTTGTTTCCAACGAAGCTAACTACATTCTCTAGGAATTGTACCACTTTTATTCCGATCCATCAAATATAAATATTTTTACTTGGCGGACGAAGTCGAAAAATAGATGGAAAAAACCCTATTTTTTCAAATGGCCGCCATTTTGTTTCCTATATTACGAATAACTTAAGCGAGGTACAGCTCATAAAGAATCTTATGTACTTCGCTAACGTCAACTCAATTTTGATTTCAGACGAGCCGGCTGACCTGTAACATACCGCGCGTGGAAGTCTACATCGAAATTTTGTTTCGTTCCGAAGGCACTTCCGCCTTTGGTCTTCGACATTTCCAGTCGAAAAATTTCCAGTTTGTAGAAGAAATATCAATAAACATTTTGACCAAATTTGACATTGATATTTATAACACATCCCGAGAAAAAAATTCTCAAATAACATGCTTTCTTCGGGCCAAGGATAGTGAACCTGCCCTTAACTAAGTTGGTTTTGACATTAGTGACAGTCCACCTTCAGGAAGACCTTCGCTGTTTGATGGAGATCGTGTAAAATCGTTAATCCACAATGATCCAAGTGAGTCTGCTTGGGAACTGGCAAATGTGGTGAACTGTGACGATTCCACCATCTCCCGACATTTGCAAGCAATGGCGAGGGTTCAAAAGTCGGGTGAACGGATACAGCATGCTCTAAGGTTTAGCAACGTCAACAACCACTATTAGTGTAGTTTCCGAAAAATATTGAAACGTATAGCCAATTTAGTGTCAGGTCATCTCTAAACTATGTTGCCTTGTGGTTGCGGCGTCAACATCACCGCGCAGCGCTCCGGCTAGCGAGTGCGGCAGCGAAATCGGCGGCAGCTCGGGTGTCTGCCGACAGCCGTTCGCTCTCTCAGCGTCTTCAAAAATCTTTGCAGAAAAACTGTGAGTTCAATGACAGCGGTCAACATAGAAAGTACAGTACAGTGTATCTTGGATAGGAATGCAATCAGACCCTCACCATCAGAAATTCATGAGCGCATCTCTAAAGAACTCCGAATTGTAGAACATCATATGTTAGGTATTCAATTGGATTTCATTCAGAATTCTATGTTCATCAAATTTAGAGATGCTTAAAACTGTGACAGACTCGTGACTGCGGGTGGCAATACTAGGAAATTCGCCGCGCGGGATTAGCCGAGCGGTCTCAGGCGATGTAGTAATGGTCTGTGCGGCCGGTCCCGGAGGAGGTTCGAGTCCTCCCTCGGGCATGGGTGTGTGTGTTTGTCCTTAGGATAATGTAGGTTAAGTAGTCTGTAAGCTTAGGGACTGATGACCTTAACAGTTAAGTCCCATAAGATTTCACACACATTTGAACGTTTAAACTAGGAAACTCAAGCACCTTGACGGATCTCTTAGTACATGCGGGTTATGGAATCCGGAATATAAAAGTTTATAACCGATGTTTTGAATGCCAAAATGAGGTGATAGTACGGCATAGAACTGAAAACTGAAAATGACAAATGATCTGGCACTTCCCGATATCAAATCGACAGTGGTATACGGAACATTCGGATGGAATTAAAAAGGCACATTCTATCTTACGCATTAACTGAGGGAAACAGACCGTTTGTAACGTGTAGTGGGCAAGCGGAGACATGTTCCATTTGTCGCTCTGCTGACCACCTGCGCACTAATTGTACTAAAAGAGTAAAGGTGCAGCTCCCCACGGAAAGAAACTATACTTTAATAGATACAAGTGACATCGCTATTAGTTATGCGCAAGTCGCAAGTCGCGAACAGGATAGCGGCGTACACTTCATTGCCATTAGCTATCACGGGTGTTGCTGTAGTGCTTGAGGCAACTAAACCTGCGCAGGATATGGTACGGAAATAAAGAAACCAGTAGCATAATTCGAACAAACCACACTACCCTCAATAAAGAGCCCATCTGTGGCTGCAAAACTTACAGAAATTCACGCCAAAGCCAAAGAACATTCATCGACTGAAACAAAATCAGATTCAAAAGTTGATAAGAAAAGGAGAAAACTGACGAAACTACGACACGTGACGAACCGTGTCCACAGATAAAATGTATCGTTATCTCGGAAACTGATTTGTCCCAGACGACTACGTCAATGGAAAATACAGCTGCACAAACCGCGCAGGAAAAAGCAAAAAGGGGCGGTCAAATATCCTGTGGACTCTAATGTTCAATATAATACCGGTGAACAGCCTGTTGCAAAATCATGGCAGATTAAAGGCGTTAGCTACGAACAGCCTGATAAAGAATCAAGTCAAATTCCATCAGGCAAACAAAAGAACCAAGATCCCCATGAGGTAAAAGGGGAAAACGAAATCTAAGGGGCCATAATTTAAGAAATCTGATTTCAATATTATTCACTCATAGAGTGTAAAACCAATGGAATGGGAAGACGATATAAACGACGAGGTGTCCTCGTAGCCTAACAATAAATGGCGCACAGTCAACATTCTCACTCTTAATATATAAGAGATCCACAGTTGATTTTAACAACTTCTTAAAGGAGATTAAATGTCGTCACAAGAAGTCACAAGCGAAGCAGTTACTAAAATTGTTGACTTCACAGTAATTTATTTCAACGACCCAGAATAGGTACCGTCATTATAATACATCGTGACATTGAAATAATTAATGTAGAATTTTTACTAACTGGACGTGGAATCGCTTGTGCCATTCACGATTTAACTCTTGTGGACATTTATGCTCCATCCGGTAGTGAAAACGAAGCCAACAGAAGCCGTTTCTTCGGTCAAGAATTTTTTCAGTTACCTCATAGAAACCATGTGTAATGAACTTAAAGCACTGGTTGACAGTTACCATCTTGAATACACTTGGAGAATTTTGAACCCCAACAAAACCGAATACACTTATTTTAATACTAATGGACAAATCAGACTTGATAGGGTATATGTGTCATCATCAGTCCAAGCAAAAATAGTTAAAACTCAAACAAAATCGATTATATTCTCGGACCTGCCAAATAAGAAAGTAATTTGGAAGCTCAACACTAGTCATGGAGGATCACATGTTGACATAAGATTTACTGCATGGCAAGAGATAGTCAAAAGCGGTGCCACGCTAAAATAGCGTTGGAATGTGGCTCACGCAGGCTAAGCCCGCTATTCGAAATTTATTTATCAGCTAATGTGCCTAGAAAGCCCATTGTCTCCGATCAACATCACAATTCTATCGGAGTTTTCTGCAAATTCCCGTTAGTTTAATAGCATTTCAGCCGACCTTCCTACCGACGCTGAGATAAGTGAAGGCAAAACTTCTGTTTGATCTCCAAAAGTAAACTGAAATTACCCTTATAAGGAGTCAACGGTAGGTAGTAACGCAGGAAAATCTGTTTCTATCACTTACACAGGGAACAGAAGAGACGGAGGAAATTATTTATAACAGAATGGAAAAAACATAACGGCCAGCAAACTACCATCGAGAATAATATAAAGACTGAAACCATCATCCAATTTCCAAACCTATTCAAAGAAAGCGACGTCAACCCATTCTTAATATAGAGTTGTCTTCAGGTAGCACCTCACATACTTGCTGAAAATTATGGGACGCTTGTTAACTAATACTTCAGAAGAAACTGAGGAATCAATAAAAACAAGTTCTGAAGCTAAATCTCTAGGAGTGGGTGGAGTTTCTGTTGAATTTTGTCTGAAATACGTTAATATCTTAGGGGAAGTTTTACTAGATATTGCTGATGAAATACGTAATACTGTCGACACACCGGAAGAATTTCTAAGAGGAAGCGTCACATTGATACATAAAACTAAAGAAACTCCAAACTTACAGAATATGCGTCCGATCACATTAATCCGCGTTTACTATAAACTAATCGCTCGATGCTTTCCCCAGAGATTAAAGCAAACATTGAACAAAGTGATCAGTCCGTATCAAATTATGCCGTGCCGCACAGAAAAATATTTGAAGCCTTATTAGCTTACAGAGATTACAAAAACCGACGTAAGCAGGAATTTTACTAACATACTTTAAAAACGCTTCCCATATGGTTAGTCATAAGTATCTGAAAAAAGTCATGATTAAAAATGGGTTTTGACAGCAATTTCACCGGCCGCTGTGGCCGAGCGGTTCTAGGCGCTTCAGTCTGGAACCGTGCGACCGCTACGGTCGCAGGTTCGAAACCTACCTCGGGCATGGCTGTGTGTTATGTCCTTAGGTTAGTTAGGTTTAAGTAGTTCCAAATTCTAGGGGACTGATGACCTCAGATGTTAAGTCCCATAGTGCTCAGAGCCGTTTGAGCCATTTGACAGCAATTTCGCGAATGCAATTCAGAATATTTTGGCAACTCTGAGTCAGAAATCACTGTTAATCGTAGGTTAAGTAAGGAAATTGTCATCAGAATATCAGACAAGGTTGTCCGTTATCTACGGCGTTACATGCAATAGCTTTAGATCCGCTCCTCAGTACCATATGTTGTGAGTGCCAAGGAATTTCGATAGGATACAAAAGGCTCACGTGCAGAGCTTACGCCGATGCCTTGGGTGTTTTCATGGAAAGTTCACGGTACGAAAAAGCTACAAGTACTATTGTTAACCCCAAAAAGACTGTGAAGTTGCCAACTGCAAATAGTAAGTGGAACATACAGCGGAATTGGTTAACTGTCAAAAAGCAACACCAGATGTTGGGCATCATTATGGCAAATAACCTACAAAGAATGGAGGTTTTTCCTTGGCGAACGAGACTACATACAATAAGAGCGGCAGTAAAAATCCACGCAGGTATAAATTTAACTACGACAGAAAAAGTTAAGCTGTACAACACACCCCCACTCGCAAAAGCGTGGTACTTAGCTCAGATCCTCCCGATGCCCAAAGAAATAGAGAGGGTTGTACAGTAAGTGACATATTGGTTTGTACGGAGAGGGTGGTGGTGGTGGTGGTGGTGGTGGTGGTGGTGGGGGGGGGGTGAAACCTTTAAGGTTTCTCTGCCGACCTGCACCCTCAGTTTAAATGAGGGTTGACTGGAAATAACGGACTTGCACGCAAAATGGGGGGCACTACCTGTCAACAGAACTAAGTGTGTAACAGAAACTGCTACACTGTTTCACAAATATCGCCCGACATCAGAGCTAGCGCCGGTTTACATTGTCATTATCTCACACTCATTGACCTTTGTCCGAAATTATCATCTCCTACCAAAAGACGTCCTGAAACAAGGAAAAGTTGGTAACATGGCCATAACTCTCAAAGGAATACCAGTTCCTAATATATGAGAGCTGCGACTACCATAGCAGAACTGGAAAATCGTGTGGGAAAATTTAGCAACAACAATAATACCAGAAAGTGACAAAAAAAATGCTTCAAATGGCTCTGAGCACTGTGGGACTTAACTACTGTGGTCATCAGTCCCCTAGAACTTAGAACTACTTAAACCTAACTAACCTAAGGACATCACATACATCCATGCCCGAGGCAGGATTCGAACCTGCGACCGTAGCAGTCGCGCGGTTCCGGACTGCGCGCCCAGAACGGCTAGACCACCGCGGCCGGCAGAAAGTGCCAGATCGACTTGGTACAGCGAGATAAACTGAACAACTCCAAGCTTTACTCCATCCAGTCAAAAGCGCCAGCCGCATGATAAATTGTAATTCGGAGGACACAATGGAACATCGTTTTAAATGCCCGAAGTTAGTCGAGATATGGCACACAGCAAGGGACATGATTCGACGAATCAATAGAGCGGACATACGCAATACGTAGCTTTATAACGCCATAAACTGTTTCCCAAACCAAAGAGACGCGCAACAACGTGGATCAACTGTGTGTGTGAATTCCGAAGGGACCAAACAGCTGAGGTCATCGGTCCCTAGATTTACACACGACTTAAACTAACTTAAACTAATTTATGCTAAGAACAACACGCACACACATGCCCGAGGGAGGACTCGAACCTCCGGCGAGAGGGGCCGCGCAATTCATGGCATGGCGCCTCAAACCGCGCGGCCTCTCCGCGCGGCACAACATAGATTGTGATACACACAATTGATATAATTTTTGGACTTACATTAAAGGGTACCTTACAGTACCTGGCATACTTACGGTATGAATACGAGAAAGTAGATACAGGAATTTTCTCAAGAGACCATTATGTAAAGATTATGATAGTATTTAAAAAGGGAAATGTAATGTGAATTCTACGAAAGTGTCATCTAAGAATGTCTCAATGGACAATTCTTTCAGATTCCCGTACAAAAGAATGAAAGTGTTGTAATGTTACAATTATTTTTCAGATCAGTTTGTTTTCTGTTGTTATTTGAAACCCTAAATGCTAAATAAGTATCTTAACAAAAAGAAAAACAATTACTCTATGGAAAAAAGGCTGAATCGCAAAAATCAGCGCAAGGCCATATGTGCACTCTACTTGCTCATCATCAACTGGGTCGTGAACAGCGTCGACAGCTCCTATCCTGTATCGTTACTGGTGACGAGAAATGGTTTCTTCATGCTAACATAAGGAAAGAATGGAATGGTTGAGCCCAAGAAAAGCAGCAACTCCCAGAACAAAGACCTGTACGTAGGCATAAAAGATAATGTTGTACATCTAGTGGAACAGCAACAGGGGTGGTTTGCTACGAATTGCTTCGCCGATGTGTAACCATCACTATTGACATTTGTTGTCGACAATTGAGACATCTTGCACACGCAGGTGATCCTTCTCCACGATAACGCAGGCCCGCGTTCCGCTAGTCTAACAAAAAAAACTATAGAGGAGTTGGTTTTAGAAGTCATTCCACACTCATCTTATTCACCTGATCTTGCGTCCTCAGATTTTCACCTTTCCCGTACTCTACCGAACAGCCTTGAAGAAACTTCCTTTCCGGATGAAAATGCGCTCCGAACAAGACTCGACGAGTTCTTTGCCTCAAAACCACATGATTCCTACAGCAGCGGAATCAAAAAGTTATCCCAGCGTTGGCAGATTGTTGTAAATAGTGAAGGAGAATATATTACTGATGTCTAATCTCTCTGTTACGTGTGTCTGATCTGTTTATTAAACCTATGGAAAAACGCTATGAAGTTATCCAAAAACTCAGTAATAACGCTATAACTGTTGTTGTGTTCTTGTGCTCCCAATTTCAACCTATTCCACCCAGTATTGCCTATTCTACAGCGTAATTCTGGTAAACAACGCAGAAGACTTTCACTTCGTCTGCAATTGTGTAAAAATAGCATCTACCAATACACACTAACACGATAGAAAATGAAAAGCGAATGCCTCTTGTACTGTGAAAAAAATTCAGGCTTGAATTTCTGTGACGTTTTGTGGAAAGAGATATTTAATTTGAATTTTATTTGTGACGACCGCAAGAAGAGGAGAAAAGCTTTTGAAAGATGGTACTACAGAAGAGGTACTGAATCAACTGGGGGAGAAAAGAAATTTACGGCACAACCTTACTAAAAGAAGGGCTACGTTGATAGCGCATAATCTGAGGTATCAAGGAATAGTTGCTTTTGAAAGGAGAGGAGATCAGATGGAAAAATTATACAGGATGATCAGTAACAGTCTGACATCATTAAGGGTGTTGTAGGGTATTGTGTGCGGAGAAATAATTGTTAAGAAAAAAATAGGTACTTCCTGCCGTTTCCAAGTTAATTAGCACAGAAGTTAGGCAATCAAGCTATGACCCTCGCAAATTCAGGCCCGCAGGAAACGGTGCCGTAGAACGTGTTCTTCGTTTGGTTTCTTGAAACATAACAAGACAGCTAACCAAAAATTGAAGATGGGACGGTAGTAAGGATTGGACCTGATCCAAAGGCTGAAAAGTCTCGTGCACTATCATCTACGCTATTAGAACAATTGACACTAACTGCATCTGGCAGGCCTCTTGAATTTGCGTATGCAGTGGCCTGATTCGCTAACTTCAATATCGAATGACTGTTACCAGTCACTGCTTATTTATATCCACAATGCGTTTAGAAGGCTTAAACCTCAGTCATCAGCAGGTTTTACATGCTTTAGTATGACATGTGTGTATAACTTCGATGCTAATTAACTTTGAATCAGCGCAATGTATTGAATTTTTTTAACAATTATTTCTCAGTGCAATTTAGCCTGCTACAACCTCACACGCTTTTCGGACTGTTTCGGACCACCCTGTGCAAGGAGGCCAATACTTCTGCATCAACCCAGTCTTCGAGCTGAAGACTACAGCAACAACAATGACGACTGGAAAACAGCGGTAGAACGTACTGAATGCTCGTGGTCGCAGCAAAAATGTGAAACTGTAGGCAGAAGCGTTTCTGCACAGCGGCAACAAAGCGGAAATGTTTGGCAGACCCGCAAAGGCTTCGAAATACAAGTGCTGGACGAAAACATTGGACGAACGAGATGGAAGAGTTTTTAATATTTTGTGTGTAATTACTAATTTTATCCGAATTTACTTAACGTGTAGTAGGCCTATGACGAGAGGGACTGTCTGGTACCGATAAACCAGTCTACGTCTACATTACTTAACATTTAATACAACTAAATAATGAAACTAAATAACTAGTATGTGGATTGTAACACTCTGATTGATCCTTTTTCAGCTGGTCTCCGGACGCCGCAGACGCCTTTTCTCCGGCAGCACGCCCTTGTCGTGAGACCAAACATCAGGTTTGGTACCCTTAAGGGGTGTTTATTTGCACATCTGAAGATGATTTTGTTGCAATTCAGCATGGTTATGGTCAGTTAACCGCAAAGAAACCTGTATTATTATTAATTCGTATGTAAGTACGGATGTATCAGTTTCACGACGTTTTTCTTGATTATTTATTACTAATATTACATTTTAGAACGTATTGATGCTTTCTTTTTACGACGTTGCGTATTTTATAATTAGGCTCTTACAGTCTCAAATTACTAACGGAACGACATTCGCTAGAGACTAGCCACACCTCGGTACCCCTAAATGTGCGTTCGCTCAAGGCCTCCAACTACAAAAGGAGAACCTAATCATTATTCATCTACATCAACATGATTACTCTGGAATCACACTGGCTGCAAAGGACTCATCGAATCACCTTTAAGCTATTTCTCTATCATTCCACACTCGAACGAGGGAAAAACGAACATAAATCTTTCCTTGCGAGGTCTGATTTATTTTATTATGATGATCATTCCGTCCTATTGTAAGTGGGCGCCAGCAATTTTTTGACACTCGGAGGAGAAAGTTTGTGACTGAAATTTCTTGCGAAGACCCTGCCGCAACGAAAGCTGCCTTTGTTTTTATGATATCCACTTCAATTCGCATATCATTGAAATTTGTAAAGAAAGGAGGCAGGTTCCTGAACTAATGAGCAACATATTCCAGAACCTGATTTTTGATGTGGGCACATTGAGATAATTTAGTTATTTGCTCAAGATGGCGGCAATCGATAAATTAAGATAAAAATTCAAACGGCTTCTTCCTGCTTTCAAGAGGATGCGCAATAAAACAGAGATGAGTGCACTTCAGTGGTTGGAGACAAGGCAGAATGTTAAACGACTTGGACACCCAGTACTGGTCTTGCGGTAGGGTTCTCGCTTCCCGCCCACGGGGTCCCGGGTTCGATTCCCAGCAAGGTCAAGCATTTTCCCTCCCCTAGATGACTAGGTATTGTGTCGTTTTCCTCATCATCATTCATACCCATTACGGTAGGAGGAAGGCAATGGCAAACCATCTCCGCCAGGACCTTGCCTAGTACAGCCGTGTGGGTCTCCCGCATCGTCCCCTACGCTCCTCGGAGTATGGGACGTCATCATTATCACTGGGCATATATCTAGAGGAAGCTCACTGTCGAGAGGACTCTTCGTGGTCTTAAAACCACAAAGTACAGCTGCTCCCGCCACACTTTTTGCCAGCGTCTTTCAGACTAAGGCTGTAGTCAGATGACTCCGCCATGAACACTCTGTGCCCTTGGCACTTGTCGCCTTGAGTAATATTACAGTTTAACTCTCTTTACCTTAAGCAGAAGGTGGTACTGTAACTCTGGTACAGACGTCGGTGTTTTCACTTAGAGCGTGCGAGTACTCCACGCTGGTTCCATAAGACTACGTATTCTGATACGGGGTCACAAATCACCACAGCCACACCCTTTCGTCATCTCGATCGTTACCTTGTGAGTTCAGTTCTCTCTAACTTGTTAGGATTATCAAATGCATCGAACTCCATTTTGTGATTTTTCATACGTTAAATTTTGTATTTATTGGTCGATATCTTTGTCAACCTCCCTTGCATATCCTGTGGTTGGACAAAAATGTGGAAACACCATACATAATTCGGCGTAGGAAGCACCCTGGGATTCAAAACAGGCACCAGTATTCTCCGAATGAATAAATACAGGTCTTGTACGGTTTTCGAGGGAATCGTATACAGTTCTTCTGGCTAAATAGAGGCAAGTTCAGGTAACGATGACAGAGGTGGTTAGCGATCACGTACCCGTCTCTCGACAGCAGGCCACAATGGCTCGATAGCACTGGGATCTGGTGACTGTGGCAGCCAGTTGAGATGCGACAATTTGTCCTCGTGTTCACAAAACCAGTCCTGAAATAGGCGAGTTGTGTGAAATAGAAGCCCTGTCGTTTTGGAATACAGCATTACCACTGGACAACAAACATTGTACCTGGGATGGAATTGGTAAGCCAAAATGGTCACATAATCCTTTGCAGCAATGTGACTTTCCCATAGCAGGGTTTCTGATCTCAAATTGATACACTTTCCTTCTCCGTCACCCATGGACTTTTGTACCACTATCACAGAAACATTCTGTATGACACTTAAAATTCTTTTTAAATGAATGTCATTTTCCTTCCAGCGATTCACGTTCTTTCCTTAGGAATCTACGAAATACTCAACAGAATGAACCAGCAGCCTACATCCGTGACAGAAAATTTGAATATTAATCTCACTTGTTTCTTCAATCATTCATATTGTAAGATGGCTAGAACTATGCCTCTTACATGAAGTCATTAAAGATCACCTAACTCAGGTTGAGCGAACAGTAGGGCTGAACAAAAAGGACTGACAATGCACAATTCATCTTGTAGAGGGTATAGTATGGACGTATTGGAATAATTAATGTCGGGTGATGGTTTTAAAGTAATTCACACGACATGAAAACTTTGTGAAAATGCGTCGATTTACTGGGGGCTAGTTTATCCCAGGGAAGTATTCAGAGTTGACCTTGGCCGGCTGGGGAGCGGCGATGGGAAGCGACACTAGGCAGATTAGTGCAGCTCAAACTCTGAGAAGGTGGTAATGGGGCGCGGCCTCCACCTGCCTTAAGATGAGTGACAGTGAGTGGGTGGTTGACCCCATGCTGGTGTACTGAGAAGCAGACAGAGAACTTGTATGCCTGTTGATAAATGTCCGTCGTCCCGTTTTCAGTGAAACATGCGATAAAGCCGTGCAAAGCTGTGGTGGAGCGGTCAACAGAGGCCGAAATAAGCATGTTCGTGACTGTAGCAACTTCACGCTGAATTCACGGTCCGCAGAGTCTGAAGTAAATCAGGTGAATAGCGACAGAATGAAATACGCCGGCCTCCGATGGGAATGTAGGACCAAGGAATTTGAAGTACTCTCATGGGAGTCAGAATTTCGGAAAAATTGGTGTTTTCTGCAGATGCTAACCTTGATGGGTGGCCTGGAAGGAGCTAAATAGCAGAAGTTGATAGGAAGGGAAATTTTGTGGGAATTAGTTCACTTCCCAGAGCAGGCATTGGTCGGCGCTGGGAAGCAACGCATAATTAATGCAACTTGCACTGCAATTGGCGTAAGTGATTTTGCTGGAGTGGAAACTGAGGCGAAGAGTGGACTGGGAGAAGTCTCCGTAGAAGTCTTCCGTACCCAGCTTGCCTAGAGTGCGGGCGTGACATTCTTTACTCAGCTTGCCTGAGAGAGAGTGAACATCTCTGCAATTTAGGACTTAGCAAACAGAACGATTGAGCCTGGAGGTAGAAAGTTTTGGTTCAGCTATGTACTGAGCAAGTTAGCTAGGAGTTAATAGACGAGCGCAGCCTTGCAGCACCACGAGGCCGGCCGATGTCCGCACAACGACGACGCCCCGCCATACTGAATTCGGTGATATTGCACCTGCTCCGGCTTGAGTTAGGCCACTGATTAATTTGTTTGTAATATGTTGGCAAAGTTTCCACAAGGGTTTCATGGGCCGTGTATTGTGGAATTCTTCTCGCACTTTGCATTATGCCTGGGTCAGTCGATATGAATTAATTTTGATTTATCGCACTTTACTCCACGTAAACGCAATTTATTACCACTGCCTGTTAGGAGAGTCATGTAATGTGATGATTGAAGGTCAGGAGTTGTGCTAATCGACTGCATCTGTTTTCAATCAAGTAGATGAAATCCCAAGTCACTGTCTTAATTAATTTTTTGTTGAACATTTGCATCTGGTGTTCAATAGCTGAATATAACATCAATGTGCACCCCTTTTTAATTAAAAGTGATCAATTCTGAATCAACTAATGTCAACACTGCCACTGCAGTTCAATCAGGAGTCACAGGGCCTTATTACTTTCTTTGCATTATCCGATATTGCGGCAGTTTTGCACTCTCTGTTGATCTGTTAGTCCATTAGCTTTGGTGAACACATGACAAAACCAGATAAGTGAAGGGTGGGATGTTACAATATTTGCGATACGAAGCATCGAAACTCTCAGAAGGTCAGAATAGAGGTTTGTAACCTTTTTTCTCAAAAAATATCCTAATAAATGCAAGCACTCAAAACAAGTATTACAAATGGCGAATAACGAGCAACATTCTTTCCGCACAGGTATATAATTCACGAGCTAGCTAACAATGGCTTGTTACCTTGCATCATGTAATTAAATAAATGTTTGGTGTGTGTGACTGGAGGGCGGAATATTTGTAGAATTAACGGCCTCTGCAAATAAAGACTGGTAGGTGCTCAGTGTTACAGGTCATAACTAAGCATTAATGGTGGTAAACGTTTTTTTAAAGAGAGTTATTTAGTGTAAGAGTAGGAAGCGTTTTTGGATGGCTGGAGCTATTTGCTCCCCCCCCCCCTCCCCCGAACTCCGAGAAGTGGGATCTGGCAGTGCGCCAGGGCGTGAAGGCAAGGCTGGAGCCACGACTACATGACTTACTCTGTCAAAATTGTCAATAACACGGTGCTATCAATAACAGCATCTCTGGCATTAGCGGTCTGCAATATTGTACATTATTATTGTAAAGTTTTATATTATAATTTCGCGTACAGTTTTAAAAATTACAATAAAACTATTGTACAGAGTATTTAAATCCAAAGCACAGTGTTTAGTTTACGCTACCCTTGAAGTTTTGCAACAGTCTTCGTTGCTGCAAGTACCTTTGCTTTCTGTTACTATTGTACAGTGATTAGCGTTGTTGTTATAGACCTTTGTGTAGTGTGAATGTTACGATTACAGTAGTTACAGTCGGTCTTCTTCTAAGTATCATGCCATTGCCTCAGTAACTATGATGTCAGTTCAGCAGTTTTATGTATTTTCTCGGCAGGTTTCAGAAGCTCTTATTGGAAACTGTGATTCCAGTGTGTTACGTGCTGCGGCTAGATTTATTTAGGAGCACTACGCCAGTTTCGCTCGTTGATGTATGGTGTGTTAGCATCGTTCAGTACATTTGCCACCGGTCGTTTTCTAGTATGCTCTGACGTTTGCCGCTGACATATAGCTGTTTGCCGTCATAAATCACCGAGCGGGGTGGCGCAGTCGTTAGACACTGGACTCGCATTCGGGAGGACGACGGTTCAATCCCGCGTCCGGCCATCCTCATTTAGGTTTTCCGTGATTTCCCTAAATCGCTCCAGGCAAATGCCGGGATGGTTCCTCTGAAAGGCCACGGCCGACTTCCTTCCCCATCCTTCCCTAATCCGATGAGACCGATGACCACGCTGTCTGGTCTCCTTCCCCAAAACCAACCAACCAATCATAAATCAAGTGCGAGCTCCTAGTCCACTATTTTGGCAACTGCCATGCTGTATCTTACACACACACGCACACACACACACACACACACACACACACACACACATATATATATATATATATATATATATATATATATATATATATGGTCCCTCAAATATTTTACAGCCGGATGTTATGTGATATATTGTCTCTAGAACACTGCACTCATATCTGGTGCTGCTATTTGCAACAGTGGAGTGTTCGTCAGTGTATTGTGAAACGTTCCCTTAGAAAAATTAATGAATTACTGTGCTGATAAACCTCTTCGTTATTTGATTTTCAAGCAGCTGAGCAAAACTGAATGTGCACAGACATTTCTCTCTTTACTTATTCAGATCATCAATAAACTGACACACAATATTTTTAGAACAACGCAATCTGACTTTCAATAATCCCTACAATAGAATGGCCCTGACTGACAATAACCAATCCTTTCATGAATCACTTTCCTTACAAAAATCTTCGTTACTCGAACTACTGCAATACAGCGAGCGCCACTACTGCCAGCTAAATAAAAGATTCTAACTACTGATAGGCATAGTTAGCAAATGAAAGATTTTGATAGAGAAAAAACAATGTATTTACCTTAATACCGTTCAAAAGTCATTATATCAGTTCATGATATCCATTATTACAAATTTACCCTTTCTAGCGGACACACGTCCACATCGACCGCTCTTAAAATTCTACCATCTCTCTTCTCACATCCACCACTGCTGGCGGCTCACCTCCAACTGCGCAACACTATGCGCTGTTCACATCCAACCGCCAACCACTACAACACTACAATAGCGAATATTTCAACAATGCTAACCAGCCACAGACTGCACACAGCACAGTCAGTGATTTTCATACAGAACGCTACGTGGTGTTACCAACAGAAAAACCTAAACAGCCTACTTACAATCGTAGCTACTTTCCCGAGGCAATGATAAAATCCTATCCTCTAAATAGAATGTAGTCTGTGGGACAAGTTTTCTCTAGAACCAAATATGGTTCAAATGGCTCTGAGCACTCTGGGACTTAACATCTATGGTCTCAGTCCCCTAGAACTTAGAACTACTTAAACCTAACTAACATAAGGACATCACACAACACCCAGTCATCACGAGGCAGAGAAAATCCCTGACGCCAGGAATCGAACCCGGGAACCCGGGCGCGTGAAGCGAGAACGCTACCGCGCGACCACGAGCTGCAGACTTTCTCTAGAACCATTCAGTGTCTACATGGTAGGCGAAAAGTTCCCGTAGCCCCTAGTATCCAATGCTAATAGGTTTGATTTGTTCTAGCACGAGTACCTGCTTATGTATTAAGTCTACAATACACCGGTATGTTCCCCAACATGTTGTGAACGTATTTTCCTACGCTCTCATTTTCTTGACATATTTTTGAGCATGTCCGGTCTTATAGTACGAAATGCATCCTCAACAGTATTGCGCAGTTCTTCGTTTCTAGCCAACGAGGTGCAAATACATGTGCCTTAAAGACTGTCCATAACGAGCTGTTAGGTGTAGTGAGGTCAGGCGTTCCTGATGGCCACTTCAAGGGAGCTGGTTTTGCTGATGAACCATGACTTGTTCATCTTCCTGGAAAGTGTTCATTAAGGAACTCGCACACTGCAACAGCGTAGTGAGAAGACACTCCGTCTTGTTGCAACCATATGTGTTGTGAGGCCCCTTTCCTCTAGATAAGGTATTAACTATGTTTATAATATGTGTAAATAATTTGTGCCATTCACAATCCCTTCAAAAAGTACGGTTCAAGCAGATGTTGTGACGTCATTATTACGTGAGGCGGGTTCCTTTCTAACTCAACAGTACGGAGAGGATTATTTATTACCCAAACGACAACATTTCTAGCGTCTGGGCTGCCATAAGTGGCATGTTCATCTGGAAACATAGCCTTTGCACGGTTCACTATATTTTGAGTTAACAAAATACGGCATGCTAAAAGGCACTAATTCTGGTGTCCGTTCGATAACTCGTTTACGACCGTGTGTCGAAACGGTATGACCTTAAGGTCTTTCTCACTGTGGTCTAGCGTTGTTGTAAGCATGTTCATGTGTACCCTTCATAGGAGACAGTTCAGTCGCAGGAGAGACTCCAGCACATGTTTCTTCCCGTGTCTTCTACCTTCCATTCCTTGAATTATCTTTAACACTGCCACAAGTCCACTTCAGTAGTGTAACTGTGACCACTCACATCTGCCAGGGCTAAAAATTAAAATTCGACTGCGACTGTGAAAACATGTAAACATGTTGATTACAACAATTCATGAGGAGTAACATAGCTACCAACGTGCATAACAGCATTGAAACCTAACGAGATCACTGAATTATCTGTGAGGCACAGTACATTTTGCAATGGTAACAAATTTATTTCCGAAAGAGACTAACTCGCAACTGATCACTTTATTGTTATGTTGATTATGAAACTTATTATATTAATTGAGGTCAATTATATTATTTTCATAATAATAAATAGTATTAATAATAATTACTATTACTAAAAATCACAGCATCTCCTGCAAATAAAAATTTTGAAAAAATTTACGGCTCGCAGTAACATCCGTACTATCCATCTTACACAGGTCATTAGTGCCGAGTGTTGGGTTTCATTAACATGGCTGGAATTCACGAGTGCTTTGGCGCTATGCGGAATTGTGTCCCTTACACGATGCATTTTACATTCTAACTTGGAGTGGAAAATGTTATGTCTTTGTTCTCGCTTTCGATCAGAACAAGTGATGATTACTACCCATTTTTAAGGTATCCATCTGTAAACTCAACGACTTGTAAAACAGTCTCTATCACTCGCGAAATTCAGAACTTGCAATTTTATTTTGAACATTCTTGTGCAGTGATGTCTGGAAGCGATATTAAGCGGTCTAATCCGACGCTTGTGTTTATCCATGAAATGCAACCTTGTGTATATTGCTTTTTCAAACACTGTACTGCATTTATCATAGGTTTGTTCTTAGCGAATTCACTATTTGCGCCACTTCCTTTGCTCACGAATTCGAACATGTGTTCCATACCTTCATACATGAATACTTAAAATTTGCTTCATAAAATGTCCTCCAGTCTATTAAGTTATACTACATTCTGCTCAGGTGCTGCGTAGTATAAATAAGCAACACTCGCAAGTATCTTCCTTAAGGACTTTAGAGTACTTCAGGTAAGACAGTGGTAGAGGCTGCTTTGTCGGAACTTATTTCTTTCCATCACACGAGCTCCTAGTTTTTAAGGTTCTTCGGCAATGTAGACCACAAATGAGAGACATATTTGTGAATTTCAAAATTTCCCCGGCGAACTGAATCTTTAAAAATATATCTGGCCTGCATCCGGTTCAAGTCCGAAATTTGTTTGAACAAGAAACGTATTTATCCTGCACGAAATGTTTTGCCTTTTCTATATGCTGAAGCTTTCCTTCCGACGATCGTTTCTTCTCCGATTTATTACGCTTCGAGGCGGTACAGAACGGTGTTTGCTGTCAGTGTTTTTATTCAGTTCTCAACTGTGTTACCTCGGAGTGATCTCTACTCCCTTTCTTTTTTGTTACGCTTCGCGAAATTTTTATCATCTCCCGGAATTTCTTAAGAGCAGTCACTATATTGTTAACGGATATATTTCAGGGCAGAAACCAGGTTCATAACTGTATTTGAACTTACTGATTCATTCTGAAAAAGAGTGGCTTACTTTCAAACTCTGTCAAACTCCGCCTGTCACACACAATGTCTTCCAAACCGACTACCATTTCTTCTGTCACATCAATAGATAGTTATACAACCCCCCTCCTCCCCCATAGATGCCTTCGATGTATGCATTCCATCAACCCATTCCATTCTCTCCTCTGCATTTCAGTCCGGGACCGCCTGCTACGGTGGCAGGTTCGAATCCTGCCTCGGGAATGGATGTGTGTGATGTCCTTCGGTTAGTTAGGTTTCAGTATTTTTAAGTTTAGGGGACTGATGACCTCAGATGTTCCCATAGTGCTTAGAGCCATTTGAACCATCCTCTGCATTTAACAGTTCAGTTTCTCCTGCACTCTTAATATTAACATCTTTTAATTTCACCGAACGTAGCTTTGTCTTTTCTTTATGCTGAATCCGTCCTTCGGGTGATCATTTCTTTTCCGATTTCGTCACATTTTTGTGCAGTTCTTCTTAGCTCCGAAGAACTTTCTATTTATCTCATTCCTAAGTGATTTATATTGCTAAATTCCTGTCGTTTCTTGGACATTTTTATACTTCAATTGAAGTATTTATTCAGTTACCCAACGTTTGTTCGCAGTCACCTTCCTTATACCTGTGTTTGTCTGTCTAACTTCTGTGATTGCCCTCTTTCCAGATGTCCACTCCCCTACTGTGCTATTCGTTATCGATGTGTCTACGGACATACAGACCTTAAAACGCATCTCATCATTCCTTAATATATTATACCATTACCTTCCACGATGACTCTTCTGGACGATCCCACTGAATTTCAGTCCACTCTTCATCATTAGAAAAGTGTGACCCGAGTCTGTTTCTGCTTCTGGGTACCCATTTCAATACAATATCCGATTACGGAGTTTCTGCTTCACCGCGATGTAATCTACCTGGAATTTTCCCGTGCCTCCCACCTCCCAGGCTTCTTCCAAGTACACCTATTTTCTAGTGGGTTCTGAACTGCGTATTCATCATTAATAACTGAATTTTGTTGCAGTACTCAATTAGTTTTTCCCCTCTCTCATTCCTACTATCGAGCTCATATTCTTCCATAAATCTTTCTTGTATTCCTTTCCCTCCTACCTCATACCAACACTCGATGTCAATTACATTATCATCTCTCTGTACATGTTGAATTCCCGGTTCCCCGATTCAATATACTCTATTCTCTCTCTATTTTTTTCATCTTCTGCTAGCGACGTATGCATGTATACCTAAACTATTGTTGCCGGCGTTGGTTTTCCGTCGATTCTGATGTGAACAACCCTGTCACTGATCTGTTCACAGTAACTCACTATCTTCCCTTTCTCATTCATGACGAATCCTGCTCCCGTTACACTATTATCTGCTGTGCTGGTATTGCCCTATATTCATCTGACCAGAAATCCTTGTCTCCTTTCCATTTAGTTTTACTGGTCCTCGCTGTATCTAGATTGAGCCTTTGTCCAGTTTCCGTGTCACTTTCAGACTTCTCACACTCCACAGTCAGATTCGTAGTATGTTCCCCTTTTGTTCGCTATTCAACTGTTTTACGTGGTTACCTCCTGTTTGGAAGTCCACTCCCGGAGATGCGAATTGGGGACTAATCCAAAACCTATTGCCAATGACGACGCATCATCACACTTTTTTAAACTGCACACCACGTGTCCTATGGATACAATTTATGTCTCTTTAATGTGGTGGTTTCCTCATGCCCCTGATAATTGCAGATTCTTAGACTTTTCCGGGGCAGGTTCCCAACCCAAGAGAAAGAGTTTGCCCTAAAATTCTGTCCCGCTCCTCTTTCCTTTTCAAAAAGGCTCTTGGCAGAACGAGGGAAGTCGCTGGGTGCCACTGCTGATGACTTTTATTTAAAATTAATACAGTGCACCGACTGGGTTCGAACCCAGCTCCTAAGACGATGTAATTACTAGTTAAAGTCATCTAGACAATTTTAATTTATAATAATATATCTTGAATAAGTTAGATGCTATGCAAATGAGATGATTAATTACACATTTTCACCAATTCAGTGAGCTGTCTCCAATTACCGTTATTAGTCGCCTGAGCGTCCGGTGTAGTTTCGGAATTCGTATTTGATGCCTTGAGCTAATTTCAACTAGAGGAAATTTTGCTGTCTTGCTTCATCCGTTTATGCAGAGTCAGATGTAATTCACATCTGTATCACGTGTACGAGTGTGATGAGAGTCTGTGCAGTGTCATGTTACATTCATGTTGTTGTGAATGAGTACAGAATCATCTAAAGGCGCAGAGTCCATTTCTGTGGAATAGTAGCCAAGCTTCATAAGCGACGGACGGATCGCCAACACCCACCGTGTCATACGTTGTCAGTTTCTAAGCTTTGTATGTAATTTATCTATATATGAAATACTGAATATTCTTTTTACAAAAACTTTCTCCTCGTGTAACGTGTTCTTGAGATGTCGCGTTCAACCGCTGAGCAAATGGTTGAAATGGCTCTGAGCACTATGGGACTTAACATCTGAGGTTATGAGACCCCTAGAACTTAGAACTACTCCAACGTAACTAACCTAAGGACAGCACACACATCCATGCCCGAGGCAGGATTCGAACCTGCAACAGTAGCGGTCGCGCGGTTCCAGACTGAAGCGCCTAGAACCGCTCGGCCACACCGGCCGGCCCAACCGCTGAGCAAAACTGACTGTTGATTTGCCCCGTATTGCACTTCTGAACAGTGTCGTGAAACAAGATTTTAGTATTAATAAAATGCTGAAAAACTGCATTTGAAATAATGAAAATGAATCAAATTAAATCCCAAACGAAACTGACTCTGCACTCAGTGAAAACTATTTAACTGAAACTCAGTACTGAAGTACGTTATTAAACATGAAGGGCAATGTCTGACTTGAAATATCTACAAAATAAAATACCGGTCAGTTATTCAAGATTACTTTCACTGTCCACAGTAAATTGATCTGTGTACTCAGCACAACACCTGTTTGATCACAAAAATACAAAACAAAATCTGCCCTGAAAGGAAAGGCGCTTACCTCTTGGTCAAAACCCTATTTTTTATCTGGTGTACAGGCGTTCTCGAATGAAAATTGAAATAAGCAAATGTAGCAGCTAAAGGAAAACAGTCGAATCACTACTACGCTTTTCTTTGTTTTTCAGGGACAATCCATTGCAGCGTTGGCGCAAGGTACAGTGCGCACACGACAAAATATTTACAACTTTTCTCAGATTGGTGTAGGAGGGGTTTTCTTTTAAGAAAAGCGGTTTTGAAAAATTAAACTCTGATTATTATTAAAAAAGACTGTACAACATGCGAAGACTATCAATTACGAAATTCACTCATTACAAAAATTACATACATTTAAACCAGCTGCGTTACTTCTGACTTCTGATCATGAATATTAGTAGCTCACTAACAGACAATGATTTGCTTCAATTAATACTTCTGACAAACAAACATTTCAAGCTTGCGCGTGCTTTGGCTACCTTGAAATATTGCTCCAAAAATCTTCTCCATCCCTACAGTCAAGAAAATATCTTGACAAACAAGTTTCTATCTCCATAATAAAGTATTCCAGATATTTTCTCCCAGATTCACAAATACCATATCTCCTCCTCTAAAATTCGTGCTCGCTACTATGCATCTAATAAGAATGCCCTAATGCTACATAGCTGAATGGCGACCAAGCGCACCACAGATTACATTAAATACAGAGTCAAGGATCTTACTCACTACAAGTGCAGCATGCTTATGCCTCTTTCTCAGTACAGTTAAGGTGAAATTTTTACAGTGGAAGAAGACTTAAGAAAACCTTATAACTTTTGGAGGTACAGTGGAGAAGCACGTTAAGGAGCACAGGAAGCTAACGTCACTGCCTTGCTGCCCAAGTATTGGAGATTTTCCCACCAGCATAAATCAGAGCAGAAGAGTACAAGTAGAAGGCCATCCTGCAAATGTGTCAGAGCATCTATGCCCAAGGAGGCGGCAGACCAGTTACAACATGTAAAAAGTTTCACTGACGAATTAATGAAATGTAAAATATGCTTCCAGGAAGCAAAATCTCAATGGAGTCATTCTACGTTGAAGTTAACAAGGAAATTCAACAATGATGGTGTGAAAAGTACAGTCTTGCACAAGACAACAACCAAATTCAACAGTAGCATCAAATTGTAAGGGATCTATACTACGCCACAAAACTTTAGCAAAGTGCAGAAAGATCTGAAGCGGTTTGACGCTTGGTGTAAGATCTGGCAGCTGACGCTAAACGGTTTGACGCTTGATTTGGGATCTGACAGATGACGCTAAACATCATGAAACTTGTCGTAAGCTTATAAGATGGGCTCCTTCACCTCATCTATCCAGCCAGTCTTCGACTTTGTCTTCCCTGAGGATGGTACATCAAGGTCTTCTTTCGCCATCTATCATCCGTCATTCGCGTTACATATGCATACTAGGTGACCTGTCGTTCTTCTATTCTGTATGTTCTGCTTTGTTGAGACTGCATCATTTCCCTAATGGTTGCATTTCTTAACTGGTCTTGCCGAGATATTTTATGTGATCTTCTGAGATAGTCCATTTCTACAACTCTAAATTAGTTTTTTTTTTTTCCAGCATTCTCAGCCGTAAGTTCTTACACGCTCTATAATGCTTCTATAAAGAAGATCTAAAAGATCTCAGAAGATCATTACAGAATGTGAGGCTTATGGATTGCCATTTTCCCACAGGCTAATCGTTACTATATTTTCTAGATACTTAGTCTGTCTTCCGACAGGATGCCGCGCAAATACACTACTGGCCATTAAAATTGCTACAGCACGAAAATGACGTGTTACAGATGCGAAATTTAACCGACAGGAAGAAGATGCTGTGATATGCAAATGATTAGTTTTTCAGAGCATTCACACGATGTTGGCTCCGGTGGCGACACCTACAACGTGCTGACATGAGGAAAGTTTCCAACCGATTTCTCATACACAAACAGCAGTTGACCGGCGTTACCTGGTGAAATGTTGTTGTGATGCCTCGTGTAAGGAGGAGAAATGCGTACCATCACGTTTCCGACTTTGATAAAGGTCGGATTGTAGCCTATCGCGATTGCGGTTTATCGTATCGCGACAAGGCTGCTCGCGTTGTTCGAGATCCAATGATTGTTAGCAGAATATGGAGTCGGTGGGTTCAGGAGGGTAATAACGGAACGCCGTGCTGGACCCCAACGGCCTCGTATCACTAGCAGTCGAGATGACAGGTATCTTATCCGCATTGCTGTAACGGATCGTCCAGCCACGTCTCTATCCCTGAGTCAACAGATGGGGACGTTTGCAATACAACAACCATCTGCATGAACAGTTCGACGACGTTTGCAGCAGCATGGACTATCAACTCGGAGACCATGGCTGCGGTTGCCATTGACGCTGCATCATTGTCAGGAGCGCCTGCAATGGTGTACTCAACGACGAACCTGGGTGCACGAATGGCAAAACGTAATTTTTTCGGATGAATCCAGGTTCTTTTTACAGCATCATGATGATCGCATTCGTGTTTGGCGACATCGCGGTGAACGCTCATCGGAATCGTGTATTCGTCATCGCCATACTGGCGTATCACCTGGCGTGATGGTATGGGGTGCCATTGGTTACACGTCTCGGTCACCTCTTGTGCGCATTGACGGCACTTTGAACAGTGGACGTTACATTTCAGATGGGTTACAACCCATGGCCCTACCCTTCATTCGACCCCTGCGAAATCCTACATTTCAGCAGGATAAAGCACGACCGCATGTTGCAGGTCCTGTACGGACCTTTCTGGATACAGAAAATGTTCGACTGCTGCCATGGCCAGCACATTCTCCAGATCTCTCACCAACTGAAAACGTCTGGTCAATGGGGTCCGAGCAACTGGCTCGTCACAATACGCAAGTCACTACTCTAGATGATCTGTGGTATCGTGATGAAGCTGCAGGGGCAGCTGTACCTGTACACGCCATCCAAGCTGTGTTTGACTCAATGCCCAGGTGTATCAAGGCCGTTATTACGGCCAGAGCAGGGTGTTCTGGGTACTGGTTTCTCAGGATCTATGCACCATAATTGCGTGAATATGTAATCACATGTCAGTTCTAGTATAATATACTTGTCCAATAAATACCTGTTTGTCATCTGCATTTCTTTTTGTTGTAGCAGTTTTAATGGCTAGTAGTGTATTTAAATCTTTTCTTGCCTCGACATGCTGACCCTCAACTATTACGCTCCCCACATTTTCTCCATGATGTAGGTAGTCAGTCTTTTGAAAATTTACTTTCAATCATACATCTCATATTCTTTGTATCATTTTACTATCGTAAAGCAGTTATCACCCTCTCCCCTAATCACACTGATTGTCTGCGAAAAGGAAGTTGTACGTACATTCTTCCTTTCTTTCTGGATACCCATTCCTCCACATTTCCTACTCAACAAGTCTAACGCTTTCTGGGTACATTTTGATCAGTGTACGAGACATTCTGCTTCGATTTTTTTACAATTCAGAAAGAATTTGATGACATTTTATTCCTCTTCTTGATTACGCATTTTAGGAACTTGTGTGGGTTGCATACACGTCTTTAAAAGACCACTCGCGCTCAGGAATTCCAATAGTCTCTTCAGCCACCCTGTGTCTTACGTATTCTCGAGAAAACACCAAGTGGCTGCTTGCATTCATTTCCAGTCTCTTTACCGTTTGTTGTTTTAAAGTAAAAATATTGCCGTTACAGGATTTTCCCTTCCGGAATCCACTTTACTCTTCAACCTCCATCATCTTCGACTGTATCCAACCTTTTTAGGAAGCGACCATACAACCTACCAACAGAGTTTTTACTGCTGACTCCGCGATAATTTACCATAGTTTCTCTACCTTCCTTATTAATTGCACTTATGTAAGTAGGCTGTTTAGGTTTTTATATTGGTAACGCCACGTAGCGCTCTGTATGAAAATCACTGGCTGTGCTGTGTGCAGTCTGTGGCTAGTTTGCATTGTTGTCTGCCATTGTAGTGTTGGGCAGATGGATGTGAACAGCGCGTAGCGTTGCGCAGTTGGAGGTGAGCCGCCAGCAGTGGTGGACGTGGGGAGAGAAATGGCGAAGTTTTGAAATTTGTCAGACTGGATGTCATGAACTGCTATATATATTATGACTTTTGAACACTATTAAGGTAAATACATTGTTTGTTCTCTATCAAAATCTTTCATTTGATAACTGTGCCTATCAGTAGATAGTGCCTTCCGTAGTTTGAATCTTTTATTTAGCTGGCAGTAGTGGCGCTCGCTGTATTGCAGTAGTTCGAGTAACGAAACCGAGCGAGGTGGCGCAGTGGTTAGCATACTGGACTCGCATTCGGGAGGACGACGGTTCAATCCCGTCTCCGTCCATCCTGATTTAGGTTTTCCGTGATTTCCCTAAATCGTTTCAGGCAAATGCCGGGATGGTTCCTTTGAAAGGGCACGGCCGATTTCCTTCCCAATCCTTCCCTAACCCGAGCTTGCGCTCCGTCTCTAATGACCTCATTGTCGACGGGACGTTAAACACTAACAACCACCACCGAGTAACGAAGATTTTTGTGTGGTGATTTGTGAAAGGTATAGGTTAATGTTACTCAGGGCCATTCTTTTGTAGGGATTTTTGAAAGTCAGATTGCGTTGCGCTAAAAAAATATTGTGTGTCATTTTAAGCACAGTCATGTATAAATTGTTCTAAGGGGACTTTTCATATGTCGACCCTTAGCCGAGGATACCTCACTGGAATCTTCTGATTTTTTTCTTGTAGTTTGTGTAATTAGTGTAGCTTTTGTTTATTGCTAGCGCGTAATTGTAGAGAGAATCTCCTTTGTAGTTGCAGTCTTTCACTGTTGTACAGTAAAACAGTTGTGGCATGCATGTAGATTTGCACCAAGTATTTCGCAGATGCGCTTGCAATTAACTAGATATTATTTTCAGCGCTATGTTAATGTGTTCTCTTATTTTTGCTCTTCAAATTGTGCTTTTCTGTGTTATCGTGTGAAATATTGTGACAATAATGGCGTGTGAAAAACGTAACACTAGGCTCCAAAGTAAACTGAGAAATAATAGTGACGACGAGCGTAGCTTACCAGCACCACTGTGTAACGAATTAACAGACATTCAAAGTAGTAATTTGGTAACTGTGCATAGGGAAATGGAGCGGGCGTCAAATAATGGTGTAGACAATGAAACAGGTAGTGAACAGGGAAGTATTATCGATCGATCGGTCGGCAACAGCTCGCCTCAGGAATCGGGAATGACAGAACACAATATTGCAAATACTGTAGATTCAGGTTTTGGGTTCTCACCGTTTTCTCAAATGAGTCAAGACACATTTTCCGCTTGTCTAAATGTGAATGTTGCCGGTGCAAATTCACTGCCGAAAAGCACTGAAGAACATGTTTCTGGCACCACCAATGCATTGTTATTACAATTAATGCAACAAATGGGACAAAAGCTTCAAAAGTTAGACACAATGGAACAAAATCAGAGACAAACACAGCAAAAGCTTCAAAAGTTAGACACAATCGAACAAAATCTTCAAAAGTTAGACACAATGGAACAAAATCTTCGGAAGTTAGACACCACGCTTGAACAAACACGTGAAGATTTAACTACTGAGTTACATAACATTGACTCGAAATGCCAAAAAGTCTGTAATGACGTAAAAACACAAAATTGTGAGCATTTTCAACCTATTTTTTCGCTGCATGAAAATGCATTACAGAATCATGAAGCAGCCATAAAAGAACTGCAAATTATTGTTCATGAAAATCATGAGACCTTGCAAGCTAAAACTGACTCATTTGCATCTACCGATTCGGTTACGCAACTTGCAAAAAATCATGAAAACTTAAAGGACACGTAGATACTCTGAAAATTGGTTCAGAAAGACACATGGAGGAAATTAGTTCATTATCAGAGAAAGTAGTCGAACTTTCGGATCAGCTAAATAATTTATCTACAAAGGTAGATGATGGGCTGAATGACACAAGACCTGTAGCCTTCACTGACACTGAAGAGTATGAACAAATTAGAAAATTCAAACAAAATCAAAATCAAATCAATACATGGTACAAAAGAGAAATCCGGGAAGTAGAAGATCAGTTGGCACAAGTAATACAAGAATTACACATTTCAGAGGACACTCGCGCTCCAATACGGGAAGGAGGACATAAAAATACGGAACAGCCACTAAATAATAACACAGCGCATTTCGGAAATTATGAAAGAAATTGGCAAGGTGCACCGAATTTTGAAATGGAACCGCTTATAGGAGGTAACTATGACCGACATGCGACTCGCTGACACAATGATTTTGACTATAAGCTGTCCATTACTACACGCAAATTCAAAACATTTAAGAATTCTGGCAACGACGTTCATCCACAAGCCTGGCTTCAACAATTCTTTATTATTTCCCCCCAACTGGTCATTAGAGCACAGATTAGAATTTATGTGTGGCTACTTAGAGAATGAACCAGCTGTAAGAATGCGATCGGTCATTCACGATTGCCACAGTGAAGGAGAATTTTATCATGCCTTCCTCTCAGCATATTGGTCTCAAGCTACACAAGACTGAGTAAAACATAGCATCATAATGATGAAACATTTCGAACAATCTGAATTCTCCAGTCTTGTGAAATATTTTGAAAACATGTTGCACAAGAATCAGTACCTTTCAAACCCATACAGCCCTTCAGAACTTATCCGCATTTGCTTAATGAAATTGCCTGAACATTTAAGAAATATTATTTTGGCAGGACGTTGCAAAGACGACATTGAAGCTTTTCAGGGACTCTTACAAGAATTAGAAATTGACACAGACAGTCACGGGATGCAAAAACAGGAAAACAATCACTACAGGTCACATCCGTCACAATTCTGTGACGACAGAAACAATAACTGGACACGACAAGTCTATTCTTACAACGCAAATCGTGACCAAAACAGACACCACCCATATGACAGCCACTGGCAGAGTAATAATAGTTACAGAGAAAGATCGCATTTCCGTAGTAATGAATATGACAGAGATTACCATAGAAACAGACAATATGGGAACAAAAACAATTATTATTACGGGAGACAGAATAACTTCAGACGCAACAGTTCAGTGCGCAGTTACGATTCCGGGAGAAATTCTCCACCACATGACCAACAAACAAGAAACTATGTAAACTACCGACAAAACGACAGACCTGAATTCCATCAGAACTGGCGGGATTCAAACAGAGCAGGGCACCTTCGACAAGGTGAATTTGTAGAAGTTAGGTCTCCTAATCCCAATAACGACGCACGCCAACAAAGAGACAGACAATGACTCGCACTGCAGGCAGCCACGTGCGCCGGCTAGCTCAGAGAAAAATAACATAGATGCTAACCTTGAGAAAAATTTTAGCATTCCTTACCGATGTATACCATATGATAATTGCGTTGAAGTTGAAACTCTGCGTACTAGGAAGAGTAAAGGTTTACACCACATTTCGCATGTAAAACCGTTTATTGAGAGATAATCTGCTTTTTAACTTAGTCTTTGCCATAACATTTTTCACTTCACGTTTCTAGTATGCTTTGTCAGACTTAAGAAACTGTTAACATGCAATGTTTGAAGTTAAATATCCAGTCAAGAACCAAGAGAACTTATTTAAACAGAAATTACGAATGCATTGCTATAGTGAGCAGATGATAGAGTGTTGGTATTTGTACATTCTTGCTTGTTAGTTACACGATTACGTAACGACTATCAGGCTTACATACTTAGAACTTATACTGCTAATGAGATTTTAATGCAACATTTTGGTTTACTTGAAAAGATACTGTTTATTTGAAGTACATTCGGTGAGATTAAAGATGACTTAGCATTGGGTTTCTTTGATAGCTACCCGATTATATCACAGCGCTATTAATATGTGACACAATTTACATTGTTGCTTTTGGGGTGTATCTGTTTTATATCTGCACAGTTTTTCTGTATTATTCAGGAAAGTAAAACATGTTTTAGTAGTAACTTTTGTGGTATAGCTACAATGAGACAGCCTTTTTCGTAGCATAACAATACATCACATTATAGTACTTTCTTGATCACGGTAAGGTACGTAATAACTACAATATATATACGCAAAGCATTTCACTTTCGTTTATGATGAGGTAAGTACTTTGACTTCAGCAGAACTTTGCTTACAGAGAACGATAACTACGACACTTCCACAGAATTATGTTACAGCAAGACGCACATTTAGCGCTACAGTACACATATTTGAGTGATTAATTTTGTACTTAAACCATTTATTTTTTAAGATTTTTGAATTGCAAAGAAAGTTTCCCGTGATACATTTCATTCCATTGCTGTAATCTGTAACACCTGAGGGTATAATTGCATTTATCCTCAGGGGGGTACACACTTACTTTGTGTACCAAGTGTTTGGCAAGCACAAGGAGCCCTAGTTAATATCGTATTTGCTTATACATCAGTACCATATTCCTCTAACACAGAATTACACAGCTATCTGATTATTTAACAGAGAAACAAACATTTATTTTACTACATCAGTGACAGATGTTTATGTAATTAGACAGTTGGATAACTTCACACTTATGAAATTGTATTTTGTCTGTACTTTGTGAACTGTTCATATTTTTTGGAAGCATTGTGATATTATGAGAGCTTTGAATGATATATTTGGTATGGGATCATGATTTTTAAAGTACGTTTGAGGTAGATAACACTTTTGAAATGAGCAGAGAATTTTTTTTAGGTTTTAAAATATTCAGAAAGCTACAACGACTTTGAGATGTGATTGATGTGTTATGATATTATTACAATGACGATGTGTATTATGCTGTTGAGGTATGTTTATGATCAATGAGATGAGGCTATTTGAGGAATCTGATTATGCTATGTATTTATTATGATAAAATATTGAAGACGTGTTGATGAATATGTATATGTATAATAAGGTAAGGACTAAGGAGTAGTGGTTAGGGACTCTGACTTGTGAAAAAGGATGATGGAAACCAAGAAAGGTCCTTGTAAACAGTTATGAAATGTGTGTAAATGTGTAAATGTATCACAATGCTGCCGAAAATTTTTTGGACACCATTATATTTAAAGGATTTTGTTTCTACCCATTTGTAACACAAATTCTCGACCTGTGAAATTTTATATGAGACTGTCACTGTAGTGCAAACTGGTGTCATAAAAATTTCGGTAAGAAAGTTAAGTGACCACCTTCACGTAATGCGTCGTGGGCACCCAGCTGTGCGACAGTTGCCTGGAAAAAAGCCAATAGTGTGTGCCTTTCAGAGGCACAGGTGGAGAAAAAAGAAGGCCATTATCCTCGCTATTGACATTTCTTTGTAGAAAGCATTGCAAATATGACACGCTCAAACTTGAAAACATGATTACACCGTAGAGTTCTTAATTTATGATATTTACTGAAATGAAATGATGAGAAACATTTAATGTCTATTGTCATGATAGTTGAAAGATCGTTTACTGCATTATGAAATTCCATATGGCTAGTGAATGACGTTTCACGCCTTGCTTTGCCTATTTTGTTTAATATCTAGTTTCTAGCTGCACTGCAGCATTGGTTAAAATAAAATTTTATAGATGTACTAATATAAATATTTTATGTCTACAGATCCAGTTAATAATAACATTATGATGACTTAAAAAAACGAAGAAGCACAAAAAGACATTTCCCTTCACAGGAATTACATAAATAATTTTTTTAATGACTTGGTAACTTTCTTGCAGAGTAAGTTTTTGTGATGCATCACTCTAGTATTAAGATGTGACATAGGTATTAAACATGGCCATTTTTACTGTAATATTTTTTCTGCTAGAGCTTTGCCATGTTTGGATATTAGTTATTGCATTTGCTGCTGCTGTTTTCCAGGCATAGTGTTACTGAATTTGGCATTGTATTATTCTGTTAGGCCAGTTTTACTAATGATTTATTTTTATTGTTTGCTGCGCATTACCTTATATTAGTTGTAATATTGCATATGCTTTGCTAATTTATGCTGCTAGCTTTGCCAGTTTGCATTTTTTATCATTGCTGTCTGTGTCAATTGTTTTGCGCTGCTGCATTACCTCGTACCTTAGTTTAGCATCTGAGCTCAGTAGATTTAAGTTAGCTTAAGATGGGGTAAGCTATATAAGAGAACGAGTTGTGATGAATGGAAAGAAATACATTGAGAAGCTATAAGAAAATGGTTTGGCCAAAAAAGTATTTTGGAAGAGGATATGAACAAAAAAGTTGGGTTTAGGGACAACAGGTTTAGGTAGGATTTTCTTGGAAATAAATGATGAGGTAAGATAATGGAAAATAAATAATGAGGTAAGAAATATGTGAACATATAAATATAGAAAGCATGCTTGGAGAGGATTTTTTTGGTGGAAACAAATGTTGAAATAAGACAAAAGATCTATGGAATGAAGTTTTGGGTTGGACTGCAGTACCAAATGTTAGACTGAAAACAAACCCTGTCCTTTCCTTTTGTGTTATTCCGCTATGTGTTTATGTACTCTTGAGTATTTGTCTTTTCCTGTCTTTATTTGTTTAGCTAATAAGATTTATGTTGTGGAATTTTTCAAATACTATGTTATTTTCTTTTATTTATTCTGTTCTGTTTTAATGCTCATGTGTGAAATTGATGTTTCGAAAGCTATTCTCATTATTTTATATATTTACTTATGTCATAATTCCTGTTACATTGATGTATCAGTTTATTTCTATTCTTTTGTAAAGCCTGTACTACTACAAATGTTATCTGTCTTGTAATGTTTTTTAATGATGTATTTTGTACCTTTGTAATTGTATTCTCATGTTGTAAATTTATAATTGTATAGACACCAGTTCTTCAAATTAAGTTACATTTCACTGCACACGTTTCTGTTGGTCATAATGTATGCACAGTATGTGAAAAAAAGGACTGTTAGTGCTTGCATGTGTGTTGATAACTCAGCAAGGGACTGGTTAACAGCATTGTTGGTTCTAAGGACAATTACATAAACTTTGTGAGTGTACAAGTGGTGGTTTATGGACTTGCGATATCGTCTGCAAGACCCTTCGATGGTGATTGTGCACCTGCACAGTCGCAACAGATGGCTGCTAGCCGTCTCTACAAGGACTACAGTGGGTCTGCATCTTTGATGGCCCACCAGTACCATTATTTCTACAAGGACTGCAGTGGGTCTGTACCTTTGATGGCCCACCAATACCATTATTTCTACCAGGACTACAGTGGGTCTACTCTGTGACGACCTACTTATCAATATTCTTCAAAACTTCGACTGACTCTGCGATGGGTTTGCTCTGTTGTGGCCCATTACCTGTCTGCATGTCAAGAGTCAGCACTGTCTTTCCGTTGGAAGGACAACACTACTTCTTCAAGACTGCATGGAAATCCACTACTTCCATGTGCATTTTCTTTTACTGCTCAGACTTTGAGAAAAACACTACTATTTTACTGTGATGAACGACCAAGACTGTCTTTATGGACTGGGAGAAAATTTTAGCTTTTGACCAGCATTGGATCAAACAGTGTGTGCATTTAATTTCTTTGTTACTGTAATTATGAAAATTTTTTTTCAAATCTGTATTGGCCACTTCCCAAAACAATTTGTAAAATTTTTTGTGGGGAGCATGGGGGCTATGTAAGTAGGCTGTTTAGGTTTTTATATTCTATGTAAGTAGACTTTAGGTCTTTATATTGGTAACACCACTTAGCGCTCTGTATGAAAATCACTGGCTGTGCTGTGTGCAGTCTGTGGCTGGTTTGCATTGTTGTCTGCCATTGTAGTGTTGGGCAGCTGGATGTGAACAGCGCGTAGCGTTGTGCAGTTGGAGGTGAGCCGCCAGCAGTGGTGGATGTGGGGAGAGAAATGGCGAAGTTTTGAAATTTGTAAGACTGGATGTCATGAGCTGATATATATATTATGACTTTTGAAGACTATTAAGGTAAATACATTGTTTGTTCTCTACTAAAATCTTTCATTTGCTAACTATGCCTATCAGTAGTTAGTGCCTTCCGTAGTTTGAATCTTTTGTTTAGCTGGCAGTAGTGGCGCTCGCTGTATTGCAGTAGTTCGAGTAACGAAGATTTTGTGAGGTAAGTGATTTGTGAAACGTATAGGTTAATGTTAGTCAGGGCCATTCTTTTGTAGGGATTTTTGAAAGTCAGATTGCGTTGCGCTAAAAAAATATTGTGTGTCAGTTTAAGTACAGTCATGTATAATTTTTCTAAGGGGACGTTTCATACTTAGATATGCCAATTTCCATTCCTTGGTCAATTCTTCTCCATCTACATTCCCATTAGACACTCGCTACACGCTTCATTAATTCTATAATTCTAGAATTTCTAGTATCTTGTCCCATTTCACTAGGTCGAACTCCTTTTCTAGATCCCTGAAGGACAAATTCAATTCTATTCCTTTTTTCTTTCGCCAATCATTCTAATTATCCCAATAGTATCTCTTATATCAGTTCCTTTTCTGAAACCAAATTGTATCTAATATTTTCCTAAAATTATCAAAGGAAAAATTAAATTGTAACCTTTAGAGTAGAAAGGTGTGTGGATAAGTAACGTCTCCGAATTTTTAATGTGAAACCTCTTGAAGCTTTTTAAAGAAAACAAAAGTTGTTAACATCCAAATCTTTGTTCTTGATGTCTCCATATTTGTTTCTCAACGTAGTCAACATGATGAGGAACTCGTTTCTCCCGACAAACTAGTTTGTTGATACCGTCACTGTTCAAAATGGTTCAAATGGCTCTGAGCACTATGGGACTTAACATAGTAGGTCATCAGTCCCCTAGAACTTAGAACTACTTAAACCTAACTAACCTAAGGACATCACACACATCCATGCCCGAGGCAGGATTCGAACCTGCGACCGTAGCGGTCGCGCGGTTCTAGATTGAAGCACCTGGAACCGCTCGGCAAATCCGACCGGCACCGTCACTGTAGAATGTTGATGGAGCCACAAACTCACCTCTGCTTGCACCTTTTCATCACTATCAAAATGAATCTTCATCACTATCACAATCAGGTATTCGATGGTGTTGTTTAAATTCTGGAAAAACGAAAATCGGATGGGGCCAAGTTGGGACTGTATGAAGGATGACCGATGACAGTGAAATCAAGGCATCAGATTGTTGCAGGTGTCTCAGCTGTCGTGTGTGGTCTCGCATTGACATTCTGAGGGAGCGAATTTTCCAGCTGTGGACGAACTGGTCGAATTCTGAATTTGATTACAGCAAGCTGTTTGTCATGCACCGACATACACAACTTGTCATTAAAATTGCTACACCAAGAAGAAATGCAGATGATAAACGGGTATTCATTGGACAAATATTTTATACTAGAACTGACATGTGATCACATTTTCACGCAATTTGGGTGCATAGATCCTGAGAAATCAGTACCCAGAACAACCACCTCTGGCCGTAATAACGGCCTTGATACACATGGGCATTGAGTCAAACAGAGCTTGGATGACGTGTACAGGTACAGCTGCCCATGAAGCTTCAACACGATACCACAGTTCATCAAGAGTAGTGACTGGCGTACTATGACGAGCCAGTTACTCGGCCACCATTGACCAGATGTTTTCATTGGTGAGAGATCTGGAGAATGTGCTGGCCATGGCAGCAGTCGAACATTTTCTGTATCCAGAAAGGCCCGTACGGGACTTGCAACATGCGATCGTACATTATCCTGCTGAAATGTAGGTTTCCACAGGGATCGAATGAAGGGTAGGGCCACGGGTCGTAACACATCTGAAATGTAACGTGCACTGTTCAAAGTGCCGTCAGTGCGAACAAGAGGTGACCGAGACGTGTAACCAATGGCACCCCATACAATCACGCCGGGTGATACGCCAGTATGGTGATGACGAATACACGCTTCCAATGTGCGTCCATCGCGATGTCGCCAAACACGAATACGACCATCATGATGCTGTAAACAGAACCTGGATTCATCCGAAAAAATTACGTTTTGCCATTCGTGCACCCAGGTTCGTCGTTGAGTACACCATCGCAGGCGCTCCTGACAATGATGCAGCGTCAATGGCAACCGCAGCCATGGTCTCCGAGTTGATAGTCCATGCTGCTGCAAACGTCGTCGATCTGTTCGTGCAGATGGTTGTTGTCTTGCAAACGTCCCCATCTGTTGACTCAGGGATCGAGACGTGGCTGCACGATCCGTTACAGCCATGCGGATAAGATGCCTGTCATCTCGACTGCTAGTGATACGAGGCCTTTGGGATCCAGCACGGCGTTCCGTATTACCCTCCTGAACCCACCGATTCCATATTCTGCTAACAGTCATTGGATCTCGACCAACGCGAGCAACAATGTCGCGATACGATAAACCGCAATCGCGACATGCTACAATCCGACCTTTATTAAAGTCGGAAACGTAACGGTACGCATTTCTCCTTGTTACACGAGGCATCACGACAACGTTTGACCAGGTAACGCCGGTCAACTGCTGTTTGTGTATGAGAAATCGGTTGGAAACTTTCCTCATGTCAGCACGTTGTAGGTGTCGCCACCGGCGCCAACCTTGTGTGAAAGGTCTGAAAAGCTATTCATTTGCATATCTCAGCATCTTCTCCCTGTCGGTTAAATTTCGCGTCTGTAGCACATCTCCGTGGTGTAGCAATTTTAATGGCCAGCAGTGTATTAAGTCATACGCCATCATGTTGCACGTTGAATGCGTAGCCCTCTAGTGGGAGCGGGCTGCAGATATGTAGACATGAAAATAAAGATGTACAGTGTTTGCGAGGATTGTTTTATTTAAAAAAACTTCAAGAATTTTAATATAAAAAAATCGGAGGCGTTACTTTTCAGCTCGTCTTCGTAATAAACTGTAATGATGTAATGGGTACAATATAAGAGTTCATTTAAATGCTATGAAACGTACCTAAACCTTTAAGCGATGTAAATCTCAAGGGTAGTTAATTCACATGATTTACCTTCTCTCAATATTGGATTTAATGAACTTGGTCCACTTGCTTTAGACATACGTCCGCAAAGGGAAGCGGCACTATATTTGATACCACTGGCGGCACGCAGATGACGTGTCCGAAATGACTTGGTGGGCACACGTGCGAGAGAGAAGATTTTGGAGGTCGCTGCGAGGCAGACGGCCCGACACTCGCCCAACGCGCTGTGTGTGTGTGTGTGTGTGTGTGTGTGCCCGTGTACGTGTGAGTGTGCTGGCCAGACGGCGCCACCCCACTCCGCCCCCGCTACCCTCCCATAAATCATCCGCCTCCCCTGTCAGGCGGCTCTCCCCCCGACAAAAACACGCGCAGGCGCGCCGCTCCGCTCCGCTGTGACGTCGTCCGGAACACTGCAGCGCGTCCGGCCCGGCCCGTCCACCGGCGCCTGCCCGCCTCACGTTGCCGATGCTCCGTCCAGCTCGCCAGTGGTGTCATCAGCTCGCCCTTACTTTCAAGTCTGTCGACAGTAACATTTCGTTATTTGCTACGCTTGCCTCTTGTTCAGTTTTATTGGCTAGCAGTGTGCGCTCGGAGATACCGGGTGATCAAAAAGTCAGTATAAATTTGAAAACTTAATAAACCACGGAATAATGTAGATAGAGTGGTGAAAATTGACACACATGCTTGGAATGACATGGGGTCTTATTAGAACCAAAAAAAAAAAAAATTGCTACATGCGTGAGAGATCTCTTGCGCGCGTCGTTTGGTGATGATCACGTGCTCAGCCGCCACTTTCGTCGTGCTTGGCCTCCCAGATCCCCAGACCTCAGTCCGTGCGATTATTGGCCTTGGGGTTACCTGAAGTCGCAAGTGTATCGTGATCGACCGACATCTCTAGGGATGCCTCGCCGTAACTCCGGACGTGCTTTACAGCGCTGTTCACAACATTATTCCTCGACTACAGCTATTGTTGAGGAATGATGGTGGACATATTGAGCATTTCCTGTAAAGAACATCATCTTGGATTTGTCTTACTTTGTTATGCTAATTATTGCAATTCTGATCAGATAAAGCGCCATGTGCCGGACATTTTTTGAACTTTTGTATTTTTTTGGTACTAATAAAACCCATGTCATTCCAAGCAAGTGTGTCAATTTGTACCTCTCTATCTACATTATTCCGTGATTTATTGAGTTTTCAAATTTATGCTGACTTTTTGATCACCCGGTACATAAACGGTCGAAGTCTGCGTCATTCACTAGACCACTCACTATAGCAATCAAACATTTCTAACATTCTACTGTACTTAATGGGAATACTTCAGTGGTAATACCTTTCTCTGTCACCATCTTCTGATGCAGCTCTTTGGTCGTCTCCAAATATTTCATACACAACGTTCTTCAGTTATGTTCATGAATGTTGCTCCTACTTCGTTTCCAGTTGTATCACCTCTGTCTCGCTCTCGTCTCACCTGCAGGCATCTCTGAAGGTCATCGACAGCATCGATCTTTACGACACCTCATCGTGTCATGTAGAATTTCGGTATTCGTTAACTTACGCTAAGGACAACACGCACACCCGAGGCAGGACTCGAATCTCCGATGGAGGCAGCGCGCGAACCGGGGCAAGGCGCCCTGGCCTAGACCGTGTGGCTACGTTTACATGTTGAATAAAGTGTGTGCACGCAGTAGTTTTTAACTAATTTACGTTCTTTTTCATATAGATCAATAATTGTCAACCTGTGTATGGCGTAGGTGTCGAACGCTAGAGTTCGTGGTGGTGAAGTGATTACCATTCGAGCGACGCAAAACAGAATTATGTGAGACAACCGTTCGTTTCCCGCTCAAACTTAAATATTAATTTCTTTTCCATCACTGTACAAATTGTTTAATTTATATGACGTTTGAGAGGTAATGTAATGAAAAAGAAACAGCATATTTGCATGAAATTTCAGCTTATGTTTTCCGTGTCTGTAGGATAAATACGATCCTGAAACGTGGGATGTCGAGAGTCCATTCGACGGGTAATTGAACATTTCTCTTGTGGTCTGACATATTGAGAGTTTTTATATTACTGATTGCGGATAACACTATTCGCATCGTTATTTATCGAGGTTTGACTTAGGCATTCCAAGCCTGTCCCTCACCCCTGAAAATTTAATTAAAAATAGGAGCCGTCCGCTGTGGTCGAGCGGTTCTAGGCGCTTCAGTCCGGAACCGCGTTGCTGCTACGATCGAAGGTTCGAATCCTGCCTCGGGCATGGATGCGTGTGATGTCCTTAGGTTAGTTAGATTCAAGTAGCTCTAACTCTAGGTGACTGATGACCTCAGATCTTAAGTCCCACAGTGCTTAGAGCCATTTGAACCATTTTAAAAAATATTAAATAGTCAAATAACGTATGAAATTCACTACACCTTCATAAAAATGCACGTGGGTTTTTGTTTTCCATTATATTACTTCTCAAACGTCATATAAATTAAATAATGTGATTAGTGGTGAAAAAAATACATTCAAAAACATGTTAGCGTGATTCGAATCGTTGCCTCGTCCACAGCGCTGATGCTACGCACGAACGCTATCTATCTATTTTTTAGTAAATGAAAAGCACCAGTTTGCCTTCGTTCCACAGTATTACTTTTATTGTGTAACCGGTTCTCGGCTTACAAGGAAGTTCGAATACACGTACCGTTCTCATTCTGAGACCGGCGTCATCAACAGAGACCACGCCCGCGTTCCCGTCGGTGTGGCAGAAACGGTAACCGACGGTGCATCGACGAATGAGTCTGTCGCACGCTACCTCGTCTACGAGTTTTACGTATAAGACGTTGGCCACAACTGATAGGTGAATTCCTATCAGCCCCGGGTGGTCTAGTTTCACCACTTCGCGCATGAAACGTTCGATTTCGTATGCTTTCGGTCTTGTGCGTCGAGCATAAACTTGGCAGTCGCCTTCCGGTAAGAAAGAGCCATCGTGATCTGTAGTAATCAATACACCGCTATGCGAAGCCTCGCGGATGTAAACAAAGCTCGCGCTAAGAGGACGGCGGCCGGTGCGCTAGGCACGTTAGAGCCGCTACAACGCCGAAGACTGACTATTTCAGTTGATCTTGCACGTTGTGACTTACTATGTTACTGATTGCGAATAACGCCTTTCGCATCATTATCAAGCGATGGTTGACTTGGGCTTTCCAGGACTGTCCCTCGTCCTTGCCTTGAAAATTTAGTTACAAATAGGAAAAAGTCAAATAACTTATGAAGTTCACTACAACTTCATGAAAATGCACCTGGAGTTTTGTTTTTCCTTATATTACCTCTCAAAGTTCATACAAATTGAATAACGTGATCAGTGATGAAAAAAATACACATTAAAAAAAGGTGGCGTGATTCGAACTGTCGCCTCGTCCATGGCTAATGCTATGCGCGAACCCTAACCCTTTTTTTGTGATCTCATTTTTTTTCGTCATTGTTCGTTGCATTTGTCCGCGGCGGACGTCCCATGACACCTTTTCAAGTTCGTCGTCGATGCGGTCACTCAGTTTTTTATTATGGAGGGCAGCTAACCGTCTGATCGAACATGCTGAGCAGCCGTGCCGGCACCACTTCACCACAATGCCTTCTTACGGCCGTTCCTTCGCAATAGACGCGTAAGGCTTCTCTTGCGATTTTCTCGAAATTACCAAGGTAGCGCCCCTTAATACTTGCACATTATGTTGTTTTAATGGCCTTCTAAAGGTGTACAGCGTTCGAAATAAATGAGTCATCCCAATGTCGTGGCCTCCCCTTGTCAGTGACGTACTTCAGGTTTGACGGCACTTTTGAAACTCAGCGGAAGCTCAATTTTTAAGCCCTGGTTAGGATACGAAAACCACACTACGGCATTTTTACCCTATTTCTTACGTTTCGCATCCAGTCATCATCTTCAGTTGCCTTAGTACATCGTTAATGTCTACCGTTTTGTCTTTCACATACTAGTTATTGCAGTGTCCTCCAGAGATATAAAACACCGCCACAAACAGAGAGGGCGCCATAGGGCAATGTCAGCTAGAGAGCCTGTATAGGGAGAGAGTGGCCAATCGGCCCGTGGCCGCCATGTTTTTACCGGATTGGGCGCCGGACATGCAATTAGGTAGGGACGCACGCAGAAAAGTAGCCACTTCACCAGTAAAATAAGGCATGTTGAAAGGTCTCTGTTGGATTCCTTTCATGTTTAATTTCTTAAATCTGTTGTCATTTATGGAGTAAATTCCTCTCCTAAATTTACTGTGGCGTTTCTGACTATCTGGGAGGAGACTGAGTAGTGGAACGTGTTACTTTTACACATAAACAAGAACGATCTGTCACACTACTACACTTTAAAACACAGTTTATATGTAATTCATGTCACACAGTCTCATACGGAACCTACATCTGCTTTCTTTTATATACTGTATATGATAAGATACTGTCATCCCCCTTCCCTTCTGTGTGAGAGTATGAATGAGCAAATGTATTTGTAGTTGCATGCTTGAGGGTAGCAGACAAGGCTGTCTGCTAGAGAACAGTAGGACCAACGTCGGAACAAATAGCTACGCTTTCTTAAAGCAGAGAGGTTTCTATCCTTAGTATGGTTCTGTCCGTCCGTTGTCATGTTCGTATAGGAAGCTGCCCCTCTGGCGCCTTCCGTTTGTCTTTGTGAGCCACCCTCAGGAAACACGCTCGGCAGTAGGCAGTTGAAGTCTGGCGGTGGCGAGCGTCTGAAGTGGTAAGATCTCCGGCTAAGCGCGTGTCTGCTAAGTCCATAGGACAATGGATTTGTTAAGTTCAGCCTAACTGAAAATTTAATCATCTTTATCTCGGGTTTAGCTCTAAAATATCTAAGGTTATCTTAAATTGCAGCGTAGTGTAATTCTCGTGTGAAGTTCAGATTATTTTGGGGTAGTTGCTTTGTCATTACTTTGCGAGTAAAGTGGAACCACGTGTTGATCAGTAACTCTAACTAAGTTCATCAATCTTAAATGTGAATGCTTGTGTGATTATAACGTCTCGTCTTGACAATATTTTACAATATAGCAACTTTTCTTTATGCTTTTCTTTATGTTCAACCCACGTGGAGTGTACTTTGCGAGACCAGTACCACGTGCTTATATAACTGTTTGACCCATAAGGTTAATAGTAAGACGTTAGTAACCAGTTCAAGGTTTTGCTTTTGTCAATTGCTTTTCGATCTAATGTATTTTAATTATCAAAATTATTGTGGAGTTGTACGCTTTGTGTAAACCAAATTGACCACGTGGAGCATGTGGTGTAATCATCAAAGTAGCCCTCAGCTATTCTTTTTGCGAAGACTTCACAAAGAGTTAATATGAATTTAGTATACCAGTGTGTGGTAATTACATGACGGACAGGATTGTGGTATGAACGTAATTTCTTTGGGTATAAAAACTGAATCTGTTGGTTGTGGTTAATTTCTTCTTGCTTATGTTTCAATGTTCTTCGTGAGTTATTTTATGAATGCAGTGTCGTATGCAGTCTCCCAATCTTGGCTCCATATTTTATCTGTTCCGTAAGATTACAATCTCACATTTTTCAATCGTAAATAAGGCACCAGCTCAGTTATAACTCACGTTTAATATGCTGAAATTTCAATGAACAATCTTAAAATAAATTTCCAAATATAAACTGATTTCTTTCTTTTTATTTAAATTCTCTTTATATATATATATATTACCGGTTGTTGTATGACTGTAAAAGATTATAATCAATGTTAGTCTGCTTGGTAAACCTAGACTAAATATCTGATGAAACAGTTGCCCAGTAATCCACGGTTAACGTCCCCAGACAGATCACGGCTTTTAACCCACTTTCATTGTCAATTAGCACCGATATCAGCATAGCAAAATTAATGTAGCAATATTACAATGTGCTTCTACCTTAGTACTCGGTATACAATTCGTCTATTTTTATATAGCCCTAGTAAGCTTTTGAGCAAATGGAAGTATCGTGAAGCAGTGTGCATGTCTGCCGAATGTTAACAGCTGTATTTTATGATGCTATATAAACATTGACAACTGATTAGTAAGAAAAAGAAGTTTCATTTAATGTATCTCAGAGTATATGATGCTATTTCAGATTTTTCCTTGCGGATATTCATCGCTGAAATTGGTGAACTCCTATCTCTTTCCGTCCCCACTTAATGCATTTTAAGTGAGTGTCGATCTTATAACATTTTCTTATGCTGGCAAAACACGTCATTCTGTACACACTTTTAGGAACTCTATACCACAGAAAATCATAAAAATATCAATACTTAGGTACTCTACAGAAACAGCAGAAAGTTATTCAAAATAGGTAACTGAATATCCACACGATAATTATAATTTACAGGAATGTGAAGAGCCAAGTCTACAGAGCCATGTGCGAGTCGCCAGTCGGAGGTACGTAGACTTAGGGTTCCATATACATGTTAATCTTGTAGCATGGTTTGTCTCTCAAGAACCATTAAAAGTCTACAAAATAACCTTTAAAAATTATCTGGTTTGAGTAGGATTCGAACTCACGACCTTCGGACAACGAAGTTAAAACTCTAACCCCCCCCCCCCCCCCGCCCACCTCCCCCTAACTGCTACGAGGCCACATTAGTAATACTTAGGTGTTCATTTACTTTTTCTTTCATGGAAGGGATGTATTAGTAAAAAGGTTATTCTTTTTTTATTTTGTTTTGTGGGCATTATAATCATATATAAAGAAACTGATTGTACGATACACAAAGAAACCAAATGAGTTTTCTAACAGCGACAGCCTGTGAATTGATAGATCCGACCAACAGAGTGACTGTAAAGTAATTTACGTAAATATAACTCACAGAGATCGTGCAAAAGTTCAAAAGGTTCAAATGGCTCTGAGCACTATGGGACTTAACAGCTGAGGTCATAAGTCCCCTAGAACTTAGAACTACTTAAACCTAACTAACCTAAGGACATCACACAACACCCAGTCATCATGAGGCAGAGAAAATCCCTGACTCCGCCGGGAATCGAACCCGGGAACCAGGGCGCGGAAAGCGAGAACGCTACCGCACGACCACGAGCTTCGGGCCCGATGCAATCAACAGTGCCACTCTCTCGCTGTATATAGGCTCAACGTAGTTATGGCCAGACGCGACAGAGGGCGTACAAAATCCGGTCTGGTTAGAGAGCTTGTCTAGGTCTGGTTATGCTTCCGTCCTACGTCACGCAAACAGTTCTCAAGTGGACTTTTCTCCACCATAAGAGGGTATAGGCTGACTCCCGACTCTGCGCAGTCGGTTAGATGGACAGCGTCAATACTGTGCCTCAGGACAGCAGCACTAACCGCTGCACTAACCGCTCATAATAAAAAACACTGGACATTCTGCTAGTTATGTCGAGAACTAGACCAGTGTTCTAACATATATCAGCACAGTGAACTTTGAGCTACATTGCCACTAATCATCTTCACAATAAAGCTACATAATTTAAAGACTCGTTCAATAAATTGTTGTAAATCATTGCTAATCTGTGTGGTCATACAGTTTATGTTGTAGTTTGCCTGAACCTATTCGGCCTTGTAACTAGGCCGTGATGTTACTTCTTGCAAACAAGTCACCTCAGCAACAACAGTGATAGAAGCTTCTCTTCCTGTCACATTTGTCCTTGAAAGTCAAGATTATTTATTGAATACGACCGTTATACATCGTTTGCATCGTAATAATTAACGTTGGCGAACTTCCAGAATGCTAAAATAGCCGTGGGTCAGCAACTGTTAATCAGTACAATGAAAAGCCAGTCAAAGTTGTAAATTTCACTTTGTTAATCATTCGATGACTAGTTTCGGGCCAGGACCCATTTTCAAATCATCGTAACATACTCAGAAATTGCATTTCCGAAAACGCAAAAACCGTTTCAAAAAATACAAACGAACAGTTACCGCACATTCAGATAACAGATGAGCTGCAACTGTCCGTTTGCACATTTTTTACACAACGAACAATTACAGCGCATAGAGGCAACAGGAGCGCTGTAACTGTTCGATTCCAAATTTTTTACATAGTTTTTCAATTTTCGGAAATACCAGTTTTAACTATCTTACGATGATTAAAAAATGAGTCCCGGCCGGAAACTGGTCATCAAGTGAATAAAGAAAAATGAAATTTGAACTTGGACTGGTGTTTCGTTGTACTAATTAATGTTGAGGCTTCTTGCAGTGCTTCCTCTTCTAGGATTACCGAAAGCATTTTTCGTCATTAGGAGTCTTCTTGCAGGAATCCTATTCCGTTCCTAAATTTTTTGCTGTCGTCGCTTGGTTTTACAAACGCCGTTGTGTTTTTCTGTGTAACATCATAAGTTGAACCAATACCATGTTTCTCGAAGCTTGTTCAAAAAGACTTTATTGAAACTGATTCGAAAGGTGTCTCTAGACTTCAGACAAATGTATAATAGGTTGCATCTTTTGCTTAACACTTTTGCTACTTGATATCGGCCCATCGTGCGTTACCCACCTCTAAATCTAACTTGTTCCTTTACTATATTAAAATCGATCGCTTACACTTGAATGATTAAAAACGAATGCAGTACAATTATTGTTCCTGTTATTAATCCAACCAGGAAAGTTTGAAGGGTAATGAAAAGTATTATTGATATTGGGCGTCTTAATTTAATAAAATTAATATTTATTACATTTGATAGTGATATAATTATTATTTTAATCATTTGAGGGGTTATTTTCTTTAGAAATATCAGTTTTGGGGACCGACTAACTGTTATGCTGCCTGCAGTCGGCGTATGCGTGGTGACCAGTCTAAACAAGAGCCAGGTGTTCAGCTTTAACATGATGATCTCTTAGCTGATTTTCCCGTTGCAGGCAATCAATTCTCGGAGCGCTGCATGAAATGAGCACCGAAAAGCGGTTCAACGCTGCTATAAAATATCTTCAATGCTTTGGGATGCCATGTGCTTTTATTAACTAAAAGAGCACCAAAAACCGAAATTGTTCATAATATGCTTTTACAATGAGAATTAACTGCCCTTTGATAAGTTCTAAACATTGATCCCAAATTTTAGTGGTTAGGAAATGAGGGTTGGGATTTTAGCAACTGACAAGGATGAGCTAAATAGCATTTATTAAGGCAGTCATCTGCGACAGTAAAATTGGAGGCTACAGTGGAGACTTCGTCGTGGCTGCTGGACCACCAGCTTAGGGAGGCCAGGCCAGGCATCACCAATCTCCTAGTAACGAACCACAGGCACTTTCCTGCAACTGAGATCAGTATAAGAACCAGGGCCCACTTACACCGTTACCGCCCGTCAAATACGACGGACAACACAACAAGATTAGAGGATTTTTATCAAAGATACTTTGAAAGAGATTTTACTTTTGAAATTCCATAAATTCAATATTAACTATTTTGTGCCTTTTAAGAAAATAGCCCTTTAAAATAAACAGATTCTCATTTAATAAAAAAAATGTAAAACTGACTACAAATTCTAAAATTACTTGTAAAGTTAACTGTAATTATATGACAATAAAAACTCATTTTCAACTACCAGTATCAACACTTGACTTTTTATTAGATTCCAATTGCATTCGTTTACGCTCGTCGACGAGAACTACCCCATCATAGCAAATTACACCACGTTTCAAAACAATTTGCACCACATCTAACAGCTAATGAACCTGTGGTCACAAAACTCCACAACGTGAGACAAGTGCCTAGTGCTCTACCTTAACAGTACATCGTCACGCGCTACGCTTTCCGCATGCAAAAGCATCAGTGCAAGTAGTTATTTCTCGTGCTGGTACAACTGGCGTGGACAGCACCTCTGTGCTAGTATGTGACATCAGATACAGACAACACTGACCTTGTTCCACGCCTGTTGCTGGTGTACGTAACGCACCACACAAAGTCCTTGGTTAATTTGTAGCGTCTGCTGTCCAGAAGCTTCCATGAATTCCAATCTTTGTTGCTGCACACGCAGTGATACTTTCTTTAGCCAGTAACGAACATTCGCCGGCCGAAATGACCGAGCGGTTCTAGGCGCTACAGTCTGGAACCGCGCGACCACTATGGTCGCAGGTTCGAATCCTGCCTCGGGCATGGATGTGTGTGATGTCCTTAGGTTAGTTAGGTTTAAGTAGTTCTAAGTTCTAGGGGACTGATGACCTCAGATGTTAAGTCCCATAGTGCTCAGAGCCACTTTTTTAGTAACGAACATCCGCCAAAACAGTAAAGCCAAGGGGCCCGCAGTAACAGCAACACTGAAGAAAATTCAACTCCACAGCGTAACTTTCACTCTGCAGCGGAGTTTGCACTGATACGAAACTTCCTGGAGGATTAAAACTGGCCAGCATCTCGTGGTCGTGCGGTAGCGTTCTCGCTTCCCACGCCCGGGTTCCCGGGTTCGATTCCCAGCGGGGTCAGGGATTTTCTCTGCCTCGTGATGGCTGGGTGTTGTGTGCTGTCCTTAGGTTAGTTAGGTTTAAGTAGTTCTAAGTTCTAGGGGACTGATGACCATAGATGTTAAGTCCCATAGTGCTCAGAGCTATTTGAACCATTTTTGATTAAAACTGTGTGCTGGATCGAGACTCACCCTCGGGACCTTTGCCTCTCGCCGTCAAGTGCTCTGCTGACTAAGCTACCTAATCACAAGTCGCTACCCGTTCCCACAGCTCTACTTCCACCAGTACCTCGTCTCTTACCTCCCAAACTTCACTGAAACTCTCAAGCGAATCTTGAAGACTCAGTGCTGGACGAAAGGATATTGCGGAGATAGTTTAGCCGCAGCCTGGGAGACGTTTCCAGAATTCAAACTGCACAGTAGTCACAACTTCGCCGACCAGAGGATGTCTACAAAAAACTACCACCAACTACGGCGACCAAGCTGAGCTAAAACAATAGCAGACACGAGGTACGACACAAAACCATTCATCTCATCATAAATGAAATGGCCTTCACTCAATAACCAGGTATCTGCCTTTTGAGTCAACAACCTCTTACAGTATTGTAATCTCCTCCTAACAAACTGGTAATGAAACAAATCACGCTGAAAAGAGGTGCAAGAATGCAGATCAACGATGTAGCCACGGACACCAAGCGGTAACACCTTGCCCTGTTACACTCGAGTCGCACTGAACAGGATGGGCTCACTCGCACCAGCTCACGGGGCCAACAGGCAGCCATTCGTGTCTGCCGTGCACCGTGTGTCTGCCACAGAGGCGCACCCCCGACAGCCTGGATTCCTAGAGAACAGTTGACGATCACTGCCCCCAAGGACGGCAGCCGCCAAGCGGGCGCGCCAATTCTAATCGTCGGAACGATGGACATCCGTCACAAAATAATCTCAGCACCTTAATGAAATAATCGGACGTTCTGTGAAAATGCTATCACACACACAGATTCGTCCAAACTTTGCGACTGCTCGTCCTGAAGTGCACTCGACTGACATTAATATTGGAGCGGCAGGAGGTGGGAAATTATAAAAAGGAAAAAAATTAATAATTTTTTACTGTGTGGGTCCACAGTCATAATATATTTCTTTAAAGTCAGAACCGTCATTAGACTGTTTTTTATTTGCAGTGTTACATTTACACGATCATGATTTCGGCTTCAAAGTGCCATTATCAAGTGTTTTAAATGTTATATGCCATCTTAGGCACTGTACAACACTTAAAACACTTTATAATAGCACTCTGAAGCCAAAATCATGATCGTGTAAATGTAATACTGCAAATAAAAAGCAATCTAATGGCGGTACTGACTTTAAAGAAAAAGAAGATATTTATTGTATTGAATTTCTGCCTCCAGTTGCATAAGCAAAGAAACTTTACCTAGGTTTCGCCTATATTAATGTAGCCTTCTTCAGAAATGTCACAATATAAATTAAAACTTTGTAGCATTTCTGATGAAGGCTACATTAATATAGCCGAAACCTAGATAAAGTTTCTTTGCTCATGCAACTGGAGGCTGGAATTTAATATAATTACATTTTACAGTTGCTGACTCTGCTGCACCATGCTAAAAACACTGAAAAAATTATTTATAAATGTGTAAAAAATTTATTGTGAAAATCATTTTCTTTTATTCAGTTAAAGGTTCCGATTGATAAGATATCCGCGATCCTTAACTATCTCTCTGAGTGTGTCCGCCGGCCGGAGTGGCCGGAACGGTAAACACATAAACTACGGCGACAGTCAGACGTCTCGCAGGTCGTTTCGCCCTGCATACAATAGGCGAAACTCGACCGACGTCAGTCGTTCCACCAGGCGCTTAAGCCTATTGTACGAACCCCTCAGAATTCAGAGAATTGCAGCCCCCAACCGGAAACGCAGTGTGCCGCGTCCTCCGATACTCGCCTCGCACAAGCCACCCATGGAAGTAAAACAACATGTTTAGGAATCGAGTGAAAAGTATTTTTTGAGCTCTCAGTACAAATACTCTTATTAAGATAACCTTATTCGGTATGTTACTACCGTGAAATGATATAGAACATTAATAAAACTGATGAAAATGAGAGGCGACATGCAAAAGATGGCATGGAACCTCTCAAAGTAATATTGAAAATATTTAAACAGTAACATGAAATGTGTCGTCACTTCCATTTACACTTTTCAAAAATTATTAGAAAGCACAAATTTTTTGTAACAGTCATCGCATGGAAATTACTGACAAGAAGAAGAAACAGGACGATAGACCATGTGTTAAGACACAAAGGAATAACTTCCATGGTACTAGAGGGAGCGCTAGAGGATAAAAACTGTAGAGGGAGACAGAGATTGGAAAAAAAGGAGGAAGATTAGCGTTTAACTTTTGGTTGACAGCGCGGTCATTAGAGTCGGACCACAAGCGTGGGTTCCAGAAGGATAGGGATGTAAAGCGGCTGTGCTCTTTACAAAGCAACCATCCTAGAATTTGCCTTGAGTAATCTAGGTTCAAATGGCTCTGAGCACTATGGGACTTAACATCTATGGTCATCAGTCCCCTAGATGTTATAACTACTTAAACCTAACTAAACAATATGCCACACCAACAGAAATGCAATAAGTTTATCTTAGAATGAGCTACAATGATAAACAACAGACATTATCAGAATGAGATTTTCACTCTGTAGCGGAGTGTACTCTGATATGAAACTTCCTGGCAGATTAAAACTGTGTGCCGGACCGAGACTCGAACAGTGCCCCCGAAAGGCAAACGTCCCGATTTCGAGTCTCGGTGCGGCACACAGATTTAATCTGCCAGGAGGTTTCATATCAGCGTACACTCCGCTACAGAGTGAAAATCTCATTCTGATAATGTCTGTTGTTTATCACTGTAGCTCATTCTAAGACTTTATGCTAAGAAACATCCATACATTGTTTAAAAAAATAGTGTCGGTTTGGAACAGAATGGCTACACCAGAGGGTTCCAAAATAAAATGAAGTGTTTGTTCTCTTGCGAACTTTTAATGTTGCAGAGCGTCAGCAATCGTAAATAATTCAATAATTACAAGGAATCCGCCTCGATTGCAAATAGAAACCGGATGTTGACCTAGGTTTCGGCACGGATAACCACGCCTTCTTCAGAACACACTAAAACTACGAACTGCCTGAAGAGGCATAGTTCAACATTAATACAGAACGTTCAAAAGGGCAAAAGACTCGAATAAAATGTAAAATAAACGGTACGTTGTTCCATGTCAATAGCTGTACTAAGCTCAAACGTCAGAAGCGTGTTTCCTCACCGCAGCCAACGTTTGATGGGCCGCAGGCTTTCAGGTAAACTCTCTTCTCTTGGTTGAGTTTACAACCAGCCACTACAAAAAATAACAAACTAGTTCCTCCCCGTTAATAACTACACACGGGAGAATTAAAATAAACCAGGACAAGCAGCTGACTAGCTGTTACTATATAGAACCTGCTACTACCACTATCTGGGCACTACAGACAACACAGCCACACAGAGCTACTACTATTGCATCGACTGCGGGGAAACGCACATAAACAAAAACACAATATCGGAAAATGTAGGTACGTAAAAGAAACAAAAATAACAAAACCTTATTGCTAGTACACTGTCACCGACCAATGACTTTGGCGTATTTTTAATTTCACAATCAAAAATATACACGCCGTGCACACCACTTGACAATAGATTTCGCATAGTCAAATTCCTTACGCTCTCGCCTTCTTTTCATTCAACAAAATAAATCAAGCTGACACTATCATGGCGCACAGCAACACACTGTAATCCAGTCTTCCAATCTTTGACAAATGCTACTGCTTGGCAGTAGCAAATATGGCCCCTAAGGGCAACATCACTTTGTGCTTTGCACTGCTTTGCTCTAACCAACTTCTCCACCATTCCGTTTCACTAAGAATGAGCTGCCTTCTTCTCCTCTATACCGACAAGGAGACTCCGCCCACTACTCCAACGTGAAATAGGCGCGGTTACGTTAACAAATCCCGTGGTTCGAGTTGACCGAACCTTTCTTAAGAAAGTAGTAGACAGGAGAAAAGGCTACAGAAATGTGTAAAGCTGAATTATTTATTCAACATTAATTTATTGGAAAAGTCATAACAGTTCTTCCCATTTACAAATTAAAGTACACATGATTAAAATGACTTATAGGGTCTTCCAGTACAATTTCTTTTCCGCAAGGTCCTGAGTAGCCGAGCTGACGTCTTGCCTTTATCCTGTCAGGTACCCAAACAAATTTCTTATTTTTTTCTTTTCTCTTACGCAGCAATTTCAGGAAAACAAGCATTAATTCTGCCACAATTCGCACAGCTGCCAAAACTTTCGTATGCACACGACTACGGCACTCTCAAAACGACAAAACTGAAGTGTACACCGGTGGCGCCGAGCCTACAGACATACGAAATCATTTGCGTGGAACTCGTTTCCCGCAATGAGTGGCGCAAGTCAGTGTCGTCGCGTAAAAGTGTCCAACTAAGAAGGCGACTGCGTCTGGCGCTCTATTGTAGAGAGGGGCTGACAGCAGTCAGCGGTGATGCCAGGGTTGTCTCGGTTTGTGTCCCACCTCAAACGTCCCAGCCGACACCAACGGTGGTGACTGACAACTCTGGGTAAACATAACATCGCTTCACTGCCTCTGCTCCCGAATCTCCCTGTAGACAAGTAAAGGGTGCGGCAGCGTTCATAGAGGATATTAAAAACACACCATCAGGCAGTAACTCAAATTTATTTATTACCTCTTACGAGTTGAAGTATCGCATCAGAACTGCCGTCGGCAATGTCCCAGGGAATAAGTTACGCCGAGTTATGGAAAGCTTCCAACGCCGCCTAGATGACTGTGTTGTGGAGAGGGGGGGGGGGGGCATCATTTAACAGGAGTCATATGCAAAGAGTAATCCACGCAATGGCCAATGACTCGCACCCCTGCCTAGTTTTTCAGAAGAGCCAAAGGCTGTTGGTTTTATCGAACTAATTCCCTTCCAACGGTTCAAATGGCTCTGCGCACTATGGGACTTAACTTCTAAGGTCATCAGTCCCCCTAGAACTTAGAACTACTCAGACCTAACCAACCTAAAGACATCACACACATCCATGCCCGAGGCAGGATTCGAACCTGCGACCATAGTGGTCGCGCGGAATTCCCTTCCCCTCTGGGCTTCCACTACCCCCTTTACCTTTCCCCTCCCCCTCCCTTCTCCTCTGCCAATGGCATCAACACCCTCGCCCTCTCCCTCCTACCCGCACCTCTTCCCTTTGGCAGGTCCCTGGCTTTGTGCGTGAACAGTGCATCTTCGTGCGCCAGCCATCGTCGCCAGTGCATGTGTGCGTCTTCGTATTAGTGCTCAAGTGCCTCTCCGTTTGTGCTCCACCGTTCACGTGTGTACTTTCTGTCTCCTCCATTTGTGTACAGTGATTAACGTTTTTTTTATGCGGACAGTGCACCTGTGAACGGCAACATGTATTTTAATATGTCTGTCTACCGTTTTTATCCACTCTGTTTGTTTTGTTTTTCTGTGTGTCGTTATAAACTGTCTATGTTATCTGCGGCCGAAGAGCGGCATAGATAGGCCCCTGCCGGCCTACCTTTCATGTAAAGGCGTCGAAATGACACTAATGGGAAAAAAATTCGAACTAAGTTGTGACCCTAGGACTACAGCTGAGCTGGATCCGTTCCACCGCAACAGGCTTCACTTCCCACTCCACCTTCTGCAGATCCTCAACGGCCCGAGCTCATATAAACGCGTGCTGCTAAGAGACGGCTTTCAGCCCGCAGGCCTGTGCCGTTGACTCCCAAACACCGCCGCCCCCAATGACACTGCCCTGAGGCAGCCAGTGCATAAACGCTGTTCCATCCCTGCCACGCATTGCGTCAACAGTCCGCTACTTCACAAAGCCCGTCCTCGTTTATTGTGGCACCACAGCAAAAAGACTGCATGTCAATTATCGCTTGAGCACACAAATGGTTCAAATGGCTCTGAGCACTACGCGACTTAACTTCTGAGGTCATCAGTCGCTTAGAACTTAGAACTAACTAAACCTAACTAACCTAAGGACATCACACACATCCATGCCCGAGGCAGGATTCGAACCTGCGACCGTAGCGGCCACACGGTTCCAGACTGAAGCGCCTAGAACCGCTCGACCACACCGGCCGGCTTGAGCACACAGTACAGGCGACTAGTAATGTCATTCTCATTGCCCGCGCATCAATGGTTTGACAAAATTGTACTCGACCTCTTACTGCAGTTGAAATACAAGTTCTGATCTTATTACTTCATGTAAGACGTCCATAAAATCCGACGCCTTACAATATAGTAGTGTGCATGTTAGAATGCAGGTGGTGGGCCGATGCTCAGTGGCTAAGAGCAGCGCGCGACGTGACGATTCAGGCAATAGCGTCATTCTGACGCGTCCGAGGCCTACGAGAAAGACAGGCCGCGGCGCGCACGTCACGAAGGTAGGTCTACGCTCGCTCGCTCGACACAGCTGGCAAACTACGTTTCTACACCTGTTAGCTGGTAACTAGGTGTGTACGCACAAACGAGAATTGCACTTCTCCTGGAATCCGCTGTTATTGGTCTTACTGTTACTAGTCCTACAATGATCGGAAGTCCATGGCCTACTTACAATTTGTTGAGGCTGTACTGGGATACAATGAAATTAAAATCATGCCAAAATCATTATCAGTTGCATAAGGCACCACTTCTTGTATGAAATGAGGACTGTTAAGTATAAAAGACTAAATGCTACAAACAAGCCGTAATACCATTTATATCGCCGTGCGGGATTAGCCGAGAGGTCTCAGGCGCTGCAGTCATGGACTGTGCGGCTGGTCACGGCGGAGGTTTGAGTCCTCCCTCCGGCATGGATGTGTGCGTTTGTCCGTAGGATAATTTAGGTTAAGTAGTGTGTAAGCTTAGGGACTGATAACCTTAGCAGTTAAGTCCCATAAGATTTCACACACATTTTTTTTTACCATTTATATTGAGTATTGATCTTAAATTAAAGTTTGATGTAGTACTGTTATTCAGTAAGACTTCATAAAAGCAGTTTCCAGTATAAAATGTAATTATCGTTAGTACGTTCACGTCCAGCTGCGAGATAGCAGATTTAGAAACGCATTTTGTCTGCTGAGCTGAGAGATCGAGCGACTTCAGGCCTCAGACGCGTCTGCGCTTCTGCGTATTTATACTGCCTTTATCGTCAGTTTCATGTTAGTTTAGCTATGGTGGGGGTGCTGATCCACTGTAGTGTTCATTACGGGTGGCATAAAACAAACGAAAGCATTACATTAAGAAGCGACAGTGGTAGTTTTCTGTGCTTACACAGGGTGCGGCAGCGTTCATAGTAGGATACTAAAAATACGCCATCAGACAATTAATAGTTAAAAGTATGCCATTTACTAATGTGTAAGTCATTGGCCATTGCGTGGATTACTCTTTCACTCCTGTTAAATGATGCCCCCTCCCCCCCCCCCCCCCCCCCCCCACACACACTTCTGCGCAACATAGTCATCTAGGCGGCGTTGGAAGCTTTCCATAACTCGGCGTAACTTATTCCCTGGGACATTGCCGACGGCAGTTCTGATGCGATACTTCAACTCATAAGAGTTAATAAATAAATTAGAATTATTGCCTGATGGTGTGTTTTTAATATCCTCTATGAACGTTGCCGCACCCTTTACTTGTCTACAGGGAGATTCGGGAGCAGAGGCAGTGAAGCGATGTTATGTTTACCCAGAGTTGTCAGTCACCACCGTTGGTGTCGGCTGGGACGTTTGAGGTGGGACACAAACCGAGACAACCCTGGCATCACCGCTGACTGCTGTCAGCCCCTCTCTACAATAGAGCGCCAGACGCAGTCGCCTTCTTAGTTGGACACTTTTACGCGACGACACTGACTTGCGCCACTCATTGCGGGAAACGAGTTCCACGCAAATGATTTCGTATGTCTGTAGGCTCGGCGCCACCGGTGTACACTTCAGTTTTGTCGTTTTGAGAGTGCCGTAGTCGTGTGCATACGAAAGTTTTGGCAGCTGTGCGAATTGTGGCAGAATTAATGCTTGTTTTCCTGAAATTGCTGCGTAAGAGAAAAGAAAAAAATAAGAAATTTGTTTGGGTACCTGACAGGATAAAGGCAAGACGTCAGCTCGGCTACTCAGGACCTTGCGGAAAAGAAATTGTACTGGAAGACCCTATAAGTCATTTTAATCATGTGTACTTTAATTTGTAAATGGGAAGAACTGTTATGACTTTTCCAATAAATTAATGTTGAATAAATAATTCAGCTTTACACATTTCTGTAGCCTTTTCTCCTGTCTACTACTTTCTTAAGAAAGGTTCGGTCAACTCGAACCACGGGATTTGTTAACGTAACCGCGCCTATTTCACGTTGGAGTAGTGGGCGGAGTCTCCTTGTCGGTATAGAGGAGAAGAAGGCAGCTCATTCTTAGTGAAACGGAATGGTGGAGAAGTTGGTTAGAGCAAAGCAGTGCAAAGCACAAAGTGATGTTGCCTTTAGGGGCCATATTTGCTACTGCCAAGCAGTAGCAGTTGCAAAGATTGGAAGACTCGATTACAGTGTGCTGGTGTGCGCCATGATAGTGACAGCTTGATTTATTTTGTTGAATGAAAAGAAGGCGAGACCGTAAGGAATTTGACTATGCGAAATCTATTGTCAAGTGGTGTGCACGGTGTGTATATTTTTGATTGTGAAATTAAAAATACGCCAAAGTCATTGGTCGGTGACAGTATACTAGCAATAAGGTTTTGTTATTTTTGTTTCTTTTACGTACCTACATTTTCCGATATTGTGTTTTTGTTTATGTGCGTTTCCCCGCAGTCGATGCAATAGTAGTAGCTCTGTGTGGCTGTGTTGTCTGTAGTGCCCAGATAGTGGTAGTAGCAGGTTCTATATAGTAACAGCTAGTCAGCTGCTTGTCCTGGTTTATTTTAATTCTCCCGTGTGTAGTTATCAACTGGGAGGAACTAGTTTGTTATTTTTTGTAGTGGCTGGTTGTAAAATCAACCAAGAGTAGAGAGTTTACCTGAAAGCCTGCGGCCCATCAAACGTTGGCTGCGGTGAGGAAACACGCTTCTGACGTTTGAGCTTAGTACAGCTATTGACATGATACAACGTACCGTTTATTTTACATGTAATTCGAGTCTTTTGCCCATTTGAAAGTTCTGTATTAATGTTGATATATGCCTCTTTAGGCAGTTCGTAGTTTTAGTGTGTTCTGAAGAAGGCGTGGTTATCCATGCCGAAACCTAGGTCAACATCCGGTTTCTATTTGCAATCGAGGTGGATTCCTTGTAATTATTGAATTATTCACGATTGCTGACGCTCTGCAACATTAAAAGTTCTCAGGAGAACAAACACTTCATTTTATTTTGGAACACTCTGGTGTAGCCATTCTGTTCCAAAGCAACACTATTTTTTTTAACAATGTATGGATGTTTCTTAGCATAATATCTGTTGAAACCTCCTGGCAGATTAAATCTGTGTGCCGGACCGAGACTCGAACTCGTGAGTTTGCCTTTTCCGGGGCACTGTTCGAGTCTCGGTCCGGCACACAGTTTTAATCTGCCAGGAAGTTTCATATCAGCGTACACTCCGCTGCAGAGTGAAAATCTCATTCTGATAATGTCTGTTGTTTATTATTGTAGCTCATTCTAACTTTTTGTATTTCTGTTGGTGTGGCATATTGTTTTGATATTTTGTATCATTATAGCCCTGAAATTATTAATCGTGAACTGAAATTGAGTACAAAAGCTTAATATTAATAAGTGCCCTGGTGCTGTAAAATATTGTAAGCCCACGCTTAGACAACCACTAGCTAAAATCCACAGCACCGAAGTACTGATCTACGCTCTGTTACCCAAACCTGTAATTCCTTGTACCATTCTATGAATATGCTTTCTAAATATAACCGTTTCATACGCAGACTCTGACCGTGGTAGTATGTAACGGGTGACTGGTGTAGTGGTGCGCTGCTAAGTGAAGAGGTACACACCCCAGTGAAACGGAAACTGGTGAAAGGTGAGGTGAAAAACGAATCAAAAGAAAAACAACAGACCGAAATGATGAAGAGGAAAGAGTAATCTGTACGTAAGTGTATTACTGAGCAGCTGGAAAAAAAATGTAAGCCCGAAATAAGGAGAGAACATCGAGTCATCGAAAGTATTTGACGTTACCAGTATTTGTGATGGTAATGGGTACGATAACCAATGGTGGCGCTCTGAAATCACTACCTGCACTTAGTAAATAACGTAAGACGTTACAACACATCTTTGGAGAACTAGGTAAAAAGGGCGTGCTGCATTTTTTTTTCTGGACAGCTTTATTTGATGCGGCGCCCCACAAATTCCTCTTCCGTGCCAACCTGTCAACCTTTTCATCTCAGAGGAGCACTTGCAACCTACGTTCTCAATTATTTGCTGGATGTATTCCAATCTCCGTACCGAGCAAGGTGTTGCAGTGGCTAGCACATTGGCATTCGAGAGGACGATATTTCAAATCCGAGTCCGGTAATCCTGATTGAGGTTTCCTGTGACTTCCCTAAATCGCTGTCCGCAGCTCGTGGTCGTGCGGTAGCGTTCTCGCTTCCGGCGCCCGGGTTCGATTCCCGGCGGGGTCAGGGATTTTCTCTGCCTCGTGATGACTGGGTGTTGTGTCCTTAGGTTAGTTAGGTTTAAGTAGTTCTAAGTTCTAGGGGACTGATGACCATAGATGTTAAGTCCCATAGTGTTCAGAGCTGTTGTTTATTATGATGAAGTTATCTTTCTTTTGAGTAGATTACAATTTTTATTGAATTATTGTGAGTGTGCACTCCTTATTTTACCAACTAGCAGGGTTCACCATCATTTCCTTCCGTTACCGTTCTCATAATTAATTAGCTGGTAGATAAGGACGGGGTCGAGTGCATGTCTTGTTCTCATGCAAAATTCGTCTGAATTAAAGAGGTAAAAACTCTTCTCCACCCCGGCACCTCGCAACTTACGCTCGAGTATATTCCCTTTTCAAATCGTCCAATTAAGGCGGATTATATGCGTGTAATATTGCAGTTACAATCTTTGTACAGTTGTTTTCTGTTATGATCTTCTAGCGTAACTAAAGAAGAGCAACAACAATCTTGCATACAACTAGTTTTAGGTTACTTATTGTGAATGTGTCAAAGTTATAATTTTTGCTTAAATTGACACTATTGTCCCACCTCTCCGTTTGCAAATTCCTGTGGCGGGAGCACGGAGCTGCTGCAATGTCAAGAGAATTCACCTGCACCATTAGCTGGAGAAATATTCCCTAATTCGCCCTAAATGATTTGGAAAAATCACGAGAGACATTAGTCCTGACGGAACAACTGAGACTTGAATTCTGCTCTGCACGTGTGTCCCCCTATAGTGCCTTAAGGCCTCTCGCCTGCTTTTAGATCACTACCTTAACTCTGTACTCTTGTGTTCGTCTTTCACACGTATATACATTTGTTCGTTTGCAAACAAAGGTAGCAACTGCTGGAGAAAAAATCCGCGAGGACGCAAGAGAACGGAAGCACAATCTGATCCGCGAGGGGAGAGGCAGCTGGGGATGGGGTTGGGGAAGGGGCTGCCTCCCGTGCTGTTGACGCTCGCGTGCGATGGGAAATCGATTTCCCTGAGCAAACAAACCGGCAAAAAAAGAGGGGTCCTTAGAATCCGTTTACGAGGCACTCGGCACTCTGCTTCCAACGAAGAAGCTATAAGCAGTAGAAAAGAGCGGCAGAAGCTCAGCGCCGTCTCGGAATGACGATGATGCAATATTGTACAGGCTGCTGTACGACAGTGGACCTAGAATCGGAATTTATGTAGTCTGGCAGCATTACATTCACGTGTAAGTTAAGGCGGGTAGGACTCAAACCGGCCAACTTGGAGCAGGAGAGACATCACAGGACATTTTAATTTCCAGTGTCTATACTTTTACAAATAAATTCATAAAACTTTGTCAGCATCACTAGGAAGTATTCAGGATTCACACTCATTGCAGTGGAAATTCGAAAACATAACGAAATAATTTTTTATTTTTACGTGTGAAATTTCATTGTTTTTTCACTTACTAATGGCTGCATTTGTTGCTATGGGTACACTTTTCTTCGTAAGTTAAAGAGATAATTAGATGAATTTTGCACATCATACATACCATACTCACAGGTGTACGAAACTCTAGAATTTATTTTATTTATGAAAAAACGAATGAACTGTTATATTTTAAACTTCATGTTTAGGAAAAACACAAATTTTATAGTTAATTACCTCAATTTTTAGCACAGTTTTTAATAGATTTCGAAAATTCTATAGTTTGATACACCTTTAAGTATGGTTTGTATGCTGTGCACAATTCATCGAAGAATCTCTCTTACTTATGAAGAAAAGTGTACCTATAGCAACAAATACTACCATTAGTAAGTGAAAAAAGTGATGAAATTTCACATGTAAAAAAAATTATTTAGTTATGTTTTCGTACTTCCATTCCTATCAGTGTGAATTCTGAATCCTTCCTGGTCTTGCTGACAAAGTTTTATGATTTTTTTTGTAAAAGTATAGACAGTGGAAATTAAAATGTCCTGTAGTGCCTCTCCTGCTCCAAGTCGGTCCGTTTGACGTCCTACCCCCCTTAACAACTGACACAGTAGTGGAAATAACTAGTCAAGAGGGTATTACAGCTTTATCGGTTATCATTGACATAGACACCATCACTGCACTCTGTCCACAGAATTACACTTTTTCCTCTTCTGGACCATTCAACCTCTTCTCTCCATTTGATTCCCTCTGTAGAGCTGACACTGACTGCTGTTAGATGTCATTCCTCACATGAAAAAAAAAAAGAGAAAAGAAAACATAAGCGAAGGAATAAGTCCACAGAAACCAGAAGAAAACAGGAGTGTAAAACAGTTGCAATAAAAGAATGGCAGACCAAGAGCGAAGTGCTCAGACAGATAATAAGCCTTTCGTCCCTACTCTTCACTTTATACAAGGTCCGCCTGCTTAGCTGGGTGGTAACGTGCTCGCCTCCCATGCAAGCGGGCCCGGGTTCGATTCCCGGCCGGGTTGGAGATTTTCTCCGCTTGGGGACTGGATGTTGTGTTGTCCTCATCATCATTTCATCATAATCACCGGCGTCCAAGTCGCCCAATGTGGCGTCGAATGAAATAAGACTTGCACTTGGCGGCCGAACTTCCCCGAATAGGGGCCTCCAGGCCAACCATGCCATACGCTCATTTCATTTCACTTTATACAAGGAAGAATCATTCTCGAAAATGAAATGTGCAGGAGAGGGATTAAACTTTAGGGTGAAAGGATAAGATTCGCTGATGACATTCTATTCTCAGTCAAAGTGAGGAAGAATTGCAGGATCCGTTAAAAGGATTCAACAGTCAAACGAGCGCTTGCTATGAATTGAGAGTAAACCGAAGCAAGAAGAAAATAATGAGCAGTAGTAGAAATGAGATGTCCAACAAACATAACATTAAAATAGAGGGATACGTAGGTAAGGAATTCTGCTGATATGGGAGCAAAATAATGCATTCTGGAGAGAGCATAGTAGTATAAACTAAGAGGAATTTTTGATCCGAGGAAGTTTACTAGTATCAAACATCGGCCTGAATGTAAGGAAGAATTATTGAAAATGTACGTTTGAAACACAGCATTATCTGTTAGTGAATCATGGACTGTGGGGAAAACCGGAAAAGAAGAGCGTAGAAGCGTTTAAGATATGGTCCTATAGAAGGGCATTGAAAATTTAGTGAAGTGATAAGTAATGAGGAGAATCTCTGCAGAATCAAAGATTAGAGAAACATTCGGAAAATATTGGCGAGAAAAAAAGACAGAATTATAACACATGTCTTAAGATATCAGGGAATAACTTCTATTGCACTTGAGCAAGCTGTAGAGGGTAAATGTAGGAGAAGACATCCAACAGATCACAGCCAACAGATTATTGAGAGTACTGGGTACAAGTGCTAGTCTGAAATGAAGACGTTAGCACAGAAAAGGAATTCTCGGAAGGCAGCATCAAAACAGTCGACAGATTGATGAATAAAAAAAAATACATTTGCAAGAATATTCAGAAGTGATTAAGATTATGCTGGAAAATTGTAGGGCAAGCAAGGACTAGAAAATGGAAAGGAGTCTGTCACACGTAATTCATTAATTAATAATTGGTTAACGAAATGTGAACTACAGTAACATGTCTTAAATGCCTTTTATTTATTACTACATGTATCATTATCAACGTTATTACTATTGTTGTGTACTGCTCATGTACTACACTTACGTTTACAGATATGTTTGCGCTGTGAACACCATACTACGCATTTTCAGTGTAAAGTGGCCAATCAAAATGCTCATGATTGGAAGTTACTTTGAGTTGTTAGTTTTAAACTTGTCATCTCATAATGATCTATGTGCGTGATTTAAGGCTGAAATATACGTTTTAAAAATTACACGTGTTTGTAGTGTCAACATACTAAGAACGTCTGGAATGATGTAAGAGAGTGCGTGAAGTGCCTAATCTCGATGATACCAACGGAAAGAAATGAATGGGGGTACATAATAGAAATACAGTAGCTATAACAAAATTACTAAATATGGTTTTTATGTTTTTAACTTAATTTGGAGATAAAAACTGTAATTTGTTGGCAGCAATCATCAATACTGTTCTAAATCAGAATTATGGTAGTAAGTATTTTGCAGAGCATAGGCTGATGAGTGGAAGTGACTGGGGATTGGAGGGACTCATATGTACTTCAGTAGAATATACAATTTTTTTATAACTCTTGTACTAGATCGAAATATCAAAGGAATTTTTTTAAAATATATATTAAATGACCATACTAATCTCAAAAACCTTAATTTCCATGAATAGACCTAAATCTTCTGACAGTGAAAATCCAGTACCTGGAATCCAAGTAGCAATTAAACTATTTTTCAGAGGATGATTAAGGCCAAGCTTGAATTCTTCAAATTTCTCAAAATGAAAAAGGAAAAACCACAATGAAAACAATAAAATCATTACTTAAAGCCCATGACGTAGCCTTATTTGGAGAAGGAATTAAAGTTCATAAGAAGAAACAAAAACTTTCATGCTTGTCACTCACAATGTAAGAGCAGCTGAAAGGAGTGATAAGTAAGATGTAAGAAGAACATCAACAAAAGTAAAACGAATGAAATGTAGCGTAATTAGATCCGGCGATGCTGAGGAAAGTAAATCAGGTATTCGTCTGGAGTGTACCTGAGATCTCAGTGGACGTCCCAGGATACGGCAACAACTTAACGGGAGGCAGGAAGGTGCAGGCTGAGTTTACGGAAGGCCATCCTTTATTTAACAAGATATACTTAAAACGCCAATAACATATAAATCAATAGTAACTGTCAGACTGATTTCAGGACGGTGAAGCAAAAGGACTAAACCTACAATTTTTTTTCCTTTTTCAGGACAAGTAACACCTCTTTACAATAACAAGTTCAACATTCAGCTCGAGAGTCCTTTAGGCATGCGTAAGATTTCATCCAGGCAAATCTGATTTCTCTGCAATTACAGAAGGAGCATTACCATAACAATCTGAAAACCACTCATTAGTAGTAAACTTCAAACAACGAAGATGGCCGCTATTTAGAAAACTTTTATAAGTTCAGGATTACCAGTAAAATAACTTGAGGGCGCCTTTGGCGCTGGCAATTTATCAACGTTTCAAACAGGAAGGTAGCAATACTCAAAATTTAGAGGTTCAGCATTTGAGAATAATTTAAAATTTACAGGTTCAGGATTACAATAAACGTATGGAACGCCCTTAGGTACTAATAGAAGGGGACAACTATTTTAAAAATTACAACTCACAATCAAGGATTGAAAGATCTTCAGATCAAGTAAACGTTAACGCAACAAAAGACAAAGCTGGGTTGGCGGAGGCAAGGCTTGGCTAGGATGGGTTAGGGTAGTGGACATTTTTTATTTTACATTTTTTACTTTTTTATTGCTATTACATTACTATGACCCACTCTCTAGCTAACTGCAGCAGGTCGTTACAATACACTAATTTTTTTAATTATCTTTAAATGTTGATGAAAATTGTATTATTGTGTTAATTTAGTCATTTACTTTTCCCGGGTGTTTTGTTTTGTATTTCCTCAGCGAGGTGCCCGTCCCTAGGGGCGAGGACCCGAACCGCTTTCCACCACCATTACATTGCCATACGAAAACACATACAAATAGCCTTGTTCATAATATTCTAAAAAATTAAAATATGAGGAAAGGAGATTTACTTTAGACTATCCTATCATCTACGTCTATGATGAGCGCTATTTACTTAATGGCTCTCCCGGCATTTGCTTCGAGTCTTACCATTCCCATGACGCTCGCTATGCTACGACTACAAACTACTACAACACTGGAAGTTGTGCGTCGTGGTAAGACTCAGGACACTCCAAAGTTTTCGCATATCTAAGTATGTTAACTTGTTCTAATCACAACATGTCTACATCTACAATTGCTACTAATACTACTGATTACCACTAAGCATGAAACATATCTCAGTTTTTCAAACTGTTTCACTCTTTTTCAATGTAATCTCTCACGCTGTCTTCTAGTTCCAAAGACGGGTCGACGTCCTGTATGATACCTGCAGCTGTATAATCGGGATCTTCCCCTGAGCGACACTCAGAGGAAGCGCCTTCGATTTGCGTCAGCTGGGACTTGTGGCCTTATTGTAGCTGGAGGTTGTGGATATTGCTCAATCATACTAGCAGATCTCGTTCTTACAGTATATTGGTTTATAATGTTTCTGCCACCCGCGTATGCTGCTACTTCAGACTCTGCTCTTACACTTTCTGGATTATGGTAATACCTGTCATCTCTATTGCAGATGGCTGTGATGTCAACTGTACACCATAACTCGGCATCTGCTATGATTTCTTCCATAGTGACATTTGTTGTTACTGTTATCCTATCCACATCATCAAGTGGACACTGCACCACAATATGGCCTGTGGTTTGTAGAGAAACTGGTTCTCTACTTCTAAAAAAAAAATAAAAAAAAAGAACTGATCACCCCTGTTACTCATAGAAGAAAAAGAAAAAAAAAGAAATTTGGTAATTCAGTACAATTATTATACACTCCTGGAAATTGAAATAAGAACACCGTGAATTCATTGTCCCAGGAAGATGAAACTTTATTGACACATTCCTGGGGTCAGATACATCACATGATCACACTGACAGAACCACAGGCACATAGACACAGGCAACAGAGCATGCACAATGTCGGCACTAGTACAGTGTATATCCACCTTTCGCAACAATGCAGGCTGCTATTCTCCCATGGAGACGATCGTAGAGATGCTGGATGTAGTCCTGTGGAACGGCTTGCCATGCCATTTCCACCTGGCGCCTCAGTTGGACCAGCGTTCGTGCTGGACGTGCAGACCGCGTGAGACGACGCTTCATCCAGTCCCAAACATGCTCAATGGGGAACAGATCCGGAGATCTTGCTGGCCAGGGTAGTTGACTTACACCTTCTAGAGCACGTTGGGTGGCACGGGATACATGCGGACGTGCATTGTCCTGTTGGAACAGCAAGTTCCCTTGCCGGTCTAGGAATGGTAGAACGATGGGTTCGATGACGGTTTGGATGTACCGTGCACTATTCAGTGTCCCCTCGACGATCACCAGTGGTGTACGGCCAGCGTAGGAGATCGCTCCCCACACCATGATGCCGGGTGTTGGCCCTGTGTGCCTCGGTCGTATGCAGTCCTGATTGTGGCGCTCACCTGCACGGCGCCAAACACGCATACGACCATCATTGGCACCAAGGCAGAAGCGACTCTCATAGCTGAAGACGACACGTCTCCATTCGTCCCTCCATTCACGCCTGTCGCGACACCACTGGAGGCGGGCTGCACGATGTTGGGGCGTGAGCGGAAGACGGCCTAACGGTGTGCGGGACCGTAGCCCAGCTTCATGGAGACGGTTGCGAATGGTCCTCGCCGATACCCCAGGAGCAACAGTGTCCCTAATTTGCTGGGAAGTGGCGGTGCGGCCCCTACGGCACTGCGTAGGATCCTACGGTCTTGGCGTGCATCCGTGCGTCGCTGCGGTCCGGTCCCAGGTCGACGGGCACGTGCACCTTCCGCCGACCACTGGCGACAACATCGATGTACTGTGGAGACCTCACGCCCCACGTGTTGAGCAATTCGGCGGTACGTCCACCCGGCCTCCCGCATGCCCACTATACGCCCTCGCTCAAAGTCCGTCAACTGCACATACGGTTCACGTCCACGCTGTCGCGGCATGCTACCAGTGTTAAAGACTGCGACGGAGCTCCGTATGCCACGGCAAACTGGCTGACACTGACGGCGGCGGTGCACAAATGCTGCGCAGCTAGCGCCATTCGACGGCCAACACCGCGGTTCCTGGTGTGTCCGCTGTGCCGTGCGTGTGATCATTGCTTGTACAGCCCTCTCGCAGTGTCCGGAGCAAGTATGGTGGGTCTGACACACCGGTGTCAATGTGTTCTTTTTTCCATTTCCAGGAGTGTATAAATGCGATAAATCACTTTAACGGGGCCAAATGAACAATTAAAGTAAATATAATTCCAGTAAACCTGCAAAAGTAAAAACAGTGGGCCTACATAGACATCGCGCATCTGCTAGATGCCCACAAAATACGTAATTTTGTTTTGAAGCTGACAGCCGATGAGAAAATAGGTGCAGTCTGCAAGCAGTAATGGCGGACAGCATCAGCTGGTAATATGCGTAATTTTATGGTAGCTAATTTTACTACACAAAAAATAAAATAATAAAATATGTACTCCCTCCAAAAGAAGTTACAAACAACATTAAAATAAAATTATAATGAGCAGCAAAGTGTCTGAGTAGAATTTTGAAAGAAAAATATTAATTGAACTTTAATTTGGCGGGTTTTCAGCACTGTCAACAAGACGAAATAATGGAAAGAATATTTATTGAAACTAAACAATATTGATATATTGTGACAGTATTTTTAAGATAGTTAATTTAATTGCAATTGTCTTTAATTTTGAAATGAGAGAGAGCGTAATAATTTTCTTTTAATGTCTTAACTGTTGCTGCACGCACAGCGACGACGTCAGCGGTGGTCCGCGCGGACGATGTGTGAAGTGACTCCTGGTTCGTGGCGTGAAGATAATGATGGATTCTCCTGTTTCATTAATATTCCAGTTACGGCGGTGGTGCACGTCTCCATTGTAGTCGAATCAGCTGGCAGCACTGGCGGGATAATAATAGTTCCAGTGTGTGCGTTGTCGTTACGCGCGCGACGTTTTATTATGAAAAGTTTATTAATCATGCGGTGCGGGTAGGTCGGAATTACGCAATGTCTTTAGTATTTACGATATATATCCGGTTAATGCCAATACTTCGCACAGTTCTTTCACCGTGTTGGCAAAGGAAAACAGTCACATGTGTTTATCACTATAACAGTCCATTAAACATCAGTTCAGTTTAGGTCGTCGTCTTTAAGACAGTTTGGACGATATAATAAATGTTCAAATCACAGTACTGTTCTTTTACTTAACATTTTGATTTGTTCCACTTTCACGCAATTCTAACAGTTAGTGTCTCCACACGACAGTGGTGTCTGGTGTCACTTAATAATGCAAGACCTCCTGTTAAGACAGCGGACGCACTGTAATTAATTGTTCCTCCGCGTATCACCGTCTTTCACGCCGAACGTTGCCACGTATCTTCCACCCGCGAACCGGCCACATACCACAACAACTCGCACGCTCTCTATCGATAGTCGTTCGCTCTCTCTCTCTGTGACACAGTACTTCTCCTAGCCTAACCAAAGATTTACAAAGCATATAGAACCAGAACATTCATATTCGTACAATATAAAATATAAAACAGTATCAAAATGAATGAAGAAACAATGTGACGTATTAACAAATGGAGAATAGTTGAAATAAATGATACATACATACTATGACAAGGTAATGCATAAAAAAACAAATATTATCGACTTCGGGGATTGCACTGTCCTTACAGGTTCCCATATGGCCTTATCCGCATGGGTCCATGGTGCGCTTATTGATTCTTCTTAGGTATACTGGATACTGTCCATGGCCTGTTAAGAAGTGTATCATTCCCCTACTGGGTTTTATGTGTTTCAATTACGCAATTATGTAGCGGAAACCTTGATTTAGACTTAAGGCCGAAAGCCATAAGATTAAGAACTTAATTTATAGTGAGATGCCGAGTTAAGCGAGGAGGCCGCACCACATCAGTGGCCATCGCAAGACAAGACGAGGAGCACCATGCCGCACACGCATACACAGCCGACGTGAACTAGCCACGCCCGGTGAATCGGCGGGTAGTGGATAACAAGGCGGGGCCAACGGCTCCAAAGCTACGAACAGATCGTGAAGCCGAGGGCAAACAAACACACGTAGAATTCATGCAAAAATGACCATCAAATAAGCAAATTCCCAAGGCCCGATACAAATATACCAAATGCAAACTCCGCCCCGAACACCGACCAATAGCTAAGTGTTGCAATGACTACATAATTAAAATAAATGTGATTAACCGTAAAATGTTTAGCAATAATGACCATACACAATAATTAATCTGATTCGCACGAAGTAATGGCCACTATCGACAGGGGATCTCAAGTGGATTCCATATTTCTAGATTTCCGGAAAGCTTTTGACACCGTTCCTCACAAGCGACTTCTAACCAAGTTGCGGGCCTATGGGGTATCGTCTCAGTTGTGAGACTGGATTCGTGATTTCCTGTCAGGAAGGTTGCAGTTCGTAGTAATAGACGGCAAATCGTCGAGTAAAACTGAAGTGATATCAGATGTTCCCCAGGGAAGCGTCCTGGGACCTCTGCTGTTCCTGATCTATACAGGGTGAGTCACCTAACATTACCGCTGGATATATTTCGTAAACCACATCAAATACTGACTAATCGATTCCACAGACCGAACGTGAGATGAGGGGCTAGTGTAATTGGTTAATACAAACCATAAAAAAATGCACGGAAGTATGTTTTTTAACACAAACCTACGCTTTTTAAAATGGAAACCCGTTAGTTTTGTTAGCACATCTGAACATATAAACAAATACGTAATCAGTGCTGTTTGTTGCATTGTAAAATGTTAATTACATCCGGAGATATTGTAACCTAAAGTTGTCGCTTGAGTACCACTCCTCCGCTGTTCGATCGTGTGTATCGGAGAGCACCGAATTACGTAGGGATCCAAAGGGAACGGTGATGGACCTTAGGTACAGAAGAGACTGGAACAGCACATTACGTCCACATCCTAACACCTTTTTATTGGTCTTTTTCACTGACGCACATGTACATTACCATGAGGGGTGAGGTAGACGTACACACGTGGTTTCCGTTTTCAATTACGGAGTGGAATAGAGTGTGTCCCGACATGTCAGGCCAATAGATGTTCAGTGTGGTGTCCATCATTTGCTGCACACAACTGCAATCTCTGGCGTAATGAATGTCTTACACGCCGCAGTACATCTGGTGTAATGTCACCGCAGGCTGCCACAATACGTTGTTTCATATCCTCTGGGGTTGTAGGCACATCACGGTACACATTCTCCTTTAACGTACCCCACAGAAAGAAGGCCGGAGGTGTAAGATCAGGAGAACGGGCTGGCCAATTTATGCGTCCTCCACGTCCTATGAAACGCCCGTCGAACATCCTGTCAAGGGTCAGCCTAGTGTTAATTGCGGAATGTGCAGGTGCATCATCATGCTGATACCACATACTTCGACGCATTTCCAGTGGGACACTTTCGAGCAACGTTGGCAGATCATTCTGTAGAAAGGCGATGTATGTGGCAGCTGTTTGGGCCCCTGCAATGAAGTGAGGACCAATGAGGTGGTCGCCAATGATTCCGCACCATACATTTACAGTCCACGGTCGCTGTCGCTCTACTTGTCTGAGCCAGCGAGGATTGTCCACGGACAAGTAATGCATGTTCCGTAGATTCACTGCCCCGTGGTTTGTGAAACCCGCTTCATCGGTAAACAGGTAGAACTGCAACGCATTCTCTGTTAATGCCCATTGACAGAATTTCACTCGATGATTAAAGTCATCACCATGTAATTGCTGATGTAGCGACACATGAAACGGGTGAAAGCGGTGACGATGCAGTATGCGCATGACATTACTTTGACTCAGTCCACCGGCTCTCGCAATATCCCGTGTGCTCATGTGTGTGTTCATGGCAACAGCAGCTAACACACCAACTGCACCCGCTTCTCCTGTGACGGGCCTGTTACGGACCCGTTTGCGTGCTACGACTATACCTGTTGCATACAGTTGACGGTAGATGTTTTGCAATGTGCGGCACGTTGGATGCTCTCTGTCCGGGTACCGTTCTGCATACACCCTGCAGGCTTCAGCTGCATTTCGTCGACACTCGCCATAGATGAGTATCATCTCCGCCTTTTCAGAGTTCGAATACACCATGGTCACACTATACTATCACAGACGTCTGGTAACACGGTGTACTACAGTTGGTCTACGTGCGGAGACGAATGCAGAATAACAATAGCAGCAAGCACTACATGCGGACACTGCGACAGCTAGACCAAAACACAACAGTGCACTACAGCCACACTCGTAAACACGGTCGTCACCGTAAACATGTCCCTGCAGATGCTGCTCGCCGACCGTGGCTCGTGTTTGTTACAACACGCAACTGAACGTCGGAGGTTTCAAGCGTCAACTTTAGGTTACAATATCTCCGGATGTAATTAACATTTTACAATGCAACAAATGGCACTAATTACGTATTTGTTTATATGTTCAGATGTGCTAACAAAACTAACGTGGTTCCATTTAAAAAAACTTAGGTTTGTTTTAAAAAACATACTTCCGTGCATTTTTGTATGGTTTTATTATACAATTACACTAGCCCCTCTCCTCACGTTCGGTCTAAGGAATCGGTTCGTCAGTATTTGATGTGGTTTACGAAATATATCCAGCGGTAACGTTAGGTGACTCACCCTGTATAAATGACCTGGGTGACAATCTGAGCAGTTCTCTTAGGTTGTTCGCAGATGATGCTGTAATTTACCGTCTGGTACCAGTATCAGTTGCAAAGCGATTTAGAAAAGATTGCTGTATGGTGTGGCAGGTGGCAGTTGACCCTAAACAACGAAAAGTGTGAGGTGAACCACATGAGCTCCAATTGGAATTCGATTACTCGATAAATAGTACAAGTCTCAAAGCTGTCAATTCAGCTAAGTACCTGGGTGTTAAAATTACGAACAACTTCAATTAGAAAGACCACATAGATAATATTGTGGGGAAGGCGAGCCCAAGGTTGCGTTTCATTCGCAAGACGCTTTGAAGATGCAAAAAGTCCACTAAAGAGACAGCTTACACTACACTCGTTCGTCCTGTGTTAGAATATTGCTGCGCGGTGTGGGATCCTTACCAGGTGGGATTGACGGAGGACATCGAAAGGGTGCAAAAAAGGGCAGCTCGTTTTGTATTATCACGTAATAGGGGAGAGAGTGTGGCAGATATGATACGCGAGTTGGGATGGAAGTCATTGAACATTGAAGCAAAGACGTTTTTCGTCGCGGCGAGATCTATTTACGAAATTTCAGTCACCAACTTTCTCTTCCGAATGCGAAAATATTTTGTTGAGCCCAACCTACATAGGAAGGAATGATCATCAAAATAAAATAAGAGAAATCAGAGCGCGAACAGAAAGGTTTAGGTGTTCGTTTTTCCCGCGCTGTTCGGGAGTGGAATGGTAGAGAGATAGTATGATTGTGGTTCGATGAACCCTCTGGCAAGCACTTAAATGTGAATTGCAGAGTAATCATGTAGATGTAGATGTAGATTAAACAACCAACTGTTAACAAGCCCAGCCCCCCTCCCCCCCCCCCAAAAAAAATCACTTAAGCAAACTTAAAAGTAACAAGAAAGGCTTGAGCGCTAATACTTAAGCACGAGATCAAAGTAGTAATAAAATATACAACGGTGAAACAATGAATTCCTCATAGTAAGAGATGTGCAAGATCTCAAATTTGGAAATTTGTGGTAGGGTCTTATGAGACTAAACTGCTGAGGTCACCGGTGGTTAAGCTTACGCACTACTTAATCTAACTTAAATTAACTTACGCTAAGGACAACAAACACACACCCATGCCCGAGGGAGGAGTCGAACCTCCGATGAGGGAAGGGGGGGGGGCGGACCGTGACCGGACGCCTCAGACCAAGCGGCTGCAAGATCTCATCAGCAACAGCTTCCAACATAAGTACCGAGCGAGGTGGCGCAGAGGTTAGTACACTGGACTCGCATTCGGGAGGACGACGGTTCAATCCCGCGTCCGGCCATCCTCATTTAGGTTTTCCGTGATTTCCCTGAATCGCTCCAGGCAAATGCCGGGATGGTTCCTTTGAAAGGGCACGACCGACTTCCTTCCCCGTCCTTCCCTAATCCTAAGAGACCGATGACCTCGCAGTTTGGTCTCTTCCCCCAAACAACCCAACCCAACCCAACATAAGTACAAAAAACGAACCAAAATTCGTCGGGCCGCTGGCGTTTGCTTGTCACGACAATGCCCGATTTTACAATTCATGCAAAAGTCGGGCAAGCAAGAACGTTGTAGCTTAATGTTCGACCACGTGCGGTCACTAATGTATATGACCTAGAACGTATTACAACCAATTAATTCAAGACTCAAGCATTAATGAAAAGATCACCGAAATGCTGAACGGACTGCAATAAAAGGAAAACACATTTTAAATATATCATGCATGAGGGGCGTTCACACACATAGGGGGAGGGCGAATTTAGCAGCTTGAATACGGAGTGACGGAGAACAGCGGGCAAAACAGCCTATTGAGAGCATGTCCAGCTCCGGAACACAGGTGCCAAAATCCACCAACAGAAGTGCCCACCTCAAAAATGAGATAGGACGTGCTGTTACCAGGGAAAATAAACGTGATCGCGACGCCCATATCAGCAACGGTCACTCACAAATCCAGAAAGTTAATCAGGTGCAACAGTATAGAGCCCAACTCTCCACACCAACACGGCCTTGTACAAGTAGCCGCCCATTTACACGAGCGAGCGCAGATCAGGCCCCGAAATCGCACGCTCACCGTTCTTCACCCGTTCCTCTGTCTCACTGCCCCACTGTCCGTCAACAACCAATCGTGGTTCTAACCAAATGACCAACTACCAGAAGACCGAAGCGCCACCCGGTGGCGTGACAGGAAAATAGATCGCGCCAGTAAGCAAAGATTTAACAAATGGTTCAAACGGCTCTGAGCACTATGGGACATAACATCTGAGGTCATCAGTCCCCTAGTACTTAGAGCCTAGAACCGCTCGGCCACACTGCCCGGCAAAGATTTAAGAGCTCAGAAGACGAGCCGACACGGCCCAGTACCCTTGTGAGAAAGTGAAACATGGACAATAAACAATTCAGTCAAGTAGATAATAGAAGCTTTTGAAATGATGCGGTACAGAGGAAAGCTGAAGATTGGAAGGGTAGATCATGTGATCAATGAATAGAATTAGGGGGGAAAGAAATTTGTGGCATAGCTCCACAGGACAAAATCTAAGTCTTCGAGGGATAGCCAATTTAGTACTGAAAGGAATAGTGGGAGTAAAAGTTGCAGAGGAAAATCAGTAAACGGTTATGAAGGGATGTGGATTGCAGTAGTTATTCAGAGATGAAGAGTTTTGCAAACGATAGTGTAGCGGGGAAGGATGCATCAAATTAGTCTTGGGACTGAAGAGCACGATATTAACAACATCAACAACGCCTTCTCAGTTAATGTTTAAATTTTAAAAAATCAAGTCCCAAATCAAGTGCATAACGAGTATAACCATACAGAATTTGCTAGTCACGATAACTCTTGCAACTAACACTAAAACAGCTTCACCGAAAATCAGTCATATGCAGTATACTCTTTAACCCTAAGAATTGGTCTGTTTTACAGCATTGTTCTAGCAATATAAATTTATCTGCCACAGAATTCCCGACAAACATAAGTCATAACGAACCGCAACCAATGTGAGGTAAATAACTCACTAGCGCCTGTTCTGTTTCCTGTGAGTAAGCAGACGGCTGGAAGTGGGCCACCAGAAGAGCACAGTCGCCGGTGTCCTTGGTGAGCCGTATGTACGGGGCTCACAGTACAGGACACCTTCACCGTTTGTGCACTCGGGAAACAGACTCCTCAGACAGCAAGGCGCCACTGGCTGGCTTGCCTCCCATGTGATCAGGCAACACCGACTCAAAGGAAGACCTCGGCGCTTGTTCGTGACGTCACGTCAGCTAGGCACGGCGAACGCCAGGTCTGTTGCAGGCATATTCATAATGGTGGTGTCTCCCTCCCTGACACAGGAAAATGTGAAACTATTGGCGGTAGTTGACCAATACACATTGTTCTGAGAGATTTCTGCAATCAATTAATTGTGCAATTCATTACACTTCTTAACAAATAGTGTACCCCTGAACTTAAATTTCCACCTGTTTTAAGGACTGACATACAAAAACAACTTCATGGTCCAGCAGCAACAGAATTCGTGCTTCTTTACCTTATTTGTAAATCTTAGGAAGTTACGTTTGTACTGGGTTGCTTTTACAAGAAACTGTGAACATATTGGTGCTCTTCTTTAGGTATCTTGGTTGACTATGGGGTGAGGAGCACTGAATTTTAATGAAATGTCTTGCGATTGTACACGTTGGGGGAGGGGGTGGGGGACAGGAGAAGAGGCAAAAGAGAGATACTTGCTTTATCAAATAAAATTTTTTTATCTTATAAAGTTTCTCCTTTCAGTTGCAAGAGGGGATTATTTATCTTTTCTAATGTGCATGTTTAAAAAAGTTTAAGCTCAGCAGTATTTTCGATGTATGAAGCTATTTTGTTTCCTGTTTAGAATTCCTTTCGTTGAAAACGACTGTAATCTAATGACTGGCAACAGTTGGACATTTACAGATGTAAATTAGTTCACATTTCCAGTGACGATGTCAAACGAAAATAAATAAATAAATAAAAGAAACGAGTTCATTGTAAGGGGGTTGGCGTAAGCTTCGATAACAAATGGATCAAGTAAATATAGTTACTTGGATGTAAAATTTCCGAAGCTTGCAATGGGGCAAAGCGTCTTCTCATATTGATCTACGTTTGTTTCGACAGGATTCAGTAATGCAGAACTATGATCTTCATTTGTAGCTTTACGATAGTAAGAAAATCTTTCATCTAAATAAAACTGCAGAATCCAAAACAATACCAAACATTTTGTCCAAAAATAATAGATTTATAGTGATAATCACGCCCAGGCGCTTCTGCCTGCAACAGACCTGGCGTTGGCCGTGCCTAGCTGACGCGACGTCACCAACAAGCGCCGAGGCCTTCCTTTGAGTCGGTGTTGGATCAGGGCCGCTGTCTGTATACTGTCAGCCACCAGCTGGCAGTCGCTCGCCCCAGAGGCCACCTGCTCTGCTCTCAGTATCTGCCGTCCCTCGCATGTTGGCAAGGGCGACGCTGACACGGGGACCTCTACTGATCCATGCGCCCTCCCGTCAAAACTGTCCTAGCCTTAGCGCCACCTGCCGAGATGCGATTTCAACTGGGCAGCGGAATCACGGCACAACAGAAACGAAAACCGAAATTATTTTCATTTCGTGAAGCACAATAGATTTAGCACAGTGGTTTACGTTGTTAGTCTTTCAATGCGCTGCATACTCTTTCCTGCCTTCCCTTATCTTCATTGACCTGTTCACGCTCACATACAGTATTTACTACCCCAAACAACCTCGACAATATGCTTTGCCTATTACTGTATCTGTCTGCCCTACAGTTTCCTCCTCTGCAGCTCGTTCCGAATACAAGCTAAGTATTGCCAGATATATTACGTGTGAACAAAGTACGTATAGAAAATTGTAGAATGTTTAGAGGAGATAAAAACAGTTTTTTAGGTGAAAAAATGTCACAGGTGCTCTGTTTCCCCGCTAAGAGTTCTTGAAGGATTTGACGCAGGACTTCCCTTAGGTCAATGTCCAGCTATAGTAGCTACGTCTGGGAGTTGAAAAATGCTTAGGGAAATGTTCCGGTATCAATAGACATTTACCATAATTGTGTCGGCTGGCATTGCTGAAGAACATCTCACTGGGCAGTATCTTCTGCCTAACACGCTCGGCGGGGGAAATTACCGTACACCGTGATGTTGGAGACTATCCAGCTAGCAGAGAGGCAACGTTTATGGTTCCAGCGCGGTGGAGTCTCACGGCACGCTACCACTGGTGTCAGAGAAAATGTAGACAATGTATTCCGTAATTGTTGGATTGGGAAGGGTGAAGGAGTACCGTGGCCACGACATTCTCTCGACGTCACTCCTATGGAATTTTTTGTGTGGGGGGGAGACGAGGCATTTCGAGTACGAGACACCGACAGACACTCCAGAATAGTTGGTTGCCCGTTTAGCTCAAGTTGTAGCCATTATTCGTGAAGTGCCTGGATGTTGTTAGAGTTTTAGGTAATCATTAATATGAGATTGCCAGTCGTGCGTGAATTCAAACGGTCGACATTTTCACCAACAAGTCTAAAACAATATTCATCATCCAGCAGTTTGAACACCGTCTCTGACATCACTAGCATCTAATCTCCATCGAAACCTACCAGAGAAACGGTGTACCTCCCGCTTGTCGGGATGGTGGAGGATTGCGTCTCATAATTCTGAATGTATTCCTTTACATGACAATACCGAGGCCTCTCTTTAGGACCACAAAAGCCTTTGTAATATTTCTGGCTGGAGGGCCATCATATTCAGGTGCAAGAACCTCTTCTTAGAGCAGTTGAGAAGGCAGCAGTGAGAAGATTACATAATGTGGTGTGAGGTATCGATGGCAGACGGTTTGTTCGATAGGAGTATCATGAGAAAGACCGCCTAAATTGTGGCCCTCCTCCACGATTGGCTGCTGCGGTCGGAGGTTGCCCGCCAGAGTTAAAATCTTCTTTTATTAATATAAGTAAAACTAAACAACGTATTTACTTGCATTTCATATTGAAGGATTTTTCAGTAGCATGCTATCATTCCACTCTTTGACAAGTATTAATAAGTAGCAGAATAATAATCAGTTGCTAAACAAAAAGGCAGACGAAGCACTTCAGTGACCTTCGGATCGCGCCTAACTTCGATGGTCGGCCAAGCGGCTCGGTTGTGAGATAGAACTGGACTGGCAGTCTCGGACAGAAATGTCTGCCGTGGTCACCATTAGGTTGGTTCAAATGGCTCTGAGCACTATGGGACTTAACTTCTGAGGTCATCAGTCCCCTAGAACTTGGAACTACTTGAACCTAACCAACCTAAGGACATCACAAACATCCATGCACGAGGCAGGATTCGAACCTGCGACCGTAGCGGTCGCGCGGTTCCAGACTGAAGCGCCTAGAACCGCTCAGCCACCCAGGCCGGCTGTCACCATTAGGTTAAGACTTTATTAGAAAAGTATGGTTGTATGGACATGTAATTGAGAACAATTTGATAGTAATTACGCAAGTACGCAATTCATTGTTTTGTTTTTATGAAAGGATAAAGATTGGAGGTTATTTGTGATTCCTAAAGTGGAATATAATTGTGCAATTTCTCGTACTCTGCTAATAAATAGCGAGTAGCATCCCATGTAAACAAACTAATTGAAAAATTAATTATTTATAAAATATATCAGTTCCTTGCTAAGAGGTTATTACAGTCTCAAGATAACGGACTCATGACCTACGTGCTGTTTTCTGGGCAGGGGGCAGTGAAGCTGCAAGTTGGCGAACATTAATTAGAACTTATGCATTCCACGCAGGGCAGTGGAAGCAAATAGGCACCTCGCGTCCACTGCAATCTTAGTACAAATGAGATCAATGATACAACATCTGTGGTAACACAGAGGAGGTATGAAGGAGATAAATTTTCGAGGGAAGGAGTTTATCACACGCACATATATACCACCCTCACTCCCTCTCTCTTCTTTCAACTTGCCGCACATTGTAGCCATGACTGTGCCTCCATTTATTTTCTGAACATCAGTTGCAGTGAATCAGATGGAATCGTAAGGTAGGGTAGCTATAGAAATGCTATTGATACATTTCACAGATTTGTTCAGTCCTTGTGGACCCTTACTGGACTGGATGATCTTGGACTGCGTAAGGCGGGTGTATATCGTGTCCCTTGTAGCTGCGGCATGGCATATATTGGTCAAACTATCAGGACCGTGGAGGACAGATGTACTGAGCATAAACGGCACACACGATTACAGCAGCCAAATAGATCTGCTATTGCCGAACATTGCTTGGATACTGGTCACTCCATGTTATATAATAACACCGAGATATTGGCATGCACGTCCAGCTATTGGGACAGTGTGATTCGGGAGGCAGTTGAGATTAAATTAGCGAGCAACCTTGTTAACAGGGATGGAGGTTTCTGCTTAAACTCTGATTGGAATCCGGCTCTCTCCCTTGTCAAGAAACACGGGGACAGACTCAATGCTACCTCACCTTCGAATTCATAGTCTCACTATCGATAGCTCTGACTTTGGCCATCTTTGGTGGCACTAGTGTTCAGTGTGTGTGTGTTATCTTTCCTGCTTGGGTCTGAGAACCGAGGTATTAAATTTGCATGTACGCCGCCTGTCCGTTGCAGTTTGCCTTGAAAATGGCGGGGTGTTCTCCCACCGAAATATCGGCGGTCGCTGAAAGTGTTACCTGGCTGAATTCCCGGAAGTTATTTGAAAGTTGTATACGTCAGGAGAAACTCAGGTCTCACATCATTTAGTTGTTGATTGATGAATTCCTCCATTATTGGAGAAATGATATTTTGTATGGGTTCTTATAGACAGGAGAATTATCCACCCCCCCCCCCCCCCCCCGCGCCAAAAAAAAAATCAGGATCCTGTTTTGCATCATTGGTGTTGCCAGTAAGGGTCCACAAGGACTGAACAAATCTGTGAAATGTATCAATAGCATTTCTATAGCTACCCTACCTTACGATTCCATCTGATTCACTTTTTCGCATAATGCAGGTGCATTAATTGTTTACTTAAAGCAGAGGTCCACACTTTACATGTCTAAATCATCCTCGTCCAGGTCACCCAGTATGGAAATTAATAACCTCTTTGGCGAAACCACTCTGTCAGCGCCAGAATTATCCACACTAGCCGGAATCAACACACGCACACAGACACAGTCGTTACAGCCAGCTTGACGAGGCACATAAGACATCTGACATAGTGGTATCAATTAGGAAACAGATTTGCACCGGTTCGTGACCCACACGAGGCCGTCGTCATCTTGCGAGCAGTAGGGTAGCAATGAAGAGTGTCCTCAGAGGATGGAGGGGTGCCCAGGTGTGGGTAGGCCCTCGCGCCCTCTCGAGGAGAGAGGCTGCCGCTCTCTGCAGACAAGTGCGCCACAACGCAGGCGCCGCCAGCCAGCCATCAAAGGCCGCCGCCGCGGCCGCATTGTCCCAGGTCAAGAGGGCCGACAGCAGCGCAGCTCGCCACAGCGCGAAGTAGGACTCACCTTCTCAGCTGCTTTCAGCGCCGGGCAACAACGCGCGACAGTCATTGTGGGACTGGCGTGCAAGGAAAGACGACGGTGCGTTCCGCGCAGGCACAGAGGGAGACTGATCTGCGGCGTCTCCTGTGAATTCTCTGCCTCTGTCGCACGCCACTGTACTACAGCTGTAGCCTGCCCTGGTTACCGCCAACGCTGGGGTAAGCGCGTCGCTAGGATCACTGTTGTTGCCTGTGACTCTCTCTCGAGACATGTTTCTGTACATGGAAAACTATCGCTGTCGCTTCTTAACATAGGGGAGGGCCACTTAGTGTCCCACACGTAAGGGTTTTCTATATTGTCATTGTTTGTGAAGGTTGTACTGTAATGCTCCTCTCACTCTGTAATATGTTACTTAATCCATACATAATGTAAAAATGATTATACGTCCTATATATGTATGTTCCACATCACCTCCTAAGGCAATGGACCGATTTCAAACAAACTTACCGTCAAAAAATATCGCTATGGGACTAAGATCAGGCACCTATCAAAGGGGTGCGGGTGGTTGTTGAAAAAACGGTGTATACCACGCTGCACGAATACCTATACGTTATTCATCCACTATTTGAGAATCGGAGCACTTGGTGACTTAGAAAAAGACTTTACGCATACACTACTGGCCATTGAAATTGCTACACCAAGAAGAAATGCAGATGATAAACGGGTATTCATTGGGCAAATATATTATACTAGAACTGACATGTGATTACATTTTCACGCAATTTGGGTGCATAGATCCTGAGAAATCAGTACCCAGAACAACCACCTCTAGCCGTAATAACGGCCTTGATACGCCTGGGCATTGAGTCAAACAGAGATTTGATGGCGTGTACAGGTACAGCTGCCCATGCAGATTCGACACGATACCACAGTTCATCAAGAGTTGTGACTGGCGTATTGTGACGAGCCAGTTGCTCGGCCACCATTGAACAGACGTTTTCAGTTGGTGAGAGATCTGGAGAATGTGCCGGCCAGGGCAGCAGTCGAACATTTTCTGTATCCAGAAAGGCCCGTACAGGACCTGCAACATGCGGTCGTGCATTATTCTGCTGAAATGTAGAGGTTTGCAGAGATCGAATGAAGGGTAGAGCCACAGGTCATAACACATCTGAAATGTAATGTCCACTGTTCAAAGTGCCGTCAATGCGAACAAGAGGTGACCGAGACGTGTAACCAATGGCAACCATACCATCCCGCTGGGTGATACTCCAGTACGGCAATGACGATTACACGCTTCCAATGTGCCTTCACCGCGATGTCGCCGAACACGGATGCAACCATCAAGATACTGTAAACAGAACCTGGGTTAATCCGAAAAAACGACGTTTTGCCATTCGTGCACCCAGGTTCGTCGTTGAGTACACCATCGCAGGCGCTCCTGTCTGTGATGCAGCGTCAAGGGTAACCGCAGCCATGGTCTCCGAGTTGATAGCCCATGCTGCTGCAAACGTCGTCGAACTGTTCGTGCAGATAGTTGTTGTCTTGCAAAAGTCCCCATCTGTTGACTCAGGGATCGAGACGTGGCTGCACGATCCGTTACAGCCATGCGGATAAGATGACTGTCATCTCGACTGCTAGTGATACGAGGCCGTTGGGGTCCAGCACGGCGTTCCGTATTACCCTCCTGAACCCACCGATTCCATTCCACATTTATCAAAGTCGGAAACGTGATGATACGCATTTCTCCTCCTTACACGAGGCATCACAGCAACGTTTCACCAGGCAACGCCGGTCAAATCGGTTGGAAAATTTCCTCATGTCAGCACGTTGCAGGTGTCGCCACCGGCGCCAACCTTGTGTGAATGCTCTGAAAAGCTAATCATTTGAATGTCACAGCATCTTCTTCCTGTCGGTTAAACTTCGCGTCTGTAGCACGTCATCTCGGTGGTGTAGCAATTTTAATGGCCAGTAGTGTAATTTCAAATCTTTACGCGAATCGTGAATAGAAAAAAGTTTATCGCTCTCTACATTTTCGCTGTTCGTGCAGTAAAACTGCAACTCGAAGAATGAAGTTTTAATTTATTATTTCCTTACTTCTAGATCTATTCGCGACACATTTTGCAGACCATATCCTCATGTACCACTGGATGTACCTGCAAAAGTGTATCATTGTACGACAAATATTTCACGAGATTCGACGTCATAAAAACTGATCTGCGTGAAAATGAAACAATAGTGAGAAATTCGCTACAGATGCAGGTGAAACATGTGTACAGATACGTGTGAAATATATTAAATATACGTGGAATATATTTGACATATGCGTATGTTGGCAAAGCCACGGGTAAAAAGCTCATCTCAAGCCCCTGGAACGATTTCAACCAAATTTGGTAGACATACGGGCTATGATCTTGAAGGAAATACTGTGGGGGTAAAAACCACGAGCTTCCTATTAGGGCATTAGGGTGGGGGTGATAACGTGGAGAAACAAGGGAGGTCGAGGAGATGGACAGGGAGGGGGGGGGGGGGTCGGGAAAGGAGGACATGGACAGAGAGGGGGAAGAAGGTGATGGACGCAGATAAGAGGAGGAGGAGGAGATCGACTCTTACAGGGGAGAGGATGAAATGGAAAGGAAGCAGAAGGAGGTGAACAGACAGGGGAGGAAGAGGCAGACAGAAAGGAGGGGGAGGAGGAAATGGACAGTGAGATGAAGAAGGGGAAGTGGACATGGAGAGGGGAGAGAAGGAGAAGGACAGTGGGTGGAGTAAGGAGAAAATGGTCAGAGAGAGGAGCAGGAGGAGATGGATAGAAAGTGGAAATGGAGGAGGTGGGCAGAGAGGGTTTGGAAGAGACGGACAGAGAAGGATGGAATGTGTGATATGTAGAGAGAGGGGTGATAGGGGGAGATGGACTAATAGAAGACTGGAATAAATACATACCTGTGCAACGCCGGCTACTCAGATAGTATAAATGTAAAATTACTAATCGGTGGCCTAAGAACGTACGTTCGTTGATTTTTTAATTTTTTCTTTTTCATCTTCAGTTGTGTAAAATTTTGGTGTGTTGTATCAGGCACGAAATTATAGTGTGTAAACAAACTAATTTTTCCTACAAAATTTTTCCATAAATGAAACTGAAGTAAATACAAGTTACACATCTTAGTAGTAAGTTTCGACGTTGGAAGAAAGTTTTCTCAAGAAAGAAATCATAATACAGTCAATAATTTATAGTTTTGAACAGAACAGGCCTAAATCAAAATATTAGTTTACAACTAATTAAACATGAATCACATGGGACTGCTTAGCTCTATAGAGGCACAGTTCTCTTCCAACAACCTTCCCAAATGTAGTACTGAATTCGCCTTCCTTGGATGTTTAACTGATTGTAAAGTATTGTTTCCTGTTAATCACTGAATGTTGACGAAAAAAAAACATTACTAGCTAAAACAGGTTTCATGGCCATCTCTTTCTTCCCGTAAAGCTTTCAGTCTATCACCTAGTGTACTTTCTGGAGCAAAATTTCTCATTATATTACCTGGTTGTCATTTCAAGAAGTCTGATTTCTTCTGCGGATTCCTTTTCACCCTCATTAATTCCATGACATCTCCATCTGTGCCCGTTGAAGAAACAATTGTAAAAAGATTAGTTCTTGTGCTCTTGTTTTGTCCGGTTAAAGCGATAATACTTTCTCTGACGTAGTCCAAACGTACTACAGCGCTAGTTCAACATTTCCAGTGTTATTACTTGGACTAGATGATGTCACACACTTCAATATAGAAAATAGTGTCAGTTGTATCTAAAGATAGAATAAAAAGTTATATTACTTATTTGAAAACAAAACACAACCGTACAAAGTTCGTGTACCGGAAAAATCAGTAGAAACAAAGAAAGTGTTGTCACTCCGAAACGCGTTGTTGTTTTGATTCAAAATGACGTGCGCAGTGGTCTCGCTTCTCCGTAGTTCACGTTGCAGAGGCGCAATAGTTGACACGAAACCGCTAAAGTTTAGAAATAGCTCCTGTCTTCTATAAACTGCTGTCCGATACTACACGACCTAATAGTTGTCGCGTTAGATTTATGCTACCCATAACGAGCTTTACTGTGGCTAAGAACCTCCACCGTACCTAAACTAGCGTGAATACCAGTGCAAATTGTCCTATCCCCCGCCCCTACGTCCGAAGCGCATGCTACAAACTTGGCAGACTGACACTGTTTGCTGGTGCCTCACCTCACATGATACACTGCTCCATGCCCCTTTTCTTCGCTTTCTTACGTGCACTTCACTGTAAGAAGCTCAGTGTCCTACTGGTCTGCACTTCACGGTAAGAAGGTCAGTGTGATACTGGTCTGTGACTGCTGGGGGCGAGAGGAGAATCATCTCTTTCTTTTGTAGGTGTACTGCAAGTGCAGATGGTCTGCAGATTTTTTTTCATAAATCTAACTAGTATAATGCGGCCCACCACAAAGTCCTCCCTTGTGCAAATCTCCTATCAGAGTAGCGCAGTTACACGCAGGGTCCTTAGCTCCATGGAAATTATATATTTTGTAACATATGTCATACCTCCCTGTCCTACGTCTAGCTTGTGTTATCTACATACACGGCCCACACACATTAATGTGACCACCTGTCAAAAGCCTGAATAACCAACTTTTGCAGCACGACATGCAGGGAAGAGAGTCAGTGAGGTTCTGGAAGGTACGGACAGTGATGTGAAGCCGTGCCGACTCCAGATCCGTGGCCAGCTGCGCAAGGCTTCTCGCTTGAGGAACGATGGTGTGCACAGCCCGATCGATGTGGTACCACAGATTCTCAATTGGGTTCGTGAAATTCTGTGCCCAGGGTACGGTTCACACATCTTGAGCTCTTCGAATCACGCCACATACGCTGGAGCTGTGTGACACTTTGAATTGTTCTGCTGGTAGATGCCATCGTGCCGAGTAGGAACTACTTGCATGTAGGAGCAAACAGGATCCCCAAGAATACATACATTGTATTGTATGTTAACTGGGGGCCTAGAAACGACGGAGAGGCTCCGTCCCCGCCGCAGCTGCAGTGGTCCACAGCCCCACGACGACTACCGCAGTCCACTTCACCCCTCCACCGCCACCCCCCCCCCCCCCCACCCAGGGAACGTCTCACACCAGACGAGTGCAACCCCTGTGTTTGCGTGGTAATGGTGGTGAACACGAACGTGAAGAGCTTGTTTGCGCAGCAATCACTGACATAGTGTAGCTGAGGTGGAATAAGGGGAACCAGCCCGCATTCGTCGAGGCAGTTGGAAAACCGCCTAAAAACCATCCACAGACTGGCCGGCTCACCGGACCTCTACGCAAGTGCGCCGGGCGGATTCGTGCGGGGGACCATGCACTCCTTCCCAATCCGGAAAGCCGTGCCCTAGACCGCGCGGCTAACCGGGCGGGCAGAATAGATACATACTTGTATTGTTTCACTGCGCCTTTTCTTTTCGGCTATTCTCTACCGTACACGCCACCGGTGGAGCATAAAAAGTGATTCATCTGGAAAGGCCACTTGTCGTCTCTCAGTGGGCGGCCAGCTGCGTTACTAGCGCGCGAATGAAAGCTTTCGTTGGCGATTAACAGCTGTCAGCATGGGTGCGCGAACCAGCTGCCAGGTGCGGAGGCGCATACGCGACATCGTTCGCTGATCGGTCGTTAAGGACAGACTGTTGGTACAGAACAGGTTCCTTAAATCTAAACGTAGGCTTCCGCGGCCGTTGTTAGCAATACACCCTGAGGAAGGCGCCTTGCAACAGTCGCCGAAACGCCGGAATTTTACATATGACAAATCGGCGTCAAACCCAGAAGAATTTTGTTGACTGTTGGTACCCCCTTTGTCATTTTCTCGGTAGTTGCATATCTATTCGCTCGTACACATCTCCGCAGCCGTGGTTCAGCCCTTGTCGTCTATGACCCATGGTGCACCACGCGTGCCTCCACACCGGTTTTCTATCGCACAGTTTTGCGGTGCAGCGTTTATTTTAACCACAGCAGCACGCGAATAGTTTACAGATATAGGCATTTCGGAATGCTTTCACACTTAGCCCGAAAGCTAATTATCATGCTCTTTTCGATACCAGATAAATCCTCCGTTGCCGCATTAAGACAAGAGTACCGCCACCCCACACCCCCCCCCCCCCCCCCCAACCCGTTGCCTACATTCTGTCGAACATAGGCGGTGTTCTGGACTTTGTATATATTTCCTCACCTACTCTGCAGAGGACCTCCTCATCTTATATCTTATTCTGCAGAGGACCTCATCATCTTATATCTTATCAGTTTTCAGCATCATTCTCTAACCCCATATCTCAAACGCTTCAACTCGCTGATTTACGGGTTCTCACTGTACATTATTTGTGTCGTACAATAGTGTGCTTTAAGATGAGCCCTCTTTGAAGTTTGTGTGAGAAACTAAGACCGATGTTTCATTACGCTACACTTTTTTGAGGGAGGAATGCCCTCCGTGCTAATCTGCGTCTTATATCCTTGTCGCGTTCTCCGTTATGAGTTATTTTATTTTACCACATTTCCTTTACTTTATCTGATACTAGGTTCTGGAGGCGTGGCCAAAGACCCCTGTTGAAAGGTGACCAATTGCGATAAGACAATCCGTGACTGAATAAAACACGCTAGGTGTTTTATCATTTCCGTTTGTGAACTGATTCCAAAAATGTATTTGATTTCCATGTTTTTGATTATTAAGAGTACTTCTTGTGACCACGTTATATGCGGACAAAATAATATTCATATGAATGATTGTGTTTGTATCAGGAGTTTTTCGCTCAAGAGGATAAACATAATTCTGCGTCGTCGTAACATCAGCTTCGAACAATTTATCCGAACGGAAATTCGCCCAAAGCTGGTTTCTTGAGAAATCTGTGATATCTGTTCAGATGTTCAAAGTAAAGAGAGTTGGTGAACAAAATAGGAAGTACACGCAGTTAGTGCAAAATAGTAATAAAAGAAGTGTCTTCTATATTCGTGACATGGTCAGTCAGAAGGCGATCTGCGGTGTACAGTAACCGAAGAAAGCTTCACAGGCCAAGATCGCGAAAAAAGCGTTTTATTGGATGATCGCTTTCGACAGAGCTGTACTGTCATCATAAGATCCGATGATGACAGCATAGCTCTGTAAGCGGTCATGCAATAAATGGTTTTTTTAGCGATCTTGGCTTATGAAGTTTTCTTTAGTTGCCGAAATATCTTCTTTGTCTGATATCATTCGTAATAGAGCCCATGTCTATACTAACTTTCTCAAATAACCATTTCTGTGACATGCCAGGGTGATGGCCTATACTACTACACATTACTACTAAATGAGTAATAGATTTCTGCATGGTATATCAGCATAAAAATCGAGACATTCTGAAATGTCAAGGCCATTGTCTAGAACCAAACCAACATTTTAACATTTATTTTAATTCAGTTTATGGATAATTTTCCATCAGTAGCTGTATGAAAAGGTATTGTTGTTGTAGTTTTCAGTTCGAAAATAGGTTTGATACTGCTGCCCATGCTAGTGTATCCTGTGTAACCCTCTTCATTTCTTATTAACCACTGCAACATACATACTTTTGAAGCACCATTCCGTATTCAAGCCTCCGTCTTCTACAGTTTTTACCTACCACAGTTCCCTCCATCAACAATTTGAGGATTCTTTGATGTCTCTTTCCCAGCAAATGATCCTCACTTTTAGCGCTAAATTTCTTTCTTCTCCAATCAAGTTTAGTTCCTCCCTACTTGTTATTCGATCTACCCATCTAATCTTCTACATTCTTATATACCACCACATTTCACAAGTTTCTGTCCTCTTCTTATCTGAACTGCTTATCATGGACGTTTCACATCGATACAAGGATACTCTCTACACAAATACACTAAGTGATCAAAAGTATCCGGACACCTAGCTGAAAATGACCTACAAGTTCTTGGCGCCCTCCATCGGTAATGCGGGAATTCAATATGATGTTGGGCCACCCTTAGCCTTGACGACAGCTTCCACTCTCGTAGGCATTACGTTCAATCAGGTGCTGGAAGGTTTCTTGGGGAATGACAGTCCATTCTTCACGGAGTGCTGCGCTGAGGAGAGGTATCGATGTTGGACGGTGAGGCCTGGCACGAAGTCGGCGTTCCAAAACAACCCAAAGTGTTCTGTAGGATTCAGGTCAGGATTCTGTGGAGGCCAGTCCATTATAGGGATGTTATTGTAGTGTAACCACACCCCCACAGGCCGTGCTTTATGAACAGATGCTCCATGGTGTTGAAAGATACAATCGCCATCCCCGAATTGCTCTTCAACAGTGGGAAGCAAGAAGGTGCTTAAAAATCAATGTAGGCCTGTGCTGTGATAGTGCCACGCCAAGCAACAAAGGGTGCAAGCCCCCTCCATGGAAAACACGACCGCACCATAACACTACCGCCTCAGAATTTTATGGTTGGCGCTACACACGCTGGCACCGGGCATTCGCCATACCCACACCCTGCCATCGGATCGCTACACACTCCACAGAACGTTTTTCCACTGTTCAGTCGTCCAATTTTTAGCTCCTTACACCAAGCGAGGCGTCGTTTGGCATTTACCGGTTTGAAGTGTGGCTTATGAGCAGTCGCTCGGCTATGAAATCCACGATTTCTCACCTCCCGCTTAACTGTCATAGTACTTGCAGAGGATCATGATGCAGTTTGGAACTCCTATGTGATGGTCTGGATAGATGTTTGCCTGTTACGCATTAAGACCCTCTTCAACTGCGGTGGTCTCTGCCAGTCAAGAGACGAGGTCGACCTGTACGTTTTTGTGCTGAATGTGTCCCTTCATGTTTCCACTTCACTATCACATCGGAAACAGTGGGCCTAGGGATGTTTCGGAGTGTGGAAATCTCACGTACAGACGTATGACACAAGTGACACCCAATCACCTGACCACATTCGAAGTCCGTAAGTTCCGCGGACCGCCCCATTCTGCTCTCTCACGATGTCTAACGACTACTGAGGTCGCTGATATGGAGTACTGGCAGTAGGTGGCAGCACGATGCACCTAATACGGAAAACGTATTTGTTTAGGGTGTCCGGATACTTTTGATCACATAGTGTATCTCCAGGAAAGACGTCCTAACATTTAAAGTAACGTTAGACGTTAACAAATTTCTCTTTTTCATACGTGTTCTGTCTATTGTTAGTCTCCACCTTGTTTCCTGTCTACTTCGTCCATTATCAATTAGTCTGCTGCCCAAATAGCAAAGCTTATCTAATACGCGTAGTGTCTCATTTCCTACTCTGATTCCTCGGAATCACTTGAGTTGTGACTTCATTAAAATACCCTTGTTTTACTTTTTTCATGTTGGTTTCATAGTCTCTTTTCAAGACACTATTCATCCTGTCCAACTGCTCTTCCAAGTCCTTTGCCGTCTCTGAGAGAATGTGTCATCGGCAAACCTTAATCATTTCAATTCTTCTTCGTTAACTTTACATTTCCTAATCTTTCCTCGGTTTCCTTCACAAGGCACAGATCGAATAACATCTGGGATGGGCTACAAATCTGTCTCACTCGCATCTCAATTACGGCTTCTCCTCCATATCTTTCTAATCTTATAACTATAGTCTGGTTTCTGTAGAACATGTAAATAACGTTTCGATTAATGTATTTTATCCTGGTACCTTCAAAACTGCAAAGAGTTTTGTCCTTACAATATTGTCAAAAAATTTCTCTTCATCTACAAATGCTATAAACATAGGTTTTATTGTCTGGATAAGTCATAGGGTCGGTACTGTCTCGCATGTTCCTATATTTGACCGGAACCCCATATGATCTTAGCCAAGACCGACTTCTACCAGTTTTTTCATTCTTCTGCACAAAAATTCTTGTCTACATTTTGCAATGGTAACTTATTAAACTGATGGTTCATTGGTATATACACCTGTCAATTATTACATTATTCGTGAAGACAGAGTATTTCGCCTTTTCATATATCTTGCACGACACTGGAATAATTTTGTCATGGCTGGCTCTCCCAAGGATCACAGTAATTCTGAGGTCGAGTCGTCTGCTTCAGGGGTCTGATTTCCATTTTGATCTTTCAGTGTTCTGTCAAATTCATGTCCCAGCATCGTATCTCCCATCTCACCTTCAGCTGTAGTGTTGTCGTCTAGTTTGTTTCCCTTATGTAGATCCTCTCTATATTACGTCCATATTTCTGCTTTGTCTTCTTTGCTTAGCACCGGATTGTCATCTGATCTCTTGATATTCATGCAGCTGGTTTGCTCCTCTCCAAACATCTTTTTGATTTTCCTGGAGGCGTCACTATCTTTCCCCTATTAATACATGCTTCTACAGCCTTGTATTTGTCCTCTAGCCGCCGGCCGAAGTGGCCGTGCGGTTAAAGGCGCTGCAGTCTGGAACCGCAAGACCGCTACGGTCGCAGGTTCGAATCCTGCCTCGGGCATGGATGTTTGTGATGTCCTTAGGTTAGTTAGGTTTAACTAGTTCTAAGTTCTAGGGGACTAATGACCTCAGCAGTTGAGTCCCATAGTGCTCAGAGCCATTTTTGTCCTCTAGCCTTTGTTGCTTAGCCATTGTGTACTCCCTGTTAGTTACTTAAACATCTGTTTTCCATTCCACCTGCTTCATTTGCAGCGTTTTTATATTTTATCCTTTCGTTATTAAATTCCGTACATCCTATGCTATTTAGACATTTATGTGATCCTCTGCTGTCTTCCCAATTTCAACCCTCAAAGTTATCCATTAATCGTCTGTTATATTCCATTCATCTGTTTCGGTCAACGTCACTTAATGCTCCTCTGGCACACTGAAGATTCTCAGGCTCCTTAAATTTCTTCAGGTCATATCTCCTTACTTTTCTATTCTCTGCCACTTCTCCAGTTTTATATACAATTCATAACCAATGGATTATGGTTGGAAACCTGATATGCCTCTGAAAATTTAGTTTCGCAGTCTCTGTCTCATCATTACATAATCAGTTAGAAACCTTCCAATGTCCCCAAGTCTCCCACGTAGATAACTTTCTTTCATGTCAGTGACTGTACCAAGGTGGATCACCGGTTCCGTCAGCTCACCGAAGGTAAGCATCGTTGTGCGTGATTAATATTGGGATGGGTGATCAGTAAGCTACACGCTGTTGACAAGGGACAAGAGAGGTAATGACGTGGGTCCTTGATCACCACTCTTTACAACAATGCCCTGTTTAAATTCCAAACATCGTTGCAGTGTCTCATTAAATGAGGAAAAGCAACAGTCTGGATCACTGGCGTCCGAGATTTCGGCTTTTGGGCCCTGACATCGTTTGTCGACGGACATGAGACAATGTTCATCAGTGTTCTCACCGTGGCAGCCAGTTCAGTACGGTGAAGTCCCTTGTTTGTCGGGTATTTACCGTTAATGACTCGATACCACAGGTCTCGTGCATCGGTTGTAAGGAAGGGCACATAAACGTTCTTCCACACTGTTGTCCAACGGATATCTAGGTGGAGGTTCTACAACATACTCTGGGAGGCGCATTGCGAAAATAACTTGTCTTTCACTCGTGGTACGCGCTTGGTTGGAAGGGCATCACGTACATAGCTGAGTTCGACAAAGTGGGTTCTGTACATGGGAAAGTGTTGGGGAAATTAGGACTACAATGACCGGCGAGGCAGGGGAGACCAGCATAAGAACCTTCAAGTGCCTCTGCCTAAGGGAAGTGAACGAGACCATACACAACAATCATTACAGTAAGCTATATTTAACAGATGCACTTACGTGCACATCTCCCGTACTTCGTGAAGGAAAGGTGCCTACGGACATGAAGGATAGGGAAAACCTTTCCGATCAGGCGGCAGAACCTGTCCTTCGTGGTTTCCCAGCCATTCATGCCATACAGCTTTACTTTACCTTCTCAAATGGTTCGTAAATCAAGTTTTAGTGATGGTCAAACTATGATCCGTGCAAAATTCTACCAGGAGGATTCCACTTTTTTTCCTTTCGCCCCCCTCCCCCCCCCCCCCCTCCAGCCTAATTTCTCCTTCCTTTTCGTACTACCAAATTACCCATCAAATTAAATGTTATCCTATTTGAATAATTTCCTTCATCATATCACAAATTCTTTCAATCTCTTCTTCATCTACGGAGCTCGTTGGTATTATAAACTTGTACTACTGTGGTGCATGTTGGCTCTGTGTCTATCTTGGCTAGGGTAATACGTTCACTATGCTGTTCATTGCAGCTGTTCTGCACTTCTACTTGTAAGCTCTCACCATTTGTTCGCGTAAGAAACTTAGCCCAAATTTACCTCTCACTCTAAAAAAAATCTGCTTATTACCGAGACTATGTACCCACAAACTGTTACCCACTTCAACTCACATGCTAACCTTTGATTACACAGCCTGTAATTTGAACTGAACTGTAATTGGTCTGAATATACCTCCGTTTGTATTAAATGTGTAACTTAAGTAAAACAATTATCTGACCCTAATTAAAATTTTACTTAGCCCACGTTTTGACTCGAAATCACAACAGCAGGCAGCAAGCAGGCAGCGGTTAAGCTAGATTTCTATTTTAAATAAAATTTTCAACAATGCTCAATTTGTTGCACATCATATGGTGCAATGTGGTAATGCGTAATGATAAAACTTCTTTAAGCAGTGCGAGGGTGAGAGTATGTGTGCCTATGAAGTGATATTCCAAGACAACGATTTTAGAATGAAGTATGTTTTCAAAAAGACAGAGTAAAATTCGGCATGATCACTTACTACCGTGGTCTGAACAATACTGTGTTCAACAAGATGAACAATTGATTTAAAAAGAGCACAATGTTAACAGAGAATTTCTGTAAAAAGCAAACAGCTTAAACAGTTATTATGTTAATACACGAATCATGAAAGTGGGGTGGTCTTTCTCTCAGCTGTCAGCAAGTGAACGAAGTTAAATTAGCTGACAATAATCAGATCAACATACTAGCTGCTCAGTGCTGCAGTCTTACCTCAAACTTCTTCTCTTCAAAAAAATAACATTATTCAAAATTTATTTACAATAAATCTTTCTTCATCTAACAGATACAATCACAACTCAATAGAGCACTAAGGATGTATCAGACTGCGAAGAGGCGAAGACTTTACTACAACCATGACCAAAGATTCTCTAACAGCAAGAGAACTTGCTCTCTCTGCGACGTGCACATCGATAACTTACAAAAATTAGGCTGACATGCCCACCTTACATATTTTCTTATTCATTATAATACCTAGACCTGCGTTTTCTCTATTTGATTTTGTGTTCCTAATCTTGCACTAACTTGATCGCAAGTCCTGTTCCTCCCGCTACCACACTTCAATAGTTCCCACTACATCCAACTATAACTTCATTCCCTTTATTTAATTCTCTAACCTCCCTACTCGATTAAGAAATCTAACATCTCGCGCTGTGACCATTGAGACAAGTTCTGTTTTCCAGATAACGACATCCTGCTCATTAGTCCTTGCCTGAAGATACGAAAGGCAATATAGCATAGCTGCACTTTCCGTGGATAAAATAACAGCTATAGTTTCCTCTTACTTTCATGGCTGTGCAGTGTCAGTATAGCAACGCCACGTTGTTTAATGTTACACGGCCAGATCAGTCAGTCATACAACTACTGAAACAACTGCTGGCCCTCTTCAGGAACGACGGTTAGTCTGACTTTTCTCAAGGTTCCCTTCAATTGAGGAGGGCTATCTGTATCGCTGGGACACGCTTTGCTTAAGCAAAACCTACGATTCGTGGGGGACGAATGCATATGCTGATCTCATCTCACATACTATACATAGTACTAGCGTTACTGCTCTAATGTACTAAATTCCATCTTGAACGCATATGAATTAAAAGAAGATAATAAACATCAAAAAGTATCTGCATCGAAATGGTTGGTCTACTGACTGATAAATGACTACTCTAGAAAGCCCCTTTACGTTCAGTTCGTTTCATAAAAAGAATCAAGAAGTGGTATTTGTTGGAACATTTGCTCAGCAGTTTAAACCATGGTTATCAGTACACCAATAACGCGCACACAATAAAATTATTAATTATGTGAGTTATTAGTTTTAATATTAAACTCTTCATTCAAACTGGCATCGTACCAAAATCTCGGACTTTAAGTAGTACGCTAATAAATGATAGCATCTTTCAGCTTATGAAAATTTGATGCCTAATAAAATAAAAGTTTCAGGATTACTTCATTCTAGCTTTGTATTAATTAGGGACCAGACAAATAAATATTTTACAAACAATAATATTTTACCCTTTGACTGCGCTGTTCCTTGCGCCGCTATCTCTTTCCACTCGTGTAATTATTCATGTACTTCGCCGGCGCTTTCTTGCAGCGTGGCTTAATCTGACACGTTGCGGTGCACTTTCCTCAAATCAGACTGTAAGCTGTCAACAGTTCGAAGCTTTTGTCAGCAGGAAAGGGTACTACGAAAATTGGTAAGTTACAATTGATTTATTTTGACTGTCTCATGAATGTTTTTACTGGGGAAGCGGACGCATACGCAAGACTTCTCGGAGTATATATATGTTTCAAGAATTTCTTTGCTTGAGTAATAAGTTTCAGAATCGGGTTTCCCTAAGACTTCCTGTAACTGACAGAGTAAGTCAGTCCAAAAATCGTAAAAATTTAAAGTACAACACATAGAAAAGCACTGTGTTGCTCAAATGAACTTTCCAGTTAATGGCAGCTTTATACACAGATCAAAAGACGCTTTGCTTCACCTCAGTTCTGAGAGTTCCGGAAACTGTACAGAAAATTGGAATACAAATCAACATAATCATAATTTCCGCCCTTTTTATTGCTCATAAAACCACGCATTGCATGTTGTACCATCATACAGCGAAACCTTCAGAGGTGGTGGTCCAGATTGCTGTACACACCGGTACCTCTCTCACCCAATAGTACGCCCTCTTGCATTGATGCATGCCTGTATTCGTCGTGGCATACTATCCACAAGTTCATCAACGCACTGTTGGTGCGCCGGCCGGAGTGGCCGAGCGGTTCTAGGCGCTACAGTCCGGAACCGCGCGGCTGCTACGGTCGCAGGTTCGAATCCTGCCTCCGGCATGGATGTGTGTGATGTCCTTAGGTTAGTTACGTTTAAGTAGTTCTAAGTTCTAGGAGACTGATGATCTCAGAAGTAAAGTCCCATAGTGCTCAGAGCCATTTGAACTATTTGAACTGTTGGCCCAAATTGTCCCACTTCTCAATGGAGATTCGGCGTAGATCCCTCAGAGTGGTTGGTGGGTTACGTCGTCCATAAACAATCTATCCCAGGCATGCTGGAGAGCATGCTGGCCACTCTAGTCGAGCGACGTAGTTATCCTGAAGGAAATCATTCACAAGCTGTGCACGATGGGGGCACGAATTGTCGTCCATGAAGACGAATGCTTCGCCAATGTGCTGCCGATCAGGTTGCACTATCGGTCAGAGGATGACATTCACGTATCGTATAGCCGTTACGGCGCCTTCCGTGACCACAAGCGGTGTACGTCGGCCTCACATAATGCCACCCCAAAACACCAGGGAACCTCCACCTAGCTGCACTCGCTGGACAGTGTGTCTAAGGCGTTCAAAAAATGGCTCTGAGCACTATGGGACTTAACTGCTGTGGTCATCAGTCCCCTAGAACTAGGAACTACCTAAGCCTAATAACCTAAGGACACCACACACATCCATGCCCGAGGCAGGATTCGAACCTGCGACCGTAGCGGTCGCGCGGTTCGAGACTGTAGCGATTAAGGCGTTCAGCTTGACCGGGGTTGCCTTCAAACACGTCTCCGACGACTGTCTGATTGAAGGCATGTGCGACACTCATCGGTGAAGAGAACGTGATGCCAATCGTGAGAGGTCCATTCGGCGTGTCGTTGGGCCCATCTGTACCGCGCTGCATGGTGTTGTGGTTGCAAAGATGGACCTCGTCATGGACGTTGCGAGAAAAGTTCGCATAATGCAGCCTATTGCGCACAGGTTGAGTCGTAACACGACGTCCTGTGGGTGCACGAAAAGCATTGCTGTCAGGGTTCCTCAGAGCCATAATCCGTAGGTAGCGGTCATCCACTGCAGTAGTAGCCCTTGGGCGGCCTGAGCGAGGCGTCATCGAAAGTTCCTGCACCTTTGTGTCTCCTCCATGTCCGAACAACGTCGCTTTGGTTCACTTCGAGACGCCTGAACACTTCCCTTGTTGAGAGCCCTTCCTGGCATAAAGTAACAATGTGGACACAATCTAACCGTGGCATTGACCGTCTAGGCATGGTTTAAATACAGACAACACGAGCTGTGCTCCTCCTTCCTGGTGGAATGACAGGAACTGATCGGCTGTCGGACCCTCTCTGTCTAATAGGCGCTGCTCGTGCACGGTTGTTTACGTCTTTGAGCGGGTTTAGTGACATCTCTGAACAGTCAAAGCGACTGTGTTTGTGATACAGTATCCACAATCAAAGTCTATCTTCAGGAGTTTTAGGAGCCAGGGTGATGCAAAACTTTTTTTGATGTTTGTATTAGCAAGCAAGATATTTCCTCTGGACTTTTATCGAAATTCTGGAAATCGTTCATTTCAGTAACACATGCTCAGGTCTAGTGCTGTTAAAAATGGATAAAATGGTTGAACGTGTGGTGTATAAAGGCAGACCTTGTGGGGCGGCGGGTGGAATTAATTGTTATATAAATGTAGACTTGTAATGTAACTGCAGAAAAGATGCATGTCCCGGCCGATTAACCATATGTGGGGCGGCGGGTGGAATTAATTGTTATATAAATGTTCCTATTATTTATGCTGTCTTTTGCCGTTCTCAACACTGGCTCTCTAACTAAACTATTGGCAACCAGAAAGTGATTAGCAAAACGTGAAGCCTGTAGTTAGAATTCCTAGTGCCCACTTCATCTGAGAAATACACTTATAGCTACAGCTTATAGCTCTGAGGAATTAGGAGACTGTCTGGGATTCATAATCAAAAACGATCGTGAAAAAACATTCGCTATATTCTGAAAGTTACAGATCAAAAAATGGAATCCACACAATCCAACTAACAGAGGAGTTCAGAGTCTAATGCGCTGATGCAACTATAACCGTGCAAATTAAATGTTTAAGTGAATGCTCGCCATAATTTAATGATAATGTTCATCAAACGCCACGCTAAATAATGGTAGAATGTCTGTCCCGCGGCAGCACGTGAAAATACGACATACACAAACTGAAGATAGATCATTAACGTCATCCCAGAATTAACACTTCACTCGAAAATGATTTCATGGTTATGCGTATCCCGAGTAACTTAGTACGCATCCGAGGCTATTTATAGCAATGATACCGACGCGACGCGATTCCCGACACAGGTGGTGTGCTATTCAACGTCTGGAGAGAACTGGGGCCTTCCTTCTCTCGCGCAGCGTTCTTATATACAGGGCTATTACAAATGATTGAAGCGATTTCATAAATTCACTGTAGCTCCATTCATTGACATATGGTCACGACACACTACAGATACGTAGAAAAACTCATAAAGTTTTGTTCGGCTGAAGCCGCACTTCAGGTTTCTGCCGCCAGAGCGCTCGAGAGCGCAGTGAGACAAAATGGCGACAGGAGCCGAGAAAGCGTATGTCGTGCTTGAAATGCACTCACATCAGTCAGTCATAACAGTGCAACGACACTTCAGGACGAAGTTCAACAAAGATCCACCAACTGCTAGCTCCATTCGGCGATGGTATGCGCAGTATAAAGCTTCTGGATGCCTCTGTAAGGGGAAATCAACGGGTCGGCCTGCAGTGAGCGAAGAAACGGTTGAACGCGTGCGGGCAAGTTTCACGCGTAGCCCGCGGAAGTCGACGAATAAAGCAAGCAGGGAGCTAAACGTACCACAGGATGGTGCTCCACCGCACTTCCATCATGATGTTCGGCATTTCTTAAACAGGAGATTGAAAAACCGATGGATCGGTCGTGGTGGAGATCATGATCAGCAATTCATGTCAAGGCCTCCACGCTCTCCCGACTTAACCCCATGCAATTTCTTTCTGTGGGGTTATGTGAAAGATTCAGTGTTTAAACCTCCTCTGCCAAGAAACGTGCCAGAACTGCGAGCTCGCATCAACGATGCTTTTCAACTCATTGATGGGGACATGCTGCGCCGAGTGTGGGAGGAACTTGATTATCGGCTTGACATCTGCCGAATCACTAAAGGGGCACATATCGAACATTTTTGAATGCCTAAAAAACTTTTTGAGTTTTTGTATGTGTGTGCAGAGCATTGTGAAAATATCTCAAATAATAAAGTTGTTGTAGAGCTGTGAAATCGCTTCAGTCATTTGTAAAAACCCTGTATAAAGCCGTGGTGCGGACGGCTAAGGGAACGCCTGATCAAATCGGCTCTCCCGACTAGCCGCTGGGCTAGTAACGCACCACATTAAGTTATTGAATAAATCATCGCTTCTTTTGCTGATGACCGATGAAGCTCTCAATTTAAATGTGCAATCAGCACACAGGTAAGTAGTCATAATAAAAGTCTGACGTGGCTAAGTAAAATATTTTTTGCGAGAGAATTAATTTAAAGACACAACACGCAGTAGACGAGCTCTGAACTTGCCCTTTGGAACTACGCTATCACTATAGTTTTATAGTTATTCAATTCTCCATTCTACTTAAATTTAAACATCCTAGCCTTATTTATCAGCCTACTTAATTTATCTTGCTTCCTTAATTTTTAAGATAAAAACCAGAAAATCATGAATTTCCACTAAAATTTTAATTTGTGAGAGCCAAAGTACTGTTTCTATTAAATTATTATGAAAAAAGAATCTAAATATAAATTTTTAAGTCTCTAGCTCTTTTCTGTTGCGCCATGATTTTTACAGAAAAACGTCCAAATTTCGAAAATGGTTAAAGTTATCGAACTGATATTCAACACATATTGATTTAGTATTACTCCTGACATGCTAGAAACGTATGAGGTTATTTACTTGATTTTTAAAGTATTGCGCAACATTTATGACGTCAGAGCTAGGCTGGCACACAGTGGAAAGACTGATGTGAATTTTATACAGCGTGAGTAGGCTGCTTCCCTACAACCTGTTTCCAGAACGAGTGAGTGTTAGCATGAACAAGTTACGCTGTGGGTCCACCGCGCAACAAGGTTGGAGGAAGAGCTATACATGAGAGACACCATCATTTTAAAATAGTTAGCCTTCCGGCCTAAGCGAGCTCTTGGTTCGTCCTGCATCGCTATCCAAGAAGAACGATGACCTAGCCACTTCTACTTGCACTTTCTCGTGCGAAACTCAGCTTTCCCTTTTCTCACGTGATATACTGAAAACCATGGATGAAGGGCGTTTCGTGAAAGCGTTCGACACAGTGCCCATTGTAGGCTGTTAACGAAAGCACAGATACGTGAGTGGCTCGAACACTTCTTAAGTAATATAACCCAGTATATTGTCCTCGACGGCGAATGTGTGCCGGCCGGAGTGGCCGTGCGGTTCTAGGCGCTACAATATGGAACCGCGTGACCGCTACGGTCGCAGGTTCGAATCCTGCCTCGGGCATGGATGTGTGTGATGTCCTTAGGTTAGTTAGGTTTAAGTAGTTCTAAGTTCTAGGTGACTGATGACCACAGCAGTTAAGTCCCATAGTGCTCAGAGCCATTTGAACCATTTGAACGGCGAATGTTCATCAGTGTAATAGGACTGCTGTTGTTCTCTGTATATATAAATGATTTGGCTGACGTAGGGGCTGTGGAGGGGGGGGGGGGGGCGGCAATCTGTGATTGTTTTTTGATGATGCTGTAGTGTACAGTAAGATGTTCAAGCTGAGTGACTGCAGGAAGATACAAGACGAATTAGACAAAATTTCCATTTGGTGTGATTAATGGCAAGTGTCTCTAAATGTGGAAACATGTAAGTTAACGGGGATCAGTAGGAAGAACAAACCAGTAATGTTGGGGTACAGTATTACTAGTGTATTGCTTGATACACTCAAGAAGTTTAAAAATCTGGATGTAACGTTGCAGAACGATATGAAATGAAACGAAGCATGTGACAACTGTGATGGCGACTTGCTTTATTGGAAGAATTTTAGGAAAGAGTGCTTCAACTGTAAAGGAGACCGCATATAGGACGCTGGTGTGACCTGTTCTTGAGTACTGCTCAAGTGTTTGGGATCCGTACCAAGGCGAATAGAAGGAAGATATCAAAGCAGTTCAGAGTTGAGTGGCTAGATTTGTTACCAGTGGGTTCGAACCACACGTAACAACTATGGAGATGCTTCAGAAACTCAAGTGGGAATCCCTGGAGCGAAGGCGACTTTCTTTTCGAGAAGCACTATTGAGAAAATATAGAGAACCGACTTTTCAAGCAGACTGCCAAGCGATTCTACTGCCATCACCATACATACCAAGAAGATAAAATAGAAGAAATTAGGGTTCACAAGGAAGCCATTAGACAGTTGTTTTTCCATCTCTCTATTTGCGAGTGGAGGAAGAAAGTGACCATGCACTTTACTGTGGCTTATGGAGTATCTATTTGATGTATCTAGTCCTTTATATGTTGCTCTAACGGGAAACCACCACAGTTTTCTGTTAAAAAAAACTATCATTGATTTAACAGCTGTTAAACATTCAGAAGATAAAAAGAGTCCCACGAGTTTTCGGGGGAAAGGGGAGGGGGACAGCCGCAAGCAACACTACGAACATCCAAAGGAATATACACAAGGCTGTGGCTTAGAATGTGGAATGTCCAAGGATTAGGCCAAATTGGAAAGTTACAGATTGTGGAAAGGGAACACCAGTGAACTGTAATAAGAATATTGGTATCAACAGAGATTTACTGGAAAGGCACTAGACACTTCAAAACAGATAACGACTCTTGTTGTTGTGGTCTTTAGTCCAGAGACGGGTTTGATGCAGCTCTCCATGCTACTCTGTCCTGTGCAAGCTTCTTCATTTCCCAGTACGTACTGCAAGCTACATCCTTCTGAATCTGCTTAGTGTATTCATCTCTTGGTCTCCCTCTACGATTTTTACCCTCCAAGCTGCCCTCCAAAGCTATATTTGTGATCCCTTGATGCCTCAGAACATGTCCTACCAACCGGTCCCTTTTTCTTGTCAAGTTGTTCCATAAACTCCTCTCCACCCCAATTCTATTCAATACCTCCTCATTAGTTATGTGATCTACCCATCTAATCTCCAGCATTCTTCTGTACCACCACATTTCGAAAGCTTCTATTCCCTTCTTGTCTATACTATTTATCGTCCATATTTCACTTCCATACATGGCCACACTCCATACAAATACTTTCAGAAACGACTTCCTGACGCTTAAATCTATACGCGATGTTAACAAATTTTTCTTCTTCAGAAACAATTTCCTTGCCATTGCCTGTCTACATTTTATATCCTCTCTACTTCGACCATCATCAGTTATTTTGCTCCCCAAATAGCAAAACTCATTTACGACTTTAAGTGTCTCATTTCCTAATCTAATACCCTCAGCATCACCCGACTTAATTCGACTACATTCCATTATCCCCGTTTCACTTTTTTTGAAGTTCATCTTATCTCCAGCTTTCAAGACACTGTCCATTCCGTTCAACTGCTCTTCCAAGTCGTTTGCAGTCTCTGACAGTGAACCTCAAAATTTTTATTTCTTCTCCATGGATTTCAATTCCTACTCCGAATTTTTCTTTTGTTTCCTTTGCTGCTTGCTCAATATACAGATTGAATAACATCGGGAATAAGCTACAAACCTGTCTCACTCCCCTCCCAACCACTGCTTCCCTTTCACGCCCCTCGAATCTTATAACTGCCATCTGGTTTCTGTACAAATTGTAAATAGCCTTTCGCTCCCTGTTTTTACCCCTGCCACCTTCAGAATTTGAAAGAGAGTATTCCAGTCAACATTGTAAAAAGCTTTCTCTAAGTCTACAAATGCTAGAAACATAGGTTTGCCTTTACTTAATCTTTTTTGTAAGACAAGTCGTAGGGTCAGTATAGCCTCACGTGTTCCACCATTTCTGCGGAATCCAAACTGATCTTCCCCGAGGTCAGCTTCTACCAATTTTTCCATTCGTCTGTAAAGAATTCATGTTAGTATTTTGCAGCCGTGGCCTATTAAACTGATAGTTCGGTAATTTTCACATCTGTCAACACCTTCTATCTTTGGGATTGGAATTATTATATTCTTCTTGAAGTCTGAGTGTACTTCGCCTGTCTCATACATCTTGCTCATCAGATGGTAGCGTTTTGTCAGGGCTGGCTCTCCCAAGGCGATCAGTAGTTCTGATGGAATGATGTCTACTGCCGGGGCCTTGTTTCGGCTTAGGTCTTTCAGTGCTCTGTCAAACTCTTCACGCAGTATCATATCTCCCATTTTATCTTCATCTACATCCTCTTCCATTTCCGTAATATTGTCCTCAAGTACATCACCCCTGTATAGACCCTCTATGTACTCCTTCCACCTTTCTGTTTTCCCTTCTTTGCTTAGAACTGGGTTTCCATCTGATCTCTTGATATTCATACAAGTGGTTCTTTTCTCCAAAAGTCTCTTTAATTTTCATGTAGGCAGTATCTATCTTACCCCTAGTGAGACATGCCTCTACATCCTTACATTTGTCCTCTAGCCATCCCTGCTTAGCCATTTTGCACTTCCTGTCGATCTCATTTTTGAGACGTTTGTATTCCTTTTTGCATGCTTCATTTACTGCATTTTTATATTTTTAAATTTAATATATCTTCTGTTGCCCAAGTATTTCTAGTAGCTCTCGTCTTTTTACCTACTTGATCGTCTGCTGCCTTCACTATTTCATCCTTCAAAGCTACCCATTCTTCTTCTACTGTCTTTCTTTCCCCCATTCCTGTCAATCGTTCCCTAATGATCTCCCTGAAACTCTCTACAACCTCTGGTTCTGTTAGTTTATCCAGATCCCACCTCATTAAATTCAAAACTTTTTTCAGTTTTAATATATAGTTCATAACCAACAGATTGTGATCAGAGTCCACACTGCCCCTGGAAATGTCTTACAATTTAAAACCTGGTTCCTGAATCTCTGTCTTACCATTATATAACCTATCTGAAAACTACGAGTATCTCCAGGCCTGTTCCATGTATACAACCGTCTTTTATGTTTCTTGAACCAAGTGTTAGTTATGATTAATTTATGCTCTGTGCAAAATTCTACCAGGCGGCTTCCTCTTTCATTTATTACACCCATTCCATATTCACCTACTACGTTTCCTTCTCTTCCTTTTCCTACTATCGAATTCCAGTCACACATGACTGTTAAATTTTCGTCTTCTTTCACTATCTGAATAATTTTTTCTGTCTCATCATACATTTCATCAATATTTTCGTCATGTGCGGAGCTAGTTGGCATATAAACTTTTACTACTGTGGTAGGCGTGGGCTTCGTGTCTACCTTGGCCACAATAATGCATTCACTATGATGTTTGTAGTAGCTTAATCGCACTCCTACTTTTTTATTCATTATTATACCTACACCTACATTACCCCTATTGATTTTGTATTTATAACCCTGTATTCACCTGACCAGAAGTCTTGTTCCTTCTGCCACCGAACTTCACTAATTCCCACTATATCTAACTTTAACCTATCTATTTCCCCTTTTTAAATTTTCTAACCTACCTGCCCCATTAAAGGAGTTGCCATTCCACACTCCGATCTGTAGAACGCCAGTTTTCTTTCTCCTGATAATGATGTCCTCCTGAGTAGTCCCCGCCCAGAGATCCGAATGGGGGACTTTTTTACCTCCGGAATATTTTACTCAAGAGGACGCCATCGTCATTGAGCCATACAGTAAAGCCGTATGGCCTCGGGAAGAATTACGGCTGTAGTTTCCCCTTGGTTTCAGCCGTTCGCAGTACCAGCACAGAAAGGCTGTTTTTGTTAGTGTTACAAGGCCAGATCCAGTCGATCATCCAGACTGTTGCCACTGCATCTACTGAAAAGGCTTCAGAAACCACACATTTGTCTGGCCTCTCAGCAGATACCCCTCCATTGTGGTTGCACCTACGGTACGGTTATCTGTATCGCTGAGGCAAGCAAGCCTCCCTACCAACGGCAAGGTCCAAGGTCAGGGGGGAGTGGGAGGTTACGACTATACAGCTTACTGTTTTGGTATATCAGATAACTCCATTGATGGTGTTGCCTTGTTAGTACACAAGGGATGGAATGCGCCTGTGATTACTAGCCTGTCAGGGACCGAATGGTTCTAGTGAAATTAAACACGAGAGCTTGCAAACTGTATGTAATACAGGCATACGCACCAAATTCAACAGCAGATGACGAATTAGAATTTTATGAGTCTTGTTCCAGCTGCCTAAAGACAATACCCAAAAAGGAAGTTACCACAGTGCAAGAAGATTTCAAGGCTAAAGTAGGGAAACGGTACTCATCAGACGAAGTGCTTGGCTGTCATGGTTCAATCAATAGAAACCATCATAGAGATGGACTGATTCAGTTCTGTTAGGAAAATAATTTTGTTATAACCAATACTTGCCTCCAGTATCAACCAAGAAGACTTTATACCTCTACCTCATCACGTGGAACATACTGTAATCAGGTAGACTATTCATTGATTGGCTTACGATGGACATCGTCAGTCAAAACCATTAAACCTCTTTCTGATGCCGACTGTGATTCTGGCCATCAACTTCTATGTCTTGAATTGGGAATGAAACTAAAAATGTCACCTCCAAAAGCAAGAAAATTAGAGCAAAATCCTGAAACTGAAATTGTTAGGAATCGAGTCCAAGAAATACTTTCGACCGATCAGTCAAATAACATGACATCTGAGGAGAAAGGGAATTTGCTAAGGCAGACATTAGTTAAAGCAGATGAGGAAGTTTTAAACGGAATCAAAAAGTGAAGAATAAAAGTTACTGGCTTACTAACGAAACCATACAAATCATTAACAACAGGAATGTACTGAAGATGAGAGGATTACTTGTAACTGAGCAGTACCGCAAGTTAACAGCGTTAATACAGAGAAGCTGCCGAAGAGAGAAAAATAATTGCCTCAGTGAAAGATGTGAGGGAATTGTGAAACTGGGACTGTAGTGAGACCAGGGGCATGTTCAATGAAACAGACAAACTAACAAGATCCATCAAATTAAGAACATGGACTACAAACATGGCCCACATCTAACCAACATAGAACTAGTTGCTGATCGGCGGAGAACATACTACAACAATTTGTGCACGGATAACAACGAAAACTTGGTCTTGCAAACATTCCAGCAGAGAAGGAACCTAATATCTAAAAAGAAGAAGTTCGAAAAGCTATAACTAAATTGGAAAGTAACAAAGCGCTTGGACATAACCTTATTATTGCCGAAATGATCAAAGCATCTGGAGACTTTGGTTTGAAAATCATGCATCGAATATGTAACAGCGTATGGAATAACGGAACATGGATAGGAGACTGGATCATGTAAGTAATGATTCCGTTTCATAAGAAGGGAATGTACAGCGTTGTGGAAACTACCGAACCATTTCATAAATTTCACATGCCAGCAGGATTCTTCTAAATGTCATCCACGAACGTCTGAGAACTATCGTAAGCGTTTACTTTCTGTTTTAAAATCTCAATTTCAAAATTCTACAAACACTCGCAGAGAGCCAGATTTTATAATTGTATGTTCTTGTACGATAATCGCTATGACACGGTGTAGAAAGCGTGCATACTCGGTTCACTAGATTTTAGCCGGCCGAAGTGGCCGTGCGGTTAAAGGCGCTGCAGTCTGGAACCGCAAGACCGCTACGGTCGCAGGTTCGAATCCTACCTCGGGCATGGATGTTTGTGATGTCCTTAGGTTAGTTAGGTTTAACTAGTTCTAAGTTCTAGGGGACTAATGACCTCAGCAGTTGAGTCCCATAGTGCTCAGAGCCATTTGAACCATTTTTTTCGGTTCACTAGACAAACAATCAAACAAGTCGTATGGTTCAAAATGGTTGAAATGGTTCTGAGCGCTATGGGGCTTAACCTCTGAGGTCATCAGTCCCCTAGAACTTCGAACTTCTTAAACCTAACTAACCTAAGGACATCACATACATCCATGCCCGAGGCAGGATTCGAACCGCTGGCCCATGTGGCCGAGCTGTTCTAGGCGCTTCAGCCTGGAACTGCGCTGTTGCTGCGGTCACAGGTTCGAATCCTGTGTTGGGCATGGTTGTGTGTGATGTCCTTAGGTCAGGTTTAAGTAGTTCTAAGTTTAGGGGACTGATGACCTCACATGTTAAGTCCCATAGTGCTCAGCGCCATTTGAACCATTTGAACCATTTAGGATTCGAACCTGCGACCGTAGCGGTTGGGTGGTTCCAGACTGTAGCGCCTAGAACAGCTCGGCCACTCCGACCTGCAAGTCGTATGAATGAGTTTTACTACAATAAATCATTTACAATACTTAACTTTGGCAGCTGCACAGATAGGTCGCAAGACAAGGCGAGATACGAAATAATCAGTCTTTACAGTAAATACTGATCTCTAACTGTCAAAAGACTCTCCTTAACTGCTATCGAAGTCGCTATTGTTGACAGTGTTATGGAACTGAGCCGTCACCAGTCGGTTGTGGCGCTTATGTCCTCTTCACACAGGGGCCGCTGCTGTTGCGTTGTCGACCTGGAGGGAGGTCCAGTCAGCATGCGATTGGCTTACATCTTCTCACAGCCTTCTCTTCTGTGTCGTTCGCGACTGGTGTGCCGGCGCTTGACTTTACGCCGTAACACGCGGTGTTGGGTTGTCCCATCTTTCAGAGTAACATTTCGTAAAAAGAAAAAAAAAGCACTCCGTCTTCAGGCCACGAGTGGCCTACCGGGACCATCCGACCGCCTTGTCATTCTCAGTGGAGGATGTGGATAGGAGGGGCGTGGGGTCAGCGCACTGGTCTCCCAGTCGTAAGATGGTATTATTGACTGAAGCCGCTATTATTCGGTCGAGTAGCTCCTCAGTTGGCATCACGAGGCTGAGTGCACCCCGAAAAATGGCGACAGCGCATGGCGGCCTGGATGGTCACCCATCCAAGTGCCGACCACGCCCGACAGCGCTTAACTTCGGTGATCTCACGGGAACTGGTGGTGTATCCACTGCGGCAAGGCCGTTGCCACATTTCGTAATAAAGCATGGTAATTTAATACTAAATCCCGATGGGCACTTTATAAATTGTATAAAATTTCAGAAATCACTGATCACCTTCAGATCATGACCAAAATGACAGCTTATTAAGTTGGCCGATAATGTCCTAAACCGAAAATTTCCTTTGAAGTTTTGTGTGACTGTAATGAATAAGCAACTATTTTAAAATGGATGTTAAGAATAACACAGCCCTCTATCATGACTGAAATATCGTTCTTTCCAAACAGATACTTTCAATCATCTCACGAATATTCACAGAATAGAAAATCAACTAAAATTTCTGAAAGTTAGATTGGCAACTAGACAAGGTGAGATAGCTGAAACATTTTAACAGATAGTATGCCGAAGAGCTCTCTCCTCTTTTAGAAATAGTTTATCGTAGGTTGCTAGAGCAACGAAGAAACCACAATGATCGGAAAGAGGTACAGATCATCCCCGTTTTCAACAAGCGTCGCTAAGCGCCTAGTTGTTGGTAAAATCGCTGACATCACTCTGCTGTAGAACTGTGTAACATGTTTTATGTTAATGCATTATGACGTTTTTGAAGGACGAAAATCTCCTCTACAAAAATCAGCATGGATTCAACAAAAAGAGACTTCGTGAATCTCAGTTCTTTCCTCTCATCCATGATATCCAGAGCGCTGTAGGAAGAGGAGCTCAGGTTGACGACGTGTCCCTTGACGTCACAAAGGAATTCTATAGTGTTCCGCTCTATTGATTAGAGAACAAATTTCGATTATATTGTGTTTTGGATTTATCGTGTGTTGAACCATATTTGTGATTGGACACAGAATCTTATTGCAGATATAACTCAATACGTCGTTCTTAATCAAACAACATCTACAAATGGATAGGTAATTTCGAGAGTGCGCCAAGAGAGTATTAGAAGGCCGATACAATTTACAATTTATGTTAACGATCTAGTGGACAACGTCGTGGGCAACATGAGGCTATTTATGGACGATGCAGTTTTTTGTAGGTTTCAATGACAGAATATGGAACTGAAATGCAGGGTGATTGGCTGCAGAGAATCGATGACTTGTGCAGGGAATGGAAGCTGGGCCTGAACGTAAAGAAAAGCAACGTATTGCTCATAAACGTTGAAGAGATCCAACAGTTTTCGATTACACTATTGACGACAATTCAGTGGAAAGAATAACTACGCTAAATACTTTGGAGTAACTGTCAAGAGTGATCTGAAGTGGAATGGCCACATGAAATAACTGCTAGGAAAATTGGATGCCGGGCTGAGATACTTTGGAAGGATCTTACGGAAACAACATTCAAGCACAGTTCTTGCGTACTGTTTTCGTCAGCGTGGAACCATAACCAATTAGGATTAATAGAAGAGACTGAAAAGCAGAAATCTCTTCAGCTCATCTCTTTTCAAGTATTTATCTTCAATAATGCGACTGCAGGAGGGGTGAATTGGTTTGAAGGGGTTAATGAGACTACAGTGATTGAATGAGCTGACTTCATTTCCTCTTTTTAACATTATTTGATCTAAAATGGTACTGGCTATATCAATTTGCTTTTATGGGTGACCTTTGGAAATGGGAAGTGCTGTGAATAAGCGACAGGTGTCTTGTAGTGAGGCTTGGCGAAACGATCCCCGGGCAGCGAGAGGCACACAGGCTTTTGCAGAACTATGGGGAAGGAGAGCAGCAGGTAGAGCTGCCTCGCCTTGTCAAGGAGAAAGTCGCTTCTCCGAGTGTTGTGCTGGCTCAGTTACTACGAGTATTGTGCAGTTAATAACACGGATCCGCTGGCTGTAGACGGCCGAGATAAAAGCATTCTTTACGGAGGACGGAACAATGTCAGGGGGTTGTGGGTGCTAGGATCATGTTAAGAAGAATACTTCAACATGCAAATTTCTGCTGGCTTTCCAAAAAAAAAAAAAAAAAAAAAAAAAAAAAAAAATTCGAAATAGTTCTGACCTACTAAAAGTTCAGAAGTGACAGCAGAGATTGCGACTAGCATTTTGCACACTTTTTCAATATTTCTCAGGACCTGTAATACAAAGCTAGCTGATGGCTGTGAGAACGCTGGTGTGATAGAAATGACGTCAGGAGTACGTAACACTTAGTGGTGAATTTTTGTGCAGAGCGGAGGAAATTCAGTTCATTGGTCGCCTTCTCATGGTGGGACATTTTGATGAAGAAACAACTATGCCATTGACCGGCTGTGGTAGCTTTTGAGAGGACTGGTGGTCGCGCTTTGTTGGTGGGAAGAAGGGTGCATGTATGCAGCTTTTTACAGGCTTGAAAAGTACAGACTCTGTCATAGGGCTTGGGTATGAACCTACTGGCGCTCTGCAGGCTACTCTCTCACTTGGAGGAGCAATCTGGGTCCAATGTTGGAGCCCACGGACCACCGATTGTAGCACTGAACTTCATAGCAGAGAGGTGTAGTGTCTCCACTCAGCTCATATTACACAGAAGATTATGTCGAGAATCGCTTACAGCTCTGGCATATTGGGATAAGCGAGAGTTCTTCGTTCAGATAGATGATAGGTTTCATTGCTTCATGTTCACCAGTATATCCTCACATCTTTGGGACTCCTTGTTTCTTGAGGTGAGACAGTCACTGTAATCGTCATATTAAGTTTACCAACTTAGTTTTGCAATTCTCTTTGGAATGTATGTCATTACTGTGACTGTCACTCCTTAAACACAACAATTACCAAATCAATAAATTAACACTTTATTCAAGGACAATATTTATAAAAGAGATAAGAGACAATCAACATGTGGCTATCTTTAAAACAATACCAAAATATTACAGATAGCTTATTTCTCAAGCAAGGCAGCAAATTACAGTTACGAAAACTAACTTAAAGGGATGAGCCACAGAGATTTAAATACTTGAAGGAACAATAAGTTACAATATGAAAGTGATTTAAAGAAATGTGGCACAGATAATTTTTTTAAAAGAGCAATAATTTGCAATATGAAAGTTATTTATGAAACGCACACCAGTTCGTTAAGAACCCAAATAACACAAGCAGCACAAGTTACAATTTAATACAATTCATTCCGAAGTAATAAAAAAAAACATTTTTTTAATATACATGAAACACGTTAAATGTTTACAAAAGGGGCAGTTATTCCAGACTGCCCTGGGCAAAAGGTGATTTAACTTCAAATGCCGGAAGCAGCAGATCAGCCGTCCAAAACAACACCTAAACGCCGGGGCCCAACCGGGAGTCGCTTCCCATTAGACGGCACGTCACAGCTTCTGTGCACCGAAGCGGAACGTGGCGTAGCTCCCACACACCCCAACTCGCTGAAAACTGGAACACACACAGATCGCAGAAGACACGGCAAACAGCAACCAAACATCAATTAATATAAGTTAAGAGATCAATAAACAACAATATAAATGAAGAATTGCCCTTTTAGTAATACTGCATTCAAATAAATGCACACGTATAAAATTCTGCATACAAATGATTGCCTTTTACAGAATACGGGTCTTCACTAATAACAGAGTGAGTACTTTCAAATAAATGCACTTATATAAAGGAACTACGTACAGAAGAGTAGCTTTACAGAACACGAGTCTTTACTAATAACTTAGTAAGAGCTTTCAATAGAAGTGACCCAAATTTTGCAGCAATATACAAGGGACGTCAATCTGATGGCAATCAAAATACACTGAAAATTTCATGCAGACAATACCTAACTTCTGGATACTGCCCCAAAAACCCAAAATATAACACACACACCTTCGTGCTAATCAGCTACCTAATAGTAATCAAACCATCGGATTTTTTAAAAGAAATAGTAACCGTTGGTCTCCATGCGGTCACACACCCTGCCGGCTGGTCTTACTTCAACAACATGTACATTAGGGCAACCAAGCAACGAGTACACTCTCTGCAACGCAAATCATTCAACGAAATGAAGGCGCGAAAATCACTTACACCTTCGATGGAGAGCGTTGTTCGAGATGGTCTCCAGGGATGGGTCTCTCCGAGGAAACAGGCACCAAGGCAATGCGACGAACAGCGCCCGGAGTTGACATCAGGCAGGTTCACCACAAACCGACGACCGTCTTACGGGGTAGACCGCCGTGCCGCTGCTGCCCGAGCTCGCGTGTTTTCCTCTTTCGTCCACGCAAGCAGGTCCTTGCGCCTCGTAGCGAGTCCAACACCAACTGTCCCGGGCGCGAAACACCAGTGAGATCATAACAGGGGCAAAGATCCTAGCACAGCCGGCTAATCGATAGTGTCGCGCCAAAGAGCTAGTGTGCCAGAAAGGCGCACCACAGCTCAACTATAACGTTGATAATTTCGTAATTGTTTTGAATGCTTTGTTTCCAAACGTATTTATGTAATAAATCATGGAGTGTTTTTAAATGTTGTATGCATCATCACATTTAAAATTTATCAACTATAAATGTTACGTCCATTCTCCACTTTAAGATCCACTTCTAGGATGTAAATAATTTACAGCACTAGTAAATCCGTCGCGTACACTGAATTCAGCACTGGGTCTGTTTGCCTGTTCCACGTTCAGATTCTGATTCAGTGTAATTCACTTACACACGCGGTGTTTTGCAAGACAGAGGAGATACAACGAAGAACAGCCTGTCTCATTACGCGATACTATGGTCGGGGAGATAACGTAACGGAGATGCACAACGAACTCCATTAGCATTTGGTGCAAGAGAGATATTGTGTATCACGAAGATGGTTACTGTAGAAATATCGAGAGCTACGTTCCAAGAAGAATAGAACGACGTATCACTTCCTCCCACATCCTGCTCTAGAAATTATCAAGGAGAGAAACTCCCATAAATTAGATATCACACGGACTTTACCGACACTCATTTTTCGCACTTTAAAGAAGCGAGAAAGTGGGGAGGCGGAATTTAGCGGTAGCAGACGTACCGCCCACCACAGACTATTACCTCCCATTTGGAACACAGATGTTCATCTAGGTGCCGTCAATTAGTGGCGTATAGGTTGATAGCCTATCTAGAGTAGTGAATGCTTTATATCAGACTCTCTGATGAAGCTACCAAGTAAATTACACTGAGGTGAAAAAAGTGTTGGGACAGCGATATTCACATATACAGATGGCAATAGTATCGCGTACACAATGTATAAAAGGGCAGTGTACTGGCGGAACTGTAATTTCTACTCAGATGACTCATGTGACAGGTTCCCGGCGTGATAATATCCGTACGACGGGAATTAACAGACTTTGAAAGCGGATTGGCAGTTGTAGTTAGACGCGTAGGACATTTTATTTCGAAAAGGGTTAGGTGATTCAATATTCAGAGATCCGCAGTGTCAAGAGTGTGCCTAGAATACCAAATTTCAGGAACTACGTCTCACATCGGTCAACGCTCTGGCCGACGACGTTCACTTAACGACCGAGGGCAGAGATGTTTGCGTAGGAATAACCGTAGAAATCAATGTGGGACGTACGACGAATACATCCGTTAGGACATTGTTGCCAAATTTGGCGTTGATGGTCTATGGCAGCAGACGACCGACGAGAGAGCATTTGCTAACAGCACAACACGCCGAGCAGCGGCTCTCCTGGTCTCGTGACCATCTCGATTGAACCTGGGCGATTGTAAAAACATAGCGTGGGCAGACGAGTCCCACTTTCAGTTTGAAAGCGCTGACCCCAGGGTTTGTGTGTGGCACAGACCTCATGAAGCCATAACCCGAGTTGTCAACAAGGCACTGTACTAGCTGGTGGTGTATTCATAATGGTTTGGGCTGTGTTTACATGGAACGGACCGGGTTGTCTGGTCCAATTGTACCGGTCATTGACTGGGAATGATGATTTTCTGCTACTTGGATACCATTTTCAGCCACTCATGGACTTGGTGTTCCCAAGCAACGAGGGAATTTTTGTGGATGAAAAAGCGGTATGTCACTGGGCCACAATTGTTCGCGACTGGTTTGAAGAACATTCTGGACAATTCGAGCGAATGATTTGATCACACAGATGGCCCAATATGAATGCTTCTGAACGCGGAGTAGTAGCTGGAGGTATACCTATGTGATATTCCATTTCGGAAATTGTTTGAGAATTCAGTACTCCGATATCCCTAGGGTCAAGAGTCTGCTGGACAATCCATTTCGAAATCGTTAGGGGTTTCAGTATTCCCTGATCCACAATGCGAATAGTGTGCCAACATTATCAAATTTCAGGCAATATCTCTCATCCCCGACAATGGCTGTCGGCCTTCGCTTAATGACCGAGAGTAGTGAAGTTTTCGTAGAGTTGTGAGCAACGTGTGGTGCTATTCTGTCATTCTGCTAAACGGATTAATCTGAGATGTTCCCTTTACCCTGTGGCTCCTGCAAGATGCAATTTCCACCCCCACACCACAGAAGTCAGACAGACGCTCCTAACGTTCTAAAGAGAAATGCCTGAAAAACTTTCAGCAATAAATGTCTTCTGGAGTCGTCCGCTGTAAGGAAATGACACAAAAATTCACAAAATTTCTTACGTAACTAGTGGGATACTTGGGTACTGGAGTAGTGCTAGTTAGTGCACACACCACAGAAGTCAGACAGACGCTCCTAACGTTCTACAGAGAAATGCCTGAAAAACTTTCAGCAATAAATATCTTCTGGAGTCGTCCGCTGTAAGGAAATGACACAAAAATTCACAAAATTTCTTACGTAACTAGTGGGATACTTGGGTACTGGAGTAGTGCTAGTTAGTGCAAGAAAAACATGAAAGTAACGAAAATTATTGTTTTTTTTTCAAAAATTCTGAGAAATCACAATGGCACTTTTAGTTATGAACTGAACAAGTTATTTCCGGATTCTTTTCGGAATGTGAAGTTACCTCTTAAGGATAGGATTCGCTAATGAAATTTCTGTACAAAGATTAAGATTGTTATTGACTTGGCAGAATGGCAAAGAGCCGCTCCTACTCAACTTGAATTATTATCCGTTAGAATGTTGCTAGGTATGGGTGAGGCTGTCGCGTGTGAAATGCAGTGAAGTGTACTGTTGTGGAGGAAATATGGGGCTCGCAAGAGCTGTAGCGCACAATACCGTAAGCTGCGATGAATGCTGTCTGTGCCGCTCGCTGCTGACAAATAAGATAACTCTCGTTCTATCTGGATTTACCTTCGCCAATCAAACTCTCCCTACGCCTCGATGAAGTCAAGGACTCCTATTCGCCCCTAGTCTAACTATTGGCATGGTACACGGGTCAGATAACCAGTCCACCACGATGCCACTCAAAAATTCGCTCACAGGCGTTTAACTATAACTCTGTCCGTTCACACCGCTCAATAAGTGTGGTGACCAACACAGTGAACAATGCTCAATCGCAAGGACTCAATATAGAGTCGCACTCCGATTCGCACACACTCTCGTTACGTGTTCTCGCTCCAAGAGCAACAACAGAACGGCTCCTCACCACAGCAGACGTGAAGGGGTATATCTTTCGGTCTCTTCCATTGCTCCTTCAGCTCAAGGCGTCAGGAATATGGTCTGCCAATCAGCATTGCTCTTATAAAACTAGAGAATGACGTTTCGTTTAAGGTGACCAAACCAGAAATCTGTAGCATCGAGGTTTGGCGTTTGCTGTCTCCCTGCGAAAAACCTCTGAAACTGCTTGCTATGTTTGTAAGGAATGCGTAGGCTGGGCGCTCCTACTCAATGTAGCGGAATTTGCTTTTAAGCCGAACACGGGGCGTTCTCCCTTTCTCTCAGGCAAACGCTGTCTGCTCTATGGGCAGTCGCCGGCCGACGTAGATAGGTCGACTCGTCCTCTGAAGGGACCGGCTCCCTGGTGTGTGGTTTGCCTCTCCCGAACTAAAAGCTTTTGTGACCGTCGTGTCTTGAATGTGTGTGTGTACGCCAGCCTCAAGTATTTCAATCTCGGTGTGCACTTGTGATTTACTTGTTATTCGCATATCGTTTACATGAATTCATACAACATTGACTTTATCTTATCGAGTTTGGGTTCGAATGAAGCGTCATTCTAGTGAATGATTTGGCCACCCAGATCGCCCAAAATTAATCCAATCAAATATTTGTGGGCCATAACCGAGAGGTCAATTCGCTATGAAATTCTGCACTGGCAACACCTCCACAATTATTTACTGCTACAGAGGCAGCGTGCCTCAGTATTTCTGCAGGGGACTACCAACAACTTGTTGAGTCCATGCCACGTTGAGTTTCTTTATAACGCCTTCCGAAGGAGTTCCGACACGATATTAGGAGGTATCCCATGGCTTCTGTCACCTCAGTGTAATAAAAGAATGAAGTTGGCACCTGTAATTGTTTTGATTTTGAATTTCAAATGGTTCAAATGGCTGTAAGCACTATGGGACTTAACATCTGAGGTCATCAGTTCTCTAGACTTAGAACTACTTAAACCTAACTTACCTAAGGACATTACACATCTACATTTACATCTACATCCAGTACGCCTTAGATAAGTTCGTACCGACTAAGGTCCAAAGCGAGGGGAAAGATCCACCGTGGTATAACAATCATGTACGAAAGGTACTACGAAAACAAAGAAAGCTTCATCATAGGTTTAAGAGTAGTCGAATCATAGCTGATAAGGAAAAGCTGAACGAAGCGAAAAAGAGCGTAAAGAGAGCAATGAGAGAAGCATTCAACGAATTCGAACATAAGACATTGGCAAACAATCTAAACAAGAACCCTAAAAAGTTTTGGTCATATGTAAAATCGGTAAGCGGATCTAAATCCCCTATTCAGTCACTCGTTGACCACGATGGCACCGAAACAGAGGACGACCGAAGAAAGGCAGAAATACTGAATTCAGTGTTCCGAAACTGTTTCACTGCGGAAAATCGTAACACGGTCCCTGACTTCAGCCGTCGCACGGACGCCAAAATGGAAAATATTGAAATAAATGATATCGGAATTGAAAAACAACTGCTATCACTTAGCAGCGGAAAAGCATCCGGACCAGACGAGATACCCTTAAGATTCTACAGTGATTATGCTAAAGAACTTGCCCCCTTTCTATCAGCAATTTATCGTAGATCGCTGGAAGAACGTAAAGTACCTAGCGACTGGAAGAAAGCGCAGGTCGTTCCCATTTTCAAGAAGGGTCATAAATCAGATGCGAATAATTATAGGCCTATTTCGCTTACGTCATTCTGTTGTAGAATAATGGAACATGTTTTGTGTTCTCGTATTATGACGTTCTTAGATAATACAAATCTCCTTCATCATAACCAACATGGATTCCGCAAACAGAGATCATGTGAAACTCAGCTCGCCCTATTTGCCCAAGAAATTCACAGTGCCGTATACACTGGCGAGCAGATTGATGCCGTATTCCTGGACTTCAGGAAGGCATTTGATACGGTTCCGCACTTACGTTTAGTGAAAAAAATACGAGCTTACGGAATATCGGACCAGGTTTGTGATTGGATTCAGGATTTCCTAGAAGAAAGAACACAACATGTCATTCTTAACGGTTCAAAATCTGCAGATGTAGAGGTAATTTCGGGAGTACCGCAGGGAAGCGTGATAGGACCTTTATTGTTTACAATATACATAAATGACTTAGTTGACAACATCGGTAGCTCCGTGAGGCTATTTTCAGATGACACGGTTGTCTACAAGAAAGTAGCAACATCAGAAGACTCGTACGTACTCCAGGAGGACCTGCAGAGGATTAATGCATGGTGCGACAGCTGGCAGCTTTCCCTAAACGTAGATAAATGTAATATAATGCGCATACATAGGGGCAGAAATCCATTCCAGTACGATTATGCCATAGGTGGTAAATCATTGGAAGCGGTAACGACCGTAAAATACTTAGGAGTTACTATCCGGAGCGATCTGAAGTGGAATGATCACATAAAACAAATAGTGGGAAAAGCAGGCGCCAGGTTGAGATTCATAGGAAGAATTCTAAGAAAATGTGACTCATCGACGAAAGAAGTAGCTTACAAAACGCTTGTTCGTCCGATTCTTGAGTATTGCTCATCAGTATGGGACCCTTACCAGGTTGGATTAATAGAAGAGATAGACATGATCCAGCGAAAAGCAGCGCGATTCATCATGGGGACATTTAGTCAGCGCGAGAGCGTTACGGAGATGCTGAACAAGCTCCAGTGGCGGACACTTCAAGAAAGGCGTTACGCAATACGGAGAGGTTTATTATCGAAATTACGAGAGAGCACATTCCGGGAACAGATGGGCAACATATTACTACCGCCCACATATATCTCGCGTAATGATCACAACGAAAAGATCCGAGAAATTAGAGCAAATACGGAGACTTACAAGCAGTCGTTCTTCCCACGCACAATTCGTGAATGGAACAGGGAAGGGGGGATCAGATAGTGGTACAATAAGTACCCTCCGCCACACACCGTAAGGTGGCTCGCGGAGTATAGCTGTAGATGTAGATCACCTCGCAGGAGAGCTTCTGTAAAGTTTGGAAGGTAGGAGACGAGATACTGGCAGAAGTAAAGCTGTGATTACCAAGCGTGAGTCGCGCTTCGGTAGCTCAGATGGTAGAGCACTTGCCCGCGAAAGGCAGAGGTCCCGAGTTCGAGTCTCGGTCGGGGACACAGTTTTAATCTGCCAGGAAGTTTCATATCAGCGCACACTCCGCTGCAGAGTGAAAATCTCATTCTGGAAACATCCCCCAGGCTGTGGCTAAGCCATGTCTCCACAGTATCCTTTCTTTCAGGTGTGCTAGTTCTGCAAGGGTCGCAGGAGAGTTTCTGTAAAGTTTGGAAGGTGGGAGACGAGATACTGGCAGAAGTAAAGCTGTGATTACCGGGCGTGAGTCGTGCTTCGGTAGCTCAGATGGCAGAGCACTTGCCCGCGAAAGGCAAAGGTCCCGACTTCGAGTCTCGGTCGGGCACACAGTTTTAATCTGCCAGGAAATTTCATATCAGCGCACACTCCGCTGCAGAGTGAAAATCTCATTCAAGGGCTAGTTGTGTTTCACAAGAACTATATTTGCTGAGACCGTGCTGACTATGTGTCAATAACTCGTTTTCTTCGTGGTACTTCATAATGTTCGAATACAGAATATGTTCCAAAACACCGCTGCAAATCGGCGTTAGTGATATAGGCCTGTAATTCAGCGGATTACTCCTACTTCGCTTTTTGGGTAGTGGTGTGACTTGAGAAATTTTACAGTCTTTAGATACGGATGTTTCTGTGAACGAGTGGTTGTACATAAATGCTAAATGCTGGAGCTATTTTATCAGCATACTCTGACAGGAACCTGACTGGTATACAATCTGGACCGGAGGCCTTGCCTTTATTAAGTGACCTAAGCTCCTTCGTTACACCGAGGATATCTAGTTCTATGTTTCTCATTTTGGCAGTTGTTGTTAATTGGAAATCAAGAATATTTACTTCGTCTTCTTTGCTGAAGGAGTTTCGGAAAACCGTGTTTAATAACTCGGCTTTAGCGGCACTGTCATCAGTGACTTCACCGTTGTTATCGCGCAGTGAAGGTATTGATTGCGTCTTGAAACTGCTGTGCTTTATGTATGACCAGAATCTCTGTCGGTTTTCTGCCAGATTTCGAGCCAGATCCATGTCCGAGGCAGGATTCGAACCTGCGACCGCAGTAGCATCGCGGTTCCGGACTGAAGCGCCTAGAACCACTCGGCCACAGCGGCCGGCTTTGAATTTCATCTTCCCCACTTTTTGAGAGAGGGAAAATGAAAGGTTTGTCTTTAACGTCCCGCAGACGTGTAGTTCATTAGCAACGGACCTCGCGCTCTGACTGGGGAGGAATGTAAAAAGAAATCGGCAGTGCCACTAGCGATTTAGAGAAAACAAAGAAAATGGAAAATGCGAGTCTAGCGTTTTACCACTTATTAATATGGTTTATATTGTTGTTGTTGTTGTTATGGTCTTCAGTCCTGAGACTGGTTCCATGCAGCTCTCCATGCTACTCTATCCTGTGCAAGCTTCTTCATCTCCCAGTACCTACTGCAGCCTACATCCTTCTGAATCTGCTTAGTGTATTCATCTCTTGGTCTCCCCCTACGATTTTTACCCTCCACGCTGCCCTCCAGTACTAAATTGGTGATCCCTTGATGCCTCAGAACATGTCCTACCAACCGATCCCTTCTTCTAGTCAAGTTGTGGCACAAGCTCCTCTTCTCCCCAATTCTATTCAATATCTCCTCATTTGTAAAGTGATATCCCATATAATCTTCAGCATTCTTCTGTAGCACCATATTTCGAAAGCTTCTATTCTCTTCTTGTCTAAACTATTTATCGTCCATGTTTCACTTCCATACATGGCTACACTCCGTACAAATACTTTCAGAAACGACTTCCTGACACTTAAAACAATACTCGATGTTAACAAATTTCTCTTCTTCGGAAACGCTTTCCTTGCCATTGCCAGTCTACATTTTATATCGTCTCTACTTCGACCATCATCAGTTATTTTGTTCCCCAAATAGAAAAACTCCTTTACTACTTTAAGTGTCGGATTTCCTAATCTAATTCCCTCAGCATCACCGGACTTAATTTGACTACATTCCATTATCATCGTTTTGCTTTTGTTGATGTTCATCTTATACCCTCTGTCCATTCCGTTCAACTGCTCTTCCAAGCCCTTTGCTGTCTCTGACAGAATTACAATGTCATCGGCGAACCTCAAAGTTTTTATTTCTTCTCCATGGATTTTAATACCTACTCCGAATTTTTCTTTTGTTTCCTTTACTGCTTGCTCAATATACAGATCGAACAACATCGGGGAGAGGCTACAACACTGTTTCACTCCCTTCCCAACCACTGCTTCCCTTTCATGCCCCTCCACTCTTATAACTGCCATCTGCTTTCTGTACAAATTGTAAATAGCCTTTCGCTCCCTGTATTTTACCCCTGCCAACTTCAGAATTTGAAAGAGAGTATTCCAGTCAACATTGTCAAAAGTCTACAAATGCTAGAAACGTAGGTTTTCCCTTTTCTTAATCTAGCTTCTAAAATAAGTGGTATGGTCAGTATTGCCCCACGTGTTCCCATATTTCTACGGAATCCAAACTGATCTTCCCCGAGGTCGGCTTCTACCAGTTTTTCCATTCGTCTGTAAAGAATTCGCTTTAGTATTTTGCAGCCGTGACTTATTAAACTGCTAGTTGGGTAATTTTCACATGTGTCAACGCCTGCTTTCTTTGGGATTGGAATTATTATATTCTTCTTGAAGTCTAAGGGTATTTCGCCTGTCTTATACGTTTTGCTCACCAGACGGTAGAGTTTTGTCTGGAGTGGCTCTCCCAAGGCCGTCAGTAGTTCTAATGGAATGTTGTCTACTCCCGGGGCCGTATTTAGACTTAGCTCTTTCAATGCTCTATCAAACTCTTCACGCAGTATCATATCTCCATTTCATCTTCATCTCCATCCTCTTCAATTTCTATAACATTGCCCTCAAGTACATCGCCCTTGTATAGACCCTCTATATACTCCTTCCACCTTTCTGCTTTCCCTTCCTTGCTTAGAACTGGCTATCTATCTGAGTTCTTGATATTCATACAAGTGGTTCTCTTTTCTCCAAAGGTCTCTTTAATTTTCCTGTAGGCGGTATCTATCTTATCCCTCTTAACCTAGTGAGATAAGCCTCTACAGCCTTATATTTGTCCTCTAGCCATGCCTGCTTAGCCATTTTACACTACCTGTCGATCTCATTTTTGAGACGTTTGTATTCCTTTTTGCCTGCTTCATTTACTGCATTTTTATATTTTCTCCTTTCATCAATTAAATTTAATATTTCTGCTGTTACCCAAGGGTATCTACTAGCCCTCGTCTTTTTACCTATTTGGTCCTCTGATATCTTCACTATTTCATCCCTCAAAGCTACCCATTCTTCTTCCACTGTATTTCTTTCCCCATTCCTGTCAATTGTTTCCTTATGCTCTCTCTGAAACTCTGTACAATCTCTTGTTCTTTCAGTTTATCCAGGTCCAGTCTCCTTATTATTAATATGGTTCGTATAGTGACCTCTGGAAGATTGTCAGTAGAGGTCTGGTTCACCTTGTATGTGGGATGCTGATGGTGATACTCTACCTAACTTGTTAGGTTGCGGTGACATGCTAAGCATTTGCATAAGCAAGCATGAGGTGCCTTCCATACTAATCTGCCTGCATATTGTTGCAACTGTAATGGCCAGTGGTGAATTAGTGGTTTAAATAGGACGGATAACATTTCAGTTAGACACTGGTATGTTCCGACTTGGTCAAGAGCCTATTCAGTATTCAAACCAGCCCCTGAGTGGGCACAGCATACAATGTGATTCCCGTGTAGACAAACATTGGAAGGGAGGCGGAGCGCTGAGGGCGGCGACATCCCAGCCGGCCTCTCCCCCCCCCCCCCCCCCCCCCCCCCCCACCTGGCACGCAGACCCGCCAGTGCAGACGGCGGGCGACCTGCAGTGTGTCGTAGGGCGGCGCGCGCACTCGACCCCTGCCCTTCTCCGGTGCCCTCAGCGCCGCCGCCGTCCCCTGGCTGCCCCCAGCCCCCTGCTCACGTCGCCTTCTTACTTCCTCTCCACAGGCCATTCTCACCAGCCACAGCCACCTGCTTGTGACGCTGTTTTACGGCCCCTGTGAGAGTCTTAACTGAATAACACCACGTCCAACTGCCAACGCAGGACTCTACAGTTTTGCTCTTATCTGGCTCACTCTTGTCTGCTGTCTACTGCTGTACTTGAAACGTTCATTGTGGTAAATAAAACTGCCCCATAGTGCGTAAAACTCTGGACGCTAACACCGAGGACAAGAACTGTTTAGAATAGGTAACATCACATTACTAGAAAACTGACATAGTATTTTCAAATGTGTATCATTCCTTCAATTACAATGAAATTATCTCAATATGATATTATATCTATCGCAGGAGATCTTCTGCAAAGTTAGGAAGGTAGGCGACGAGGTACTGGCGGAAGTAAAACTATGAGGACGGGGCGTGAGTCGTGCTTGGGTAGCTCAGTTGGATGCAGCAGCTGTCTGGACCCTCGCACAGAAGATTGTGGCTTTCTACCTCCGAGTACCACCACATCACATTTCTCCTACCGTGATGATATATCCCGACACGACATACTTTCCATCGGCTAAGTGGCACGCCATCACATGGATCAGTGGCATGGCTGTCAACTACCTCTTCCGGGACGACATCGTCGTTCCGGCAGACTTTTGGACACGCCTCCAAGTACACCACCACACCCTTCTCCGACATCGACACTATCGGGCCACATTTACAGAGTATTTTCACCAACCCGCCTCAAAGCTGGAATCTCCACGAACCGTGCCAGCCAAGACTGGACGATCCCACGTTCCCCTTTAATAGCCAATGATAGAACGCATTTTTTTCTGATGGCGCGCCAAAGTCGAGCATGGCGCGAAAAGTATTCCTATTTTATTTCACTTCTCTTTTCTCCTCCTCTTCAAAGTTATTTTTTTCCCTACACATGTTTATCCTTTTCACACACAGCTCTCTATCTGCAGCCTATTTGTTTTCTTTCTCCTGTGCTCCCCCCCCCCCCCAAAAAAAAAACAAAAACTAAACAAACAAAAATTGGGTTGCTGCTGATGGTGAGACTGTATACTCACTTATGTTAACAAAAACAAAAACAATAAAAAACTGAAAACACAATAAAAAAGGTCTTTGCGGAAATAAGCTACCTTTTATGTTTTACGTTTTCAAAGGATATTGTGTTATTTTATGAAGAACGTCGTCTTTTATTTTCATACACAAGAGGTTTTTATTTGTTTTCTCCTTATGTGCAACTTTAAAAAAAATGTTGGTAGAGCAATTGCCATTAAAAATAAGAAATAAAAGAAAACAAAAAACAAAAAAAAGTTGGTAGAGCACTTGCCCACGAAAGGCAAAGGTCCCGAGTTCGAGTCTCGGTCCGGCACACAGTTTTAATCTGCCAGGAAGTTCAATGTTAGCGCACACTCCGCTGCAAAGTGAAAATCTGATTCTGGAGACATATCCATTAACTTTCCGTTTTTAGTAATCTGTTTAACTATCTGAACTGCTGTTGTCTTACCACTCAATTTTCAGAAGTTATCCTCGGCTTCTTCACTTTCAAGCCTTTCACTTCAAAGCCTAAAACACAGTTACCCCAAAAATCTCGACCTGTGTCACATATTCACGTGCTTCTGTGAAATTATAAATCAATAATAACAAAAATAGTTCAAATGGCTCTGAGCACTATGGAACTTAACTTTTGAGGTCATCAGTCCCCTAGAACTTAGAACTACTTAAACCTAATTAACCAGTTGACATCACATACATCCATCCCAGAGGCAGGATTCGAACCTGCGACCGTAACGGTCGCGCGGTTCCAGACTGTAGCGCCTAGAACCGCTCGGCCATTCCGGCCGGCAATAATAACACCTACCCACATTGTAAACATACGGAAATCAAAGCAGGACCAACACAAACTCTTAGAAAAAACCATGTACGTACATTAACATATGAGTTCATAAAGGACGTATCAGTGTTCGAAGAAACTATCTACCTTCATGTGGATCCATGTATGACTAGCCCTTACGCCCAGACCGTTGAAAGTTTTATAGTGGGCGTGTGGGATATCGGGTCGTTAATACATCATATCTGATTCCATTTAGCCATGGTTCCACTCTTTTAATTGAGGACCTTTGTCTTTTTGTGTAGGTCCTCCTCTGCGAGAAGCTTTCTGGCGGGCCTAAAATTGAAGAAGATGTCTTACCAGATATTTCAACATAGTTTAACCTCAGCTGTGCATCCATGCGGATTGGTCTAATTACTGCTTTATAATTTTTCAGATGCACCTCAAGATGAGATACAGGTGCTGAAACCAGGTTGGGATTTGCCTTTTATAAAAGAAATAATTTTTAATAATAGATGTGGATTTTGTCATTCATGACTATTTACGACAGCACAAATAAGACATTTTTGCATAATGTTTGGCACCTGGTGTCATAATGTTGTGAATGATTTGCCATACATCTGTAAGTTTATACGGAGTGGGTGAGTGTGATTACCTGTTGGCAGATCTGCAGAACAATATAATTTGAGTTCCGCAAAAAGTTATCCTAGAAATTAATATTTTTGCGATTTGTGCAACTGTATTGCAAGTATACTTGTAAGGGTCAACAGCATTTGGTATGCGAGATAAAACCACGAAAGGCAATGAACTTAGAACAGAAAACGTAACTTGTAAAGTAGCTTTAATGAACTTACAACAGAAAACGTAACTTGTAAAGTAGTTTTATTAGGTTTCCCTTTTTTGGTATAATATTAATAACAATGATACCAATGGAGGAACGTAATGTTAGCAAAGAATTAGCAATAGTTTTTGACATACTCCTGATGCTCTCAGTTCCAAAAATTAAATTAGAATTTTCAGCAAGGCAACAAAAGTTGAGAAAGAAAAATAATATACGAGGATTGGTTCGAATGGTTCAAATATCTCTGAGCACTATGGGACTTAACATCTGAGTTCATCAGTCCCCTAGAACTTAGAACTACTTAAACCTAACTAACCTAAGGTCATCACACACATCCATGCCCGAGGCAGGATTCGAACCTACGACCGGAGCGGCCGCGAGGTTCCAGACTGAAGCGCCCACAACCGCTCTGCCACAGCGGCTGGCCTACGACGGTTGTCCAGAAAGTAAGTTCCGATCGGTCGTGGAATGGAAACCACAGCGAAAACCAGAAAAGTTTTATTTGCAGCAATTATGTACACTTTCCACCTACTTCTCTACATAGTCGCCGTTCCATCTTCGGGTTTTGTCGTAGTGTTGTATTAACTTTCCAATATTCTCGTCATAGAAACCAGCCGCCTGTGCTTTTGGCCAATTATCTGCACTGGTCTGCAGCTCGTTGTCTGTGGAAAAATTTTGTATTCGTAGCCAGCGGTTCTTGTGAGCAGAGATGAGACTCAGGGGGAGCCAATTACGGACTGCATTGAGGGTGATGAAACACTTCTTATCGGAAACGCTTCAGGAGCGTCTTCATTGCCCTGCAGTGCGTGGCCGAGAATTGGCATGAAGAAGGAACTGCTCGACAGTTGTGTTTGTGGGCTAAATGACACTGGCGAATTCTCTAACCATGCAACCATGCCCTCATACTTGGCGGGAGACGCTATTCCCTACGCATTTTTACGTGCTGACTGTTCACTCAAAACTGAAAAGAGCGATGCGACACGATCGACGGGCATACTAGAGACACTGCCCAACACATCTGTGCAAAGCTTTACCGGATTTTCTCAGTGGCTTCCATTTCGCGACCAAACGGAACTTCCTGGATAATCCTCGTAACTAAAAAACCATGAAGCCATTAAATCATTCCAAAACAGCAAATCTTTTGGCGTAGGCTGAAGTTCAGCAGTATTATTGACATGTTCAGACGCGAACATTATAAGAAATTGACATGTTCAGACCCGAACATTATAAGAAATCTGCACTCACTTTTTGAGGACCTGTAGAAAACAGGAAATGTTAAAAACAGTTAATCTGTCCATTGCGTTTAGAGGGAGACAGACGATATATTAACAACTACAGAGCAATCCCACTTCTACCAGTGACATGAAAAATGTGTTAAAAATCCTCAAACCAGAGCTGAATAAATTTTAGGCATACAACTAGGAAAATATCAGGATGTTTACTGAAAGAGACAATTTTGTGCAGAACAGATGTATTACTTAAAAGTAGTGTTTTCACAGTATGGTAGTGAATAAACATATAAAAGTATCATTTATCGATTTCAAAAAAACACTTGATTCAGCGGACAGAGAAGTAATAGAAAAATCTAATATAGTATTCGGTATTAAAATTAGCAATTATGACTATGATAAATATGAGATGAAAAGTGAGTTTTATGGGGCAATTCTCTCAGTTATTTGAAATGAGGTCTGTTTTAAGGCAAAAAGATGACATATTGCCTTTATTGCTTTGTTTCGTGTCAGAGAAATTTTTAAAATTGTGGAATATAGCTCTAAACCACGCGACATTTGCGCAGTTATTCCAATAATATAATTAATTTAGACTGCCTCGGTTTCGCAAACGATTTCGCATTACTTTTCCTTAGCCTCGCAGAAGAGGTTATAGAAATGGATATACTGGAAAGTACAGCCAATAGAACTAGTCTCTGAATTTCAGTTGAAAAATATTCGTGTGATGAAAAATGCATATAAAAGAACGTAGAAACACAAACAGGTTAAGCAAACAAAAACTAGGAAGGTTTGCAATAGTTGTAAAAATTAGTGACATATAAACATTATATGGTTTAACTAAAACTATCTACAACAATAAAAGGGTTCGTAGAAATACAAAACTAAAGCTCTAAGGCCAGAAAAACCAGAAAATTTATGTGCATGTGAATGCTTAACAATAAACTGTAATTTGTTCAGAATATATATAATTGAGAAAGGATTATTACAAAATTAATGGGTGCAATACAAACAACGGGTTGTCGAAAAACGAGAATAATGTAATCTACCAAGATATACGGAATAATCGGAAATAATATCAAACTGAAATTAATCTTGTTTGGGCACCTGAGGAAAGGCTGCGAAAACTAGTGTCCTGTACACCTGAAAAAGAAGACAACAATAGCATGAATCACAGAAAGATGAAACGTACTAGAAAGAAGCTTTATCAAAAAATCGTGTAGCATGGAAAAAACTTATTTTATAAATAAAATACTGAATTGACAAGGCTTTCAAGGCAGAAATAAATAAGAAATGAAGAACAACATGACAGAAGAAAGTAATAAATAACATGGGAAGATGATGGAGTACCGGAAAATGGGTCATCACTAAGAAAGCAGTCAAAGATGTTACATGATCCCAATCGGTCAACACGAAGATAAAAAAAAAAAGAGTTAGAGGTAGGAATAACACCGCTCTGACTGCCCACATTGGGACGTGTTAGGGCAGCGTTTCCATAGCGGACGTTTAATTCAGTTGCTGTTTCGAAGTTGCTTAAGACGCGCACGGTCGCAGTACTAGACCAGTGACTCATATTCCATATAAAAAGTTGGATTTATAAAATTTGTGCACCTAGCAAATACACTGCTCAACAAATGTTTGGAATATAATCGTAAAATGTAGTCTACGATACCAGAGGTCCTACTGATCTACGCATTTCTTGCGTTATCCAGTCGGAGCCCATACATTGGACAGCGTTTACTAATGTCATGCTGAGTGGTCGTTTCCGCAGCTTCATTCAGTTTGCGTTCGACCCTGCAGTAACATGCCATGTAGAGGCATACAATACTTTGATAGAGTCAAGATAGTGGCATTACTTTCAGCAGGTCATCACAGCAAGATGTTGCCCATCAGTTACATATTATTCAAAGCAGTGGGTCTAAGGTGTAGAGAAAGCGTAGAGAGACGGGAAATGTGAACAACAGACACTGCAGTGGTCGTCCTCTGATGACAACATCAATGCAGGATCGTTTCCTCCAATTTTCTGCTAGCAAGCGCCCAACTCAACTGCCACAAACATTGGAAATGACTTCTACCGGGCCACAGGGATACGTATCTCGGACCAAACAGTGCGCAGAAGATTGCATCAGGGTAGCCTTCATTCCAGCAGACCAATGAGAAATTTTGCAGTAAAACAACGTAACCGACGGCAGTCGAATGACCTATGCTCTTGCACAGCAATATTGGATCGTTGCAGAATGGAGCTATGTCACGTTTGCTGACGAGACAAGGATTGGTTTGCGACTGGACACTAGACGTGTTAGGGTTTGTAAAAGAGCTAGACGACACCAGGAACTTGGATACGTTCAGGAATTCCAAGTGTTTGCAGGTGTAGTGTAATGTCCTGGGCGGCAATGATGATGAGATGATGGACCCCTATAATTCTCATGTATGACAGTTTGATTGGTCGCCGATAACCCCAAGAGCTCCTACAAACGATTGTAAAGCTCTGCAGACGTGAAATCGGAGACAACTTCATCCTAGTCGATGATAAAGCAAGACCGCACCGTACTCCAGCAGTGTTTTGTTATCTTCAAAGATGCGACATCAACCGAATGCATTGGCCAGCACTGTTCCCATACTGTATCTAGTCATCACCCTTAAGGATACACACGACTTTCCGACAAACACTGTGGGCTCTAGACATTCAGAGTTCCACTTAAGTACTAGTTCTTGAATCTCTTGGATAGATTTCGCTTAATTTTGACTCTCTTATGCCTTCACATGATATCCTGTAAACCATGTATTAAGAGCTTTCTCCTCCAAATGCGAAAATATTTTGTTGACTCTTCATGCATGGGGAGAAATGACCATCGTAATAAAATAAGAGAAATCAGAACACACAGAAAAATGTAGGTGTTCGTTTTTCCCAGGTGCTATTCCAGAATTATCCTCGAAGAGGAGTGTTCATCGAAGACAGGAGTATCTTCAGGAGTGCTTCATGGAAGTATGATAGGGGCCGTTGTGGCCGAGCGGCTCTAGGCGCTACAGTCGGGAACCACGCGGCTGCTACGCTCGTAGGTTCGAATCCTGCCTTGGGCATGGATGTTTGTGGTAGTCCTTAGGTTAGTTAGGTTTAAGTAGTTCTAAGTTTAGGGTACTGATGACCGCAGATGTTAAGTCCTATAGTGCTCAGAGCCATTTGAACCAAGTGTGATAGGACCGGGTGAGCAGTAATCTGCGGCTTTTTTCAGATGTCGTCGTGGCGCATCAGTTGTCATCACTGAGTCATTGTAGGGGGATACAAGATAACTTAGAGAAAATTTGTTGGTGTGGTGAATGGCAGTTTGCTCTAAATGTAGAAAAATGTTAGTGAAGGTAAGCAGGAAAGGCAAGCCTCTAATGTTCGAATACAGCATTAGTAAGGTGCTGCTTGAGACTGTCTTCTATTAGATATCTAGGCGTAACGGTGCAAAGTAATACGAAAAGGAACTACTACGTAAGCACAGTAGTTGGGGAGAGGAATGGTCGACTTCGGTTGATTGGAAGAATTTTGAGAAAGTGAAACTCATTCATAAAGGATATCGCGTATAGAACCGAAACGTGATCCATTCTTGATTACTGCTCGAGTGTTTGGCTCTCTCGTATCAGATCGAATTAAAGGAAGACATCGAAGAGATTCATAGGCGGACTGCTAGATTTGTTATCGGTAATTTTGATCAACAGGCAAGTATTACGGAGATGCTACTTGAGATCAAATGGGAATCCGCCGTGGGGGGAAAACGACGTTCTTTCCGCGGTAAACTATTGAGAAAATTTAGAGAAGCGGCATCTGCAGCTGACTGCAGAACTATTTTACTGCCGCTAACGTACATTTCGCGTAACGACCGAGAAGAAAAGATAAATTAGAGCTTGTGTGGAGGCATATAGACAGTCCCTATCCCCTCGGTCTACTTGCAAGTGGAACAGGAAAGGAAATAGCAGTAGCTGTAGAAGGTACCCTCCGCAATGCACCATATGGTGGCTTGTTGAGTATGTACCGGGTGGTCAAAAAGTCAGTATAAACTTGAAAACTGAATAAATCACGGGATAATGTAGATATAGAGGTACAAATTGACACACATGCTTGGAATGACATGGGGTTTTATTAGAACCAAAAAAATACAAAAGTTCTAAAAATTTCCGACGGATAACACTCCATCTGATCAGAATAGCAATAATTAGCATAACAAAGTAAGACAAACCAAAGATGATGTTCTTTACAGGTAATGCTCAATATGTCCACCATCATTCCTCAACAATGCTGTAGTCGAGGAATAATGTTGTGAACAGCACTGTAAAGCATTTCCGCAGTTATGGTGAGGCATTGGCGTCGGATGTTGTCTTTCAGCATCCCTAGAGATGTTGGTCGATCACGATACATTTGCAACTTCAGGTAACCCCAAAGCCAATAATCGCACGGACCGAGGTCTGGGGACCTGGGAGGCCAATCATGACGAAAGTGGCGGCTGAGCACACGATCATCACCAAACGACGCGCACAAGAGATCTTTCACGCATCTAGCAAGATGGGATGGTACTAATAAAACCCCATGTCATTCCAGGCATGTGTGTCAATTTTTAGCTCTCTATCTACATTATTCTGTGGTTTATTAAGTTTTCAAATGTATACTGACTTTTTGATCACCCGGTATGTAGATGCAGATGTAGATTAGAAAGTAGTACTGTACTGGAGCTTAACAGCGACACATTCAGCTCCAGTACAGTAATACGTTCTAATATAACTATGGTCGTCTGCCTCCTAAGATTTTGTGTCTCAGTTGTTCTGTAGGTGTAGGTATTCATAGTCTGTGATTGCCTAGCTCTACCACCTTCCATTTATCGGATATGCTCGTGTGGTACGTTTATTATTGTGAGAACGACAGTTCCGCCTTACTACTGCACGGTAACTGGCATGTGAGTTCGCAGAATCCACTAGATGTGTTGTTTGGAGGCAAGCGGCGTGCAGAAGGCTTCGGCAGAGTGGCCTTTGCTGTCGGAGACCTGCTGTGCCTACATCTGACGCGTCTTCACAGAAGAGAACGACTAGAGTGGAGTCATTAACATGCCACATGCACGGTCGACCAGTTGGCTAATGTTACTTTCACATATGAGTCCCGATTTAGTCTGGAGAGTGATTATGGATGAATTCGCATCTAGAGGGAACGTGGAACACGATTTCGGGCCCCAAACATTGTGGGATCCCTAATGGGTGGGCAGGGACTTTGTTTACCATTCGAACCCATCTTCAGCTGCACATATACGATGCAACAAGCACTGCCAACAACTCGATATAAGTAAAAATGATATAAAAATGAAAGTAAGTTTATGCAGTAGCATAGCAAAACTTATAAAGCAGAAAACCAAAAAACTAATGACTTAAAACCGAAGTAAGGCAGTTACATAAGAAGAAGAATTTGCCGAACAGATAGCTACTCAGCATGGAGACAGAATCAGCAAACAACGTGGTACCTTTTATTTATGAAAGCTTTAAAAGAACCTCCAAGACACAGTCGGGAAGGTTTCCTTGACTATTTGCAGCACACTTAACAAGACACTAAAACCTTGATATCCAAACAAAATAACTGTGCAACATTTAATAACTGACAAAAACATACACATTTTATAGCAGAGTGGTGAACAAAACATACAACTTGACCAAGGAGAAAATAAACAGCTCCAAACACAGAAAAATACAACATAAAATCTAAACTCAAAAACCATATATTAAAACAGATAATAGTTGCAACTAAAATGCAGCAGCTGCTGCAAAATTAAATTCAAATACAAAAGCAGCAACAGGTCACAAAGTAAGCAAGCTTCTTGACAAAGAGGTGAAGAAAGATAAATTTAAATCTAAATATATAATAAAATCCATAAATTATAAACTGAATAACAACCAATCCATAGTCATAAAGTCAGACAAAAGCAGTTCATTAGTCGTGATAAAAGGACTACATTCTTTGATGCTAACAGTATTCAAAACACATCGAAAAGTACGCAACGAAACAATTTCAAAGCAAAATTAAGGGACAAATAAAAAACACACATCACCTATTGATAAAAACTGAAAAGAAATATCTTACAAGCATTAATGCAAAGTCACGACGTCTAAGACCACAACCAAAAAAAGATACACATAGAAGGTAATCCAATGAATCCTATGGTGAACACTATAAACGGCCCAGCATACAAACTTTCACGCAAACTGAATAACGTCTGATGAAAACTATACATATGAAGCAACATACTCAATAAAGAATAGCATGACACTAACTGAAGAAGTAAAAGGCAAGAAACTCCCCAAAGATGCTCAATTTTTATCACTTGACATTTCCAAACTTTACTCAAACCATACAAGAAGCTGTAACATTAAACCAAAGGAACCGTATCAAACACAAGAGATTGTTGAATTTATTTAACTCCTCCAGCTAGCTCGAAGTTATAGCTACTTTACTTTTAATGACATCCTTTATAAGCAACCAGATTGCCTACCAATGGGATCATGTATACGAGGTACCATGGCTGACAGAAACATCTATCACTTGGAACAAAAGTTAGTTTGCAGCCAAGAACCCTGCCTAAATAAAAGTCAGCTTTATAGGAGAAATATAGATGACACACTGCTGTTAGTGAATACAGATGTCAAACATATAACAGACAGTCTTAATTGCTTGAATAACCTATATGGGAAAATTACATTTACAGTGGAACATGAACAAAACAAAAGTATCAACTACCTGGACCTAAATATTATAAGAGACAAAAATACATGCACAGTCAGAATTTAGAAGAAAGTACAATAATCGATACCACAATCGCTGCAGTCTCATGTCACCCATTATCCGTAAGCAGGAAGCATACAGATCAGTCCTACACAGGGCAAATAAAGTATATATGAACCAAGAAAATGTCCAACAAGAAATAAAGATAGTGAAACAGATTGTAGTTGCTAATTATTATACTACTTCCATGTTTGACACAGTCATAGACAAACTGAAGAAAGACTCAAACACCAAGTGCACCACAGAAGACAAAGAGAAAAAGAAATGTATATCTCGCATCCCCTACATTGGCAATACATCACAGAAGATTGCAAATATATTCAAAAATCACAAAGTAAAATTTGGATTTTCTACACTGAATAAACAACGACAAAAACTAATATATAATATGTAGTGTAATCATAACCCATATTCAGACTCTGAAATATACTAAGTAATATGCTAGGAATGCTCCATGTTCTACCTAGGATAAATAGGCCAAAATTTCAACACACTAAAGCCTACATACACAACCCATTAGCTACACACACACATATAATACAGAACACGCATTAAAAAAAAAGAAAGAGAAAAATGTGAAGGTAATCCACAGACTATAAAAAGGGTAAAAAAAGGATTTGTTAGAAGAACGGGAGATACATTCACATTACAGAAAACATGAAGACAAAATTGCAAACGAAAAGCTTGAAAGTGAATCGGTGAACTTCTTCAGATGCTTCGACGTTAAACTAAAATAGGCACCATTTTAGAATAGATTAAGCAAATTATAATCCAATTTGTTAAGATAAATACGTTCTGTACAAAGATCTGTGGAAGATCTGTAACATTATCTCTGTCAACTATGTCTGAAAACATCTTTGTAACTATTCGTTCATAAGTTATTCTCAATGCGTAATCTACACGAAAAGTTGTTTGTAATGTTTAACATGTGTGAGACTTTGCACAAACGGACCATAAGAAAAGTGGAATTACAAGTTTTTCTACCGTTTGTGGAAATTACTACACCAAGAAGGAAACGCATGAATTCAATTTATTTAATACCACAGGTTAGGTACGTGACAAGTAACAAATGGTTACCTTTTCAAATCTGTACATGTCCTTTGAGCCCTACTATTCAGTATGTCGTGTGCCCGTCATGCGCTGCAATTAGAGCTGCTATGCGCCGTTGCAGTGAATCAATAAGGTTCTGAATACGTTCCTGGGGGATTTCCCTCCACACAGTTTGTATCCGAGCCCACAAATCCGTGACAGCAGTTACTGGAGGACCGTGACACACCAGGTGCCGACCAACCATATCCCAGACATGTTCGATGAGCGACATGTCTGGCGAACGTGCAGTAGTAGTAGTAGTAGTAGAGGGGTTTATCGGCGCACGACAGCAAGGTCTTCAGCGCCCGTTCAGTATCATAGTGAGACGGGTGTCAAGAAAAAAACTCAGAACATCTACATAAAACGGAACCAAAAACACGGGGAACAATCATTGGAAAATATGTGCTCACCCACACCGAAGCGTGGGATGAAGCAGGGCGTCAGCAGTAAAACATGGACAACACAGGAAGAAAAAGGGAGAGGGAGCTAAAACAATGTAGCAGATGGAAGTGGCTGGCTGACCGCAAGGAAAAACTGGGAGGAGTCAGCCACTCTGCAATACACTAAATCCTCCAGCCTAAAAGTTTAGGCCAGAGTCCAGACACATCACAAAACTTAAAAACCCTAGACACACACGTCTCATCGTTAGCTAAAACACAAGCCAGATCCCCATAAACTTGTGCTTCTGCCCTTGCATCACGGTATAAAATGCAGTCTGTTAAAATGTGTCGGACAGAGATGTGCACACCACAAGCAGCACAAAACGGAGGATCCTCCCGCCGTAATAAATAACTATGCGTCAGAGGACAGTGCCCGATCCGAAGACGGGTGAGGGCCACCTCTTCCCGCCTGAGCAGCCGGCAGGGGGAACGCCACGGCCGAGTGGTTGACTTTACCGACCGCAGTTTATTGGCCGTCACCGCCAGCCATTCGTCCTCCCACAACTCCATGCACTTCCTGTGGAGTGCAGCGATGACTGACTGCAAGGGGATAGGACACTGGACCACATCCTGCTCTCTGCAGGCCCGATCAGCCTGTTCATTGCCCCATATGCCGACATGACCAGGCACCCACCAGAAGGATACCTCTTTACCCCGCCGTTGGAGCAAGTACAGTTGGTCATGTATCAGCTGGACCATCTCCTCAGTCGGGTATAGGTTCTGCAGTGATTGTAAGGCACTAAGAGAATCGGAGCAGAGAAGAAATCGATCGCCCCGAACACGATGCATCAGCTCCAGTGCCTTCAGGACCGCGTGGAGCTCCGCTGCGAAAACGGTATATTCAGCAGGGAGGCGAATCCGGGTAACATGGTCAGGGAACACCACAGAACAGCCAAGGAATGTCTCCTGTTTGGAGCCATCAGTATAAACAACAGCGAACGTGCAGGCCAGGGAAGCAATGGTACCCGTCGCTCTTCGAAGAAGGCCTGTACATTCCTCGCAATAAGTGGCCGAGCATTGTCCTGTTGAAATGTGGCCTGTGGAGACGCCTGAAGCAGGCAGCAACCTCCGTTAGGTACCGGTTGCTGTTCAAAGTGCACTAAATAAGTGCGATGCAAGATTGGTTGTTGTAACCAATGACGCCCAAAAGAATCACACCTGGTGTTTGTCCGATATGTCGCTCCATAATGCAGCCCTCCAGGTTGCGCTCACCATGGTACCGACGAACACGTATGCCTCCATCACTGTAGCACACGCTGAAGCGGGACTCATCCGGAAAGATTACATGTTGCCACTCAGCACCCCAGTGACGGTGTTCACGTGCCCATTGCAGTCGGAGGAACTTGGCGTTTCTGGACAATGGTAGCCGACGTAATGGCATGCGTGCAACCTGTCCAACCTGCAGCAGACGGCGACGAACCGTCGATGCAGACAAGTTCACACCTGTTGCGGTGCTCCAGCGACAAGCCAGCACTGTGGATGACGCTGTACGGTCCGTAATGGCCATGCGGACAAGATGACGGTCAATCCCGTGCTGTGGTCGTGTTCCGTGGTCCAGTTCCCACTCGTCGCTGCGTACGACCTTCCTCTATCCACAGCTTCCACACACGCATCACTGCCGTAGCAGCATGCACTGGGCGAGCCGAAATGTCACGTTATGACAACGCCGTTTCGCGGAGACCGATCATTCAGCCCCGTTAGAACTCGCTCACATGCCGATATGGCTCCCTTTGACGTCGTCGGGGCATACTGGCACTCACTGTATTGTTTCCACCTTGTGTGACAGCTCTGCGCCGACTACACTGGGCACAACACCGACCCTGTCGGACCGACGCGAGAGGGCTCTGCTCGGCCTACATGTACCCCCTCTCGTGCTATTCGGGTAATTCCTTCACGGTGTTGCACTTTTTACAAACGGCAATATACACATTAAAGTAGATAACTAACCAAAATTGCGCATTCTTTATATATTCCAGTAAAGTCAACAAAAGAAAGCAGAACCTCACATATCGAGAACAATTCGTAAGGAAAAAAAAACGCACTTGAAAGTGGGAACCATTTCCCGAAACGCGTCGTGTAAAATATAAGCAAAAGAAAATCGTGACTGGTAGCATAAAGTTACTTATAAACAACACACTGTTTCCACAGTCTCGTGCTTTCAAAAACCATTTACAATGGATAAAATCAGACTTTCAGGCTTTTTATGTACGGCACTTTGGGATAGCACGTGGGAAAAGCTACTACACGAATCTCTGATTTTATGACGCTGGTGATTTCTCTCTATGCAGGGGAAGTCTACAAAACATATTCGCATTCCCAGAAGTATGTTGGTGACTGAATTTTCGAGGAAAGTTCTAGCCGCAACGAAAAGCACTTTTCATTTAACGACTCCCATATGAACTTTTGTATCATATCGGTGACATTTTCCTCTCTATTTCGCGATGATGCAAAACGAGCTGCTTCTGTTTAAAGTTTTTCGAAGTCCTCCCATATTGTAAGAATCTCATATTTTACTCGACGGCTTTCCGCCACTTACTACGTAATGTGGCCTCTGTGACAGAAAATCACAAATCCAGTCGCACAACTAAGGCATGCAGTTCACAGAAGAAAGTTGGAGATTGAAATTTCGAGGAAAGTTCTCGCAGCAACGAAAAGCGCTTTTCATTTAATGACTTCCATACGAACTTACGTGTCATGCAGTTTGATCTAAATTCATTTTTGAGGACCAGTGACAAAAGCATTCTGGAAAACTGGAAACATGGGATTCGTTTGAGATCCGACAGCGGCGCTTATGCCACATCACTGCCCACGTTTATTACATTATGCAGCTACGTTCTAATGAACGGTGTAGGAAGATTTTGGCACGTGTGGCTAGCGAGTAGATGGGATGAAAAGGCAGACTCATCGAACGACGCACCTAATGGTCACATAGCATGAGAACGTCCGGGCGACCACAATCCCTATCGTACTGGAGGAGGGAGAGAGACAATGGGGATTCATCCACCACGCTGGGTGCCAAAAACGAATGTTTTGTTATTTACTTTTACAGTTTAGATACTGATATACTGCTCCAGCCGTGCTGATGACGTTACTTGTCCTGAGAAATTGTTAATAATACTTTCAGTATTACTCAATTCATCAGGAAATACTGATTACAGATTTTAATTACTGTCAGTGATGGAAAGGAAGAACCAATCACAAGTGCGCTGTGAGAGGACAGGCGCCAAACTTCTAAGATGGTTCACTACTGGTCTACGATCGGTTTTCAAGAGTGTAATACAATATATGAATCCAAATATTAAATCTGTTCTCATGTAAAAGTGGAACAATTTTTTTCAGAAATCCCCTCGGATAACGTACCTATGCGAAGTTGTAATATTAATTCAAGCCTGTTTACATTCGGTTTTTGAGGTGGCAGCACTCAAACTAGTTGAAACGTCCCCTTTGATCAATTATACATGACTGTCCTAAAACTGACACACAATATTTTTAGCGCAACGCAATCTGACTTTCAATAATCCCTACAAAAGAATGGCCCTGACTAACATTAACCTATACCTTTCACAAACCACTTACCTCGCCAAAAATCTTCGTTACTCGCACTGCTGCAATACAGCGAGCGCCACTACTGCCAGCTAAATAAAAGATTCAAACTACTGAAGGCACTAAATACTGATAGGCATAGTTAGCAAATGAAAGATTTTTATAGAGAACAAATGATGTATTTACCTTAATAGTCATAATATATATAGCAGTTCATGACATCCAGTCTTACAAATTTCAAAACTCCGCCATCTCTCTCCCCACATCCACCACTGCTGGCGGCTCACCTCCAACTGCACAACGCTACGCGCTGTTCACATCCAGCTGCCCAACAATACAATGGCTGACAACAATGCAAACTAGCCACAGACTGCACACAGCACAGCCAGTGATTTTCATACAGAGCGCTACGTAACGTTGCCAATAAGAAAACATAAATAGCCTACTTACATAGTGTGTGAAATGCAAATTCGTGTAAAGATGGAATTAATTATTAAAGTTGTCTCGGAAAACATACTTATTTGTGCCATCTCATGTGATTCTAAGATCGTGTGAAGCATTTTTTGTGACTCTTGCGGTGCTCGGGAACTAATGGTTAATGACCGCGAATCTTGTTATGAATATTAATGATAGAATGGCTCTAGAACTAGTTTTACTAATTTTGTATGTAATGAAATAAAATAAAATTAGTTGGCATTCTAACATTTTACGATTCTTGTCATGCTCTGTATTTAAATCTATCCACTTGTCACATTATTATGCACTATTTATTACACAAGCGTCTGAACACGCTACCGACGTAGAAGAAGCCAAACGGGACAACAGCTACGAGACATGTTTAAGAAGACGTGCGGTAAGATAATTGCCTACAGTTGTGCTAAAGGAAGTGATCGCAGATATTTCTTGCTGAAATCCACCGTGTTAGTTAATCCCGGCGCATCATTAAGGTCGGAAGTTTCATTTTGCTTTAACCCACTACGTAGCTTACGGGGGTCAAATCCGCGTTTACTGAGAGACTACGTTTTACTACCGACCCAAACATTCGTTACGCCTCGCATCCCTTGTGTGGGGAAAAATACATTTAAACAGCGGTTGATTTTAATAGCGCGCATTAAAACCTCATAATATTCGTTACAATTGGCATCCCTTGCGGGGCAAAATGGCCAGCAGGCAGTGTGTAATCGATGTGACAGTAACTGTTCTGGGACAATAAACTTGCTGAATGGAATTCATTCGTGTACTTTTAAAGACAGTGATTAACTGAAATGGGAGAAATTTTGAACAGTGCCTATTTGAAAAGCACTGTGAATTTTAATTTTGTTGTGGATTATGACATTGCGTACAGTGATGTGAAGATTCCTGTGTGCCTATGGAAAAGTCTTTATATTACTTGTCACACACGATGGATGTCAGGGGAGAACATTGGTTTTGAACAGCGGATGTAAAACAGATTTTATGAGCTATGAATGGATGGTTATTGCCATCGTCCTAATCTGATGGCGACGTGTGTACTTCAAGTGGAGCTGGGCGGCCGACTAGTGTGGCCGAGCGGTTCTAGGCGCTTCAGTCTGGAACCGCGCGACCACTACGGTCGCAGGTTCGAATCCTGCCTCGGGCATGGATTTATGTGATAGGTTAGTTAGATTTAAGTAGTTCTAAGTTCTAGGGGACTGATGACCTCATATGTTAAGTACCATAGTGCTCAGAGCCATCTGAACCATTTTTGGAGCTGGGCAAGTGCAGGCAATGTAGTAAGACAGGCGTGCTTGAGTTCGAGTAAGGTGGCGACGGAGAACCAGTACCGGCGACTGGAGGCGATGAGGCAGGCACAAGCTAATCATCGGCGTCGTCTACAAGTTGATGGCTTCAGCGGCTCCTAGAGGGCCGTGAGCAATACATCAAATGCGAAGTTCTGCGTGCTACCGGCGACTAAAGATAGGTGCCGGCGGTTGGCAGCTCCACGCGCGCGGTGGGCATCGTGACAGCTTCGAGACGGCAACTTACTTTGCTGTAGTTAATGTAAGTCTTTTGTATCCCGCCTGGAAGGCGGCGCGTGGGTCTGCTCCTGAGATCTGCAAAATAGGCCGAATGAAGGAAGCGAGTAGGAGCAGGTGAAGTAAAGCACTTCGGTACTGCAAGTAAAGTTAAAGCATCTTTACTGGTGTATAAACATATTCAAACACATGACTTAACTTTTGGTGAAGATGAGCACGTATGTCCGAAGCCGTTCATGTATCAAAGCTAACAATTACTAGAAGTTACAAGGGCAAAGTACCGGGTGATCAAAAAGTCAGTATAAATTTGAAAACTTAATAAACCACGGAATAATGTAGATAGAGAGGTAAAAATTGACACACATGCTTGGAATGACATGAGGTTTTACTAGAACAAAAAGAAAACAAAGTTCACAAAATGTCCGACAGATGGCGCTGGACAGAAAAACGTCAGGAGCTGTAATGAGAGAGAGAATCAGATGCGCCAGCAGTCGGAGCATGTTGACGTTACCTGAAAAGGCGCTTTTAGTGAAGCTGTATTATCAGAATGAGGAATGTGCTAGTTCAGCCTTACGATCCTATCGCCATAGGAAGGTGATTCGAAGGGGTAAAGGTCCGTTGACAAATGCAGCTGTGGCGAGAATGATTTCGAAGTTCGAAGCCACGGGTTATTTAGACGATAGACCCCGTAGTGGCCGACCGAGCACAAGACGTAATGCTGCTAAGACAGTTCAGGAAGAAATGGAGACTGTAGCGGGTTCGTCTATGCACGGGGAACTCAGCGCTAGTGCAGTCGCACGTCGCACTGGCATTCCATACACTACTGTTTGGTTGGCACTGAGGCGTATGCTCCGATGCTATCCGTACAAAATCCAGCGGCATCATGAACTGTTACCTGGCGACTTAGTGAAGCGAAGGGCGTTTGCGGTGTGGGCGTTTCAAAAGATGGCGGAAGATGACAATTGGTTGAGTAACATGTTGTGGACCGGGGAAGCTCATTTCACGTTCCGAGGGTCTGTCAACGCCCACAACTGCAGAATTTGGGCTACCGAAAATCCTAGAACTGTCGTGGAAACTACATTGCACGACGAGAAAGTCACGATATGGGTTGGATTTACCACATCTACCGTTATCGGGCCTTTTTTCTTCGAGGAACTGCGTGATTCTGGTTTTGTAACTGCTACCGTGACGGGTGAGAGGTACGCCGATATGTTACAAAATCGCATCATCCCCAGCCTGGCTGATAAACACCTGCTGGAACGTACGATGTTTATGCAACATGGCGCTCCATCCCATATTGCTAGACGCGTGGAAGATCTCTTGCGCGCGTCGTTTGGTGTTGATGGTGTGCTCAGCCGCCACTTTCCTCATGCTTGGCCTCCCAGGTCCATAGACCTCAGTCCGTGCGATTATTGGCTCTGGGGTTACCTGAACTCGCAAATGTATCGTGATCGACCGACATCTCTAGCGATGCTGAAAGACAACATCCGACGCCAATGCCTCACCATAACTCCGGACATGCTTTACAGTAGTGTTCACAACATTATTCCTCGACTACAGGTATTGTTGAGGAATGATGGTGGACATATTGAGCATTTCCTGTAAAAAACGTCATCTTTGCTTTGTCTTACTTTGTTATGCTAATTATTGCTATTCTGATCAGACGAAGCGCCGCCATCTGTCGGACATTCTTTGAACTTTTGTTTTTTTTCGTTCTAATAAAACCCCATGCCATTCCAAGCATGTGTGTCAATTTGTACCTCTCTATCTACATTATTCCGTGATTTATTGAGTTTTCAAATTTATACTGACCTTTCGATCACCCGGTATATAATGGCTAGGCCCCCTACAAGTAGAAGCTAAGTTGCTAGGTCGTCTGCTCTTGATCAACTGGGCAGAAAGCAGAGCTGCGCTCGTTGAGCGTCGGCTAGAGGGCGCTGTGGTCGGCGTAGTTCGTCCGCTCTCGTAGTGCCAACCTACGAGCGTGCACCTACGCTGTGGCATCGGAACTATCGATACCACAGTACGTTGTATTTACAATATTATCAAAGAATGGAAGTTATGTTGTAATTTCAGGGGATTTCGTCCTGCAACTGTAAAATTTTTATATTACTTGTTTTGTGAATGATTCATAACGCGAGATAGATCCTAGTAATGACAACATGGGTGATGTGATCACCACTCTAGTAGATGCTGCTTGTGGTGTTACCGCCAGACACCACACTTGCTAGGTGGTAGCCTTTAAATCGGCCGCGGTCCCTAAGGCTACGTTCACACTGGCGGCCGGGCCGCGCCGACACGGCGTGAGCCTCCCGGAGCCGCGCCGGCGACATCCCCAGTGTTTAATATTGCCGGCGCGAGCCGACCGCAGGCGCGAGGCTGTGGAGCAGCACTACAGCTTCTGCAGTACACGCAACACACGTCTCCCTTCTGCTTTCATCACAAGTGTGACTGCACACGTCTTTTATTGTAAGATGTTACCTCACATTTCACAATCAGTGAGGAAAAATTACGTTTATTATAATGATACATGCGAAATTACTTTTATTTCATTTATTTAATCTACCGTATTTACATGCATTTACAACAATAGCTTGCCAACGATCGCGGCATTGTCGCCACTAGATAGTTGTAAACGGAGACAGATATGAGTGTCACTGAGTGACGGAAATGTGTCCCTACCAGATGACAATGCACTGTAAAGTCATGCGGCACGTTACTATAAGCTGTTGTCTGTGACATCTTTTTGCGATGTTCTTATTTTAATGAATCACTGAGGGACGGAAGTGTGTCCCTACCAGATGACAATGCACTGTAAAATCATGCGGCACATTACTATAATCTGTTGTCTGTGACATCTTTTTGCGATGTTCTTACTTTAATGAATGCAGAATAACATATACATGACATTAACTTGTGTCCATCAATTTGGTATCTGAAATTCGGCTAGTATGACAGTAATGATGGAGTTTCCAGATTATGGAACGAAGTAACCAAGGAGAACGAAGTAACCAAGGAGTGTGTTTCAGAGAGTACACACAAATATAAATTATTTTCCTTTATAATTTTATTTGTTTTATTTACAGTGAAATGAGATACACAAAAGTACAGTAAATAGCTAAGTACTTTCAATTCCAAAATTTATTTTTGAAAGGTTTCTTAATTATTTTAAGTTGCATTTTTAACGAAATATTCAACAAAAGTGTTCCTGACAGTTTTCGAACGTAATGTGGAATTTCTGTTGAATGTGGCACCAGCTGCCTGCATATTAGCATTGTTACAAAACTTTTCAGCTTCAACATTGCATCCTTCTCTGTCAATGACAATAGTATGAAGCATACAAATGCACTTGACTATGTGATCAGCTATGTAAATGGATGTTTCAATTTCCTTCCTCAGTAGTCTCCATTTATTGGTCATTATACCAAATGCACATTCAACAACTTTTCTTGCTCTGGAATGCATATCATTGTATAGAATCTTCTCGTTGTCCAAATTTCTGCGAGGAAAAGGTCTCATCAAATTCTCTAATAAGGGGTAAGCTTCAACTCCCAAAATGACTTACGGTAGTTCCTGACACATTCCTTCAAGTCTTGTTGGTGTCGGTAATAACAGCTCCCCATTTGTAAGTTTCTTATATAACATACTTTCTCTAAACACGCCTGCATCAGACTGTTTACCGTAGGCACCAACATCTACAGCTATAAATTTGTAATTTGCATCAGCAACTGCTTGGAGTGCAATCGAATAATACTGTCTGTAATTGTAAAACATGCTACCAGAAAGTTTAGGACATTGGACACGTATGTGCTTCCCGTCTATACATCCAACACAGTTTGGAAATCCCCATCTCGTATGCATATCACTGGCAATTTCTTTAAATCGAGAAACAGTTGGCATTGGTAAATGAATGGGAGCAAGTGACTCCCATATGGCCATACAAACGTCTTTCACAACCACTGATACAGTGGACACTCCTAATCGGAATGACGATGCTAGTGCATGAAAGGAGATGCAGTGGACACATACCTGAGAAAAAAATCGTAAAATGTGTTACTCAAGTGTGGTGTTGGGCGAAGTTTTTACAGTTTTGTTTGCACAGTAAATATTTACTTAGTCCATGTCATTCCACAGTTATACAACAATAAATAATTAAAGAGATATTTTCTTGCACCCTTCTATATTCTTTCAATTAAAATAATGAAATCGAAATGCAAAGATCTGAGAGACAGTTACAGAGAATAACTTGTGTAACTTGGCAAAATAAGGCCATGTGAGCCAGGGAATAGTATATTAAAATGCAATTCCACTCGGGCTTTGTTCTGTCATATGATTTTCCTAAGTTCCAAGAGCTATGCTCAGTTCCTTATCAGTGGAAATAGAACCACTGAGTCAAAGGGCATTATCTCAAAACTCTTCGCCTATCAATCTGTCTATCTTACAAGGTAATGAAAAGAATTCTGTGAGGTCATCAGTGGCTCCACATGATGAACCATCACCACTGCCAAGCGCTGCATCATGAAGAAAAAAGTTGGAAAATTCTGAAGGAGTATTTCTGCGATTCTTCGTTGAAGGCAGAGCAAGACATTACCCAAAATGACGAAGCTAATTACTTCCTAATGATTTTCAGGAGTCCCATAAACTCTCTTCCCCTTGAAACGACCCCTTTGAACAATTTATACACGACTGTCCTTAAACTGATACACAATATTTTTTTAGCGCAACGCAATCTGACTTTCAAAAATCCCTACAAAAGAATGGCCCTGACTAACATTAAACTATACCTTTCACAAATCACTTACCTCACAATAATCTTCGCTGCTGAAGCTACTGCAATACAGCGAGCGCCACTACTGCCAGCTAAATAAAAGATTCAAACTACTGAAGGCCCTAACTACTGATAGGGATAGTTAGCAAATGAAAGATATTAATAGAGAACAAACAATGTATTTACCTTGATATCATCATATATAAATATAGCAGTTCATGACAAATTTCAAAACTCCGCCATCTCTCTCCCCACATCCACCACTGCTGGCGGCTCACCTCCAACTGCGCAACGCTATGCACTGTTCACATCCAGCTGCCTAACACTACAATGGCGAGTATTACAACAATGCAAAGCAGCCACAGACTGCACACACCACAGCCAGTGATTTTCATACAGAGGTGGCGTTACCAATAAAAAAACCTAAACAGCCTACTTACATAGCCCCCATGCTCCCCACAAAAATTTTTACAAATTTGATTGGGCAGTGGCCAATACAGATTTGAAAAAAAAATTTCATAATTACAATAACAAAGAAATCAAATGCACACACTTATTGATACAATGTTGGTCAAAAGCTCAAATTTTCTCACAGTCCATAAAGACAGTCTTGATCGTTCATTACGGCAAAATAGTAGTGTTTTTCTCAAAGTCTGAGCAGTAGAAGAAAATGCACACGGAAGTAGTGGATTTCCATGCAGTCTTGAAGAAGTAGTGTTGTCCTTCCAACGGAAAGACAGTGCTGACTCTTGACATTCATACAGGTAATGGGCCACAACAGAGCAAACCCACAGCAGAGTCAGTCGAAATTTTGAAGAGTATTGGTAGGTAGGTCATCACAGAGCAGACCCACTGTAGTCCTGGTAGAGATTACGGTATTGGTGGGCCACCAGAGGTGCAGACCCACTGCAGTCCTTGTAGAAATAATGGTATTGATGGATCATCAAAGATGTAGACCCACTGTAGTCCTTCTAGAGATGGCCAGCAGCCATCTGTTGTGACTGTGCAGGTGCACAATCACCATTGAAGAGTCTTGCGGATAATATAGCAAGTCCATAAACCACCACTTGTGCACTCACAAAGTTTTTGAAATTGTCCTTAGAACCAGCAATGCTGTTATCCAGTCCCTTGCTGAATTATTAACACACGTGCAAACACTAACAGTCCTTCTTTTTTTCATGTATTGTGCATATACTACGACCAAGAGAAACGTGTGCAGTAAAATGTACCTTACAAGTTAATAATATCATGAAGTTTTGACAATTACAATTTTATAAAATAAGAATACAATAACAAAGGTACAAAATACATCATTAAAAACATAACAATACAGATAACATTTGTAGTACAGGCTTTACAAAAGAATAGAAATAAACATATACATCAGTGTGACAGGAATTATGACATAAGTAAATACATAAAAGATCAGAATAACTTTTGAAACATCAACTTTACACATGAGCATTAAAACAAAACAGAATTAATAATGTCTAACATCTTTACAAAGTAAATAACATATTATTAATGCAAATTATATTTGAGGATAACAGTATTCCTCATCATAGTTCATGTAGCTGAGTATGAGAAAAATTCTACAACATAAGTCTGATGAGGTAAACATATAAAGATAGGAAGAACATATATACACAAGGGTACCCAAACACATAGTGGGATAACACAAAAGGAAAGGACAGGGTTTGTTTCATTGCAGTATTTTGCAAACAAAACTTTCTTTGCTTCTTGGAGATCTCCCTTCATTCATCATTATTCCCAAAAAGTCCTATCTAAGCCTGCCTTCTGTATTTTGTTCACATCCTCTGTCAAAAATAGTTTTTCTCTCTGCTTTCTGTATTCTGTTCACATCCTCTGTCAATAATAGTTTTTCTCCACTGTACAGTATCCTTTTTATTTTGCCAGACCATTTTCTGATAGCTTCTCAATGCATTTCTTATAAATTTATAATAGTTAGTTTCTTATATAGTCTACTCCTCTTAAGCTAACTTAAATCTACTGAGCTCAGATGCTAAACTAAGAGACGAGGCAATGCGGCAGCACATAACAAATTAACACAAACAGCAATGCAAAAAAATGGAAAATTGCAAAGCAAGCTACAGTAAATATAAATTACCAAGCAATGCAACATTGCAACTAATATGAGCCAATGTACAGTAACAAGAAATATAAGTCAGTAGTAAAACTAGCTTAACAGAGTAACACAATTTAAAATTCAGTAGCACTATGCCTGGCAAACAGCAGCAGCAAATATAAAAAATATAAAAAATATAAAACTCATATCTATACATGACAAAGCTCAAGCAGAAAAGATATTACAGTAAAAACAACAATGCAGATAAGGGAAGTGTATATTCACATCTTAATGTCTATGTAAATTAAAGTGGTGCACCACAACAACTTATTGTAAAAAAAATATTACCATGTACTTGAAAAGAAAATTATGTGTCCAGTTACTGTTACTAGTCCCTTCTTATTGTTCTTTCCTTTCCAAGTGCTCCTTTTTTAAAGAATGTGGATTACAAAATTATTATTTAATAGATCTGTTGACAGAAAGTGTTCACATTAGCAAATGCATTTTATTTTATAAAAGCAATGCTGCAACACAGCTGGAAACCAGATATCAAGTGAAATAAGCAACTATGAAAAGCAAAGCATAAAAATATCATTCAATAGTCATGTGACATTTCATAAATTAGTAGAAATTCTCTCAACTCTCGTAGAAAGACGCTTGTAGTAATCAGGTGTGCAGATGTAAAAATATTTCTCATCATTTCATTAGGCATTTCAGTAAATATCATAAATTACGAGCTCCACATTATGCTTTCAACAAGGAAATGTCCATAGCGAGGACAATGGCCTTCCCTTTTTTTTTTCCTACCTGTGCTTCCGGAAAGGCACACCCTAATGGCTTGTTCTCCAGGTGTCTGATACAGCAGTGTGCCGACAACGCACGTGCAGGTGGTCACTTAACTTTCTTATGGAAATATTTACGACAGCAATTTCCGCTACAGTGACAGTCTCATATAAAAATTTCACAGGTCGAGAATTTACGTTGCAAATGTGTAGAAACAAAATCCTATGAATATAACAGTGTCCAAAAAAATTTTCGCCGGCATTGTGATACATTCACGCATTTACACACCTTTCATAACACTTAAAGTACGATTCTTGGTTTCCAACATCCTGTTTCACAAGTCAAGAGTCCCTAACTTCTATTCATTATTCATATACATATAAACACGTAATCACATTCCTCATATATGGTAGCATCATCTTATTGACATAAACATACCTCAACAGCATAATACACATCGTCGTCGTAAAAATAACATCATAACACCTCAGTCAAATCTCAAAAACGTCGTAGCTTTCTGCAATAATTTCAAAACCTAAAAAAAATTCTCTGCTCATTTCAATAGTGTCATCTACCTCAAACATACTTTAAAATCATGCTCCCTTACCAAATACATCATTCAAAGCTCTCATAATATCACAATGGGTCCGAAAAAATATGAACAGTTCACAAAGTACAGACAAAATACAATTTCGTAAGTGTGACGTTATACAACGGTGTAATTACGTGAACATCTGTCACTGACGTAATAAAAAAGTTTGTCTCTCTCAGTTAAATGATCTGATAGCTGTGTAATTTGTGTTAGAGAAATATGGTACCGATGTGTAAAGTTGTATAAGCAAATACCATATTAGCTAGGGCTCCTTGTGGTTGCCAAACACATGGTACACAAAGTAAGTGTGTAACCCCCTGAGGATTAATATAATTATACCCTCAGGTGTTACAGATTACAGCAATGAAATGAAATGTATCACTGAAAACCTTTGTATCATTGTACTTCAAATATCTTTAAAAATAAATGTTTTAAGTACAAAATTAATCACTCAAATGCGTGTCCTGTAGCGCTAAATGTGCATCTTGCTGTAAGATAATTCTGTGGAAGTGTCGTACTTATCGTCCTCCGAAAGCTAAGTTCTGCAGAAGTCAATGTACTTACCTCATTATAAACAAAAGTGAAATGCTTTATGTATAGATATCTTAGTTATTACGCTTATTGCCATGATGAAGAAAGTACTGTGCTGTAACGTATTGTTGTGCTACGGAAAAGGCAATCTCATTGTAGCTATACCACAAAAGTTACTACTAAAACATGTTTTAATTTCTTGAATAATGCCGAAAAACTGTGCAGATATAAAACAGATACACCGCAAAGGCAACAGTGTAAATTGTCACTCATTAGTAGCGTCGTGATATAGTCGTGTAGCTGTCAAATAAACTAACCACTGTGTCACCTGGTATCTCTCAGAAAGCACCTTGAATCCATAATGTATTTGCAAGTAAACCAAAATGTTGCATTAAAATCTCATTATCGGTACCAGTATGTGTCCTAAGTATGTAAGCCTGATAGTCGTTACGTAATCGTGCAACTAACAAGCAAGAATGTACAAATGCAACACTGTGTAGTCTGTTCACTATAACAATGCATTCGTAATTTCTATTTAAATAAGTTCTCTTGGTTCTTGATTGGATATTTAACTTCAAACATTGTTGCATGTTAACAGTTTCTTAAGTCTTTCAAAGCATACTAGTAATGTAAAGTGAAATGTTTTATGGCAAAGACAAAGTTAAAAAGCAGATTATCTCTCAGTAAGCGGTTTTACATGTGAAGTGTGGTGCAATCCTTTACTCTTCCTAGTACGCAGACTTTCAACTTCAAAGCAATTATCATGTTGTTTACATCGGTAAAGAATGCTAAATCTTTTCTCAAGGCTAGCGTCTTTGTTATTTTTCCCTGAGCCAGCGGCCGCACGCAGCTGCCTGCTGTGCGAGTCATTGTCTGTCTCTTTGTTGGCGCGCATCGTTATTGGGATTAGGAGACCTAACTTCTACAAATTCACTCTGACGAGAAGGCCCTGCTCTGTTCGAATCCCGCCAGTTCTGATGCAATTCAGATCTGTCGTTACGATCATATCGTCTGTCGTCATGTCGGTAGTTCCTGTAGTTTCTTTCTTGTCGGTCATGTGATGGAGAATTTCTCCCGGAATCGTAACTGCGCACAGAACTGTTGCGTCTGAAGTTATTTTGTCTCCCTTGATAATAATTGTTTTGGTTTCCATATTGTCTGTTTCTATGGTTATCTCTGTCATATTCATAATTACGGAAGTGCGATCTTTCTCTGTAACTATTACTCTGCCAGTGGTTGTCATACGGGTGGTGTCTGTTTTGGTCACGATTTACATTGTGAGAATAGCCCAGTCGTGTCCGGTTATTGTTTCTGTCATCACGGAATTGTGACGGATGTGACCTGTAATTGTTGTGTCCTTGTTTTCGCGTTCCGCGATTATCAGTGTCAATTTCTAGTTCTTGTAACAGTCCCTGAAAAGCTTCAATGTCGTCTTTGCAACGTCCTGCTAAAATAATATGCCGTAAATGTTCAGGTAATTTGATTAAGCAAATGCGGATGAGTTCTGAAGGGCTGTATGGGTTTGACAGGTACTGATTCTTGTGCAACATGTCTTCAAAATATTTCACAAGACTGGAGAATTCAGATTGTTCGAAATGTTTCATCATTATGATACCATGTTTTACTCGGTCTTGTGTGGTTTGAGACCAATATGCTGAGAGGAAGGCATGGTAAAATTCTCCTTCACTGTGGCAATCGTGAATGACCGATCGCATTCTTACAGCTGGTTCATTCTCTAAGTAGCCACACATAAATTCTAATCTGTGTTCTAACGACCAGTTGGGAGGAAAACAATGAGAGAATTGATGGAGCCATGCTTGTGGATGAATGTCGTTGCCAGAATTCTTAAATGTTTTGAATTTACGTGTAGTAATGAACAGCTTATAGTCAAAATCATCATGTCGGCGAGTCGCATATCGGTCATTGTTAAGTTGTGTCGGCCGTTCCATCTCAAAATTCGGTGCACATTGACAATTTCTTTCATAACTTCCGAAATGCCCTGTGTTATTATTTTGCGGCTTTTCCGTGTTTCTAAGTCCCTCTTCCCGTGTTGGAGGGCGAGTGTCCTCTGAAATACGTAATTCTTGTATTACCTGTGTCAGCTGATCTTGTACTTCCCGGATTTCTCTTTGGTGTTGTGTATTGATTTGATTCTGATTTTGTTTGAATTTTCTTATTTGTTCATACTCTTCTGTGTCAGTGAAGGCTACGGGTCTTGTGTCAGTCAGATCATCATCTACCTTTGTAGATAAGTTAGTGACCTGATCCGAAAGTTCGGCTACTTTCTCCGATAGTGTACTTATTTCTTCAGTGTGTTTTTCTGAACCAAGTTTCAGAGTATCTACTGTGTGCTTAAAGTTTTCCTGAGTTCTTGCAAGTTGCGTAACCGAATCGGTAGATGCAACTGAGTCAATTTTAGCTTGCAAGGTCTCATGATTTTCATGAACAATAATTTGCAGTTCTTTTATGGCTGCTTCGTGATTCTGTAATGCATTTTCATGCCGCGAAAAAATAGGTTGAAAATGCTCACAAATTTGTGTTTTTACGTCATTACAGACTTTTTGACATTTCGATTAAATGTTATGTAACTGAGTAGTTAAATCTTCACGTGTTTGTTCAAGTGTTTGTTCCAATGAGTCTAACTTTTTAAGATTTTGTTCCACTGTGTCTAACTTTTGAAGCTTTTGCTGTGTTTGTCTCTGATTTTCTTCCATTGTGTCTAACTGTTGCTGTGTTTGTCTCTGATGTTGTTCCATTGTGTCTAACTTTTCAAGCTTTTGTCCCATTTGTTGCATTAATTGTAATAACAATGCACTGGTGTCTGAAACATGTTCCTCAGTGCTTTTCGGCAGTGAAGTTGCACCGGCAACATTCACATTTTGACAAGTGGAAAATGTGTCTTGACTCATTTGAGAAAACGGTGGGAACCCAAAACCTGAGTCTGCAGTATTTGCAATATTGTGTTCTGTCATTCCCGATTCCTGAGGCGAGCTGTTGCCGACCAATCGATCGATAACGCTTCCCTGTTCACTACCTGTTTCACTGTCTACACCATTGTTTGCAGCCCGCTCCATTTCCTTACGGACAGTTACCAAATTACTACTTTGAACGTCTGTGAATTCATTACACAGTGGTGCTGGCAAGCTACGCTCGTCGTCACTATTATTTCTCAGTTTACTTTGCAGCCTGGTGTTACGTTTTTCACACGCCATTATTGTCACAATATTTCACACGATAACACAGAAAAACACAATTTGAAGAGCAAAAATAAGAGAACACATTAACATAGCACTGAAAATAATATTTAGTTAATTGCAAGCGCAGCTGCGAAAAACTTGCTGCAAATCTACATGCATGCCACAACTGTTTTACTGTACAACAGTGAAAAACTACAACTACAAAGGAAATTCTCTCTATGATTACGCGCTATCAATAAACCAAATCTACACTAATTACACAAACTACAAGAAAAAAAATCAGAAGATTCCAGTGAGGTATCCTCGGCTAATGGTCGCCATATGAAACGACCCCTTTGAACAATTTATACACGACTGTCCCTAAACTGATACACAATATTTTTTTAGCGCAACGCAATCTGACTTTCAAAAATCCCTACAAAAGAATGGCCCTGACTAACATTAAACTATACCTTTCACAAATCACTTACCTCACAAAAATCTTCGCTGCTGAAGCTACTGCAATACAGCGAGCGCCACTACTGCCAGCTAAATAAAAGATTCAAACTACTGAAGGCCCTAACTACTGATAGGGATGGTTAGCAAATGAAAGATATTAATAGAGAACAAACAATGTATTTACCTTGATATCATCATATATAAATATAGCAGTTCATGACAAATTTCAAAACTCCGCCATCTCTCTCCCCACATCCACCACTGCTGGCGGCTCACCTCCAACTGCGCAACGCTATGCACTGTTCACATCCAGCTGCCTAACACTACAATGGCGAGTATTACAACAATGCAAAGCAGCCACAGACTGCACACAGCACAGCCAGTGATTTTCATACAGAGGTGGCGTTACCAATAAAAAAACCTAAACAGCCTACTTACACCCTCAGAGGTAGCGTTTTTGAAATTTAAAGTACAAAAGCATGACTACAATTAATTTTTCTTCTGCTGTTATACTTCTGCGAAAATTTGTGTTCTGTTTCGAAATTTTGTCTTGAATGTTCTGTAGCACATACTGAAATGTATTATGATTCATTCTGTAATATGAATAAAAATTTTCAGGATGGTTTTTAAGTTCTTCATGTAAAGAAAAAAACTCTGCTAAATGTCTGTCGCTATTTATGGGATGAATCCATAACCTCCTAGTTCTTCTGTACTTCAAAACTCTACGAGTTACTGCAGAGTGAAAACAATACCAATGAAAGAGTGAAGACATTGTTCTACACGACAGCACAGGCTAGCTAAAGACGAGCAACTGTTGACTGCAGCTGCGTTTTCTACTGACTCGCTTGTCAGCTGTCGAAGGCTGGGGATTTTTTTTAAATTTATTTGTTTGGCCTCCAGCAGCTAACAGCCATTTAGCCAAAGAGTGGGGATTACCTTGACAGTGCAGCGCAGCCCGCCAAGGAAGAAGAAAAAAAAAAAACAATGAAGAACAATGAAACGCACATCTGTGTCGATCTACAGTAGTTTCATTAACTCTTCATTGTTTTTTCTGTCAAAGTAGACAACGAGACTACAGAATTGCGCTTAAGTTTCTGCAGTAAACGTATCACAAATCTCCAGTTTGCTTTTGTGATTAGTTTTACATCAAATTTTATCAGACCTATGTCACTGACACTTCTATCTAGACACTTTATCTAGACAATGAGACCATTCAAATAATACGAAGGACCGACACTAGGTCTGCGCTGATCACTAGTAATCAGTTTTTTTCTGCCCTGCATTATATGACTACACTAAACCAAGCTGTAACCGCGCGAACTTGGCGGACGCGGCACTGACGCCACTGAATAGCTCGCATTACTTGTGACCAGAGACAGATATCAATATCATTATCATTTCAAAAACTTTTTGGTACTTTAACTACATTTCATTCCTAACAATGTATGGCCTAAAACGGATCTAACAGTAAGCTACCCGCTACATAACTTTTTCACTACAAGATTTGTAAATCAAGTGCATAACGTTGACAAATAGCATCATTTCACAATTACTATTAAGAAATATGGAAAGATAAATGATTCAATACGAAGCTAAGATGTTACACTACCACGTGTACAAAAATCAGATTTCTTAGCCGCATACTTTCTTCAAAATCGGTTGGGAAGCGTTGCAAAACTAAGAAATCACGCGAAACGAAAAGTAGACTTTTTTCTTTTTTCACAACGTAAGTAACGCTTTTAAGGAAAAAATAAGTTCATAAAAGATGTGGCGAAGTTTTATATACCGCTAAGAAATTTTAAAACATGAAAATCGGAGAAGTGGATTTTCTCCCATTTTGCCGTCCCGGCTCGGCGCGGCGCGCAATGTGAATGCACTACACGTCGGCCTGACCTGGCCAGGCACGAGCCGAGCCAGAACGCGTCATCCCGGCCCGGCCCGGCCGGCAGTGTGAACGCAGCCTAGTATACGTCGGACCCGCGTGTCGCCACTATCAGTGATTGCAGACCGAGCGCCGCCACACGGCAGGTCTAGTCTAGAGAGACTCACTAGCACTCGCCCCAGTTGTACAGCCGACTTTGCTAGCGATGGTTCACTGCCTACATACGGCTCATTTGCAGAGACGACAGTCTAGCATAGCCTTCAGCTACATCATTTGCTACGACCTAACAAGGCGCCATATTCTTCAAGAATGTATTCTGAACTGATAATATTGTGAATCGTGTACCATCAAGAGCGACGTTCGTCATTAATGGATTAAAGTTAAGTATCAAACTAATTACGTCAGCTTTCTGAATTCTCGTTCCTTGTCACGTTCCAAACCTCACATCAGTATAGTTCTTCCCTCCTCACGCCAGCCTGCGTGATCTAAAACGCGTGCATTTCGGCCTCCTCTAGTAACACGGTGTTGGCTCATCTGCCAACACAACACTGCTAATACTGGGAACAATATTAATGACTTAAATATTAACGACAATTGTAATTTAAAACCACTGGGCGAATCTTGTTGCAACAACGAACCTGTTGAGGTAAATGGGGACCAAGACATTAGTGACAGTGTAAACCACATTGATAATGTAGTCGATGATGAAAAGGTTTAAGTAAATGGGGAACAGGAGGTTAATGTTAATGTAAATCGTGTTGAATCTACAGGATAAACTAGTATGGGGACACCAGTGAATGTAGAGTTAGATTGTTGTAGAAAGAAATGAGATGGATGTCAAAAAATTTTCGTAAGAGATAAAAGGATCTGCCAAAGTAATTTCGTAGGGATGTGAAACTAAGCAGTAAACTAACTAGGGGAGATGTATAAAACATCACTGATGAGTTAAATCAAGATCTATCAAATAAAATTAATAAGCGAATTGATCTGCTGACCAGACATTGTGATTAAATGCATACATCAAAAAAAGTTTTTGCTTCACCTTCCGAGAGTTCCGGAACCTCTACAGAAAACTGGAATAAAGATCAACATAAACATCATATCCGCCCTTTTTATTGCTCATAAAAACCACGCATTGCATATTGCACCACAATACAGTGACATTGCTGTACACACTGGTACGTCTAATACCCAGCAGCACGTCCTCTTGCATTGATGTATGCCTGTATTTGTCGTGGCATACTATCCACCAGTTCACCAAGGCACTGTTGGTCCAGATGTCCCACTCCTCAACGGCGATTCGGCGTAGATCCCTCAGAGTAGTTCGTGGGTCATGTCTTCCATAAAAACTCTTTTCATTCAATCTCATGCATGTGCGGTAGGGTTCATGTCTGGAGAACATGGTGACCACTCTAGTCGAGCGATGTCTTTATCCTGATGGAAGTCATTCACAAGACATGCACGATGGGGGCGTGAATTGTCGTCCGTGAATGCGAATGCCTCGCCAATATGCTGTCGATATGGTTGCACTATCGGTAGGGGGATGGCATTCACGTATCGTACAGCCGCTACGGCGCCTTCCATGACCACCATCGGCGTGCGTCCATCCCACATGATGCCACTCCAAAACAGCAGGGAACTTCTAAGGCGTTCAGCCTGACGGGTTGCCCCCAAACACGTTTCCAACGATTATCTGGTTGAAGGCATATCCGTCACTCATCGGTGAAGAATGGTTCAAATGGCTCTGAGCACTATGGGACTTAACATCGGAGGTCATCAGTCCCCTAGAACTTAGAATTACTTAAATCTAACTAACCTAAGGACATCACACACATCCATGCCCGGGGCAGGATTCGAACCTGCGACCGCAGCAGTCGCACGAATCCGGACTGAAGCGCCTAGAACCGCTAAGCCACAGCGGCCGGCTCATCGGTGAAGAGAACGTGTTTCCAATCCTGAGCGGTCCATTCGGCATTTTGTTGGGCCCATCTGTAACACGCTGCATGGTGTCATGGTTGCAAAGATGGACCCCATCATGGACGTCGGGAACAAAGTTGCACATCATGCAGCCTATTGCCCCCAGTTTGAGTCGTAATACGGTGTCCTGTGGCTGCACGAGAACTATTATCAACATGGTGGCGTTGCTGCCAGGGTTCCTCCGAGCCATAAACCGTAGGTAGCGGTCATCCACTGCAGTAGTAGCCCTTGGGCGGTCCGAGCGAGGCATGTCATCGAAAGTTCCTGTCTCTTTGTATCTCCTCCATGTCCGAACAACATCGCTCTGCTTCACTCCGAGACGTCTGGACACTTCCCTTGCTGAGAGCCCTTCCTGGTACAAGGTAACAATGCGGACGCGATCGAACTTCGTTATTGGCCATCTAGGCGTGGTTGAACTACAGACAACACGAGCCGTGTATCTCCTTACTCGTGGAATGACTGGAACTGCTCGGCTGTCGGACCCCCTCCGTCTAATAGGCGCTGCTCATGCATGGTTGTTCTTCGAAAGAAATGGAAAATGAATTTAACTGTTCTATAGAGGAAATTAGTAACGGACTAATGCCAAATACAGGTAACACGGATGAGGAATACATAAATAAATCGACTTGTAAGAAAGGTAATAACTGTTTCTGAGAACGTAAACGAGAACAATGCCTTTTAAAATCTGCAATATAAAATGTAACTTTATTTGGACAAAGAATAATAGTAGATTTGTAATTTAGGCTCAGTTAGGTGGAGTAACAGGTTATGTCAAAAATAAATCATTGCTAAAATTATGTAGAAAGAATCAGAAAATATTTTCTGGAATTTCAGTTGCTTGGAAAGCAATCTGGTTTGAGGTACAAGAGCATAGCCTTTTCAAACGACGGCTTCTGGTTATGTCATAGTAGGCAGAGGATCCAGATTCGTACATGAATAATTATACACACATAATTGTATGCCAATAGTAGCGATGGGCACCTGAAGAGTTAAAGGAACTTTGAAACAATGAAAGACAAAATACACTCCTGGAAATTGAAATAAGAACACCGTGAAATCATTGTCCCAGGAAGGGGAAACTTTATTGACACATTCCTGGGATCAGATACATCACATGATCACACTGACAGAACCACAGGCACATAGACACAGGCAACAGAGCATGCACAATGTCGGCACTAGTACAGTGTATATCCACCTTTCGCAGCAATGCAGGCTGCTATTCTCCCATGGAGACGATCGTAGAGATGCTGGATGTAGTCCTGTGGAACGGCTTGCCATGCCATTTCCACCTGGCGCCTCAGTTGGACCAGCTTTCGTGCTGGACGTGCAGACCGCGTGAGACGACGCTTCATCCAGTCCCAAACATGCTCAATGGGGGACAGATCCGGAGATCTTGCTGGCCAGGGTAGTTGACTTACACCTTCTAGAGCATGTTGGGTGGCACGAGATACATGCGGACGTGCATTGTCCTGTTGGAACAGCAAGTTCCCTTGCCGGTCTAGGAATGGTAGAATGATGTGTTCGATGACGGTTTGGATGTACCGTGCACTATTCAGTGTCCCCTCGACGATAACCAGTGGTGTACGGCCAGTGTAGGAGATCGCTCCCCACACCATGATGCCGGGTGTTGGCCCTGTGTGCCTCGGTCGTATGCAGTCCTGATTGTGGCGCTCACCTGCACGGCGCCAAACACCCATACGACCATCATTGGCACCAAGGCAGAAGCGACTCTCATCGCTGAAGACGACACGTCTCCATTCGTCCCTCCATTCACGCCTGTCGCGACACCACTGGAGGCGGGCTGCACGATGTTGGGGCGTGAGCGGAAGACGGCCTAACGGTTTGCGGGACCGTAGCCCAGCTTCATGGAGACGGTTGCGAATGGTCCTCGCCGATACCCCAGGAGCAACAGTGTCCCTAATTTGCTGGGAAGTGGCGGTGCGGTCCCCTACGGCACTGCGTAGGATCCTACGGTCTTGGCGTGCATCCGTGTGTCGCTGCGGTCCGGTCCCAGGTCGACGGGCACGTGCACCTTCCGCCGACCACTGGCGACAACATCGATGTACTGTGGAGACCTCACGCCCCACGTGTTGAGCAATTCGGCGGTACGTCCACCCGGCCTCCCGCATGCCCACTATACGCCCTCGCTCAAAGTCCGTCAACTGCACATATGGTTCACGTCCACGCTGTCGCGGCATGCTACCAGTGTTAAAGACTGCGATGGAGCTCCGTATGCCACGGCAAACTGGCTGACACTGACGGCGGCGGTGCACAAATGCTGCGCAGCTAGCGCCATTCGACGGCCAACACCGCGGTTCCTGGTGTGTCCGCTGTGCCGTGCGTGTGATCATTGCTTGTACAGCCCTCTCGCAGTGTCCGGAGCAAGTATGGTGGGTCTGACTCACCGGTGTCAATGTGTTCTTTTTTCCATTTCCAGGAGTGTAGTAGGAAATTTGATGTACCGGTGCAGTTAAGGCCCCAGCATGATTGGAGTTCTTTCATTTTTTTTTCAATTCTCTAATTACTTTTAAAAACCAGATAATCTTAAGGAACATTCATGTTGGGGGATATGTTGCTAATATGCCACATCACTTCACACGTTTATTGCGTTACGTTTCTATGTTTTAATGAACGGTGTAGGGAGATTTTGTTACGGAAGGGTAGCGAATACGGGCGACAAGAGCCAGACTCATTGAACGACGCGCAAGGGGGACATTAGCGTGAGAAACGACTGGGCCAGCCAGGTGGTAACTAGCGTGAGAACGATCGAGCGAGCAAGTGCCTTCATCGCGCTACAGCAGACAGACAGTGGGGACTCACCTACCACGCTGGGTTCCAAGAAGCGGATATTTCTGTGCTAATGATGTTACTTGCACTGAGTCGTTTATAGTGATTTCAGTATTACTCAATTTACCGGGAAATGCTAATTACGTATTTTAATTACTGTCATTGCCTATTGATGGAAAGGACAGCCCAATCACAAGAGCACCCTGAGAGAACAGCCGCCAGACAACTAAGACAGCTCATAACCAGTCTATGATCGGTAACCAAACAGGTAATACGAGTACATGAATCCATGTATGAAATGTGATCTCATGAAAAGATGGAACAGTTTGTTCAAAAAAACGGAACAGTTTGTTCAGAAATTGCCTCGGATAACGTACTAGTGCGATGTTGTGTTAATTCGACGTAGTCCACGATCGGTTTCCTAGGTGGCAGCACGCGAACTAGTGAGTGAAGTGCAAATCCGCATGTAGACGGATTTAATTGTTAAAGTTACTTCGGAAAACGTATTCGTGCGATCTCATGTTGAGTCTAAGATCGTGGTGAAGCTTTCTCTGTGGCTTTTGCGGTGCTCGGGAACTAATATTAATGACCGACAATCTTTTTATGAATATTAACGATCGACCGTCTCTAGAAACCGTTTTAGTAATTTTGCAATTAATAAAATAAAACAAAATTAGTTGGCATCCTGACATTTTACGATTTTTATTGTGCCAGGAATTTGTAACGCGTCCTCTTATATTATTATGTTTTGCTATTGTTGTTGTTAGAAAAATCTTTATTCAGTCGATCGTCGAAGTTTTTGAAATAAAAATTATTGTGGATGTCGTGTAATAAATATTTCGCTTGAAGCGTTGTTGCGACACAGGCAAAGATCAATTGTGGAAACTAAGCCACTGAATATTACAAATAATGTTATTAAAGAATACGGCCGACTGACTACATTAAATAAGAGGGCACGTACATTCGCGATTGAATGATCAAAAAAAAAAAAAGTAAGCGTTAATACTGTGTAGGGAATATAGTTACGCTTATACACACTCAAACTTATGCGAACATACGAACGGGATAGAGGCACGTACATTTTAAGTGTAATCATCCCACGTGGCCTGGATAAAAAGAATTAGAGTTAAATGCATTTAATCATCTTAGGACGTAAATGCGTGGACTTCTAAATTAAATGAAAAGAAAGACTGCAGGTTCTGAATGTCGCGGCAAATATATTGAAATCGACGGTAGCGGCCACGAAAGGAAAAAGATGAACGCATTCACGTACCTCTATTGTGGAGCAGCGTCGCCGTGAAGATCGTCGCCTGCATCTAAATTCTCTGCATAAAATTAAAATAATAGTAATAATTTTCCAGAATTTCAGGAGCTGGGACCCATGGTATCACAAGAGACGAAATCGCTCTGCTTCAAAATCACTTTCATTATTTAACCCAATTTTATCAGTAAGAAATGGCACAGCACGTCTTAACACTAGGACAGGATAACAGCGAAAGGTAACGTATTCTAAAACTAATAAACGAAGAGCGTAAACCTTCTTTTGTTCAGCAAATGCTTTACGCATTAATCTCTGGTAGTTAAACCAGTGACTATATATTCACAAATTTTTTAAAAATATAATTCCTTTACACATTGAAATCTATTCACTTGTCACATCATTATGTACGGTTTATAGCACAAGAGTTAGCGCTCGCGACCGGCGATGAAGAAACCAAGCGGCACAACAGCTACGGGACATCTTTAGAAGACGTGAGGTAAAGGAAGTTGCGTCCAGTTGTGCTAAAGAAAATGATCGCAAAAATTTCTTGCTATGTGTCAAGTTCGAATTTAATTCTCATACTGTGTAGACTCCCAGGAGAGCTTCTGTAAAGTATGGAAAGTAGGAGACGAGGTACTGGCAGAAGTAAAGCTGTGAGGACGGGGCGTGAGTCGTGCTTGGGCAGCTCAATTGGTAGAGCACTTGCACGCGAAAGGCAAAGGTCCCGAGTTCGAGTCTCGGTCCGGCACACAGTTTTAATCTGCCAGGAAGTTTCATATCGGCGCACACTCCGCTGCAGAGTGAAAATCTCATTCTATGTAGATCAGTGTCGCCTCATACACCCTCTTTTCTGTTCTCTGTGCAGCATTCTCGGATTAATGGCAAAAAGCGGATGCTTGGGCGACAAATCAGAGTTAGGAAATACTAAAAGCTTTCGGTTATTTCTGATGTTAGTTTTACGTGAAAATTCTAGATTTCTGTAAGTGACTGTCGAATAAGTAACCGAATGACACAGATTTCGTAGTAGTCACCAGAGATTTTGTTGGAACTAAGATGAAACGTCACTCCACGTGCACGGGACGGCACCCGTTACGGGTTTCATTTGCGTATTTTTCCTCACTCCCAAATCGTGAGAGCCGTGCTGGCTGTTGTAGAACTTCTTCATTTTCAGCCAAACATTCCAGCATGCAGGAAGTGGGGCAGAATATTTAGGAGTGCGCTTCCATTTCGCCTACTGACCAAGGGAAACATTGCGAAAACTTTGGTCAGGCTGCCGGATTGGAATTATTTTAATTTATTTCTAATCTGAAACCGAATAGGTTTTGCTATATTGTACCGACAGACTGCATAATATTATGGCCCGTGTTATACATCGTGACGGAAATGAAGACACTGAGTGACTTTTCATGGCTGGTGCCAGTGCAAACTTTGGTCCCAGTAGGCACTGCTACATTGGTTACAACTGTGTGACTCCGAAACTTCTTCGCCAGTCAGTTGCTTTCCTGGCAATTACATATGTTGTCGAAAGTCCAGATTCTCGTAAGGAGTGAATGCCACAGTTGCACCGAAAAGATTTACCACACCAAAGCCATCGCGAAAGGCTTAGTGGTTACCGGTATCCTTTTTAGGAAGATTGTTAGGCAGGGCGGGAAAATATCGACGATGCTGTGAAGGGACTGTAAAGAAATTTTACAAGTAGAATTTAATACGAAAAATCAGATACCAGTCCTCCTGGTATCAGATGTCTATGGATGAAATTAAAGAAGTAGAAGGGTAGTTGAATGTGATTGACAGACACGGTAACTGCCACGGAATAGTGGTATGGATAAATAATGCGGATGTGAACTTTTTAAATGTTACATTGCCTAGTAACTAATACACAAATTAGGAAAGATAAATGCAATGAGAGATGGAAAAGTTGTACAGGCTTGGAAGCAAGATTTCACATGACGGTCGAAACAAGCGAGATTAGACTGGCAGAGGTAAAAGAAACCTAAAGTTTGAAATATCTCGTTTAAAAAAATCATTCACGCAAAAGGATCGTACAGAAAAATCATCGATTGACCTACGTACGGACTCATGTTTGGAAAAGAGACGTAGGCATAACTGGCGTTAGAATTACTGAAAATAATGGATCAAATGGCTCTAAGCACTAAGGGAGTTAATGGCTGAGGTAATCAGTCCCCTAAACTTAGAACTACTTAAACCTAACTAACCTAAGGAATCACACACATCCATGCCCGAGGCAGGATGCGAACCTGCGACCGTAGCAACCGCGTGGATCCGGACTGAAGCGCCTAGAACAGCTCGGCCACCGCGAAATACTGAAAGAGCTGAAAACAAATGAGTCGCCAGTTACGGTTTCCCAGTTCGGTTTCACACTCTATGGAAATGGCCCCTTACCTTTACCACATTTATAGCGAATTTCTGGCCCATCGCCAAGTCCCAGGTGAATCCTGTGAGTGAGAAGGATAAAAGAACGTACACACAAAATTACAGGCCAGTTTCCTTAACATCAGTTTGCTGCAGAATTCTTAAGCATATCCTAAATTCGAATATAATAAATTTCCTTCAGACAGACAAACGTTCGAGACACCAGCACAGATTTACAAAGCTTCGCTGGTGCAAAACTCATTTTGACTTTTCTCGGACAGTATCCCGCGGACCATGGATTAAGGGAATCAGGCTTTTTCCGTATTTCTAGAATGACATAGTCTCTTAACGCAGATCCGTCCTTACGGATTAGGTTCTCAGAAATGTGAATGGTTCGAAGACTTCTTATGCAATAGAATCCAGCACGTTGCCCTGCACGCTCAATGTTCATCAGGGAAGGGTTTCGTCAGTTGTGTCCCAGGAAAGTGTGATATGATGTGGTTCTCTGTACAAATGATCTGTGGGATGGTGTGATCAGCAATGAGTGACTGCTTGCTGATGGCGCTGTGGTGAACGAGAAAGTGTCTTCGTTTAGTGGCTATAAATGAAAACAGTGTTATTCATACTGAATTTATGTTTGGTGTGATGAATGGCAGCTAGATCTAAATGCAGAAAAACGTAAGTTAATTCAGATGAAAAGGAAAAACAAGCCTGTAAACCTCGAATGCAGCATTGTTGTGCACTGCTTGACATTGTCATGTTGGTTAAGTATCTAGGCGCAAAGTTGCAAGACGATATGATATATCGGTAGTAGAGAAAGTAAATGATCGATTTGTTTTACTGGGAGAGTTCTAGGAAGTGTAGCTCTTTTATAACGAAAATCGCGTACGGAATACTTGTGTGACCCATTCAAGTTGGATTATACGAAGACGGCGAAGCAATTGAGTAGCACACTGCAAGATTAGTCACCGGTAGGTTCCATCAACATGCGAGTATTACGGAGATGCTTCGAGAACACAAATGGGAATCCCTGGAGGAAAGCGATTACCTTTCTGCGAAACACTCTCAAGAAAATTTAGAGAACAGGCAGTTGCGGCTGAGTGCAGTAAGATCCTGCTGACGCAAACGTACATTTTGCTAAAGACCGCGGAGACAGGAGGTGTTACGTCTGGAACGGAAGCATTTAGGTAGTCGTTTTGCCTCGCAGCTTTAGCGAGATAGTGAAAGAAAGTCAATGATTGCTCTTGGTACAAGTTACCGTTCGCCATGCTCCAGATGGCTGCTTGGGGCTTCGTATATAGATGTAGATGTAACTTCCGCATCTGTATCTAGAGGGACTCGACAAAAATGTGGAAACACTACGAGAAATGCGTTCTTGAACCTAAATGACCATGCTATCCAAGTGCGCAGGTTTCGGAGTTGCATCTGACCATGAACCGCACATGTGGACAGCGGCAGTTTACTCAATACGTTACAAGTGTCTGTCGCGGTCACAGCAGTACTCCGTGCAGTTGTGACTGCATTATGTGGGAACTAAGCGACGTTATACGTGGGCAAATTGTTGGTGGTCCTACGGTGGGTGCTTCCATTAACCAAGGTAGCCGAAATGTTTGATGCTTCAAGAGGCACCATATCGAAGATACCCCATTCAGGGAAAACCACATTCAGGGAAAACAAAGGAAAAAGAATATCATCCGCTAACACATAACTCGGGCAAAAGTGAGTATTGAGTGATGGTAACAGACGGTCGTTGAAGAGAATTTTCTGGAAAAACGAGACGACAGCTGCAATAGTCACTGCATAATTGAATGCCGCACACGTGAACCCTATTAGCTCCAAATCAACATGAATAGAGTTCTGTAAGATGGGGATTGCCGGGCGAGTTGGAACTGCAAAACCACTCGTTAGTGATGCAAATGCCCGTAACAGAAGAACGTACTGCCGAAGCTATAAAAACTCGACTATGGTGGAATTGAAGGTAGTCATTTCACTGTTTTCAAATGCCCCAGTTTAAGTCCCAAGAGTAAAACACGCTGGGTTTCAGTGGTGATTCCGGCAGCCTCATAGTCGTATTCCGCGTGCCCCATGGCTACTCCTGAAGGTCGCTTTAGTGCCACCGCGCGGGGTAGCCGTGCGGTCTGAGGCGCGGTCCCCCCGTCAAAGGTTCGAGTCCACCCTCGGGCGCGGGGGTGTGTGTTGGCCTTAGCGTATGTTAGTTTAAGTTAGATTAAGCACTGTGAAAGCTAAGGGACCGATGACCTCAGTAGTTTGGTCCCATATAACTTACCACAAATTTCCAATATTTTTTGCATTAGTGCCAAGAGTTATGAGACCAGTCTAGTTGACGGAGTCCATCCCATGAAGCAATGCCTGTTCCCCAGTGCTGATGCTGTGTTCAAGACGCAACGGACGCATCGTACAGGACCGACTGAGTGAGCGCGAGGATGAACTGTTGCGTCTCTCCTCGCCACAATAGTCACCAAATTTCGTATCATTGAGCCTTTGAGGTTTACTTTTGAGAGAAGAAAGCGTGACCACTACCTACCTCCATCACGGATACCTGGACGTGCCACTGTTTTGCAGTAAAAATGGTATTTCAGTCCCTTCAAAACCGCACAGCATAGAAACTGTTTTGAATGTGAACGGTTTTCGTACACTTTATTGAGCATCGTAATGTGTTGTGTTGTGGCTTCTCCGTATTTTTGACCACCCTCGTACAGAGTACATTTATCCACCACAAGCCATCTTACAGTGTGTGGCGGCGGGTACTCACGACACCAGTACTATTTTCGTACTTGTTGTTTTTGTTGTTGTCTTCAGTCCTGAGACTGGTTTGATGCAGCTCTCCATACTAATCTATCCTGTGCAAGCTCCTTCATCTCCCAGTACCTACTGCAACCTACATACTTCTGAATCTGTTTAGTGTATTCATCTCTTGGTCTCCCTCTACGATTTTTACCCTCCACGCTGCCCTCCAATGCTAAATTTGTGATCCCTTGATGCCTTAGGACATGTCCTACCAACCGATCCCTTCTTCTAGTCAAGTTGTGCCACAAACTTCTCTTCTCCCCAATCCTATTCAACACCTCCTCATTAGTTACGTGATCTACCCACCTAATCTTCAACATTCTTCTGTAGCACCACATTTCGAAAGCCTCTATTCTCTTCTTGTCCAAACTATTTATTGTCCATGTTTCACTTCCATACATGGCTACACTGCATACAAATACGTTCAGAAACGACTTCCTGACACTTAAATCTATACTCGATGTTAACAAATTTCTCTTCTTCAGAAACGCTTTCCTTGCCATTGCAAGTCTACATTTTATATCCTCTCTACTTCGACCATCATCAGCTATTTTGCTCTCCAAATAGCAAAACTCCTTTACAACTTTAAGCGTCTCATTTCCTAATCTAATCCCCGCAGCATCACCCGACTTAATTCGACTACATTCCATTATCCTCGTTTTACTTTTGTTGATGTTCATCTTATATCCTCCATTCGAGACACTGCCCATTCCGTTCAACTGCTCTTCCAAGTCCTTTGCTGTCTCTGACAGAATTACACTGTCATCGGCGAACCTCAAAGTTTTTTTTTTCTTCTCCCTGGATTTTAATACCTACTCCAAATTTTTCTTTTGTTTCCTTTACTGCTTGCTCAATAAACAGATTGAATAACATCGGAGAGAGGCTACAACCCTGTCTCACTCCCTTCCCAACCACTGCTTCCCTTTCATGCCCCTCGACTCTTATAACTGCCATCTGGTTTCTGTACAAATTGTAAATAGCCATTCGCTCCCTGTATATTAGCCCTGCCACCTTTAGAATTTGGAAGAGAGTATTCCAGTCAACATTGTCAAAAGCTTTCTCAAATGTCTACAAATGCTAGAAACGTAGGTTTGCCTTTCCTTAATCTTTCTTCTAAGATGAGTCGTAAGGTCAGTATTGCCTCACGTGTTCCAACATTTCTGCGGAATCCAAACTGATCTTCCCCGAGGTCGGCTTCTACCAGTTTTTCCATTCGTCTGAAAAGAATTCGTGTTAGTATTTTGCAGCAGTAACTTATTAAACTGATAGTTCGGTAATTTTCACATCTGTCAACACCTGCTTTCTTCGGGATTGGAATTATTGCATTCTTCTTGAAGTCTGAGGGTATTTCACCTTAGATCTAGCTCACCAGATGGTAGAGTTTTGTCAGCACTGGCTCTCCCAAGGCCGTCAGTAGTTCCAATGGAATGTTGTCTACTCTCGGGGCGTTGTTTCGACTCAGGTCTTTCAGTGCTCTGTCAAACTCTTCACGCAGTATCATATCTCACATTTCATCTTCATCCTCTTCCATTCCATAATATTGTCCTCAAGTACATCACCCTTGTATAGACCCTCTATATACTCCTTCCACCTTTATGCTTTCCCTTCTTTGCTTAGAACTGGGTTTCCATCTGAGCTCTTGATATTCATGCAAGTGGCTCTCTTTTCTCCAAAGGTCTTTTAATTTCCTGTAGGCAGTGTCTATCTTACCCCTAGTGAGATAAGCCTCTACATCCTTACATTTGTCCTCTAGCCATGCCTGCTTAGCCAATTTGCACTACCTGTCGATCTCATTTTCGAGACGTTTGTATTCCTTTTGCCTGCTTTATTTACTGAATTTTTATATTTTCTCCTTTCATCAATTAAATTCAATATTTCTTCTGTTACCGAAGGATTTCTACTAGCCCTCGTCTTTTTACCTACTTGATCCTCTGCTGCCTTCACTACTTCATCCCTCAGAGCTACCCATTCTTCTTCTACTGTATTTCTTTCCCCCATTCCTGTCAGTTGTTCCCTTATGCTGTCTCTGAAAGTCTGTACAACCTCTGGTTTAGTCAGTTTATCCAGGTCCCATCTCCTTCAATTCCCACCTTTTTGCAGGTTCTTCAGTTTTAATCTACAGTTCATAACCAATAGATTGTGGTCAGAGTCCACATCTGCCCCTGGAAATGTCTTACAATTTAAAACCTGGTACCTAAATCTCTGTCTTATCATTATATAATCTGTCTGATACCTTTTAGTGTCTCCAGGATTCTTCCATGTATACAAGCTTCTTTTATGAAGGTTTTCCATGGTTTCCCTAAATCGTTTCAGGCAAATGCCGGGATGGTTCCTTTGAAAGAGCACGGCCGATTTCCTTCCCCATCCTTCCCTAACCCGAGCTTGCGCTCCGTCTCTAATGACCTCGTTATCGACGGGACGTTAAAAAAAACCCAAATAGCAAAACTCCTTTACTACTTTAAGTGTCTCATTTCCTAATCTAATTGCCTCAGCATCACCCGACTTAATTCGACTACTTTCCATTATCCTCGTTTTGCTTTTGTTGATGTTCATCTTATATCCTCCTTTCAAGACACTGTCCATTCCGTTCAACTGCTCTTCCAAGTCCTTTGCTGTCTCTGACAGTATTACAATGTCATCGGCGAACCTCAAAGTTTTTATTTCTTCTCCATGGACTTTAATACCTACTCCGAATTTTTCTTTTGTTTCCTTTACTGTTTGCTCAATGTACAGATTGCATAACATCGGGGACAGGCTACAACACTGTCTCACTCCCTTCCCAACCGCTGCTTCCATTTCATGCCCCTCGACTCTGCCACCTTTAGAATTTGAAAGAGAGTATTCCAGTCAACATTGTCATAAGCTTTCTCAAAGTCCACAAATGCTAGAAATGTAGGTTTGCCGTTCCTTAATCTATTTTCTACAATAAGTCGTAGGGTCAGTATTGCCTCACGTGTTCCACCATTTCTGCGGAATCCAAACTGATCTTCCCCGAGGTCGGCTTCTACCAGTTTTTCCATTCGTCTGTAAAGAATTCGCGTTAGTATTTTGCAGCTGTGACTTATTGAACTGATAGTTCGGTAATTTTCACATCTGTGAACACCTGCTTTCTTTGGGATTGGAATTATTATATTCTTCTTGAAGTCTGAGGGTATTTCGCCTGTCTCATACATCTTGCTCACCAGATGATAGAGTTTTGTCAGGACTGGCTCTCCCATGGCCGTCAGTAGTTCTAATGGAATGTTGTCTACTCCCGGGGCCTTTTTTCGACTCAGGTCTTTCAGCGCTCTGTCAAACTCTTCACGCAGTATCGTATCTCCCCTTTCATCTTCATCTACATCCTCTTCCATTTCCTTAATATTGCCCTCAAGTACATCGCCCTTGTATAGACCCTCTATATACTCCTTCCACCTTTTCTGCTTTCCCTTCTTTGGTTAGAACTAGGTTTCCATCTGATCTCTTGATATTCATACAAGTGGTTCTTTTTTCTCCAAAGGTCTCTTTAATTTTCCTGTACGCAGTATCTATCTTACCCCTAGTGAGATAAGCCTCTACATTCTTACATTTGTCCTCTAACCATCCCTGCTTAGCCATTTTACACCTCCTGTCGATCTCATTTTTGAGACGTTTGTATTCCTTTTTGCCTGCTTCATTTACTGCATTTCAATATTTTCTCCTTTCATCAATTAAATTCAATATTTCTTCTGTTACCCAAGGATTTCTACTAGCCCTCGTCTCTTTACCTACTTGATCCTCTGCTGCCTTCACTACTTAATCCCTCAGAGCTACCCATTCTTCTTCTACTGTCTTTCTTTCCCCTATTCCTGTCAATTGTTCCCTTATGCTCTCCCTGAAACTCTGTACAACCTCTGTAAAGTTTGGAAGGTAGGAGACGAGATACTGGCAGAAGTAAAGCTGTGAGTACCGGGCGTGAGTCGTGCTTCGGTAGCTCAGATGGTAGAGCACTTGCCCGCGAAAGGCAAAGGTCCCGAGTTCGAGTCTCGGTCGGGCACACAGTTTTAATCTGTCAGGAAGTTTCATATCAGCGCACACTCCGCTGCAGAGTGAAAATCTCATTCTGGAATAGTCCGAGTTGTCAACAAGTCACCGTGCTAGCTGATGGTGGCTTCATAATGGTGTCTACTGTGTCTGCTCCGACAAAACCTATCATTGAATGGACATGGCTGTGTTCTGCTACTTGGAGACCACTTGCAGGCATTCACGGACGTGGTTTTCCTAAACAAGGAGGGAATTTTTGTGGATGACAATGCGGCATGTCACCAGGCCACAATTGTTCGCGATTGATTTGCAGAACATTCTGGACAATTCGAGCGAATGATTTGGCCACCCATATCGCCCGACGTGAATCCCATTGCATATTTATGTGACATAATCGACAGGTCTGTTCGTGTATAAAATCTCACACCAGGAACACTTTCGCAAGCATAGACGGCTATAAAGGTAGCATGCTTCAATATTTCTGCAGTTGTCTTCCAACGATTTGTTGAGTCCAAACGACGTCGAGTTGCTACATAATGCCGGGCCAAAGAAGGTCCAATAAGATATTAGGAGGTATCCTGTGACTTATGTCACTTCAGTGTACATACACTGCCAACAATAAAGGGTTTATCACAATCTTTTGAAAGCCTAGAACACGGCATCAATTTGTGCGACGTTGTTTAAGGTTCTCTAGGTATTTTTAATATAATTGCTGAGTCACAATTACATACGGTACGGAAATTAGGTAGAAGTACACGTCTGCTGAGAAGCGTTCTGTGGATTGGTGTGGACTGTAAAAAATCGAAAATGAAGAAACCAGAAACATTTAAAATATATAGGCGATGGTAAAAATGAAGAGGCCTTCAGTTACGAAACCGGGAAGCTCCAACAAGAAAATACAAAGCAAGAAGTCTATGTACGAGGGTCACTCCAAAAGAAATGCACACTGTTTTTGTAAAAATACAATTTTCATTCTGCATGTGTGAAAGTTTTACAGTGTTTAGATACATCCTCCCTGCTTGTTTTCCCGTGAGTGGCGCTGTTACTTCATGTTTTCAAGATGGCTGCTACACTTAACGTTCGTCAGAAGCAACGTGCTGTCATAGAATTCCTGTGCTGTGAAAACGAGACAGTGGGAAACATCCACAAGAGGTTGAAAAAGATGTATGTAGATGCTGCTGTCGATCGCAGTACAGTTAGTCGGTGGGCAAGCGGGTTATCTAATGAAAGCAAGCACGGCAATATTCAGGATTGTCCTCGCAGCGGCAGGCCTCGTACTGCTTACACTCCAGACAATGTGCAGAGAGTTAACGAACTGGTCACTGCTGACAGACGCATCACAGTGTACGTTGTGATAGGGGAAGGAAGTGTTTGCAGAATACTGATAGTGTTGGCGTTAAAAAAGGTTTGTGCCAGGTGGGTTCCCAGGATGGTGACAGTGGCTCACAAAGAAACAAGAAAAACGGTATGCAGCGAACTTTTGGAGCAGTACGAGAATTGTGGGGATGAATTTCTCGGAAGAATTGTGGCAGGTGATGAAACATGGCTCCATCCTTTTTCACCAGAGACGAAGAGGCAATCAATGGAGTGGCATTCTACCGTATCTTCCTTCGTCGTCGGCGTTGTCGTTGTTACCGTGAGACACCGTTATACCAAGAGGAAAGGCGCGTCGATCTTAGAGCATGAGATATGATGACCTTAAGCCATTGACAACACACAACGGTCACGGTAGCACCTTATTCCAGAATAACTGCAGTAGTTAGGATCTACGAACTATCCCCTCTTGACCAGGTCCCCAAAACTTAACTCGTAACGAGATCCCTTCAAAGCAAATTGTCATAACGATCGTCTATAAAGACTTCGTACAACGAGAAGAAATGTTACAGTTTATGGAACAATTACAGATACGACCAAACTGTCTTGTCTCTTCTGCTTTATTTAACATAACTTCGTTCACAGTTTCATTTCGCATTCACCACTCATTCACCGAAACCCTTTGATGAACAGTTTTAGTTGCTTGACACCAACAGTCAATGATAATGATACAGCTTTCTCCTTTTTGTAAATCGAAGCCCGCTCTCCGTGATATAATAAAAAAAAAACCTGTCTCAATACCGCGTCCCTCGTGAGATGCGAATAGACTTATCCCGGAATTGACCGCCCTGTAGGTGTACTCAGCTTAATGACCACACTTCGCTATCCGCTATTTCGTGTAACTGAATGTCCATTTGTTAGTCTGATTATACACTGTAGCTATTTAAAATTCGCCCCTATATTTTTCACAACGCACAATTAGCACTTCTTTACTTGTTTTTTTTTCTAAGAGTAAACGAAAAAAAAAGACGCCGTATCATCGGCTTAGTCGATATAAAACAAAACACATTAATATGCCCAATTTTACCTCTTCTTAAAGGATCGGCTACCTTACTCATTAATTTACGACATATTATTTCCAATAACACTAAACAGGGATCGCCGTTATATTTTAATGGTATTCAAAAGCATGTTACTATTATTATGACCGACCAAATCGTAACAAATCGCGCGGCGTGCGTTTTTAACGATAACTTTACGCTATTCAAGTTCCGTTAAGCTATCTTGACTCGTAATGTTACACAGCCTCCCAGACTGTGATGTCTTGAAGAGGGTTCCAGACAGAACAGGCTTATTTTTTGTGTACTGTGACAGGAGAGGGTATTTGTTTCGGCGAATACACTCACTCTCAGATTCACTCAACAAGTCAGTACATACATTCTACAATATTTAAGTTGAGTTAATGGGCCTAGACAAAATGCCCTTAACTAAATTCCACATTTGTTTATAGGTTGTCTTAGAAACACTTCGCACTAATCACTTCATATTCACACCACATTTTTTTTTTTTTTTTTTTTGGATGAAGCCCTCAGTTCTTCAACCGACTGTGCAAGGCAGGGATCACAGCCGGGTTCGACGATTGGCATCCTGGGCCAAAACCCTTATCAGACCACTTGTTTAACCAGAGAGGATTTGGTCCTTTTTTTTCCTCTTAATTGCACTTTTAAATCATCCATCCTCGCTGTTCGGTGAGAGGATAAATCGTTTTTCAGCGTCGTCATTGTTGCTGATACCAAGAAGGTATCTCATGGAAATCGTCGGTACATTCTTTAATTTTCTTTGTAAGTTAGTATAAGTACGTATTTATCGACTGGTGCTTTTATTTAGTCCACTCTGAGTGTAGTCTTGGTATCATTCAGTGTTTCTTGAATCTATACTTTGCTCATTATTGATAATACTTCTTCAGGTCTATGTGAGGGAACAAGCCCTTAATTACATCAGTATCACAATCTGCCAGGAGGTAGCTCCCTTCATGAGGTATTTTCATTATTTTGTATGGACCTGTATATAAATATTGCCATTTCTTATTCAGTCTATTCCTGGTTGATGCTTTTGGGTGATTTCTCAATAAAATTTCTTCCCCTACATCATATGTGACTACTTTCTTCACATTTTTATCAAAACGGGTTTTTCTCAATTGTGCTTGATGCTTCAGGTTTTCGTAGACCTTCTTCACCATATCTTCTTTCTTGGTAATCTTTTGTCCTATCGCAGGTAATTTCTTCATCCATTCTGGCACAATACTTTCACCAAATACAATTTGGTTAGGTGAATAACCTGTCGATAAGTGTGGCAAGTCATTATACACTTTCTCAAATTCATAAATCCAATCGATCCATTTATAATGTTGTTTGGGTATGCACGTCCGTAAAAATCGGTTCAACTCTCGGAAGATTCCTCCAACCGGATTTCCACAAGGGTAAAATCTTGAGACGTAAATGTGCTGGATTTCTTGTTCTTTCATAGTGTCTCTCCATACTTTGCTTGTATAATAAGCAGCGTTGTCTGTAAAGATCATTATACGAGGGCGGTTCAGAAAGTAACCTCCGATTGGTCACAGTGCGGGTTGTGGGGGGAGTAGCGACGCCATCTGTGCGTTCACGCACTCAACAGGTCATTCGGCATCAAGCCGTGGTCGAGTGAACGTCGTACCTGTGCTAGTTTAGTTTTTGTGGCAGTTTGAAATGTGTGCTGCAATAGAAAACCCCGCCAAATGTGAAGTGCGTGCTGTCATAAGGTTTTTTACAGACAAAGGATATTCTGCAGCAGCTATTCATCGTGAGCTTTGTGCCGTGTACGGACCAAGAGTTATGAGTGAAGGAGTTGTCCGTGAATGGGTACGTTTATTTAAAAGTGGACGAGAAAACGTTCATGATGAAGAGAGGAGTGGTAGACCATCATTGGTGACTGACGAACTCGTTCAGACAGTTGATGCAAAAGTTCGTGAAAATCGACGTTTCTCAGTGTCGGAGTTGTCTACTGGTTTTCCACAGATTTCTAAGACTCTCTTGTACGAGATAGTGACAGCAAGATTGGGTTACCGTAAGTTCTGTGCACGATGGGTGCCCAAAATTCTTACCGACCACCACAAAACTCAAAGAATGGCCTCTGCATTAGACTTTCTGTCACGTTAAGAGGACGAAGGAGAACCATTGTTAAACAGAATCGTGACCGGTGACGAAACCTGAATTAAGTACGTGAACCCTGAGACAAAAGAACAATCAAAGATGTGGGCACATTCAAATTCGCCTACCAAACCAAGAAAAGCCTCGCAAGATTTTTCTGCCAGAAAACTGATGGCAACGGTGTTTTGGGATGCCAAAGGGGTGTTGTTGGTTGAATTCATGGAACGTGGTACGACCATTAATCAAGACGTGTACTGTGAAACAATAAAAAAGTTACGACAGGCTATACAGAACAAACGCCGTGGTATGCTGACTTCCGGTATCGTTTTTTTGCACGATAACGCCCGTCCTCACTCTGCTCGCAGAACAACGGCCCTTCTTGAGTCCTTCAAGTGGGACGTTATCAACCATCCACCTTACAGCCCAGACCTGGCGCCAAGTGATTATCACCTCTTCATGCATTTGAAGAAATGGCTCGGGTCACAGCAGTTTGATGACGACGAAGAGCTCAAAGATGCGGTCACAGGCTGGCTCCAGGCACAAGCGGGTGATTTTTATGCAGAAGGAATTTCAAAGCTTGTGAAGAGATACGATAAGTGCCTCAATCGCTATGGAGACTATGTAGAAAAATAGTGAAAAGATGTAGTTGTAAGATGTATATATTAAAATATTTTTATTTAACTTGGCGTATTTTTTTAAATCAACCGGAGGTTACTTTCTGAACGGCCCTCACAGGTTTGCCGAGCTCAGTTATATAGTTGTTGATAAATTTGCGTAACATGGGTCGAATGTGGAGATTTTTCGAAGGATATAATTTCACATATTTTGAAAAGAGATCATAGAAAGCGAAAACATATTTTAACCGTCCATGTGTCAATGGACATGGCCCACAGACATCACATGACACCAACATTAAAGGTTGTTGTGGGATGATCGGATGCAATTCTATCTTCCGACAATAGTTTATGGGTTTTGCCTTCTGACATATTTTGCACTTCTTAAGAATATTTGTAGCTAGACGTCCCAAATTTGGATGATAGCAGTATTGTGCTATTTTGGCTGTACATTTAGCGGCACCAAAATGACCCCAATTCAAGTGAGTGTACCATACTAGTGATTCTAAATATTTATTTGGAACACAAACTTTCCAAACATCTTCTTCATCCTTACTCCGATACAATATTCCGGATTTTAATTGATACTGTTCTTGAGAGTGACTTAGCGTTTTGCTTTCAACAGCATGTCTAATGGCTTTCCACAACTTATCATCTTCTCGCAGTTGTGGAAGACTTCGACATAGCTGTGAAATCTGCCTCTCACAATATTGCCTTGATAAATTCATGACTTTAAAGTCAATAGTCCGTTCTTCACACTCGTCGTCATTCTTTCTTTTTGGTAGTCTTGAAAGAGCATCGGCTATGATGTTGTCTTTCCCTCTGATGTATTTGAGCGTAATATCATATTCTTGCAGTAGTAAGGCCCACCTGGTTAAACGTGAATGGAACATCCTTCCTGTTAAAATAAGAGATAAAGCTTTGTGGTCGCAGAATACAAAGATCTTCTTTCCATATACAAAATAGCGAAACTTTCTAAGAGACCAGACCACGGCCAGTACTTTTAGTTCAGTAGTACAATACGCACGTTCACAGCTAGAGAGTGTTCTGCTGACAAACCCAATTATTTTGATGGTACTGATATCTTCTGGATTGTCCATCTGGAAAAGAGTGGCACCCAATCCTGTTTCAGAAGCATCCGCAGCAATATAAAAATCTTGATCAAGTCTCGGATGATGTAACAGTGGAACATTAGTCAAAGCATTGCGGATGTTATCAAAAGCTTGCGTGCATTCGGAATTCCACTCCCACATGACATTTTTTCTTAACAGCCGTAACAAACAGTCTTGGCTTCCTAACTGATTGGGTAAAAATCGTCGAAAAAATGAAACTAAGCCGATAAATGACTTTAAGTCCGTTCTATTCTTTGGATAAGCACATCTGTTAATTGCAACCATCTTTTTAGGATTTGGTTTTATCCCTTCAGGAGTAATTATATGTCCAAGAAATTTCAATTGGTTATGAGAAAACTTGGATTTGCTCAAATTTACAGTAACTCCGTATTCCAAAAATTTTGCAAAAATCCTTCTTAATAAGTCCAACTGTTCCTCCCAAGTTTCAGAAGCAATTAGCTAATCATCCACATATAAAGTAACTTCATTCAAAAGGTCTCTGCCCAGTACGATATCTAATGCCGATATGAAAACACCACCGCTTATTTTCAACCCAAATGGCATGACGGTAAAGTGGTAACTTCGGCCCAGAAAAACGAATGCAGTATATTTTCGAGATTCTTTCGATATTCTAGTTTGCCAATATTAACTACGTATATCCAAAGAAGTTAAGAAGCGGGCACCATAAAACTATTGTACTAACTCTTCTAGGTTCTCCGGTCGTGTTTGTACAGGTATAATGATCTTATTGATCTCTCTGGCATCCAACACCAATCTGATGTCACCATTGGGTTTAATTACCGCCACAAGAGAGTTACAATATTCTGAATCTGAGGGCTCAATAATACCCCATTCTAACATTTTATTGATTTCCTTTCTGACTACTTCCTTCTTTGTCCATGGGATAGAATAGGAAGTACGACAAAAGGGTTTATGTGCATACGTCTTTATATGGTATTCAAAGTCTTTTATTATACCCGGACGTTTACTAAAATTCGACTGATATGCTTCCAACAAGTAGTACAATTCGTCCCTTTGGATAACAGATAAATATTCTGATTCTAACACCTTTTCCTGCAATGACATTTTATCCATCATTTCTTCAGAACATTCAATAAGGCAGATATCATACACATTTTCATAATCAATACTGACATATTTTACCATTGGATTCATACACAATTGATTTGGAATCACTCGGCCCTTTCTAAGGGTGGCTGTCAAAACATTACCATTGCAGTTAAATATACATTCACCTTTCTCTAAATTAATGATTGCACCGGTCTCACATAAAAAATCCAAACCCCAGATACATAGTACTGTCATTTTAGGAACAACCAGGAATGTACTTTCTATTTGAGCCCCCTGTATTGTAACGTCGACGCGTACCTGTTTCACAACTTTTTGCATTTTTGCGCTGAACGCACCTGGCACGGTACATCCTGTGATAGGAAAAGTGGGCATTTTTACCCCTCGGCTTATCTGTTTTAAACAGTCCAGTGTCATGACACTAACAGTCGCTCCAGTATCAATTAATATTTCAACATCAACATTATTTATACTTTTTGGAATTATTGCCTGTAAAATTTGTCCGCATTTATTAGAAACTTCAGGTTTTTCTTCAATTAATTCATTCCGTATATCCTGATCATTATTGTACCTTAATACTCTCAGTTCAAATTGATGCCTGCCTTCCTTCTCCTTTCCAGTCATCCTAGGAAGGCATTTGGTGACTGGTATTAGTTTAATCTATCTCGTTGAGTCATCGGTGGGGGTTCATGAACTTCCACAATCCGTACAGTATGATCCGAGTTATGGTATTCACCCGTCGCACATTGGAGGCTCCTTCCCCCATTGGTATAACTCCTTGTGCTGGATGAGGACTCGAGGCATTTGTTCCATCCTGCCGATGAACGTTATGCTTCGAATTATCTTCCCAAGGTCGAATACAATTGGGTTCATCACTTGGGTACCTGTTACTCTTATTAATATCACTACTATGCACATTCGCGTCACCATATCGAGGTTTACCTCTAGCACAGTAAGTATCTCTTCTATATTTATTATAATCATTGTTTTTATTGCAACCATAGGACGAAGATTGTGCACGATCCTGTGATGCGGGTTTGACCTGGTTTTCGGTATTATTATTATCATACGTTAAATTATTATTATAATTATTCGTATTACTATGAGTATGAGTCGACATTTGATTACTACTCATTTGTCTTGCGTCTTCCATAATCATATCTATAGAGTCAATCACCGACAAGAATTGTTCTACATCGTGGTCAGGAACATTTATTAACTTTTCACGTATATTTCTGGGCAACCTTCCCTTCAAAATTCAGATCACTTCCTTGTGAGAAATTGGATCACTCCAATAACATGTCTTATTTATGTCCTTTTCAAAATATTGCCTTAAAGTACTCCTTTTACTGTTAAAATACTCAGGTTGGTAAACCTCTTTTCTTAATTTCTCTTGTTTACTCGACTACCAGTATTTAGCTGAAAAAAGTTGTTCAAACTCAGCGCAAGTATGGCAACTTTCGCTTACTTCGGCGGCCCATAATACGGCTTTTCCGGTAATTTTGGATACTATAAACTGAAGTCGGTCGTGTTCTGACCAGCTACGTGGAAATATTCTTTTGAAATTATTGATAAAGATTTTCGGATGCAGGTTGTTCTTTTCAGTGGACAATGTTGGGAATTGTCTACTTTTAAAAATGCTGTTCTCCACCTTTAAAGAAGACAAATATCCTCGCTGACCAAAAGAATCATCATCTTTACCAACCGAATCATCAACTTCCCAATGCAAATTTTCACCACAATTGTACTTCGTATTATCACATGTTCGATTGTTTTTCGACCTATTCTCCGAACGTTCGTCCTCTGTCAACAAATTTTGTGATGACTTTCGTTCTAACTCCGCCAATTTATGATTGGTTTCCTTTTGCCATGTAGGTAACTCATCAACTATTTTGTCTTTTATTTTCTGAATTTCGCTAGTGAAGAGCTTAATTAGTTCATCATTTCTACTTAGGTGCTCATTGATATTTTCATTTGGCTGGGATCCAATAGTAGTCTTAACCTTGTCTACAATTTCATTTCCTTTTATTTCTATCCATTCAGATAGATCTTCGTCAATTCTTTTAATTTGATCTACTAAATACTTGTCAATCCCCTTACGAGCATCGGACTCAAACTCGACTATTTGTTTCGAAAGCTCTTCTATCTGTGCGCTAGCATTGAAACAGCTGCTTTCACACTTAACCATCCTATTGGACAGGCCATCATAACTCTTCGAAACTACCTCATATTTCTTTTCTGCGTCATGAAGTTTTCCCATTAAATTATTATGTTGCCTTTCTAAGGTGTTAGAAAACTCTACACCTAGTTCTCCAAATTTCGCATTTAATTGAGTCTCCCAGTCCGCCTTTAATTCTTTCTTAGTATTTTACAGTTTATAATCAAAGGTGTTCAGTTTGCTTTCCAAAGAATCCATTTTAACTTCTAATGAACCAAATTTGGCCTCAAATTTTTCATTTAACTTTTGATTGTCCTCTTTCAATTGCTTATTATCTTTTCCTAGTGAACCAAGTCTTCCATTCATTACACCCATTTGAGTATTTATTGATACCAGCATACCAAACATTTTTTGATTAATATTTCCATTTTGAGGGTCAACTTGCTGATCTACTTCCGAAACCTCAAGATCTTTATGTTCTCCCACGCTGCTTACCTTACTTATCATTGTATTTGAATCTCCTAACGGCTCTAAATCAATAACTGTATTATTATCTGTACATGTCTCCCGTCCCACATTGAGCTCATGGGATGCATCATCCATATCCTCTTCACTTTCCTCTCTCTCGCTCTACTCATTACTCTACTCAACTGCACATTATCATGTATTCTTTTCGTTCGTTTTGACATGATTATTCACTACCAAGACATACACTTATTTTCACTATGTATTTATATGTATTTATCTACCAAAATCACAAGTCTCAACTTCCTTTTGTTATATTTATACTGTTATTTTAATCATACCTGGTAGTATCGCTCACTTTTAACGATTATTGAAGAATACCTCTCTCACTGGACAGCTTCACTGGCTACTACAATATTTTCCAACTCTAGGGTTCGTGAATCCGGATGACACTCGACTCGATGCAGCAATCCTCCTCGATCGAGCCGCACGTTGTGGCGCCACTTCTACCGTATCTTCCTTCGTCGTCGGCGTTGTCGTTGTTACCGTGAGACACCGTTATACCAAGAGGAAAGGCGCGTCGATCTTAGAGCATGAGATATGATGACCTTAAGCCATTGACAACACACAACGGTCACGGTAGCACCTTATTCCAGAATAACTGCAGTAGTTAGGATCTACGAACTATCCCCTCTTGACCAGGTCCCCAAAACTTAACTCGTAACGAGATCCCTTCAAAGCAAATTGTCATAACGATCGTCTATAAAGGCTTCGTACAACGAGAAGAAATGTTACAGTTTATGGAATAATAACAGATACGACCAAACCGTCTTGTCTCTTCTGCTTTATTTAACACAACTTCGTTCACAGTTTCATTTCGTATTCACCACTCATTCACCGAAACCCTTTGATGAACAGTTTTGGTTGCTTGACACCAACAGTCAATGATAATGATACAGCTTTTCTCCTTCTTATAAATCGAAGCCCGCTCTCCGTGATATAATAAAAAAAAAACCTGTCTCAATACCGCGTCCCTCGTGAGATGCGAATAGACTTATCCCGGAATTGACCGCCCTGTAGGTGTACTCAGTTTAATGACCACACTTCGCTATCCGCTATTTCGCGTAACTGAATGTCCATTTCTTTGTCTGATTATACACTGTAGCTATTTAAAATTCGCCCCTATATTTTTCACAACACACAATTAGCACTTCTTTACTTGTTTTTTTTTTTCTAAGAGTAAACGGAAAAAAAGACGCCGTATCATCGGCTTAGTCGATATAAAGCAAAACACATTAATATGCCCAATTTTACCTCTGCTTATAGGATCGGCTACCTTACTCATTAATTTACTACATATTATTTCCAATAACACTAAACAGGTATCGCCGTTATATTTTAATGGTATGCAAAAGCATGTTACTATTATTATGACCGACCAAATCGTAACAAATCGCGCGGCGTTCGTTTTTAACGATAACTTTAGGCTATTCAAGTTCCGTTACAGCTATCTTGTAATGTTACAGCATCATGCAAATTCACCCAAGAAACAAAATTCAAAACCACACCTTCTGCTGGAAAAGTTATGGCTACAGTGTTTTTCGATTCCGAAGGACTCTTGCTTGTGGACATCATGCCAAGTGGAACCACCATAAATTCTGCTGCATATGTGACGACACTGAAGAAACTTCAAGCTAGACTGAGTCGTGTTCGACCACATCGGCAAAAGCAGGATGTTTTGTTGTTGCACGACAATGCACGGCCACATGTCAGTCAATTAACCATGGAAGCGATCACAAAACTCGGATGGACAACACTGAAACACCTGCCTTACAGTCCTGACCTGGCTCCATGTGACTATCATCTCTTTGGGAAACTGAAAGACTCTCTTTGTGGAACAAGGTTTGAAGATGATGACTCCCTTGCGCACGCTGTCAAACAGTGGCTCCAACAGGATGGTTCAGAATTTTACCTTGCGGGTATACAGGCGCTGGTTCCAAGATGGCGTAAGGCAGTTGAGAGAGATGGAAATTATGTGGAGAAATGAAAATATTGTTCCTAAAGGATGTATCTACACACTGTAGAACTTTTAAACATGTAGAATAAAAGATGTATTTTAAAAAACATAGTGTGTATTTCTTTTGGAGTGACCCTCGTAAATCAGTATCAGTAAAAAATACACGTTAGGGAAACATCTGATATAGCAGGGCAAAGCGGGGCACATTTACACAGGGGGCAAGTTTAGGCGGAGCACTTTTCTGGGGAACCGTTTTTGTACTGTCTACAAGGGATAGTTAGTAATACCACATACTGAGGGCTCTCACGAACTTCTCGGCACCATCCGAGTGAACGTCTTAGCGCGAAGAACATATTGTGCAAGGTGAGTAAATTTTGTTACTCAAATATCTAAACTCCTAGGGAGCACAGATTTAAAATTGATAATATATATATGTTCGTTTCCATGAGCAACTCTACTTCACAAAATACATTAATTATGCATAATTTGAAGGTTTCCACATTCTACTGTAGTTCCGAAACCAACTGAAACATGGCAATGGGGCACCTTTATGCAGTCCTCCTGCTGCATTTTTCGTCACTATTTCACATTGCCATCCTATCTGACACTCCACAAACTTAAAGACAATGTCAGTTGGAAACACAATCCAAAAAATGAAGGCACAAGATCATAAAAGGCAGAAATTACTAAAACTACTATTTGAGCTTAATGAATCTCAACCATAATGACTTGTCTCTGCAAGAGAACGGACTGCTAAGGGCAAGAAATTGCTACAAACAAGACCAAGGAAACATCTGGATAGACCTATTTTCGATATCATTAGTGTTCTGCCCAAAGGCAGGTTTTCACATGGTTCTGTACCTCTCCGTGCTCTCCTGTCCTCTGACATCCTTATTAGGTCTGCGAAATTTGCGCTTCCCTTTATGTTGCCTATCGTCTGGTATCTCTTCCTTCCTCTCAGTCTCCTGTCACGAAATACTAGTGCCAAATCGTCTGTTAGCAACCACTGCTGTCTCAACGAATGTCGCTTCCAGTTCTTCATCCTACCTCTTATAACCTGCAGCAGTCTGATGAAGAGGATGGGGAACTGTATTTACTGCTTGAAACGATACACTCAACCAAAACGATATCAAGAATGTAGACGTTGGACTCATTTAGATTGTGATACAGGAAACACATTATTTTTTGTGTACATAAATTGCAACTAGGCAGTGATGATGAACAGGCCATTCATTACCATTCAGACTTATATGTAGGCCACATTATGCTAACAGGCGGGAGTTCGCCAAAAGTTTATGTAAAACTGTTTTCTGTTACCATGTTAACTGGTATAAGAAAGATTGTAACTTTGTTTACTGACAACGAAACATATTTTGAAAAGATTAGTAGTGTGTTTTGTTTACTCATAATTGTGTTCTATAATATGCCTAAACGGGCCCCTATAAGTTCGTGAACCTGCCCCATAACCCGGAAACATTTACGCACCCGACTTGAGCCCATATATAAAATTATGTTACACTCTTAAATGTAATATTAACTTAGAAATATAGCACAAATTTGTAGAATAATAAACATGTTATAAGACTAAACAATTCTAAACACGGTAAATGTAACAAAAAACAATTCCGTACACAGTTAAGATGTCGGTTGAAATATAAGAGTTGAAGAGACAGATGAAGATTATATAGTACAAAACATGTAACGGTGGATGTTGAACGCAACGTATCCAATCATTCGAAGAACTGTGTTGTTGTGGTCTTCAGCCCAGAGACTGGTTTGATGCATCTCTCCCTGCTACTCTATCCTGTGCAAGCTTCTTCATCTTCAAGTAAGTACTGCAGCCTACATCCTTCTGAATCTGCTTAGTGTATTCATCTCTTGATCTCTCTCTCCGATTTTTACCTTACACACTTCCCTCCAATACTAAATTGGTGATAACTTGATACCTCAGAACGTGTCGTACCAAACGATCCCTTCTTTTAGTCAAGCTGTGCCACAAATTCCTCTTCTCCCAATTCTATACAGTACCTCCTCATTAGTTACGTGTTCTACCCATCTGATCTCCAGCATTCTTCTGTAACTGATAACCTAGAAAAGTATTTAAAAAGCTCAACAACGATCGAGGAAATTAGTTATCGCTTATCACATTTTGCTTAGCGACTCTTTCAACTTCGGAAATAGAGATTTATTCAGACGTGGTATCGAGAAGCTGTGCAATCATTGGGACAATTTCTTACATAATATAAGACAAAATATTTCTCACTATTCTCCGCATTTTCTTTTCGAGTGTTCTTATCAAATAAACTTTTACCACTGCCATATAATACAACAAAATGTAATATAAGGTCCTTGTAATAAACATATCTCAGTATTAACATCACGGTAAAATCTGTGTTCGCAGTACGTCGGAGTTTACCGTATTTCGTCCATCATCCGCACGTCACTTCATGAATAATACGAGGTCACAAAATAGGAATCGATTTTGGAAACTCGTTGGGCAGGCTGTGTGATTTTAGATTACATGCAGGTAAGGGAGGCTGTGGATATTCACAGTGATGAACCGTTGTTGGCGCCCATTAGATGGCGAATGCGTAATGACGAACCCCCTTAGCCCATTATGTTTTATCTCGAATTCAATTACACGGTCAGCGGTGAGAGACTGCGAAATTCCTCGCGGCGAATCAGATAGCTGGCCGCCAGTTGTGGCCGCAACCAAAGAGGTCATATCGCGATCGTAGGACCCCTATTAGGAGGCTCCATAATTGGGAGGCGTTTGGATCGGGATCTCTAAAACGCTGAAAACCACCAGCGTCAGGACATTCGGTCCTCCTGCAAATAAGTAAGCCAAATTTTGCCGGGAAACGGGGGAGATCTGATTCAGTATTAAATGATGTCCTGCGGAATAATGTCAGAGGCGTGCATAAAAAGTGACTGACATATTTAGTGAAAATTGTTAAACAGCTGCAGAAGTTCGCTTTGTTTGCATCCTGGGCCTTTTTACTTCGAGTAATTCGTTTATAGTTTTGTACGAAACCGGTGGATTGCATTTGCAAACGTGGACTGAAAAAAAGTTTGTTCTGTGGAGATCGGAGAACGTAAGAGACGCGTACAACAGCAAAGAAGAAATTTCTCCGCGTGGACCAGAGATAACGACGATATAAGTAAGATTTTCGATGTAGAGGCATGTAGCGCAGTGGCGAAAATCAAGCATAAACGTGGTATGAGCTTGAGAAAGTAAGTCAAACGTGTCATCCCACGCTAAGACCATAGCGTACCAAGAGTGGAACATTGTCATAAAAGAGTACTCGTTCTGGGTTTCCTGGAGACATAGTTCTGCTGCGGCAAGAATAACATGTACATCGGAGTGTGTGAGTGAAATGATGTGGTTACTGGAAACGTATTCCAAAGTTGAAATACGGAGGAGACTACGATTCCTGTGGGAAAAACGTCTAAACTGCTTTTACTGTGAAACTTTGGTGTTACGTGGACGAAATACATTATCTCGTCCAGCCATAGGGAAATGGGGCCAACAATTTCACCAAGCCCGCACAGATGTGGTTGATGATGAAGTCCAGATCTTGCACCATGCGGTTTCCATCTTTTCGGTAATTGGCAAAGCGCCTGAGGGGAAAGAGATTTTACAGCGACGAGGACGCTCACACAGTGATTCTCGAATGGGTCCGTTACCACAGAGCGGATTTCTGTCGTTGAGGTATTGTGCGAATGGTAGAACGTTCCGACTGATATATGCAGGGAGTTGGTGACAATGTTGACAAGTAGTGTCGTGTATTGTTGTCGCTTAGAGTTGTAGTGCAGCGTTCAGTAAAATTTACTTGGCGTGTCATAGTAATGTATAACTTACATTTTGAAGTTTACTCATAGATTTCAGACTTTTTTGTATACGGCTTTTTATAAAGTAGCCATATAGTGTTGGTTCCTACAGTGATAAGTCTCTAGCATTTATTTCAAACCACAATAAAAATGCTACTGTGATAGCACAAAGAAAGAGCAAAGATGTCCTGGGATGTAAAAGAAGGGAACTAGCTTTTCGACTTACCTGGCACTTTCAAAGACATTTAAATCAAAAGGGATTGCCGAATTAAACACTTTTCAGCCGTCAGTTTTCAGCCTTATTTTATTAGGCAACCAGTTTCAGCGTTTTACTACGCCGTCTTCAGGCCCGTGACCGACGTGTAGGAATAATCAGCCTCGCTTGTGATCGAAACAGGGGCTAGCAATACTGGTTTTAGTAGTTATTTGCGACAGTGACCACTTCAACCATCACCCCCATCCTCTATCGAACAGACGAATCCCACAACCATTGCTAAAAAGATGGACATATAAAGACTTTAAATCAAAACGTCTTGACATATTCCCGTTCGCTTTTTAGTTGTGAGTTCTCATACCACGTAATAATTCACCGTGTCAAGTAAAGTAACATGATACATGATTTCATGGCCTACAACATGACACATGCCATAATGTTATCCAGCCGGGAAAATAGCGCTAATATGTCAGCATTCTTCATTCAAATGTCTTGAAAGCTGCCCTAACTGCCCCGGACATATTCGCCTTTTTTGTGCTGTCACAAGAGCATTTTTCATTCTGATTCCCAACTTTTACTCTACCATAATTTCGACATTAGACCTCCGTAGCTTGGCAACCGAAATAGGTTTTTGTTGACTCGGGTGACGACTGATCGGGTATAGCTTTTCTTATTGACTTATGAAGGATGTTGCTTGTATCGTGGCAACGGATAAAGCTTTCAGGAAAGAACGGGACGACCATTAATTTCATGTATTTGTTGATACCTCAGAAATAAGCTTGGGATAGTTTAAAAGAAAAACGTCGATGATGGACCCACATATTTGTCATTTGTTGTACATTTTAATACTTAATGACAATATTATCACTGGAATTAATAAACTTAGCAAAGGAAACAGAAATCTGAGAAAATTATTAAAAAAATAGAATTTTAAAAATTATACCATTAAAACCAGGACATGAAAACCATAAGCACAAAGTTTCTGAAAAGAAAACTGTTACGTCAACTGAAAGTGGCTGCAAGAAGTTTCAACCAACAATCTTTACAATGAGGCGAATTAGAGCAACACCCGTTGCTAAATTCATTAAAAAAAAACTTTAACAATTTTATCTTTAAGAACAATACTTTAAAATCGGGAGAACAGAGTTCCCAAAAACAAAGGTTACATCAACTGAGCGTACCTGTAAGCAGTTTCAACCAACAATCAGATAAACTACAGTAACAGCCGTTAAATATACTAACGAGTTTCAAGCCTAGCGGACCGTTACACAGTAGAACAACATTCATCCAAATCCCGGTTTGATCACAAGACACGCCACTGATTTAAGTTGTTGGGGGGGCCGCCTAGCAATGCATAACCCTTAATAAAAATCCCCTAAACAATAAACTACACAGTCCCTCAAGCAGATCAACTAGAAAGGTATAAAATTTAAACATAATGACCACCGATATATCGCAATCAACATTAACGACAAGGCTTAATAAATATGCAGTTGCCCAAATTTGAAGATAACTTGAAGTACATGCGATTGAAATGTACTTGAACTTAGTACAGACCAGCAGAAACTTTGACGTAATGCGTAATAACCAAAAAATTGCCCAAAATTCAAAGTAAGCTGAGAGCTACAGCAGACGGCTATGACAGCCAACACGGAAGGGGCAGCCAAATATCGCTGAAAGTGTAGTAGCTAATGACTGTGGATAAAGATAAAGTTCGCCAGTTTATCTTCATAAGAAACAAGTCTTAAACTGCACACGCTGAAAAGTAGTGATAATGGTGGCAAATGTAAAGAACAGTTACGGATGTATAATGAGGAAAAAATCTTAGGCTTGGCGAACACGCCTTAAACTCCTGAGCTCTTTAAATTCACCAAACAGATCTAATCACTGGTCCCCGCACGAACGGCAACACACCGCCGTGGCACGCATGAGAGGATCAACTCTACTTCAGCCATAACGACGCGGCTGGTAGGAGCGGCCGACTCCCGACCAACTCAGACGCCGTGCGACGATCGGAGTGCCGCTGCTCCAGGACACGCAGTTCGCCTAAAGCTGTCCTGCCAACAGAGGGAAGGGAAACAGTAATCTACGGCTATAAAGCTTCAACTACACTCATGCTCATAAATTAAAGATAATTGCAGAATGTGGTACCACGACCTCTATACAGGTCCATTTCACTACACAAAACTGGCGCTAATAGCTTAGGCACATATGGATCACACACGACACGTATCTGGAAATCCACGGTATTGGTGATAAGTTGAGAAAACGGTCCCGAAACACATGTGCTACAAAACGCCACTGCCTCCTGCGGATTTACCCCGAGATCAATATGGGATATGATCACCATGCACACGCACACAGGCCGCACAACGGGTTAGCATACTCTGGGTCACATGGTCGAGCAGCTGCTGGGGTATGGCCTCCCATTCTTGCACCAGTGCCTTTCGGAGCTCCTGAAGCGTCCTAGGGACTTGAAGACGCGCAGCGATACGTCGACCGAGAGCATTCCAGACGTGCTCGATGGGGTTTAGGTCTGGAGAACTGGGAGGCCACACCACTCGCCTGATATCTTCTGTTTCAAGGTTCTTCTCCACGATGGTAGCTCGATGGGGCCGTGCGTTATTATCCATCAGAAGGAAGTTGGGACCCACTACACCCCTGAAAAGGCGGACATACTAATGCAAAATGACGTCCCGATACACCTGATCTGTTACAGTTCCTCTGTCAAAGACATGCAGGGATTTACGTGCACCAATCAGAATTCCATCCCACACCATCAAACCACGACCTCTATACAGGTCCATTTCAAGGACATTATGGAGTTGGTATCTGGTTCCTGGTTCATGCCAGATGAAAACCCATTAAGAATCACTGTTCAGACTATACCTGGACTCGTCTGTGAACATAACCTGAGACCACTGTTCCAATGCCATGTACTGTGTTCTTGACATCAGGCTTTACGGGCTCTCCTGTGACCAGGGGTTAGTGGAATGCACCTTGTAGGTCACCGGGCGAATAAACCATGTCTGTTCAGTCGTCTGTAGACTGTGTGTCTGGAGACAACTGTTCCAGTGGCTGCGGTAAGGTCCCGAGCAAGGTTACCTGCAGTACTCCGTGGACGTCTGCGGGCACGGATGGTGGGATATCGGTCTTCTTGTGGTGTTGTACGCTGTGGACGTCCCGTACTATAGCGCCTGGATACGTTTCCTGCCTGCTGGAATCGTTGCCATAATCCTGAGATCACGATAAGACTTGCTGTGTTTGACCAGCATCCAGTCGCCCTAGTATTCTTCCTCTCATAACGTCATCAATATGTGTTCTTTGAGCAATTTTCAACTCACAGTCACCACTAGCACGTCTGAAAACGTCAGTACACTTATTCGCTGCACCGGCCGGTGTGGCCGTGCGGTTCTAGGCGCTTCAGTCTGGAACCGCGAGGTCGCTACGGTCGCAGGTTCGAATCCTGCCTCGGGCATGGATGTGTATGATATCCTTAGTTTAGTTAGGTTTAAGTAGTTTTAAGTTCTAGGGGACTGATGACCTCAGATGTTAAGTCGCATAGTGCTCAGAGGTATTTTTGAACCACTTATTCGCTGCACCGTACTTTGACAAGCACCAACACACCTCTCCGTATGAGGACTGCTGCCAGCGCCACCATGCGACGACCGCAGGTCAAATGCACCGCATGGTCACACCCCGAGGTGATTTAAACCCGCAAACTGCCCACCAGAGCGTTGTTTCACCATGTATCAGAATTATCCTTAATTTATGAGCGTGACTGTAGAATGGCCCGGGAGTGAGAAAGAAATGTACAGATTAATGGCCAATGCGTACCAAATTTAACACTCCTTAAAATTAGCAATATTCACTAGCAACCATGTCAGCACCAGCTGATTCAATAACACAAACATGCACATACACCACCTTGCCTCCCACACAGATCGAGCCAGAAGTTATTCCTTTGTCCGCAGCTCGTGGTCGTGCGGTAGCGTTCTCGCTTCCCACGCCCGGGTTCCCGAGTTCGATTCCCGGCGGGGTCAGGGATTTTCTCTGCCTCGTGACGACTGGGTGTTGTGTGATGTCCTTGGGTTAGTTAGGTTTAAGTAGTTCTAAGTTCTAGGGGACTGATGACCATAGCTGTTAAGTCCCATAGTGCTCAGAGCCATTTAGGTGAGAAGGAGCCACGTCTTGCAGGATACCAGCCATGGCGCTATCGCTTCCAACCCACACAGACGACCTTCGAGGTGACGTAAGCCTTTAAGTTTGCAGGTTGCACGCGGCATCTTTCTCTCCTCGCGCCACCTGCTGCTACCAACTCTTAAGCAGGCCGACCAGTCTTGCCCCCGACGGATTTAACTTTACGCCGTTCCTCGAGACCCGCGCCGGACAGCCAGAGTCCCCGAAAAGCCACAACTTGCCGGCCACGTGCCCCTCAACCGACTCGCCTCCACAGGCCCCGCCAAACCAACGACACACTCCTCTCCACCAAAGATCTTAGTTGGCGACACACAGTCGACTCGACATTGGCACCTTAATCAGCTAATGGCGCCAGTGGAAAGCCACTCCCCGCAATATTAGAACCGCCTCGGCTCACTTGTCTGCCTTCTTACAAACTTAGAACCCAGTAGCGCAAGTTTGATACACAGAAGAGGAGCGCGAAAAAAAATTAAATTAAATGAAAATAAAATAAAATAAACTAAAAAACTCATAAAAACGTGTTTTTTGCACTTGGAATCCAAACGAAGCAAGATCTTTTTCGAATGGTTATGATATTGGACCAACGTCCGATACATGGGTGGACTAAATCTGAACCATCAGTCTCACTCCATTCTCGAGCTATTGGAGGGTAACTGTTTTTCCACGCAAAATCCGAACGGTGCACGTACAAATTGTGTCATTAGATGAGCATTAATTTCATCCCAATTAAAATCTTTTCAAAAGGAGTTAATGGATTTGACCATTTGCCTGGGTACCAGATCTGGGTTGTCGTGGAAACCTTGCTCAATATACTGTAACAAAGTTACAGTAACACAGGTGTTCGAATTGCTATACAAATGGCCGCTGGTCTCGGCCCAACCAAAAACATTTTACTCCATGTTCCTAACACAAAAAGGAACCGGACACCAAGATGCCCATTGCCCTCCCCTCTCCAAACGGTGAATCTGTGCACGGTGTTTTCATACATAACGAAAATCAGATTGTAAAGTTTTACTTTAAACAAAGAGAGTGAATACAATGAGGAGGGTTCGATAAGTGATACATCATTTTTCTCGGCCAGCTTCGCTTGAAAGAATGCGAATTTTGTTATGGAACATCGTGGAATATTCCAGCTTCAGACCCTGTAGATTCACGACATTCCGATTCGTGGCGGCATTACACATAGTCGTCAAAAGGGCATCTGTAAAAGAGGTGCATTCCAAACAAAGAGCTGTTACACTGTAAGATGGCAAAAACTATGCCCCTTACATGAAGTCATTAAAGATCACCTAACTCACGTTGAGCGAACAGTAGGGCTGAACAAAAATGACTGACAAGGCACAATGCATCTTGGACGTATTGGAATAATTAATGTTGGGTGATGGTTTTAAAGTAATTCACATGACATGAAAACTTTGTGGCAACGTGTCGATTTACTGGAGGCTAGTTTACTCCAGGGAAGTACTCAGAATTGACCATGGCCGCCGGGGGAGCGGCTAAGGGAAGCGACAATAGGCAGCTTAGGGCGGCTCAAGCTCTGAGAAAGCGGTAACGGGGCGCGGCCTCCAGCCGCCTTAAGATGAGTGACAGTGATTGGGTGCTTGACCCCATACTGGTGTACCGGGAAGCAGACGGAGAACTTGTATGTCTGTTGATAAACATCCGTCGTCCCGTTTTCTGTGAAACATGTGAGAAAGCTGCGCAAAGCTACATTGGAGAGGTCAACAGAGGTCAAAATATGCATGTTCGTGACTATAGCAACTTCATGCTGAATTCACGGTCTGCAGAGTCTGAAGCAAATCAGATGAAGAGCGCTGCAATTGGCGTAAGTGATTTTGCTGTAGGGGAAACCGAGGCGAAGAGAGGACTGTGAGAAGTCTCCGTAGAGGTCTTCCGTTCCGAGCTTGCCTAGAGTGCGGACGTAGCGTTCTTTACTCAGCTTGCCTGAGAAAGAGTGAGCATCTCTGCAGTTTAGGACTTAGAAAATGGAACGATTGAGCTTGGAGATAGGAAGTTTTGGTTCAGATATGTACTGAGCAAGATAGCTAGGAGTGAACAGACGAGCGCAGCCTTGCAGCACAACGAGGTCGGCCGACGTCCGCACAACGACACCGCTCCGCCACGCTGAATTCGGTGACATTGCGCCCGCTCCGGCAACTGTTTAATTTGCTGTATCACGTCGGCAAAGTTTCCATGAGGGTTTCACGGGCCGTGTATTGCAGAATTCTTCTCGCACTTCTCATTACGCCTGGGTCAGTCGATAGGAATTACTTTTGATTTATGGCGCTTTACTCCACGCTAACGCAATTTATTACCATTGCCTGTTAGGAGAGTCATGTAACGTGATGATCGAAGGTCATGAGTAAAAATAAATCTGTGCTAATCGACTGTCTGTTTTCAATCAAGTAGTTGAAATCCCAAATCACTTTTTTAATTAATTTTATGTTCAACATTTGCATCTGGTGTTCAATAGCTGAATATAACATCAATGTGCACCCGTTTTTAATGAAAAGGGATCAATTCTGAACTAATTAATGTCAACACTTCCACCGCAGTTCAATCAGGAGTCACAGAACCTTATTACTTTCTATGCGTTATCCGACATTAAGGCAGTTTTGCACTCTCTGTTGACGTGTTAGTCAATTACCTGGGGTGAACACACACCAAAACCAGATAAATGACGAGTGGGGTGTTACAACACTACTGGCCATTAAAATTGCTGCACCACGAAGATGACGCGCTACAGACGCGAAATTTAACCGACAGGAAGAAGATGCTGTGATATGGAAATGATTAACTTTTCAGAGCATTCACGCAAGGCTGGCGCCGGTGGCGAAACCTACAGCGTGCTGAAATGACGAAAGTTTCCAACCGATTTCTCATACACAAACAGCAGTTGACCGGCGTTGCCTGGTGAAACTTTGTTGTGATGCCTCGTTTAAGGAGGAGAAATGCGTACCATCACGTTTCCGACTTTGATAAAGGTCGGATTGTAGCCTATCGCGATTGCGGTTTATCATATCACGACATTGCTGATCGCGTTGGTCGAGATCCAATAACTGTTAGCAGAATATGGAATCTGTGGGTTCAGGAGGGTAATACGAAACGCCGTGCTGGATCCCAAAGGCCTCGTATCAATAGCAGTCGAGATGACAGGCATCTTATCCGCATGGCTGTAATAGATCGTGCAGCCACGTCTCGATCCCTGAGTCAACAAATGGGGACGTTTGCAAGACAACAACCATCTGCACGAACAGTTCGACGACGTTTGCAGCAGCATGGACTATCAGCTCTGAGACCATGGCTGCGGTTATCTTTGACGCTGCATCACAGAGAGTAGCGCCTACGATGGTGTACTCAACGACGAACCTGGGTGCACGAATGGCAAAACGTCGTTTTTTCGGATGAATCCAGGTTCTGTTTACAGCATCATGATGGTAGCATCCGTGTTCAGCGACATCACAGTGAACGCACATTGGAAGCGTGTATTCGTCATCGCCATACTGGCGTATCACGCGGCGTGATGGTATGGGGTGCCATTGGTTACACGTCTCGGTCACCTCTTGTTCGCATTGACGGCGGTTTGAAAAGCGGACGTTACATTTCAGATGTGTTACGACCCGTGGCTCTACCCTTCATTCGATCCCTACGAAACCCTACATTTCAGCAGGATAATGAGCGACCGCATGTTGCAGGGCCTGTATGGGCTTTTCTGGATACAGGGAATGCTCGACTGCTGCCCTGGCCAGCACATTCTCCAGATCTCCCACCAACTGAAAACGTCTGGTCAATGGTGGCCGAGCAACTGGCTCGTCACAATACGCCAGTCACTACTCTTGATGAACTGTGGTATCGTTTTGAAGCTGCATGGGCAGCTGTACCTGTACACGGCATCCAAGCTCTGTTTGACTCAATGCCCACGAGTATCAAAGGCCGTTATTACGGCCAGAGGTGGTTGTTCTGGGTACTGATTTCTCAGGATCTATGCACCGAAATTGCGTGAAAATGTAATCACATGTCATTTCTAGTATTATATATTTGTCCAATTAATACCCGTTTATCATCTACATTTCTTCTTGGTGTAGCAATTTTAATGGCCATTAGTGTATTTCGTTTCTGTTGGTGGAAAACTAGAGCATCTCAAACATTCATAGGCTCACGCATAATGTCTACGAAGACCTGATAGTCAATAAAGGCTCATCGAGTCTTTGGGCGAGGCTTGCGTCATCCTCGCAACAAGCTCGTGCAAACCTGTCCGATCTCCCGCCTTCCGGCCTGCCGCACACAGCTGTGACTCCTGCATTGTTGGAACGTGCGGACTGTCTCATTCGAGGTATCGATGGATCGCAAACACCTCGCTGCACAGCTGCATGTCTCTATTGGTAGCGCTGACGCTCTCGTAAACCAGTTCAGATACTCAAAGGTGTGTGCGCGCGGGGTTTCTCGTCCCCACCTCGCACCTTCACGCCTTTGCCGAGTGAAAGACGTATTTGGCGGGAAGCAGTACGTAGATAGCCGGGAGGTTATTGATTCAGCAAGACGTTGGTACCGACATTGACCAGCAGTGTGGTACAATGCGGGCATTCAGGTAGCCCTAGAAAGGTGGTGCACGGCCATCACATTCATCTACATCTACAGCCATACACCGCAAGTCACCTGACGGTGTGTGGCGGAGGTTACCTTGAGTACCTCTGTCGGTTCTCCCTTCTATTCCAGTCTCGTATTGTTCATGGAAAGAAAGATTGACGATATGCCTCTCCTCCTTGTCTCTTCGCAAGATATACGTAGGAGAGAGCAATATACTGCTTGACTCCTCGGTGAAGGTATGTTCTCGAAACTTCAACAAATGCCCGTACCGAGCTACTGAGCGTCTCTCTTGCAGAGTCTTATGCTGGAGTCTATCTATCATCTCCGTAACGCTTTCGCGATTACTAAATGATCCTGTAACGAAGGGCACTGCTATCCGTTGGATCTTCTCTGTTTCTTCCATCAACCCTATCTAGTACGGATCCCACATCGGTGAGCAGTATTCAAGCAGTGGGCGAACAAGTGTACTGTAACCTACTTCCTTTGTCTTCGGACTGCATTTTCTTAGGATTTTTCCAATGAATCTCAGCGTGGCATCTACTTTATCGACGATCAACTTTATAAGATCATTCCATTTTAAATCACTCCTAATGCGTACTCTTAGATAATTTATGGAATTAACTGCTTCCAGTTGCTGACCTGCTATGTTGTAGCTAAATGATTAGGGATCTTTCTTTCTATGTATTCGCAACACATTACACTTGTCTACATTGAGATTCAATTGCCATTCCCTGCACCATGCGTCAATTCGCTGCAGATATTCCTGCATTTCAGTACAATTTTCCATTGTTACAACCTCTCGATACACCACAGCATCATCTGCAAAAAGCCTCAGTGAACTTCCGATGTCATCCACAAGGTCATTTATGTATATTGTGAATAGCAACGGTCCTATGACACTCCCCTGCGGCACACCTGAAATCACTCTTACTTCAGAAGACTTCTCTCCATTGAGAATGACATGCTGCGTTCTGTTATCTAGGAACTCTTCAATCCAATCACACAATTGGTCTGATATTCCATATGCTCTTACTTTGTTCATTAAACGACTGTGGGGAACTGTATCAAACGTATTGCGGAAGTCAAGACACACATCTACGTGGTAACCCGTGTCTATGGTCCTCTGAGTCTCGTGGACGAATAGCGCGAGCTGGGTTTCACACGACCGTCTTTTTCGAAACGCATGCTGATTCCTACAGAGTAGATTTCTAGTCTCCAGAAAAGTCATTATACTAGAACATAATACGTGTTCCAAAATTCTACAATTGATCGACGTTAGAGAGATAGGTCTATATTTCTGCACGTCTGCTCGATGTCCTTCCTTGAAAACGGGAATGACTTGTGCCCTTTTCCAATCTTTTGGAACGCTACGCTCTTCTAGAGACCTACGGTACACCGCTGCAAGAAGGGGAGCAAGTTCCTTCACGTACTCTGTGTAAAATCGAACTGGTATCCCATCAGGTCCAGCGGCCTTTCCTCTTTTGAGCGATGTTAATTGTTTTTCTACCCCTGTGTCATCTATTTCGATATCTACCGTTTTGTCACCTGTGCGACAATCTAGAGAAGGAACTACAGTGCAGACTTCCTCAGTGAAACAGCTTTAGAAAAAGACATTTAGTATTTCATCCTTTAGTCTGTCATCCTCTGTTTCAGTACCATTTTGGCCACAGAGTGTCTGGACATTTTGTTTTGATCCACGTACCGCTTTCACATAAGACCAAAATTTCTTAGGATTTTCTGCCAAGTAAGTACGTAGAACTTCAACGCTGATTATGTAGAAAAATATTGTTTTGTAGCCAAAAGAGTGGAGAATGAAGTAGTGTATTGGAATACTGAATAAAACCAATCTGCTTTAAGGAAAAAAAACTGTTGCACTACTTGTCGAATGCCGCTCGTAAATTTATGCACTGTTCTGAGCCACGCAACGATCTAAATCATTAACTTAAAAACGTAGGTTGAAGGATAGCCAAAGAGAGCATTGCTTGGTGGGGCCAACCGAGTAATCTAGGAGGCACGTCACTGGGTCCTTTGGCAGACAGAAGCAAGCAGGAGGTTGCCAGAGGCGGATGTTCGCCACTAACTGGGCCAGATAGGTCACCGCCAGCAAGTGGGTTCTTTGTTGTAAGCGATGCATCCGCTGCCGTTTTGTTCTATGCACAGATACGGGCTACGTCAAGTCGTATCTCATGGGCTGCATAGATTACATCGGTACTAGCTCCGAAAGTAAAGATGGCTGCCATTTACTGCATCACATGAGGGAAGAGACTGCCGAAATCTTGAGAAAAGAACTCTCAAAGTTCAAAGCTTTCTTTATTGACTGTTTTCAACGCTATTTTGAACGCTGTAGCGACGGTTCAGAATCGTATTTACGTAAGCTAGCAATTTGGAAATTTGTGGTAAGGTCTTATGGGACCAGACTGGGCGCCGAACCGCACAGTAACCCTGTGTTCAATGTGGGGCCGTAGTGGGATGAGTGGACTGCTGTAGCCTGTTGTGGGGTTGAGTACCACTGAGGGCTACGGTGGGGACGAATCCTCTCCGAAGTTTCTAGGTTCCCAGTTCCATACAATACATAAGCTACCTATTTTCTGGGATTACATCGTTAATAAAAGACATTTGAACCAGTGATTCATTAACTCCTAAAGTCATTGCTTACATTCCTGGCTCTGCACTCATAGAAAATCCTCTTCCGGAAAATTTAGTTGGCAACGTTGTCAGAGCAGGCAGGGAGGTGTGTGGCACAATCTCACCGAAAGAAGACTTTCTTTCTATACAAAGCTGTGACAACAGTAATTTCCCACAGTAAACACAACTGTCACGATCACCTTTTGCTTTGTTGACTCAGTTGCTGTTGTAGCTTAGTACTGGAACGTTAATCACTCATTTGTTTTATTTAACTCTCATTATTAAAATTAATAAGCAATTATCTTTTTTCTCATTCATGCAGATGTCGATTCAGTTTCTTCCATTAAATCCAGACTAACCTTTCAGCGTTGTTGGCCAAAGCATTGTGTTCAGAGCTCAGGTTAATGAGGAGTAATTGGAGTGAATGTAGCATGCCCCTGCCGCCGGAGGTTCGAGTCTTCCCTCGGGCATGGGTTTGTGTTTGTACTTAGCAAAGTTTAGTTTAAGTTAGTTTAAGTAGTGTGTAAGTCTAGGGACCGATGACCTATGCAGTTTGGTCCCTTAAGAATTCAAACACATTTGAACGTTTTCACTTTCATCTGTTATGAGCAAAGATGAGGAACTGTGGTTTCGGCTGGGGAGAGTGAATATGATGGCGCTTGCGGCTGGCCTGTTGCGGAGAGAGGTTCTTTTTTAGTTTTTTTATTCGAGGGATTGCAAACCCTTGAAGTCAAGATCGCACATGAAAACTTTATTTGGTTGGATTACTAGTTCCAGCTAACAATTTATCCATCTTCGGATCTAAAACATACTACATATTGCTGATCGGTTCTAGAGTATATACACTAATTAATTGCAGGGCGCATATCATAAACTTTCTTCATTAGTGCTGATGCCATTACGCCTTCACACATCGTCAAAATCTTTCTTAAAATAACAACTTCCATATATGACATAGTTAAAAAGAACTTTTCGTCGTTCGTGGCCAGTGTAATTGAGCGATTGTTGTAAAACTGAAAATATACATTCATATAGAGGAGGGACAGCGAAAATAAACGAAAATTATTTGCATAATGAACTACTCACTAAAATGACCAGATGCGAAACATATCATCTTACCAAAGGTCTTATGCCGTCAAAAAATTAAGAAAAGATTGCGTGCCTCCGGCTTGGCAAAGTCAACAATTTTGGCAGAGAGTCTGTTGTACGGCTTTTACAGATACAATGCAACGGCAACAGAGAGTTCCAGCTGTTGTCAATAACTTATGCTTTTACCGTGCAGGTGTTATAATATTTAACGTAAACTCAATACCACTGCTAAACCGAAGTCTGATGGCGAAAACTTGTTGCCGTATGTAGGGAAAGGCAGTTTTGACGACAATTGCCGATTCGTACATGATAGGTCGCGATTCTAATACCCCAAGCGTTAGCGAATGTTAGGGTTGGATACATCTGTGCATAGCTATTGAATCTTACATCTACACAGGCCTGTTCATATCCCTCTACAAATTTTAATAGCCACACTTTCTTCCATTACTAAATTTATCTGCTTATGTCTCAGAAAGTGAGCTGTCAACCTACTCTCCCCCGTTGTGGGTCATACATTTCTCTCTATTTCGTTTCAGTACCCCTAGACTATTTATCCGGCGTAGCCGCATAATCTTCAGCACTCTCCTGTAGCACCAAATTTGAAAATTTCTATTCTCTTCCTGTCTGTACAATTTTACTTCCATCTGAGACTACACTTCGGACAAATAGTTTCAGAAGCTACCCTGGAACACTTAAACATTGAAGATGTTAGCATATCATTTTTGAGACAAGCTGCTCTTGCTATCATCAGCCAGCATTTTTAAATTCTCTGTATTTATGCCATCGCCACTCTTATTTAGAAATAGCTAAACTGGTCTGGTACTTTTATTTTCACATTTGCTAATGTAATTGTCTCAGAATCGCGTGATTTAATACAGCTACACTCTCGTAGGTTCGTTTGACTTTGATAGCAAAGGACTGTAGATGTTTAGGATCCCTGACACCAATGTTAATGTTTATGATCCCACTTCTGGTCGCCAATTGTAAAATTTATGCCACATCTGACACCAAATGTAAAGTTTACTGGCACTTCTAACACCAATTGTAAATGTATGCATGATTGCTACATATGCCTCGCGGCGGCAGTGTGCAGGAGGTCGAGCGGTCAGGATTTGAGAGTGGGCATCCAGGGCTGCCGTTAAATGACAAAACAGGAAATTAGGTACAATAACGAGAATATATTTCAATGTACGGTGTACACGGGGCGCACCTAGGGTCGAAAGTCACCAGGTTTAGGCCAGTCCAGGAGGTCGAACAATTAACTGAAATGGCAACGGAAGGGGAAGCGGTTCATGTTAACGTTGGTGGCCGGGCTTGAAAAGCAGAACTAGATGCTCTGCCTTCCGAAAAGATGTCTGTTCTGCTCGAGGTCTGGTTTACACGAGAGAGGGAACTGTGTTCTACACCATAGACCACTCCAGCGTCCATTCACGTGATCGGTATCCCACGCACGCTATTGGCTAAAACCAATGGCGTGAATTCGCTAGCAGTTTCAGCAGAGGGCTCAAGGCCCCTGTTGTCAGCAGCTTTAACTGGACAGAACTGCCTCGGTTTTGAAAGACAAGCGACTTGAGCCACGTAGACACGGCCTGAATTACTCTGGGAGAAAACTTGTAAAGATTCCACAGGGACTTTGAAATAAATTTCTTAAATCAATTCCCTAAAATATTCCTTGACCGGCTGCCATCCTCTACAGGATCCACAACACATTGGTTTAAACGCGTAACATGGATCACATACAAAAGATGGTCGATGCTACCTGCAGGAATAAAGTTTCTTGCAGTATTCATCTCTAGAACCTTGTCATGTGCTGAGAAGGACTTTTCGATACGAATCCCAGTCACATGCACATGACATCCTCTTCGATTGGAAACACTGCCATTAATAATACCATACATTGCTGTAAACTACGGAATGCTGTGCTCTGGAATAACTCCTCATGTTACTTGCGCGTTACCAATCTGACTTCTCTGTTTGTTGCATTTCGAAAATATTATACGTTCTATCTGCTTTGTCTGGGACTGTGTAAAGGAGCGTAGTGATGCAGTAAGCTACAGCTGTATTAAAACTCCGGCCAGGCCACCCGATAGTTATTGGCACACCTGAGTTCAACAAAATACGGCCGATTTCCTTCGCCGTCCTTGTCACATCCGACCTTGTGTTTTGTCTCTAATTCCTAGTCGAGCGGAAGCTATACATCCTTTCCCTTTTTGATCCAGTAAGCGGTTCGCTAATAGGTTGCTACCTTCGTGCTGATCATGGGCATTGCTCTTTTCGAAACAATACTTAGCTGACGGTATCATGGATCACCAAAACTTTTATGCAGCAATGCTAGAGGCATAGTTTTCTATTACTGAGCTCTGCTGCGGCTCGTGTTGGTGCTGTTGGTAGGTTTTTGTCCTCTGTTGGAGGCCAGGCCGTATCGCTTAGTTGACATGGTTGCGGTTTTTTGTCTTCTTCTCATGTTGATTGCCGCCACTTGGTTTCACAAGTGTTGCCTGTCTGCTAGTGGCAGCAGCGGCGATTATCGATACATAGTAACTGTGGCCCTATCTTTGGGGCGACGTCGTGCTTTTTACAGGTCCTGTCAGCGTGCAATTCGGTTGGGGACTCAGGAGGAGTCAGGTCTGCAGAGTGCGAGAACACGCCGGGACCGTTGATGGCGGGTTTGGACTGCCGGATCGAAGGCCTGTGGTCACGACGGGGCACGACCTTGTCGTAAACCGGATCCTGCAAGTTTTAAGTTGAGTGCATTTTGGATTCAAGTACAGAAACCTACACCATTGCGAGATCTTGTGATTCTCCAGTGAATTGGTTCATGTTGCTGCTCGTAGTGTTGCCAAGGCGAAGAGCAGCGAGTGGCGTGCTAGGGGAAGTCGGATCTGATTAGCTTTCCTGGATTTCTAATTACTATTTATTGCGTTCAGTTTGTTACTATTTGTTAAGTTCAGAGGTATTTTTCCTGCCTCGTGGCCGCCAATGCCCTAGTTATCTGCCCTGTGGGTTAGTGTATGTAACTGCAGTGCACATTTCCTCGCCTTGCCGCTGCGTGAGGCATGTAGTTTTGACAGCCTTCTTGATTGCAGGTTGGTTGGTGATTCATCTACTCTGGTGGTAGTGATTCCTTTCTCGTTCCAGGAGCTCTAAGCACAGTATTCTGCAGATGGAGTCCAGACCGCCGGTTCCGGCTTTGGCGTATTTATACATCTTTGCATTTGATAAATGAAAAGCACCAGTTTGCTTTTGTTCTACAATATTACTTTTATTGTTAACCGGTTTTCGGCTTACAAGGCCATCTTCAGACATTTACTGAGTATTATCACCTAAGAAATTAAATGTTAGCAGACAACATTTGAAGAGAAGTAACACATCTAGACTGAAGTAGAAACATACAATAAGTAACATCTTTGAAATGAAAAAGTAAAAACTGAACAGTACATAAATAACAATGGAGTAGACAGAAAAACCTTTAGCCTACATAACAGTTCCTATTAATAAACAAAACTAATAAAATAAAATAGAATTAGTACTAGACAAGGCTGCATCAGGAGGTAGGAAATATGGAGAGTGATCCACAACCAATAAAAAGGAGAGACAGTTATCAATGTAAATACAGAATACATAAGGAACTTAAGCAATATCAATAAGATAAACAGAAATAGACAAATGAAGGAAAATGGAGGTGTTTGAGGGAACCTACAGTTTGAGAGTGTGGTGGTACTGCATCTCAACATTAACATTATAATCGAAGCAGTGGCTGTGTACCAGTTTTCATTAAATAAATGAGCAAAGTAAAATATGAACAGTATTTGATGAGACAACTACAAGGGGTGTTAAACGTGGACAGTAATACAAGTACCAGTTAAAAGAAAGCCTTAACTATTGAAACTACAAAGACAACTTCAACAAACAAAACACCTTAATGAATACAGGAAAATGGGAATATGTAGGAAGAGAGAGTATGGGAAGTAATGAACAACAAAGATGATTATATGAAGTTTAGGAGAGGGGAAGTGTTGAGCTGTGTTTGGTCATTTAGGATGAGATCTGGACTGTGGGCAAGATTTTTGTTAATTTCCAGGGCTTCCAGCAGCTTGAGTTTATAGCCTTTGTTTGCTATGTGAAGTACGTGGGACACTGGCTGGTAGTTGTGATCCTCACTCAGTACATGCTCAGCTAATGCAGAGTCTGAATTCTGCAACCTACAGCTGCGCTCATGTTCAGCCAGCCCAGCTGATATGTCTCTGCCTGACTGACCAATGTAAAATTTGTCACAATCAGAACAGGTGAATTTTGTATACCTCACTGTTGGCTAATACCTGGATCTTGTCTTTGCTATTAAAACACACACTGGGCTGTGGTGTTCCTGACATAGTAGGAAAGTCTATACTTGCAGGATTTCAGTGCTTTGGCTACAATCTGTGATACCTGACCTAGAAATGGTAGTGTACACCATTTCTTGCACACAGTGGATGGGGAAGCAGGTGGGGCATAGAGGAGGGGTATAATTTTCCGTTTTTGTTTCCTGTGCAAGATGTGGTCAATAAGAACTGGATTGTAGCCATTGGCTGTGGCAATAAATTTTATTGTATCTAACTCTGCTTTAAAATCATCACTGGACATGTGGATAGATCTGCATTTGGTTTATTGGACGTCAGGTAACCTCAGCAAGACAATCATTAGTCCTTCGTTAGATTGCCACCAGTCTGAGCTACCATCTTGTGAAATGAATGCAACTCTTGGCTGCCTATCTCATCGCTCGCGAAAGTGGTTTTTGCTGGACCTACTCAGAGGTCGATCCCTGGTGCACCGTCTGTGACTGACCCTTGTGTTTTATTATTGTATTTCCTGTTTTACGGTATGTTTCTAAAATATTTTATATAATTACCATTCTTGGCGTTACAGCAGGTTTCAGTGATTGTGCTACGAGGTTTACCATCATTGTCTCACCCGTTTGGTGATCAGTTGCCTGTCTTTTTAAATTAACCTTTGCTATTGAATTGCTGTTTTACAGCATGTTTGTTAAATTTTTTTATAATTGCCGTCCTTGGCGTTATAGGACTGTGACTGTGATTACTTGCCTTAAAATTCTAATTGGGATCACATTGGCTTGTTTTATAACATTATTTGCTGTGTCTGTATTTGATGCTCATTTGGTAAATTGTAACGCACTGAAAGCATTATTAATCACACAGTTGTTTATTCTTTCATTAATAACGTGTGTTACCTTTATTTATTGCTGAGTCTGGAATTACCGCTTTAAAATAAATATTCTAATTGCAAAAGGGAACCAATGGTAACTGATTACTGCGCCGTCCACAATCGTAACAGAATCCTGCCTTCCTTGGCTACCAGGTTTTAATTACTTCCATGTACCTTGTAGTTCATTTTCAGTATCTCTTTCTGTCTTCAAACTTACCGTTCCTCTACTGTGCATTCAGACTTCAGTGCGACACATTTCTCCCAGCGATGGATGACTTCGCAGAGATTGTTAAGTCTCCATTGTGGCTGTTCAGGAAACGAGTCGCCTCGAAAATCATCTCGTCATGGTTATGCAACTGCCTGCCACGAAATGGTTTATTCGTGCGGCGAAAAAGGAAGAAGGCGCTGAGTGGCATCTAAGAACACGTGGCAGGTGGGAGGGGGAACTGACTCAATTGGGAAGAAGAGTTGCGGCGTTGCCGTGGAACACAAACATCCTCTTGGACATCCTTGGACAGCTTCTCGTGACGCTAATTCTCGACAATTTGCGTAATCTCGTCAACAGTTCCCGTGTGACAGTACACTCCATGCCAGCAAGATCTGTTAGAATCATGCCATGCCAGTCCCAAGAAACACTCACAACAACATCACCTTGCCCAATGACGGTTAGATCATAACTTTTTTTGCTGTCGTGCAAGATGCTGGAAACTGATCCATGTATACTTGTCACTGCCGTCTTGGTTGTGGTATGTCAGTCTTAGAACACCAGCGTCTCCACTTCACTTCCGATTCCCGGTTCTTCACAGACACATGCCCCATCGCTTCGTTCTTCGTCACTGAAACTGGTTCGAGGCCACTAAAAGCGTCTGCACCACCCAGACGCAGTGTTCTATGATAGTGAATTATTGCTGTACACCTCCAGAAAATCACCACTGATAGTTTCAAGGTGTTTACAGTTTAGCTGCAGAAAACTAATTAGATAACGACACTCCACCGTATCAGTGAAATGTACCATTTGTTTTAGCGTTCCTAGCGTCGTAATGCATCGTGAAGACCCCAGTGTTTACTAGGAAAACTGTAAACAGACAAACAATTAACTGTGTAACTTTATTATTGTTATTAGTGAATGTCAGCATTGGAGAACGATAAGCAGGTGATTTTCAATATTTTATAGGGTTCTACTTGTTTTCCCAATATTTCTTCATTTTTCTCCCCGAAGGCTTTCTTTCTTTCTTCAGTCGACTTTGGTCTCTATGGTCTCTATGGTCTCTGGAATAAACTTCTACTTATCAATTTTACTTGTGAATGTATACCTGTCTGATGTGTTTGTTACGTCAATTTTTGCTTTTGTCAGATCCTTCTTAATTTCAGTTACCCAAGATATTGATGGTTTAATGGATGTGACGCAGTCCAATAGGCGTATAGTTAGTCTGTTTCCAGATAGACTTTCTAGGTGTCCGTGCAACTTCATTCGTCACTTTCTGATGCCAGTTTCGATGTTTGATGCTTTTTCTGTTGTCTACTCTCTTAATTTCTTGTAAATCTAGTTTCCGATTCAATGAGAGTGTTTCACTTGCATATGTGACTATCGGTTTGATTACTGTGTTGTAGTGTCTGATTTTAGTGCCTTTTGACAGGCATTATTTGTTATACAACTTCGAAACAAGTCCAGACGCTTTCTTGATTGCTATTTTTTCAAGTCCTGTTGGTTCGATAATTTCACCAAGGTACTTAAAGTGTTTATTGATTTCACCATAACTTGTTTTAAGTTTCGGAATATCTAACTTGGAACACATGAATTCGGTCTTCTCAGAGGAGATTTGCAGGCCAGCCTTCTCTGCACATTCTTTGATGGTCTCTATTTGTTTTATTGCTGTTTCTTCACTGTCGGTTAGGCTCGCCAAGTCATCTGCAAACGCTAAGCATAGAACATTCAATTTTCCTTGACCTCTTCCTAGTTCGATTGGCTTCCAAAAGTTTTGTTTTCTTAGTTCCATTTTCCATTTCTTCATTAGTTTTCCTAAAACTATCTTGAATAATAGTGGCGACATCCCATCTCCTTGTCTTACTATTGCTTCCGAAATTTCATCTACGAATTTAATGTTTGATATGGTTTCTGACAGTGTTTGTTCGATCAGTTTTGGAGTTTTGGTATCTAGTCCGCGTTCTTCTAGGATATTGCATAGAGATTATCTATCTGTAGAAGCGTGTGTCTTTTTAATCAACGAATGTGCAGATTATTGGTTTCGACCTGATTGCTTTAATTTTTAAAATAGTTTCAAGATTAAAGATCTCTTCTGGGCACGATCTATTAGGGCGAAAGCCTGCTTGGTAATTTGAAACTGTGTGTATAGCTGTTCTTGTGCTGTCTTTAGAGGGCAGGAGGAAAAAATTTTGTAAGTGACCGGCTAAAGTGAAAAGCCTCTACAGTTGTTTACATCTGATCTGTCTCCATTTTTATGCAATGGATGTATTAGTGCACATTTCCAATCCCGTGAAATTTTTTTCTGTCTGCCAAATTTCATGGCTGATTTGATTGATCTCTTTTAAGGAATCTGGAACAAGGTTCTTCAGTAGTTCAGCTACAATTCCATCTTCTCCTGATAACATTATTTTTGAGCTCTTTAATGTGACTACAAATTTCTTCTTGAGTTGGCGGTAGTGAAGTTTCAGTCATGTGTTCTGGTTGTAATCTGGGGAACGTCGTACTTGGTTGTGAGCAGTTTACAATCTGTGAGAAATATATGGCTAATTATTGACAATTTTCTTTGTTAGTTAGTGCCAATTTTTCACTTTGTTTCCTGAAACAGAGGTTTCATGAATGTATCCTTTGATTTCATTTGCAAACGTTTTGTAAAATTCGTGTGTTTTGTGGTTCCTAAAGTCTTCTTCAATTGAGTTTAGTTGTTCATTAAGATATTTTCTTTTAGTTCCTCTAAGTAATTTAGCTGTTTGTTGTCTGACTTCGAGAAGTTTCTCTTGTGAGGTTTCTGATTTGTCACAGTTATAGTTTAAGAAGGCACGTTGTCTCTCTTCCATTGCATCATCACGTAATTTTATTTATTCATTTATTTTTTGAGGTAGTGATTAAAACTTTCACACTACTCCTCGTGTTGTTTGTGAAACGTTTGTTGCTGTTATTGTGCCTGAATGTATCACATTGTGGCGCTCTATGTGGTAACATGTGGTGTGTATAAAACTAAATGCAATATAGTGATAAAATCGAAAAGACAATACACTGAAATACACTGATATAATAAAGGAAATACTTTCCTTATACCCTGCCACTGATATTTATGTAATCTCTGAACCGATTATCGCTTGTCAATTATGATGGCCTAAGAAGCAAAAAACTTCTGATTTAATAAATAATAGTTGCAGAACATCAGAAGAGTGTTTCCTTTTTGATATTAATGTCATTTGTTCTCAGACAGCGACAGAGATGGAATGAGGTGACAAAAGTTGTGGGACAGCGATACGCACATTTACAGATGGCAGTCTAATCGCGTACACAAGGTATAAAAGGGCAGTGCATTGGTAGAGCTGTCATTTCTACACAGGTGGCTCATGTGAAAAGGTTTCCAACATGATTTTGGTCGCACGACGGAAATTAACAGACTTTGAATGAGAAATGGTAGTTGGAGCTAGACGCGTGGGACATTCCATTTCGGAAATCGTCTGGAAAGTCAATATTCCGAGATCTATAGTGTCAAAAGTGTGCCGAGAATAGCAAATTTCAGGCATTACCTCTCACCACGGACGACCTTCACTTAACGGCGAGAGCAGCGGCGTTTGCGAAGAGTTGTCAGTGCTAGCAGACAGGCTACACTGCATAAAATATCCGCAGACATCAGTGTGGGAAGTACGACGAACGTATCTGTTAGCACAGTGCGGAGAAATTTGGCGTTAATGGGACATGGCAGCAGATGACCGACGTGAGTGCATTTGCTAACAGCACGACATCACCTGCAGTGCGTTTGCTGGCCTCGCGATCATACCGGTTAGACACTAGACGACTGGAAATCCATGACCTGGTCAGATGAGTCCCGATTTCAGTTGGTAAGGACTGATGCTAGGGTCCCCACGGAGCGATGGAGCCAAGTTGTCAACAAGGCACTGTGCAAGTTGGTGGTGGCTCCATAATGGTGTGGGCTTTGTTTACATGGATAATTCACTGGAAATGATTATGTTTAGCTACTTGAAGATCATCTGCAGCCATTTATGTAGTTCATTTTCTCTAACAACGATGGAATTTTTATGTTGACAATGCTCTATGCCACTGGGCCACAGTTGTTCGCGACTGGTTTCAAGAACGTTATGGACAGTGCGAGCGAATGATTTGGCCACCCTGAACGCCCGATATGAATCCTATTGAACATCTATGGAACGTACGCGAGAGGTCAGTTCGCGCACAAAATCCTGCACCGGCAAGTCTTTCGCAATTATGGACGAGTATAGATGCAGCATGGCTCAAAATTTCTGTAGGGGACTTCCAACGACTTGAGTCCATGCTGCGTCGAGTTGTTGTACTATGCTGGCAAAGGGAGGTCCGACACTGTAGTACGAGGTATCCCGTGAGTATCCAGTGACTTTTTGTCATCTCAATGCACAGTCGATGTTACAAATATTATCTGTACAAAGTAAAAGTTTCCACATTTTTCCTAGATCACTTATCGCGAGCAGCAAGATTCAAAAATGGCTCTGAGCACTATGGGACTTAACTGCTGTGGTCATCAGTCCCATAGAACTTAGAACTACTTAAACCTAACTATCCTAAGGACATCACACACATCCATGCCCGAGGCAGGATTCGAACCCGCAACCGTAGCGGTCGCGTGGCTCCAGACTGTAGCGCCTAGAACCGCTCGGCCACTTCGGCCGGCGAGCAGCAAGGATGCTCTATATGTGCTATCTGTACCTTCATACCTACAATTAATTTAAATCATTAACAGTAAAAGAAACAGGCTGAACCACTCCTCCAGTACCTGGATTGCTTCGCAGACATTGCGGAAGCGTCATGCAGCCGTTCGTAGCGTCTGAGCTGGGACGGTATTTAGCAATTAAACTGTCTGGGCGGCCGAAGATAATAATTCATTTCAACATTGGAGTTGATGTGGGCAGCGGCAGAAACAGGTGGTGCTGCTGGTCCCGTGTCACGGGCCGCATACACGGCAGGGGCTACGTTCAAGACAAAGGAATACATGCGGCTCTTACTCGGCCGTCGAAATATACATGTAATCATAACTCCGGCTTTGAGAGTGATCCAAATTTTTCTTTAATAACCCTACATGATCGCGAATTTGTTTCCTCCTTCCTTGTAAGCAGCGCAGAATAAATTCTACAGCAATAAATCGAAAACTTCTTTTCCTAAAACTCAAAGCAAATGTAAATTGTTCAAAATAATTTGGCAGTTAATTACATGTTTGTCTGTCGAAAATGAATTTTGCTCAAGTAAGGCAGCTCTTCTAGCTGAACATTTTCCCCAACGTAATGTCTGTAAGGGCCCTTACATTTTGTGACTTACTTTAATCTCCAAGTGGTTCATTGCTTCGTGCAATTTTCTCAACTGAACGCTATTTTATTCAGTCACGTTTCTCACATGTCGACAGCTATAATGAATAAGTTTATAGTCTACTGTTGTGTTTTTGTATCGATGACGCGGACGCGAAGTGCGACGAAGAAACCCGATTCTGACATAGAGAGTACTGCACTCAGCTTCCACGGAAAGGGTCTACGGCGATCCTCACAAATATAAATATCCTTCGCAACTCAAATTACGTAAGTCAGTCATCAGTGTGAATGCGATTCCCTTCTCTGTGTTCGTACAAATGGCACGTAACTATCTCTGTTTGTATTGGGGCAGCAGGTCGTGTAAGGGGACTAATTGTGTCTTGCCACATAAATTCAACACACAGAAAGTCTAAAATGATCGCCGATCTGGCGTTTTCAAGTGATATCGCCATCCCAGCACAGTGCTAATGCATAGATCTTTAGCCCGTTGTTTTAGCTATGAGGCTTTAATAGAACTAGCAAGAAACACCCTAAGGCTTTCTCTTACTGAAATAATGAATTCTGCAGTTCAAAGTGCAAGTTTTTAATAGGCACATATCCTCAGATACAATTGCAAACAGCACATTGATGTTGTGTATTAATGCCTACGCCTACAGGAATAACACGCAAAGTGATTAATTATTCTTATCGGTCAAAATATAATTATTTCTGACATTCAAACAGAGTAGCAAGTATTATTGACATTTCAAAAGCCAAATTACGTTTTCCTGAACGCAGTTATGCTCTCCATTACTCGCTCAGTCGCAATCTTAGACACACACTGCAGTACATCCAGTCTAACTGTTTGGCTTCTGCCCTAAGTATTGGATTGTCTGGCATGAAGTTTTGATTATGTAATTACAAGGCAGTATTAAGAGATTTTCCATATTATTATTAACAATGTCTGAATATTAATTTAGTAATAATTAATAAAGAAAACGAAGAGTTTTGTTACAGCAGCAAATCAGAATACAATAGATTCATTTGGCGCAGTTGTCCACAACTGATATAAGCGTTCCTGCCTCACTTCGCTTTATGACGACGTGCGTCACCAAGAGCCAAAAATGTTACAGGATTTAAACACAGCTACCTGGTGTTCAGATCTTCATTAACAGTACCACATGACGTCACACCATAAGAGGCTATGGAAAGTATTCAGTTTATCTCAGTACCTAGGTGCAAAGCCTGATGACCACAAGTTTAATGATACAGTCCCACTTCCATGCCACAAGGCTGAATTTTCGACTTTCATTACATTCGTTTTTCATATCAATAGAATTTTTTCTCTTCAATTTCTAAAATATAGATTAACGAGCCAAAATTGTGTCCATCTGCTTAATAACGTTTTGTTCCATATTTTGAACACAGTACTGCAGCGTGGCACCATACATCAACGTACAGGTCACAAACTTCCCGTAAATTGCGAGTCGTTGATGTGTGGACGCCGAACTGGCACCTGATACCATCTACGAGTAAGATGCGTTCCATCAGGCTCGGATTAGGCGTGTTTAGTGGCCAAGACATCAACATGAGGTGACTATCGCGCTCCTCGCAGTAGCACGATTATGACATTGTAAAAGGGACAGTTATCCTGATCTACATCTACATCTACATCCATACTCCGCAAGCCACCTGACGGTGTGTGGCGGAGGGTACCTTGAGTACCTCAGTCGGTTCTCCCTTCTTTTTCCGGTCTCGTATTGCTCGTGGAAAGAAGGATTGTCGGTAGGCCTCTGTGTGGGCTCTAGTCTCTCTGATTCTATCCACATGGTCTCTTCGCGAGATATACGTAGGAGGGAGCAATATACTGCTTGACTCCTCGGTGAAGGTATGTTCTCGAAACTTCAACAAAAGCCCGTATGGAGCTACTGAGCGTCTCTCCTGCAGAGTCTTCCACTGGATTTTATCCATCATCTCCGTAACGCTTTCGCGATTACTAAATGATCCTGTAACGAAGCGCGCTGCTCTCCGTTGGATCTTCTCTATCTCTTCTATCAACCTATCTGGTACGGATCCCACACTGCTGAGCAGTATTCAAACACTGGGCGAACAAGCGTACTGTAACCTACTTCCGTTGTTTTCTGATTGCATTTCCTTAGGATTCTTCCAATGAATGTCAGTCTGGCACTGCTTTACCGACGATCAACTTTATATGATCATTCCATTTTAAATCACTCCTAATGCCTACTCCCAGATAATTTATGGAATTAACTGCTTCCAGTTGCTGGCCTGCTACATTGTAACTAAATGATATGTGATCTTTCTTTCTATGTATTCGCAGCAAATTACACTTGTCTACATTGAGATCCAATTGCCATTCCCTGCACCATGCGTGAATTCGCTGCAGATCCTCCTGCATTTTAGTACATTTTTCCATTGTTACAACCTCTCGATATACCACAGCATCATCCGCAAAAAGCCACAGTGAACTTCCGATGTCATCCACAAGGTCATTTCGGTGTATTGTGAATAGCAACGGTCCTACGACACTCCCCTGCGGCACACCTGAAATCACTCTTACTTCGGAAGACTTCTCTCCATTGAGAATGACATGCTGTGTTCTGTTATCTAGGAACTCCTCAATCCAATCACACAATTGGTCTGATAGTCCATATGCTCTTACTTTGTTCATTAAACGACTTTGGGGAACTGTATCGAACTATTTGCTGAAGTCAAGACACACATTTACCTGGGAACCCGTATCTATGGCCCTCTGCGTCTCGTGGACGAATAGCGCGAGCTGGGTTTCACACGATCGTCTTTTTCGAAACCCATGCTGATTCCTACAGAGTAGATTTCTGGTTTCCAAAAAAGTCATTATACTCGAACATAATATGTGTTCCAAAATTCTACAATGATCGACGTTAGAGATATAGGTCTATAGTTCTGCACATCTGTTCGATGTCCCTTCTTGAAAACGGGGATGACCTGTGCCCTTTTCCAATCCTTTGGAACGCTACGCTCTTCTAGAGACCTACGGTACACAGCTACAAGAAGGGGGGCAACTTCCTTCGCGTACTCTGTGTAAAATCGAACTGGTATCCCATCAGGTCCAGCGGCCTTTCCTCTTTTGAGCGATTTTAGTTGTTTCTCTATCCCTCTGTCGTGTATTTCGATATCTACCATTTTGTCATCTGTGCGACAATCTAGAGAAGGACCAACAGTGCAGTCTTCCTCTGTGAAACAGCTTTGGAAAAAGACATTTAGTATTTCGGCCTTTAGTCTGTCATCCGCTGTTTCAGTACCATTTTGGTCACAGTGTCTTGATATTTTGTTTTGATCCACCTACCGCATTGACCTAAGACCAAAATTACTTAGGATTTTCTGCCACTGTCGGGGAAGACATCAAGCATGAAGGGATGCAGATGCTCTTCAACCATGTTCACATACTGCGCTGTTGGCATGGTGCCTTAGACTACCACCTCAGGTCCCACGGAACTCCAAGTGAATGACCACCATAGCATACTTAATGCTACTCCGTCGGGTAGCATCCGTGGCGTGGCCTTTGTTTCCAGCAGCCGTTGCCACAGGCACTGCGTTCTCGCTCAGGTGTGCCACTGATCGAGCCTATACTGCTTTTCAGAGCGGGCAAGCCTCCGACGGCCACGTTCTGTAATAAGGCCTGGACGTTGAGGGCGTGGTCGCCTGTCCGAGGTGTCACCGTCCTTCAACCACTTTCCACAGGTATCCACAACATTAGCGCGGCATCATTCGACCAGGTTCGCTCTTCCAAGATGCTCGTTCCCAGGCACTGGGCCATAATCATCTATTCTTTGCCAAAATCGCATAATCCAGTGGATTTCCACATCTACGTCCCATATCGTCGCTCGAATGATTTCCATTCATCTCTACTCCGATTATATGCTTCCCTTACCGCGCGCCGTGTTCGCAACGCAGCGCAATGAGGTCACGATGTTTTGGCTGTTCATAATACAGGGTGTCCTATTTATCATGACCACCCAAAATAACTGTTTGTCCAGATTCAAAATACAAAATGTTTCAAGCAAATGTTCTTTAGCCGTCAGGTGGACATCAATCAGCATGATTGCCGTTGTTGTAGCTTAAGAACAGCGATATGAATTTTTTAAATTGCACCCTGTACTTTTTATTCGGTAATTAATTTCCTGTCCTGAAGACTTATTCAAAAATGTATCACAGTATACCATTCACTGAAACACAACGTAATTAATTACGTAACACAACACTGACGTTGCGTGCGGGTACTCGGGGTAATGGAACACATTCACGCGCTGACGTCGACAGAGGACAAATCTAAACATAAGTAGAATGCACACCCGTCATTCCGTCAACCATCGCCAGTTGAAAGAGTTGTGTGAGTAGAATGTACACCAAAGAAGAGAAGGTAGAAATACTACTCAACTATGGGGAATGTAAGTTAGCAGAACAATAATTGCAATACTGTTTTCTTATGTACAGGTACATTTAGTACAGTAGTTTGGTCCTTTTAAATACTGTTGCGTAAAGTAGGCATACAGTAAAGGCTATCCCTCCTACAAACTGCATCGACATAACGCTGTTTTTGTTGTTGTTGTTGTTCTTGAAGGTAGGCGAAGTGCTACTCAGGCAGCGGAACTGTACAGACAGTGATATCCTAACAAGAACCTACCTTCCCGACGGATGTTTTCTCGTCCTGTTGCGACACTTTAGGAAACTGGAAGTTTCAACCCACGACAACGCAATCCTCGTAGCACTCACACAGACGAAGCTGCCGAAGTTACTGTTCTCACTTCCGTTGCTATGAATCCACATGTGAGCACACGGCAGCTTGAACACGAGACTGGCATTCCTAAAACCTGTGTACACCGTATTCTTAGACATCAACGGTTCCATCCTTACCATGTACACCTACATCAAGAATTGCCTGGGAATGATTTCCAGAATCGTGTACAGTTCTGTCTGTGGGCACAGCAGCAAATCCTCGACAACCCGAACTTCTTCTCTAATGTTCTATTTACCGATGAATGTTCCTTCTCAAACAAAGGACAGGTAAATACAAGGAATATGCAATATTAGTAAAGCGACAAACCCGTTATGGCTTAGACAGGTGGAACATCAGCGTCAATAGAGGGTTAACGTCTAGTGTGGGATGCTTGTTGTTGTTGTGGTCTTCAGTCCTGAGACTGGTTTGATGCAGCTCTCCATGCTACTCTACCCTGTGCAAGCTTCTTCGTCTCCCAGTACTTACTGCAACCTACATCCTTCCGAATCTGCTTACTGTATTCATCTCTTGGTCTCCCTCTACGATTTTTACCCTCCACGCTGCCCTCCAATGCTAAATTTGTGATCCCTTGATGCCTCAGAACACGTCCTACAAAACGATCCCTTCTTCTTGTCAAATTGTGCCACAAACTTCTCTTCTACCAAATTCTATGCAATACCTCCTCATTAGTTATGTGATCTACCCACCTAATCATCAGCATTCTTCTGTAGCATCACACTTCGAAAGCTTCTATTCTCTTCTTGTCCAAACTATTTATCATCCATGTTTCACTTCCATACATGGCTACTCTCCACACAAATACTTTCAGAAACGACTTCCTGACACTTAAATCTATACTCGATGTTAACAAATTTCTCTTCTTCAGAAAAGCTTTCCTTGCCATTGCCAGTCGACATTTTATATCCTCTCTACTTCAACCATCATCAGTTTTTTGCTCCCCAAATAGCAAAACTCCTTTACTACTTTAAGTCACTCATTTCCTAATCTAATCCCATCAGCATCACTCGACTTAATTCGACTACATTCCATTATCCTCGTTTTGCTTTTATTGATGTTCATCCTATATCCTCCCATCAAGACACTATCCATTCCGTTTAGCTGCTCTTCCAAGTTCTTTGCTGTCTCTGACAGAATTCCAATGTCATCAGCGAACTTCAACGTTTTTATTTCTTCTCCATGGACTTCAATACCTACTCCGAATTTTTCTTTAGTTTCCTTCACTGCTTGCTCAATATACAGATTGAATTACATCGGGCAGAGGCTACAACCCTGTCTCACTCCCTTTCCAACCACTGCTTTCCTTTCATGCCCCTCGACTCTTATAACTGCCATCTGGTTTCTGTACAAATTGTAAATAGCCTTTCGCTCCCTGTATTTTACCCCTGCCACCTTTAGAATTTGAAAGAGAGTATTCCAGTCAACATTGTCAAAAGCTTTCTCTAATGGTAGAAACGTAGGTTTGCCTTTCCTTAATCTTTCTTCTAAGATAAGCCGTAGGGTCAGTATTGCCTCACGAGTTCCAATATTTCTACGGAATCCAAACTGATCTTCCCCAAGGTTGGCTTCTATTAGTTTTTCCATTCGTCTGTAAAGAATTCTCTTTAGTATTTTGCAGCTGTGGCTTATTAAACTGATTGTTCGCTAATTTTCACATCTGTCAACACCTGCTTTCTTTGGGATCGGAGTTATTATATTCTTCTTGAAGTCTGAGGGTATTTCGCCTGTCTCATACGTCTTGCTCACCAGATGGTAGAGTTTTGTCAGGACTGGTTCTCCCAAGGCCGTCAGTAGATCTAAAGGAATGTTGTCTACTCCCGGGGCCTTGTTTCGACTCAGTCCTTTCAGTGCTCTGTCAAACTCTTCACGCACTATTGTACCTCCCATTTCGTCTTCATCTACATTCTCTTCGATTTCCATAATATTGTCTTCAAGTACGTCGCCCTTGTATAGACCCTCTATATACACCTTCCACCTTTATGCTTTCCCTTCTTTGTTTAGAACTGGTTTTCCATCTGAGCTCTTGATATTCATACAAGTGGTTCTCTTTTCTCCAATGGTCTCTCTAATTTTCCTGTAGGCAGTAACTATCTTACCCCTAGTGAGACATGTCTCTACATCCTTACATTTGTCGTCTAGTCATCCCTGCCTAGCCATTTTGCACTTCCTGTCGATCTCATTTTTGAGACGTTTGTATTCCTTTTTGCCTGCTTCATTTACTGCATTTTTATATTTTATCCTTTCATCAATTAAATTCAATATATCTTCTGCTACCCAAGGATTTTTACTAGCCCCCGTCCTTGTACCTACTTGATCCTCTGCTGCCATCACTACTTCATCCCTCAGAGCTACCCATTCTTCTTCTACTGTATCCCCCCCCCTCATTTCTGTAAATTGTTCCCTTATGCTCCCCCTGAAACTCTGTACAACCTGTGGTTTTATCAGTTTGTCGAGGTCCCATCTCCTTAAATTCCCACCTTTTTGCAGTTTCTTCAGTTTTAATCTACAATAGATTCTGGTCAGAGTCCATATCGGCCCCTGGAAATGTCTTACTATTTAATACCAGGTTCCTAAATCTCTGTCTTACCATTATATAATCTATCTTCTAGTATTTCCAGTATTCTTCAATGTATACAAACTTCTTTTATGATTCTTGAACCAAGTGTTAGCTGTGATTAAGTTGTGCTCCGTGCAAAATTCTACCAGACGGCTTCCTCTTTCATTTCTTTCCCCCAATCCATATTCGCCTACTATGTTTCCTTCTCTCCCTTTTCCTACTCTCGAATTCCAGTCACCCATGACTATTAAATTTTCGTCTCCCTTGACTACCTGAATAATTTCTTTTATCTCATGATACATTTCATCAATTCTTCATCATCTGCAGAGCTAGTTGGCATATAAACTTGTACTACTGTAGTAGCTGTGGGCGTCGTGTCTATCTTCGCCAGAATAATGCGTTCACTATGCTGTTTGTAGTAGCTTACCCGCACCCCCATTTTTTTTTATTCTTTATTAAACCTACTCCTGCATTACCCCTATTTGATTTTGTATTTATAACCCTGTATTCACCTGACCAAAAGTCTTGTTCCTCCTGCCACCGAACTTCACTAATTCCCACTATATCTAACTTTAACCTATCCATTTCCCTTTTTAAATTTTCTAACCTACCTGCCTGATTAAGGGATCTGATACTCCACGCACCGATTCGCAGAACGCGAATTTTCTTTCTCCTGGTAACACCGTCCTCTTGAGTAGTCCCCGCCCGGAGATCCGAATGGGGGACTATTTTACCTCCGGAATATTTTACCCAAGAGGACGCCATCATCATTTAACCATACAGTAAAGCTGCATGCCCTCAGGAAAAATTACGACTGTAGTTTCCCCTTGCTTTCAGCCGTTCGCAGTACCAGCACAGCAAGGCCGTTGTGGTTAGTGTAACAAGGCTAGATCAGTCAATCATCCCGACTGTTGCCCCTGCAACTACTGAAAAGGCTGCTGCCCCTCTTCAGGAACCACACGTTTGTCTGGCCCCTCAACAGATGCCCCTCCGTTGTGGTTGCACCTACGGTACGGCCATCTGTATCGCTGAGGGGGGGGGGGGGGGAATGCTTGGTAGTACAATTATTGGCCCTTATTTAATCAATGGTAGTCCAAACGGCACAGCGTATGCCAACTTCCTCAGACGAACTCTTCCTCCTCTCATGGATGAAGTGCCGCTAAGAACCAAATGCTTATATGGTATCAACTCGATGGATGTCCAGCACATAATGCCTTGCGTGCACCTCGTGTTCTGAACCGAAGGTATTCTGCCAGATAGATTGGTCGAGGAGGAACAGTTATTTGGCCTGCTAGGTCTGCATCTTTGGGGATGCATTAAAGACGTCTATCGTGATATTCCAACAACTCCATAGGACATGCAGGAACGTATCGTGCTTGCTTGGAATTCTTTTCAGCAGGCAACACTGGAGGCAGTGAATAATTCTATCATCCAACTAGTGCACCAGTGTACCGGTGTCCAGGGTCACCATTTTGAGCACCTTGAATGTTCTACTCCTGGGCAATGGTACAGGAGAGTCAAAGTCAATTTTGTCTTATGTTTTTACTTGGTTTTCATTTGTTTTCTGACAACGCCAGCAAGTGGACGAATTTGTGATCCAGGGCTCAAAGTCGACGTTGTGTTATGTAATTAATAAAGTTGTGTTTCAGTGAATGGTGCACTGTGATACATTTTTGAATAGGTCTTTATCAGAGGAAATGAATTACCGAATAAAAAATAAAGGGTGCCATTTAAAAAAGTCATACCGTTGTTCATATCTTTGTGAAAAAACAAAGCTACAACGACGGCAATCATGCTGATTGATGTCCCACTGACGGCAAAAGAACATTTGCTTGAAACATTTTGTAATTTGCATCTCGACAAACAGTTATTTAGGGTGGGCAATATATATGGGACACTTGTATTGTACTTAATTTAATATAAGAACGGAAATATGGTAAATACTAGCTTCACATTCGTTCAGCAGCCTCATGCACGTTTTTAGGTGTCCGGACTTGCCCCCATACCAACAGAATGATCGAATTCCTTTGTACTGAGTAACGGTCATCAACGGCGTTTAAGACTCTGATGACGATAAAACGGTTTCGCTGGAAGAAAAATATTCGACCCGTCATCTCATCGACGTGCTTGTGTGTTTAATCCTTCAAACTACTATAATTTTTTCACATTCTTGCGAAAATAGTAAGCTCAAGTATCAAGCAAAAGAATGGCCAGATGCGACAGGACTCTCGTACTGAGGGTTCCGTGCAAACTTCATTATGCATATAGACAGTTCAGCCATTCCGGAAATCGTGAACTTTGACCATTTTTGCCTGTTATCGACACTGATACTGGCAAGATATCGATCCCAGAGATTCCAAGATTTTCGAGAATGTTTTAATTTCAACAATGTGTCACAAAGTCAAACAGGAAACCGGCGACCTTTATTATAATAATTAGTTCTCCGTGTAGCTAGGCTGCGAATGTTTGTTTCACATACAACTTGAAACGCCATATCTACGTGCAGCAATCGTTCCTGGATATTTGATTATGAATAAATTGCGGAACGAGTCGTATCAGCAATAAAGTCGTTTCTAGCCTGATGTTTGACTTCTGCCATTGTGAGCCAGTCAGACTGAATGCAGAACTAGTGATCGTTTTAACATTCAAAGTTGACGTCGGATAACAAACGACAAACGTTTTTTTTCGTTTGATATAATTGAAAATTTACAGTTTTTTATTTGATTGTACTGTGAGTACTTGCTTTTCACGAAGTTTCATGACTGTAGGCGAACGGAAAGCACCCTATAGGTTCCTATGAGTGAGTCTGCGAGTATCGAAATGTGTGACACAAATGGCCGTACCTTTTGACCACACTGACTTATAAGATTCAATTTGTACGCCGCCAAGGGACCATATGCCTTAATAAGCGAAATAAATTTCATCTTCCAACGTCCGATTGTCCCTGAGTAACTGTAGGACAGACAGAAAGACAGGACAACAAACTGATTCTGTAAGAGTTCCGGTGTCATCGACTGAGGTACGGAACCCTAACAATATTACAGCAGTCTCAGTGTTCAGGTTGTGAATCTAAGTAATGTCAGAAAAGTGGCGAATCACTGATTTTGTAGTTTTAAGCCAGTGATTTCATCTCTCCTATACAGTATAAGGAACTTGTCAGAAGCCCTTGGTGGTGAACCAAGATGTTTTTAAAATCTGTATCTATATTCCGGAAGCCGCTTGTGATGTTTGGCAAAGAGTGCTTCGTGTATCATTGTCGCTTCCTTCCTTTTCTGTTCCACTCGCAAGTAGGCAAGGGCGAGTGTCTCCGTATGAGAAGACGGCACACCCTTTGGGCGTCAACCAGTATCACACAAACAAACCCACTTGCGAATTCCGACAGGAGAGAGTCGAGATAGACATTCCACGCTGAGCAGAGCCAAGCTGTCAGACAAGCGAGGAGTCAGTTCACTGGTCGGCCTCCAGAAGACAGCATCCGTTATTGCTTTTCCGAAGCATTTTGTCTCTTCGGTTCTGTGCACCAGCGTCCAGCAGAATAAGGCGAATCCTAAACAGACTTGCCATAAAAGTCTTTTTTGGGCCACCTGACAAACTTAGATGGGTGTTCGAAGGATATTCATTAAGTAATGCAACACGTATTTTTCTCCGCCAGTTTCTATCGAAAAAGGGCTGAATTTGTTGTGGGACATCGTGGAATATTCCCGCTTTAGCCTCTTTAGTTTCACGAAGTGGTGGAGCTATGCGTAGCCTCCAAAGTGACCTCTTCAACAGAGTGCGTTCCAAGCAAAAGGCTCTCACTGAGCTTCTTTTGACGGAAAATCGGAGCATCACCGACACTCATAGGCGGTTAAAGAATGTCTGCGGAGACCTAGCAGTGAACAAAGGCACGCTGAGTCGTCGAGCGAGGCGTCTGCCATCCCTCATGATTCAACGAACAACTCCGAAGTGTATTGTACTATCCTCGGGAAAATGAAGAAACCACTTCAGTGTGTTCGTTGCCACAAAAATGCAAAGGAACTTCTCCTTCTCCAACGCAATGCCTCACACAAGTCTGCGCACCTAGAGGAGTCCAAAAAACTTCATTGGACTTTTCTTCCTCATCCACTTTACTGCCCGGATCTCGCACCTACCGTCTTCCATCTGTTTGGCCAAATGAAGGATGCGCTGCGCCCGGAACAGTAAGTGAATGAAAGGGAGGTTACTGATGCACAAAGACGTTGGCTCCGACGTCACTCAGTGGAGTGGTACCTTGCGGCAATACAGGCCCTCCCACTAAGCTGGCGTAAGGCCATCGCACTGAAAGGAGATTATGCTGAAAAACAGGGTGTTGGGAATAATGTTGTGCGTTGGAATCCTGAATAAAACCAACCTGCTTTCTGAAAAAAGTATTGCATTAATTATTGAACGCCCCTCCTATATTCAGCCCTCCGGAAGTCTCAAAGTTACTGGTACCTCTAACATTTCTTGTGAACGTTGTTTTAATTGCCTTCGGTAATTCCAACCAGGCGTTGTGCTGGATATTAGCTTTACAGCAAGTACCAAAATGGCAAAATCGAAACAGGTCCAGTATTGGCTAATGAATGTCGTGTTTGTGCAGGGGTGCATACTGACCCATCCGTCAGCAAGGAGAACGTTGAAAACACGTGGGAGTGGGCGTTTTGACACAGACAGACGCCAAAGAAATGTGCTCCAGAGATTACATAGCGACATAAACAAAGACAGTGAAAGTGCATGTGGTGACTCTGATTACATTCACTAATTTTGTCACATCTGTGGAATCCCATCTTCTGTGCAATTGTCGACTGTTTTGCTGATGGTTTTTCTTTTTTCGTTAGTTTCCTGACTGGTTTGATGAGTCCTGTCACGCTCTTCTCCGACAACGTCTTACTCTCAGTGCAGCACTTACACTCAACGCGCTGAGTTATTTCAGTCTCCGTCTTCTCTCTACAGCCCTCTATAGTACCTTGTAAATTCTGTCCTGATGTCTTAATGCATATTCTACCAGTCTACACCTCTTTCTTCTCAGTGCTATCGATGTATTCCTATAGCGTAGATTTTGTGGAGATCCTCCTCATTCTTCATATTAACATTCCACTTAATTTTCAGTACTATTCTACAGCACCCCATCTCAGTTTCTCAATTCTCTTCTCTTCCGGTTGTCAAACAGTCCATAATTCACCTTCGCACAACGCTGTGCTGCAAACGTACGCTCTCAAAAGTTTCTTTCTCAAATTAAGGTGTTTGTCAAATTCCAGCAGACATTTTTATAGAGAAGAATGCCTCTTTGCCCGTAATAGTCTGTCTCTTAGTTCCACTTTGCTTCCCCTGTTAGGCGTAATTTTAATTCCAAGATAACATAAAGAATATTCCTAGGAACACTGTCGAAAGTTTGGAATTTTATGAATTCTCAAAATGATAAGTTCACCAACAAAATTTTTTATAGTATACCGAGAGAAAAGAGGTATACAAGAAATAATATATGCCGGCAAGTAAAGCAGCCCCATCTTTAAATGACTAAGCACCCGAAAGAACTGCAAAGATGATTCAGTAACTCCACGAATTCCCACACCTCGCTAGCAATACCAATTAAACTAATGTCGTCAACTTAAGTACTCCTGCAGCGTCTGGCAGAGAACTGCATTACGAATTATTTCTGCATCGTGTCCCTTTATGCTTGACGTGGCTTTGCACTGTGATGGAGCATTAATTTAATTAAACTGCACCATGTAAATAGTGGAGCTGCTCGAGCAAATAGTGTGTGTTCTACACTACGCCTGTTATGTAGTGCCCTAACCCGTATGAGTTCGCAGTAATACGGGGAAAAGCTGGATAAAGTCCACCTGACATAAAAGTAAGAGGCTTTTATATCTTAGTAACACACTGTAAACGTTCTCCATGTATGCCTGGATTTGTTCTAGTGAAGTCAAATAGCATACATATTATGTCTCTTTGAAAGTTGTAAATCATTCCAAGAGTAGAAACTACAGCGACGTATGCTGTCTATCATTTTGACAGGCAGCCATGGACAGATACAAAGACTGCCAGCGGTGTAAATGACGGCAGCATTCCCAAAAGCGTCAAAATGCTGACACTCTTCTGTAATGACCTGTCATATAGCTTCTTGTTGCCCACTTTGGGTTCGTTTTCGGTCCATTTTTCTATATCTCTCTTTTTTTCCTTCTTTTTCTTTTTATTTCATTGTCTCACTTTTGAGGAAGTGTGTAACGAGAAGTAGTTAGACTTTTCCCAGTAGGTTATTTTACTGATATGTGTATTTCATAGCATAAAATTCATAACTCTGCTTTCTATTACCCATCCAGTGTTATCATTTCTGCGTTTTTTTAAGCAAACTTCTTTTTATTTTTGTCATATAACTCAATTTTCTGACTTCTTCATCTTACACGTAGTTCTACATTTACACACATCCACATGCACGTAATTCATGACTGTCATACCTATTTCTTTATTTGCTTCAAGGACTTTTAGCTCACTACGTTCACTGATAATACAGCTTTTTCCCTAGTATACTATATGTAGCTTTTAAATTTTTTTTATTAAGTTCACACTTTCGTATCGACTTCCCTTCGAAAACGAAATAACTTTTGTTTACCGCTGCAGTAGAGTCGGAGGTATCTAGATCACATTATGGTGCTGAAATAAAATGTCGTTGCATGACAACAGCTGGTAAGGCACGAGAGTAAGCAACGTATAAATTCTAATCGCCATGTTGTGTGCCAGTTCGTTGGGCTAATGTTCTCCACCGTATTCGAGTCTGAGATGTGTCACTGATAGTGGTGATCAGCTTCGTGCATGGGATTAGCAAACTCGGAGGCCCTCTCAATATTACTCGGCGGAAGTAACTTGCGAGAGCAAGGAGCCAATAGTTATGCCCAGCAATTAAAGAGAAAGTTGTTTTCGAAGGAATAGGAAAGAATCACAGGCACAGGTACAGATCCTAACATACAAGGCAAATCGTCAATGATCTTGGCTACAGTAGCTATTCAGAAATGGATAGCTGGCAAATGAAATGGCTAGAGAATTACATCAGATCAGGCTTAGGATTAATGAACAAAACAGTGAAAGTTGTGTTTTTTAAGGAAAAATGCGTTCGCTTCCGATACAGACCTTTTTTAATCCAATGATAATTTTCCATCAATTTCTAGGGCTTATTACATCCCTGAAATGCGATTCTTTAGTATCTGCATGATATCCATTTACGGCCATCATTATCAATAGTGGGAATGAAAGGAATGCAAATTTGATAAACAGAGTTTCCGCTTCATTAATTTATACCTAAAATTCCTGAAATTTTTTGCAACAACCAAAATATTTTTACGCAGTACCTTCATTAATAATAATCTTAAAGGTCACTTTTCCTGTTTCCACTCCAGGTCTCTTATCATGTGTTTTCTGGTTTTCATCTAGATCATCCAGAAAACTTATATTCTTTAGTTATATTTTACTTACTGCATTGTATTTACCGTCCCATTGCTACACTACTGACCATTAAAATTGCTACACCAAGAAGAAATGCAGATGATAAACGGGTATTCATAAGACAAATATATTATACTAGAACTAACACGTGATTACATTTTCACGCAATTTGGGGGCATACATCCTGAGAAATCGGTACCCAGAACAACCACCTCTGCCCGTAATAATGGCCTTGATACGCCTGGGCATTGAGTCAAACAGAGCTTGGATGGAGTGTACAGGTACAGCTGCCCATGCAGCTTCAACACGATAGCACAGTTCATCGAGAGTAGTGACTGGCGTATTGGTACGAGCCAGTTGTTCAGCCACCATTGACCAGACGTTTCCAATTGGTGAGAGATCTGGGGAATGTGCTGGCCAGGGCAGCAGTCGAACATTTTCTGTATCCAGAAAGGCCCGTACAGCACCTGCAACATGCGGTCGTGCATTATCCTGCTGAAATGTAGGGTTTCGCAGGGATCGAATGAAGGGTAGAGCCACGGGTCGTAACACATCTGAAATGTAACGTCCACCCTTCAAAGTGCCGTCAATGCGAACAAGAGGTGACCGAGACGTGTAACCAATGGCACCCCATACCATCACGCCGGGTGATACGCCAGTATGGCGATGACGAATACATGCTTCCAATGTGCGTTCACTGCGATGTCGCGAAGCACGGATGCGACCATCATGATGCTGTAAACAGAACCTGGATTCATCCGAAAAAATGACGTTTTGCCGTTCGTTCACCCAGGTTCGTCGTTGAGGCGCTCCTGTCTGTGATGCAACATCAAGGGTAACTGCAGCCATGGTCTCCAAATGGTTCAAATGGCTCTGAGCACTATGGGACTTAACATCTACGGTCATCAGTCCCCTAGAACTTAGAACTACTTAAACCTAACTAACCTAAGGACATCACACAACACCCAGTCATCACGAGGCAGAGAAAATCCCTGACCCCGCCGGGAATCGAACCTGGGAACCCGGGCGCGGGAAGCGAGAACGCTACCGCACGACCACGAGCTGCGGTCCGTGGTCTCCAATCTGATAGTCCATGATGCTGCAAATGTCGTCGAAATGTTCGTGCAGATGGTTGTTGTCTTGCAAACGTCCCCATCTGTTGACTCAGGGATCGAGACCTGGCTGCATGATCCGTTACAGCCATGCGGATAAGATGCCTGTCATCTCGACTGCTAGTGATAAGAGACCGTTGGAATCCACCACGGCGTTCCGTATTACCCTCCTGAAATTACCGATTCCATATTCTGCTAACAATCATTAGATCTCGACCAACGCGAGCAGCAATGTCGCGATACGATAAACCGCAGTCGCATAGGTTACAATCCGACCTTTATCAAAGTCGGAAACGTGATGGTACGCATTCCTCCTCCTTACACGAGGCATCACAACATTTCACCAGGCAACGACGGTCAACTACTGTTTGAGTATGAGAAATCGGTTGGAAACTTTCCTCATGTCAGCACGTTGTAGGTGTCGCCACCGGCGCCAACCTTGTGTGAATGCTCTGAAAAGCTAATCATTTGCATATCACAGCATCTTCTTCCTGTCGCTTAAATTTCACGTCTGTAGTACGTCATCTTCGTGGTGTAGCAATTTTAATGGCCAATAGTGTACTTGTATCGCTCCATTATTTTGATAACTTGTTCGAGTTTGGCTTGAAGTTAAGAAGTCACTTCTCAACCAAAGCTAAATTCTTTTCGAACGTGGCATCTGCTAGCTCATTCTATATTTGCGCTTGGTAAGTACGCAACAAATTCGGAATTATTTTGCAGAAAGTTTTCTCAAATGTTACATGAGTGTCACATATCGCTATGCAATAATGTTTCTTGATTGTGATGTTAAATTAGTGGCATTGCTGGACAGGTTTGCTTGGGAGGAGATATTTGCATTTTTCTATATGGGAAGGTGCGCGCCCAGTATGGTTCCTAGTTGCTCTATGTGGGGAGAAGGCGGTTACTGAGCTTCATTGGAAGGGGTGAGCACCCCTGGGAACTCAAATGTTAAACAGAAGTGGTGCCGCGGCGTAAACTGTGCTTTTGTTGGTTGCTATAGGTACCTCTCCCTCCTGAGGACAGAGGCTGCCGTGTCACCACTTCCGTTCCCAGAGATTAATTAAGGGTGATAGTTTCGCCTTTTCCATACAGACATCAAAGGCTGGGATCCCATGGTGCCATCTGAGCTGCTTTACAAAGTAGGCTGCTTATGCTCCAAAATTCAGGTGTATGTAACGAATATGTTGCTCCCACTATTGTTCTTGTTGCGAAGAGGCTGTCCAGTCAGTGGAGCACTGCTACATACCAATAACAGCCTCCTGTTTACTGATGTGCATTATGCAGAGTGAGAAGTTCAAAAATGGCTCTGAGCACTATGGGACTCAACTGCTGTGGTCATTAGTCCCCTAGAACTTAGAACTACTTAAACCTAACTAACCTAAGGACATCACACACATCCATGCCCGAGGCAGGATTCGAACCTGCGACCGTAGCAGTCGCACGGTTCCTGACTGCGCGCCTAGAACCGCGAGACCACCGCGGCCGGCAGAGTGAGAAGTTTCTACTGTGGTACTCTGTTTTTTTCCTGAAATAAGCAGTATTCTAGTCTGTCTCATTGGCAATATCACTGCATCATCGTTCCCATGTGCTGTTTCTTTTCTTTATTTTTTAAGTTGGGAGTTGAGGGCAGAGAAGGAAGTTTCTGGGTTATTCACCTCCTGGCCGCTGTCTCGTGCGGATCGATACATCCTAGGAGATATTTGAGGAAATGTAAGCGTCGAAATTGTGGTAGCTTCAGCAACCTCTGATACTGCTTACAGGATGAGGTTTGGGCACTCGTCTTCTCCAAGAGCAGTCCAGCCCTAGTTGTCGGTACTTGTAACTCATCTGCTAGGTCAGGTAATGGTCAAAGTGCAGTTTCAAGATTGCTCCAGATGCGCCCCCAAAGTACATTGCCCCTCGGAGAGGATGTCTTCTCTAGTGTTTTGTTCAACAGTCGGACACCTCAGCACCTGGAACCATAAACTGCGACCTCCAACCATCGCTGCAACAGGTCAGTCCATCCATGACAAAGGTGTCCACAAGCATGGCCGACGACAGGAGCTATCCAGATTCCTTAATTCCACAGGGGAAGTCGTCACTTACTGGGACTTCAAGATGGGTCACACCCTCACACCACAACCAGTCGACCTTCAGCATCAACTGGGTGGTCTATGCAGGAAAGCCCTGGGGGCCACTCCAGTAGACGACAGCCAGGAGGCTTCACTTGCCTGCCGAGTGATTGCTGCAGGAGTATTGCTCATCAGTGTGGGATCCGTACCAGGTCGGGTTGACGGAGGAGATAGAGAAGATCCAAAGAAGAGCGGCGCGTTTCGTCACCGGGTTATTTGGTAACCGTGATAGCGTTACGGAGATGTTTAATAAACTCAAGTGGCAGACTCTGCAAGAGAGGCGCTCTGCATCGCGGTGTAGCTTGCTCGCCAGGTTTCGAGAGGGTGCGTTTCTGGATGAGGTATCGAATATATTGCTTCCCCCTACTTATACCTCCCGAGGAGATCACGAATGTATAATTAGAGAGATTAGAGCGCGCACGGAGGCTTTCAGACAGTCGTTCTTCCCGCGAACCATACGCGACTGGAACAGGAAAGGGAGGTAATGACAGTGGCACGTAAAGTGCCCTCCGCCACACACCGTTGGGTGGCTTGCGGAGTATCAATGTAGATGAACCTGGCCATAAGGACCTACTTGCCTCTGTCGGGTGATATGGCCACAAACAGATCCGGCTGCATCATGGTGCGTTTACAGTATTTAGGTCGATACTTGGGCTGCCCCAGGCAGTTCATTCCAGTGAGCTCTCGTAGCCAGGGACCAACTGCTGTGTCACTTCATCAACCAGAAAATTGCTAAGGAACAAGTGCCATGTTAGATACCTTATTGCAGCCAGCAACATCGTCTGCTTGGAGTAGCCCATGTCGCCACCATACTTCACCAAGACATGGCCTCTGCACCTGAGAGGGGGATGGGAGGCGGGTGCAGCATGAGTCTACTTTGGTATTGACCGTCATAACGTTTCGTGCTATTAAAGTGAACTCAGCAATTAACTTTGATCTTTGATACTATGTGGGGTCATCTGCCTGATAAATTGTTATTATGTCATTCAAGTGCATCCCCGACTTTACCACGTTCTGTGAATATAAAAACGTGGTCCAAGGAGATGTGTGCCCTAATACTAATAAACTTATGCTGTATTTTTTACCTGAGCTTTGTTCTTCTGTCTCCAACAGTGCCGTACACATCAATTATACACTCCTGGAAATGGAAAAAAGAACACATTGACACCGGTGTGTCAGACCCACCATACTTGCTCCGGACACTGCAAGAGGGCTGTACAAGCAATGATCACACGCACGGCACAGCGGACACACCAGGAACCGCGGTGTTGGCCGTCGAATGGCGCTAGCTGCGCAGCATTTGTGCACCGCCGCCGTCAGTGTCAGCCAGTTTGCCGTGGCATACGGAGCTCCATCGCAGTCTTTAACACTGGTAGCATGCCGCGACAGCGTGGACGTGAACCGTATGTGCAGTTGACGGACTTTGAGCGAGGGCGTATAGTGGGCATGCGGGAGGCCAGGTGGACGTACCGCCGAATTGCTCAACACGTGGGGCGTGAGGTCTCCACAGTACATCGATGTTGTCGCCAGTGATCGGCGGAAGGTGCACGTGCCCGTCGACCTGGGACCGGACCGCAGCGACGCACGGATGCACGCCAAGACCGTAGGATCCTACGCAGTGCCGTAGGGGACCGCACCGCCACTTCCCAGCAAATTAGGGACACTGTTGCTCCTGGGGTATCGGCGAGGACCATTCGCAACCGTCTCCATGAAGCTGGGCTACGGTCCCGCACACCGTTAGGCCGTCTTCCGCTCACGCCCCAACATCGTGCAGCCCGCCTCCAGTGGTGTCGCGACAGGCGTGAATGGAGGGACGAATGGAGACGTGTCGTCTTCAGCGATGCGAGTCGCTTCTGCCTTGGTGCCAATGATGGTCGTATGCGTGTTTGGCGCCGTGCAGGTGAGCGCCACAATCAGGACTGCATACGACCGAGGCACACAGGGCCAACACCCGGCATCATGGTGTGGGGAGCGATCTCCTACACTGGCCGTACACCACGGTGATCGTCGAGGGGACGCTGAATAGTGCACGGTACATCCAAACCGTCATCGAACCCATCGTTCTACCATTCCTAGACCGGCAAGGGAACTTGCTGTTCCAACAGGACAATGCACGTCCGCATGTATCCCGTGCCACCCAACGTGTTCTAGAAGGTGTAAGTCAACTACCCTGGCCAGCAAGATCTCCGGATCTGTCCCCCATTGAGCATGTTTGGGACTGGATGAAGCGTCGTCTCACGCGGTCTGCACGTCCAGCACGAACGCTGGTCCAACTGAGGCGCCAGGTGGAAATGGCATGGCAAGCCGTTCCACAGGACTACATCCAGCATCTCTACGATCGTCTCCATGGGAGAATAGCAGCCTGCATTGCTGCGAAAGGTGGATATACACTGTACTAGTGCCGACATTGTGCATGCTCTGTTGCCTGTGTCTATGTGCCTGTGGTTCTGTCAGTGTGATCATGTGATGTATCTTACCCCAGGAATGTGTCAATAAAGTTTCCCCTTCCTGGGACAATGAATTCACGGTGTTCTTATTTCAATTTCCAGGAGTGTAAAAATCATGACATCCTGATGTGGGAGAAAGATATTTTTAAGAAACCTAATCATTTTTTGAAGGAAAGTAGTTCCAAGTTGAATTTCATTTCCATTTTTGCCAAATATTGAGTCAAGTATTGAAAAAAGAAAGTTATGATAATCGTGTAGCATGAATTTGAGAAAGGTGGGCACTAGTCCATCCAAGATGCGTATTGCACAGTGTAACACAAAATTTTGATTAATTAAGTCGATCGAGGCTACGATCGTTCTGCCAAGCCTGTACTGTGAACGAGACTAAAAAGTGACTTAATGATTATTTGATTTATATTGTGTGGAACAGAAATTACAGGTATTGTTGTTGTTATTGTGGTCTTCAGTCCTGAGACTGGTTTGATGCAGCTCTCCATGCTACTCTATCCTGTGCAAGCTTTTTCATCTCCCAGTACCTACTGGAACCTACATCCTTCTGAATCTGCTTAGTGTATTCATCTCTTGGTCTCCCTCTACGATTTTTTCCCTTCACAGTGCCCTCCAATACTAAATTGGTGACCCCTTGATGCCACAGAACATGTTCTACCAACCGATCCCTTCTTCTGGTCAAGTTGTGCCACAAACTCCTCCCCAATCCTATTCAATACTTCCTCATTAGTTATGTGATCTACCCATCCAATCTTCATCATTCTTCTGTAGCACCACATTTCGAAAGCTTCTATTCTTTTCTTGTCCAAACTATTTATCGTCCATGTTTCACTTCCATACATGGCTACACTCCATACGAATACTTGCTCCCCAAATAGCAAAACTCATTTACTACTTTAAGTGCCTCATTTCCTAATCTAATTCCCTCAGCATCACCCGACTTAATTAGACTACATTCCATTATCCTTGTTTTGCTTTTGTTGATGTTCATCTTATATCCTCCTTTCAAGACACTGGCCATTCCATTCAACTGCTCTTCCAAGTCCTTTGCTGTCTCTGACAGAATTACAATGTCATCGGCGAACCTCAAAGTTTTTATTTCTTTTCCATGGATTTTAATATCTACTCCGAATTTTTCTTTTGTTTCCTTCACTGCTTGCTCAATATACAGATTGAATTACATCGGGCAGAGGCTACAACCCTGTCTCACTCCCTTCCCAACCACTGCTTCCCTTTCATGTCCCTCGACTCTTATAACTGCCATCTGGTTTCTGTACAAACTGTAAAAAGCCTTTCGCTCCCTTTATTTTACCCCTGCCACCTTCAGAATTTGAAAGAGAGTATTCCAGTCCACATTGTCATAAGCTTTCTCTAAGTCTACAATTGCTAGAAACGTAGGTTTGCCTCTCCTTAATCTGTTTTCTAAGATAAGTCCTAGGGTCAGTATTGCCGCACGTGTTCTAACATTTCTACGGAATCCAAACTGATCTTCCACGAAGTCGGCTTCTACCAGTTTTTCCATTCGTCTGTAAAGAATTCGTGTTAGTATTTTGCAGCCGTGGCTTATTAAACTGATAGTTCAGTAATTTTCACATCTGTCAACCCCTGCTTTCTTTGAGATTGGAATTATTATATTCTTCTTGAAGTCTGAGGATATTTCGCCTGTTTCATACATCTTGCTCACCAGATGGTAGAGTTTTGTCAGGACTGGCTCTCCCAAGGCCGTCAGTAGTTCCAATGGAATGTTGTCTACTCCGGGGGCCTTGTTTCGACTCAGGTCTTTCAGTGCTCTGTCAAACTCTTCACGCAGTATCATATCTCCCATTTCATCTTCATCTACATCCTCTTCCATTTCCATAATATTGTCCTCAAGTACATCGCCCTTGTATAGACCCTCTATATACTCCTTCCACCTTTCTGCTTTCCCTTCTTTGCTTAGAACTGGGTTTCCATCTGAGCTCTTGATATTCATACAAGTCGTTCTCTTGTCTCCAAAGGTCTCTTTAATTTTCCTGTAGGCAGTATCTATCTTACCCCTAGTGACAAAGGCGTCTATATCCTTACATTTGTCCTCTAGCCATCCCTGCTTAGCCATTTTGCACTTCCTGTCGATATCATTTTTGAGACGTTTGTATTCCTTTTTGCCTGCTTCATTTACTGAAATTTTATATTTTCTTCTTTCATCAATTAGATTCAATATTTCTTCTGTTACCCAAGGATTTCTACTAGCCCTCGTCTTTTTACCTACTTGATCGTCTGCTGCCTTCACTACTTCATCCCTCAGAGCTACACATTCTTCTTCTACTGTATTTCTTTCCCCCATTCCTGTCAATTGTTCCCTTATGCTCTCCCTGAAACTCTCTACAGTTTTCTTTCTCCTGATAACGACATCCTCTTGAGTAGTCCCCGCCCGGAGATCCGAATGGGGGACTATTTTACCTCCGGAATATTGTACCCAAGAGGACGCCATCATCATTTAATCATACAGTAAAGCTGCATGCCCTCAGGAAAAATTACGGCTGTAGTTTCCCCTTGCTTTCAGCCGTTCGCAGTACCAGCACAGCAAGGCCGTTTTGGTATTAGGTTTTTATATTGCTAACATATTTTGACTATGTACTATACTGAAGTAGCATATGTATCCAGACATCGTGATATTATTGTAAATCAAGCAGGTAATCTGATGCCCTACCATTTTCTGTATCCTGATGGAACAGTGTCAGGAGTCATTTCCTGATTCTGGCGGTTGTTTAAGTTATTTAGTTCTGCGATGCCTAAACCAGATGCTGAATGAATATTGCACTTCTTGAGAGTTTTATTGTTTTTTGAAAGAGTGATGCAGTCGGTAAAGTGACATGACCGTACCACACCGCTATGTAATATTGTTTCATTTTGCTGCTACTATTGTGAGCTTATTTTATTGAGAATATTTGGTATAATAGTTGGAAGCAAAGATTTACGTTTTTCGCACAAGTAAGGTGCGCTCCCCGTGTGCTGTATAGTTCCTATTTGTCAACAGAAGGTCATAAGTAAGTCTCATTAGGAGGTGGTAACATCCCTGGGAAATTGAGCAGTTTAACGGAAGTGAGGCCATGGCTCGCCTGGTGCTGTCGCTTCGTGCTGCTTTTGTAGGCTAGAACCAGTCAGACTATGCTGAGGGCATAGACCGCTGTGCCACTATAGCTGTCCCCAGAGAACAATTGAGCACGACAGCTTTGCGTGACACGGCTAGAGCAGTGTGAGTGAGCCGATTAGTTTCATTCCAAAATTTTAGTGTATCCAATTGAATGAGTCACTCCGACAATCGTGTTTGCTTCGAAGAGATCGTCTAGTTGGTGAGATACTCGTGCGTGCCAGTACTAGCCTTCTGTTTGTGCACGTACGCTCTGCACGCCTAGAAGGGAACGTTTTTGCTGCATGCCCATGCTTTTTCATGAAATATACGATGTTCTTGTACGTCGCATTGGTAACAGCATTAAGTTGTACCCTCCATGTGGACCTTTTTTTTGGGGGGGGGGGGGAATTGGGGAAATGTAAGTGTCACGGTTGTGATAGTTCTGTCCGTATTCTGGGCAGCTTGGTTTCTTTTGTCTCGTTAACTTTGAATTTGTGAACTGCACAGAAGAGGAAATGTTGCTGCGTTTTCCTCCACACAGTATTTTACATAACTGGTACGCCGCCCTCCCGGCCCCTCACATATGCAGTGTCAGCGTCATTTTGTGTAATTTCTATTAACATTTTAGAAAACTTCTCTATCAGTTTTACGTGAATTACGTGCATCATAAAGAGCAAATAAAAATCTGTTTAACTCAGACTTGATTTAGAGTTGAAGATCCGTTGATTGTCCTACAACCTTTCCACGGTTAGGCTGTCCTCATGTAACAGATACAGACTGTTGTATACCCAAGTTGGTGTTCTCACTGAGGTGATGTTTTCGTTGTGTACAGTGGCCACTCACCATCAATTGCTGTTTGAAGTTACAGAGAGGACCCTCTCCCCCACAAACGAGTTCCACGTATTTCTTATAAATGACGAGACTACTAACTCTCCACGGTTGTTACCTCTCATATGGCCGGCGGGAGTGGCCGAGCGGTTCTAGGCGCTACAGTCTGGAACCGCGCGACCGTTACGGTCGCAGGTTCGAATCATGCCTCGGGCATGGATGTGTGTGATGTCGTTAGGTTAGTTAGGTTTAAGTAGTTCCAAGTTCTAGGGGACTGATGACCTCAGAAGTTATGTCCCATAGCGCTCAGAGCCATTTGAACCTCTCTTATGTGACATGTGTCCTTTACTCGAATTTAAATTGATACAGATGTGATTCATATACGTAACGTCATTCAGGTGTGCTCAAAGAAGTACGCAATGAAGTAAGCGCTGAGTTGCTCTCAGATCTAAGCACAACTGAGATATTTTGACTTTTTCCAATATTTACACTGCCTGTGAAGTGCCCCACATTATGTGCGTAGTATGGCAAAGCATTTTAACTTCTGTGTAGATATCTGTTTTTATGTTCATACAGTTTGCATACTTTGTACATCTGTTTTATCGTACAGACTGCAGTAGATTCAGATAGTAAGTCCTAATGTCTAAGGCGAACATGTTTGTTACTGTGGAAACTAACAGTATGAAAGTTTCCGAAATCTTACCCCGCATGTGGAATGTATCGTACTCTCCGTTCTGATAGTCTATGGGCCAGCAGTTTGCGTTAGTGGTTGCAGTTCTGTGACTCCCTTCAAACAGACACTTTCCACAAACCTTTTGAATTTAGCTATCAGTTTTTTACTTGTTGTAAATGAAGGAGCATACTCCTTGTATGCATTTGCGTTCTTTGGATAAATTTCCATTGGTGACGTACCACGCAACTCGAAGAATTTCATGACTGCTTGGTAATGCAGATAATAATGTGCAAGACTTTCGCCCAGATGGTATCTCCCACGTCCGCGACTGTCTATTATTACTGCGTTGTTGTTGCTAAGTGGCTCTGCAAAAGTTTAGAAATTCCTGTGTAAGACACTCTGTCCGCAAATGCATAACCATATGATTCTGATCGTATACAGCGTACAATATGTATAATATGACAGTAAAAACTTCTTCCGTGCCTAATAATCGCATCAGGCTGCTCGTTCTCAAATCGCAACTAGAATTAATTAGGCGGAATCTGTGTTGATGCGTTTTTAAAAAAAAGGTTTTATTCACTATCAGACAAAGAAGAAAACTGTAAGTGTAAGCATAAGTGTTATGTTAGGATGCAAGCAAGAGCTATTTTGAACGAAAGAGATACAGCTACCACGCTCACCCACTTTGCACTTAGTAACCCATAGACTTTTCGTAGTCACTCTCAGCTGGTGACGAAGCCACCCAACTACCCTTTCCAGTACCAGGAAGCAAAGAGAGAAAGCTAAACAAAGCTAATACAGAAAATACGATTAAAGTTAAGTGACGCTGACGAGATGACGAGCCTAAGGGTACCAGGTACGAATCTACCTTATGCGTAAGTAAAGAGCTCCCTAATTAAATCAATCAGTGTACCTAAACTAACTTTTTCCGTTCAGCGAACAATACCGACGTTGTGACTTCATGGCGGGCTAAACATTTTTCCTGTTCACCATTCAGTTAACATTAAAATCGCTGAAGGTGGCCAGTTTTCTTAAAATTGGAGCCTTACTTTCTTATTATGTCCAGAGACACGGCGGCGTATAGGGACACGAATTGGCGCCCAAACATGCCTCACAATCTAAACTTCAAAGGCCGAGCCGCTCCACCGAGCGTGGATCACAGAAACGGTTAGTGCTTCCTCGCCAACTTACGTCGACATCGGCTATCTCTTCATCTCCCGTGGAGGCATCCTGTGACACCCGAACTAACAAAAGCTCGGAGATCCGATCGCCGGACCTCAGTCGTACGCAGTCGCTTGAAGGTGTAAGGTGTGTCTGTGAGTAGCTACAAGGAAAAAGTTACCGCCGTCTTAGAACGCGGTAATCTCTTCATCTTACTCGGAAGCAGCAACGTGTATGTAGCTGCTAACCACGTGATAGGTGGTCAGGGGCTTGTACACCTACAGTAGCTACTATCGTGCAGGCACCCTGTTTATGCTACTGCGAGCTGCTGCGGACGAGAAATTCCCATTTGCGAGCTTCGCTGGGTCGAGAAAACCTTTTGCGACGTGCTACAGTTTCTCTCTATGCGCGAGATCGGAAGAAACACATTGGTTGCACTGGGTGATCACAATAATTTTAGTTCAAAGTCAGTTATCTAGTAAAACTAGATGGCTCGAGCCCGCACGTGCTTCTGCACAAAAAAAGAGTAAAACAATTATCACCCAAGCAGCTTGGGGGTTCCTTAAAATGTGGTTGGACTTATTGACTAAATTGGCTACGTTAGGTCTGAGTGGTACCAACCACATCCGCTGCACCATCCCCAGTAATTTTAAATTAATGTCAAGTTTATAAAACAAATGTTAGCAGGCGGGAATAATTTTCTAGTGAACACAACACTGTTTTAACTAATTGTAATTTATTTTAACTTGTTCAGGACAGATTTGACTGAAATACTGTTAAGTGTTCTTGATTTGACCTCAGATATTTACCGAGTTAGTTCAACAGCGCCACTCAAATAATAATCACAATCATTCAGAAATTATTCACTTAATATTTCTTTTAAAATAGTGAAACTCTAAGATGGACAAAGTTCCGAGCGGAGAATACTTCTCGAAAACAATAATAATAAACCAAACACAATCCGAAGTCCAACCGCAAGCTGAAATCACTGTCCCACAGCGGTTGTTCAGAGTTAAAGTTCGACTCGACTTCGCGGTACGAAAATATTCTAAGTTCAACTCGTGCACGAAACTTTCTGCAAGTCTCACAAACGCACTACCGAGAATTCTTCAAAGTCCAGCAGCACCCAACTGATGAAAATCACAAGTTTCACGCGACTTCGCGGTCCGAAAATATTGTATGTCCAGTTCGTGCACAGACTTTTGGCAGTCACACGTGCTACCCTTTTCAACTCAACTGAATGACTGCTCCCTACCACAGAAAATGGCCGCCCTTAAAAGCCGTCGGTTTGAACAATTTAAAGTCAAATCAAGTTTGTCTGCACATAAAATTTACTTTTACATTTAATATAGACACAATAAAATGCATGTAACACTTCTATTCAGACGAAAATTTTCCGATGAATTCAGATTCATGATCAGAATTTCTGTACAGGATCTTATTCTCGTATTATTAAAATTTATGTGTTCTTCATATAGAACTTTTCATTATTTAAATTACTTTCAATGCACAAATAACTGATATAATCATTGTATTAGCTATTTCCTTATGTCTACTTTTCCATACTGCCGCTATCTTTATAGTTCCAATTTTTTATCTATCAAAATTCTGGATTTTATAATCACGAAAACAGCATCCTGGGTCCTCATTTGAATTTTTAAAGCATGTAAAAAAAGTTGCATAGATACCTTAATACTATTCATTCAGACCTTTCATTTGATACCTCGTTCGTAAAAATTTTTCAAAGCGTCTCCAAGATGTCCAATTTACAGACTTGCTTAGTTATTAAAATATTCACTTTATTATAATTCAACAACTGCCAGGGCGACTGGACGTGCGTTTGTAAGAGCACAACCGGCTAATTTTCTGCATTAAAATGAGCCTACAAGCTCCTTTGTGCAACATTGGGATCATTTTTTATTTATTTATACATCATAAATTCACTTTAGTTCTTTGCTGAAAGGTGCCTAGAGAAAGCCCGCCATGAGCCAGCGTGCCAGCCTTTTAGTTTCCCCCGTCACGTGGCTGGACACCAAACTGACCGTACTCATTTTAAAGGACCGCCGTCTGTCGGCCAGTGCCGAAACTAGGACGATTCTGCTGCTGTCAAGACGACTGACAGTCACGAATCTTAGATGTAAACACGCCAGATTCTCGACTTTGCCGCGATTTTTACAACAGAAACTGCGGCCTTCACATCCGCCCCCCCCCCCCCCTCCAAAGCCTGTCCACCTCACACTACCATATCTCAATTTCCATGGATAGTTTTTCTTACTCTCGCCTTTCAACTCTAGATATTACTTCGCACGTTTTGGTTTCAACGTTATTATTTCATTGTACATTTTGAGTGTTCGTCATGTACACCACCTGGCCTACAGGGGGAAGGCAGCTCACTTAATACTTGTTAAATGTTAGTAGACAAATATAATGGCGTGACAGTGCAAACTCAGTTTGTGATTCTTTTGGGTTTACAATGCACTTTCACATTTAACTTGTCTGAAGCTCTCTCACTTGCTGTACCTCTCCCCTGCCCCTTTTCATTAATGGCATTTTCGACCAGACATCCACCTGCTGCGAGTAGGTAATGATGACGGATGCCTACGCGGTCGTGGGACAGCTGATCAGCAGGTGAGCGACTCTCTCGCCGTCTGATAGCGAAGACGTGTTACGCCGTACTTCACTCTTTTTATCTCAGTCTCTACTGACGTGGCGACAGTCACAATCTCTGTAATATTCCGTTACGACCAGTGATAAAAATTCCAGTGGCTACAATTTTTCACGCAAGGTATTTCTCATAATTAGATATTGTTTACTGATGTGCTACTGCTGGTTTGTGTCTTCGAACTGAGAATGAAATCACTCTAATAACCAGAAAAACTGTTTTGAATATGTTTTATCAGTTCGTATGGCGTACGGTAATAATCCCATCACATTTACTTCTTGCCACTGCTTTCTCAAATATTTCCTCCATTGAGTTGAATAAACATCGATTTCCACTTCCAAAATCATCTGAATTAGTTAAATACAGACAGTTTATTGGTTCTAATCAATGCAATCAAGCAGTGATCACTTCGTAAAAAAAAAGAGATGCACTGTCCCACATCTGGCAGTATTCCGCGAAATTCTAACATGTACAATTAATTTGAACCTTACGCGAAAATTTACCTCATCGAAAGCTACAAGTTGTTGTTACGCATCATGATAATTACATTACGAAAATAACCAAACTAATTGTTAGTCGGCCAATGTCTGAAAGAAAAATAATAATTTGTGGCTTATTTTCAGTGACTGAAAAATTACGATGTAGGTGCTTATTCTTAGTGTCCAGTAGATGAGTTTTTTTAAAAAAAAATCTGATTTCCGTTTGCATTACCTTGTTCTCCAGAATTCTCTCGCACCAGCTTAACAGAATCTTAACAGATTTCCAATCGAATGCCTAGCACTTCATGTGTAACAGGCAACTGAACAACAAATATGCCACGTTACGGATGGCATCACTGAGATCGAAATCTTTTGAGTATTGCTGAAAACATTAATTAAAACAGATAAAGTTTACAGTAAAACCATGTGTTTGTCTGTATTTTAAATAAGTGTAAGCTGTCTCCTATCTGAAAGGGAAGTGTTGACGTTAAAATTCAATTAGCTCCAGCAACAGGCAATTCTCAGACTTTCTCACTAGTAAAACATTCGTATACTTTCAGTATCGTGGAACTCTCACGAGTGCTCGAGGCGCTGATATCCTGTTTATGTTGTTGTTGGTTGTTATGCTGGTAAGGTCTGCTACAGAGCGGGATGACCGTGGCTCCCTCTGGCCGGTGTCTGACGGTTCTCACGTGAATGTCTTCTGTCCGTAGTCTGACCTTTTCTTCATGTATGTTCTGTTGTCTTTTCCCCACTACTGCCAGTGTTGGCCCAAGAGAATAGTCATTCATCATTGGTTCAAACCCAGTTTAGCCTGACTCATTTCCTCGAAGAAATGCTAAATCACTGACTTGTTAGTTCACATCGCTGCATTTTATACAAAAAACGGCGTGAAGGTGCATGCTCAAAGACGCTACATGAGCGACTTCTTTCGAGTTATACACGTCTTCGTCGAATATTGCTCAAGGGCATGCATAATAAGATACTACACGCGCGCCGGAAAGCAGTTTCGCGGAGTTAAAATTCAGGTGTCAAAAAGAATAAAATTAACTGTCGCTATATTAGATGGGTAGATCACATAACTAATGAGGAGGTATTGAATAGAATTGGGGAGAAGAGGAGCTTGTGGCACAACTTGACTAGAAGAAGGGACCGGTTGGTAGGACGTGTTCTGAGGCATCAAGGGATCACAAATTTAGAATCGGAGGGCAGCGTGGAGGGTAAAAATCGTAGAGGGAGACAAAGAGATGAATACACTAAGCAGATTCAGAAGGATGTAGGTTGCAGTAAGTACTGGGAGATGAAGAAGCTTGCACAGGATAGGATAGCATGGAGAGCTGCATCAAACCAGTTTCAGGACTGAAGACCACAACAACAACAACAGATATGTCACTGGTCATAGAATATTTTCTTTCCGAATAAATTTAAGATATCACTGGGTTCCACGCCTTATCGAGCCGAATGGCACCGTCACGATCAATAAGACATTGCGCTAAACGTATTTCCACCGACTCCTAACAATCGAAACCCAGAAGGATCACGCCGAGGCCATGATTTCCATGGTAGCGTACCCGGTGGAGTGTGCTGTGGAGATCCAGCGCTCGACTGTGGCTGACTTAATGGGCTGCGAAGGGCGAGTGTGACGTTCGTGTTCAACGCATCTTTTACAAACTGTGCGCGGTGTCTGACCAATATAGGCTTTGCCACACTGGCAAGGTATTCTGTAGATTCCAGCCTTCCACAATCCCAGATCGTTCTTTGCTGAACCGAGAAGAGCACACGTCTTTGTAGGGGGACGTAAGATTACATTGACTTGATGTTTTCTTAAGATTCTGACTAGTTTCGACGAAATATTGCCGACGTACTGGAGGAACGCCCTGAGCTTGAACCGCTCCTTCCCCTCTTGATAGCGTGGGTAGTCACGTTTCTTCTTCCTTAAAGCGATGCTGACTTGTTGTGAATACCCATTATCTTTGAACACTGATTGTAGGTGTTCCAGCTCCTTTGCAGGGCCCCGTGAACCTACGTTCGAAAGACGCCCATAGTGTGTGATGGGAGGCGGCAGCTAGACGCCTGCAAATGCAAGTCTGTACGCGTGGCCTTACGGTAAACGGAATGCCCCAACGACCCATCCATTTTCCGTCTAACTAAGACGTCCAGAAATGGTTGACAGCCGCCCTTCTCCACTCCCGTCGTAAATTTGATTTTCTCCTTTATAGAATTCAGATGCTGCAAAACGCTTGACAGTTCATCTTCAGCGTTTGGCCACACTATCGTCGGAAGACTTTGGTGTAAGTTCTGCCGAATCAAGTGCTCTCTCCTCAAAGTCTTCCACAAAAACTTTAGCTAACAGAAGGGAGAGAGGACTACCCATGACAACCCCGTCAAGTTCCTCAAAATACTCACTATTGAATAAAAAGTACGTTGGGGAAAGGACGTGAAGAAATAGAGTCGTTATGTGAGCTTTGAACCTGTATGTTGATTTTAAAGCTTTTTATGAATCGGAGGGCATTATTTTTTGACCCGCGCTTGTACGTAGTGGAACACTTTTAAAAATATGAAGGTACTGTGGCCGAACACCATGCATGTTTCTTATAATATGTTACAGTGTATTGAAAATGAGTTTGTCACTTTAGCTTCGCCAGGAAATATCAACAATGAAGAAAATTCTTTATTTTCAAAATGGCTCAAATAGCTCCAAGCAATATGGGACTTAACATCTGAGGTCATCAGTCCCCTAGATTTAGAACTACTTAAACCTAATTAACCTAAGGACATCATAGACATCCACGCCCGAGATAGGATTCGAACCTGTGACCGTAGCAGTCGCGCAGTTCTGGAATGAAGCGCTTAGAACCGCCAGGCCACAGCGGCTGGCTCTTTATTTTCAAATCACCTATAGATTGTAAGATAGCAAGAACTATGCCACTTACATGAAGTCATTAAAGATCGCCTAACTCACGTTGAGCGAACAGTAGTGCTGAACAAAAATGACTGACAAGGCACAATGCATCTTGTAGAGGGTATAGTATGGACGTATTGGAGTAATTGATGTCGGGTGATGGTTTTAAGGTAATTCACACGACATGAAAACTTTGTGGAAACTCGTCGATTTACTGGAGGCTAGTTATTCCCTGGGAAGTATTCGAGTTGACCGTGGCCGGCTGGGGCTAGGCGAAGGGAAGTGACAATAGGCAGCTTAGGGCAGCTCAAGCTCTGACAAAGCGGTAACGGGGTGCGGCCTCCAGCTGCCTTTAGATGAGTGACAGTGAGTGGTTCGTTGACGCCATGCTGGTTTACCGGGAAGCAGACGGAGAACTTGTATGCCTGTTGATAAATGTTCGTCGTCCCGTTTTCAGTGAAACATCCGAGTAAACCGCGCAAAGCTATGGTGGAGCGGTCAACAGAGGCCAAAATATGCGTGTTCGTGACTATAGCAACACGCTGAATTCACGGTTCGCAGAGTCTGAAGTAAATCAGGTGAAGAGTGACAGAATGAAATACACCGGCCTACGATGGGAACTTAGGACCGAGGAATTTGAAGTACTCTCTTGGGAGTCAGAATTTCGGAAAAATTGGTGTTTTGTGCAGACGCTAACCTTGATGGGTGGCCTGGGATGAGCTAAATAGCAGAAGTTGAGAGGAAGGGAAATTTTGTGGACATTTGTTCACTTCCCAGGTCGGCTCTGGGAAGCGACCCATAATTAACGCGACTTGCGCTTCAATTGGCGTAAGTGATTTTGCTGGAGGGGAAACCGAGGCGCAAAGCGGACTGGGAGATGCCCCCGTAGTGGTCTTTCGTTCCCAGCTTGCCTAGAGAGCGGATGAAGCGTTCTTTACTCAGCTTGCCTGAGAAAGAGTGAGCATCTCTGCAGTTTAGGACTTAGCAAATGGAACGATTGAGCTTGGAGATGGGAAGTTTTGGTTCAGCTATGTACTGAGCAAGATAGCTAGGAGTGAATAGACGAGTGCAGCCTTGCAGCACCACGAGGTCGGCTGACGTCCACACAACGACGCCGCTCCACCGTGCTGTATTCGTTGAAATTGCGGCCGCTCCGGCCACTGACTAATTTGTTGGATCACGTCGGCAAAGTTTCCTCGGGGGTTTCATGGGCCGTGTACTGTGGAATTCTCCTCGCACTTCGCATTACGCCTGGGTCAGTCGATAGGAATTACTTTTGAGTTATCGCGCTTTACTCGACGCAAACGCAATTTATTACCACTGCCAGATAGGAGAGTCTTTTAATGTGATGATTGAAGGTCGGGAGTTAAAATAAATTTGTGCTAATCGACTGCATCTGTTTTCAATCAAGTAGTTGAAATCCTAAGTCACATTCTTGATTAATTTTATGTTCAACATTTGCATCTGGTGTTCAATAGCTGAATATAACATCAATGTGCACCCCTTTTTAATTAAAAGTGATCAATTCTGAATCAATTAATGTCAACACTGCCATCGCAGTTCAATCAGGAGTCACAGGGCCTTATTATGTCTTTGCGTTATCCGATATTGCGGCAGTTTTGCACTCTCTGTTGATCTGTTAGTCAATTAGCTGGGGTGAACACACGCCACAACCAGATAAGTGACAGGTAGGGTGTTACATATGGATATGTCTGACCCATGCCAGGATATGATACTTCGGGATTTGCTAGGAAGTAGTCCTGAAAAAGGAAATTTTTTCCATGTCATCCATTGCTTAGCCATTTTTAAGTGAAAAACGGGTAGCATTAGTTACTATAAGTTACATTGTCTTCTTCATGTGCTGTCCTTTCAAATTGACATTTATAGGTGCCTGTGCACTGTATTTGTGATTTGTTGGAGTACTTATGATGTGCAGTGCCGTAATCAGCCGATGCTGAGCACACAGAACACAATCATTGGTGCTAGCCCTTTTGGGGGAATTCTTCATGTACTGTTTGTCGGGTCACTGCTCACACCCAGTGTATCAATTTGTGTCCTGATATATGTTTTGCGTTGTCTGATTATTGAGTGTAAGGGGTACCTGGGTTTTGAGTTTTCGTGTAACATAAAAGTGCAAATGATAACGAGGAGAAAAGCCAAGACAACGGCAGAATACAAACAGACTGTTACTCGGGAGAACATGCGTGATAGCAAGGAAAGCCCTACCGATGAGCGTGACGGACGCGAGTTGCAACTTCCTGAAACTGCGTCTCACGACTGGTTTAGCCCGCTGAATAGCAAGGATGTTGATTCAGGCAGTGATACTAAGGGCTCGGGGGACGCAGGGAGTACAGGATTAATCCGTAAGTGTGAAAGATCCATCCTAAGGAGCCAGAGTGTGTTGGAACAAAACGGTGTCCGACCATTATCAAACGATTCATTCACAAGTGATCCGACGGGGGCGCGGAGACGGTACTTGTCTAGATATCTAAGGATTCCTCAGAACAGAGGAGAAGAGTCGCATTTTCAACCACAAAAGAACGAGGATCAAAATGCGGCTACTCTCAAAAACATTACGGACCTGTTGCAACAGATGCAAACGGTGAACTTAGAGCAGAGCGCCAACCTTAATGCCGAAATTAAAAAGGCGAATTCGGAGTTGAAAGAGCAAGTAAAAGAGGAGGTATAGAATCTCGGCGTCAAAATAGAGAAAGAGATTGCCATCATCAAACGAACGGCAATTGAAGCCAAATTAATTGCGAAAGGTGCAAGGAAATTAGCGAGAGAAACTCGGGACTCCACGCAAAGCACGGCAAAAGTAGGAAGGGTCATGTTATCAAGGCTGCAAAGCCGGATGAAACGTGTCGAAGAAAAGCAACAAGAGCAATCGGACATAGGGCCTAACGAGATGTTGAAAGAGGAGGTGGCGACATTAAAAAGAAATTTAGAGGACGAGGTATAACGTCTCATTACAGAGACATCAGGAAAGGAACAGGGTGTAATTACTGCGTCGACTGAACCGCCACTTGCCGGAACACCGATAACCGCTTCACGGTGTGACAAAGTTGACACTACAAGCAACGGGAGCCACGCCTTCATTCACAGCTCTGAGGCAACGACCGAGGTAAACACGGACAGCGCGCAGCAGTCCAGTGAGCACAATTGCTGTCGGCTGATTAGATGTACCGAACAACTGTCGAACATACTAAGGGTGAGAGATGACGTTAGCGTGTCGGAACGAATTAGTCCACGTCCCGAAGTTCATAAGAATCGTAAGAACGGTAGAAATGATAACTGGAATGTTGACCGGTTTGACTACAAGCATTTTGTATCCGTCCAAAAGTTCCATCACTACAAGGACGAAGGTAATAGCTTGCATCCAAAAACTTTTATGGGACAATTTGAGTTATCTTTGCCCCCACACTGGCCATTGATGTACCAACTGGATTTTGTGTGCTCCCATATGGAGGGCGCGACCGCTGAGTACGTGAGAAATGTAGCGAAGATGAGGGTCTCGTTCGAAAAATGCCTTCTTGGGCAAGTATTGGTCTAAAGAAACCCAAGAAAGGATCAAACAAGAAATAATGATGTCCAGAGATATGGAAGGGGCAGGGTACCGGAGTCTGGTCAAATGTTTTGAAAATATGACAAAAAGGAACCAGTACCTAGACAACCCATGTAGCGGTGCGGAAATCATCAGATTATGCTACATGAAACTTCCCATCTCGTATCAACAATCACTTGCCGGTCGTTGTGGTAGGGATACTGAGGTATTTAAGGGCATTTTGCGCGAACTGGAATTCGCATTTCAAGAGGAACAGGCGCGGGAGAAAAGCCGACAGCGTGAACAAAATAACAACCGTCGCAATAATGGTTCAAATGGCTCTGAGCAGTATGGGACTTAACAGCTGTGGTCATCAGTCCCCTGGAGCTTAGAACTACTTAAACCTAACTAACCTAAGGACAGCACACACATCCATGCCCGAGGCAGGATTCGAACCTGCGACCGTAGCAGTCGCACGGTTCCGGACTGCGCGCCTAGAACCGCGAGACCACTGCGGCCGGCGTCGCAATAATGGACGCCAGTAATGGCAGCTCGAAAAGAAGGTACAAGGAAGAAGAGCGACACTCTCCGGTGCAACATAGTAAATCACAAAGGACCTGGGGCGGTAATCAGCAATCGGGAAGGAACAGGAATTACGGTTACCAAAATAACAACCAGGAAGAGGTCGAAGTCCGCCCTCCGAAGCCTGGTCCATCCCATCTTAACGGGCAGGACTACGAATGACTAGACCAGAGCGCGGACAGGAGTTGCAAAACGTCCGTAACCTTGGAACTAGTCAGTAACATAAACATTATCTAATACGAGGATGTCACCGAGTTACTCCTCGAAGAAAAGGAAGGGCAACAAAATAAAGAAATATACCCAGTATTCAAAATCAAAATAGGTGACTTAACGGTGGCCGCTATAATTGATAGAGGAAGCCAGCTTTCAGCGATCTCAGAAGAGGTATTTAAGACATGTAAGAATGTGCTTTACCCACCGACTCTTGCCACACAAAAGACGAAGGTGAGAGGTGCATTACTTGGAAAGAGTATAGAGATATCTCAACAGACACGTTTAGAATTCGAATGTCAGGGACATCAGTTGACTGCTAATCTTTTTATCATTCCTAAACCGTCCACCGATATTATCATTGGTATGGATTTCCTATCAACGAACAAAGCCATAATCGATTTGGGTCGAGGAGAAGTCACATTAGGAGAGGGTGACAAAATCCATCTTCGTTTCGATGAACAGGCAATCCCAGGGCAGGTACAAAAGAGCTGTCTCGGACTACAGTTTCCAAACCAGGAGTAGTCAACAGGTGAAGCCGACGGCGGACAGGACAATCGAGATAGTACTTCGAAACAAGCACGGTTAGTAGAAATACATAAGGAAATAAGCAAGAAATTGCAGGGCATAAAGGTCATAAGAGACGCAGACAAAGAAGGGTTAGACAATGTGCTAAGAAGTAATATTGAAGTTTTTCTCCCCAAGACGGGCTCCATAAAGGACTATCAATATAAATTTGCCGTAAAGAGGCACAAACCGTTTCCAGTACCGCCGTACCCGATTCCGTGGTCGTACCGAGATCGTGTTTTTATCTAACTCCAGCGGATGCAGATGGAGGATATGATAGAGTCACAATATAACAGCCCTCTCAGGATCGTAGACAAAAGGAACGGGGAAATTCAACTTGTGTTAGATTCCCGGCAGATCAATACGATCATAGTTCCTGAAACAGACAGACCTGAGAGGCTCGATTAGTTGCTGCAGAAATTTCATGGAGTTTCGATGTTTTCCTCTCTGGATTTGAAATCCAGCTTCTGGTAAATCGAGTTGGATCCAGAATGTAGAAGATACACGGCGTTCATCGCATTTGGTAGATGCTATCAATTTAAGAGACTCCCCTTTGGCCTGAATATTTCGTCTGCAGCATTTATAAGAGGATTAGGAACAATTCTGGATGAGGGGTTAAGGGAGAGAATAACATGTTACGTTGATGATATCCTCATTGCGGAAAAGACATGGGAATCTCACAACAGTCTTCTAGGAGAAGTGATCTCCAAATTAAGAAAACATGGGGTGACGGTAAATACAAAAAAGTCCTGTTTTGGAGGAAGACAAGTACATTTTTTGGGTCATATCATCTCAGGGAAAGGAATTATGCCAGACCCAGACCAGATGAGGGCAATCGCAGAATTTGCAACGCCTACCACAAGGAAACAGCTGAGAGGCTTTCTCGGTGTCGTGAATTTTTACAAAAAATTCATATATATAGAGGCATTGGCGACACACGACTGTGTCAATTAACCGGAAAGAATGCGGCGTGGGTATGGGACAATGATGCAGAAAGCGAATTCAGTATGCTAAAATCAGCTCCGGTAAAGGCTCCGATTCTGTCACATCCTGATCTGGCGCATGACTTCTGTAAGGCCACGGATAGCGCGAAAACCGGGCTAGGGATAATGGTCTTCCAAGAATATGAAGAAGATGGAGTAAAGATACACAAAACGATCGCGTTCGGGAGTCGGGTGCTGAGTATAAGCGAAAGGAACTACTCAGTAACCGAACTGGAGGCCCTCGTGATAGTGTGGGGGTTCCAGAAGTTCAAGTACTTTTTATTCGGACAAAAGACAAATGTCTATACCGATCATAGAGCTCTGAAGTTCATACTTACGGCCAAATTAACGCATGGGAGGCTTGCGAGATGGGTTGCTGTCCTCCAGGAATTCAATTTCACAATAGTCTACGTACCGGGACCCACAAATGTAATAGCGGACGCACTATCCCGTTCCCCTCTGGGGATAAGCGATTATCAGGCTGAAGAGTTGGAACAAGAACATTGTTCTTTGTTCTATCTACGAAAAGCGGCATTTGAAAATTAGATCACAGTGACAATGCGTGATATTGGGCGAGAACAAGACAAAGATCCTGTGCTGAGAGGAATAAAAGAAAAGTGGAAAGACAGAACGCAAGCTAGGCTTAGGCAGCATTATCTGTTAAGAAAGGGGGTCTTGTTTTACAGAAGAAATCCGGGTGAGACGTGGTGGGTCGTGTGTGTGCCAGAGGAAGTAATAAACAAGCTCATCTGGTATACACATCTCAGTTACGCTCACTTCGGACCCAGGAAGTGCTTCTTGAAACTTAAAAGCGTCTGTCACTTCAAAAACATGGAGAGACGAATACGCAAGGTTCTCGCGGTATGTAAGAAGTGTCAGAAGGCGAAAACAAGTACTGTAGCCATGCAGCCGCCTCTGCACCCCATTATTCCTCAGAAATTAAGACAAACAGCGGCGACGGACTTGATGGGTCCGTTACCAACCTCACAAAGGGGCTATAGATACATCATGGTGGTCTTAGAATTAACGTCTAAGTACGGCAGCCTGACACCATTGAAAAGAGCAACCGGGACAACGGTGTGCAGGGCGCTACGTAAAGATTTCCTGGCACAGGTAGGGCCAGTAGAGTATATTTTGTCAGACAGTGGGCTACAGTACAAGTCGGAGATATGGAAGAGAACACTTGAAAGTCATGGAATTAAACCAGTTTTCGTATCCCGTTTCCACCCCAGTTCTAATCCCTCAGAAGGAACAATGAAGGATTTACGAAACCCTTGCAGATTGTACTGCAGTAAGAAGCACGCCACGTGGGACATCTTCATCAAAGATTTCCAGCCGGCCGCGGTGGTCAAGCGGTTCTAGACGCGCAGTCCGGAACCGCGCGACTGCTACGGTCGCAGATTCGAATCCTGCCTCGGGCATGGATGTGTGTGATGTCCTTAGGTTAGTTAGGTTTAAGTAGTTCTAAGTTCTAGGGGACAGATGACCACAGTAGTTAAGTCCCATAGTGCTCAGAGCCATTTTGAAAGATTTCCAGGAAGTAGTTAATGAGATACCCCACAGCACCACACTGTTAGCTCCAATTACGGCACTAAAGAGCCGGGACCCGCCGGACAGGCTCCGTCAGTTAGTGGAGTTTCATCCAAGAACGCGTCAGCGACATGGGAGCGTCGTGCAGGAAGCCCTACAAAATATCCGACGTGCGGGCGAGAAGCGCAAAGCACGAGCGGATAAAGGGTCGCGAGTACGATAATTTGTGGTTGGGGAAAAGGTACTCATTAAGACACACAGACTGTCAAACAATCAAAGAAAGTTGTGCCACAAATTCTTCGCCGCGTATAGTGGATCTTTGCGCGTGTGGAGAATAGCGCATGCCAACGCATTCGAAGTAAAATCCATAAAAACAGGAAAATCGCTGGGAGTGCATCCGATAGCACATGTAAAGGCATTTGTGGAATAATGAATTGCAGACTTTGTACATGGAATTGTAGTAAATATAGGCTCAGAATAAGGATTTTTGTTAAAGTGTCTTGTTTGTTTGTGTACATACTGATCTTAGTGGTAGAATGTCTCGTTTATATGTGCTGATATTTTGCGTTTTTATTATTAATAATGATATCTCGCCTCTCGGTGTTATGAAAGTGAAGTGCACTAGATTATTTTGTAAAAACACATGATTAAAGACTGGAAAACAAGTATTTCTGGGCGTACCCCTAGAAAAGGATAGATTAGGAACTCTGTAAAATACAGAATTGTATCTCCGTCATTGGAGAACATATTTAAGGTGGCCAGTCCCGTAGGTCGTTACGAGGACACACCGACGCATCTCGTATGCCCCTGAATACGTAAGAAGTGGACAGCTATGGGCAGTTACGTGAATTAGCGCACCCAGTGCATGCTAAAACAGAACCGGATGTAATCATCTACAGAGCAAACAGCAGCAATGATACGCCAGAAATACTTGTTGATACCAAGATAGTGTAACAACTGCGAGTGTGAGCAGTGAGCTATATTTGTGTTGTGCCATTATGGCATTGCCAATCCGAAACATGTTCACAGGCCTTATAAAACCATTCGTGACAAAAGGAGAAAACGGGAAGAAAATAGAGGAGAGAAGAAGTGTCGCAATAGAACACGATAAAGGACGCTATCCAAACTTCCGACAAAAATCTTGGTAAGACTGACACATGTCTAAGTTTGTTGTGTTTTATACATGTACGCAGGCACAATAGGAGGGACGTCTGCCACATAGGGAACTCAGAAGAAAAAACAAGATTAGAGATGTTGTTGTTGTGGTCTTCAGTCCTGAGACTGGTTTGATGCAGCTCTCCACGCTAATCTATCCTGTGCAAGCTCCTTCATCTCCCAGTACCTACTGCAACGTACATCCTTCTGAATCTGCTTAGTGTATTCATCTCTTGGTCTCCCTCTACGATTTTTACCCTCCACGCTGCCCTCCAATACTAAATTGGTGATCCCTAGATGCCTCAGAACATGTCCTACCAACCGATCCCTTCTTCTGGTCAAGCAGTGCCACAAATTTCTATTCTCCCAATCCTATTCAACACCTCGTCATTAGTTACGTGAGCTACCCACCTAATCTTCAACATTCTTCTGTAGCACCACATTTCGAAAGCTTCTATTCTCTTCTTGTGTAAACTATTTATTGTCCATGTTTCACTTCCATACATGGCTACACTCCATACAAATACTTTCAGAAATGACTTCCTGACACTTAAGTCTATACTCGATGTTAACAAATTTCTCTTCTTCAGAAACGCTTTCCTTGCCATTGCCAGTCTACATTTTATATCCTCTCTACTTCGACCATCATCAGTTATTTTGCTCCCCAAATAACAAAACTCCTTTACTACTTTAAGTGTCTCATTTCCTAATCTAATACCCTCAGCATCACCCGATACGACTACATTCAATCATCCCAGTTTCGCTTTTTTTGAAGTTCATCTTATACCCTCCTTTCAAGATACTATCCATTCCGTTCAATTACTCTTCCAGGCCCTTTGCTGTCTGTGACAGAATTACAATGTCATCGGCGAACCTCAAAGTTTTTATTTCTTCTCCATGGATTTTAATATCTACTCCGAATTTTTCTTTTGTTTCCTTTACTGCTTGCCCAATATACAGATTGAATAACATCGGGGAGAGGCTACAACCCTGTCTCACTCCCTTCCCAACCACTGCTTCCCTTTCATGCCCCTCGACTCTTATAACTACCATCTGGTTTCTGTACAAATTGTAAATAGCCTTTCGCTCACTGTATTTTACCCCTGCCACCTTCAGAATCCGAGAGTATTCCAGTCAGCATCGTCAAAAAATCTACAAATGCTAGAAACGTTGGTCTGCCTTTCCTTAATCTATCTTCTAGGATAAAGTCGTAGCATCAGTATTACCTTGCGTGTTCCAGCATTTCTACGGAATCCAAACTGATCTTCCCTCAGGTCGGCTTCTATCAGTTTTTCCATTCGTCTGTAAATAATTTGTGTTAGTATTTTGCAGCGGTGACTTATTAAACTGATAGTTCGGTAATCTTCACATTTGTCATTAGAGATAAAAAGTAGTAAACAGTAAATATGTATTCGGGTTGGCCAACACCGTGTTAGTCGTTGGAACTGGTAGTTAGAAATGGTGATGGGATCCTGTCCAGATAATCTTGATTCCCTATCCCTTGACTGGGTGTGTGTGAACGACTGTGAACAAGTTGTCCTGTACATTTTTTATGTTTATGTATAAAGAAAGTTCTGTTACATTAAAGTTTTAATTGATCCTGAATTTGATTTACAAACATGAAAATCATTCCATTTGTAATGAGACGATTTCATTGTCTTCGGAAAAAAAAGAAAAAATTGTATGGTACTGATGGTTAAACATCAGCACTTCCCATGTACAAAAGTTAGTTGTCTTAGTTTGTTAAGGTGGCGTAACTGAGCGAGAGGGAGTTGAAGCTACGACACCTGGCACACCACACACGAGCTGACAAGGAATGAGGACGACAGCATTGAGGGGAGCACACAGCTGACGATGATGACGGCATGCAGACCACGCTCTGAATTGACGGGGCCGGTGGTCAAGTCAGCAGCCAAGGAGAGGTGAGATCCAGCACCTATGTGTACAACAAAGAGGTCGGTCCTGGTCTCTGTACACAGTGCGGATCGGGGGCAGCAATGAAGAGGTCCAAGAAGGTTTCTATATTTGTTGCTCGCCACGTCAGGTGGAGCGACTGCCCAGCTGACCTTTTGTGCCTAATGACACCAACTTTGAGGACCTGAGCTAAAAATAGACTCTCGTCTGATCACGGTCTCGTCCTTGACCTGAAGCGTCTATAGAAGGAGCAATGACCTGTGGCTGAGCTGCGAGAGGTCACCGATCATAGATGCACAGATGACATCTTGTGCCTGTCGGACAAGATGCCAACAACGAGCTCTTAGGTGAGAGCCATCCTGCCTCAAGAAGATGCGGGTGCCTGTGGCGCCATCTCGGTAATCGACGTTGCTCTCTTCTCAGCCGTTAGCCATCCCTCAACTTGCTAGTCAGAACTAATGTCACTTCCGTTCCTGCAAGAAACTTGTGACGTGTGTGTGAGTGTGTCAGTGTCGATTCAAATCAATAACATGCGCCTCAACGAACGTCAAGTACTCATTTGTTCTGTTTATGAATTATGTTATAAGAAGGTTATGATTTTATAAATGTTCCATTTGTTAAAACGTCATATATTGGTCATGCCACGTCTCTTTGTGTTAGAATAAGATTTCATACTTATACCTTGTTACAAATACACAACAGTGGTTGCTCAATACACAATGATTCTTATCATTTTGGTTGTGTTTTATGGATATATATATATATATATATATATATATATATATATATATATATATATATATATATAAAACTGGCGTTCACATATAATTGAATGAGAGCAACCACTACCAACTTCACAAAATGTTACACGAATATTGTTCATGTATGTTTTTAGTAATTTAAGTCGAGTAGGGATGGATAACTGAGAGTGAATGGACCTTAAGTTATAATTGCGAGTCTTGCCATTCAAATGACAAGCATAGAGGTGTTTAAACATGTGTATTTGCCCTTTGTGACGTGTGGCCTTGTAATAATTGTAGTTTTCTTTTGAGTACTCTGACCAATAATTGTCTCAGGAATCGGCAGAAATTAAAGTAAAATTAAGACAAAATAATGACCACATCTTTATCAGTAAATCCAGTCATTGAAGGCAGGTAACCTAGGAATGAGTGGGAGTTGGCATCAGTGAGGTGGCAGTGGTAATCAATCGCCCGTAACTAATCATGCGAACGGATTAAAAATACCAGTTATGGAGATATTAATTTTGTACCACAGGTGGTAACACCATAGGAGTCATCAACTGTACTACAAAATGGATTTGAAGAGAGGGGTTATGTAAGATGGGAAGAACTATGCCACTTACATGAAGTCATTAAATATCAGCTAACTCACATTGAGCGAACAATAGGGCTGAATAAAAATGACTGACAAGGCACAATGCATCTTGTAGACGGTATAGTATGGACGTATTGGAATAAGTAATGCCGGGTGATGGTTTTAAAGTAATTCACACGACATGAAAACTTTGTGGAAATGCGTCAATTTACTGGAGGCTAGTTTATCCCAGGGAAGTATTCAGAATTGACTGTGGCTGGCGGGGGAGCGGCGAAGGGAAGCGACAATAGGTTGCTTAGGGTGGCTCAAGCTCTGACAAAGCAGTAACAGGACGCGGTCTCCAGCTGCCTTAAGATGAGTGACAGTGAGTGGGTGGTTGACCCCATGCTGGTGCACCGGGAAGCAGACAGAGAACTTGTATGCCTGTTGATAAATGTCTGTCATCTTGTTTTCAGGGCAACATGCGAGAAAGCTGCGCAAAGCTACGGTGGAGCGGTCAACAGAGGTCAAAATATGCGTGTTCGTGACTATAGCAACTTCACGCTGAATTCACAGTCCGCAGGTGAAGAGCGACAGAATGAAATACGGCCGGCCTCCGATGGGAACGTAGGACCGAGGCATTTGAAGTACTCTCCTGGGAGTCAGAATTCCGGAAAAATCGGCGTTTGTGCAGACGCTAACCTTGTTGGGTGGCCTGGGAGGAGCTAAATAGCAGAAGTTGAGAGGAAGGGAAATTTTGTGGGAATTTGTTCACTTCCCAGAGCAGGCATTAGACAGCGCTGGGAAGCGACGCATAATTAACGCTACTTGCGCTGCAATTGGCGTAAGTGATTTTGCTGGAGGGGAAACTGAGGCAATGAGTGGACTAGGAGAAGTCTCCGTAGTGGTCTTCCATTCCGAGCTTGCCTATAGTGCGGACGTGGCGTTCTTTACTCAGCTTGCCAAGAAAGAGTGAGCGTCTCTACAGTAGTCCTAAATGGAACAATTGAGCTTGGAGAGAGGAAGTTTTGCTTCAGCTATGTACTGAGCAAGATAGCTAGGAGTGAGTAGGCGAGCGCAGCCTTGCAGCACCACGAGGTCGGCCGACGTCCGCACAATGACACCGCTCTGCCACGCTGTATTCGGTGATATTGCGCCTGCTCCGGCCACTGATTAATTTGTTGGATCACGTCGCCAAGGTTTCCTCGTGGGTTTCGTGGGCCGTGTACTGTAGAATTCTTCTCGCCTGAGTCAGCCGATAGGAATTACTTTTGAGTTATCGCGCTTTACTCCGCGCAATCGCAATTTATTACCACTGCCTGATAGGAGAGTCTTGTAATGTGATGATAGAAGGTCGGAAGTTAAAATAAATTTGTGCTAATCGACTGCATCTGTTTTCAATCAAGTAGTAGAAATCCCAAGTTACTTTCTTAATTAATTTTATGTTCAACATTTGCATCTGGTGTTCAATAGCTGAATATAAAATCAATGTCACCCCTTTTTAATTAAAAGTGATCAATTCTGAATCAAGTAATGTCAACACTGACATCGCAGATCAATCAGGAGTCACAGGGCCTTATTACTTTATTTTGCATTATCCGACATTGCGGCAGTTTTGCACTCTCTGTTGATCTGTTAGTCAATTAGCTGGGTCGAACACACGCCAAAACCAGAAAAGTGACAGGTGGGGTGTTACAAGTGTACAGCAAGCTCAACTCTGGTTCTCAAAGACTGGTTCGCAAAGCCGGTAATTTTGACAGCAAACTTCATATTTATGAGTTGTTAAGGTTGATGGCTGTACCCTGTCTTCAATGGCTCCGTGACGTTATACTAGGATTCCAGCAAGACAACGCAAGAAGGCATGATTCAGGTACTGTCCTAACCCGGTTATCCTAGTCCAAATTTTCTCCAAATCACTAACCGACTGAAAATGTCCGGTATGGGCTGAAGAGAGACCGGCGATCTCCCACTCACCAGCCACTACGATTGACGAATTCTGACAACTGAGCTGAAACAACATGGAAAGACATACCAGAATCTGTGACCCAAGCTCTGTATCACTTAATATCGAGCCTAGTAACAGCCGTTTTTGCTGACAGAGCTTGCGGCTTTGTAGATCAAATTTCGCACCCTCCACACATCTAAATCGCCTACAGTTTTAATCACATATTCCTCCTAAGGAACTGTTTACGCACGATACGTAAAATTTTGTCTGTTACCCTTCATGATGTTGGAACTTGTAACACCTCCGATTTATGTATCCCGCTCGATCGGGATCTAATAACAGCCCAAACAGATATTAATTAATGTGACCGTGTACCTAATGGGGCTGGCAATCGGAATTGACTGCTACGGAATTGTTACATTCCATTTTGTCCTTCTCAAATGCTGTAATAATGAAATGTCTGGTGACAAGAAGAACGCCAACACAGCTTCACTAATCAAGAACCTATATTCGTCTCAAAAACACAAAAAGAAGGAGACAGCCACTGCCTTCGTCATACATATTTAATAACGGCTAATCTCAGCACAGGCTTCCTCGCTATTCATTATCGTCACACGCAAATTCAATCACTGCAATCCAACACTGCAATCCAAATGATGCCGGCGCGACAAAGGGGTTAAACCGCGGCGATGGCCACTCCCTTTGTCGGTAAAGCCTTGCATTACAGCAACAAGCTTCCACACGGCTCGGCCCGCAACCCGGGAACTGACTTCAACTCTACACTCGCTCTCGCAACACGACACTATCGATTGTTTGCCCTATCGACCTGTGCCGAGTGCAAACTTATAGTAAGGGCCTACGGACCCCTTACAAACTGTAACGATCAAAGGATTATTTATTTAGGAAGGTGGCCGTAATAAACGTTACTGGTTCTGTTGTTGAGTTATTTTCCAGAGAGCTGTGATTTTTCAGAGTAGAACTTTTCTTTTGTATCATGCAGCTCTTGTATTTGAAGTAGCTCTGTACAAACCAAGTTAAATAAAATTTCTACCACGTTTGGTTAGGTAGCTATAAACGTTGACTGGGGTGCTAGAAACGTTGGCTTCGTTGAAATGCATGTTCTCGCTGTGCAATGATAATTTAGGTAAGGCGTTCCAACGGGAGCTCATTTTGCTGAGTGAACAACTCAGTGAGCTTTCAAAACGATCTGCAGATGATGTGTAAAGCAAGGAGCGACCGTTTTCCTCAATTCGCTGATTGAAGTCACTTGCTGTTGTGGATTTAGTGACCTTTCCTTTTTTCCTATCTTCTTTCCTAATTTCTTTAGATATCACCACAAAATTAATGTGCTGGTGTTAAATCAGGTTACCTCGCAGACCATTCTTGACGGCCACGGTTTGTGACGCCGTACGGTCGAGACGCATTAAGTTGCACATTTGATACTGATTTGGACACCGCATTAAACGCACATTCCGCCACCAGAATATCAATCTGAATATAGTCAATTATCGACAGCGTGTTGCAGCCACCCATAAAACTTTGGACGATTCTTTCAGATAACTAAAATTAATAAAAATTTTACTTAAACTGCTTTGTGCACACTTGGTTTGAATACGTCAGCAACTTGATAGAAAGAAATTATGTTCTGTTTAAGAAGTCATAACTCTTTACAGTTACTCTCTGGAAAATAGTTATGCTCATAACACTGCAGAAAAACTAACGTTTTCTGCGTTTATCTATCTGAATAGATTTTCTTTTCACTTATCCATTAATCAGTTACAGAGTAAAACACCTTATCAGAAACGCCTCATGTATACGAGTTATAACAAGAAAAGCATTCCATATTGTGAGAGGTGATAATGTTAATGGAAGCAAGAAAAATATGACAAGGAAGCATTGTCTCTAAAATACATACCTGACGAGGTAGGAGCATTTGTTGATATTCGCTATTGTGAAACGCATCTATTCGACTGCAAGCTACGGACAACGTACAGAACGCAGTAAACAAATGAATAAAGAAATGAGAACACATTATTCTAATATTGTCAAAAACAGAGCTTCTAATGTAATCTGCTTGCTGTTACATGAGACCTGCAAGTGTAAGCAGCATTTAAAGTATGGTTTCAATATGGCCTCCATTCATAGTAAGGCATGCTTCTGTCTGCAGTCCCAAGGATCACATACTGTCAGAGGAACTCCACATTGTTTACGTTTGCGTTGGCATGGATCAATGACGCGTTTCCACAGTGTTTGCACATCTTTAATGGGTCCTTCATACTCCAAAGATTTAAATTGTTCCCACAAGTGAAAATACAAATGATTAGGTTCGGAGGAACGAGATGGCCAATCTAATGGATTTTCCTGACCAATCCATTGCCCACTTAATGTCTGTGTGAGGTATTCTAGCATGTTCTTCGCCTCGTTGCAATAGTCTCTTCACCACAACAGCCTGCCAGGATCCGCCATTGTTGGAGCCACGGAGACACAGTCTGTTAGTCGCTGGAAAAGACGGCTGAAGTACTGTGCAGATGGTATCCTGCGCTCTGGACATTTTTCAGCCTAAGCCAAATGAGTTCGGCTGTTGCTTCCATTTCCCAGACCATAACAGAACGTCATATGTGCCAGTTATCTTATGGAATATAGGCTTCCATTAAGGTGGTACGCGAAAAGATAAAACTGAACCGTGAAAATTTACTTTCAAAATCTTTTCTTAAGGAATTTACTTTATTTACTAGCGATTCATCAAGAACATTAACACACTATGTGAGCGTGGAAGTAGTTGCCAGGGAATAACTGATGGAAAGAAATTAAATTTCAACCAATGGAAATTTTATTCATAAAAGTCCTTTCAAAACAGATTTAAAATTGTAAGTAGGCTGTTTATGTTTTCTCTATGTAAGTAGGCTGTTTAGGTTTTTTATTGGTAACGCCACCTCTGTATGACAATCACTGGGTAAGTAGGCTGTTTATGTTTTCTCTATGTAAGTAGGCTGTTTAGGTTTTTTATTGGTAACGCCACCTCTGTATGACAATCACTGGCTGTGCTGTGTGCAGTCTGTGGCTGCTTTGCATTGTTGTAATACTCGCCATTGTAGTGTTAGGCAGCTGGCTGTGAACAGCGCGTAGCGTTGCGCAGTTGGAGGTGAGCCGCCAGCAGTGGTGGATGTGGGGAGAGAGATGGCGGAGGTTTGCAATTTGTCATGAACTGATATATATATTATGACTTGTGATGATATTAAGGTAAATACATTGTTTGTTCTCTATTAATATCTTTCATTTGCTAACTATCCCTATCAGTAGTTAGTGCCTTTAGTAGTTTGAATCTTTTATTTAGCTGGCAGTAGTGGCGCTTGCTGTATTGCAGTAGCTCGAGCAGCGAAGATTTTTGTGAGGTAAGTGATTGGTGAAAGGTATAGTTTAATGTTAGTCAGGGCCATTCTTTTGTAGAGAATTCTGAAAGTCAGATTGCGTTGCGCTAAAAATATTGTGTGTCAGGTTAAGGACAGTCGTGTAAAAATTGTTCAAAGGGGACGTTTCATATGTCGACCCTTAGCCGAGGATACCTCACTGGAATCTTCTGATTTTTTCTTGTAGTTTGTGTATTTAGTGTAGCTTTTGTTTATTGCTAGCGCGTAATTGTAGAGAGAATCTCCTTTGTAGTTGTAGTTTTTCATTGTTGTAGAGTAAAACAGTTGTGGCATGCATGTAGATTTGCACCAAGTATTTCGCAGCTGCAATTAACTAGACATTATTTCCATTGCTACGTTATTTTATTTTGCTCTTCAAATTGTGTTTTTCTGTGTTGTCGTGTGAAATACTGTGACAATAATGGCGTGTGAAAAACGTAATACTAGGCTCCAAAGTAAACTGAGAAATGACAGTGAAGACGAAGGCAGTGTGTTAGCGCCGCAGAGTAATGAATTAACTGATGTTCAAAGTAGTAATTTGGTAATCGTGCATAGGGAAATGGAGCGGGCGGCAAACAATGGCACGGACAGTGAAACAATTAGTGAAGAGGGAAGCATTATCGATCGATCGGTCGGCAACAGCTCGCCTCAGGAATCCGAAATGACAGGACACAATTTCGCAAATACTGTAGATTCAGGTTTTGGGTTATCACCGTTTTCTCAAATAAGTCAAGACGCATTTTCTGCTTGTCAAAATGTGAATGTTGCCGGTGCAAATGCACTGCCGAAAAGCGTAGAGAAACAGATTCCAGACACTAATACATTATTATTGCAATTAATGCAACAAATGGAACAAAATCAGAGACAAATGGGACAAAATCTTAAAAAGTTAGACACAGTGTAACAAAATCTCAAAAAGTTAGACACAATGGAACAAAATCTTAAAAAGTTAGACTCATTGGAGCAAACTCTTGAACGAACACGTGAGGATTTAACTGCTGAGTTACATCACATTGAATCGAAATGTCAAAAAGTCTGTAATGACGTAAAAACACAAATTTGTGAGCATTTCCAACCTATTTTTTCGCGTCATGAAAATGCACTACAGAATCACGAAGCAGCTATAAAAGAACTGCAAACTATTGTTCATGAAAATCATGAGACCTTGCAAGCAAAATTTGACTCAGTTGCATCTACCGATATGGTTATGCAACTTGCAAAAACTCAGGAAAACTTAAAGGTCACAGTAGACACGATTGCAACACAAATGGACACTCTGAAACTTGGTTCAGAAAAACATAGAGAGGAAATGATTTCACTATCGGATAAAGTAGCCGAACTTTCAGATCAGTTCACTAACTTATCTACAAAGGTAGATGATGATCTGAATGACACAACACCTGTAGCTTTCATGGACACTGAAGAGTATGAACAAATTAGAAAATTCAAACAAAATCAAAATCAAATCAATACACAGTACAAAAGAGAAATCCGGGAAGTGCAAGATCAGTTGGCACAAGTAGTACAAGAATTACGTATTTCAGAGGACACTCGCGCCCCAATACGGGAAGAGGGACATACAAATACGGAACAGACACAAAATAATAACACAGGGCATTTCGGAAGTTATGAAAGAAATTGGCAATGTGCACCGAATTTTGAGATGGAACGGCCGACACGACCTAACAATGACCGATATGCGACTCGCCGACGCGATGATTTTGACTATAAGCTGTTCATTACTACACGTAAATTCAAAACGTTTAAGAATTCTGCCAACGACATTCATCCACAAGCATGGCTCCATCAATTCTCTCATTGTTTTCCTCCCAACTGGTCGTTGGAACACAGATTAGAATTTATGTGTGGCTACTTGGAGAATGAACCAGCTGTAAGAATGCGATCGGTAATTCACGATTGCCACAGTGAAGGAGAGTTTTACCATGCCTTCCTCTCAGCATATTGGTCTCAAGCCACACAAGACCGTGTAAAACATAGCATCATAATGATGAAACGTTTCGAACAATCTGAATTTTCCAGTCTTATGAAATACTTTGAAGACATGTTGCATAAGAATCAGTATCTTTCAAACCCATACAGCTCCTCAGAACTCATCCGCATTTGCTTAATCAAACTGCCTGAACATTTACGACATATTATTTTGGCAGGACGTTGCAAAGACGACATTGAAGCTTTTCAGGGACTCCTACAAGAATTAGAAATTGACACTGACAGTCGCCGGATGCGAAAACAGGAAAACAATCACTACAGGTCACATACGTCACAATTCCGTGACGACAGAAACAATAACTGGACACGACAAGGCTATTCTTACAACGCAAATCGTGACCAAAACAGACACCACCCATATGACAACCACTGGCAGAGTAATAATAGTTACAGAGAAAGATTGCATTTCCGTAGTAATGAAAATGACAGAGATAACCACAGAAACAGACAATATGGGAACCAAAACAATTATTACCAGGGGAGACAGAATAACTTCAGACGCAACAGTTCAGCGCGCAGTTACGATTCAGGAAGAAATTCTCCACCACGTGACCGACAAGGAAGAAACTACGGATTCTACCGAAATGACGACAGACGATATGATCATAACGACAGACGTCAATTGCATCAGAACTGGCGGGATTCAAACAGAGCAGGGCCCTCTCGGCAAGGCGAATTTGTAGAAGTTAGGTCTCCTAATCCCAATAACGACGCGCGCCAACAAAGAGACAGACAATGACTCGCACAGCAGGCAGCCGCGTGCGCCAGGTGGCTCAGAGAAAAATAACATAGACGCTAACCTTGAGAAAAACTCCAGTATTCTTTACCGACGTATACCGCCTGACAATTGCATTCAAGTTCAAACTCTGAGTACTATGAAGAGTAAAGGTTTACACCACATTCCATATGTAAAATCGTTTATTGAGAGATAATCTGCTTTTTACCTTTGTCTTTGCCATAAAACGTTTCACTTCACGTTACTAGTATGCTTTAGAAACTGTTACCATGCAACATTTTGGTTTATTTGAAAATACATTCTGAATTTAAAGTGCTTTCTGAGAGATACCAGATGACACAGAGGTTAGTTTATGTGACAGCTACACGATTTTTATCACGACGCTACTAATGAGTGACAATTTACAATGTTGCTTTTGCGGTGTATCTGTTTTATATCTGCACAGTTTTCTGAATTCTTCTGGAAATCAAAACATGTTTTATTAGTAACTTTTGTGGTATAGCTACAAGGAGACAGCCTTTTCCATAGCACAACAATGCGTTACAGCACAGTACTTTCATCATCACAACAATAAGCGTAATAACTAAGATATCTATACGCAAAGCATTTTACTTTTGTTTCTGATGGGGTAAGTACATTGACTTCTGCAGAACTTAGCTTTCGGAGGACGATAATTACGACACTTCCACAGAATTATCTTACAGCAAGACGCACATTTGGCGCTACAGGACACGCATTTGAGAGATTTTGTACTTAAAACATTTATTTTTAAAGATTTTTTAATTACAAAGAAAGTTTTCCGTGATACATTACATTTCATTGCTGTAATCTGTAACACCTGAGGGTATAATTACATTAATCCTCAGGGGGGTACATGCTTACTTTGTGTACCATGTGTTTGGCAAGCACAAGGAGCCCTAGCTAATATGGTATTTGCTTATACAACTTTACACATCGGTACCATATTTCTCTAACACACAAATTACACAGCTATCTGATCATTTAACTGAGAGATAAACATGTTTTTTACTACATCAGTGACAGATGTTTACGCAATTACACCGTTGGATAACTTCACACTTATGAAACTGTATTTTGTCTGTACTTTGTGAACTGTTCATATTTTTTCGGAATCATTGTGATACTATGAGAGCTTTGAATGATGTATTTGGTATGAGATCATGATTTTTAAAGTACGTTTGAGGCAGCTGACACTTTTGACATGAGCAGAGAATTATTTTAGGCTTAGAAATTATTGGAGGAAGTTACGACGATTTTGAGATTTGACTGAAGTGTTATGATGTTATTATTACGACGACGATGTGTATTATGTTGTTGAGGAATGTTTATTATGCTACGTATTTCTCATGATGAAATATTGAAGAAGTGTCGACGAATATGTATATGTATAATGAGGTAAGGAATAATGAGTAGTGTTTAGGGACTCTGATTTATGAAAAGGATGTTGGAAACCAAGAAACGTACTTTAAGAGTTATGAAATGTGTGACTGTATCACAATGCTGACGAATATTTTTTTTGGACACTGTTATATCAATAGCATTTTGTTTCTACAGATTTGCAACGCTAATTCTTGACCTGTGAAATATTTTTATATGAGACTACCACGGTAGCAGAATCTCCTGTCATAAATATATCCGTACGAAAGTTAAGTGACCACTTGCACGTAATGCGTCGCGGGCACCCAGCTGTGTCAGACGCCTGGAGAAAAAGCCATTATTGCGAGCCCTTTTCAGCGGCACAGGTAGCACAAAAAAAAGGGGAGGCCATTATCCTTGGAAATATTCTTACATCTGCAAACCTGATAATGACAAGTGTCTTTCTACGAGAATTGAGAGCTACTGACTTACGAAATGCCACATAGCTATTGAATGATGTTTTTATGCTTTGGTTTGCGTAATTGCTTATTTCATTTGACATCTGTTTTCCAGCTGTGTTGCAGCATTGGTTTCATAAAATAAAATTAAATGCATTTGCTAATGTGAACACTTTCTGTCAACAGATCTATTAAATAATTATTTTATGATCCACATTCTTTAACAAAGGAGCACTTGGAAAGGAAAGAACAATAAGAAGGAACTAGTAACTGCATTCATAATTTTCTTTTCAAGTAATTGGTAACTTTTTGGTAGAATAACTTCTTGTGGTGCACCACTTTAATTACATAGACATTAAGATGTGATTATACATTTCCCTTATCTGCATTGTTATCTTTAGTGTACTATTTTTTCTGCTTGAGCTATGTCATGTTTTGATATAAGTTATTACATTTGCTGCTGCTAGCTTTGCCAATCTGTATTTTTTGTCATTGCTGCTTGTGTTAATTGTTTTGTGCTGCTGCATTGCCTCGTTCCTTAGTTTAGCATCTGAGCTCAGTAGATTTAAGTTAGCTTAAGAGGGGGTAGCCTCTAAGAGAATGAGTTGCGATGAATTGGAAGAAATGCATTGAGAAAACAGGTTTAGGTAGGATTTTCTTGGAAATAAATGTTGAGGTAAGAAATGTATGAACATATAAATACAGAAAGCACGCTTAGATAGAATTTTTTGGGTGGAAACAAAGGATGAAATAAGAGGAAAGATATATGAAGTTTTGGGTTGGACTGCAGTACCACATGTTACACTGAAAACGAACACTGTCCTTTCCCTTTTGTGTTATCCCACTATATGTTTGTGTACCCTTGTGTATTTGTTTTCTTCCTGTCTCTGTGTAGTTTCATAGAATTTTTTCTTCTTTTAATATTAAGCTACATTCACTATGATGAGGAATACTGTTATCCTCAAATACAGTTGGCATTAATAATGTGTTATTTACTTTGTAAAGATGTTAGACATTGTTAATTCCGTTTTGTGTTAATGCTAATGTGTGAAGTTGATGTTTCAAAAGTTATTGTGATCTTTTATGTATGTACTCATGTCATAATTCCTGTAACACTGACGTATATGTCTATTTCTATTCTTTTGTAACGCCTGTTTTACTACAAATGTTATCTGTATTGTTATGTTCTTTAATGATGTATTTTGTACCTTTGTTATTGTATTCTTATGTTATAAAATTGTAATTGTCACCAGTTCATGACATTATTAACTTGTTAGTTACATTTCACTGCACACGTTTCTGTTGGTCATAGTATATGGACAATATGTGAGAAGTAGGGACTGTTAGTGTTTGCACGTGTGTTAATAATTCTGCAAGGGACTGGATAACAGCATTGCTGGTTCTAAGGACAATTCCAAAAACTTTGTGAGTGCACAAGTGGTGTTTTATGGACTTGCTATATTGTCCGCAAGACTCTTCAATGGTGATTGTGCACCTGCACAGTCGCAACAGATGGCTGCTGGCCGTCTCTACAAGGACTCCAGTGGGTCTGCACCTCTGGTGGCCCACCAATACCATTATCTCTACAAGGACTACAGTGGGTCTGCACCTCTGGTGGCCCACCAATACCATTATCTCTACAAGGACTGCAGTGGGTCTGCACCTCTGGTGGCCCACCAATATCGTAATCTCTACCAGGACTACGGTGGGTCTGCTCTGTGATGACCTACCTACCAATATTCGTCAGAACTTCGAATGACTCTGCTGTGGGTTTGCTCTGTTGTGGACCATTACCTGTCTGCATGTCGAGAGTCAGCACTGTCTTTCCGTTGGAAGGTCAACACTACTTCTTCAAGACTGCATGGAAATCCACTACTTCTATGTGCATTTTCTTTTACTGCTTGGACTTTGAGAAAAACTCTGCATTTTTACTGTGATGAACAATGTGGACTGTCTTTATGGACTGTGAGAAATTTTGATCTTTTGACCAACATAATATTAATAAGTGTGTGCATTTTATATCTTTGTTACTGTAATTGTGAAAAATTTTTGTCAAATCTGTATTGGCCAGTGCCCAACACCATTTGTAAAAATTTTTGTGGGGAGCATGGGGGCTATGTAAGTAGGCTGTTTATGTTTTCTCTATGTAAGTAGGCTGTTTAGGTTTTTTATTGGTAACGCCACCTCTGTATGACAATCACTGGCTGTGCTGTGTGCAGTCTGTGGCTGCTTTGCATTGTTGTAATACTCGCCATTGTAGTGTTAGGCAGCTGGCTGTGAACAGCGCGTAGCGTTGCGCAGTTGGAGGTGAGCCGCCAGCAGTGGTGGATGTGGGGAGAGAGATGGCGGAGGTTTGAAATTTGTCATGAACTGATATATATATTATGACTTGTGATGATATTAAGGTAAATACATTGTTTGTTCTCTATTAATATCTTTCATTTGCTAACTATCCCTATCAGTAGTTAGTGCCTTTAGTAGTTTGAATCTTTTATTTAGCTGGCAGTAGTGGCGCTTGCTGTATTGCAGTAGCTCGAGCAGCGAAGATTTTTGTGAGGTAAGTGATTGGTGAAAGGTATAGTTTAATGTTAGTCAGGGCCATTCTTTTGTAGAGAATTCTGAAAGTCAGATTGCGTTGCGCTAAAAATATTGTGTGTCAGGTTAAGGACAGTCGTGTATAAATTGTTCAAAGGGGACGTTTCAAAATTTATAAGTAGAAAAGCACCCTCGAAATAACAAGATAGAATTTAACAAATGTGAATTTTATTCCTAAAGCTTTTTCAAAACAGTTTTAAAATTATCAGCAGAAAAGCATCCTCGAAATATCAAGTTACACTTATTCAGAGGGAGAATAATTTTATTTTATTTATTTTTATTTTTTATTTATTTATTTTGTTACTGTTGGAGCCTTCGGGCTGAGCAGCTTCCGCTCCCTTTCGACACGGCCGTAGACACGACCGCTCACAACGGACTCTGAAAACTACACTGGTGCAAATCTGCAACCCACCACTAAAATTTTTAACAACTCACATTAACTATGTACCCCATAAGAGGGATGGAAATGGTACAAACACTCACACTAAGAACTTATTTTCCACCAAAAGTGCCATTTGTTTTTAAAAGGGCTCTTACGGTGGAATGGTGGCAACTTTATAAAAATGACTATTTAAATTAAATCCATGAAATTCAGACTTACATAAAGTATACAACATGCTCTACATTACACATATACCGCCTCGCAAGATGATAGGCAATATAAAAACATATTTCATGAATTCAGCCCTTACCTTAATTCTATAAATTCGTGAACACCGAATCCGACAAACATGACAGATGCAGCTTGCAGCTATTAACGTATGGCAGATTGACAGCGGGGGGGTTACTAAACAACCCAAACCGCAGATTGCTCTAAACCTCCCCAATTCCACAAGGGAAAACGAACCACCCAATTCACAATAATCACCTTCCCGCGGGTGGGCAAACGGAGAAGAATGATGGGACGACCCCAAAACAAAGCGGCTGGTAACCTCACCAAAAAAAAAAAAGTTGAATTTAACAAGTAAATGAAACAACATATCTCCAATCACTTAACTTCTAGCAAACTGCGATTGCTGGCGAAGACCTGGCGCAGCACCCTCAACGCTCTCCCGAACCGTCCGCTGAGAGCCGCTTCATGGGACGCAGGAAGGTGCGCCGATCTCTCGTCTCACGGCGTCGCAGCTCGCCCCGACCAGCCCGATGTCGTGGTTCCGCTCCTGTTGCTCTCTTGGGAACCGCGAAGCCACTACCCATTTCTATACGGCGCTGCCCAGTGGACTCACTTGGGGACCTCACATGCGCCGACGCTCAAGGCGGACAAGTCATCTCGTGTCTCATTGCGCGACCAACCAACCGACCAATCCAACCGCCAATGACCGTTGCCCGAGCAACTCGAATAGACTGGCGGCCTAACGCGCAAACTCAGATGCAGGAACTCACCCCCAACCGGGCGACCACTAGCTGAGTTCTGTTACTGGCGGAGTGGCAAGTGTCTCATTTTCTGACTTAAAGTTTGATCCAAACGACAGGCATACTCGCACTCCGACGACAGACACTGACTGCCCGACACTGAGCCGGCAAACCAAGTGACTAGACTCAGGCTGACAGACTGACCAAGAACACAAGTAGAATTTAACAACTAACTGAAACAACATATCACTTATCACTCAACTACTAACAACTGCGATTTCTGGCGAAGACCTGGCGCAGCATCCCCAAAACGCTCTCCCGAACCGTCCGCTGCCAGCCGCTTCAACGGACGCAGGAAGGCGCGCCGATCTACCGTCTCACGGCGTCGCAGCTCGCCCCGGACAGACCGATGTCGTGGCTTGACCCCTGTTCCTCCCGTGTTGGCCGCGAAGCCACTACGCCTCGCTATACGGCACGGCCACTGGACTCACGTGGCGACCTCACATGCGCCGACGCTCCAGGCGGCCAAGTCATCTTGTGTCCCAGTGCGCGACCGACCAACCGATCGATCCAACCGCCAATGCCCATTGCCCTAGCAAACTCGAGCAGACTGGCGGCCTAACACATACTAGCACTCCGGACGACCGACAGACACTAACCGCCTCACCAATGCGGACAAGAGACAGACCCAGACTAACTTGGCTGACCAACTGCCTCCGACTAACCGACCAGACTGACAGACTAACTGCCTCCGATTGCCCGCCCACAGACTGACTCCCGCCACTCAAATGCACGTGAACAGGCAACTTTTCCCCTTTCACACAAGAGGGGGGCACCAAAGCTGCGATAGCCACAGCGGCGCCACCGCCACAAACGAAAGGTGACTGCTTTACACTACGCGCTGTGGCGCGCTCTTCAAGACAGCGAATTTACCACGGCTCAAAAACTACAATGTGAAAGTATTTCCCAAACTTATCAAAACACAAACTCGTTCCGTTAGAACTAACGTATGCACTGCCTTTAACCGGTCTGCGGTTAAGACACTAACAGATCTTTTTGCTATCTGCATCCACAGACAATAATATAACCGGCGTTCAATAAGTAGTGCAATACCTTTTTTTGCTGGAAAAAGTGGGAATTCTTTGTGGGACATCGTTGAACATTCCCGCTTCAACACCTATAATTTCATGAAGCCGTCGGTAATTGACGTGTGTTCCAAGCAGAGAGCTGTTGTTGAGTTTCTTCTGGCGGAAAACCAGAACATCGCAGATATCTATAGGCTCTTGCAGAATGTCTACGGAGACCTCGCAGTGAACAAAAGCACGAAGAGTCGTTTGACGAGGCGTCTGTTATCATCACAAACCTGTCCCATCTCCCGCATGCCGGCCAGACGCACACAGCTGTGACTCCTGCAGTGTTGGAACGTGCAGACACTCTCATTCGAGGTGATCGCCGCACAACTGGACGTCTCTGTTGGTAGTTCAAATGGTTCAAATGGCTCTGAGCACTATGGGACTTAACATCTGAGGTCATCAGTCCCCTAGATCTTAGAACTACTTAAACCTAACTAACCTAAGGACATCACACACAGCCATGCTCAAGGCAGGATACGAACCTGCAACCGTAGCGGTCGCGCGGTTCCAGACTGAAGCGCCTAGAACCGCTCGGCCACACCGGCCGGCTGTCGAACATCATCAGAGGCGATGATTCGTGATTTCATCACTTCGAACCGAAAATAAAATGGCAATCCATAGAGTGGCCCACACAAACTCTCCTCTGAAGAAAAAGTTCAAAGCCGCGCCCTCAGCCGGTAGTCATGGCGACGGTCTTGAGGGTCGCTGAAGAGATTATTCTGTTTGCTGTCCTCCCTCAAGGTGCAACGATGTACACTCATGCTCATAAACTAAGGATAATGCTGATACATGGTGAAACAACGCTCAAGTGGGCGGTTTGCGGGTTTAAATCATTTCGGGGTATGACCATGCGGTGCATTTGACCTGCGGTTGTCGCACGGTGGTGCTGGCAGCAGTCCACATACGCAGAGGTGTGTTGGCGCATGTCAGAGTACGGTGCAGCGAGTAAGTGTGCAGACGTTTTCAGACGTGCTAATGGTGACTGTGTGTTGAAAATGGCTCAAAGAACACATACTGAAGACTTTATGAGGGGTATAATACTAGGGCGACTGGAGGCAGGTCAAACACAGCAGGTCGTAGCACGGGTCCTCCGTGTGCCACAAAGTGTGATCTCAAGATTATGGCAACGGTTCCAGCAGACAGGAAACGTGTCCAGGCGCTACAGTAAGGGACATCCACAGTGTACAACACCACAAGAAGGCCGATATCTCACCATGAGTGACCGCAGACGGCCACGGAGTACTGCAGGTAGCCTTGCTCGGGACCTTACCACAGCCACTGGAACAGTTGTCTCCAGACACGCAATCTACAGACGACTGAACAGACATGGTTTATTCGCCCGGAGACCTGATAGGTGCATTCCACTGACCCCTGGTCACAGAGCCCGTAAAGCCTGGTGTCAAGAACACAGTACATGGTCATTGGAACAGTGGTCTCAGGTTATGTTCACAGACGAGTCCAGCTAGAGTCTGAACAGTGATTCTCGCCGGGTTTTCATCTGGTTTGAACCAGGAACCAGATACCAGCCCAATAATGTCCTTGAAAGGGACCTGTATGGAGGTCGTGGTTTGATGGTGTGGGGTGACAACACGAAGCCTCACGTAAGTCTGCGTATCCAAGAGGAGCTCACAAAATTTCATTAGACTGTTCTTCCTCATCCACCCCACAGCCCGGACCTCCCGACTTCCGACTTCCAACCGTTTGTTCCAATGAAGGATGCACTCCGCGGCAAGCAGTGCGTGGCTGGTGGGAAGGCTATTGACGTAGCAAGAAGTCCACACCGACGTCGACGATTAGATTAGTACCATGCGGGCATACACGCCCTCCCAGTACTGTGGCTTGAGGCCGTCGCATTGAACGGACAATATGTTGATAAATAGGGATATGTAGCTAAATGAGAGGGGAATAATGTCATGTGCTTTCAGAAAAAAAAGCGTTGCATTACCTTACTGATCGCCCCTCGTACCAAAGAGCTTGCAATAGAAGAGATGTGTTTTACAATAGCGGAGATGAACAAGCGCTCATAGTTCCGAAAGTAAGCATTTCAGAACCCATATTTACAGTAGACTTTTTTCTTGTTTTGGTCCATCCTACCACTATCAAAATGTGGAAGGCTTCTGTAACACACTGTGCATGTGGATCTAATGTTCCTCTTTGTTTGTGTGACAGTTTTTACCGGAAGTAAGCAAAGCAAGATTTGAAACTTCCTGGCAGATTAAAACTGTGTGCCAGACCGAGACTCGAACTCGGGACCTTTGCCTTTCGCGGGCAAGTGCTCTAGCGACTGAGCTACCCAAGCAAGACTCACGACCCGTCCTCACAGCTTTAATTCCGCCAGTACCTCGTCTCCTACCTTCCAAACTTCACAGAAGCACTCCTGCGAACCTTGCAGAACTAGCACTCCTGGAAGAACGGATATTGCGGAGACATGGCTTAGCCAAGCCTGGGGAATGTTTCCAGGATGAGATTTTCACTCTGCAGCGGAGTGTGCGCTGATATGAAACTTCCTGGCAGATTAAAACTGTGTGCCGGACCGAGACTCGAACTCGGGACCTCTGCCTTTCGCGGGCAAGTGCTCTACCAACTGAGATACCCAAGCACGACTCACGGCCTATCCTCACAGCTTTAATTCCGCCAGTACCTCGTCTCCTATCTTCCAAACTTCACAGAAGCTCTCCTGCGAACCTTGCAGAACTAGCTCTCCTGGAAGAAAGGATATTCCGGAGACATGGCTTAGCCACAGCCTCCTTTCTTCCAGGAGGCCACGAGTCGTGCTTGGGTAGCTCAGTTGGTAGAGCACTTGCCCGCGAAAGGCCAAGGTCCCGAGTTCGAGTCTCGGTCCGGCACACAGTTTTAATCTGCCAGGAAGTTTCATATCAGTGCACACCCCGCTGCAGACTGAAAATTTCATTCTAAAAGCAAGATTTGTCTTGACCTCGACATGGAGTTCATTACATCATTAGATCGATTCCGACAAAACTAGGGAAGAAAGACCACGTAGTTCTTTTCAAAGTGACAATCCCTTTGCTACCTTCAGCCACTTGGGACAAGCACGTGAAACGTAATGCTGGACGGCTGAGAGGGAACTGCAGCGCGCCGCCGCCGTCCCGCACGCTGGCTGCTGGCGCTTAGCGGACGCGTGGTGCGCACCTGTCTAGCCGGCAGCGGCGGCGGCGGCGGCGGCTGCGGCGCGCTCTCCCGGGCTGACCCACTTCCCGGTGCAGCCGCCGCCCCGTCTGCCGCCGGCGCGACCCGGCGCCGCCCACCCCACCCCACCCCACTCCACGCCACCAGCCCGCGCTCATCGAGCGCGCCCGCTGCGTACGTCACGGCAGCGGCGGCGAAAAAACCCGAGCGCCGCGGCGCTGCGCGACGAGAAGCGGCGTCAGCCCCACAGTCGGCGAGACGCCGCCCCCGGCCGGCCGGCGCGACGCCCCTACAGTCGCGGGGCCGGCCGCCGCGGAGGCAGCCGAGGGTACCTGGGCGTCTGGTGCAACACCAGCCTCCAGCGCTTCCACTTAAGAGGAGAACACGGCAGGTGCCATAACATGATTTTCCGAAAACTTCCCTCAGTGGATGGAGAGTCAAAATAAGCGAACACGTGTCTCAGCTTATCCTTAGATACTCGACCGTTTCTGAAAAAACGGTTTTTCCACCGCGGTACGCCTTTTACGGTGTATCTTCAGACAAAAGTATGACACAGTGAACAGCATCGCGGCTTCTTAATTTCGCGCCCTCTGTTCGAAACCCGGCTATTACATATATTTTTGTTCTTCACTTATACAGGATGGTCCATTGATAGCGACCGGGCCAAATATCTCACGAAATAAGCATCAAACGAAAAAACTACAAAGAACGAAACTTGTCTAGCTTGAAGTGCGAAACCAGATGGCGCTATGGTTGGTCCGTTAGATGGCGCTGCCATAGGTCAAACGAATATCAACTGCGTTTTTTTTAAATAGGAACCCCCATTTTTATTACATATTCGTGTAGTACGTAAAGTAATATGAATGTTTTAATTGGACCACTTTTTTCGCTTTGTGACAGATGGCGCTGTAATAGTTACAAACGTATAACTACTTGCGATCACGTACCATTCCGACAGTGCGGACGGTATTTGCTTCGTGATACATTACCCATGTTAAAATTGACACAATTGCGGAAAAGGTGTTGATGTATGGCTATTGTGATAAAAATGCCCAACGGGCGTGTGCTATGTACGCTGCTCTGTATCCTGGACGACATCATCCAAGTGTCAGGACCGTCCGCCGGATAGTTACGTTATTTAAAGAAACAGGAAGTGTTCAGCCACATGTGAAACGTCAACCACGACCTGCAACAAATGATGATGCCCAAGTAGGTGTTTCAGCTGCTGTCGCGGCTAATCCGCACATCAGCAGCAGACAAATTGCGCGAGAATTGGGAATCTCAAAAACATCGCTATTGAGAGGAATGTCGTTACACGTATTGCCAAATGCATTGAGGTTGACGGACATAATTTTGAGCGTTTATTGCATTAGTGTGGTATTTACAGGTAATCACGCTGTAACAGCATGCGTTCTCAGAAATGATAGGTTCACATGTATTATCACATTGGAACAACCGAAATAAAATGTTCAAAAGTACCTACGTTCTGTATTTTAATTTAAAAACCTACCTGTTACCAACTGTTCATCTAAAATTGTGAGCCATATGTTTGTGCCAATTACAGCGCCATCTATCACAAAGCGAAATACGTGGTCCAACTGTAACATTCATATTTCTTTACGTACTACACGAAGGTGTAATAAAAAATGGGGGTTCCTATTTTAAAAAACGCAGTTGATATACGTTTGACCTATGGCAGCGCCATCTAGCTGGCCAATCATATCGCCATCTGGTTTCCTCCTTCAAGCTAGACAAGTTTCGTTCTTTGTAGTTTTTTCGATTGATGCTTATTTAGTGAGATATTTGGGCCGGTCACGATCAATGGACCACCCTGTATACCCACGTCTATAGAAGATTACTACACGAATTTTTTCACTGTATATTTATGAAACATTGTCCTTATACGTCTGATACTTGAATGTCGGATGAACGAATTTAAAAAAGAATGAGAAAACTGTCCGAAATAGTTTTCGGTGAAATTCCTGTAGCGCACCTTGATTCAACTGCAAGCGCCAGTGTTCGGGCAAGTGATCAGTTAAGCATGTTTTGTCGCAAAATTATTGTCAATACTTGAAATCTTCACCGATGTTACCAACGTTTTATTCCTGAGTAAGATTAGCACTGCTTCGTCATGCTCGTGGTGTTTGAAATATTTGTGTTTCGAATGTTACTATGATCGCATATAAGAACTGATATGAGAATGAAATATCAGAATGTGACAATTTAAAAAGATTGTAATCGCTGAACCTACTGTACACACATATATTATATAACGAATGTGTGACATGTATTGTGAAAAACTGATATAATTTTACAATTAATATAACGCCCTCGTGCCCTGCAATTTATAACGAAACAGGTTGTTTATTATTTCGTTGTATACGACTACGGTTGCTGAGGATGCATGAAATACTAAAATCTCCTAATCTGATAAAAAAATTCATGTAGGAACCCCCTACGAACATGGGTGGATGAATAAAAATATAGAAATAAAATACACTACTGGCCATTAAAATTGGTACACCACGAAGATGACGTGCTACAGATGCGAAATTTAACCGACAGGAAGAAGATGCTGTGATATGAAAATGATTAGCTCTTCATAGCATTCACACAAGGTTGGCGCCGGTGGCGACACCTACAACGTGCTGACATGAGGAAAGTTTCCAAGCGATTTCTCACACACAAACAGCAGTTGACTGGCGTTGCCTGGTCAAACGTTGTTGTGATGCCTCGTGTAAAGAGGAGAAATGCGTACCATCACGTTTCCGACTTTCAGAAAGTCGGATTGTAGCCTATCGCGATTGCGGTTTATAGTAACGCGACGTTGCTGCTCGCGTTGGTCGAGGTACAATGACTGTTAGCAGAATATGGAATCGGTGGGTTCAGGAGGGTAATACGGAACGCCGTGCTGGATGCCAACGGCCTCGTATCACTAGCAGTCGAGATGACAGGCATCTTATCCGCATGGCTGTGACGGATCGTGCAGCCACGTCTCGATCCCTGAGTCAACAGATGGGGACGTTTGCAAGATAGCAACCGCCTGCACGAACAGTTCGACGGCGTTTGCAGCAGCACGGACTATCAGCTCGGAGACCATGGCTGCGGTTATCCTTGACGCTGCATCACAGACAGGAGCGCCTGCATGGTATACTCAACGACGAACCTGGGTGCACGAATGGCAAAACGTCATTTTGTCGGATTAATCCAGGTTCTGTTTACAGCATCATGATGGTCGCATCCGTGTTTGGCGACATCGCGGTGAACGCACATTTGAAGCATGTATTCATCTTCGCGATACTGGCGTATCACACGGCGTGATGGTATGGGTGCCATTGGTTACACGTCTCGGACACCTCTTGTTCGCATTGACGGCACTTTGAACAGTGGACGTTATATTTCAGATGTGTTACGACCCGTGGCTCTACCCTTCATTCGATCCCTGCGAAACCCTACATTTCAGCAGGATAATGCGCGAGCCGGTCGCGGTGGCCGAGCGGTTCTAGGCGCTTCAGTCCGGAACCACGCTGCTGCTACGGTCGCAGGTTCGAATCCTGCCTTGGGCCTGGATGTGTGTGATGTCCTTAGGTTAGTTAGGTTTAAGTAGTTCTAAGTTCTAGGGGACTGATGACCTCAGATGTTAAGTCCCATAGTGCTCAGAACCATTTGAACCCATTTGATAATGCACGACCGCATATTGCAGGTCCTGTAGTGGCCATTCTGGATACAGAAAATGTTCGACTGCTGCCCTGGCCAGCACATTCTCCAGATCTCTCACCAATTGTAAACGTCTGGTCAATGGTGGCAGAGCAACTGGCTCGTCACAATACGTCAGTCACTACTCTTGATGAACTGTGGTATCATGTTGAAGCTGCATGGGCAGCTGTAGCTGTACACACCATCCAAGCTCTGTTTGACTCAATGCCCAGGCGTATCAAGGCCGTTATTTCGGCCAGAGGTAGTTGTTCTGGGTACTGATTTCTCAGGATCTATGCACCCAAATTGCGTAAAAATGAACACACATGTCAGTTCTAGTATAATATATCAGTCGAATGAATACCCGTTTATCATCTGCATTTCTCCTTGGTGTAGCAATTTTAATGGCCAGTAGTGTAAAAACTACATTCGGGCTACGAAGACGAAGCGAAAATTAAGAAGCCACCAATTCGTCTGAGAATACAGAGCGGTAAAAGGCACACAAATAGCAAGAAAATATTTCGAAATCTTTGACTGCCTTATTCTTCAGTAACAGTCGAGTATCTCAGATATGCCGGAACACACGTTCGCTTCTTTTGATCTCTCTTCCACCGTGCAAAGTTCCTCGGAAAATGGGTGATGGCACTTGCCGTGTTCTCCTCATAGATCAGCTCACGTCCAGTAGTGTCCGAAACTGAGCACTGTCGGAAAAGCAGGCATACCGAAGGCGCGAAGTAAGTCGGGCACTGTCGACGGCCGTAATGAGTTACCCATGAAATTGCCATATCCTTATCGAAATCGCTGGCCAATGTCCGGCGCGCTGCGGGGCGAGTTGGCGACGTACTGCACCACTGAGAGGGTACATGGCGGAGAGCCCCCGTATCACTGCTACTTGTTCCATTTCCTGTTCCACTTAAACCTAGCTAACCTAAGGACATCACACACATCCATACCCGAAGCAAGATTCGAACCTGCGACCATAGCGGTCGCGCGGTTCCAGACTGTAGCGCCAAGAACCGCACGGCCACACAGCCCGGTGGAACAATTGTGGCACGGTGACATGGCGCATTGCTATGAGAACACGAAGCCCATGAATGTCTGGAAATGGTCTCCAAGTAGCCGAAAATAACCAATTCCAGTCATCAATCTGTTCAATTGGACCAGAGAAGCAAGTCCATTCCATGTAAACACAGTCCACAATGCTATGGAGCCACTACCAGCTTGCGCAGTGGGTTGTTGACAACTTGTGTCCATAGCTTCGGGGGATCTGCACCACGCTCGAACCCTACTATCAGTTCCTACCAACTAAAATCGGGACTCATGTGATCAGGCTGTGGTTTTCCAGTCGTCTAGGGTCCAACTGGAATGGTCACGAGCCCAGGGGAGGGGCTGCAGGTGATTTCGCGCTGTTATCAAAGGCACTAACGTCGGTCGTCTGCTTCCACAGCCAATTAAGCCCAATTTCGCCGCACTGGCATAACGGATACGTTAGTCGTACGTCCCATATTGATTTCTGCGGTAATTTCACGCAATGTCGCTTGTCCGTCAGCACTGAAATATCTATTCACGCACCGCTGCTTTTTGTCGTTAATTCTAGGCCGTCGGCCACTGCTTTGTCCGTGGTGAGAAATAAAGACTGGAATTTGGTTTCCTCGGCACAGTATTGACATTGTGGGCCTCAGAATATTGAATCCCCTAACGTTTTCCGAAATGGTGTGTCCCAAGCGTCTAGTTCCAACAACCATTCCACTTCGAAAGTCTCTGGCAATGGACTGCCCGTTTATACTTTGTGTACGCCATACTATCGCCATATGTATATTTGCATATCGCTATCCTATGACATTGCCGCCATTATATGTTGGTGGAAACATGATCGTTCTTCAGTCTATTGCAAATGCCAGTTGACTAAAGAATGTCTTCTCAATCCAGGTATCGCCATTTGATTTCATGGAGCATTTCCGCAATATTCCTGTGTTAATCGAACCTGCCAGTAACTACTCCACCAGTACGCATATGAATCCTTCCATGTCTTCCAATCACCCGAGCAGTACTAAATAATGAGTGGTACAGGTATTCACTACGCGATGTCCTTTACAGATGAACTATAACGTCATAGAATTCTCTCATTAAACTGTAGTTCACCATTCACTTTTCCTACAACCGACCTTACGTGCCCGTTCCATTTCATGTCATTTTACAACGTAGATATTTAATCTACGCGACAGTGTTAAGTGGTACATCACTAGAATTACATTCGAACATTACAGGATTGTTTCTCCTGTCATATGTCTTACTTTTTGACACATTTATAGTATCTGCCATTCATCACAGCAAACACGAACCCTGTCCAAATAATCCTCTATCTCCTAGTCACTCCAACATAACACATTCCCGTACATTACAGCGTTCCCAGCAAACAAGTCTTTTGTATCTTTGGAGAAGAAGTGGAACACCGCTAACGACACATTCCTCTCTGGCTTTGCCTACGGCCTCATGGCGTCGACGTCCAACCTAAGATCCCTACAGGTTCTTCCATTTCTGCCAATCTTGAGCTTCCGGTTGCCAGTTAAGTGCGACTGTCTTTCTTAAGTCTCTCTCTCTGTCTCATCTGACCGGTGGACTTCCCCTTGTAAATTAAACTCCAGTCTGGTACATGTTTTGACCGCCTGTCATCTTTTCCTCAAGCGACATGACCAGCCCACTGCCATTTCAATGTATCTACTCTTTCCATTTTGTCACTCACTTTGTTGTCTGATGTCAAATGCTTTCTTTGTTTTTGTTCAGCACAAATTTCTGAGAATGTACGTATGGAGTACAGCATTGCAGGATCGTGAAACATGGACTGTGGGAAAACCGGAACCGAAGAGAATCGAAGCAGTTGAGGTGTGGTGCCACAGACGAATGTTGAAAGTCAGGTGGGCTGATAAGGTAATGAATGAGGAGGTTCTGCGCAGAATCGGAGAGGAAAGGAACATGTGGAAAACACTGGTAGGGAGAAGGGACGGGATGATAGGACGTCTGTTAAGACATGGAGGAATAACTTCCGTGGTACTAGAGGGAGCTGCAGAGGGCAAAAGCTGTAGAGGAAGACAGAGATTGGAATACATCCAGCAAATGATTGAGGACGTAGGCTGTAAGTGCTACTCTGAGAGGTTAGCACAGGAGAGGAATTCGTGACGGGCCGCATGAAACCTGTCAGAAGACTGATGAAAAAAAAAAAAAAAAAAAAAAAAAAAGAGCGCGGTCGGCCGCTAGTGGAACCACAAACGCACCCACTCCTGTACTTGCTCGTCCAACTAAAACCGCATATCTTGTTTCATGTCTCCAAAGGTGTGAAAATCGCACATTGTAGGGTCATTGTGTTGCAATGTTTCCCAATCAAATCGCTGAAGTGTAGCCTTATTCCGATTGGCAGTGTATGGGGGGGACGGGCTTTATCATGCAACGGGATGATACCGTCCGATAGCATTCCGACAGCCCGAGAACAAACGGCACAGGCAAGAATGTAAACATCCCACATCTCCCCCGCCAAATAACTACAAAGCTGTTCACTCAAGTTCACACAGGAGCCTTCTGCCTGTCGAGTTCCTCGAGCGTGGAACCACAATCAGTGCGCAGCGGTCTGAAGACATTTTGCGGAAACTGCGACGCACCATAAAGTCAAATCTCCCAGGAGTGCTATCGGACTTAATCATCCTGTTGCAAGATAACGCCTGCCCCCACACTGCTAATCAGACGAAGACTATACGTTTCAGCGATGTGGTTGGGAAAAACTGCAACATTCCCCGTACAAGCCGGATCCACCACCGTTTGATTTTCCCATCTTTAGCGTCGTCAAGAAAGAAACGCGTGGCCGTTGGTTTCAGTTGGATGAGGGAGTGCAAGAGTGCGTGCAGTTGTGGATCCGTCAGCGGCCGACCGTGTTCAACGAAACGGGAATTGATCGTCTCGCCTCCCAGTGGGATAAATGTTTGAAGGCGGTGATTACTTTTGAATGGAACCACTCCACGGTCCTGATGTTACGGGTAATCTGTTTCCATTTGACCGTCCCTTATACGTAGAGAGCGGTAGATCGATTGGCGGTTGGAGCTTGGGTTCGTATGTGAAAATTACAACGAGAATTGCGTCGTGCATTCTCTGGTCTTTAGCACAGCTTGTCGTCTCATATTGATACAATAGATTCACATATCTACAGAACCATCCTGATACTCTTTGACATCATTTGTACAGTGGGGCATCGAGTCTCAATACGTGGATCAGAATTCCTTAGCGGTATTTTCTAAGAATTTGAATTGTAGATGAACTGTAGAAATCCGTTCATACAATGGTGCGTAGCTTTTTCGTTGCTTCCATGAGCACTGTGTGAGCGAAACCTATGTTAAACAACGGTGCAGATGCCGCGTGATTCATATAATTTCAACTATATTCTTACAAGTAGTACGAGCTATGTTTGGATCTGAAAAAATAACTGATACAAATCTTCCTAGAATTTTTCACGATACTTCCCATTCTCAAATTGAGAGTATTTACATAACGATTCTTTTCGAGCCGTGTGGTCATGCACTTATAAATTATACGTTTTTACCCTAACATAATCATTTACCTTCGAGGAAATTTACTCAGTGTTAATTGTTGTTCACTGACTGCATTCATTCAGCGTAAGACTACTAGCAGCATTTTTTATTCTAATCTTTCAGCTTGCAGGAGGTAACTCTGCGTCAAAATCTTCGAAGCAGGAATAAATAAATGATATACCAAGTTCCACTTAGTGTTCTTCTATTAGTCAATGTTTACAGTCTCTTTGTAGGTGAGTGTGTAAATTGCAACTGTGAGATAAGCATGTTCACAGTACGTGCGTCGTCTGTAAGGTGGATTATTTTAAACGTTTCGTAAATCAAATGAGGGTACCATTTGTAGGAAACTGAATCACAACACTGTATTTAAAAATTATTTTAAGCCCATCCATTAGCCGTTGTGCAAACTATGAGATACATAAGTTAACTTAATGTTGAAATAGACTCTTATCGGGTTAAAATGATACTTTCGAGGCTAAATATTCACAGATACGGAAGGGTATTTTAATGAGGTTCATTCTTCTACGTACTCAGAGATCAAATACAACACAGTTTGCTTACAACGTTGTCATCTAATCACGGTTTAACACTCCTTCAATCATTTTCCACAGAAAATAAAGACAGTAAAGTGAGTAGAGCCTATCAACTTTGGCGTTTCATAATTTCTCGTTCTCGGGTATGAGCTTTAAAAATCTGCCCTTTGTGGAATTCGTTTATGTCAATGGATTTCCCCATTTGCAGCTTGGAATGTTGCTAGAATGATTCCTCATTCGCCTCTGATCCGCTTGTTTTGGGTATTTCAAAGCCTTTGAATCAGACAAACGTCTAGGCTTGACAGATCACCTCTCGAGGAAGAACTTTTGTTAGAGCAACGATGTTCGCTGACACCTCACAGCGGCGCCAGGCGTCCTTTGGTATTCGCCCGCAGTGGGACTACGAGATTTTGCCCACCCAGCAGGATATACTAACGAGGTGTGCTGTAAATCACCTAACCCACTGAAATAATAATTTTCAAGAAGAACAACTTAAGAAAAAGTGCCACTAAGGGAGAAAGATGTTTTAGAAGACCACCAGGAAGCTCAGTTTTGCTCGGTGTACGACCTTTCACGCGAAGCACATGACTGGATGATCGGCAACATACATTTCATACGATCGCCGCACAGTGTGTGCACTCTTCCGCCTCTCAGGGGCATAACCAGACTTAAAAGACGCCTAGTGTCACCGGAAGTGTCGATGAACTTTTACTCTCTAGCAAATGTTGCTGAAACGCTGTGCATACTTTTATTGTTCTCACAACACCATCAGTGGTATACATCTTTTGGTGAGCATGTGTTGTAATTTTTAGATTAATCAGAGTACGTATACAGCAGCAAAAGCAAAGTCCTTCGAGAAACATAGCTATTGTGACGGTAATAAATAATCATTTATACATTCTCTACACATAAAACGGAGCACCAAGAAGGAATTATTCGAATGGGACGTTAATCAGTAAATGTGATGTGCGTGTGTGGAAAAAACAAATGACTGTAATCTCATAAAAATTGGATGATTTATTCAAAAGATATAACTTTACCAATTGAGCAACACACAAACTTTTATTCGGCCTAGCATTGACTGCTACAGTTGTTGGATATTGTGCCAATTCTGTCCAATAGGTGCGTTAGATCGCTGAAATCCCGAGATGGTTGGCTTCTGTATGATGTTATTGCATGATCTCAGCTTTGCTGTGGTGTTTTCTATGTACTTCCTGTAAGAGAGTCACTCCTAGATATTTTGGAGAGTCTTTGTGGTGAAGGACCTGACCATTAATGGTGACATTCAACTTCGCTTGGGCCATTCCGTTGTTAAGCAGCTGACTTCAGTATTCGTTGGATTTGGTATCAGTCTCCACTTTTTGAAGTATTCATTTATTGTGCCTAGATCTGCGGATAGGATCTCCTCACCAGCTTCAAGAGTTCTCTGCTGGGGGGCCAGGGCCAGATCGTCTGCATAGATGAGCTTCCTTGATTCTGTTTCAGGGAGGTCAGATGTATAAAAGCTGAACCGGATTGGCGCCAAATCTGAGCCTTGAGGAAGACCATTATTAAGCTTCTCCTGTCTGCTTAGTTGGTTGCCAAGGACTACTTGGTAGTATCTCTCAGATAGGATGTTGTTTATGAGCCTGTGTGTTACACTGGCGAGTTTGTACGGGAGTCCTTGTCTCCATACTCTATCATAGACAGCTGTAAGATCAATATAAGCCACTGACGTTTTAACGTGACGTTGTCATGCAGCTTCTATGTGTGAAGTTAAGCTGAGCACTTAGTCTGCGCAGCTTCTGTTTGGTCTGAATCCTGTCTGTTCGATGGCAATAACTTCATGGATCTTTGAACAGATTCGGTTGAGGATGCATCTTTCTAAAAGCTTGTAGGAGCAGCTCAGGAGGGCGATGGGGCGATAGCTATCAGTTTTGTTAACTGGTTTACCCCGTTTCAGTATTGCTATGATTTTTGTTCTTTTGAAGGCTTCTGGCATGTTCCCTGATAGCACAATGTTAGTGAAGAAACTTGCAAGCCATCTACGAGTCCTCTTTTCCACAGTTGAGTTGATGAGGAACTCTGGGTGTATCCCATCAAATCCTGGAGCTTTGCCTTTTTTCATTTCTTTGATTGCTGCAGTGATATCATCTACAGTGAAGTCTCTGGAGTACTCTGATTTTTTGGGTGCCTTCTGCTTCGGTTTTCTAAGCTTTTTCTTAACCATTCTTGTGTGTTGCTTACGTTAGGTTACTTTGGAGAGAGAACTTATTCTGTTCGCGATCTGGTCTGGTGTTACTTCAGGATCTTTTCTGGTGGGTGGTCGACTTCCTCCCAGTTTTCTCAAGAGGTTCCACCATGCCTCTCTGCTTGTCCTCTTAAAATTCAGACTTTCTGTTTTTCGCTCCCAGCACTCTTTATGAGCTTTATCAAGGTGTTTTAGGAGTTCTGCAGCAGTTCTGCTGTCATTGGTGGTTAAATAGGACTGATACAGTTCGTCGCAGTCATTACTACAGCCTGGAATATATTCTCTTCGGGATCCTCTAGGCACGATTTTTTTTTTGCTGTTATTAGAACTGCTCCTACGGATCTTTCATAATTTTCGCCTAGTGGGGGGATCCATCTGATCACTTTATCAAGTTCTTTGGAGAATTTAGTCCAGTCTGCTTTTCTGAAGTTCCATCTTGGTCTAGGCATTGATCTGATTATACAGGAATTTGAATTCCTACGTCTATAATTACTGGCCGGTGTTGGCTTTTTGGGAATCCTCGAAGGACTGTCCTTACTGTATGTAGAGGTTGTCCCTGGGAGTCCTGTGATACAAAACATAGTTCAGGGTTGGAATCCTCGTTCGAGTCTGCAGATTTAAATGTTCCATTGTCCTTTGAATCAAAAACTAGGCTAAGGTTGTTATGTTCAGCCCAGCTTGCCAGGTACTCGCCATTTTCGTCAATATCGCTGTATTTACAGTTGCTGTGATGGCTGTTGAAGTCGCCAATATATACACTTGGATGCGAGAAAACGGGAAGAACATGAGCTGGCCAGTTAACTACTGGAGGCTTGTAGACATTTGCTACAGTAGCCTCTTCAACTTTAACTGAAACAGTCTCAATATTTTGCACTGAGTTTGCAGATATCAGATGCGCATTTTCAATGTTACAGCGTATATAGGTAGCACAGCCGTAGTTCTGGCGGTATGTAGCTCCAAGACTCCATATCCAGCCATACGTCCTCTTGGATACAGTGTTTGCTCGTTATCTGTATGAGTTTCTTGAATGACTACCACATCTACATTGTTTTCGAGTAGCGTACGAGAGAGATGTTGTTATTTAGATCGGCTGAGCCCTTAAATGTTTAGCTGCAAAATCCGTATGTTATGGGCTAGGTGTCTGGTTGGTTGGTTCTGAGAAGAACCGTTGTGAAGTAGTTTCGCGTTCATGTTTAAGCCCGGATATCTGTAGCAGATAAGTCTGGCTGCCAGCTCTGATACTCGTTTAGCACCACCTAGGGGATACGTGCAGCTTATGGTGTGCTGCGGACGCGAGCATCTTCATCCCCCGAAGACCGTGGTGGGGCCGTTGTCTGCCTGCTCTTACCTACTTCGTCCTCTTGTTTCCCGTCTTGTGAGCTACGTGCATGTATCAATACATATTGAAACAGAAGAAAATAAATGTTCAAATGTGTGTGAAATCTTATGGGACTTCGCTGCTAAGGTCATCAGTCCCTAAGCTTACATACTACTTAACCTAAATTATCCTCAGGACAAACATGCCCGATGGAGGACTCGAACCTCCGCCGGGACCGGCCGCAGAGTGCATGACTGCAGCGCCTGAGACCACTCGGCTAATCCCGCGGGGCGAAATAGATGAATGGCAGCAAATTTAGCGGCAAATGCATCTACAGAAAAACAATTCTGATGAATTCCCACTTCTTTTTTTCAGTCTAACAAGATGATCTTACAGATTGGGCATCTTCATCGTATTTAATAGCACCTCATCGCCCGGTGATCAGTAGCCTAAGCGGTACGACATAATTAAAAAGAAACTCTAAATAATCGCCGTTGAAGATTAGAAGATTTTAAAGCGGTGGTAAGTAAAGAACATTTCTAGCCTGTTAACAGTGTATGATTGACAAATGCTAATGAGTACAGCGACATTACAGCTATCTTCTCTGCAACAAATTTGGAAGGGGGCCTAGTACTTGACGACTTCGAAAATACATTTAACAGTGACAAACACAATCATCATTTCAAAACGCTGTTATGAGCACGACTGTCAGGTTTCCGAATCAACGAAGAATACGATAAGAGCACTGCTACCAACAATGATAAACAGCTAGTGTACAAAAGTTAACGAAGTTAAAAGATGTGTTCCACAAGGCATGTTGCTTTTTGTGATTATGTTGTTATGTTTAACAGAAAAAGTTAAACAGCATACTGAAAGGAATCTGCTTAACGGCAAAATTGAAAATAACAAACACCTACACTGTCATCCTAGGCATAATAGTCAGAATTAGACAAGACGTGCAATGTTTTCGAACTACAATGTAATCCTATCGTAAAGTTTATCGTGCAATGGTGAGACAAAAACTTTAGTAGATTAGAACATCTTATGTCAGGCTGGACATAGAAAATTGAACAACAAAAATCCTTGGCAGTTATTTTTACACGTTCCTTTTTGAATTGTTTTTGGAAAAATATGCTAGGTAAAACTAAATCAACAACGCAAAGACCTGAATGTTTCACAAATACTTAAGTTGGTTATTATTACCATCCTGGTAAAAACACTGTACTTAGGTAAATTTTAGCAAATACCAAAAGCAATGCGAAAACCAATGACTGACGTTTGTAGATAAATATGGCAATGTTATGTTTTCACATTCGCACTCAGTGCTGTATTGTTAAACAGTGGTGATGGTAGCTTAGGTCTAATATAAATTCGACTAAAAACGACGGTCTTGTACTTAATAACATGTTTGCAATCCATCTAGAAACACCCAAACACTGTTAAGTCAACCTGGTTGAAAGCAACAAAACTTCACAACCTAGAACCTTCGGTTAACACTGGTAGGTTCAAAAGGAAACTCAGACATGTGCATCGGTTTTACTTGGGACCATATTATTTTGGAGGCAGTTGATGCAATTTATTATGTATGTATCTGTCTTAAATATATTTTCTCTTGGGCCTGCAGCGTGGTAGATGTCTTGTAATGGTATAATAAATTAAAGACGGTAATGTACCAGAAAGCTGCTATAATTGTTAATTGTTAGTTTTTACATTAGGTATAAGTTAATGTAAGTATTGCCATACTCAGGCTATCTGAAACCAAATACACTTTGTTAAAAGTTGTTACGTTATAACTAATAACAATTATGTTTTATTGTGTGCTAGTAATTACTTCCACTAGTACTGGCACACAACAAAAAAAATTGTTATAAGTTATAGCGTTACAACTTTTAACAAAGCGTATTTGATTGCACATAGCCTGAAAATGACGATAATGCTGAAACAGGCCTATTGCTAATGTAAAACGTCCTGCAGTTAACAATTATAGGAGCATTCTGGTGCATTATCGTCTTTAATTTATGCTTACCTTCAGTCACGGACGGACTGAGGGCAAGTGATAAGAAAAATAAAATACGAAGTGCTGATCTAAAGTAGATTTGGGAATACATGTAGTTGACATAATATAAATTCAGCCATATTAACTATCGAAATAATTGCAACTTGCTATAAAGCAGTGAACGACATTATAATCAATAACCACATGCTAAATGAAATCGAACTGTATGACATAAATTGAAACTTCATGAACCACGACACAAATAAAAAATCAGAGTAAGTGCGAGTAAAACTCGCTCACCGAGAGTTCCGTACAAACTTAAGGATGGATGCAGACAGTACAGCCATATTAAGAATCGACAATCTCGACAACTTTTGCCTTTTGCCCGTATCAATGCAAGCATGAATAACAAATGACAAAACATATTTTTTCTGTGATATAATTACAAATTAAAAATTTTCGTTTTTTTCCTTTTGCTGTAATGTGAAACCCTGCTTCTTGCCAAATATCATGATTCTATGTCAATACGAGGCACCCTATAGGTTTTGATGAATGGGTTTGCGAGTATCAAAATTTGTGACATACATGGCCGTATCTGCTGACTGCATTGACTTAGAAAGTTACATTTATTACACCGCCAAGGGACTATATACCGTAATATGCAACAAAAATTTCAAATTGATACGACTACCGAAGGGGTAAAAAGGGGTGTTAACAGGCGGATGGACAAGCAGTCAGATAATTGACCAAAAAATTGTTTTTCGTGTGTTATAATTGTGAATTAAGCAGTTTCGGATGTTTAGTTGTACTGCGAAATCTTGCTCCTTGCATAATTTCACGGTTCTAGATCAAAGGAAAGTATTCTATAGGTTCTGAGGGGTGAGTTTTCGATTATGAAAACATATAACATTAATGGCTATATCTTTTATTGCGTTGACATAGAAGGTTCAAATTTTTACACCGACGAGGGACCGTCGACCTTAATATGTGACATTAATTCAATCTTGATACTTCTATCCTTTCCTGAGCGAAAGGGTTTTTAATTGTCGGACTGACAGAAGCATGAACAACAAAGCGATCCTATGGCGGTTCCGATTTTACCGACTGAATCCTAAACAGGAAGCGGCAACATCAACGACCACGCAGCCAAAATGAAACAGAACATTATACAACTGACCGGCTGCGAGTCGAGCTCGCTCACACAGGGTTCCGTACAAACTTAATTTTATATATAGGCAGGTCGTTCACTCCGGGGATCGACGATATCGACTTTTTTTTTATCTGTTATCGACACTGATATTGCCAGATGTCGGACCCTCAGGTTCAACAAGGATTTCGAGAATATTCTAATTTCAAGTTGGTAGTCGGATAACAATTTGAAAAAAAGAAATATTTTTATCATCTGATATAATTACAAATTAACAGTTTTCTGATATTTCTCCTCCCATTGTACTGTGAAACCTTTCTTCTTGCCTAATTTCGTGATTTTAGACCAATGGGAAATACCGTGCAGGTTTTTATGAATGAGTTTGCGAGTTAATAAAATTTTCTCGGGCTTCCAGCCACGTCAGGTGGTTAAAACCCCCGAGCTTTTAACCGAGCTCTCCCCGGTCATTGTCAAGTGGTAACACTGACTGCTGTATCGCCGTGGCCGCGTGTATAAACACGCGACCACGGCGATACAGACGCACTGCTGGCTGTGACGTCACTGGTGCTCTCTTCCTCGCCTGAGGGAGGAGGTTCTTAATAACGCCCTCTTCCAGTGTTGACTGTTTTATAAGCTCTGATGTCTCCGTCAGCAGTGGCAGAACACCCTTAGAAAATGGACACCGAATTCTATTCGACGAAACCTCTGTCGTTATGAAGACAAATGGATATTGGGATAGTGTCATAAATGAATCTATTGAAATAAAAACCTCTGAAAACACCATCAACATGGCGTGAGGTTAGCAGCTCAGCACAGCCTGGGACCCTGCTATCGCGATGTTAGTGGCCATGCACTTCTAGGCGATTCAGTCTGGGACCGCGCGACCGCTGCGGTCGCAGGTTCGAATCCTGCCTCGGGCATGGATGTGTGTGATGTCCTTAGGCTAGTTAGGTTTAATTAGTTCTAAATTCTAGGGGACTGATGACCTCAGGTGTTAAGCCCCATAGTGCTCAGAGCCATTTGAACCACTTTTATCGCGATGTTAAAACGGGCGCGACGGACGCGAAATGAAAACATTACCATATATGGCGGGGAAGAGAGCACCAGTGACGTCACAGCCAGCAGTGCGGCTATATAACGACGCGGCCACGGCGACACACTAGTCGGTCTTACCACTTGGCAATGACCGTGGAGAGCTCGGTCGAAAGCTCGTGGGATTTTAACCACCTGACGCGCCTGGAAGCCCGAGAAAATTTTATTAATTCATATCGCCGCGAAATTATGCATTCATACATGAGTTTGCGAGTAACAAACTATGTAACATAAATGGCATATCATTTGATTAAATTGACTTAGAAGGTAATGTTTATTACACAACCAAGGGACCATAGACCTTAGTATGTGACATAAATTTCAATTTTATACGTCTATCCACTCCCGAGGAAAAATGGGTCTTAACAGATGGGCGGATCGGCTGTCTGATAATAAATGACAAAAATTTTTTCGTGTGATGTAATAAAAAAAATTTTAAAAAAACAGATGGCAGTTATAAGAGTCGAGGGGCATGAAAGGGAAGCAGTGGTTGGGAAGGGAGTGAGACAGGGTTGTAGCCTCTCCCCGATGTTATTCAATCTGTCAGAGACAGCAAAGGACTTGGAAGAGCAGTTGAACGGAATGGACAGTGTCTTGAAAGGAGGATATAAGATGAACATCAACAAAAATAAAACGAGGATAATGGAATGTAGTCGAATTAAGTCGGGTGATGCTGAGGGAATTAGATTAGGAAATGAGACACTTAAAGTAGTAAAGGAGTTTTGCTATTTGGGGAGCAAAATAACTGATGATGGTCGAAGTAGATGGGATATAAAATGTAGACTGGCAATGGCAAGAAAAGCGTTTCTGAAGAAGAGAAATTTGTTAACATCGAGTGTAGATTTAAGTGTCAGGAAGTCGTTTCTGAAAGTATTTGTATGGAGTGTAGCCCTGTATGTAAGTGCAACATGGACAATAAATAGTTTGGACAAGAAGAGAATAGAAGCTTTTGAAATGTAATGCTATAGAAGAATGTTGAAGATTAGGTGGGTAGATCACGTAACTAATGAGGAGGTATTGAACAGGATTGGGGAGAAGAGAAGTTTGTGGCCCAACTTGATTAGAAGAAGGCATCGGTTGGTAGAACATGTCCTGAGGCATCAAGGGATCACAAATTTAGCATTGGAGGGCAGCGTGGAGGGTAAAAATCGTAGAGGGAGACCAAGATATGAATACACTAAGCAGATTCAGAAGGATGTAGGTTGCAGTAGGTACTGGGAGATGAAGGACCTAGCACAGGATAGATTAGCATGGTGAGCTGCATCAAACCAGTCTCAGGACTGAAAACCACAACAACAACAACAACAACAATAAAAAATTAATGACTTTCGGATTATTTTCCTTTGGTTGCAATGTGAAAACTTGGTTCTTGGAATATTTACTCATTCTAGGTCAAAGAGAAGTACTCAGTAGATTTTGATGAATGGGTGTGGGAATGTCAAAATATGTGAGATGGAAAGCCGTATCTTTTGAGTGCATCGACTTACAAGCTTCACTTTCGTACATCGCCAAGGTACCGTAGACTTCAGTATGTGACATGTATTTCAATTTTATACGTCTATCCTTTCCTGAGTAAGAGGCTTTTGAACAATCGGACAGACAGACGACGAAAGGACAACAAAATGATCCTGTAAGGCTCCCGTTATTACCGATTGATGTACGGAACAATAAGCATTTGCAGTCTTAAAAAATATAATCGAACTTTTTGTAAAAACGCTTCACATTCCTTTCAGGAGACAGGAGCGGTGTAACCACTGGACAGTCGTTAACTGATATTGTGCGCTTGGCAGGGCTGGGACTGTAGTAACCCCTGAGGCCGCTACGGTAGACGCGAATGTCGCAGCACAACCCCAGAACACACCCTCAACATCCGATACGGTGTCGTACACGGGATAATAATAGTGAAAGGAGAGACTAATTTCTTTAACAGTAATGAGGCATAGCTCGTTAAGAATACGTCCGATTTGGAGATTTTTGTTTTGTTTTTTAATTCTTTTTTACTTACACAACAAAGTATGTAAGTTCTCCTTCACAAGAAAAAGACTTAAAAGAAATCTTTTATGCAATATAACAATTTTACATTAGAAAAAAGAGACAATCTTTTTACTTAGAGACAAATTGCAACCTTTAAAAAGAAACAACAACACGTTATTTTAAGAAAGCTGGGAATTAGGTGCTCTAACAACCAATAAGCTTGTAAAATGTTGAGAACAGATGAGATTTAGTTCAGAGTGTTTTTAACAGAAGGAACATTTTTCACTTGCCCTCTGAAAAAGAAATACAAAAAAACAGGACTTTTTTTTAAAAAAAAGATTGTAAATTCAGAAGAATCTGAGTTGCAGAGATGCCGGACTAATGAATGCGAAAATAGTGAGCGCAACGATGGACAGGAAGGGATGGGTGGACACCCTATAAATAAGAAAAAAATTAAACGGCATATCGTTCGAGTCTTGCAGTCACGAAATCAATGACTGCATTTTCGTTAGTAGGAACTATTTCTTTTTACTTGAGCTTAAATTATATATTTATTTTCAAGTTGAGACGTTAGGCAAGAATGAAATCATTTTTTAAAATAGAAGCAACATGTTGTGGTTGTGGTCTTCTGTCCGAAGTCTGGTTCGATGCAACTCTCCATGCTACTCTATCCTGTGCAAGCCTGTTCATCCCCGAATAGTTACTCAACTAACATGCAGCTGAATCTCTTACAGTATTCATCTCTTGCTCTCCCTCTACGATTTTTACCACCTACGCTTCCCCCAGTGATAAATTGGTGATCCGTTGATGTCTCAGAATGTGTCCTACCAACTGAACCCTTCTTCTAGTCAGATTGTGTCACAAATTTCTTCTCTCCCCAATTCTATTCAGTGCCTGCTCATTAGTTACGTGATCTACTGATCTAATTTTAAGCATCTTCTGTAGCAGCACACTGAAAAGTTTCTATTCTCTTATCGTATAAACTGTTTACTGACCTTGTTTCACTGTCACACACATGTCTACCCTCCATTCAAATACTTTTAGAGAAAACTTAGTAAATCTTAAATCTATACTCGATGTTAATAAATTTCTCTTCTTCAGAAACGCTTTTCTTGCTGTTGACAGTCCACACTTTATATTCTCTGTACTTCGACCATCATCAGTTATTTTACTGACCAAATAGTGAAACTCGTGTACTTCTTAAGTGTCTCATTTCCTAATCTAATTCCCTCAGCATCACCTGATTTGATTCGGTAACACTCCGTTATCCGCGTCTTGCTTTTATAGATGTTATTTTATTCCCCCTGTTAAGATACCGTCCATTCCGTTGAACTGCTTCTCCAAGTCCTTTGCTGTCTCTGACAGACTTACAATGTCATCGGCAAACCTCAAAGTTTTTATTTCTTCTTCATGGACTTAAATTCCTACTCCAGATTTTTCTGTTTTTGGCTTTTCAGCTTGCTCAGTATACTTATTGAATAACTGCAACCCTGTCTCAGTCCCTTCATTACTGCTTCCCTTTCATGCCAATCGACTCTTATAACTGCCATCTACCTGCCGTACGAACTGTAAATAACCTTTCGCTCCCAGTATTTTACCCCTGCCAGCTTTAAAATTTGAAAGAAAGAATTCCAGTCAACACTGTCGAAAGTCTACAGTTTGCCTTTCCCTATCCTATCTTCTATGAGAAGTCGTAGGTTCAGTATTGCCTCTAGTGTCAATCATCCTGACTGTTACTACAGCTACTACTGAAAATGCTATTGTCCCTCTTCAGGAACCACTCGCTTTTCTGGCCTTTCAACAGATATCCCTCCTTTGTGGTTGCACCTACGGTACGGCTATCTGTATCGCTGAGACACGCAAACCTCCCCACCAACGGCAAGGTCAACAATTCAAGGGGGGGGGGGGAGAGAAATAACACACTTTTTCTTTTATTATTAGTCATATGGAAATGAGAGCATTCATACTAAAGTAAAATTTGGTACAAAAATGAGAAACGTCAAACAGAAAATAAAATACTTTTAATTCTAGATATTGAACAATATTATCAAGGTGCATAATTTGTTTTCGTTTGACAATACGACCTTTCGAGTATCTGTATTAAAGTTTAATTTATTTTCAAGTGACGAATAATTAAAGAGAAATATGTTTTTAATAAAAAATTATAATTCAGTATTTGTTAATTAATATTTCCGTTAGATAATAAACATAGAAATTAAATGAAAGCAAAGAAAAATTGCTACTAAGATGAACGGAATCGACGAATTCACGATTACAGGTCTTTCACGCTACGTACTCAGCTACCGGCGGCTGTGTTAGTAAGCTGGAAATGCTTCGTAGTTCACTAGTCTCAGAAATCTTCTAGACTTATTTGTTAACGTTTTTCAAGGAATTACTTCGAAATGTCTTAGGAAACTGATGGCCGTGGACTGAGCTTCAGATCTTCTAAGAATTAAGGATACGGAGGTGGGCGGAGCGGCCCATAATGTGAGAAAGATTGAAAACACTCGCCTTACATCTAATTAAGTGTTTCACACGGAAAGTACTTTGATCATCATAATTTAAGTTATCACATAATTAAAGTTGGTTCTTATACAGCATACAGAAACTTTCGACTGCTACATAAAATTGCCTGAAATTTTTCGTCTCCTTTTACACCAACCGTTTTACTTGTAGTTTTCCTAGCAATTTTTGTCTTCCGATTCAAGTTTTGCTTTTGATTTTCATTGTAGAAAATATGCACAACTTTATTAACATTTGCTGAAAGTCGGAACCAATCCTCATTCACAGTGACATTGTAGCTACTGCTTTCATGAGCTCGAACCACAAAGCTTCATACTAGAGCACTACTCAGTTTATTTGTGACACCTTTAAATATGTCAGTGAAGCAAGGTGACACGATACCTCGATTCAGATAGCAAACTTTACATATAAGGCCATGTTTGAATTAAGATTAATTAATTGAATATCTGTAAAATAAATTTATTACATCCAGAACACTTTGCCTTGACAAAATTCGGTTTCAGTTTTTTGTTCCCCTACTCAAATGTAACTGCTTGATATAGTAACAAAAACAATTTTTATTTGAGTGTTTTCGGTGTTGTATTTTTTTAGGACCTCTATCTCTCCGTCAGTTGGCTTCAGTCAACATCTTATAATCGTTATTTGCATGCCTACAACACTGAAATTCTGTAATTTTGTTGTAATGCAGTAAATCTTACATAAAATGACCTTCACTGTAATCTGAAATTGTATAAAATTTGAATAGGATCATACTTAATTCAACAGAATATTGGTGTGATTGGTGTGCATTGTGTATTGGTGTGTATTGTTGATGGTGTAACATAGCAATAGAAACAAATATATCATAATTTTTTTCGTTTTTATTCACCCTCCAGTATCACCTCAGACGCCCGTAACGCAGCGTAAAACACCAGGAACACAAATGGGTATGTATCTCCATGATAGTTGTAGATTTGTATATCTACCAAGTAGGAATCGATCAGTTGCCAGAAAATAAGCATAGGTTCATCTCATTCCCATCCGAATTGGATTAGTCACACATAATCAATCTGATGCTACATCTGTTGTTGCTTGTTTCAGATTGTGGGATTTAATTACTCATTGTGTATGCCAATAATGTTATATGTAGTAGTAGTGGTACTACCAGTAGCAGGAGTATTAGTTTTATTCGTCTTTGCATCATTTTTACAAGTATACTGGACATGTCTCGACAGTACAATTTAAGAACAACAAAAATAACTTACTTCATATATACAGGCGTTTAGATCTTACAAGTCTAGTTTAAGAACGTCGGGACAGGTAACTTGGGGAAACAATCGAGAAGCTAAATCAGGATGGCCGGATGAAGACTGGACCCTACACCCTCCCAAACAGAAGGCCATCCTGTTTAAAACTGTGCTACCTGATTCGTTATATCCCCAGAGTACGATACTGTTTGGCACAGAAGTTATTTAATAACATAAAGTGCTACTGCTACACTACTCATCCATTCCCACTCCCAATGATAATAACGTGACGCACACCATCAGCGGACATCAAGACCAAGGCGACGACATTTGATGTTTGTATACTGCAACTACTCGTTTGCTAACCTAAAAATTAGAGTCTGCCTCCCTCTTTAATGAGTAAGGTGCTGCGCTCACAATAAGAATAAAATGTTAGCGTTGTACATTGCATGGTTTTGGGAGTAAAGTGTTCTAGCAAAAGACAAATAAAAGAGAAAGAAAAACGTAGTGTGAAAGTGTTATGTCAAATTATAGTTGTTATATCATAGTTATTATTATTTAGAGCAGCAGGAATAAAGGACATCCAACCAGTTGTAATAAATGGTGATTTTCAAATAACCTTCACCATGGTTTTGACCGATCTAAACCCGTCCTTTCAGGAGGACAGACCTGCGTAAAATGCAGAACTTATAATGAAAACGCAATGGACTAGTATTACGTGTCTAGCAGAAGCTACTCTCTACGATAAGTGTAGGAGTATCACAAACAACATGGTATATATCAACAAAGAGAAAGTCATACTTACAAACCTCACATCAACAATTGACTCAATAAAAGCTGCCTCCAAGGCACATTTATCAGCAATGGTCTGTATGTCCATATGTAAAAATTAAGGCCCCAAGAATCAAGGACTTGTCAGATCAGTAAAACCAATCACTTAAAGTAACGGACCATGTTAGTAGCTACAAGACGACTGGAGAGCGTGGATACCAGGATAACAACTCCTGAGGGACACGCAACGATAAACGTGTTCGCTTGGCGCTCTAAACAGCTATTTAGTTGACCTATGAATTTATTCTCTGTATTTTCATTATATTTAGTAACGTGCCACCGGCCTTGGCATAGTGCTAACTCCGGTTCCCGCCAGATCACTGAAGTTCAGCGCTTTCGGGGTGGGCTAGCACTTGGACGGGTGACCATCCGGTCTGCCGAACGCTGTTGGCAAGCGGGGTGCATTCAGCCCATGTGAGGCAAAGCGAGGAGCTACTTGACTGAGAAGTCGCGGCTCCGGTCTCGGAAACTGAGACACGGCCGGAGAACGGTGTGCTGACCGCGTACCCTCCATATCCGCATCCAGGGACGCCTATGGGCTGAGGATGCCACGGCGGCCGGTCGGTACCGTGGGGCCTTCATGGCCTGTTCGGGAGGAGTTTAGTTTAGTTTAGTTTAGTTTAGTAACGTACTTATGCACTGGCAGTTTTACTTCTCGTACAATGATTTATTGGGAGTGACATTAATTTCATTGCTCTCATTATGCCTGTAATAACGTACTTATACAAGGACATCACAATTTACGCATGATAAATACTGACAGTTTTATAAGGATCTTAACTTATGCCAGTATACACTCCTGGAAATTGAAATAAGAACACCGTGAATTCATTGTCCCAGGAAGGGGAAACTTTATTGACACATTCCTGGGGTCAGATACATCACATGATCACACTGACAGAACCACAGGCACATAGACACAGGCAACAGAGCATGCACAATGTCGGCACTAGTACAGTGTATATCCACCTTTCGCAGCAATGCAGGCTGATATTCTCCCATGGAGACGATCGTAGAGATGCTGGATGTAGTCCTGTGGAACGGTTTGCCATGCCATTTCCACCTGGCGCCTCAGTTGGACCAGCGTTCGTGCTGGACGTGCAGACCATGTGAGACGACGCTTCATCCATTCCCAAACATGCTCAATGGGGGACAGATCGGGAGATCTTGCTGGCCAGGGTAGTTGACTTACACCTTCTAGAGCACGTTGGGTGGCACGGGATACATGCGGACGTGCATTGTCCTGTTGGAACAGCAAGTTCCCTTGCCGGTCTAGGAATGGTAGAACGATGGGTTCGATGACGGTTTGGATGTACCGTGCACTATTCAGTGTCCTCTCGACGATCACCAGTGGTGTACGGCCAGTGTAGGAGATCGCTCCCCACACCATGATGCCGGGTGTTGGCCCTGTGTGCCTCGGTCGTATGCAGTCCTGATTGTGGCGCTCACCTGCACGGCGCCAAACACGCATACGACCATCATTGGCACCAAGGCATAAGCGACTCTCATCGCTGAAGACGACACGTCTCCATTCGTCCCTCCATTCACGCCTGTCGCGACACCACTGGAGGCGGGCTGCACGATGTTGGGGCGTGAGCGGAAGACGGCCTAACGGTGTGCGGACCGTAGCCCAGCTTCATGGAGATGGTTGCGAATGGTCCTCGCCGATACCCCAGGAGCAACAGTGTCCCTAATTTGCTGGGAAGTGGCGGTGCGGTCCCCTACGGCACTGCGTAGGATCCTACGGTCTTGGCGTGCATACGGTTCACGTCCACGCTGTCGCGGCATGCTACCAGTGTTAAAGACTGCGATGGAGCTCCGTATGCCACGGCAAACTGGCTGACACTGACGGCGGCGGTGCACAAATGCTGCGCAGCTAGCGCCATTCGACGGCCAACACCGCGGTTCCTGGTGTGTCGGCTGTGCCGTGCGTGTGATCATTGTTTGTACAGCCCTCTCGCAGTGTCCGGAGCAAGTATGGTGGGTCTGACACACCGGTGTCAATGTGTTCTTTTTTCCATTTCCAGGAGTGTATTTTATGTATTTGTCTTTTTCAGCATTTTACTCTATACTCGTAATTTCAATGTACTCAACGCTTATTGGCTGTTTAGACCGCCAAGCATACATCTTTATCGGTGCCTGTACCTCAGAAGTTGTTGTCCTGGTATCCACGCTCTCCAGTAGGCATGCAGCTACTAACATGCTTCTTTATTTTAAGTGATTGGTTTTACTGATCTCAGAAGTCCTTGATTATAGGGGCCTTAATTTTTGCATATGGACATACAGACCGGTGCCGGTAAATATCATGTGGAGGCAGCTGTTACTGAGTGAATTGCTAATGTGAGGTTTGTACTGTAAGGGCGACTTGCCCTGTGTTGATATATACCATGTTGTTTGTGATAGTCCTACACTTGTTGTAGAGAGTAGCTTCTGCTAGACAGTTAATACCAGTCCATGGCGTTTTCATTATAATTTATCGCATTATAAGCAAGTCTGTCCTTCTCAAGAAAACATGTTTAGATCTGTTGAAACTGTGGTGAAGGTTATTTGAAAACCACCACTTATTGCAACTGGTTGGCCGTCCTTTATTCCTGCTGTTCTCTAACGGTTGCCATGTTCAAAATATTATTATTTATATGTTACATTTTTCATCAGATCCCTTCTCAGCGTTATCTAAACAATCCTTTGCTGTCGAGAACAAAGCACTTAACAGGTACTTTGTTTCTGCCTTTTTAAATTAGTTGGTTTTAGTAATCTCCTTAACCTCTTAATAATGTTAATTCAGTCTGTATCAAGATTGGTGCCAATGGGCAAAGCTGTTGGTGCAGTAATTTTTTTTACGTGTGAAACTGATCGGTAAATGTACTCTCATGGTATACTTGACATTTCCGGTGATTTGAACAGATCTTAACAATGAACTTGACTAATATATTTGGCTGTTGAGCTTATAGCTCTTTTCTGTAGTTTAAAACATCTAGTGATACACTCCTGGAAATGGAAAAAAGAACACATTGACACCGGTGTGTCAGACCCACCATACTTGCTCCGGACACTGCGAGAGGGCTGTACAAGCAATGATCACACGCACGGCACAGCGGACACACCAGGAACCACGGTGATGGGCGTCGAATGGCGCTAGCTGCGCAGCATTTGTGCACCGCCGCCGTCAGTGTCAGCCAGTTTGCCGTGGCATACGGAGCTCCATCGCAGTCTTTAACACTGGTAGCATGCCGCGACAGCGTGGACGTGAACCGTATGTGCAGTTGACGGACTTTGAGCGAGGGCGTATAGTGGGCATGCGGGAGGCCGGGTGGACGTACCGCCGAATTGCTCAACACGTGGGGCGTGAGGTCTCCACAGTACATCGATGTTGTCGCCAGTGGTCGGCGGAAGGTGCACGTGCCCGTCGACCTGGGACCGGACCGCAGCGACGCACGGATGCACGCCAAGACCGTAGGATCATACGCAGTGCCATAGGGGACCGCACCGCCACTTCCCAGCAAATTAGGGACACTGTTGCTCCTGGGGTATCGGCGAGGACCATTCGCAACCGTCTCCATGAAGCTGGGCTACGGTCCCGCACACCGTTAGGCCGTCTTCCGCTCACGCCCCAACATCGTGCAGCCAGCCTCCAGTGGTGTCGCGACAGGCGTGAATGGAGGGACGAATGGAGACGTGTCGTCTTCAGCGATGAGAGTCGCTTCTGCCTTGGTGCCAATGATGGTCGTATGCGTGTTTGGCGCCGTGCAGGTGAGCGCCACAATCAGGACTGCATACGACCGAGGCACACAGGGCCAATACCCGGCATCATGGTGTGGGGAGCGATCTCCTACACTGGCCGTACACCACTGGTGATCGTCGAGGGGACACTGAATAGTGCACGGTACATCCAAACCGTCATCGAACCCATCGTTCTACCATTCCTAGACCGGCCAGGGAACTTGCTGTTCCAACAGGACAATGCACGTCCGCATGTATCCCGTGCCACCCAACGTGCTCTAGAAGGTGTAAGTCAACTACCCTGGCCAACAAGATCTCCGGATCTGTCCCCCATTGAGCATGTTTGGGACTGGATGAAGCATCGTCTCACGCGGTCTGCACGTCCAGCACGAACGCTGGTCCAACTGAGGCGCCAGGTGGAAATGGCATGGCAAGCCGTTCCACAGGACTACATCCAGCATCTCTACGATCGTCTCCATGGGAGAATATCAGCCTGCATTGCTGCGAAAGGTGGATATACACTGTACTAGTGCCGACATTGTGCATGCTCTGTTGCCTGTGTCTATGTGCCTGTGGTTCTGTCAGTGTGATCATGTGATGTATCTGACCCCAGGAATGTGTCAATAAAGTTTCCCCTTCCTGGGACAATGAATTCATGGTGTTCTTATTTCAATTTCCAGGAGTGTATTTTCTGCATTTTTTCTTCATTAAGAATTCCGTAGCTAAGAGAATCAAAACCCATTGCAAGAAATTTTGTATTTGATATACAGTTTATAGAGGTGCCTACAACATACAATTTAACTGTGTCATTTTTCTATTCAGCCGGAAATTCATTGCATTTGTTTTTCTTATATTCAGTATCAGTTCATTACACACTAGCCAAATTACAGTTACAGTAGTTTTAGTAACCAAATTGCTTTGCCAAATTTTTATCTTAAAGTCGTAGTCCTTAGTATTTTGCTTTTGTTTTTATTTATTAAACGAAGGGAAGTTATTAATGTTGCGTTTTAATGGTTGAGGATGCAAATCAGGGGTGTTCGTTAATTTCGCACTGTATGTATAAACAAGAACGAAAAGTATTTGTACTACATTGTTTCTGAAATTTCTATTTTATCTTTAACTTCATAAAGTATAAGATATAAGTATTTCTTAATTCTTTTAATTTTATCTGTTGTTTTTATTTAATTTATATTGTACTGGCCAATGATTTGTGCACATGCCACGTGATTTACTGTACGCCCACTACATACATTTTATTTTTACTTTAGTTTTATGTCATCGTATCACTGTTGGCAAAGTGTATCTTGCAGCGTCAGGTATGACTAGGTTTCAGGATGTCGTTATATTAAGGCACAAGGGAATTACAGACATTGGCTGCGAGTGGGCATTGATTTAAAGCAGCGGGAAAGGTTGAAAATTTGTGCCACACTGTGATTCGAACCTGTATCTCCTGCTTACTAGGCAGTCCGAAAGAACAGACACCACATATTCCTTTTCATCCTATTTGTACTATCTTTGACAGTATTGTTTGTAATGTTGTAGTTATTAGTTTTATATTGTCACCTCTTTTTTCTTTCTCACAACGTAGATCTAGTGGGTAGATAGAACGCAGTTGTCATTAATAAAGTTAAAAGTAATCCAGAGTGTTTGTTCATTTATTATAATGACTGAGATCACGGTTCCTGGGATATGGCGCCAATTATGAAAAATGAAGTAGTGTCAATGCACCACTGATAAATTAATCAAGCAGCTAAGCAAGTTTTGCCTTTAGAATCAATAGTTTTTACATAAATCCAAGAACAGCGCTGGTTTTCATGCCCAGCAAATGGGCAAATGGCATCTAAAATAAACAAACCTCTGATTTGGCTGTTGCAACTAGTGAGAATATACTGTAAAGTACTTAGTCCTACGTGTTGCAGAAGCCTATTTTAGGATCTTGTCATTCGAACACTCACGTCCCAGTACATCTACTCCCCAATTGTTTTTATTGCTTGTAATGATAGTCAGGGAAGATCAGTTTGGATTCCGAAGAAATGTAGGAATATGCGAGGCAATACTGACCCTACAACTCATCTTATAAGTTGGGTTAAGCGAAGCGAAACCTAGTTTTATGGCATTTACAGACTTAGAGAAAACTTTTGGGAATGGTGACTGGAATACTCTTCTTGCTCATGGTTCAAAATAGAGTTAGGCACTTTGGAGGGAAGATATTGAACAAACTGCCAACATAAAACGAAAATTATGAATCGCTCCTAGTTTAGCAGAAAATTGAATCCAAAATTCATTACCAACTCTTTCTACGAATTATCTGATTATCTAAATCCATGCTAAGTAGTGGTCTTCAATGGAAAACTACGTGACAACTAGTAATGCACTGAAAGTAGAACACAGTATTTACGATGTGAGTACTCATTCGCTCTGAAAAGTACGGTTATATAATGAAACAAATATCTATAGAACCCAGTACAAGTTACAGGTTTCCTATCTAACGGCTTCCAGTGGCAACAGAAATGGTTTTCAGTATTTCGGGTAATTATTGACCGAATTTAAAAATTTAAAATGATGTCGTAATCTACTCATTAAGAGATATAACTTTATGGTAAAAAATCGACACAATAAGACAAGTATTACATTTAAAAGCCCTGTGTTTGTGTTGAGGCTGCTTAACAGATTTACCAATAGCCAGACTTCATTCACCCTATATTTCGGCGTGAGAGTACTTAGCGACTTCCGAGAAACTTGAAGCGTAATTTCCAACATCACCTAAACTTTTTCTTTATGTCAAATATTTAACACACCGTACTAACTGATTTATGAAGTGCTCAGACTTGTGAAATTGTTTTATACATGAGATCATATGAGTTCGAGTCTTTAAAGGATAGTTGTTTACTGCTTACATTACTAATGGCAGTTAAACAACAGCTGTGTACTTTAATATAAGGAGTAAGGAGCTGCAGCTTTTTTTTTTTTTTTTCAATGTGGCACTAAGTATAGACGGCACAAGCAAAACAGTAATATTAATCGTCAATGCACAACGTAGCTTAAATTACTATCATTTCCTTGCCTTTTACTATGAATGAATGAATGAATGAGCGAATGAATCAATTTATACTGCTTGGAAATGGCTTGGTCTCAGCCTCGGTCAAGTACACATTTTTGATCTTCCAGAAAGTTTCAGAACAGCCCACCATTCATTTACAAAACGGTCCTCTAGGCTGTGGCTGAGCGTAAATCTTGCTTATACGCGGAACATCCCAAGGATAACATTGCCACTTTTAACTCTTCGGGTCAGTCAGAGATTTCAGATCAACGATAACCGACAGCAATATAACACGAACTAGCTCTGAGAGAGATGGAGAGAGAAAGCGCGTGACGGAGAGAGAGAGTTCAACCTAAGTATCTCCAAATACAGACTCTGGAAGGAGTTTGGCAGACAAATGAGGAAGTGTAGCAGACTCCTTTCATTAGTACGTGCCACTTCTAATTGATAAACAGTTTCAGTTTTACCGAGCAAGGTGGCAAAATGGTTAGTACACTGGACACGCATTTGGAGGACAAACGGATGAAATCCATGTCCGCCATCTTGATTTAAATTTTCGTGATTTCCATAAATCACTTACGGCAAATGCTGAGACAGCTCCTCTGAAAGGGTACGGCCAATTTCCTGCGTCATCTTTACTTAATCCCAATTTGTACTCTGTCTCTAATGCCCTCATTTGGGCATTAAACACCAGCCTTCCTTATTTTTAAGCTTCATTTTGAGTTTAAACGAAAATCTGTTGAGATATCAGGGCAACGTTATGGAAGCTTTGTTACATCCACGATGCAAACATATTATTGGTTGCTCTCTTTATGTTTGTAAATGTGGTTGTGGAATAACTTCTCAATCCACAGGCTGGTCATTACATTCAGATGTGGGTAGCATCCCTTCTTCATTTCACTCCAGTATCACAATAAACGTAAAAAACAATAAACAAAACATTCGACAGATATATACAATGGCATAGTCTTCTTGGAAACAAAAATGTTATTATACATAACATTTAATATTATAAACTAACTTGTCATAACATAACACTTACTAACTTCATGTGATCGGGCCTGTAGGATTACATACATCACAATTAGGGCTTCCGTCTGCTTCTCTTTTCTGCTGCCTGTCTCCAGCTCTCTAAGACTCCCAGCTGCAGCTAGTATAGTCTTACTTCATCCATTCCCCTCTTCCTAGGTCTTCCCACAGGTCTGCTGCCTGATGTAACCCAGTTCAATACAATTTCTGAGCATCTGGTTTCTCGCTTTCTCACTAAATGTCTAGTCCATTAGAATCTTTTGGTTTTCAGTAACCTAACGATGTTACACTCTTTGCATATTTTAGTTCTCTATTATGGAGCATTCTCCATGGTCTAGTAACTGGGTACCAGACTGGTCCATACATTTTACTGAAGATCTTTCACTCAAATGTAAACAGTTGGATAAGATTTTGTTTTCTGTAATCAATTTACTTATTCAGAGACAAAATAATCATATAGTTTGTTGGCATACAGAAACTTACGGCGTCCCGACACATATCAGCAGCCAAAGTGTCACATGTGTGTTGGCTGCTGATAATGTGTCTTTAACCACAACAACTGTCGCGTCACAGCAATCCATATAACATGCGTCATCAAACTGCCTTACTTTGTAGAGAGGCCATTAATCGCTCTTTGTGCTAAGTGCGCATTCCATTCTGTCCTTCCTCAAGCTACACATAGAACATACAAGAGTCATGGGCCATGCGACTCAACATTACCAGAGTATTGACTTTATAAAAATAAGCAAAAGGGTTCAAATGGCTCTGAGCACTATGGGACTCAACTGCTGAGGTCATTAGTCCGCTAGAACTTAGAACTAGTTAAACCTAATTAACCTAAGAACATCACAAACATCCATGCCCGAGGCAGGATTCGAACCTGCAACCGTAGCGGTCATGCGGTTCCAGACTGCAGCGCCTTTAACCGCACGGCCACTTGGGCTGGCTAAAAATAAGCACTATATAAACATATTCAGTTGTTTTTAAATCCTTATTCACAAAATAGTCAACTTTCTCAGTTTAATGACAATGCCTCTGATTCTTAATGCTCAATAAAATTTGTTATATACTGCATTATAGATATCTTTTCACACATTTTTATGGATGCACCTATTTAGTTATATTCCTTTCACCTATGGAATCAACACATCATCTACATAACATATTACGCTTGATAACAGTTCCTCTCCTAGTAAACCATCCAACATATGTATAATGGCTGATATAGACATATTTAAACCAATTGGGATCTTCCTAAAATGATAACACCGGCCCAGGTAAACAAGCCTGTATATATTCCTCAGCTAATGGTATCAGCCAAAAGCTCTTTGTCAGACCAATACTAGTCATAATCTGTACATTTGTAACTTTTTAATCAGTTCATCTAATAATTTTTTATTTATCCATTTGTGGAATGATTATTTTATGTATTGCCTTAGCATCCAGTATTATTCTAACAAACCACAACAATGAGGGTGGAATACTGACTTTGAGATCTCTCAATAATATTTCTTTCGAGCATACATTTAATTTCTTTATCCATAGTCTTCCATTTGGCAATAGTTTTTTCTGTCAGGAGATATCTTTACATTCTCCCTCAACAATTTCTTTAGTTCTTCTTTTCGTCATATCCAGCACTTTCCAAATGACACATTTTTTTTAAATTATTTAATCTAAACTTCCTTGGGACTCTATGAACTTTAACTTTAATCTACATGTTTCAAGCCCTCTGCTCTCATCTACGCTATCAAAAAACACATTTCCTTACCATATATGTTAAAATTCGATTCATCTCCATCAGCTGCGTTTTTACAATGTGTCGCTCGAACGCCACTTACATAAGGGAGATCATTAACTTTGCCCTTCAGTGTTTTAACGTGAACATCACTCTGTTTACTGTTTGGGATCAAGCATTCCCATAAACATTAATTCAGATTCCCCTTTAGATGTCTTCAGTTTCAAAACCTCTTCCAATATCTTCTACAGCACAAGTTTCTGTTGACTGCTAATTCTGCATACAATACTGGAATAATAATCACATTCACAATAAACCTCCTACCTTGAACCGCTACTTCCAATATTATTTGGTTTCTTATCAGGTTCCTCTTTGCACCTACTGCTGCAATAATTTTGACCTCTTACACAGGCAGTGCTGGAACATATTTTCCCTCTTTTATCTTTAAGTTCAGTTTTTCATTTATTGCACTTCCTGAATCTAGAATTGCCAATATTTCTGTGCCATTTTATTGCACCTTTATTGTGGGATGGTAGCTTTCATCTATCTCCTTTACGTCTTCATACATCAACACGTTCTTAGTAGCATCCCTTTCATAATATACTAAATAACTAACATAGAGTTGCCCTTTCTCAGATTCAGTTCTGGACTGCACCACCTCAGAACATGTAAATTGTTTTCCAGCGTTTTTCTTTCCCTTTCCTTCATTTATTTCTTCTGACCTCATCCTTTCCTCTTTATTTCTGACCTCTCTTTGATTATGTTCATAGTTGTTACGATAACCTCCATGATCACATCTACCTCGATCTCTAGCAGATGGTCTGTAGGATCGTCTCTTCATCCTTCTTCCCTCTTACCTTGTCTCTTCCATTACCTCCCCGCCCTTCTTTAGTTGATGTATGCCAGTTAAAGATCCCAGCTTTTCAAGAGTATGCAAAATGCTGTCAACATCGTTTTTCGAAATTCCCAGTGGTTTCCCTTGTACACTTACAGACAATTTAATTAATACAACTGTAATGGGATATCCTTCTATTAATTTATCATCTAAATATAAATCCTTTCCCACTAATTTTGAAATAAATCTTTATGTCTGAAACATCCATTCTCAACAAAATTTCGTCAAATCAAAATGTCACTACACACATTGTTTTGTACACTGTTTGTCCAGTACTGGCTAAGAACAGCATTAATAAATTCCTCATATATTTTACGAGAGGATCCCATTCTCATTTGTCATAACAATACTTCACCTCCCAATCTACTGATAATACAGAGAATTTTCTTTCTGTGGTCCTTTGTTCTAGATTAGGCATTATCAAATAGTTTCACAAAATCAACAGGAAAAGTCGAGCCACTCATTACGACTTTATAACATTTCAATTGATAAAGGACACATGGGCCAACTCGTCTGGCTAATTAAATAATTCTGAAGGGACATGACAGCAACAATGTCAAATGATATTCCTGTGTGAGAACTGCCACATAACAATTGTTATTAATATTCCAATTAATTTTTTTTGTTGCTAATTTATGTCGATTCTGTTGCATGAACAGTAAAAAACTATTTCTTCTGGTTGTACTTACTTAAAAATAATATCTTGAAAAAAACCTATATCTTTAACACATTGATGTTATACCAATCTTTGTTCTCTGATTATTTATTCTCTCTGTGAAATATGTGACAATAGATTTTTTCTTTGTGCTGGCATCAACACGATATGGATGCAGGTTGCACTAGATATATCTTTTTGTCAATGATAATTGGAATACTGAATTTCAAATTTGTTTCAATTCTGTAGGCCAATAAACCACTCAGTAATCCTTTTTTAATGAAATCATGCAGTTAATTTTTAGCCATTAAGCTAATTGGAAGCAGCTTGTTAATGATCGAGTCCCTTAAGTGCTCCATCGTTACTTATTTTATTACTAAACAGACGAGCTTTCATCTTAATTCAAAGTCTGATTAACTTTTCACAAAATAACCTCTTTTGGATGAACATTAACTACTAGCAGTCGTGCATCACCAAGAACACCATTAACTAACAATGATCTTTTAGCCTGAAGCTAATTTTCATTGAGTCAATTAATTGAGCGTAATTTCATCTGAAGTAAAAATAATCAGCATTTAAAATAATTTCAGGTACTAATGAGTATAGTTGCACTCTCTTTTTTTATCGCATTTGGAATGGATGCTTTCGTTTGACACGTCATAATACTCTTATCATCTGGAAGACTAATCAGTTTATACGAAAGAAGCCACTTAAACTTGCGTACCTACAAAAAATAGGTATCAATAGCACCACAACTGCCTATTCCTATTCGGTTTCTTTCATGTAAATACCAAGCCTATCACCTTTCTTTAATGCTGTTTTCAATTTGAGTGCCACATTCATTTAATTCCTCCTTATTAGCATAAATTTTCTCAGTTAATAATTTTTCTGTCCCTTTTACTTTCATATAATTTCACATGCCTTGTTATGACACTGATTTTTGACATTACCTTTTTCATGAGTCTTTTCACATAATTTTTGTGTACTTCTCTAATTTCTGAATCAAATTGTGTGACTAGATTTCGGCAAAATCTAGTAGTTTGGTCAGATTTGGCTGCTACCCTCTCGACATTAGATGTTAGTGCAATAATTTGACCTTCAAATTTCCTAATTTTATTTTCACGTTCCTAGATTTAATTTTTATCATTACTAATTCTTTCTAACAACTCTTTTTCTGCTTTCTTTTAGTGATTTATTTACTTCATCCATTATGGTATTTATCTTTCCATCTGCTTTTATGAGCACATTGCTTATGCATATCATTTCAGATCTTAAATCCTTTCTACTGTCTTCACAAGGCGTGATCACACACATGACAACATGCGCTACCTAACATGTCACAAAATACCGCGCTGAAAACGGGATTCTTCCGCGGCTCTTGCCTAGAATTCTGTTGGCGATGAAAGGATAGTGTCATATGTTTTGCATAGATCTTGGGCTGTGGACCGTTTGTATAATCAACAGGAGGAACGTGTTAGTGTCACTATCCCACAAACAGGGTCCTCCAGCTTAGGCAAATGGAGAGAATCGGTTAGTTCTTTTTACATTTGATTTAGTTTACGTTAAGCCTTAGTGTGTTTATGGAGGCACGATCAGTTCGTGGGTGGAACCTCATAAAACCCCAAAGGAAGGGTTTCTTATCATTTTTTCGTACCAAAGCCGAGCAGCGGATTTCAAGAGAGCTATGCACAGCAATAGGCTGGAATTCTTACGACGTATTCCCACGTTCATGATTTCGAACAACCTTGAAAATTTTCCGAGATACAGGATTTCGAAGTTACCTTACATGTGTACGTAAAATACACACGTAAAATCCGGAATGAGGGCAAATCTAATTTATAAATAACCACATCAAGTTTCTCAAATGTTAATATTATATTCTCCAGGCATTTATCTAGAAGTGCCATTATCCCGTTTTGAAAAATCTTCATCCGTTGTCGACAGGCAATTCAAAAACTTTTTTTTGAAGTACGAGAACCCACCCGCGGATTCTGAGACGGCTATGAACAGCAAATGGGTGTAATTTTTACGATGTAGTCCTAACAACCCGATCTCGAAAGATCTTGAAAATTTTATACCTCTATTTATCTTTTTCCGACACACACAGATTCAAATTTATTCTACCTGTACACGCAAATTACGCACATGAAATCCGGTGAGGCAAAAAAGTAATTTATAAAGTAACGTAGAATGCAGAAATAAGCTCTCACGTGTTCATTTATTATCTGGAAACACCATGTTCTAGTACTGAAACACATTCTAAATGTTTTTGCACCCAAAATTCGGTCTGAGGTGTGAAATTAGTTTTGTTTTGTTATAATTGCACGCAAGTAAATTATGTTGAATTTTACTGGCATTTCCTTTCATATGAGTTGCATGCCCTGCTGCAGCAAAGAAATGAAGGGAACCAGCGGAAAAACGCTCCTGTCGGAGCACAAGAAATGCGAGTATGTCCCTGTGTATTTATAAGACTGTGACTGAAAGTGGGGTACCATAGGCTACCTCCTCAGCACTGTTAAAAATTTTCCCAAAAATTTTGGAATAAGTAAATAATCGCTGAGAGTGAAAAACGCAGTGGCGCTGGCAAAGAGGCCGAAAAATATGAATACGAGAGATTAGTAGACAGTGGTTATGTTGCAGCAAGACCAAAGGAGACAACTGCAGTGCGAGAAAAAGAGAGGGGGATAGTGGCAGTGGAACATAGCTGACATGACAAAACAGTGCTAGGAAAAGAGTGAAAGAGAGTGTGCCAGAGGTGAAAGGAGTGGAGGAATAAAGAGAAAGTGGGTGAGAACTAGTGATAATGAGAGACAGAGTTTATGACAGGGACACCGAGGAAGAGAGATATAGTAGGAAGAAAGGAATGAGGTAGTAGCTGAAGAGAGCAAGATGGAGATACTGAGAGGAGACAGTAGTAATAAGAGAGACCGAAGGAGAGTGTGGCTGTGAGACAGGAGACAATGACAGAGAGACACAACGAGATAATGACAATAAGTTAGGCTGAATGAGTGAGTGAGAAAAGGGCAAGTGGGAGTGGATGGGTATGAGCGACTTACAGCGATGGACTAGTGGGTGTGGGCAAGCTACAGTTATGGGAGCTTATGAGAGTGAGAGATGAGATGCACGTTAAAAAAGGGCACGAATGTGTTCGCATGACAAAATTTCTGCGAAAATTTTTAGAGAAACGTACCCCACTTTTCAGTCAGAATGTTTAGAACAAGAGCATATTCGCCTTTTTGTGTTCCAATAGGAGCGTTTTTCCTCTGGTTAGTTTTATTATTAGTTTGCTCAATCTGCCTATGTAAACATTTTGACATCTTTCTCATTTGAAGTAATGAAATTCTAAAATTATGTCCCTTGGGGTCCTGATACTAATCTCAACGTCACCGCTTCACTTTTCTGTTGATTCAACATAACTCACATTGTCATTAACATCTCGTTCCCCATTCATCTCAACAATTTTGCCGTGTGCTACATTATAAGACACACCATTTGCCTCAACAGCTTCGTCATATGCTACATTAAGAGATTCATTTAAAAGTAGTGAAGTAACAGTATTATGACTAACTAACTCGTGAACATTGCGCTCTTTGCCAGCAGCACCTCCCTTCAGAACTATCACATAACCTGTATTTTCATTAATTGAACTCATCTTGCTTGATTTATAACAGCAATTATTTACAAATCACTGAGCCGTGGAAAAAATTGCTGTTTTGAAGAGCGCTCCGCAGCGCGGTGTGTGAAGCAGTCGCCCTCCGTTTCTGGCGGCGGCGCCGCTGTGGCAGTCGCAGCTTTGGTGTCTCCCTCTGGTGGACAAGGGGCGCTATGAGCTAGCCAGTGGCAGTTGGTCAATCGGAGTGAGTCTGGGTCAGTCACTCATCACCAGTTGCTGGTCTGTCTCTCATTCGCATTTGTGCGGCAGTTAGTGTCTGTCTGTCGTTCGGAGTGCTAGTATGCCTGTCGTTTGGATCAAACTTTAAAACCGGCAAAATGAGAGTCTCGCCACTCCGCCAGGAACAGAACTCAGCTAGTGGTCGTCGGGTCGGGGCTGAGTTCCTGCATCTGAGGGGTAATGGCTTCGCGGCCGACACGAGACGACACCCCCGGGATAACAAGGCCGTCCAGCAGTGTTAGTGACGTCACACTAGGCGGCCCATAGCCGACGCAGCAGTCCACGGACACCTCCGTACAGACGCGCCTGATGCTAACGATCTTCTGTCCGTCATACAGAAAGGAGCGAACTATAATTCGAACCAAAGACCAAATTATATATATTCTTGTAAACAGAATAAAGGTTCATAACGAAATACCGATTACATATACGGGCAGGAATACGTTTAATCGATTGAGGAACTTTGCCACTATTTTATAATTGTCAGAACACTATTTAGCTTTAAAACTCGCATACAGGTGGTGGCAAATGCCAACTGACAGCAGGACTTAACATTTTCAAGCTATTGCACTGAAAGTAAGTTATCTTAAACACTGTCATACATAGCAAAACCCTCACAACTTTCGTTTACAATAAGGTAAGAAGAGTTCGCTTTATCTGATAAAACGCATGACTATTGTGAATTTACTCATATGTTCATGGTGACAGCTCTTTTCAAGAATTTTTACAAACGTATCCCCAGTAATTAAGAATGGAAACAAAAGATAGATATCAAATATTCTCCTTTTAACATAGACATCACTGAACACAAGATTCTGTCTTGCACTGTGATATTAAGGGACTGCTTTTTCCTTTAAGAAATGCCTGACAATTTGAAGTTCACTCTGATATTGAACATATACTTCTTGAAACAATATTAAAAATGTTATGAAAGGTACGGAAATGAAAAACAACCAAGTGCATTACATGTAAGAATGTGAGCAAAAGGCTGAGGCACTCTTCACTTACCATTGTCAATCTCTCTACAGCTTATTTCCTTTTCCACGTAGAAATCACCAACTGCAAGTCTCATTATTGCTGTCTGTTACTAACAAAGTGCTTTTCTATTTAGAAAACCTGACAATTTGATGTTCATTCTGGTACTGAAGATAAACACTATTCAGAGGAGTTCTAGAACCTGTTCCTGCCCATATATGTAATCGGTATTTCGGTATAAACCTTTATCCTGTTTACAAGAATATGTATAATTTGGCCTTTGGTTCGAATTATAGTTCGCTCCTTTCTGTATGACGGAATGAAGAACGTTAGCATCAGGCGCGTCTGTACGGAGGTATCCGTGGACTGCTGCGTCGGCTATGGGCCGCTTAGTGTGACGTCACTAACACTGCTGGACGGCCTTGTTATCCCGGGGGTGTCGCACGAGAGCGACAGGAGTCAACTCTCGGCATCGGTCTGGCCCGAGCGAGCTGCGACGCCGTGAGACGGGAGATTGGCGAGCCTTCCTGCGTCCGTTGAAGCGGCTGGCAGCGGACGGTTCGGGAGAGCGTTGGCGGTGCTGCGCCAGGTCTTCGCCAGAAATCGCAGTTTATTAGAAATTAAGTGATTGGAGATATGTTGTTTCATTTACTTGTTAAATTCTACTTGTTTTCTTGGTGAGGTCACCAGCCACTTTGTTTTGGGGTCGTACCACTGTTCTTCTCCGTTTGCCCACCTGCGGGAAGGTGGTTATTTATGAATTGGGTGGTCCATTTTTCCCTTGTGGAGTAGGGGCGGGTTAGAGCAACCTGCGGTTCGGGTTGTTCAGTAATCTCCCTGTCGATCTGCCACACGTTAATAGCTGCCTCCGTCATGTTTGTCGGATTTGGTGTTAACGAATTTATTGCTTGAAGTGTAACGGCTGAATTCTTGAAATATGTTTTTATCTTGCCTATCATCTTTAGAGGCGGTATATTTGTAATGTAGAGCATGTTTGGCTAACCTTGTGTATTTTATGCAAGACTGCATTTCATGTGTTTTTATTTAAATGGTTATTTTAGTACATAAAGTGGCCACCCTTCCACCGTAAGAGATTTTTAAAAAAAAAAAAAAACATCAAGTTGCACCTTCGGTGACGAATTACTCTTTTAATGTTAGTGTTTTGTACCATTTCCATCCCTCCTACGGGGTGCATAGTTTATGTGCTTGTGTGAGTTGTTAAAATTTTTTTAGTTTAAAGTTATCTGGTGTGCTGCAGATTTGCACCAGTGTAGTCTTTCAGAGGTTGTTGTGAGCGGACGTGACTACGGCCGTGTCAAAAGGGAGCGGCAAGGTTCTCAGCCCGAAAGCTCATACTGTCAAAAATTTGTTCTCTCTGCCTCTGAATAAATTGTAACTTGATACTTAGAGGGTGCTTTCTGATTATAGTTTTAAATCTGTTAAAAAAATGCTTTTAGGAATAAAATTTCCATTTGTTGAAAGAAATTTGATGTGTTTTCATCAGTTACCAACTGGCAACTACTTCCACGCTCACATAGTGTGATTAAATGTGTTAACGTTCTTGATGAATCACTAGTAAATAAAGTAAATTCTTAAAAACAGGTTTCGGAAGTAAAGTCACGGTTCAATCACAAAAACTGAAATCCTTAAAATAGCGAGCGTAATTCCCCTAAAAATGCAAAGAAGTTCGTTTCAATAAAAATAGTGTTAAGTACAACTTAAATTGACCACTGTGAAGTCAGGCGCCGCTTCCACGCTGTCAGATTCCCCCCCCCCCCCTCCCTCCCCTTTCACTAGTGACCGGTAGTCTGCCGCTGCCGCTGCTGCACTTGGAAGTCGATGACGTCATCCGCCACTGGCCGCTGACATCGCCAATTTGACGCAGCGCCGCCGATTCGATTTGCCTGCCATTCCACCACCAGCCGCCGGTAATTCGCTTCCGGCACCGCAGCACTCGTAGCCGGTCGCACCGGCCAATGAGGAAGCCACCTCCACTCGTCCACCTCCAGTGACAGTCTTCACGTCGTCACCAAATTACTGTTGTGCCAGTTAACATCCGTCCGCATTTCGTAGCTATAAATAATGACAGTCCACAATCAACGTCCTCTACTAACGTTCACTATCTACGATTAACGTTGTCACATGTTATACACAGGAATATTCAGTGTCACTGTTCACAATATCATTTCAAAAAGAAAAGTTTCTCCTAACTTTCAAGTTTCAAAGTAATAAAGGTCAAAATACACCCTATTAATTATTCAAAACGCTTCTTATCCTGGTTATTGAAGGCACGGATGCAGTAACCAGCTAATTCACATTTATAAACTTTCGAGTAAAACAGAAAAAATCGCCCAGAAATTGAGAAACTTCATTAATGGGTTTTGTGTTGTCACAAGATTTATTTAAGCCACCAGCACACCATAAACCCTATTACATAACCAAACAAAATATTTTTGCGTTATTTATTGAATATAAAAGCAATGGACTTCTTTCACTCTTGCACTATACAACTTTGCTTTTTGAATATTGTTGTGTACATAGTTCCGCGTAGTCAGCGCGTACACAACTTTCCCACTAGAGCAGGCCCCTCTAAGCACAACAGCGCAGGCGCAGCGCTCGTCCATCTCCGCACTACGAGATGGCGCTGTCTTAGAGACGGACCAAATTCTGCTTCCGCCGATCCGCGTATTAATATGTAATGCAGCCAATGAGATTGCTGGTAATGTAGAACCTTTTCTCCTCGCAGATCACACTCACGCAGTGATACCTGAACGCGCGAGGTATTATAACGAGTGTACAGACCTCCGATTAGTCAGTCTGCATCAGTCTGCATTAGTCTGTACCAGTCTATAGTCAAGTTTCAGTCTGCGCCTAATAAGATTATCATATTCATGTACATAGCCATGAAGATAAATGAATAGACACTTTGTCAAGTATCAGGGATATGTGAGAATAAGATTAACGTACCAAGACCAAAAGAGCTTCAGATTGTCAACTGTAAATAGCATCCAGAATCAAGTTAAGTAAGGTCTATGCTTTTTATTATTTTAATAAATGTGTGTGAAAAATAATCAAGTTCTGTTTAAAGTTGGTCACCGTCAATCTGCTACTGTAAGCGTGCAAGTGGCATTTCTATCGTCTGATCTAACGGCAGAACATAAACACGCCACGATAAGACCACGAGACCTATTGCTGACATTCGCCTACTTCGTTAGAGAGACAAGTCAAATAATCTGATGGTGTGTGTACCTAAGGTCTTACAGTACGCACACCACAAGTATGATACGAATAGCAAACTTATTTAAAAAGAAAAATATCATAATCAGCTTTTCCACAAATAATAAATTACAAGAAAAAGTAATCCATAATGTAAATACCTCCAAGAGTCCCTACCGTAAATCAGGAATATACAGACTCAAATGCGATACATGCACAAAATTCTACATTGGACAGACAGGCAGAAGTTTTTACATTACATACAAGGAACACATTGATGCCTTAAGACTTGGTAACTTGAACAAATCTGCATTTGCAGCGCACATTGCTGAAGAAAACCATTCAGTGGGAAACATTGAGAACAACTTAAAAATTTTACATCTAGCAGAAAAAGGAGCCACTATGAATATATTAGAAGAAATAGAAATACACACACACAAAAACAGCACCCCAGACTATATCCTTAATGAACAAACAGAATTAGCTAACACCCCTTTCCTGAAAAATTTCCAAAAATTATTTTCGAATCTCCAAAGCAAATAATATTACTACACCTATCTGCAGATCAAGTAGCAAATTTGTATGTTACTATAATTTTCATGATGCTAAATGTAATTAAATAATGTACTATTTTACATATACAGTTCTTTAAAAAAAATCCAACTTTATAATTAATGTAACAGTATCAACTCAAAAAATCAATGTCTGTACTTGTGTAAAAGGCATTTCAGTTGCGTAAGCGAATATATGATCCTTTCCAAACATAGGACATCTTCTAATGTTACGATATATCATAGCATCTTTGATACTCATATGTTTGTAAGCTCTTGGTGGTGCGTGGTAGAAATCTTCTCAGTGACTAATCTAAAGTGTTCAGTGAGAAAAATTTACGTGTGCAACAATAAGAATGCAGTGCGAATGTATTCACATCTGTTGGACGAATGTTATGAAAACAAACACACCAAACCGACATTTCACGTAAGTCACATGCAACGAAAATCTGTAACGCAACCATCTGTGTATGGCGTGCTTACAATTAACTATTATTTATATTTTAGGACACTTAATCTTAAAAAAAAACACACCACATGTCATAAGGAAAGCGTGTAAACCGTCTGATGATGAATCACAACGATTCGAAACCGGTAATAGTACCCTTTGAATAAAGGACCTGAAAGTAAATTTGTGGCTGGTTGCTGTCCCAACACCATCAACAAATAAATAAGTACCTAAAGAAATGAATATTAGCACTTCACATGTTACTGAATATTATAAAGACTCTGAGAACTTTAAAAAAATTGATACCAAGATAGAAGTCATAGCTGTAGCAGGTTAGTAAGAAGTTCACTGTGCTTGTCTTTCTGATAGATTTGATGTAGCATCCGTAACAGCTCTGTCACAGACTAACGCATTACCAAATTCCTTTTCTGAGGCTAGCACATATTTCTTGGCAAGTTTCATGATTTCTCTACGTTTCTCAAATTTAACTGACAGTGATATTTTACAAAATTGGTCCTCACGAAATGTCAATGTAATTGACGCTTTCTGAATGAGGAAATCACGATGAATAAGTTGTGATAATGATGTACCACAACCAACTACATACTTGTGATCAGTGAAACATTCAGAGCACCTGTACTTTGAAATAGTGAACTTCTCGTTTTCCGTACTCTTGTGTTAGACCTAAACAGCTTTCTTTGGGTAGGAAGAGAAGTCGAAAAATATATCTTGTGTAACATGAACGACAGCGAAATTCTTGGATGAATTTCACCTGCCACAACATGACTACAGTTTCTTCAAATGACAAGGCAGGACCTCGACATGACTGGGTCTTCCCCCAACCACCTGACGTCAAAAAGGCCAGTCCCCGTGTAATTTTGCATTGATCCCATAGATAGATTTCATTCTTGCACCGCACGATCGAGCTACTTTCAAACTATGCAATGCCAGTAACGCCATATTTTCGGGAAAAAGTAGACATATATGGTTGTTGCATCAATGCCTTCAATTATAATTGAAGGCATTGAATAATTATTCATCCTTCAACAGAAATTTACGGAATGCACACGCGGTATTCATTATTCAGAATATTTCGTAGTATATTAATGACTCACTTTTTACTGGCTATTTTCAAAGTCCCAGTGCAGTAATCACTGTTCAAAATATTCACTGTTCGAAAATTTTTTGCCGTGCCAATTACACACTGCTTAATGAGTGATTTCAAAATTCGCAAGTAAAATTCACAGCTCAAAATTCTTCCTGCTACACCAATTCAGTTTATTTACAGTTTTCAAGGTTCATACCTAATGTTCACTGATCCAAATACTGTCTGCCACACCGATCACTCACATTTTATTGGTGGGTTTCCCCACAAAGGGATTCCAAGTGTAGTTGTTCCTATCACTCCCTAGCTAATTAACTAATCAGGATGAGATGTGAAATGTTCCTACCGTGACACGTTACTTGCTAACAGTGAAAGACGTTCTTTGCCGATTGTTGCATGTGGAAGGTTATGCTGGCCATCTCGTGACGAGAAGGTCCAGAAAATGTCTTGAAATTTCACTAGCTCCCAACATGAGGAGGTTTCCTGACGTCGTACCTTATATAGCTATATCGTTGTTCCCACTGGATTACTTTTCCATCTGCCTCAGGTTCTAACACTCATAAAATCAACAGTGACTGATGGAGCAGCAGGTGAAAAGTTTCAACCCTATCATAATGAAAGTCTAGAAATAAGAGGATGCTACCTTATTTTTTAAAAACATAGGGAAAAAATGGTCTTTCGAGTCATTCAGGTACTTGGATGTCGGTATGAGGAGTCTGATCTTCACTTATCGAGTACCATGGCAAGTCGCACCAATATCTCTACATGACTTTAATTACCGGTACCACACGAGATCTTACGTACCCGAGGTTGCATATAAACGTTTTCCGAAGCACTTTTAATCACTAGTTCACTTTTACGTCAAAACAGAACCTATCCCTAGCGCACGCGTTTGGCTTCTCCCAAAACTAGTCAAAGACTGGTCAGTTTAGCTGGCAAGTGACTGACGTCATATTACAGAATTCTAAGCAATATTTGAGCTTCATTTTGGAGCTACTGAAATTACGCTTAGGAAGCTTCTATTTGCACGGTTAACTCTATTTGCGAATTTTACTTTCTCAGTTGACTCCTCTTACGAATATACCATTTTTGTCATTGTTAACGGGAATTTATATGACTGCTCAATGTGCTCACTTGAATCGATGTTGTTCAAATTTTGCTCTTTTCACACTTCAAAAAAATAAATTACAATATTGTACATTACCCCGATTGAAGCACACAAAATAACTTCCTGGCAGATTAAAACTGTGTGCCGGATCGAGACTCGAACTCAGGACCCGAGTTCGAGTCTCGATCCGGCACACAGTTTTTATCTGCCAGGAAGTTTCGTATCAGCGCATACTCCGCTGCAGAGTGAAAATCTCGTTCTGGAATAATCTTATCCTTAAGAACCGAAATCACCTTAAATCTGATTTAAATATAGCTTGCAGTTGCGTGAGATTTTTTTTATAGCAATGTCTTCTTACAAGGCAGGACGTCTGGAAAGACGTCGATTACGATCCGATGTCAGCATATGACACCTGGGGAATAATAGATGTACTGATGATATTTTCAACGTTGTCTGCCTACAGATAGGTTAGTGGCATAGCTACCAGAGCGCCATCTGTCATCATCTTCGTTTTCCCTCTATCCAATATCTGGTCGGTTTGGGGTATCAATGGTATTTCGCCACTTTGCTCGGTCTTTCCACCATTCTTCTTCCACAATTTGGTTCCATAGCAGATTTCTCCCCCTTTATTGTATCAATCCATCTTGTTCTCGGTCTTCGTCTTAGCCTCTTGCCCTCCATCTTGAACTCCATCATTCTTCTTGGTATTCTTCCCTCTCCCATCCTCTTCACATGCCCACAAGCGCCATCTGTATCTGAATTTTAATACGGGATGCTCACGTCGAGAAGGCACAGTGTGGTGCAAACGTGTGAAGCAAGCAGGCAATCATGTCACGGAGACGCATTCGTGCTTCCTTCAGCCAACTGAGCGAATTTGAAAGCGATTTAAATTGTGGCCTTCCGAGTGGCGGAATGGTCCTTTCGGAGAACCGCTACACAAGTAGGGCGTGCTGCATCAGTTACGTAATTACGCTGGTATCGGTTGTCGCGTGAACATTCTCACACCCGTCAACGTAATTCTGGACGTCAACGTAGCACAGACGCCCGCCAAGATCGTCGTAATTGCGGCAGTGGCAGACCGTACAGCTATCACAGCACAGCTAAGAGGGTTTGTGAGAACAGACGTGTCAATACCAGATGTTGCAAACCGGTTATTAGCAGTGGGACTAAGGGCACGCACACCTCTGGCCCATCTTCCACTCACGCCACTGCATCTACGCACACGGCTCGACTGCTACCGTCAGAGGATCAGTTGGAAGATGGACGTGTTATTACAACACGTTAATGCTAGCCCACACAACGCCCGTTAAACTCAATGTACTCTGCAACTTCGGTGGCCAGCACGTTCTCCGGACTTGTCTGCTATCAAGCATCTGGGAGATACGATGGGGCGAGAAGTGAGTCGCGCGATTCGTCATCCAACAACTCTTACACACTACGTGAATTGATCGTGTAGCGTAGCATAACGCATCGCAAGGCAGAATTCGCCATTGTGCAATCGACTGGATGCCAGAGCCATCGGCTGCATTGCCGCCCGTGGAGACAACACCACGATGCCTGGCACCTCATTTCCTCTTGAGCTGCTGACCCATAAATGTAATCATTTCATGTACTCCAGATGCACTGATGCACCAATACATCTGGAGAGAACTGGAAACTGCTTTAAGGGTGTGCTATTTTTTCCGGCAATGTATTTAGCTCTGGTTGCAATATTTCCTAAAATACATTACCTATCCGACAAGGAATAAATACGAGGGTATTTCGGAAAGTAAAGATACACCGTACGCCAGAGGAACAGAAGAGTTTTGGCGACCAAGTTGGCAATACTTATGTTAACATTGAACAGTTAGCTTTCTCCTCGCGGTCGTTCGGCAGTTAAACGTTGCTTCTGGTTGGAGTAGGTCTTGTTTAAAATGGCTGCGCCGATTCAGAATCCCGCCAAATGCGAAGTGCGCTCCGTCATACGTTGTCTTCATGCAAAAGGTCAGCGACAAGCAAAGAAATTGTTTTTGTTTATGGGAACATTATGAATCGACAAAATGTAACGAAATGGTGTCATTATTTCTCTGTGGGTGGGACCGATGTTCATGACGAACAAAGAACAGGTCGGCCATCAGTGATCTCTGATGCCCTTCTTCGGAGAATGGATGAAGCAATTCGCGCGAATAGACGTCTCACATTGAAAGAATTGCATCAGATCATATCGGACGTGTCAATGACAACTCTTTATGACGTTGTGACTGTCGAGTTAGGGTACAGGAAATTGTGTGCACGCTGGGTCCCAAAACTGTTAACGGAAGAACACAAAAAGAAAAGGATGGGCTTTGCACTCAACTTCCTCACACGCTATGCTGAAGCAGGTGATGAGTTCCTTGATCACATTGTGACAGGTGACGAGACGTGGGTTTATCACCATACACCCGAATCCAAACAACAATCAATGCAATGGCGCCATTCGAATTCACCAAAAGCCAGGAAATGCGAAACGTCGATTTCAGCGAAGAAAATCATGCCTTCTGTTTTTTGGGACAGACAAGGCATTCTTCTGTTGGAATTTATGCCTCCTGGAACGACAATTAATGCTGCTGCATGTTGCCAGACTTTGAAACGTCTTCGAAGGGCAATTCAAAACAAACGCAGGGGAATGCTGACAAGTGGAGTCCGCTTGCTTCATGACAACGCTCGGTCTCACACAGCGCTCGTAACCAAAGCATTACTCAAACAATTCAAATGGGACGTATTGGACCATCTGCCATACAGCCCGGACCTTGCGCCCACCGACTTCTATGTCTTCTGTTACCCGAAGTCACATCTTGGTGGAAAATCATTCCACGGCGATGAAGAGATCAAAGATGAAGTTGAAATGTGGTTCCGACAACAGGCGGCAACCTTCTATGACTGTGGGATACAAATGCTTGTGCACCGAATTAACAAATATTTGGATAACGGGGTGATTATGTCGAAAAATAACAAATAATTCAGTTAATAAGATGTAACTGACGTTTTCTAAATAAATGTTCTATTTAAGGACTGCGAGCCATTGTATCTTTACTTTCCGAAATGTCCTCGTACTGACCAACAACTCATGCACTACAACTGCACTTAGTTTATAATAACTGGATTGTACAAGTTGCGTATTTTTTGCCCCGCTAGTTGCCTCCTTGCCTTCTTGTCTTTCCTTTCTCATTTGCTGACTTTTACGAAATCTCGAAGCGTATGTTGCAGTTCTATAAATGAAAAATAAATATAAAGAGATAAGATTCCATATAAATAAATTATAATTATTATTATTTCTTATTTTACTTTAAATAACGTATTCCAAGATTCGGACTTCTCCTGTCTGGAGCACGTGACCAATTTCTAATGCGTCTTTGCTACTTCGATCCCTTCCGAGTCTCCTGCTGCCGCTGCTGCTTGGATAACTTTATCTTATATGAACAATGACTGTGCAGGATAGTTTGGTCGACAGCACGAGTTATTTAAATTCACCGCTTTATCAACAATATTGGTAGAAAGACACGAGCGAAATTTTCTCTCTGTCCACTCTATTCCACGGCTACCAGGAGAAGACATACACTATGTGATCAAAATTGTCCGGACACACCCAAAAATACGTTTTTCATATAAGGTACATTGTGCTGCCACCAACTGCCAGGTACTCCATATCAGCGACCTCAGTAGTCATTAGACATCGTGAGAGAGCAGAATGGGGCGCTCCGCGGAACTCGCGGACTTCGAACGTGGTCACGTGGTTGGGTGCCACATGTGTCGTACGTCGGTACCCGTTATTTCCACACTCCTAAACATCCCTAGGTCCACTGTTTCCGATGTGATAGTGAAGTGGAAACGTGAAGGGACACGTACAGCACAAAAGCGTACAGGCCGATTTCGTCTGTTGACTTACAGACACCGCCGACAGTTGAAGAGGGTCGTAATGTGTCTTAGGCAGACATCTATCCAGACCATCACATAGGAGTTTCAAACTGGATCAGGATCCACTGCAAGTACTACGACATTTAGGTGTCAGGTGAGAAAACTTGGATTTAATGGTCTAGTGGCTGCTCATAAGCCACACATCTCGCCAGTAAATGCCAAACGACGCCTCGCTTGGTATAAGGAGCGTAAACGTTGGACGATTGAACAGTGGAAAAACGTAGTGTGAAGTGACGAATCACGGTACACATTGTGACGACCCGATAGCAGGGTGTGGGTGTGGCGAATGCCCGGTGAACGTCATCTGCCAGCGTGTGTAGTACCAACAGTAAAATGCGGATGCGGTGGTGTTATGGTGTGATCGTATTCTTCACGTAGGGGGCTTCCACCCATTGTTGTTTTGCGTGGCACTGTCACAGCACAGGCCTACATTGATGGTTTAAGCGCCTTCTTGCTTCCCACTGTTGAAGATCAATTCGGGGATGGCGATTGCATCTTTCAACGCGATCGAGCACCTGTTCATAATGCACAGCCTGTGGCGGAGTGGATGCACGACAATAACATCCCTGTAATGCGCTGGCCTGCACAGAGTCCTGGCCTGAATCATATGAACATCTATGGGATGTTTTGGAACGCCGAATTCGTACTTGGCCTCACCGACCGACGTCGATTCTTTTCTTCAGTGCAGCACTTCGTGAAGAATGGGCTAACAATCTGCAAGAAACCTTCCAGCAACTGATTGAACGATTGCCTGCGAGAGTGGAAGCTGTCATCAAGGCTAAAGATGGGCCAACACCATATTGAATTCCAGAATTATCGATGGAGGGCGCCACGAATTTGTAAGTCATTCTCAGTCAGGTGTCCGGATGCTTTTGATCACATATCGTATCAAACCCCACAAAGCTAAAAAGAAAATGCTAGGCTGCAGCCAGGGAAGGTGTGAGATATTACTTTCCTGCAAGTACAGCTCTGCTTCGATGCGAATAATGACAGTGTGCTGGTGAAATGGTGCAACTACTGGAAACCTTCTCCAAATATGAAATATGTAGGACAGTATGATTTTTGTCGGCAAAATGTCTAAATTTGTACTTATTGTCCGTCAAAGTCTGATGGCATGTGGATCGAATATGTTGTGTCCAGCTGTAGTGAAATAATGCCAGTAATATGTCAAACCCCGTGCAGACATGTGTAGTGCTGGCTGGAAAGCGTGCTGTCACAAGAAGTCCCGCAGCCACCACAGGTTTAAACCCACGCCACTGCGCGACGTCCATGGTTGAGCAGCTCGGTGGTGGCGCTGCGCCGCGTGCATCGCGACACAGACGCAACCGAGCGAACCTTCGCAGGACAGCTGGCAGTACGTGGAGTCTTACTTATCTTGGAAAGCGAGCGAGTATCCACCAGGGCCATAGCTCAGTGTTGGATTTAACTACACGCTGTTGCAGCACCATTGTGTTGGCCACGGGGGCGGCAGTGCTGTCGCGTATTTCAGAGAACTTTTTTTCTGATCTGAAGTTGGGTGTGCGAACCTAAAGTTTGGGCGGGTTTGTACTAATTAGTGTTTAAGTATGTTCGAACGGCGTATGTATTTGCTTGTGAAGTACACAGTGGTGACCACAGGCGCTCGATATGGCTTTAATATTGTGTGCTACTTTCGCAGGCCGATTTTACCTCGCCTAGTCCTCTGAGCTTTGGGCGGGGAAGATGTGACGTCACAACACGTCACGCAGCCGCCACACGCCAAAACCCGCGCCTTTGCACGACGTGCATGGTTGAGCAACTCGGTCGCGGTTCTCCGCCGTATGCACCACGACACGGAACTTCGCAGAACAGCTAGCAGTACGAGGAGTTGTACCGTTTCTCCTGGGTGACTTGGGTTTAAAAAAATGTAAACTAAATATTACGATAAATTTTATAAATAATCGACAAGTACGCCAAAGAAGAACAGATAGAACTACAATGGGCGTGTTATTCCATGAACTCTTCCGCTTATATGAATGAACTATCTTTCCTTTGTCTTTTACTTATCTTACCTGCTTGGATTCGGACCTAAGAGGACGTTCTTGTGTAAAGCTCATCTTGCTGTACCAGCTGATAATATAAGTTGCACTTAAAACCCGGAAAATATAATGGTTATTTTGTCAAAAGAATTTGTGTATGTGGTCAATCAGTTGGTAGTCTGATACCTGGATTGTCTTAAGTATATATGGGCCTTAACAAAGAAGTGTCGTTGTTAGGCGCCATCTTAGAAAAATGTTTAACATTTTTCTTTTAGCTCATCTACGAGACGTGCTGTCGGTTAGGACAATTAACTTTATTTCAGATCCCACGAGACCGGAGGCAGCTACTAATAATTTAACAATTTTACTTACAGATTTTCTTTATGTAACAAGACAACATCCCAGGCAGAAAAGGTCTGATCACAGGATTCCAGTCACGCGGGACTAGCCGAGCGGTCTAGGGCACTCCAGTAATGGACTGTGCGGCTGGTCCCGGCGGAGGTTCGAGTCCTCCCTCGGGAATGGGTGTGTGTGTTTGTCCTTAGGGTAATTTACGTTCAGTACTGTGTAAGCTTAGGGACTGATGACCTTAGCAGTTAAGTCCCGTAAGATTTCAAACACATTTGAACATTTTGAACAGGATTCCAGTTCGATGCTACTCCTATATTGGGGAATCGAGACGAAACCACGAGGTTAAGTTACGTATTGCAGTAGTGTACATCCAACAGACTTGGCAAATATTCTCTGGTACAATAAGCACACGACTTCTCACGAGTCTGGAATAATATCTGTAGTGTTGGGTAAATAAGAAAAGGACAATTAATTATCGACGATTACGTAACTACCCTGAGAACTGAGCTACTTTACTGAGTGCTTATACACGTCGGGTTAAATTAAACAACATATTACACTGTTAATAATATTCCTACATTAGTTATTTCTCTTTTATGCTGAGCCATTGCATTAATGTGTGTTTCTTTTTAATTTAAGTCACGACTCATAGTCATTCTATTACATTACACTGATAGCAAAGAAAAAGAGTCACAAATAATTTTTATTTTATTACATTACAGAGTCTAGGTTTGGAGTGCGAGCTAGTGTCTACCAGGGCCTGATCTTAGTGGTGGATGCGGCCTTTGGATTTAACTACACGCCGTTGCTGCTGTGACGGAGAGCACAACAAGGAAGAGGGTGCTGGTCGGAGACTTGCGATACGGCGAGACTGGGCGTCGTTTGCTTCAGGCCTATCGTGCTGGCTGTTACCGAAGCAAGACCTGGAGACAGGTGAGTATGATACGAGACAGGGCTGTTCTCTTGTGTTGGAGGCCTTCAGATGATATTAAGTGGTGTGTGCTGCTGTGTGAACCGAGTGAATTCAGCCTGATAAGCACACATCACAAAACCAATATTTGCCTTCTAACTGTACTTCATATCTGTAAATTCCCGATTTTCTAAGTTCTTCAGATGCTTATTCTTTTGGCCACTGAATTTGACGTCATTTGATTTTCCGTTATGTTCTATGCAATCAACCTGCTACTTATTTAACTTTGCTGCTGAAACTTATTTGGACTGTATTATTATTAAAAAAATTCTCCTAAGTAAAATTTGCTCGTTGGGTAATGGTTTTGTGTGTAACTTTTAATTTGTCTGTATTTTAAATGAGTGTTTTTATTACGAAACTGCACTGATACTTGATGTGTTTTCACTGTAGTGGGATTTCATACTGTTATGCAATCAATTTGGTGTTGAGATAAATTCTTCTTGTTGAGTAATTACAAAGCTGGTTTGTTTCCCACACTGTAACAGTTTTGGTCTGGAAAACGTAACTGCATTTAAATTTCTAAACTGTGCTATTTTTGTGAGGAAATAAATAGAACTTGTTTGAGAAAAATAAAAGGTATTTTAGCAAGAAGAAAGAACCACTCACAGATCGACCCACTCCTACCACTCCTTCTAGCGGCAAGGTAAGAAAGGTCATCGACATGGATGGAGCAAGAACCACTCACAGGTCAGTCCACTCCTACCACTTCCTCTAGCAGCATGGAAAGGAAGGTCAGCGACACGGATAACTGACGAGTGCTCAGGCGTTTGTAGAACAGAGACGCAGCAACCTACATCTACATCTACATCTACATCCATACTCCGCAAGCCACCTAACGGTGTGTGGCGGAGGGTACCTCTATCGGTTCTCCCTTCTATTCCAGTCTCGTATTGTTCGTGGAAAGAAGGATTGTCGGTATGCCTCTGTGTGGGCTCTAATCTCTCTGATTTTATACTCATAGTTTCTTTGCGAGATATACGTAGGAGGGAGCAATATACTGCTTGACTCTTCGGTGAAGGTATGTTCTCGAAACTGCAACAAAAGTCCGTACCGAGCTCCTGAGCGTCTTTCCTGCAGAGTCTTCCACTGGAGTTTATCTATCAACTCCGTAACGCTTTCGCGATTACTAAATGATCCTGTAACACAGCGCGCTGCTCTCCGTTGGATCTTCTCTAACTCTTCTATCAACCCTATCTGGTACGGATTCCACACTGCTGAGCAGTATTCAAGCTGCGGACGAACAAGCGTACTGTAACCTACTTCCTTTATTTTCGGATTGCATTTCCTTAGGATTCTTCCAATGAATCTCAGTCTGGCATCTGCTTTACCGACGATCAACTTTATATGATCATTTCATTTTAAATCACTTCTAATGCGTACTCTCAGATAATTTATGGCATTAACTGATTACTGTTGCTGACCTGCTATATTGTAGCTAAATGACAAGGGATCTTTCTTTCTATGTATTCGCAGCACATTACACTTGTCTACATTGAGATTTATTTGCCATTCCCTGCACCATGCGACAATCCGCTGCAATTCCTCCTGCATTTCAGTACAATTTTCCATCGTTACAGTCTCTCGATATACCTGAGCATCATCCGCAAAAAGCCTCAGTGAACTTCCGATGTCATCCATAAGGTCATTTATGTGTATTGTGAATAGCAACGGTCCTACGACACTCCCCTGCGGCACACCTGAAATCACTCTTACTTCGGAAGACTTCTCTCCATTGAGAATTACATGCTGCGTTCTGTTATCTAGGAATTCTTCAATCCAATCACACAATTGGTCTGATAGTCCATATGCTCTTACTTTGTTCATTAAACGACTGTGGGGACTGTATTGAACGCCTTGCGGAAGTCAAGAAACACGGCATCTACCTGGGAACCCGTGTCTATGGCCCTCTGAGTCTCGTGGACGAATAGCACGAGCTGGATTTCACACGACCGTCTTTTTCGAAACCCATGCTGATTTCTACAGAGTAGATTTCTTGTCTCCAGAAAAGTCATTATACTCGAACATAATACGTGTTCCAAAATTCTACAACTGATCGACGTTAGAGATATAAGTCTATAGTTCTGCACATCTGTTCGACGTCCCTTCTTGAAAACGGGGATGACCTGTGCCCCTTTCCAATCCTTTGGAACGCTACGCTCTTCTAGAGACCTACGGTACACCGCTGCAAGAAGGGGGCAAGTTCCTTCGCGTACTCTGTGTAAAATCGAACTGGTATCCCATCAGGTCCAGCGGCCTTTCCTCTTTTGACCAATTTTAATTGTTTCTCTATCCCTCTATCGTCTATTTCGATATCTACCATTTTGTCATCTGTGCGACAATGTAGAGAAGGAACTACAGTGCAGTCTTCCTCTGTGAAACAGTTTTGGAAAAAGACATTTAGTATTTCGGCCTTTAGTCTGTCATCCTCTGTTTCAGTACCATTTCGGTCACAGAGTGTCTGGACATTTTGTTTTGATCCACCTACCGTTTTGACATAAGACAAAAATTTCTTCGGATTTTCTGCCGAGTCAGTACATAGAAATTTACTTTCGAATGCGTTGAACGCCTCTCGCATAGCCCTCCTCACACTACATTTCGCTACGCGTAATTTTTGTTTGTCTGCAAGGCTTTGGCTATGTTTATGTTTGTTGTGAAGTTCCCTTTGCTTCCGCAGTAGTTTTCTAACTAGGTTGTTGTGCCACGGCAGCTCTTTTCCATCTCTTACGATCTTGCTTGGCACATACTCATCTAACGCATATTGTACGATGGTTTTGAACTTTGTGCACTGATCCTCAACACTATCTGTACTTGAGACAAAACTTTTCTGTTGAGCCGTCAGGTACTCTGAAATCTGCTTTTTGTCACTTTTACTAAACAGAAAAATCTTCCTACCTTCTTTAATATTTCTATTTACGGCTGAAATCATCGATGCAGTAACCGCTTTATGATCGCTGATTCCCTGTTCTGCCTTAACTGTTTCAAATAGTTCGGGTCTGTTTGTCACCAGAAGGTCTAATACGTTATCGCCACGAGTCGGTTCTCTGTTTAACTGCTCAAGGTAGTTTTCAGATAAAGCACTTAAAAAAATTTCACTGGATTCTTTGTCCCTGCCACCCGTTATGAACGTTTGAGTCTCCCAGTCTATATCCGGCAAATTAAAATCTCCACCCAGAACTATAACATGGTGGGGAAATCTATTCGAAATATTTTCCAAATTATCCTTCAGGTGCTCAGCCACAACAGCTGCTGAGCCAGGGGGCCTGTAGAGACATTCAGTTACACATTTGCTACCGACGAGGATGTTCAGACCGCCGTTCTCGAAAAGCTCTGTAACCGAGGTGCGGATTTCACCGTCGAGGAACTAAACAATCGGCAGAACGCCTCCACCGTAGTTCATAGAGACTTGGTGACTATGTATGAGAAAAGTGTCACGTGTCTGTGTCACTCTGAAGTGACGTGCTGCATTGAGTACAAGTTGCTGGTGTTGCCATAATAATGAGTAACTTGGTTTTTGAAGTCAACTGGTATTTGCCTACGGCAACCAGTTTTCTATGATGTTTATGACAATTCTATTTTCGTAATCATTATTCGATGTACTCCTGCATTTCCTGTGTTTGATTTTTTGTTCATAACACTGTACTCGCCTGACCAGAAATGATCTTCTTCCAGCCACCGAATTTCACTAATTCCCAGTGCATTTAACTTAAATTTATACATTTCTCTTTTCAAGTTCTCTAGCCTATCGACGCTGTCAAGGGGTAAAACATTCACAGCAACGACCTGTAGAAAGCCCCTTATCCGAATGGAGGACTGGTTTACAACGTACTTCCGCAATATTTTCCCAAGAGTATGGCATTTTCATTGAACCCGGCAATAGATCAGCATGTCCTTGGGAAATATGACGACTGAAGTTCTGCTTTTGTGTTCAGCCGTGCAGCAATCCCAACGTAGCAAGGCCATGTTGGCAAATGTTGCATGACAAAAAAAATGGCTCTGAACAATATGGGACTTAACTTCTAAGGTCATCAGTCCCCTAGAACTTAGAACTTCTTAAACCTAACTAACCTAAGGACATCACACACATCCATGCCCGACTCAGGATTCGAACCTGTGACCGTAGCGGCCGCGCGGTTCCAGACTGTAGCGCCTTTAACCGCTTGGCCACCACGGCCGGCGTTGCATGACAAGATGAGTCAAATATGTAGTTTGCTTGCCATGTATATACAGCAGAGTTTACTGCCCCTTTTCAAGAAACAATTGTTAGCCTTGCATCTTCACAGACTCCTTCCAAAGTAAATGTAGCCTACCTAAGATACGACTGTCGATATGGCTGAGGCACGTAGTACAGTCCAAAATGTGTCTTCAAATACGCCACGTCTTACGGCTTATATTCCCAGAGGACATGCAGATCTACTAAATGGTAAAATGATGGCGGGGACGTCTCGTGTGGAACATTTAGGAGGTGAAATAGTCCACGAATATGTAATTAGAAAAAAATATCCAACATAAAATTTAAGTATTAGGAAACCTTTTAAAAAAATATTTGTCTGGAGTGTAGCGTTGTGTACAAAACATGGCCAATGTACCGTAGCGACAAGGGGAGAATATACACTTAAAGGCAAAAAAAAAAGACGTACCACGAAGGAACTATCTACGTGTGACGAAAATCGGTAGATGTGATGTACAAGTACACAGAGACAAATTAATACTGAGCCGTGGCGGGACCGGCGCCAATAGTATCTCTGACATTAGTACGATCGATTTCCTAGTACAGAGATTTGTCTCGGGGCTTGGGGCGGCTCGGGATATGAACGAGTGCCGACCGCGAGTAAAGGGGAACAACGCTTTGAGAACGTAAAGTGACGCTGCGCGAGTCTGCGATTGGCTGGCGGGCAGAAGCGAAGACGGCGTGCATGAGGCCGGGTGACGGGTTATCACGTGGTTACACTGGAGGCGGCGGGAGTTGGCCGGCGCTTTGCATTCTCCGGTAAGCTCGTGAGCTGTGGATGTGTCCGCTTCCTTGGAGGGACACGCTGTTAAGGTCTTGCGAAGTGATGGTCTGACATCTTCGCAAAATCGCCCCAGCATCGAGGCACCCAGTTAAGTGCTCTAATTACTAAGAGCGCTTAGTTAACTGTGATGTTACGTGTGTTCGATTTTATTTGATGCCTGTTACTAAGCGTGTGCTCTGCTTCCGCGTAATATTGATGTATTTGCAGAAAATGTTAGTTCATCAGCTATTATTAGCAGGTGTTTAATTTGCTTACGAGATCAGTTAATCCATGTCATTATGTCCTCTGCGGGCAATCTGAGTTTTTATTTGTAAAGGTTACCGTGTTGAGCTTTTCAGGCCCACTTAAGGTGGCCAATACATGTGTCATTTAGTTCTAGTGAGTGCGTTTCTCGTGAGCCATTTCATTTCCCACTCTTAGCGTTTGTTTACCAGGTACTGCTTCACTTAAAGAAAGCAATTGCGAGTGAAATTAGTTGTTGTTTAGCCTTGATTGTATAGTGTTAATTTACTGGTTAATCTTAAATGTTAAAGTTAAGAAAAGTTTTGTGGCCTCCTGTTGTCGTGTGTGGTTTGTGTTTCAGTGAGCTGAGGCAGCGGGAAACCGAAGCGCAGAGCTTCCCTTTAGATTACTTCTGTTGTTACACATTTATGATTGTACAAAGTTGTAACTTTCAATGCCCTAAAAACCCATCTTACAAGCCAATGGGCATTTGAATACTTTCAGGGTTCGCTCTGAGAGGTTCTCTAGTCTAGTAATTTGCAAGATTGCCCAAGTTACGTTTTAATAAATATGTTCTAAGTATTCGTGTTAAAATTGAGACGGTATGTCCATTGTTATTTTAAATGTAATGGTTAATTATTGGAATTGAAAGAGTCTTAAGTAACGTGTCTTAACTAGAACTGTTTTGTTGAAGTTATGGTCAAATTGAGCCTTAGTGGCTTCTGTCAATTTTTACATCAGATCGTTCCTGATGGTTTATAAGTTTATTATTGATTTTATGCAATGAGAGAGTTTCTTAAATATTTTGCCTGCGCGTTTCTCAATGTTTATGGGAGAGCGTTGGTTAACGGTTTATTAACTTGCTTATGATTTTATGGAATTAGTGTTTCGTGAATAATCTTGCCTGAGTGGCGTCTGTCAATTTTTATGTGACTTTGTTTCTGGTAGATAATAAACACATTGGAATTGAAATGTTCACTTTATTGGGTCAGCCCTTCCACTCCCTTTAGATTTAAAGATTAAACAAAGCAGGTGTTAAGTCAAAACGTTCCAAGTACAGTTTCATAAAAATTGGGGAGTATATTCAAGAGAAAGAGCTTCGCAAATTGAGCAAGTTAAGAATGCGTTGGTCCACCACCGTCCTTTATGGAAGCAGTTACTCGGGTTGCCACTGATTGATAGAGACGTTGGATGTCTTGCGGGATATCGTGCCACGTTCTGTCCAGTTCGTGCGTTAGATCTTCAAAATGCCGAGCTGGTCGGAAGGCTCTGCCCATAATGCTCCAGACGTCCTCAATAGGGAGATATCTGTCGACCTCATTGTCCGAGGTACGGTTTGCAATCACGAAGACAAGCAGTAGAAATAATCGCCGTGAGCGGGCAGGCATTATCTTTCTGAAATGTAAGCGCAGGATGGCTTGCCATGAATGGCAAAAAATTGGGCGTAAAATGTGGTAGATGTGACGCTATACTGTAAGGGTGCAGCGGTTCTGCTATGAAATAGATGGCATCCCAGATTATTAGGAAGGCTGTCGGGCTGTATGGCGGGTGACAGTCAGGATGGTACGCCACTACTTCTGAGATGTCTCCAGACACGTTTTCGGCCTGGAATCTTTTTGACTCCAGTATAACTGTCTTTAGCTATGAGTCCTACTTCGAGCCGAGCTTGTTGGCCAGCGACGAGGTGTGTGGAGACGCTTTGGTGGACATTGGGTACCAACCTTACTCCATACGACCTGACAACCCAGAGTGATGATCTCGGGTGCCAGTTCTTTTCATAGGACCACACCTTTGGGTAGTGTCTGCGCCACCCTTACGGCACAGCGGTACGTCGATGATAGTCTAAGCCCCGTTTTGTTGCCCTTAATGGCGAGCCACCCTGGGCTTACGTTTCAGCAAGATAATGCTCGCCCGCACATTGCTTGTCTTCGTACTTCTCCTGCTTGTCTCTGTGCTTGCGAATCCCTGCCTTGGTCAGCAAGGTCGCCGGATCTCTCCCCGACTGTGAACGTTTGGAGCATTTCGGGCAGGGCCCCCCTACAACATAGGGAGTTTGACGATTCAACACCCAGTTGGACAGAATTTGGCACAACATTCCTCTGGAGAACATCCATCAATTCTGTCAATCGATGCCAAGCCGAATAACTGCTTGCATAAGAGCCTTAGGTGGACCAACGCATTATTGACTTGTTCAATTTATAAAGCACTTTCTATTGATTAAATTTCCAATTTTTCTGAACCTGTAATGATTTGACCACTACCAACAGAGCAGCTGAATGGTGGCTGCTGGCGATGCGGTCACGTGAGGCGACAAAGGGATTGTATAAGTGGAGCAGAGACAAACGGGAATCATTCTAGCAACGATATGGACAGCAAATGGGGAAACCCACTGACGTAATCGATTTTTGCCAAAAGGCAGATTGTTATGGGCAGGCGCTTGCGAACGAGCATCTCTGAAATGCAGTAGCCGGCAGGCTGCTCGCCTGAGCGGTAGAAGAACTGTGGAACTACTAGCAGGAGAGTGGTTCGACGTTAGCGCCGCATCACAAAACGGTGAAGTTGAAGGCCTTCCTTCCCTGCAATGAAGGGTGGACAGCGAGCTGTGGCAGATCTTACGTCTTGTGCAATCCTGGTGCAGCTACAAGTGTTTCGGAGAACTCTGTTCGGAGTACTTTTTAGATCATGCGGCTCCACAGCAGACATCCATTATGCCTAGCCATGTTGAACCTACGACATCGTCAATTACGGTTGCAGTGGATATGGGATCATCGAAACTCGAACGTGGATCAATGGAAACGTGTCATCTGGTCGGGTAAATGACGTTTCATGCTGCACCACGTCCACAGTCGTCAGCCAGTGGTGGTAGTATTATGCTGTGAAAGACATTCACCTGTGCTTCTATGACACCTGTACTAGTAATCGAAGGCATCGAGACAGCTGTAGACTACGTGAACGTTATTGCACACCATCCTCCTCTCTTCATGCCGATGGCTTGCGCTACCAAGGTAACTGTCCGCGTCAATAGGTAATACGGTGGTGTGAGTAACATGATAGAGAATTCACAATGATGTCTTGGCCATGAAATTCGCTTGATTTGACGCCAATGGAACACATCTGGGATGGTATCAAGCGCCAGCTCAAAATGGTTCAAATGGCTGTGAGCACTATGGGACTTAACTTCTGAGGTAATCAGTCCCCTAGAACTTAAAACTACTTAAACCTAAATAACTTAAGGACATCACACGCATCCATGCCCGAGGCAAGATTCGAACCTGTGACCGTAGCGATCGCGCGGTTCCAGACTGTAGCGCCTAGAACGGCTCGGCCACCCCGGCCGGCTCGCGCCAGCTCAGTGCTAAAAACCACTGATACGTAATTTACGAGAACTGCGTGAGCTGTGTGTGCGTTTACAACTGGTGCCACATAGCTCCGAAATCTGACTAAGGTTTTTAAAATTCATACTAAGCAGTATCACTGCTGTATTGCATTCTACAGGCGTCCAAAAATCTAAGAAGCAGGTGGTCGTATTGTTTCTAGTTGGCCTTGTCTACCAATTCACTATGCTGTCCGTAGCATTTATCTTCCTGGCAGATTAAAACTGTGTGCCGGACAGGGACTCGAACCCGGGAACTTCACCTTTAATGGGCAAATGCTCTACCAACTGAGCTACCCGAGCACGACTCAAGACATAACCTTACAGGTTTCCTTGAGCCAGTACCTCATCTTCTACTTCACAAAAGTTCTCTTGCCACTGTTGCAGGATTAGCACTTGAGGAAGAAAAACTGTTGTGGAGACATGGCTCAGCCACAGGCTGAGGGGTGCTTCCAGAGTGAAATTTTCACTCTGCAGCGGGGAGTGCGCTGATATGAAACTTCCTGCCAGATTAAAACTGTGTCACGGGCCGGTATTCGAAACCGGGATTTTTGCCTTTCGTGGGCAAGTGCTCTACGAAACGACTACAGTTGTGTCTCGAAATACACGATCGAGAAATGAAACAGGTATCAACCTGTAACCTCCACCATCCTAATCAGCCTGCTGGACTGCGATGTAACTAACCGTGATCGCATATGCCTAATGAAATTTTACAGTGAGTGAGGCTATCGTTACTGAAAAGAAAATAACGCCGGTCTGCTGGAGGAAAGTGTACAACAGACTGTTATGAAGGAAGAATCTATTCTAAATTTAAGCTAAATACTGATGATAACTTTGAAATGGGTAGACTATAGTGCAATCGCTCACGAACCGCACAGTGAAAGGGGGGGGGGGAGGTTACCACGTAATATTTACTACAAAAATCGCTCATAACACAAAGAAAACACTGATTAGGTAGGAAGACCGAATTAAACGGGTGACAGCCCTCTTAGGTAATGAATCTCCAGAATCTTGAGAAAGGTAGTGGCAAAGAAATTTGAGCAAATAATCACTGGCGTGGCAACAGAAGGTTGCCATGCTTTTCCACAGCACAACAGTTCACGAGAAAATAAATGAATCAGAAAGCACTGAGTTTGCAGTTACTTCCTCCGAAATACTAAATTTTGAAAGTAACGTTAAATGAATGGCTAAATAAAGGACTGGATTAACTTAAAGTTTGTAATGTAAAACAATAACTTTCAGTAACCTCAGTGTAACCCAATGCAAAATTTAGAAAAAGGCAAGCAATTTACTTTTGATTGTTGAAAGATCGAACTGAATTTACTTTAAGCAAATGAACAATTGGTTTTACTTTTAAAATAACAACAATAAAATTCTTACCAAGCCAGCAGAAGTCACTCGCTAAGCTAAATACGTAATAAATGAAATTGCCCACTTTTAATTTGTGCTGTATCTTTAGTTATTAGTTTTGCCACTGAAATTTTACTTTACTGTAAGTAGCACTCTGTTATGCAATACAAGAATGAACAGTTACAGTGGCAGAAAATTTAGAATGAAACTGGTTTTTAGCAAACACACAAACTGGCAGTAAATAGGTAATCACTTTTCATGTTCTTACAACACTCGGTGATTTCATGGAAAGAAAAGGACACTGCTTGATAATAATGTGTGAGGACAATGACAACGTCAGTTCCCTACAAGTTTTAATTATTGCAAGTTATTATTCAAGTTATTCATACTCTGTACAAGAAATGTTGGTGGACAAAGCGTCTACATCATTATGTTTGTCAGTTAACAGTCTTACGATGTTGTAACTGTGCAAACGACGAAGAATGTAGACGACGACAATGCTGAGCTGCCATTGTTGTTCTTGTTGTTGCTGCTGCTCGATGAGAGGAACCCCGAGTCGTCTCCAGAGCCATGGATAATTATGGGACACGTAACAGTTGGAATTGCAGCTTCCTCCGCCTCTCCACTCCTACCACGCTCTCAATACTCGCATATCTACGTACGAGGCTAGCCTACGTTGGCGCCTGCACACCGCGTCCGCGGGAGCGTCCGACACACACTTCCGCACTATTTCAAGACTCAAGCTGGTGCTCCCCCCCACCCTCCCCCTCGCAACGTGACAGAGACTCTCCATACACAAAGATAAACAATGGCACAGACACCACCATTTTTTCGTTACTATTCATACACTTCAATAAAGATGCCTTGGTTGTTATTCAGCAATTTACAATTTTTCCATTATAATTACAATCAATTAAATACTGTCAAAAATAGTACATCGATTACGTATTAAATATAGTTTCTGTCCAGCTTCAGAAACAAAAATACAGTTATTAATGGATATTAAACGGCGAAAATTTTGGATGGTGCAGAAGGTATTATATTTGCAACTTCGGTGTTGCAAACCGTAGGCATTAATTCCAAGTGGCAATGAAAATACGTCTTCAGAAAGCAGCAGAAGGACTGTATACTCGTGTACTCCACTGTCGTCAGGCTGGCACCGTCCAGACAAACAAACTATGCACACACGAGAAACCTAAGTGTTCACCAAGCGCATGACCACTCTCCCGACACACTCAGCATGACGACAGAGACTAAGCCTCGGAACATGCCCAAATATTATAAGGTCCTTCCCCCCCCCCCCCCCCCCCCCACCGCCTCCCTTCCCCATGAATCATGGACCTTGCGATTGGTGGAGAGGCTTGCGTGCCTCAGCGATACAGATAGCCGTACCGTAGGTGCAACCACAACGGAGGGGTATCTGTTGAGAGGCCAGACAAACGTGTGGTTCCTGAAGAGGGGCAGCAGCCTTTTCAATAGTTGCAGGGACAACAGTCTGGATGAATGACTGATGATCTCGCCTTGTAACATCAACCAAAACGGCCTTGCTGTGCTGGTACTGCGAACGGCTGAAAGCAAGGGGAAACTAAAACAGTAATTTTTCCTAAGGGCATACATCTTTACTGAATGGTTAAATGATGATGGCGTCCTCTTGGGTAAAATATTCCGGAGGTAAAATAGTCCCTCATTCGAGTCTCTAGGGGGGGACTACACAGGAGAGCATCGTCATCAGGAGAAACAAAACTGGCTTTCTGCGGATCGGAGCATGGAATGTCAGATCCCTTAATGGGAAGGTAGGTTAGAGAATTTAAAAAGGAAAATGGATAGGTTGATGTTAGATATAGTGGGAATTAGTGAAGTCCGCTTGCAGGAGGAACAAGACTTCTGGTCAGCTGAATACAGGGTTATAAACTCAAAATCAAATAACAGTAATGCAGGAGTGGGTTTAATAATGAACAAAACAATAGGAAGGATAAGCTACTACGAACAGCATAGAGAACGCCTTATTGTAGCGCCGGCCGGAGTGGCCGAGCGGTTGTAGGCGCTACAGTCTGGAACCGCGCGACCGCTACGGTCGCATGTTCGAATCCTACCTCGGGCATGGTTGTGCGTGATGTCCTTAGGTTAGTTAGGTTTAAGTGGTTCTAAGTTATAGGGGACTGATGACCTCAGCAGTTAAGTCCCATAGTGCTCAGAGCCATTTGAACCTTACTGAGGCCACGATAGACACTGAGCCCACGCCTACAACAGTAGTACAAGTTTATATGCCAATTAGCTCCGCAGATGATGAAGAGATTGAAGAAATGTATGATGCGATAAAAGACATTATTCGTATAGTTAAGGGACCTGAAAATTTTGTAGTCATGGGCGACTGGAATGCGACTGTAGGAAAAGGAAGAGAAAGAAAAGCAGTAGATGAATATGGACTGGGGGTAATGAATGAAAGGGAAAGCCGCCTGACAGAATTTTGAACAAAGAATAACTTAATCATAGCTAATAGTTGGTTTAAAAAACATGAAAGAAGGTTGTAAACAAGGAAGAGGCCTGGAGACACCAGAAGGCTTCAAATAGATTATATAATGGTAAGATACAGATTTAGGGACTAGGTTTTAAATTTTAAAATTTTTCCACGTGTAGGTGTGGACTCTGACCTCAATGTTTTGGTTATGAACTGCAAAAAGGTCGGAATTTAAGGAGATTGGACCTGGATAAACTGAAAGAAGCAGAGGTTATAGAGAGGTTCACAGATAGCATTAAGGAACGATTGACAAGACCAGGGAAAAGAAATACAGTAGAGTAAGAATGGGTAATCTTAGGAGATGAAATAGTGAAGGCAGCAGAGGACCAAGTAGGTAAAAAGAAGAGGGATAGTATAAATTCTTGGGAAACAGAAGAGATATTGAACTTCATTGATGACAGGGAAAAATACAAAAAAGCAATAAATGAAGCAGTCAAAAAGGAACACAAACGTCAAAAAAATGAGATCGACAGGAAGTGCAAAATGGCTAAGCAGAAATGGCTAGAGAACAAATGTAATGATGTAGAGCCATATATCACTAGGGGTAAGACAGATATTGCCTACAGGAAAATTAAAGAGACCTTTGGAGGAAAGACAACCACCAGTATGAATATCAAGAGCTCGGATGGAAAACCCGCACTAAGCAAAAAAGGGAAGCCAGGAAGGTCGAAGGAGCATATAGAGGGTCTATGCAAGGGCCATGTACTTGAGGGCAATATTATGGAAACGGAAGAGGATGTAGAAGAGGACGAAATGGGAGATATGATAGTGTGTGAAGAATTTGACAGAGCACTGAAACAAGGCTCCAGGAGTAGACAACAATCCATTAGAACTTCTGATAGCCTTGGGAGAGCCAGTCATGCCAAAACTCTACCATCTGGTGAGCAAGATGTATGAGACAGGCGAAATAAACTCAGACTTCAAGAAGGAGATAATAATTCCAATACCAAAGAAAGCAGTTGTGAAAATTACTGGACTATCAGTTTAATAAGTCACGGTTGCAAAATGCTAACACGAATTCTTTACAGACGAATGGAAGAACTGGTAGATGCCGACTTCGGGAAAGATCAGTTTGGATTCCGTAGAGATGTTGGAACACACGAGGCAATACTGATAATACGACATATCTTAGAAGACAGGTTAAGGAAAGGCAATCCTACTTTCTAGCATTTGTAGATTTAGAGAAAGCTTTAGATAATGCTGACTGGAAAACACTCTTTCAGATCGTGAAGGTGGCAGAGCTAAAATACAGGGAGCGAAAGGCTATTTACAATTTGTACAGAAGCCAGATGGCAATCATAAGAGTCGCGGGGCAAGAAAGGGAAGCAGTGGTTGAGACGGGAGTGCGTCAGAGTTGTAGCCAACTCCCGATTTTATTCAAAAGGCAACAAAAGAGAAAACTGGAGTAGGAATTAAAATCCATGGAGAAGAAATAAAAACTTTGAAATTCCTGATGAGATTGTAATTCTGTTGGAGTCAGAAAAGGACCTGGAAGAGCAGTTGAACGGAATGGACAGTGTCTTGAAACGAGGATATAAGAAGAACATCAACAAAAGCAAAACGAGGATAATGGAATGTAGTCGAGCTAAATTAGGTTATGCTGAGGGTGTTAGATTCGGAAATGAGACACTTAAAGTGGTAAATGAGTTTTGCTATTTGGGGAACAAAATAACTGATGATGGTCGAATTAGAGAGGATATAAAATGTAGACTGACTATGGCAAGGAAAGAGTTTCTTAAGAAGAGAAATTTGTCAACATCAGGTATAGATTTAATTTCAGGAAGTCTTTTCTGAAAGTATTTGTGTGGAGTGTAGCCATGTATGGAAGTGAAACGTGGACGATAAACAGTTTAGACAAGAAGAGAATAGAAGCTTTCGAAATGTGGTGCTACAGAAGAATGCTCAAGATTAGATGGGTAGATCATGTAAGTAATGAGGAGGTATTGAATAGAATTGGGGAGAAGAGAAATTTGTGGCACAACTTGACAAGAAGAAGGGATCGGTTGCCAGGACACGTTCTGAGTTATCAAGGGATCGCCAAATTGGTACTGGAGGGAAGCGTGGAGGTTAAAAATCGTAGAGAGACCAAGAGATGTATACGCTAAGCAGGTTCGGAAGGACGTAAGTTGTAGTATTTATTCAGAGATGAAGAGGCTTGCACAGGATAGAGTAATATGGAGAGCTGCATTAAACCAGTCTCTGGACTGAAGACCACAACAACACTGTAAGGTTCAAGCCATTGTAAGGTCAAGCAAGTGACAGCTATGAACGTCAGACGGAGTTTTCCAGAGCGTACCTGATATGAGATAATACAGGTGTGACGGGTATGAAATGCGGGACGCATCACCAAGTTGGTGGACAGTACGGTAGGGGTCTGTGACGCTAGCCCTGAATCGCCCGTTGCCAGGCTGTGGACTTTGAATCGAGATATCGGCACAATGCCATCACGAAGGAGACCCACGTGGGTTTGCAGGCTCCTGTCTTGTAGAGCTGCGAAGTCAGTGTTCATGATAAACAGCACTGAAATAGAGGCCGTCATTAAGTGCTAGGATTAGGCTTCGTCAGTTATGAGTTTATTACGATTTTCATGTACTCTGGGCTGCCTTGAGAATTACACACGGTTCTGTATCCCTTAGAACACTTTGCAGCTTGCAGTCAAGTCACAGTTGGAGTTCCGCAAGCTGCCCAAGCTCATCGATTACGTCGATCTATGTAAGACGCCCTGTCATCCACAAAGTGTCATTCTTTACCCTCTAATGATACGACAACATGTAGAACATCAGCTCGCGAAAGGCAAAAGTCGCGTTATCGAGCTCCAGTCCGGCATACGGTTTTAATCTGCCAGTAAGTTTTATACCAGCACACTCCACTACCGCGTGACCGCTACGGTCACATGTTCGAATCCTGCCTCGGGCATGGATGTGTGTGATGTCCTTAGGTTACTTAGGTTTAAGTAATTCTAAGTTCTAGGGGACTGATGACCACAGATGTTCACTCCACTACAGAGAGAAAATTCATCCAACAGTTTACCTGCATTCGTATTTTGTTACTCATTATTACACATATCTGACTCGTGTATCACCTGTATTTCATTTGTAGATGTGTTGGTTAATGATGTAGTGAATTTAATCGAAAGAAAAATACACTCCTGGAAATGGAAAAAAGAACACATTGACACCGGTGTGTCAGACCCACCATACTTGCTCCGGACACTGCGAGAGGGCTGTACAAGCAATGATCACACGCACGGCACAGCGGACACACCAGGAACCGCGGTGTTGGCCGTCGAATGGCGCTAGCTGCGCAGCATTTGTGCACCGCCGCCGTCAGTGTCAGCCAGTTTGCCGTGGCATACGGAGCTCCATCGCAATCTTTAACACTGGTACCATGCCGCGACAGCGTGGACGTGAACCGTATGTGCAGTTGACGGACTTTGAGCGAGGACGTATAGTGGGCATGCGGAAGGCCGGGTGGACGTACCGCCGAATTGCTCAACACGTTGGGCGTGAGGTCTCCACAGTACATCGATGTTGTCGCCAGTGGTCGGCGGAAGGTGCACGTGCCTGTCGACCTGGGACCGGACCGCAGCGACGCACGGATGCACGCCAAGACCGTAGGATCCTACGCAGTGCCGTAGGGGACCGCACCGCCACTTCCCAGCAAATTAGGGACACTGTTGCTCCTGGGGTATCGGCGAGGACCATTCGCAACCGTCTCCATGAAGCTGGGCTACGGTCCCGCACACCGTTAGGCCGTCTTCCGCTCACGCCCCAACATCGTGCAGCCCGCCTCCAGTGGTGTCGCGACAGGCGTGAATGGAGGGACGAATGGAGACGTGTCGTCTTCAGCGATGAGAGTCGCTTCTGCCTTGGTTCCAATGATGGTCGTATGCGTGTTTGGCGCCGTGCAGGTGAGCGCCACTATCAGGACTGCATACGACCGAGGCACACAGGGCCAACACCCGGCATCATGGTGTGGGGAGCGATCTCCTACACTGGCCGTACAGCACTGGTGATCGTCGAGGGGACACTGAATAGTGCACGGTACATCCAAACCGTCATCGAACCCATCGTTCTACCATTCCTAGACCGGCAAGGGAACTTGCTTTTCCAACAGGACAATGCACGTCCGCATGTATCCCGTGCCACCCAACGTGCTCTAGAAGGTGTAAGTCAACTACCCTGGCCAGCAAGATCTCCGTATCTGTCCCCCATTGAGCATGTTTGGGACTGGATGAAGCGTCGTCTCACGCGGTCTGCACGTCCAGCACGAACGCTGGTCCAACTGAGGCGCCAGGTGGAAATGGCAAGGCAAGCCGTTCCACAGGACTACATCCAGCATCTCTACGATCGTCTCCATGGGAGAATAGCAGCCTGCATTGCTGCGAAAGGTGGATATACACTGTACTAGTGCCGACATTGTGCATGCTCTGTTGCCTGTGTCTATGTGCCTGTGGTTCTGTCAGTGTTATCATGTGATGTATCTGACCCCAGGAATGTGTCAATAAAGTTTCCCCTTCCTGGGACAATGAATTCACGGTGTTCTTATTTCAATTTCCAGGAGTGTATATGCATGGCACAATGTGAGTAAAAGAAAGGATAAAAGTTCCAGCTTGAGATATAAGGAATATTTAATTTGGGAATGGGGGTATGTGCGAGAGAGGTGAATTTTAAAGGGACACTAATACTTCATTACAGTAAATCAGTAATCAAGTGGATGTAGGTTGCAGAAGAAACGGAGTGATGGAAAAGTTCGTAAAAAACAACTTTTTGATTGAAGACGACAACAACATGACGATTTGTTTTTCGCCTTGGACATGCACTCTGGTTAAGTGGCGATTCTGAATTTCAGGTACTTGTTGAGAAGTGTTCAGTTCTCCAGGCGTTGCACCGGTGACTACCCGACCGTGTCGTGTTGCTCGGCACTGCTGCAGACGGACAGGGAGCACTTACAAGTGCTTGCGGACGGATTCTGCTCTTGTCGCAAAGCCATCTCTCTCTCTCTCTCTCTCTCTCCTCCCCCCCCTCCTCTCTCTCTCTCTCTCTCTCTGTATATGTGTGTGTGTGTGTGTGCGTGTGTGTGTGTGTGTGTGTGTGTGTGTGTGTGTCGGCTCGCAGTCTCTTTCTCTTTCCCTCGCAGTCTCCTTGCCAGTCACTCCAAGGTCGCCGGCGGCTCGGTTTACACGTCGTAAAAGCCGGTTTGTAGCCTGCTCACATGCGCTCGCAGCTACCGGCGGCAGTTCCTCAGCTGCCGTACTCTCACGGATGTCCCGCCAGAGGATGCGTCGTAAGAGGCGAGGACTTTAATGGAACAACTGTGTTCCTCTGCGGTGCAGGGAATGCAGAGAGGAGACACGGAAGCTTTCAGCACAGAGTCGACGCAGAGCAAATGCAGCAAACAAGGCGCAGTGGCAGTAGACGTCTCGTTCGTAAACAGCAGACGGAGGGCGGTGGGGTGACGGGGCGACGGGGGTTGTAGTTGTAATATGAAATATTGTGAAATTTGTTCAGTCACATAAACTGCTTTTAAGAAAGTCATGTGTATTATCACTATTTCGTTACAGTAATATCCATCTACTGCTAACAAGTTTAACTGGGTGTGTTACCATTACTGCTGTAATTATTCCTTTTCGGCTCATACGGTTTTCGCTCAGTTTTCTTCTGCAGCATGGATAGTTACACAAAAGACATGTGCAAGCCCTGATGATAACTATAGCTCCGCATCTTTAAAATATTGTTTTTTTCTCCTTGTTACTATGTTAGTAGTTGAGTTGTAATGCGACTTGCTCGGACGATAAATAAAAGTCAAAAATTAGCTCCCAATAACCCAGAGATTTCCCCCCAAGTCCCAAATTCCCAGAAAAGTGAATAAGCGAACGAAGTTCCATTTATCACTATTATTAGGACAATAACAAGTAATTAAACCAGGAATCTAAGACTTGACAATTTAGCAATCTACGAAAGAAAGATTAAATTTCAGCAAAATTAAAATCAAAATCATAATAAATTGCAAAATTAGCATAAATTAACATTCGCAAAGTAGAGCCAACGATCCCAAAGAATACTCCGTGTGAGTACTCTTTGGGAATCGTGAGTAATGACTAAGTATAATTCAATGCATTGTCACTACGTTACGAGAATTAGCCGAAGCAGGTCATATATTTGAATGCTCGTACATGTAGGCGCGCTTAGATATTTCTTGAGATTGAATAATTGCGATCTATTATGACGCAGTAATATAATCTTTTGACTTCAAATATCACGGCATTAGAATTCGAACGGAGGACTTTTACCCACTAGAATAAAGTGAACTTTTAACTAGGTAATTGAACTGAAAATTACTTAGACAGTGATTTAGACAACGAACACTGATAGACAATTTTCATTCATAATAACCAGTGGTTTACGGAACGTCAGTGATAGTTCCGAGGCATATAATTTAAATCCCCCAACACCTGGGAAAGTTTTCTTCTCAAGGCTCGGTTAGGTTCAAATGGTTCAAATGGCTCTGAGCACTATAGGAATTAACATCTTAGGTCATCAGTCCCCTAGAACTTAGAACTACTTAAACCTAACTAACCTAAGGACACCACACACATCCATGCCCGAGGCAGGATTCGAACCTGCGACCGTAGTGGTCCCGCGGTTCCGGACTGCAGTACCTACAACCGCACGGCCACAGCCGCCGGCTCGGTTAGGAAGTGACTGATATTGTTCAATAAAACACCCTTTCGTGCCAAGTCGTGCAGTTGTGATTTAATTCTATCGAATTATTGACATGAAACTCCCAAGTAATAATTACGCGCAGCGATAATATTTGACTGTAGCGCTCGGCGCTTGTGTAGAATCTTTGACACAAATAACAAGCCCACTGTTACGATTTCTTAGATACTTGATAGATACGACGACCAGCTTGTAGGGAATTTGTTGTGGATGTGACTGTCTTGGTTTCATCATTAATATTTCATCATTAATCAGTTAAACATCGATTACGAAAGATGAATTACGATTCTTGGTGAAGTAAATATCTCACGCACATCGACATTTCGGTTCAGCACTGTTGTTTTGTGTAACGTCGTCTTCGTAACTTGATAACGATCTCAACACTACCGACCGTCGCCGAGTTTTAGCCGAGGCCAAGTACAAATCAAACCAAATCATCAAGAAGAAGAGGCGTTATAGAGTGCATTGGTGTTACTTTGGACATAACCACAGCTTACACTGGAACTTACAGATTACCCAAATGACTTTGTGTAAGCCCTACTGACAAACATATTTCCGCACTTTATAATAAAATATTTTACTGTGTTATCATTTAAGCACATTGTCGTTACTTTGGATGTAACCACAATTTACACGGCTAATTCAATGATCTTGTAGAAGCCCAGGTTGTAATTTTTACCCCTGCTTTATAAGATTTGCAAATTTTACAAAAAAATTTAATCATTTTTAATTGATTTGTACTTGTGTCTGTGGTTTTTGTAAACTGTTAAATTTTGTGTTAAGTGATCCATTCATATCAGTTTGCAGTAACTGTACCGAATGTAAATTCAGCTTCTACATAGGTACACTGCGTAATTAACGTTATAAGATTAATTTTTAGAGCCAGCCTTAATTAATAAATGCCAATAATTTTGATAACATGTATTTCAATTTATTTTCATCCAAGTTTTAGTTAGCACGCTGTACTGTAATCACACAAATTAATTGTAAGAAGGGACGTAGCGACATCTGTCAATCCACTTGTCCTTTACTGGCAACCGCCTACTAGTCTAGCGGCGCCCTGGCTGGAATGATGTGCTCTGTTGTTAGTAATGTAAGACAGATGTATGTGGTAAGTAACTGTGTATATAGTTGTTTTAAGTTTTACACCCCGATACCTGAGTCTTCTAGCCTGTTACGTACCTCCCAGTACATAAGTAAGAATATTTTTACTGCTATTTTAAGAAATATGCAACAACATGTCTGTCCAGGTATGTTGTATTTCTGGCTTTTTCTTTTATTTCGTGCCATATACTGCGTAGTAAAATTGTTTTGTGTATACTCGTGGTGTATGAATATTTTACAGATCTGAAGATGGTAACACTGTATGTTGAAACTGGTGATCGGCAATAAAGGTTATTATTAGCGATGTTAGAGAAGAAGTTTATCGTCCCTAATGTAATCGATTAAATATGCAATGAAAACAACCTGCTATTTTCAAATGTGGATATCAACGTATGAGGCTGTGTCGCAGAAGCAACAGTTTCGAAACTAATGTATGAGTGTGGCGCCATAAATTTTCCCCTACATTTCAATGTTGGTTCTAAGAACGCGTGACACCAAGTGAAACTGAAATAAAAACGATGAATAATGGTGTATATAACTACAACCAACAAGGAAAACACACCAGAAAGATGCATTACGACGGAAAACGTGACGGTCTTTCAGCTCACCTAAAGACACAAAAGAAAGCCAAACTGTACAGCTCCATCGTCATAGTTAACGTAGTTCCATAAATAAAACAAGACCAGCTGAATATGAGGCATAAGTATCGAGACATGTTTTGTCGAAGAATAAAAAGACGGAGTTTTAAAAACCCAAATTTAAATTTCCCCTAATTAAATCCTGTTCATGGAAGAATGATCTACAGGAGCTTTAAAGACCAGCAGACGTGTGGTATGGTGTGAATATCTATGGAGTGTGTGTGCTGTGGATGGCGCTATCATCAAATCACAAAAGTCTTTTGCTTCAGTGTATCCCTGATTGTTTACATTCTGAGGTACTGTAAAAACATTTAAGTTCAGTTACCCTTGTTTTTGTTTTTTGTAACAGCAATGGTGAATAACTTGTTGCTATGGGTGCAAACCGGAATACACCAAAAGAGGAAAAGTCAATGCCGTTTAATTACACTGAAACCCCAAAGAAACTGGTATAGAGATGCTTATTCAAATACAGAGATATGTAAACAGGCAGAATACGACGCTGCGGTCGGCAACGCCTGTACAAGGAAAAAAGCGTCTGGAGTAGTTGTTAGATCGGTTACTGCCGCTACAGTGGCATGTTATCAAGATCTTAATGAGTTTGAACGTTATAGTCGGCACACGAACGATGAGACACAGCATCTCTGAAGTATCGATTAAGTGGGGATTTTCCCGTACGACCATTTCGCGAGTGTACCGTGAATATCAGGAATCCGGTAAAACATCAAATCTCAGACACCGCTGCGGACGGAAAGAGATTCTACAAGAACGTGACTAACAACGACTGAAGAAAATCCTTCAACATGACAGAGGTGCAACCCATCCTCAGATTGCTGGAGATTTCGCTATTGGGCCATCAACAAGTGTCAGCGTGCGAACCATTCAAGGGAACATAATCGATTTGCGCTTTCGGAGCCGAAGGCCCGCTCGTGTACCCTTAATGTCTGCACGACACAAAGCTTTACGCCTCGCCTGGCCCCGTCAACATCGACATTGGACTGTTGTTGACTGGAGACATGTTGTCTGGTCCGACGAGTCTCGTTTCAAATTATATCGAGGGACTGGACGTGTACGGGTGCTCATGAATCCATGGACCCTACTTGTCAGCAGGGGACTGTTCAAGCGAGTAGACGCTCTGTAATGGTGTGGGGCGTGTGCAGTTGGAGTGATGTGGGACTCCTGATACATTTAGATAAGATCCTGACAGGTGACACGTACGTAAGCATACTGTCAGATCACCTGCATCCTTTCATGTCCGTTGTGCAATCCAACGGACTCGGGCAATTCCAGCGGGACAATGCTGCACCCTACACGTCCAGAATATCTCCAGGAACACTCTTCTGAGTTTAAACACTTCCACTGGCCACCAAACTCCCCAGACATGAACATTATTAAGCGTACCTGGGATGGCTTGCAACGTGTCGTTCGGAAGAGATCTCCACCTCCCCGTGCTCTTACGTATTTATGGACAGCCCTGCAGGATGCATGGTGTCAGTTCCCTCCAACACTACTTCAGACATTAGTCGAGTCCATGCCACGTCGTGTTGTGGCGCTTCTGGGTGTTCGCGGGGGTCCTACACGATATTAGGCTGGTGTACCAGTTTGTTTTGCTTTTACGTGTATAATTATCATAGCAAAAGGCGTTTTATGTCTTCAAAAATATCGAGACAAGATAATGAAGAGTTAACATTGTAGGGATAATTTGACAGTGCGACTGTATACTTGACGGAATATTTCGGTAATGTGGGACTGAGCTGCCAGTCAGTCCGCTGAATATGTACACGTTTCAAGCAATTGTTCACCTGCAGACACAGTCCCTAACATTATCTACGGATTACATAGATCTTGTCCTAAAATAGTCCCAACTTCCTAAGGGTGAATGAAAATTAGACATACGGCACCAAAAACGCAGCATAATTTCTTGAAACACGGAATCGGCATTACGATAAAGTGCAATGGGATCTTAAAAAAACATAGTGCCATGTGAGCTGTAATATTTGATGCAAACAAGCGATGTATCCTTGCATTTACCTCTTCCAAGCAAGATCATTACACATATTGAGTTAAAATTATTAACATGCCTATGAAACATCTGCGCAAGGCCTTGCCGCAGTGGATACACCGGTTCCCCTCATATCACCGAAGTTAAGCGTTGTCGGGCGCGGCCAGTGCTTAGGTGGGTGACCATCCGGGCTGCCATGCGCTGTTGCCATTTTTAGGGGTGCACTCAGCCTCGTGATGCCAATTGAGGAGCTACTCGACCGAACAGTAGCGGCTCCGGTCAAAGAAAACCATCGTAACGACCGGGAGAGCGGTATGCTGAATACACTCCCCTCCTATCCACATCCTCATCTGAGTATGACAAGGCGGTCGGGTGGTCCCGATGGGCCACTTGTGGCCCGATGACGGAGTGCTATGAAACATTTGTACAAAACCTACCGTATCAAAACTACTGGAACATTACTAGAGATGGTAATTCAATCCAAAATACGCAGAGCATTTATGACTAACCGTTAATTCGTACTATAGGTACGTTTGCGGCAAAAACTCTGTTCCGAGTATCTGAAACCTAGTTTTTATAGATTTTCATACTCTATGAAATGTAGGAAAGACTATTTGCAATTCTAGCGCACTCGGCAACGAGCTACTTGCTCGAAGCTGTACGTACAGCGAATCGACCAAGTTACCGCGTCGTTCCTTGTTAACCGTTTCGCCAACAAGCCATAATAACAGATAATGCATATGATTATAGACTGCCACACCTCGTAGATCTCTTCTTTTTTTGCAGATTATCAACGGCTGGCGCCGCTACTCCGCCCCGTAAACGCCTCCTGTCTTGGCATTCCTCAATATTCATATTCCTTGCTTCTATTCCCTCCCCCACATCATTCTGCCAGTTGCATCGTGGGCGACCCCTTTCTTCCGCTGGGATGGTGTCCTGCCTTCATTCAACCTATTCACATGGCCAAACCACATCAGCTATTTTTGTTAGCTGTCGTCACATATACAGGGTGAGTCACCTAACATTACCGCTGCATGTATTTCGTGAACCACATCAAATACTGACGAATCGATTCCACAGACCGAACGTGAGGAGAGGGGCTAGTGTAACTGGTTAATACAAACCATACAAAAATGCACGGAAGTATGTTTTTAACACAAACCTACGTATTTTTAAATGGAACCCCATTAGTTTTGTTAGCACATCTGAACATATAAACAAATACGTAATCAGTGCCGTTTGTTGCATTGTAAAATGTTAATTACATCCGGAGATATTGTACCGCTTCTCCGCTGTTCGATCGTGTGTATCGGAGAGAACCGAATTACGTACGGATCCAAAGGGAACGGTGATGGACCTTAGGTACAGAAGAGACTGGAACAGCACATTACGTCCACATGCTAACACCTTTTTATTGGTCTTTTTCACTGACGCACATGTACATTACCATGAGGGGTGAGGTACACGTACACACGTGGTTTCCGTTTTCAATTACGGAGTGGAATAGAGTGTGTCCCGACATGTCAGGCCAATAGATGTTCAATGTGGTGGCCATAATTTGCTGCACACAATTGCAATCTCTGGCGTAATGAACGTCGTACACGCCGCAGTACATCTGGTGTAATGTCGCCGCAGGCTGCCACAATACGTTGTTTCACATCATCTGGGGTTGTAGGCACATCACGGTACACATTCTCCTTTAACGTACCCCACAGAAAGAAGTCCAGAGGTGTACGATCAGGAGAACGGGCTGGCCAATTTATGCGTCCTCCACGTCCTATGAAACGCCCGTCGAACATCCTGTCAAGGGTCAGCCTAGTGTTAATTGCGGTATGTGCAGGTGCACCATCATGCTGATACCACATACGTCGACGCGTTTCCAGTGTGACATTTTCGAGCAACGTTGGCAGATCATTCTGTAGAAACGCTATGTATGTTGCAGCTGTTTGGGCCCCTGCAATGAAGTGAGGACCAATGAGGTGGTCGCCAATGATTCCGCACCATACATTTACAGTCCACGGTCGCTGTCGCTCTACCTGTCTGAGCCAGCGAGGATTGTCCAGGAACCAGTAATGCATGTTCCGTAGATTCACTGAGCCGTGGTTTGTGAAACCCGCTTCATCGGTAAACAGGTAGAACTGCAACGCATTCTCTGTTAATGCCCATTGACAGAATTGCACTCGATGAGTAAAGTCATCACCATGTAATTGTTGAATGCAGAATAACAATAGCAGCAAGCGCTATATGCGGACACTGCGACAGCTAGACCAAACCACAACAGTGCACTACAGCCACACTCGTAAACACGGTCGTCATCGTAAACATGTCCCTGCAGATGCTGCTCACCGACCGTGGCCCGTGTTTGTTACAACACGCAACTGAACGTCGGAGGTTTCAAGCGTCAACTTTAGGTTACAATATCTCCGGATGTAATTAACATTTTACAATGCAACAGACGGCACTGATTACGTATTTGTTTATATGTTCAGATATGCTAACAAAACTAACGTGGTTCCATTTAAAAAAACGTAGGTTTGTGTTAAAAAACATACTTCCGTGCATTTTTGTATGGTTTGTATTAAACAGTTACACTAGCCCCTCTCCTCACGTTCGGTCTGTGGAATCGGTTCGTCAGTATTTGATGCGGCTTACGAAATACATCCAGCGGTAACGTTAGGTGACTCACACTGTATATCTATTCATTTTCATCCATTGTCGGATTATATCATTTCGTATCCTATCCATCCTAGTACAGCTTGAACTTAAGTATCCATCTCAGTGGTAAGCAGTTTATTCTTAATTCTTTTGTTAATGTCCCAGGCTTCTGCTCCGTACAAAACTACGCTCTGGACTGTACTCTCTTCTTTGTTGTTTTTCTTATCTCTTTGTTGTTTAGAACGATGGATACCCTTGCTGTTACCTGCTGCTTTTATCCACACCACAAATTAATGCGCGAACTCAAGCAGATGGTCACAACCACTACCTTTCTTTTTGATTCGGATAATACAGCTACATCAATGTTGTGTTGTCTTATATCCATAAGAACTACTTTTTGTTTATTACTGAGCCCTGTGGCTCTATCGGCGAAATTCCCGCCGCCGGTGTGGGTCGGGTCTTCTTTGCGGTGGTGTGCGCAGAGCGCGCGGTGGCCCCAACTACCGGGCCCATCGCGGAGCGAGGGGTAAACTCTAGCAAGTAACGAGAATTTTGGCTTTGGGACGCCTAGCAGTAACGTCGTTTGGGAAGCCTGGCGGATAGTACAGGCGCCGTGCGAGGCAGCAGGAAGAGCACATCTAAAAGGGGCTGTTTACCCGGCTAACGGCGCCGTAGCAAATATCGCCGGCGTGGAAGCAGTCACGTTACTGGGAAGCCGTTGTATTTCGCTTCCTGCATGTCTCCTTGCACCAGGATCTGCGGCGGCTCGCTTCGTCGAATAAGCGCCTTGCTTGTGCTGTAAATTGTGGCTGGAATCGACTACTGGGTTCAGTGCTGTTGACTTCATTTTCTTGGCCGGCCTTTTCTACTCCCACTGAGTCTGTCCTCGAATGTGTTAGTTTCAACTTCTTTAGTACGCAATCCCCCCCATGAACCATGGACCTTGCCGTTGGTGGAGAGGCTTGCGTGCCTCAGCGATACAGATAGCCGTACCATAGGTGCAACCACAACGGAGGGGTATCTGTTGAGAGGCCAGACAAACGTGTGGTTCCTGAAGAGGGGCAGCAGCCTTTTCAGTAGTTGCAAGGGCAACAGTCTGGATGATTGACTGATCTGGCCTTGTAACAATAACCAAAACGGCCTTGCTGTGCTGGTACTGCGAACGGCTGAAAGCAAGGGGAAACTACAGCCGTAATTTTTCCCGAGGGCATGCAGCTTTACTGTATGATTACATGATGATGGCGTCCTCTTGGGTAAAATATTCCGGAGGTAAAATAGTCCCCCATTCGGATCTCCGGGCGGGGACTACTCAAGAGGATGTCGTTATCAGGAGAAAGAAAACTGGCGTTCTACGGATCGGAGCGTGGAATGTCAGATCCCTTAATCGGGCAGGTAGGTTAGAAAATTTAAAAAGGGAAATGGATAGGTTGAAGTTAGATATGGTGGGAATTAGCGAAGTTCGGTGGCAGGAGGAACAAGACTTCTGGTCAGGTGACTACAGGGTTATAAACACAAAATCAAATAGGGGTAATGCAGGAGTAGGTTTAATAATGAATAGGAAAATAGGAATGCGGGTAAGCTACTACAAACAGCATAGTGAACGCATTATTGTGGCCAAGATAGATACAAAGCCCACACCTACTACAGTAGCACAAGTTTATATGCCAACTAGCTCTGCAGATGGCGAAGAAATTGAAGAAATGTATGATGAAATAAAAGAAATCATTCAGATTGTGAAGGGAGACGAAAATTTAATAGTCATGGGTGACTGGAATTCGAGTGTAGGAAAAGGGAGAGAAGGAAACATAGTAGGTGAATATGGATTGGGGGACAGAAATGAAAGAGGAAGCCGCCTGGTAGAATTTAGCACAGAGCACAACATAATCATAACTAACACTTGGTTTAAGAATCATGAAAGAAGGTTGTATACATGGAAGAACCCTGGAGATACTAAAAGGTATCAGATAGATTATATAATGGTAAGACAGAGATTTAGGAACCAGGTTTTAAATTGTAAGACATTTCCATGGGCAGATGTGGACTCTGACCACAATCTATTGGTTATGACCTGTAGATTAAAACTGAAGAAACTGCAAAAAGGTGGGAATTTAAGGAGATGGGACCTGGATAAACTAAAAGAACCAGAGGTTGTACAGAGATTCAGGGAGAGCATAAGGGAGCAATTGACAGGAATGGGGGAAATAAATACTGTAGAAGAAGAATGGGTAGCTTTGAGGGATGAAGTAGTGAAGGCAGCAGAGGATCAAGTAGGTAAAAAGACGAGGGCTAGTAGAAATCCTTGGGTAACAGAAGAAATATTGAATTTAATTGATGAAAGGAGAAAATATAAAAATGCAGTAAGTGAAACAGGCAAAAAGGAATACAAACGTCTCAAAAATGAGATAGACAGGAAGTGCAAAATGGCTAAGCAGGGATGGCTAGAGGACAAATGTAAGGATGTAGAGGCCTATCTCACTAGGGGTAAGATAGATACCGCCTACAGGAAAATTAAAGAGACCTTTGGAGATAAGAGAACGACTTGTATGAATATCAAGAGCTCAGATGGAAACCCAGTTCTAAGCAAAGAAGGGAAATCAGAAAGGTGGAAGGAGTATATAGAGGGTCTATACAAGGGCGATGTACTTGAGGACAATATTACGGAAATGGAAGAGGATGTAGATGAAGATGAAATGGGAGATACGATACTGCGTGAAGAGTTTGACAGAGCACTGTAAGACCTGAGTCGAAACAAGGCCCCCGGAGTAGACAATTTTCCATTGGAACTACTGACGGCCGTGGGAGAGCCAGTCCTGACAAAACTCTACCACCTGGTGAGCAAGATGTATGAAACAGGTGAAATACCCTCAGACTTCAAGAAGAATATAATAATTCCAATCCCAAAGAAAGCAGGTGTTGACAGATGTGAAAATTACCGAACTATCAGCTTAATAAGTCACAGCTGCAAAATACTAGCACGAATTCTTTACAGACGAATGGAAAAACTAGTAGAAGCCAACCTCGGGGAAGATCAGTTTGGATTCCGTAGAAACACTGGAACACGTGAGGCAATAATCACCTTACGACTTATCTTAGAAGAAAGATTAAGGAAAGGCAAACCTACGTTTCTAGCATTTGTAGACTTAGAGAAAGCTTTTGACAATGTTGACTGGAATACTCTCTTTCAAATTCTAAATGTGGCAGGGGTAAAATACAGGGAGCGAAAGGCTATTTACAATTTGTACAGAAACCAGATGGCAGTTATAAGAGTCGAGGGACATGAAAGGGAAGCAGTGGTTGGGAAGGGCGTAAGACAGGGTTGTAGCCTCTCCCCGATGTTGTTCAATCTGTATATTGAGCAAGCAGTAAAGGAAACAAAAGAAAAATTCGGAGTAGGTATTAAAATTCATGGAGAAGAAATAAAAACTTTGAGGTTCGCCGATGACATTGTAATTCTGTCAGAGACTGCAAAGGACTTGGAAGAGCAGTTGAATGGAATGGACAGTGTCTTGAAAGGAGGATATAAGATGAACATCAACAAAAGCAAAACAAGGATAATGGAATGTAGTCTAATTAAGTCGGGTGATGCTGAGGGAATTAGATTAGGAAATGAGGCACTTAAAGTAGTAAAGGAGTTTTGCTATTTGGGGAGCAAAATAACTGATGACGGTCGAAGTAGAGAGGATATAAAATGTAGGCTGGCAATGGCAAGGAAAGCGTTTCTGAAGAAGAGAAATTTGTTAACATCCAGTATTGATTTAAGTGTCAGGAAGTCATTTCTGAAAGTATTTGTATGGAGTGTAGCCATGTATGGAAGTGAAACATGGATGATAAATAGTTTGGACAAGAAGAGAATAGAAGCTTTCGAAATGTGGTGCTACAGAAGAATGCTGAAGATTAGATGGGTAGATCACATAACTAATGAGGAAGTATTGAATAGGATTGGGGAGAAGAGAAGTTTGTGGCACAACTTGACCAGAAGAAGGGATCGGTTGGTAGGACATGTTCTGAGGCATCAAGGGATCACCAATTTAGTATTGGAGGGCAGCGTGGAGGGTAAAAATCGTAGAGGGAGACCAAGAGATGAATACACTAAGCAGATTCAGAAGGATGTAGGTTGCAGTAGGTAGTGGGAGATGAAAAAGCTTGCACAGGATAGAGTAGCATGGAGAGCTGCATCAAACCAGTCTCAGGACTGAAGACCACAACAACAAGTACGCAATGTTCCAGTGAGAGCTGTATGTGATGTGATGATTAACATTTACTAGGGCCTGGAGTGCTGATACATTTGGTTTGTAGATTGCTACTGTCAGTGTTAACCGCCAATGAAAACAGTTTGGCTGGTCCTTGTTTAAGTGCCGCTTGGTTATTGTATTTATACCACACGACGGAGTTAAGCTGGCCAATTGCTATAGATCTACAGGGATAAAATTTTCCCTGGATATATTTTGCTGCGAATTACACTACCGTTACGTTTCTATCTGAAGTGATAGTGATTCTGAGAGACACGTGTCTAATTCTAAATGAGTAGTTTCATAAATTCTTACAAGTTACTTAGAGACCAGTTGTTCTGTGTCCAAATAGTTTGAAACTGATTCTATTAATGAAAGTTCAAGAATTCCTTCAATGACAGTATGTATGTATGGTAATTAATTCTGATTTAATCACAAATTTAAGTGTGGTTGTTTGCTGTAAGTCACCTTGTTTTTGCGTCGGGGGATGAGGGGGGGGGGGGGGAGGCCGGTCTCGATATACCGTTAGCCTGCACGCTAGTTATTGCATTTGATTTCGTTTTATCGGGACTTCTGCTGTTTGTCTTGGTAGCGGTTGCGGGGTCGTGGGTTGTGTCCTGCTTGTGCTGTTGTGTATTTTCCGCTCCCCTTGGCCAGCGCGTGCCGACTGGCCGTGTATCTAGTTCGCTGGCGGCTTAATGTATAATTGGCCTTACGCACGTAAGATAATAGATTTATACTGCTTAGCTTATGTTCATTAATAGGTTGATTAATTCTACAGATGATGTGCTGTAGTGAATTATTGTTTTTCTAGTTACTTAAGGCAGATGTAAGTCTGTTGTAGATACCCATTAGTTCTAGGATTTTTCGGTTGTAGATACCCACTAGTTCTAGGATTTTTCGTACCTATTCGAGTCCGTTTCTGCTCCCGTTTGGGGGTCCATGCAGAGCCTGTATTGTAAACAGCTGAGTGCGCGTGCGTCCGCTTCTGGGAATAGTTTGTTGAATCCCACGGGGTTGCTTGGTCACATGAAATTTTACATTTTATATCCTACATTGTAGGGTGCCTGCCATTTAAGTAACGTGGTTGTGTGCCATGGTATGTGATTTGTTGTTGTCTGTACTCTGAATTACTTTGGTAATACTAATCACTGCAGTAACAAAAGATTACATTTCCTCGTTAAATTTTAGTAAATTGTTCTTCAGGTTAATCAAAGTTTCTGAGTAAATAATTTTTAACTCATTTCACTAAATGAGTATTAAGCTGTAAGTGCCGTGGTTTATGAATGTTTAAATTTTGAAGTAACATGCTCTCACGTAAATGGTAATTTTAAAAATGTGTTGATGGTTTTATTTGTTATGTCTTGTTTAAATGCGCCAAATAAATGTTCAGTGCAACTGTCGATGGCGATTGCCTGATGTGTCACTTAGTCCAGTCCTGCCAACCCACAGCCTATTGTGCTGAGCTTGTGTCGTTGTGTAAAGTTGAATTCCATGCTGCGCTAACTCAACAATTACAGATGCCCTGTACATTCCAGATACCAATTTTTTTTTCGTTTCCGTCGTACAATTCCATTGAAACTATCCGAAAAGTGTGGGTATATTCGATGATCCATCTCCCAACCCCCTACCTTGACGACCAGGATTTTTCATCAGGGTTTTCTTCCCCTACGAAGATTGGTTTCACCACACATCAGAGTTCTTCCTATCCTTTGATGAAGAAGATGGGGAGGGGATTACTAAGGGTAGCAAGAGACGCTGTGTTACTTAGCTCACGCATGGGCTCTTGCGGATTGCTTGCGTGGATTTCTTCAGAAAAATGAGCTTACATCTATCTGCAAGGAAATATGGCGAATATTTTAATTTAAAAACAGAATTGCTAGTGTACTCTAAAAACTGGAAATTTACCATTGCACGCTTGAAACTGAGGGGACCTTGACTTTTCCAGAAGTGACAATATAGCATGACGCAAACGATAGATAATGCCCATTCAGAAATGCTATTAATCTGCATTTTTCAGCACAGTAATATATCTTATTAGCACCTCTTGTCCTTATTCGTATAAGTAATATGTGGATTCCTTCAGCATTTTCAGTGAATCAAACAATATATTCAGCTAGTGAAATTGGAACGAAAGTAAAACTTCTAGCCCACGGAGAAGAAAGAATGCTGCAAAATTGTTTTTGATGAAACACATCCATTATTATCGGAAAAGAACTTAGTAATATTGATTCCATATGGCATAACTGGTATATGTGAAACCGTATTTTCCGAGTTTGGTGTCGATGACTGAACGCCGAGAATGATTTACGGTTTACATTGGCCGAATTGAAATCCATTAGTATTTATTTGGTGTGGCTCAGATACACGTCTTTCAATAGGGCGGCAATTCGGCGACATGCGTGCCCCTAATCTGCAGCAGTTATCCAACCGGGGAAAGGAGACCTGTTGTATAACGTGGAATCCGAATCTCGTGACGTTTCTGACTACTCCTCACGTCGTTGAGAGATGAAGGCTAGATTAAAACTCAGACTAAAAGTTCCGCGGCTCGACCGTGATTCGATCCCACTACCTCTCGGCTTCCACGCATGAGCATTGTTGCTAGACCACTAGTTCCGACATCATACCACCTAGTAAGACATTCTTAAAAATGATCAGCACCACCCGCCTCAGTGGTTCATTATTTATTGGATTGATAATATGTCTACCAAAAAAGTTAAAAAAGCCGTCACATGTTTAGTGAATTGGTTTATCTAAAAGTGAGACATAAAATAATGTAGAGGAAAACTTGACACTTCACTGAATGAGGCTCGAAATAGTGTACTGGAAATGAGGTGCCCATCGAGAATTTAAAGTTATGTTTTTAACTTATAATTTTAAAGAATACTAGAGGATATTTGTCAGGTGGATTATGTAAACCGTGCAGTCCGCTGCTGTGTGGCCTTGAGATGGTAATCACAACTGACGATGTCGACATGGGTTCACGTAGGGGTCGTCTATTGCTGAGTTCCAAGTTCAACAATGTACGCTAAATGGTTGACCCCCGAAAAACTTGTCCCCGCACTGGCATTGTGCCCTGTCGTCATATACGGTACAGATAGCTACCTACGCTGCTTCTGCATTTCGTGATGAGGCATGGGCGTCCATTATCTTGTCACCTACTCGTAGTTTCACAGTTCTCCAACCACTTCACATGGAAGCTCGGTAGAAGCATGCGAGCAGTCGACGACCTTCGATGTTCCGTAAACGCTTTTTTTTTTTTCAGGCGCCAAGCCATAAAAATCTGCACTTTCAACGTTGTTGGTACCAATGGATTTCCCCATTTGCATCACGTAAGTTAGTTAGAATTATGTCCCGTCCTTCACTCTTCAGCTTATTCACTGACGTGACACAAGCCACGGGCTAGCGATGTGCACGTATACAGAAGGCGGTAACATCGCGTACAGAAGGTATAAAAGGGCAGCGCATTGGTGGAGCTGTCACTTGTACTCAGGTGATTCATGTGAAAAAGTTCCCGACGTGATTATGGCCGCACGACGGGAAATAACAGCCTTTGAACACGGAATGATAGTCGTAGCTAGGCGTATGGTGGATTACATTTCGGAAATCCTTAGCGAATTCAGTAGTTGAAGCTCCAGCGTCAAGCGTGCGCTGAGAATATCAAATGTTTACTCTCACCTTGGACAACGCGGTGGCCGAGTGGCCGATGGCCTTCATTTAACGACCGAGAACAGTGGCGTTTGCGTAGAGTTGTCAGTGCTAACAGAGAAGCAACGATGCTACAAATAACAGAAGTAAATGTGGAGCATACGACGAACGCATCCGATAGGATAGCGCGGCGGATCTAGTCTTAACGGGCCGTGGCAGCATACGGCCAAAGCACCAGCACGACATCGATTGCAGAGCCTCTTCTGGGCTGACCATATCGTTTGGACCATAGACGACTGGAAAACCGTAGCCTGATCGGATGAGTCCCGATTTCAGTTGGTAAGAGCCGATGGCAGAGTGCGAGAATGGCGCAGACCCCATTAAGCCATGGACGCAAGTTGTCAACAATGCACAATGCAAGTTGGTGGTGGCTCCATAATGGTGGTCACTGTGTTTACACGGATTGGACTGAGTCCTCTGATCCAACTGAACCGATCATTGACTCTAAATAGTTACGTTCGGCTACTTCGAGACCTTTTGTAGCCATTCATGGACTTATGTTACCAAACAACGATGGAATTTTCGTGGATGACAATATTCGCTATTGGTTTGAAGAACATTCTGGATAGTTCCACCAAATGATTTGGCCCCCCAGTTCAACCGACATGAATCCTATCGAACATTTGTGGGACATAGTCGAGTAGTCAGTTTGGACACAAAATTCTCCATCGGCAACGCGTTCGCAATTATGGACGGCCGTATAGGTAGCACGGATCATTATTTCTGCAGGGAATTCCCAGATACGTCTTGACTCCACGCACTTAGAATTGTTGCATCACCATCAGGAGCACATTAGTCTTGTTTTGTGATCCAATAGGAGAATTTTCCTGAAACTTCCTGACAGATTAAAACTGCGTGCCGGACCGAGACTCGAACTCGGGACCTTTGCCTTTCTCGGGGAAGTGCTGTACCAACTGAGCTACCCAAGCACGACTCATGGCCCGTCCTCACAGCTTTAATTCCGCCAATACCTCGTCTCCTACCTTCCAAACTTCAGGCCGGTATACAGTTTTAATCTGCCAGGAAGTTTCATATCAGCGCACACTCCGCTGCAGAGTGAAAATTTCAATTTAGAATTTTCGTTTTGGTTAGCATATGTACAGGGTGCTTATACTTAAAGTTCCAGTTTCAAAACGCTGTTGAAAGAGAACCACTGCTCAGAATGACATCAGATTTCAACAGCATATCAAGAACGCTAGGGGAACGCTATGAAACAGAAAGTAAACTTACGAAAATTTTACCGATACGTGTTTTTGTGCTGGCCGCTGTGGTCGAGCGGCTCTAGGTGCTTCAGTCCGGAACCACGCGGCTGCTACGGTCGCAGGTTCGAATCCTGCCTCGGGCACGGATGTGTGTGATGTTCTTAGGTTAGTTAGGTTTAAGTAGTTCTACGTATAGGGAACTGATGACCTCAGATGTTAAGTCCCATAGTGCTTAGAGTCACTTAAACTACGTTTCTGTAAGCGTCTTAATGTAAATGGGGTGGCTACGAATGACCGATGAATGGTAATATGCTGATTACATCATCTGTACTATTAAATGTGAATGACTTGACAAGTTCGGCAATCAGCAGATATGCCACATGTTAGTTAGGTAAGCCCATCCACCACGGCAAGGTCGTGGACATTTGACGGGAAGAAACCGGTTATTTGTTGTCTGTGAGGCCATAAACGACACAAAAAGCAAAATTACAACGGTTTTTAATTGTCCTGGGATAAGAAATCATATAAAAAGCAAAATGACATCGGTTTATGTCTTGTAACTGCCACAGTACATGTTGAATACGCTGTCCACCGCTTTCCGGCACAAGCTTAAATCGAAAACAGCATGTTCCGCAACAGATCGGAGGGACTCGGGGTTGCGGGTCACGATCAGAATGCGTTACGCAATCCGTGCCTTCAATTCAGCTACGTTCGTAATCGGAGCACTGATCACATATCTTTCACATAACGCCACAACCAGAAGTCACAGAGATGAAAAGCAGGTGATCTGGACGGCCAGGCTGTAGCGAAATAACGGCTGATAATTCTATCTTTCCGAAACGTACCTGCAGCAGCCGTGCAACGAACGGAGAAGAGCGATGTTGCATAAAAATTATCCGACCCACACATCCACGCCGTTGAAGTGGTGGAATGACGTTGGTGCCAAAAAGACTCTCAGGAGCGTTTGCCTCTTCTCCTCGGAAAAAAAAACCAAAAGAAATGTGACCCTACGGAAAACGATGCCGTCAGACCGCACCACGCAAACACTTTGTGACTTTTGCAGAATGAAGTGGTACTGATTGATTTGTATGCGGGTTTACCGTTGCTCATATTCTGCCATTCTGCGTATTGACATGTCCTTGGAGATAGAAATGGGCTTCGTCTGTCCACAGAATGTTCAGCGGCCTTTAATTGTTCAGTTCCATGGGACAAGAAATCCCAGAGGGGACGTTTGTCTTGCTGTGACGTCAGCAGAAAGCAACTCCTGAACATGGGTTATTTTGTGTGGATACCAATGCGGAATATTTCGTAGGATTTCACCGCTCGCAGGCATGTCCAACGTTCGGACAATTCCCCATGCATGGCATGTTTGAAGATCGCCACTCGACCCCTTCTTCAATCTTGCGGCCATATCTTCGATAGACGTAGCTTTCCTCCCGCTGCCATATTGCACTTCAAAAGAACCAGTCTTTTCAAATTCTGTAATAATTTACTCCAGATCGTTAGCAGACATAGGACCAATCTCTTTATTTTTTTTTTTTTTTTTCAACCTACTGAGTGTCCGGAACTTTTGCAAGGCTACAGGCGCACAGTCACCGTTCTTGAAACAGGAGATCTACCGGCAGCGTGTGATCGTTCATTGAGACAGTCATGTTGCGCGTCTCGTTATTCTGATGGTGTTTTTCCTGCGTCGACGTATGCTATTCAGATCTGACTTCATTCTGAGCAGTGTTTCTCTTTCTACAGCGTTTTGAAAGTGGAACATTATTTATTGATACCCTGCACTTTCTGCTACACGGGTATTCATTGGACAAATACTAGAACTGACAAGTGATTACATTTTCACGCAATTTGGGTGCATAGATACTGAGAAATCAGTACCCAGAACAACGTAATAACTGCCTTAGTACGCATGTGCATTGAGTCAAACAGAGCTTGGATGGCGTGTACAGGTACAGCTGCCCATGCAGCTTCAACACGATACCACAGTTCATCAAGAATAGTGACTGGCGTATTGTGAGCAGCCAGTTGCTCGGCCACCATTGCCAGACGTTTTCAATTGGTGAGAGATCTGGAGAATGTTCTGGCCAGGGCAGCAGTCGAACATTTTCTGTATCCAGAAAGTCCCGTACAGGACCTGCAACATGCGGTCGTTCATTATCCTGCTGAAATGTAGGGTTTCGCAGGGATGGAATGAAGGGTAGAGCCACGGGTCGTAACACATATGAAATGTAACGTCCACTGTTCAAAGTGTCGTCAATGCGAACAAGAGGTGACCGAGACGTGTAACCAATGGCACGCCATACCATCACGCCGGGTAATGCGCCAGTATGGCGATGACGAATACACGCTTCCAATGTGCGTTCACGCGCATGCGACCACCATGATGCTGTAAACAGAACCTGGATTTATTCGAATGAATGACGTTTTGCCATTCGTGCACCGAGGTTCGTCGTCGAGTATACCACCGCAGGCGCTCCTGTCTGAGATGCAGCGTCAAGGGTAACCGCAGCCACGGTCTCCGAGCTGATAGTCCATGCTGCTGCAAAAGTCATCGAACTGTTCGTGCAGACGGCTGTTGTCTTGCAAACGTCCCCATCTGCTGACTCAGGGGCCGAGACGTGGCTGCACGATCCGTTACATCCATGCGAATAAGATGCCTGTCATCTCGACTGCTAGTGATACGAGGCCGTTGGGATCCTGCACGGCGTTCCGTATTACCCTCCTGAACCCACCGATTCCATATTCTGCTAAGTCATTGGATCTCGAGCAACGCGAGCAGCAATGTCGCGATACGATAAACCACAATCGTGATAGGCTACAGTCCGACCTTCATCAAAGTCAGTAACGTGATGGTACGCATTTATCCTCCTTACACGAGGGATCACAACAACGTTTCACCAGGCAACGCCCGTCAACTGCTGTTTGTGTATGAGAAATCGGTTGGAAACTTTCCTCACGTCAACACATTGTAGGTGTCGCCACCGGCGCCAACCTTGTGTGAATGCTCTGAAAAGCTAATCATTTGCGTATCACAGCATCTTCTTCCTGTCGGTTAAAAGTCGCGTCTGTAGCTCGTCATCTTCGTGGTGCAGCAATTGTAATGGCCAGTAGTGTAACAAAGCGGGCTTCTGACTGATGGTCATTTAGCACAATGAAAGCCGCGCTGGTTGGCTGCATCCTGCGATCCTGAGGCACCAGCTTCCGCGTTCTGTGGAGTCGCCGGAGCCTCCTGGACAGGAGAGCGGCCGCGCTTGCGCAACGCCCTGGCCGCGCTGGTTCCCGTGCTGGTGGTCGCGGGTCGGCGCCCAAGGACGCTCTGCGACACCCGGCGCGCTCATTAGCCCACACATCACGCGCTCTCGCGTCGCCGTCGGCAGCAGCAGTCACAGCGGCCAAATTCAGAATTTACGACACAGTCTGAAGAGAGAAACTAAACCTGTCCGTAAACAAGTCGGCTCGTTATCCGTGGCAATTTAACGTCGCCAATTAACGCACCGTGTCGTTGTGATTTCCAAAGTGCATTACACGCAGAATTGGCATGCCTTGGGTGCAAACAACGTCTCGGGACCGTCTGGCAAGGTACGCGACCAACTGAATACTAAGTATCAATAATTGCGTCATTACGTGGTAGTGGTCGCAAGTCACATTTACACGCTTTCCCCGCAGAATTCTTAGGCATGCGTGACATTCTGTACTTCATCTAACAAGGGGACCCAACATACCGTAAATCACGGATTTTGATGCGCTTCAAATATGTTGTAGGGGCACTTATCCTGGGTACCTGACTATCAGGTTTTTAGCGACGGGTCTTCGTTTTTGAGTAAATCGATTTTGAAGTTCACTGCCCGCTTCCTGTACATCTACATCTACATCCATACTCCGCAAGCCACCTGACGGTGTGTGGCTGAGGGTACCTTGAGTACCTCTATCGGTTCTCCCTTCTATTCCAGTCTAGTATTGTTCGTGCAAAGAAAGATCGTCGGTATGCCTCTGTGTGGGCTCTAATCTCTCTGATTTTATCCTCATGGTCTCTTCGCGAGATATGCGTAGGAGGGAGCAATATACTGCTTGACTCCTCGGTGAAGGTATGTTCTCGAAACCTCAACAAAAGTCTGTACCGAGCTACTGAGTATTTCTCCTGCAGAGTCTTCAACTGGAGTTTATCTATCATCTCCGTAACGCTTTCGCGATTACTAAATGATCCTGTAACGAAGCGCGCTGCTCTCCGTTGGACCTCCTTTATCTCTTCTATCAACCCTATCTGGTACGGATCCCACACTGCTGAGCAGTATTCAAGCAGTGGGCGAACAAGCGTACTGTAAGCTACTTCGTTTGTTTTCGGATTGCATTTCCTTAGGATTCTTCCAATGAATCTCAGTCTGGCATCTGCTTTACAAACGATCAACTTTATATGATCATTCCATTTTAAGTCGCTCCTAATGCGTACTCCCAGATAATTTACGGAATTAACTGCTTCCAGTTGCTGAACCGCTATTTTGTAGCTCAATGATAAGGGATCTATCTTTCTATGTATTCGCAGCACATTACACTTGTCTACATTGATATTCAATTGCCATTCCCTGCACCATGCGTCAATTCGCTGCAGATCCTCCTGCATTTCAGTACAATTTTCCATTGTTACAACCTCTCGATACACCACAGCATCATCTGCAAAAAGCCTCAGTGAACTTCCGATGTCATCCACAAGGTCATTTATGTATATTGTGAATAGCAACGGTCCTATGACACTCCCCTGAGGCACACCTGAAATCACTCTTACTTCAGAAGACTTCTCTCCATTGAGAATGACATGCTGCGTTCTGTTATCTAGGAACTCTTCAATCCAGTCACACAATTGGTCTGATAGACCATATGCTCTTACTTTGTTCATTAAACGACTGTGGGGACTGTATCGAACGCCTTGCGGAAGTCAAGAAACACGGCATCTACCTGTGAACCCTTGTCTATATCCCTCTGAGTCTCGTGGACGGATAGCGCGAGCTGGGTTTCACAAGACCGTCTGTTTCGAAACCCATGCTGATTCCTACAGAGTAGATTTCTAGTCTCCAGAAAAGTCATTATACTCGAACATAATACATGTTCCAAAATTCTACAACTGATTGACGTTAGAGATATAGGTCTATAGTTCTGCACATCTGTTCGACGTCCCTTCTTGAAAACGGGGATGACCTGTGTCCTTTTCCGATCCTTTGGAACGCTACGCTCTTCTAGAGACCTAATGTACACCGCTGCAAGAAGGGGGGCAAGTTCCTCCGCGTACGGTGTGTAAAATCGAACTGGTATCTCATCAGGCCCAGCCAGCGGCCTTTCCTCTTTTGACCGATTTTAATTGTTTCTCTATCCCTCTGTCGTCTATTTCGATATCTACCATTTTGTCATCTGTGCGACAATCTAGAGAAGGAACCACAGTGCAGTCTTCCTCTGTGAAACAGCGTTGGAAAAAGACACTTAGTCTTTCGGCCTTTAGTCTGTCATACTCTGTTTCAATACCATTTTGGTCACAGAGTGTCTGGACGTTTTGTTTTGATCCACCTACCGCTTTGACATAAGACCAAAGTTTCTTACGATTTTCTGCCAAGTCAGTACATAGAACTTTACTTTTGAATTCATTGAACGCCTCTCGCATAGCCCTCCTCACACTACATTTCGCTTCGCATAATTTTTGTTTGTTTGCAAGGCTTTGGCTATGTTTATGTTTGCTGTGAAGTTTCCTTTGCTTCCACAGCAGTTTTCTAACTCGGTTGTTGTACCACGGTGGCTCTTTTCCATCTCTTACGATCTTGCTTGGCACATACTCATCTATCGCATATTGTATGATGGTTTTGAACTTTGTCGATTTTGAAAAAAAAAGATATACGAGCAGGATTCGAATACGATACCTCCAACTCCGCAGACGCGAACCTGTACCGCTGCGCTACGCCAACTTACTCCAGATGCATGTAATGATACAGACACACATAGCACGCAATGAACTTCGAAACCAATTTTCTCAAAAACCAAGACCCATCGCTAAAAGACTGGATAGCCAGGTACTCAGGGTAAGCGCCTCTACAACATATTTGAAGCACATAAAAATCGGCGATTTACAGTATGGAGGGTCCCCTTGTAAGTGCGTTGCAGCCAAGTTTTTGTCATTGCCTCCTGGGTTCGAAAAGATACATCCAGAGAGTGATGACGGATTGTGTAGAAAGTAAACGTTTGTCTGCAGCGCTCAACTTGCTCTTGAGCATCAATACGCACAGATTCCATGTGCGAGTAGAGTTACCGGTTTGGAGAACACGGTCAGTTATTCGATTTCTCTCTGTAAAAGTGTTTTAAGCTTATGACATTCACTACGAGGGCAGTTCAATAAGTAATGCAACACATTTTTTTTCTGAAACAGGGGTTGTTTTATTCAGCATTGAAATACACCAGGTTATTCCCCAATCTTTTAGCTACACAACATTATTTTTCAACGTAATCTCCATTCAATGCTACGGCCTTACGCCACCTTGAAATGAGGGCCTGTATGCCTGCACGGTACCATTCCACTGGTCGATGTCGGAGCCAACGTCGTACTGCATCAATAACTTCTTCATCATCCGCGTAGTGCCTCCCACGGATTGCGTCCTTCATTGAGCCAAACATATGGAAATCCGACGGTGCGAGATCGGGGCTGTAGGGTGCATGAGGAAGAACAGTCCACTGAAGTTTTGTGAGCTCCTCTCGGGTGCGAAGACTTGTGTGAGGTCTTGCGTTGTCATGAAGAAGGAGAAGTTCGTTCAGATTTTTGTGCCTACGAACACGCTGAAGTCGTTTCTTCAATTTCTGAAGAGTAGCACAATACACTTCAGAGTTGATCATGGGGAAGGACATCGAACAGAATAACCCCTTCAGCGTCCCAGAAGACTGTAACCATGACTTTACCGGCTGAGGGTATGGCTTTAAACTTTTTCTTGGTAGGGGAGTGGGTGTGGCGCCACTCCATTGATTGCCGTTTTGTTTCAGGTTCGAAGTGATGAACCCATGTTTCATCGCCTGTAACAATCTTTGACAAGAAATTGTCACCCTCAGCCACATGACGAGCAAGCAATTCCGCACAGATAGTTCTCCTTTGCTCTTTATGGTGTTCCGTTAGACAACGAGGGACCCAGCGGGAACAAACCTTTGAATATCCCAACTGGCGAACAATTGTGACAGTACTACCAACAGAGATGTCAAGTTGAGCACTGAGTTGTTTGATGGTGATCCGTCGATCATCTCGAACGAGTGTGTTCGCACGCTCCGCCATTGCAGGAGTCACAGCTGTGCACGGTCGGCCCGCACGCGGGAGATCAGACAGTCTTGCTTGACCTTGCGGCGATGATGACACACGCTTTGCCCAACGACTCACCGTGCTTCTGTCCACTGCCAGATCACCGTAGACATTCTGCAAGCGCCTATGAATATCTGAGATGCCCTGGTTTTCCGCCAAAAGAAACTCGATCACTGCCCGTTGTTTGCAACGCACATCCGTTACAGACGCCATTTTAACAGCTCCGTACAGCGCTGCCACCTGTCGGAAGTCAATGAAATTATACGAGGCGAAGCGGGAATGTTTGAAAATATTCCACAAGAAATTTCCGGTTTTTTCAACCAAAATTGGCCGAGAAAAAAAATGTGTTGCATTACTTATTGAACTGCCCTCGTATTAAAGAATGTTGTTGCAGAAACAGTATCCCGTAACTAAACTCCGAGTCGATCTGGTAAAAAAAGGGACTCTGAGGCCGTGGCGCACCTCTTTCCCCTCAGTCAGAAGTGATAACAGTACATCGATTAGGACACAGCCCCCTGACCCACGGCTTCTTTCTCACACGTGAAGGACCGTGTGATATTCGCTATTTTAGACTTCATTAAAACAGCAAATAGTTAATACTTTCAGCCAGAAGGCAAATAGTTGTTTATAAAGAATGATTAATGTATAATAAGGCGCCGCATAGTGACGGTGGAATTTCCTAAATAATGTAATTCATCGTCTTTGTGCGGCAATATAAACAGAAAAATACGGATAGATATGCGATCCTTCACTACTTTGTTCACTGGAGAACAAATGAAGCCTTGAGCGCTAAACACTTGTACTGTCTTTCTTAAGTAAGACAGACGCAGATTTGTGGCAGTCTGATCTAACTTTTACTAAATGTATAAAAACGTGTTACGTCTAAGTTTGAGTGAAGTGTAAAAAAAAAGAACTGTTATAACTTATCGTGACGTCTCACGGGTGACTCAAAAGGACAATGGCTATATAAAAGAGCGCTCAATGTACATGAAACGGACATAAAAACCTACCGTCATTGTAGTACTAAGCTTAAGGTACGATATATGTTTTAGTTATAATAAATATTTGTTCTGGAAATACTGAATCATTTAGCAGTGCTCATTCCTATTATCTCCTCAGTATTATTTTCATTTTAATTATGCATTTTGCTAATATTACAGACACCAAGATCAGCAGTCCAATGTGCGTGTTACATTGATAAAAAGAAAACTGTTTTATCGTCTTCTTGCATCAGCTTTAATATTGAATTTCTCTTTTGTGTGATGTTACAGTTGTTTTTGCGCCCGTAAGAACTTTCTGGTCCATTAGGAAATTGTTTTGTCATAAGAATAACTTCACGACCTGGTATGGTCGTATCTACGATCATGAAGTAATTAGAAAGACGATAATGCAATTTCTTATGCGGTAGCACACTAGCTGTGATTGTTTCAAGCCACGAGTAACTGCAAGTAAAGACTATTCACATTTCATAATGCAATATTTTATGAGAATGATCAATCCATGATTCTTACGCCAATTGTGATTGATAAAACAGTAAGCGAAATCTCAAATTCCATCTTTTCCATTGAATAACATCACTTTTATTTTGTTAGATCACAACCGCCCTTCTGTGATGCATGTGGTGTGCCGATTACAGTTCACCACATTTTAACCGATTGTAGTCTATATAACGAGTAGAGGTACAAACTGGTTTATTGGCCGTGTTATCCTCCGTTTTAGGTGATTGTGAGACGAACATGGTTCGCGTTTTACGAATTGTGTTTTGTCTTTCCTTCCATCTAAGCTCTTAGGTAGAAGGTTTTAGTATGTTAGAGGTTGGTTGCCTCATCAAGTTTTTATCTGCCTGATTAGCCTAACGTCTTTTCTGGACTTGGCTCTTCGTTCGCCTTGACTCGCTTTGCTCCGTCATACCGTCATGTGGCATCGTGCGTGCTCAAGTGAGAAAGAGTACAAGGAAGTGTACACTCATGTTGTCTGTTCTAGCCCGGTTCGCCTTGTACAGTTAATGGATAGACACTGATGACCGCAATGTTGAGCGCCTTCAAGCTGCAACAACGACGATCGATTTGACGCGTAATTGCACACCACATTGTTATTGTTTGCAACTTACCCGTTTTGAGAGCAGCTGTTGAATAAAGTCTTCAGTTTATTGGCAGTGTCTCGCAAAACGGTCTTTTCACTGAGCACATGAAAGTTCAGATTTATTTTTGAGAGTGATCGACAGCTGCCGGCCACTTCACCACTCATCGATCATCCGCACGTGTTCCTGCATTACGCCAATTTACACGTCTTTACGTTATTTGGCTTACCTGGCATTCTTTTAGCGTCATTTTCATCCCAAAGAATTGAAAATTCTACATTCTCGCCGTAACTCCATGTGCTTTGTGTTAAGTATACCAATTGACCGAAATCCGGAAAACCTGAAAAGTCAGTTATGCTACACTGTTTCTTCAAAATCGAATACTGATATTCTGTAGAAGGAAAGAAAACTAAGACAGTAGTATCGTGCTTTTACGAAACCACCTACAAATACTCTCGGCTGATCAGGCGATGTAGTGGAAGAACGCTGGAAAATTGTTACACAACTAGTTAACGTCCTATGGTAGATTTTTTTTCATGTTCGCTCAATCGACAAAGCTCACATTCTACTGCGCTTCCACATCCATTTGCCACAGCCGTCATCTGCATATATATCTGCATCTACTTCGTACTCCGCAAACCACCCAGCGGTGTATGGTGGAGTGCACATATGGTACCACTAACTGATTCCCTTTTCCCTGTTCTAATTGCGAATGGCACATAGAGAAAATGGTTGCTGGTTCGCCTCTGTGTTAACTCTACGTTCTTGAATGTTATCGCCGTGATCGTTTCGTGATATGTAAATAGGAAGAAGTAATATGTTGTCCGACTCTTCTCGGAAAGCGTTCTCTCAAAATGTCAACAGTAAACTTCTCCGTGACGCACAACGCCTGTCTTGTAACATCTACCACTATAATTTGTTGATGATATCTGTAACTCTTTCGTGTCGACTAAACGACCCCTTGACGAAATGCGTCGCTCTTCGCTGGATCACTGTTTCTTCCGCCAGCACTACCTGGTACAAATCCCAGATTCACTAACAATGCTCAAGAATCGGTCGACGAAACGCCTTGCAAGCCACTTCCTTCGTGGATGAATTAAATTTATTTAAGATTCTTTCTATGAATCTCAATCTGACTTCTGCTTTTCCCACTATTTGTTTGGTGTTGTCATTCCACTTAAGGACGCTCTGGATAGTTACTCCTAGTTGTTTTAGGTATACACTGTTTCCAGCAATTTGTCATCAGTAGTGCAGTCATACAGTGGTGGATTCTATATTTTTTTCTTTGAGTCATCAGTCTTCTGACTGGTTTGATACGGCCCGCCACGAACTCCTCTCCTGTGCTAACCTCTTCATCTCAGAGTAGCACTTGCAGCCTACGTCCTCAATTATTTTCTGGATGTATTACTGTCTCTGTCTTCCTTCACAGTTTTTATCCTTTGCTTTTCTCTATAGCGCCGTGGAGCTATTCTTTGACGTCTTAACAGATGTCCTATCATCTCTCCCTCCTCCTTGTAAGTGTTTACCACAAATTCTTTTCCTCTCCGTCTGTACGTAGAACCTCCTCATTCCTTACCTTGACAGTCCTCCTAGATTTAAACGTTCGTCTGTAGCACCACATCTCAAATGCGGCGATTCTCCTCTGTTCCGGTTTTTCCACAGCCTATGTTTCACTACCATACAATACTGTGCTCCAAACTAACATTCTCAGAAATTTCTTCCTCAGATTAAGGGCTATCGCCATGAATGCCCTTTTTCGCAGTTCTAGCCGGCTTTTAATGTCCTGTTTGCCCCGTCCGTCACAGTTTATTTCGCTGCCTAGGTAGCAGAATTGCTTAACTTCATCTACTTCGTGATTACCGATCCTGATGTTAGGTCTCTCGCGGTTATCATTTCTGCTACTTCTCATTAGATTAGTCTTCCTTCCATTTTGTCTCAATCCATATTCCGGATTCATTAGACTGTTCATTCTATTCATCAGATTCTGTGATTATTCCTCACTTTCACTAAGGATAGTAATGTCATCAGCGAATTTTGTCATTGATATCCTTTCACCTCGAATTCTAATTCCACTCCTGAAAATTTTATTTCCATGATTGATTCTTCGATGTATAGATTGAACAATAGCGACGAGAGACTACATCCCTGTCTTATCGCGTTTTAATACGATCACTTCGTTTTTGGTCTTCCACTCTTATTATTCCCTCTTGGCTCTTTTAGATGTTGTACATTACCCGTCACCTCTATAGCTTAATCCTATTTTTCTCAGGTTTTCAAACGTCTTGCACCATTCCACATTGTCGAACGCTTTTTCCAGGTCGAAAAATCCTACGAGCGTGTCTTCAGGTTTCTTTAGTGTTGCTTCTATTATGAACCTCAACGTCAGGACTGCCTCTCTGGTGCCTACACTTATCGCGATGCAAAACTAGTCATCTAACACATCCTCAACTTTCTTTTCCATTCTTCTGTGTATTATTCCTGACGGAAACTAGGATGCATGGGCTGTGCGATAATTCTTGCACTTTTTGGCTCTTGGAGTCTTCAGAGTTGTGTGGACGATATTTCTCCGAAAGTCAGATGGAACATCGTCAGATTCATACATTCTACACACCAACGTGAATAGCCGTTTTGCTACCACTTCCCGCAGCGACATTGGAAGTTTTGATGGAATGTTATCTATTCCTTCTGCTTTATTTGATCTTAAGTCGTCCAAAGCTCTTTTAAATTCTGATTCTAGTACTATATTCTAATACTAGATCCTCTATCTGTTCCATATCGACTCCTGTTTCTTCCTCTATCACATCAGAGAAATCTTCCACCTCATAGAGGTCTTCAGTGTACTCTTTCTATCCACTCCCTCCTCAGCATTTAACAGTGGAATACCCATTTCACTCTTCAAGTTATCACCCTAGCTTTTAATTTCCTCGAAGGATGTTTTGACTTTCCTGTATCTGACTCAGTTCTTCTGACAATCTTCCTTTTTTCGATTTCTTCACACGTTTCATGCAGCCATTTCGTCTTAGCTTCCCTGCACTTACTATTTATTCATTCCTCAGCGAATTGTATTTCTGCATTCTTGAATTGTACTGAACATTTTTGTAGTTCCTTCTTTCACCGATCAGCTGAAGTATTTCTTCTGTTACCCATGGTTTCTTCGCAGTTATCTTCTTTGAGCCTATGACTTTCTTTCCAATTTTGTGGCTGTCCTTTTCAGAGATGTTCATTCCTTTTCAACTGAACTGCCTGCTGAGCTATTCATTATTGCAGTATCTATAGCCTTAGAGAACTTCAAGCGCATCTCTTCATTCCTTAATATTTCCGTAACCAACTTCATTGCTTCTTTTCGTATTGATTCTTCCTGACTAATCTCTTAAACTTCAGCCCACTCTTCATCACTACCACATTGTAATCAGAGTCTATATCTGTTCCCGAGTACGCCCTACAATCCAGTGACTCATTTCGGAGTCTCTATCTTCCCGTATCTCCTGGCCTTTTCCAATTATACCTCAGCCTCTTCTGATTCTTGAACGGAGTGCTCTATTACCAACTGTTATTTATTGCAGGACTCAGCTAGTTTTTCTCCTCTCTCATTCCTAGTATCAAGCCCATATTCTCCTGTAACCCGTTCTTCTACTCCATCTACAACCGCATTTTCATCTACCTTTACGTATTGAAGTACCCTTTCAATTTCCTCATATACCTTCTCTCTCTCTTAATCTTCAGTCTGCTACGTCATCACTCTACTTGAACCATCGATGTCGGTGTTGGTTTGGCGTCAATTCTGATGAGAACAACCCTATCACCGAACTGTTTACAGTAACTAAGTCTCTACCCTACCTTCCCGTTCATTACGGATCCTACTCCAGTTATACCGTTCTCTGCTAATGTTAATATTATCTTCTAGTCACCTAACCAGAAATAATCTTCGTTTTCTTTACATTTCACTTCACTGACCCTCACTATATCCAGATTGAACCTCAGCACTGCTCTTTTCTGATTTCCTATCTTCCCTACCACGTTCAGACTTCTAACATTCCACACCTCAACTCGTTGAAAGTTATCCTTCCGTTGGTTATTCCATATTTTCCTAATGGTCACCTCCATCTTGGCAGTTCCCACCTCTAGATACGAGTGGGAGACTATTCCGGAATCTTTTGCCAATGGAGAGCTCATTATAACAATTTTCAATTACAGACCACATGTCCTGTGGATACACATAATGTGTCTTCCATTCAATTACTTTCATTGCCTTCTGCATTCTCACACCGTTGATCATCGATGATTCTACCGCTTATACGGGCAGTTTCCCACCCCAAGGGCCTTAAATCTCTGTCCGTTCCTCCGCCATCTTTGACATAGCCATTGGCAGAATGAGGTTGACTTCTTATGCTGGAAGTCTTTGGCCGCCAAGGGTAAGGATTTTCATTCAAGATGTAAGTGGTGGCGGGGTTCGAACCCGGGACCGAGGACTTTTTGTTTGCTAATCAAAGATGCTATCCCCTTTTTTAATTTTGTTCGTTATTGTTCGTTGCGTTTGATCGGGGCGGACGTCACGTAACACTAATTCAAGTACATTGTTGGTCCTTTCACTCAGTTTCTTTTTTCAAAAATGGTTCAAATGGCTCTGAGCACTATGGGACTTAACATCTGAGGTCATCAGTCCCCTAGAACTTAGAACTACTTAAACCTAGCTAACCTAAGGACATCACACACATCCATGCCCGAAGCTGGATTCAAACCTGCGACCGTTTCTTTTTTATTACAGAGAGTAGCCAGCCCTCTTACCGAACACATTGAGCTATCGTGCCGCAACCTCTAGGTCACGAGTGTTATATTTTCTTATGCAAAAGTTACAGTTATTTACGTTTAGGGTCAACTGTCAGTCCCTGCACCATTAATGAACACACTATAGGTCAATCTGCAAGTCGATACTGTCTTCTGGCGTTGCTACTTTCTTATAGACAAACGCACCATGTTTGAACAGTCTTAAGAGCTTCCGACGCTTTCTCCTAGATCTAGATACATTAAAAACCATAACGGTCCTAGCACACTTCCGCGATGAAACAATTTCGGAAGACTAAATTAAACATTTCGTCCTTCACTACCACTTCCGTTTCGGTGCCAGTATGGTCACTGAGTGAATAATAAATATGGATACTAAAGTGCATACCATAAGAGCACATGTTCATCTTCCCTACAATGAAACGCATCTCTCCTGTTGAACGTGTGCTCATATAAAGTGAATAATAAAGCATTTCGAACCGCTTACTAATTTTGAGTAAGATCAAAACCTCTTCGGGTCTGTAGTGAGATAGGTTGAGAAGATTTTACTTTCAGAATCATTGAATGCTTCTCTCATCGCTCTCTTAAGCTCATATTCCCTGCGTTCAGGTTTCGTTTGTCCGCAAGGTATCGACTTCTCTTGAACGCGTGATAAAGCTCTTTGTTTACGTAGCTGGGTTCTAAAACGGCTCTTAAGCCACGGCGGGTTTTTCCCATCACTTGACACCTTGGTCGATACGTACTTGTCTAAGGCACACCGGAGGATATTTTCGAATTTTTTTCCATTTCTGGTGTACATCTTTGTGGTCAGCACTGAATACTTGATCCTTACTTCTCAGATCTGTGCAATTTATACCCTGTCACTCTTGCTAAACAAAAATATTTTCCTACCCTTCTCAACATTTTTTGTAATACCTTTTGTCATAGTTGCTATTGCAGCCTTATGATCACTGTTACCTTCCTCTACGTTAACTGACTCACGTCTTCTGATCTAAGAATGTACCTATATGATGAGCTGGAATTCAGCCGACAAACTTTCGGCGGTGATAGTATGGACAAAAAAGGTAACTAAAGGATAATGAACACGGTCTCCAAAATACCTATCTTAAGGGCTATGAGCATGCGTTTCATTGTAGGGAAGATGAACATGAGCTCTTATGGTATGCACTTTAGTATCCATATTTATTCGACTTTTTTCTTCTTCTTCTCCGTACCACCACGTCTGGAAATATGGAAAGTAAGGAGATTTCATAAGAATTTACCTAATTACAAGAACTTTTGAAAAGCACTTGCGTTGGGAAACACGTTCAAGATCTTTATCTCATCCGTAGTTATACACATCATCTTCGGAAATGCACAAATAGTCCCTGAAACGCACTTCTGTCACGAACGCTACATACATTAATGCAATAGTAGTCAGGTTTTTGGTACTTATCACTGTTTACATGCGCATATTCCGACAAAGCTGCCATTAGTGAGAATCTAAAATTATACAGAGCCCCTATTTCTCGGTTCATCGTGGAACTGTCGACTAGTATGAATAAAGCACGTCGTGTACCACTTCTACATGCAATAACTCTGTTTCTCATGGATTGTATCTTACCACATTTTACAGGATACGTCCTCATATACAGTTTTTGTTAGAAGTCACTGAGGGTAAAGTGTTCGCACGATAACACTTGCTGAAATGAGTCACTGACATGGTCTAAGCAGCTCCACAGTGGTCGAAAGTGATGACTCCGTCTGGCATAGCTCAAGCCGTGTCACGGGGCGGAGCTTGTTTGACGTCACACAGGCTCCCGTGCATTGTCGCGCTGTGTCACAGATCCTATCGTGAGATACACCAGATTTCCGCTTCCGGCACGTTTTATAACAGAGGGCGCTTCTGAATTTCCAGCTACAACCGCAACATTTCAGAGTGTTCACAGTAGCATCCGTATCGGATGTTTCTGTTGTCGCTGGCCTATTGCAAGCAAATTTCATGCATGCTATAGGAGCATTGCATAACTACCGACTGATGATGAAAAGCGTTTCGAGTGTACCTCGAGCATTACACAAATAAGATGAGCTGGACGAAGCGTCATGTTTTATCGCAAGTTTGGTACTGATATGTGATTTTGGCACCTACACGATGTGTGACACTGCGTAGTTAATCTAATGAGTATAGCATGACACTATTCTTGTTAAATTTAAACTCCCAAGGTGTTGTTCCCCCTACATCACAGATAACTAGGGAGGTCTGATAGCTGTGTTTAGCGCGACGAGTGTTTTTCAAGTCGCCGGGCAACGATAACTCTGGTTATCGACGGCCGCAGTCCACCGCTATAGACGCCTGAAGCTGAAGCACGCCGCTAGCGGTGATTCTGATCCGATAATGAGATAAGAACAAAGTGGTCGGATTGAGAATAGTGTAAGACAAGGATGTAGTCATTCGCCCCTACTGTTCAATGTCTACATCGAAGGAGCAATGACGGAAACAAACAAAACGTTCAATAATGGATTAAAATTCAAAGGCAAAGGAAATTCGTGCCAAGGTTTGTCGATCAGTGAAAGTGAAGAAGAATTACAGGATCTATTGAATGGAATTAAGTCTAATGAGGACAGAATATCAATTGAGCGCAAATCGAAGAAAGACGAAGCTAATGAGAAGCTGCACATACGAGAACAGCGAGGAGTTTAACATCAGAAATGAGGATCACGAAGTAGACGAAGTTAAGGAATTCTGCCACCTTTGTAGTAAAATAACGCATTATGGACGAAGCAAGAAGGGCATCAAAAGCCGGCTAGCACAGGGTGGAAAAAATGACGTTTCTGGCCAAGAGAAGGCTACTAGTATCAAACGTAGCCCCAAATGTGAGGAATAAACTTCTGTGAATGTACGTTTGGAGCACAATATGGTATGGTAGTGAAACATGGACTGTAGCAAAACCGATATAAAAGAGAATCGAAGAATTGTGATGTGGTACTACAGAGGAATGTTGAAAATTAGGCGGACTGATGAGGTAAGAAATGAGAAGTTTCTCCGCAAAATCGGCGGAGAAAGGGATGTATGGGAAGAACAGGGAAGAAGAAGAGACAGGATGATAGGACGCCTGTTAAGACAGCAGGGAATAACTAGAGGGAGCTGCAGAGTGTAAAAACTGTGTAGGAAGACAGGCACTGGAATACATCCAGCAAATAATAGGATGTAGGTTGCAAGTGCTAATCTAATAATAATGTCGTGTGGCTAGGGCCACCCTTCGGAAAGACCGTTCGCCTGGTGCAGGTCTTTCGAGTTGACGCCACTTCGGCGACCTGCGCGTCGGTGGGGATGAAATGATGATGATGATGATGACGACAACACAACACCCAGTCCCTGAGCGGAGAAAATCTCCGACCCAGCCGGGAATCGAACGCGGGCCCTTAGGATTGACATTCTGTCACGCTGACCACTCAGCTACCGGGGACGGACAGTGTTAACCTGAGATGACGGGATGAGTAGGTTGGCACAAGGGACTCCAACATCAAACCAGTCAGGAGACTGAAGGCTAAAAAAAGTGAATGGTTAGTGAATGTCAGGTTTGTAAGCTTGTCTTTAAAAATGTAAAGTATACTGAGGTGTACTTTTACGCTATAAGTTTAAACTTTTCATTATGTGACCAATCTCTGCATATCATCGCTCTGAAAAAACCAAGTTAAAGTGTTTTTTAAGGAATAACGATAGGCATTCAGTAATACGCTTCCAAGCTTGTTCATTGAAGAGAAAAAAATTTCAGTTGAATTTGAGATGGAATTTTGGTTAACTGTTTAAAAGTACATGAAGACGTTATTTAATTTTGGGAAGTGTTAAAAGTCAGAAGTAAATCTTTCATCATATAATACTAACTTTTATGAAGTGAAAAATTTGTGAAAGAATATGTTGTTGTTTCAAAGATGGGAAAGGGCTGCAAAATGTGTTTTAATGAAAAGCACGCAATCCAGTATCAGTATTTGAATTTGATGTCGATTTCTGACCGTGCTGGTAGAAAAGAACCTTCCTTTCTTTATACGATTCCTCCTAGAATGAGAAGACCCTACAGATATATGCAAGAAATGAACAACATACATTCAAAGGAATTCTTTTTTGAAAATAAAAGCACTGTGAGGGAGGCTCGGACGTGAAAGTCTAATAGATGACAAAGTTAAAATATTTTAACCTGAATGGGACAGTGAATGATAATAACGATACTGTGTCAAGTATCAGACTGTTGTGTGATATTTCTGTGCGCAATGAACAATCGTGTTGGAAAATTGGCGCAGGACATTGCGATACAGTTTATAATCGAATAATTTCAGCTGGTCTGTTTGAGGTGGATCAAAGGCTTACAGGCACAACGATAGTGATGGGAGTGGCAGAAAGTGTGACCTCACAACTGAAGAACTATCCTGGATGGTAGGTACAAGAGATGGGAAAGGTCGGTACACGACGTAACTTGCGGAGCAAGATGTCGTGGTGTTCTTGTTTGAGATCTTGACAGTCCATAATCCAATGAAATCATTACGGCGACTGGCAATGTTGGACTGCGGGTCAGGAAGTCTGCGATGTGAGTTGCAGCGCTCCCGTCTGCCACCCTCCCCTCTGTAAGGTTATTGTGAAGTGTCGAATGGCAAGACGGGAGCCAAAGCCACTGACTCACACTGCAGAGAATGAGGAATACATTATTTTGCAAAAACAGACATAATGTCTTATGGGATAACAGCAATCAGTGATTTTATAATGTTACTTTAAATCCGTCTTGATTGCAAACTTTTTTATTATTCATATGACCGGTTTCGGTTCATTCAGAACCATCTTCAGATCTGATATTTAAGTTACAGGAGTAACCCGTCCAATTCAGCAACTTTCACATGCTACGTCAAAAAATGTTTGCAATCAAGACGGATTTAAAGTAACATTATAGGAATACATTGCGTTGACCAAAGCGGCAATTACCTTTGTTGCAGAGTGGTCATTTACCATATTCGGCGTAAGAACATAAAATAGCGAATTTGACAGTTCGTGCTCCACAGTATATATTCATAAAGTGACCAACATACGTATGAGACCAACGAAAAAGTTTCTTGGCGTGGCAGTATCTTTTATACATTCGACGAATCCCACTTTTATGTCAGTGGTACTTGTCCAGTGTTCGTCCAATGCCAGACAAATTACTTGAGCTGAGATTTAAAACTCCCATCTGTACCGAACTCTCATCATTTGGCTCTGAACACGACAGTCGCAAATTATTCTGGATTTGGGAAAAAGAAGCTGACGAATCTAGAGAATGCGGTGAATGTTATGTTATTTCTTCATATGTCAGATAACCTCATTGCCCCGTTGCCTCTGGGGCTAGCCACCTCAACTACGATCATATTTGGTATCAAGACAGTGCCGGCTGTAGGTGAACGATTTGTTCGTACCTTTCACTACAGCAGGTCCAGATAGCTTGCGTAGTATCTTTTCTTCTTGGTACTCAGTCATAAGAATTCGCTTTTTACACCAAAAAATTCTTTGTTGTTTATGAATTTAATGGGGCACTGAAGGATTTTGCCAACCCACAACAGCATACTTAACGTTATTTTTTGTTGTATGAAGTTATATTGCATGTTAAATTCAAAGACAGGAACATAAAAACAATAAAAGAAAGTGACTTATATAACAGACAACGATTTCTTGCAGTACATATGGAAACACTTGCATTCGTAAGCATCACAGATTACTTGATGAGACTAATCCTTATTACACCGAGCTTACTTTTTGCTGCCGATTCCTTCAATTTGACTCCATTATTGTGTATAATTACTTATTTCCAGCCACTACGTCAACTTCATTTCTGAGTTAAAATGATTGACTAACGACTCATTGGATCACACCATCTGCTGGATTCATTCTGACACGATCGAAACATTGTTAAGAATTTTCGCAAATTCTACACAACACTATGTTTGTAACTTTGTCATACTCTGTAGAAGTGTATACCTCACAGATCTTTAATCACTAAAGTTGTGCACTTTCTCAAAAAAATGGTGCAAATGGCTCTGAGCACTATGGGACTGGATATCTGAGGCCATCAGTCCCCTAGAAAAAATGGTTCAAATGGCTCTGAGCACTATGGGACTTAACTACTGAGGTCATCAGTCCCCTAGAACTTAGAACTACTTAAACCTAACTAACCTAAGGACATCACACACATCCATGCCCGAGGCAGGATTCGAACCTGCGACCGTAGCGGTCACGCGGTTCCAAACTGACACGCTTAGAACCGCACGGCCACACCGGCCGGCCAGTCCCCTAGAACTTAGAACTACTTAAACCTAACTAACCTAAGGACATCACACACATCCATGCCCGCGGTCGCGCGGCTCCAGACTGTAGCGCCTAGAACCGCTCGGCCACTCCGGCCTGCTGCACTTTCTTGATGTTGTTTATTTACTCGAGTCGGACCATACATATAGCATTCCATAAATTTACAGTTTCAGTTAAGAGAACAGAAGAGATTTATACGTAAACACACATACAAAACTGCACTCAGTCTTTGTCCACAACGAGCAACTGCTACAGTATTTTCTTGTGCCTTGAACAACTCCTCCTCGTTGCAAGAATCTGGCCACCATAAGCTCTGACGCAGATGGTTTTCTCCACATTTACACGGCGTTGGCCGTTTTAAGTACCCCATCTCATTAGGTTGTCCTTGGATTTTCCAACGCCCTTTCCTAGCCGTTCAGTGATCTCCATGTAGTCCAGTCCAAGTAACGTCTGGCCTATTCTCTTCCCCAGCCATGAAACAATCCGAGTTCGTGCTCTGTCTCTAATGATCACAATGTCGACCAGACGTTAAATCATAATCTCCCTACTTCCTTCCGAAGGCTGTTGTTTCGGTGTGATGCTTTATGTTTAACATTCAGGCAGAGTCGCCAGTAAGTGAGTAATCTGTCTGATATATATATATATATATATATATATATATATATATATATATATATATATATATATATATATATGAAGATGGTATCTGTTCTTTCGGGCATGTCCAAAAGATACCATTTTCATATTATTATTATTACCGTTAATTCCCCATTAAGGAGAGCGTTAAAACACAATCAATATTCGCAATGACAATATGGTACATAAATTGGTACATTTCGAATTCATGGCACTTTTTTCTGTCTCTTTCTTTTCTCTTCCAAAAAACCTCTCATAAATTCACTGTGTTTCTTCTTCCTCTCTTCTGTCCACTGCTTTCTGATTTCTTCTCTTTTGGTGTTTCTTCGAATTTCTGTTTATTGATTTTTTCTCTGCATTTTCCTCTGTTTGATATTTCTTCTGTGGAGATGTTTGATTTTTGAGGTCTTACATGGTTTCCTTTACCCAGTTAGTTTTCACCTTATTCGTCACCACTATGTTAAAAATCTTCTTGGTCAGCCTATTTTCATTCATCCTATGACTGTGCCCATAGAATTTTGCCCTTCTTTTTCTGATATTGTCTGTAATTGTCTCTGCCTGTTTGTACAATTCCTTTGTTGGTCTCTTTATCCAGATCCCCTGTCTCTGAACTGGCCCATAGATCTTTTTCAGAATTTTCCTCTCTTGCTTTTCCATTTCCTTGATTTTAGTTCTTCCTCTGATTACTGTTGTTACTGAGGCATACAAGGCCTCAGGTAAGACTACTGTTTAGTAATGTCGTAATTTGGTATTGACGGAAATATTTCTTTTATTGTAATGGTTCCATGTAAGTCTGTATGCTTTTTGTAGTTTTGTAACCCTTTCTTCATTGGCTGTTGAATTCAGTCCTGTTTTCTGTATAATCTCTCCCAGGTATTTGAAACTTTCTACTTGTGTTATCTTTCCGTACTTTGTTATCAATGGGCTTCTGTCTGTAGATTTTGTGTCCACGTACTGGGTTTTTTCATATGATATTTGTAGTTCTGTTCTGGCTGCGATTTCATGCAATATCTCTAGGGCTTCTCTGGCTTCTTTTCTGTCATTTGTAATGATAGCTATATCGTCGGCAAAGGCCAGACATTTTATGTTGACGGTTCTAATTTTCTCTCTCCCCATCTTTACCCCATTGACTCCTTTGTCCCACGTCCTGATTATTTTCCCTAAAACAGCGTTAAATAAAATGGGCGACAGGCCATCTCCCTGTCTCACTCCTGTCTTGATTTCGAAAGATTCTGAGATCTCGCCCATGAACTTCACTTTTGACTTTGTATTTGTTAATGTTTCCTGAATTAGTTTTCTGGTCTTATTGTCTACCTTCATTTCTTCTAGTGTACTAAAAAGTGTTTCTCTGTCTATGGAATCATAAGCCTTCTTGAAATCAACAAATGTTACTGTGGTGTTTCTGGACTTTCTCGTTGTTAATAATGTTCTCAGACACCAGATCTGCTCACTGCATGATCTTCCCTTCCTGAACCCTCCTTGGTATTCTCCGATCTGTTGATTTATCTGAGGTTCTAGGCGATTTAACAGAGCTTTTGATAGAATTTTGTATGCTACCGGCAGTAACGAAATTCCTCTATAGTTATTAGGGTCTGTTTTGTCTCCTTTCATGTTGAGGGGTGTATTAGGGCTGACTTCCATTCTTCTGGTATCCTTTCTGTTTCCCAGATGTTTTTGATTATACTATAAATTTTGGGTGTAATGTTTTCATGGTCTAATTTCCAGATTTCTGCAATCAGTCCATCTTCACCTGGTGCTCTGTTATTTTTCAATGACTTTATTATTTTCACGATTTCTTCATATGTTGGGGGTTCGGAGTCCCGGTTGGGTTCTGGTTTTGTAAACTGTAATCTCTGTTTTGGTTTATCACAGTTAAGTAACGTATCAAAGTATCTGGCTAATATTTCGCAGTTTTTCTTCGGATTTGTCTCCAGTGTTCCATCTTGTCTTTTGAAGCATAAGCTTGGTGGCTGATATCCTGTCATATTTTCTCGGAATACTCTGTAAAAATTTCGTGTGTTGTTTCTGGTGAAGTCTTCTTCTATCTCCTTCAACCTGCTATTTTCGTAACCTCTTTTTTCTCTTCGGATTTATTTTGAAGTGGTTTTCTGTAACCTGTTGAAGTCCTCCCATTTTTATTGTGTTTTATGGCTGTTAAATTTTTTCCAGGCTTGTATTCTGTCTTCTGTGGCCCTGTCGCATGTCATGTTCCACCATCGGTGTTTCTTTTTTCTCGGTGGTTGCCTCAATTTTATCAGTTCTATATAAGTTAAGACTCACCGGCCATTTGACCATCTTCTTCTGTGCGGATGCACAAACAGTGCCCGAACTCTTAAGGCAATCGGCAGTAAAGCCGCGAGTAATGAGTATGATGGGCAGGGGCACTATGAATATAGTGCAGGACAATGAGTTGCGAATGTGCGTCTCACGGGAGGCGTGCCAGAGATAAGTCCCTGCAGTCGCACTATCTTCTGTCCCCTCGGTGGCTCAGATGGATCGCTGGCACGGTAGCTCAGCGTGTTCGGTCTGAGAGCTGGTTGGTCTCTGTAATAAAAAGCTGAGTGGAAGAATCAACAAACGAACTTTAACGGATGTCATATGGCGTCCGCAACGACCAATCACAACGATCAACAACAAAAAAAGGATGGATAGAGCGTCTGCCATTTAAGCAGGAGATCCCAGGTTCGAGTTCCGGTCGGGGCACACATTTTCAAATGTTCCCGTTGACTTATTTCAACGCGTCTATGCAGTTAAGGGTATTAATTTCATCGTAATCTGTCTGAGGCAACTCTAAGGTGTATAGGGTAAAACAGCTGGACACTTTCCCAAATCACATTCGGTTTCCTTGTCCGTTTCGTAGGCCAAAAGAGCAGACATGAGTTTCTTGTGGGTTTGGCTTCAGATGGTTCTTGTTACAGCAATTAGAAAATGCCCTCAGGGCTCTTGTCAGGAGTAGTTCTGCTTCTTGACATAATCATCTACACTATGTGATAAAAAGTATCCGGACACCCCCAAAACATGCGTTTTTCACATTAGGTGTATTGTGCTGCCACCTACTGCCAGGTACTCCATATCAGCGAGTAGTCATCAGAAATCGTGAGAAAGCAGAATGGGGCGCTCCGCGGAACTCACGGACTTCAAACGTGGTCAGATAATTGGGTGTCACTTGTCTCATGCGTCTGTACGCGAGATTTCCACACTCCGAAGTATCCCTAGGTACAGTTTCCGATGTGATAGTGAAGTGGTAACGTGAAAGGACACGTATAGAACAAAAGCATACAGGCCGACCTCTTCTGTTGACTGACAGAGACAGCCGGCAGTTAAAGGGGTCGTAATGTGTAATAGCCAGACATCTATCTAGACCATCACAAAGGAATTCCAAACATCATCAGGATCCACAGCAAGTACTACGACAGTTAGGCGGGAAGTGAGAAAACGTGGATTTCATGGTGGAGCAGTTGCTCATAAGCCACTCATCACGCCGCTAAATGCCAAACGACACCACGCTTGGTGTAAGGAGCGTAAACACTGGGAGATTGAACAGTGGAAAATCGTTGTGTCGAGTGACAAATCACGGTACACAATGTGGCCATTTGATTGCAGGGTGTGGGTATGGCGAATGCCCGGTGAACGTCATCTGCCAGCGTGTGGTACCAACAGTAAAATTCGGAGGCGGTGGTGTTATGGTGTGGTCGTGTTTTTCATGAAGATGCCTTCCACCCCATGTTGTTTTGCATGGCACTATCATAGCTCATTTCATTTTTAGTTAACGCCACCTCTCTACCGCGAGCGATCAGACTTTGAAAAAACTGTTATGTGTTTGCGAAGTCTGTTTATGGACCCTGATACGAGCTGTACAGAATACAGACCCACGTGTTGGCAGTTTCTGTAACTATTATTTCGAAACTTCTGTATGAAATCCTTACAGATTTCACTATAAACATACGGTAAGCTGAATTCTTCTTTCGATCTTTTTCATGTCACTTAATATTAAGTCAGGGAGACCATTGTTGGACATACTGTAGTACTGTCTAATGTATTCCGTCAAGTGTGACGTCTACTGGCCACTGCTTTAACCACCCAACAGTTTAAAGTCATGCAGTCTAACGCAGTGGTTACTAACCTTTCTGAAATCAGTATCCCTGACTGCTATTAGATAAGAGCTGGTACTAGTTAGTTAACCATATGTAATGCATATGTCACAATTTTACTGTCACAAATGCATGGTACAAAATGTAAAAATTGTCTATAGTGGGCGCACTATGTGAGGAAGATGTTGTCCATACGCTCCCTTCTTAAGCTGCAGCCTGTACCACAATGTGTCAAGCCTTAATGCTACCATCTAAAAAACGTAATTATTAGTAACTGATGTAATCATTATTCCAGTCTTGCGAAATATCGATAATAGCAATGATCTTTTAAAAATAATTTACTTTCTTGGCCGAAGCACTATTGCACCCTTTTGTTTTTACCTTTCAGGAAGGTACATTTATCTCTCAGGCGGTAATTTCCCCCAGATTGGGAAACATTAGTCTGACCTCTTTTGCAGAAACGCTGTGATCCTTATAAAAAAAATTTCAGCTATATTTGCTGCTAATAACTTGAGAAAATGAAACCAACACAGTTTATGGCTTCGTGGAGTTTTTTGATAGAATCACGACTCTTGAAGTCATCGGTCGTGCCTTGAAAATTGACATTCATCTGTTCACGCCAGAAAAAACGTCTTTGGTAACATAGTGAAAAATGGTTCAAATGGCTCTAAGGACTATGGGACTTAACATCTGAGGTCATCAGTCCCCTATACTTAGAACTAAGTAAACCTAACTAACCTAAGGACATCACACAAATCGATGCCTGAGGCAGAATTCGAACCTGCGAGCGTACCAGCAGCACGGTTCCAGACTGAAGCGCCTAGAACCGCTAGGTCATAACGGCCGGCAGTAACATGGTCCACAGCCATGAAAAGCAGCTGTAGAGGTTTCATTTTTAGTTTTACCTTGTGAGTGGTGATTGATCCATTATTTTTACTGTCTGATAGACAATATATGACGTTGGTGAAAGAAATACTCCTACGTACCTTCGTATGGCGAGAGGTTGGAACACGTAATCCACCCAAGGAAACTCTCGATCATGATCATTTGCTGGCTCACTTGTTATGCTGGGCGGAGGCAAAATGTTGCGTGGCCGTAGTGACATCCAAGACTCTGTAAACGGTACACTCATCACTGCACGTCGTTGTGGTGTCATGGAGCGAGAGGATATTCGACGAACGCACTGGCCTGCTCGTTTCGCTGACTTAAATCCCAGAAAGCAAGAGTGGGGTGCGTTAGGGAGATGAACTGCAGCGCGTCCACAAGCACCAAAGACAAACCGAAAGTTGTCAACCGCGCTGGTGGAGGAATCCTATGCTTTAACTCAAGAATATCTTACCAAACTTGTGGCCAGCATGAGAGCATGTTGCAGATCGTGCAATGGTGTCGGTGGTGAACACACACCTCGGTTAAGAATGGTATATCGCCTTTTTTAATGTCTAGCGGCCCTTTATGAATCGTAATAACTCCACTATAACTATTGTTTTCGAATAAAAATGTCATTTCTGTTCATCTAATTGTGTATTTCTTTCAGTTATCTTCTACACTATACTATGCTATACTGTACCATGCGATACTATACTGTATTGTATTATTTTTTAGCTTTCCTTTCTGTATATGTTGCAGGCATCGAGCTATGTTACTTGCGGGGACACGTCATGCAAAGTTACTTTCGTCCTTTTACATACTAATGTACTTATGAAGACCGTTTGTGAACTTTCGGTCACCTGAAGATGTTCATTTAGAACTAAGCCAGTAGTGGTATAATAAATACAACTCACATACACCTGTGGCGGTTTTTATTAACATTTACATTATTTAGCTGTGGAGCAGGAAATAATGAGACGTAAAAGTGCACTATTAGAGAAAAAGGGAGGTTATAGTTCAACGTCCCGTTGACGACGACATAATTACAGATAGAATTAGCTCTGACTAGACAAGCATAGGACAAAAAATGAACATGTGCTTTTCAAACGAACCATCTGACTTAAGACACTGAAGCGCCAGCGAAACTGGTGTAGGCAAGTGTGTTCAAATATAGATGTCAACAGGCAGAATACATCACCACTGTCGGCAACGCGTGTAGAAGACAACAAGTGTCTGGCGCAGTTGTTAGATCGATTACTGCTGCTACAATGGCGTCTTATCAAAATTTAAGTGAGTTTGAACGCGGTGCTATGGCCGGTGCACGAGCGATGAGACACAGCATCTCCGAGGTAGCGATGAAGTAAGTATTTTACAGTACGACCACTTCACGAGTGTACTCTGAACGTCAGGAAGCCGGGAAAACATCAAATCTCCGACATCGCTGCGGCCGGAAAAAGAACCCGCAAGAACGGAACCAATGACAACTGAAGAGAATTGTCCAGTGCGATAGAATTGCAATCCTTGTGCAAGTTGCTGGAGATTTCAGTGCTGGGTCACGAACAAGTGTCAGCGTGGGAACCATTCAATGAAATATCATCGATATGGGCTTTCGGAGCCGAAGGCCCCCTCGCGTGCCTTTGATGACTGCACGACGCAAAACTTTACACCTCGCCTGGGCCCATCAACACCGACATTGGCCTGTTGATGACTAGAAACATATTGCCTGGTCAGACGAGTCTCCTTTCAGATAGTATCGAGCAGATGGACGTGTACGGGTCTGGAGACAACCTCATGAATCCACAGACCCTGCATGTCAGCAAGGGACTGTTCAAGATGGTGGAGGCTCTGTAACGGTATGGGGCGTGTGCAGTTGGAGTGATAAGACCCCTGATACCTCTAGATACTACTATGACAGGTAACACGTACGTAAGCATCCTGTCCGATCACCTGCATCCATTCATGTCCATTGTGCATTCCGACGGACTTGGGCAATTCCAGCAGGACAATGCGACGCCCCACACGTCCAGAATTGCTACAGACTGGCTTCAGGAACACTCTTCTGAGTTTGAACACTTCTGCTGGCCACCAAACTCCCCAGACATGAACATTATTGAGCGTATCTTGGATGCCTTGCAACGTGCTGTTCAGAAGAGATCTCCACCCCCCTCGTACACTTACGGATTTATAGACAGCCATGCAGGATTCATGGTGTTAGTTGGCTCCAGCACTACTTCAGACATTAGTCGCGTCCATGCCACGTCGTGTTACGACACTTCTGCGTGCTCGCGGGGGCCCTACAGTATATTAGGCAGGTGTACCAGTTTCTTTGCCTCTTCAGTGTGTATCCGTGTAAACCACTTAAGAACTTAAATCTGGATCGTTGGACTGAGACATGGTGTGCCTTAATCACAGTGCCACTTTGTTTGCTACTTTGGAAGATTGTGAGATAAACAACGTGATTACATTATTTTTTAAACAAAAAGTCGTTATTAACTGCCTAGAGCTTCTGGTAAAATTTCTTTACTATATAATCAGTTTCAGTCCACAGACCATCATCAGGCGTCATGAAATATTTACAACAGCAAACAACGAGAATTAAATCGTAAAATCTATTATTCGTTACTGTTTTCACATGGAAATACAAATTATACCGCGAATTGAAAAAATATATTATACACTGGTCTTCTTTACATTATCTTAATCTGATACCTGGCGATAGTCTGTGGAACGTAACTGCTTGTGTAATAAGACATTTTTGTCAGCGGCTCTTGGCAGTGAACCAGGCTTTTTTTAAAAGATTTACGACAGACAGGCACCATATCTTTCATAAAAATATGTAAGTTAACTTGCTGGATTGTTGCTGCCGTCCACGTCTTCGGTGACATTACCGATGCGCTTCCCAGCAGGCGTGTAAGCACAGGCGTGTTCTGCGACTGCTCTACGTCACGCCAGTCAGCGCAGATTGCGAGTTATCCGCCAGGACGGAAGAGTGCCACTTGTTAACGGGCCGATAAGGGCCAGCCGGTCTCGCCTATCTCAGGCACGGGCCACATTCAGCAATCAGGGCTCTGCATGCAGCCGAGGCACACACGAAGCTGCTGGTGCATAGAGTAGCGCGGGCTGCTGAGGCGACGAAGAACTGGAAACGTAGGCAGGCCGCAACCCACGGAAAACTTTGCTTGTAACGCAACAAAGTCATCGGGTCCGTTATACTTCTCACTCCACTTTCGGCTCAAAAATACAGTTTAATTTTCTTATAAAAGCGAATTTTACATATTTTTTTAGCGAGTGGCTTCCAAGTTCATTTCAGCGTTGAATTAATCATTATCATCATGAACATCATCATCATCTTGAACAGTTTCTAGCTCCAGGCTGGATCTGTTTAGAACATAAGCCTCATCATATATTCTTGTTTTCTCACCATCTCTCTGTGTTCAATTTTTTCCAGTCGTTGCCTCGACATCTAGCATCTGTCTCTTGACCATCCTCTTGGTCGTCTCCTTCCCGTCTCCATTTTATGTATCTTCTTGGGAACACACATGTTTTCCATCGCCTGTAGGTGCCCATAACATGTTAGCCTTTACGTTTCTATTCTGTTCTGCAAGGACCTCCGTTACCCTTTCATTCTTCATCCTGTCTCTCTTTGTTGCTCCTGCCTTACTTATGAGGAACTTTCACATCACTGTTATCTGCTTACATACCGTTTCTTCATTATCCATATTTCAGTTACATAGGTCGGTATTTGGCTGCAGAAACTTCTACACATTACTTCTTTGCTTTTAATGGGATGTCTTTTCGAAATCGGGCTCTTATCACTTCACCAGAATACTTCTAGCTGCCTGCCACGTTCAGAGATATAAGAAAGAGTCCTCATTTTTTTATCCTCTATCAAACATCCCAAGTATTTGACAGTTTACACCACCTTCAGTTGAACACTTCCAATCCTGATTCCGATAGTTGGCTTATCTTTCTTTCTAGTTGTAACAAAAATCTGACATTTGTTTACACTAATTTCATTCCATATTGCCTCATAGTTTCTTCCCAAGCATCCAGGCTCTCCACAATCTCCTTCTTCCCGTTTCCTCAGATCATTAAGTCATCTGTCAACACCATTGTATCTCCAGGTTTTTCTGCCACCTTAGTCATTATTTCATCAAAGACCACACCATTTGTTTGTTGGAAACAATCCGTCCTTTATTTCCCACTTTCACAAAACTCAGACTTGCACTCTGCTTCTTATCTCTTTTTTCCACTCCCTTCTCTTCTAGTGCTTTCCAGACTTTTCTTCAACAGGCACCGTCAAATACCTTTTCTGTACCGAGAGAGCCCATCACAGAACCTAGCGGTTCTAGGCGCTTTAGTCCGGACCGCGCTGCTGCTACGGTCGCAGGTTCGAATCCTGCCTCGGGCATGGATGAGTGTGATGTCCTTAAGTTAGTTAGCTTTAAGTAGTTCTAAGTCTAGGAGACTGATGACCTCAGATGTTAAGTCCCATAGTGCTCAGAGCCATTTGAACCATTTGAGTCCTCTCTCAGTTTGTTTGCAACCAGTGTTCGCATTCTGCTCCCTATTATCTTTTCGTATACCTTGGCACAGTGTGGTGCGAGTGTTATTCCCATGTAGTTTCTACAATCCCTTTCTCTAAAATAGGAACAGTTAGTGTCCTCTTCCATTGTTGAAGTACATTACATTGCTTCTAAGCACTTAATACATAATCACAAGCAGACATCTAGTCTTTGTGTATATCTGCTGGCGTTAGGGCTTGCCACCAGGAATCTCTCATAGTCCCCTCTACAAGCTCTGATACTGCATTTTTTGCTGTGTGTTGGACAGCCTGCTTCTGCGCGCCGAAGTCGCGCTCTGTTAATAACAACATCCCCGCTTAAAAAGTCAATCTACACATCTTCTATGTTCCGTTCTCACTCGGTTGAGAGCTGCTTATATCTTTCGGGGTTGGTCCAACGCAGTGACACGTAGTAATAACTGACAGGTTACTGGGGCGTTTTGGAGCCAATTTCTTCTCTAGGAATTAGTGGTGTTAATCCCAGTGTCTGCAAGTGCAAGAGGAGCATGCCTCGAACAAAATGTTGATCCTAAGTGATCTCAGATGTTAAAACGCACCAGTAGTTCAGGGTTTACTAAGACCTTGTATTTTGCGATCAAGGCTTCTATCCTTCACAGGTTTGGGGGTAGAAAGTGACACAGAATTAACATGAACGTACGTGAGAATGCATTATTTCTTTGTTGATTATGACGATGCATCTTTGTCGTTCTAATTCATACTGCAGTTTCTTCTTTGCTCCACGGCTTCATTTTGTTGCAAGTACTTAAAAATTAGCTGGTTTATAGTTGCCATTAGGAACGACCAGCTGTCCTTGGTGTAAGCAACGGATCACTTGTATTTTAATTTTAATCTGAGACTGGTTTAATAAAATTGTAATCATTATTGTTTCATCCAGTGTGTACATTATCCAGATGAACACCAAAGCTTGGCTGATTGCTGGAATTATTACGCATTTTGCAGTATAAAAGAGAGTTGTGCTACGCTGTAGACAGATGGTATTTCATTGCTGTGAGGGTATCAAACATGTAATGAGGTTCAGGGCAAACTGCGTGAGTACTGTAAATTTTTAACATGCCTTTGATAAAATGCAATTTGTGTGTAGTTATTGTCATTCATGGCATCTGACGCATACAATACACTAAAAGACAGAAGAGGCGACGCATCAGGAAGGAGTTACGCAAACTCGTCAGAAATTGATATTATACAGTTATCGATGGAAAACGCAAAACTGTAACGTTTGGTGATCGATGGATGAAAGTGTGACGCTGCAGCGCAATTTCTCCGCGCACCTGGCAAGGACAGTAAACAGGGGACATGTCGATACTAGAGCATAAATTCCTTACGAATTTCATTCCGTGTACTCAATTGGACAGTAACTACGCGTAGCAAACAAGCGCGTGAAGAATATACACAGCTTATTGATTGGCGACTCCATAGTGTCCTGTGCACTACGACCAGATAATGGGTATACTTGAAAGGAGAGACAGCATTGGTCGTATATTTTTGTTTATTATCGCAAAATCGATTTTCGGTCACTTAGTGACCATCTTCAGTGCTGTAATATATAACTTAAATTAGTAAGCACTGTGTTGATTGACACCAGTGCTTACTAATTTAAGTTATATATTACAACACTGAAGAGGTCACTAAGTGACCGAAAATCGATTTTGCGATAATAAACAAAAATATACGACCAATGCTGTCTCTCCTTTCAAATATACGCAGCTGTTAGCATTTGCGAGAGGGAGTGCAGTTGGGCTCAGACAAGCCGGTTTGAGTAATCGGCGAATCGCTCGACGTTTGAATAGGAGAGATGCCACTGTTCGAGAATGTTGGTAGGAAAGGGTGAACCATGCCCGAACGCAGCGTCAAGAAGGAAGCGGTTCACCTAGAGAGGCAACAGAACATGAGGACCATGCAGTCGTCAGAGAGGCACTCGAAGCTCCAGATTCATTATTATCTTCGATTCGACCTGCAAATGGCGCATCAGTGATCATAAGTAGGTATTATAGGCAGCTCACAGAAAGAGGGCTGAGTTCACGGCGCTTCTTGCGACGATTACAACACCAACAACCCTGTTTGCAGTGGTGTCGGGCACATTCGGCAAGGACTTCCATTGACTAGTGTAGAATTATCTTCAGAGATGAGACCTGCTACGAAGCTGAATCCCAATGACCAGCGAAGAGGTGTCTGGAGGCCCCTGGACAGTGGAGGCATATCATCCCGAATGTCGCCAACTATACGACCATGTCTGCTGGGAGTGTTGGTCTGGGGTGTCATTTCATTTCATAGCAGGATCGTTTTGGTTGTTATCCGCGACACCCTTACTGCACAGTGGTACATCGCGATATTCTACGCTCCATTTTGATGCCCTTCACTGCTAGCCATCCTGGGCTTACATTTTAGAACACGGTGAGTGTTTCTGTTGATTGTCTTCGTGCTTGCCAAACCCTATCTTGGCCAGCGAGGAGGCCAGACCTCACGCCAACTGAGAATGTTTGGAGCATTATGGGCAGGGCCTTCCAAACAGCTCAGGATTTTGACGATGTAGCATGCCAGTTGGACATAATTTGTTACGATATCCCTCAAAAGGACATCCAACAAATCTATCAATCAATGGCAAGCCGACTAATTGTTTGCTTAAGGGACAGAAGTGTACCAACGCATTATTGACTTGCTCAATTTGTCAAGCTCTCTCTCTTGAATAAATCATCCATTTTCTTTCTTTGTTTTTTTTTTTTTTAATTGTAATCATTTGTTTGTCTGTACATGTACATCTCAGCTACCAATTTCAGTCCCATTCGTATAATTTCTTTGTGTCGCATCTTTTTCTTTTCTTAGCATATTTAAAAGATGATTTCATAATGCACTGGTTCACCATTGGAACGCAATACAACAACGACTATGCCTAACATGGATTCAACAAGTCTTTGGTAGATTTTAACAGGTATGTCGCACTATATTTCTACTCAAAAATCACGCGGTTCGAGCTAATTACGGGCCGGTGGCCTGAGAGCGTGCAGCTGACGGCAGATATCGTTCCATATGTTTCCCAAAGTGTTCAGATTACTACTGTTTTTTGGCCAGGAGTTCAACGTAATTTCATTATCATGCTCCTCAAACCACCGTAGGACCATTCTGGCCTTGTGGCATCGACATTTATGGATGGTGCCATCGCCGTCGAAGCAGACATCACCCGTGAAGGGATGTGGGTGGTTCGCAGTATTGTTCACGTGATGTACAGCTTTCTTGGTGCTTCATTTTCTACCACAGGTCCCATGGACGTCCAGGGGAATATTCCCCATAGCCTAACACTGCCCCCACAGGCCAGCGTCCATGCCATGGTGCGCGTTCCAAGCAGCCGTTCTCTTGGATCGAGGCGTATCCAGACAGAACCATCGATCTGCTGAACTACGAAATTTGATTCACCCGAACACTTGACACGTTTCAATTGATCCACGGTCCAACGTCGGCGATTTCATGCGCATTGCTATCGTAATTGGCCGGCCGAGATGGCCGAGCGGTTCTAGGCGCTTCAGTCTGGAACCGCGCGACCTCTATGGTCGCAGGTTCGAATACTGTCTCGGGCATGGATGTGTGTGATGTCCTTAGTTTAGTTAGGTTTAAGTAGTTCTAAGTTCGAGGAGACTGATGATCTCAGATGTTAAGTCCCATAGTGCTCAGAGCCATTTGAGCCATCGTAATTGACGTCGTGGTTCACTACCATACAGAGGGCCCATATTTTATTCCCGGGAATAACAGCGATTTATCTTTGTTAGGACTGGTACGCGATGCCAATTGAGGGGCTACTAGACGGAACTGTACTGGCTCTGGGTCACGAAAACTGATATCGGCCTGATATGGCTTGGGGTCAACCGTGACCCCAAGCCCATTTGTACCACATCCAATGATGACACTGACAGAGGATAACATCACGGTCGGTCTTTACCAATGAAGTTAAAACAATGGGAGATGGCGTTACCTGTCCTGAGAACAGCAGATGGCTGGAACCAGGGGCGTGGAGGAGCCCTATCTTGCGGAGATCAGACCATGGGTTTCTCCATTAAAACCCGTGTGGAACTTGCCGTCTCTACCTAACTGAAAATCACTTCTGAGTATGTACTTAGACTGGACATACTTTCGCGGAGGAATATCGATAATTGGAAAGATGACAACTACATTTGTTGATGCGAAAATTCATTTTTTGATCTTGGACTACAACTAAACTTCTTATTTTAAGTCTGACTATTAGCTGTACTAGTTCCCAGTATTATTTCAGAGTACAAGATCCTTTCCATAGTTTCACTAACAAACTGAACGATTTCCAGAATGATAACAATGAAATCATTCTTTTTAGTCGGAAGAATACAACATCATATAAAAATAGTTCGAGCTTAGGTGCATTTCAGCAATGCCGTTAAAATGAAAAACGTACACTCAGTGTCGAGTAGAGTCCCTGTTTGTCGTAAACATTTTCGCCCTTTGTGAGATCGTTTGTGTCAATCTACGCATTACCAGTTTATATTTACGATATTGGGCAAAGAGGAATATATATTTCAGTTCTGATTCTTAACGTACCATTTAAATCACCATTGCACATAAATTCAGCTATGATATCCTCAAAAAGGAATTTCAACAACAAATAAATTATACGCTCAAATAAACATTTTACTAAAAAACATTACAACAGTGTTTTGTGAAATTAAATATTTATTTAGCTTTCTAAAAAAAAAACTTGAAACATTGTATTTTATCGCAAAACTAGGTCACTGTTCTTCAAAGACAATTACTGTAGGTTCTGTTTTCACATCTAGCTTTGCTTGTGTGGGCAGACATTTTCATCGTTCACGTTACATGAGCCATAGCAGACCGTAATGGATTTTGGGTGTATTACTAAGTGATTTTCAAGTAACAGTTGGTGCTTATGTGACCACTCAAGATCAGAAATAAACTCCTGTTTACACACCACTTCACTAAGATTTAATTCAATGAAATTCAGTGGACTTGTGAAATCAGATGCTTCATCCACAGTCTGATGCCACTTACCTACAGCCGTGACATAATCGTATGCTTCTGTAGAATATAAGTTAAGCGACCAAAAGATTACAAAGCAGAGAAACACTTCGTAGGAAACACAATACTTGCTGTCTTGTTAAACGGAAATGACAGCTCGTCATTTACGCCATACATACTCTAAAACACTGAAATAGCCTCTTCATCTGAGTAGTTCATCGTCTGCAAGGCTTTTGTCACATCATTCAAATTACCATTCCGGTATTTGAGAAGGCAGTTTGTCTGCTGAAGAAGCGTGATTTTCTTCCTGTACTGCATGGTTACTTCACACACAGTCTTCTACTTTCCCTCGATGTGAACAGCAGTATCATTAGGAGGAGTTCTGGATTGAGGGAATATCGTTTGGCAACACTAGAAAACAAACAGATTCATAAAGTAGTAGCATAACATGTCATGTCTTTGAATCACAAAACTTCTTACTACTTTCTGGAGCAACAGTTCCCGAAATGAAAAAAATCTTACAAGGTACCTATAACACACAGCACAATATAAGTAAAAAAAATTCATATGATGAAATTCTTAAATAAATGATTTGTTGCCTAATTTTGGCATCCACTAAGTGGAAAAAGGTGGCAATTTAAGGAGGTGGGACCTGGATAAACTGAAAGAACCAGAGATTGTACAGGGTTTCAGGGAGACCATAAGGGAACAATTGACAGGAATGGGGGAAAGAAATACAGTAGAAGAAGAATGGGTAGCTTTGAGGGATGAAATAGTGAAGGCAGCAGAGGATCAAATAGGTAAAAAGACGAGGGCTAGTAGAAACCATTGGGTATCTAAGAAATATTGAATTTAATTGATGAAAGGAGAAAATATAAATATGCAGTAAATGAAGCAGGCAAAAAGGAATACAAACGTCTCAAAAATGGGATCGACAGGAAGTGCAAAATGGCTAAGCAGGGATGGCTAGAGGACAAATGTAAGGATGTAGACGCTTATCTCACTAGGGATAAGATAGATACTGCCTACAGGAAAATTAAAGAGACGTTTGGAGAAAGGAGAACCACTTGCATGAATATCAAGAGCTTTGATGGAAACCCAGTTCTAAGCAAAGAAGGGAAAGCAGAAAGGTGGTAGGAGTATATAGAGGGTCTATACAAGGGCGATGGGCTTGAAGACAATATTATGGAAATGGAAGAGGATGTAGATGAAGATGAAATGGGAGATATAATACTGCGTGAAGAGTTTGACAGAGCACTGAAAGACCTGAGTCGAAACAAGGCCCCGGGAGTAGACAACATTGCATTAGAACTACTGACAGCCTTGGGAGAGCCAGTCCTGACAAAACTCTACCACCTGCTGAGCAAGATGTATGAGACAGGCGAAATACCCTCAGACTTCAAGAAAAGTATAATAATTCCATTCCCAAAGAAAGCAGGTGTTGACAGATGTGAAAATTACCGAACTATCAGTTTAATAAGTCACGGCTGCAAAATACTAACGCGAATTCTTTACAGACGAATGGAAAAACTGATAGAAGCCGACCTCGGGGAAGATGAGTTTGGATTCCGTAGAAATGTTGGAACACGTGAGGCAATACTGACCCTACGACTTATCTTAGAAGAAAGATTAAGGAAAGGTAAACCTACGTTTCTAGCATTTGTAGACGTAGAGAAAGTTTTGACAATGTTGATTGGAATACTCTCGTTCAAATTCTGAAGATGGCAGGGGTAAAATACAGGGAGCTTAAGGCTATTTACAATTTGTACAGAAAGCAGGTGGCGGTTATAAGAGTCGAGGGGTATGAAAGGGAAGCAGTGGTTGGGAAGGAAGTGAGACAGGGTTGTAGCCTATCCCCGATGTTATTCAATCTGTATATTGAGCAAACAGTAAAGGAAACAAAAGAAAAGTTCGGAGTATTTATTAAAATCCATGGAGAAGAAATAAAAACTTTGAGGTCCGCCGATGACATTGTAATTCTGTCAGAGACAGCAAAGGACTTGGAAGAGTAGTTGAACGGAGTAGACAGTGTCTTGAAAGGAGGGCATAAGATGAACATCAACAAAAGCAAAACGAGGATAATGGAATGTAGTCGAATTAAGTCGGGTGATGCCGAGGGAATTAGATTAGGAAATGAAACACTTAAAGTAGTAAAGGAGTTTTGCTATTTGGGGAACAAAATAACTGATGATGGTCGAAGTTGAGAGGATATAAAATGTAGACTGGCAATGGCAAGGAAAGCGTTTCTGAAGAAGAAATATTTGTTAACATCGAGTATAGATTTAAATGTCAGGAAGTCGTTCCTGAAAGTATTTGTATGGAGTGTAGCCATGTATGGAAATGAAACATGGACGATAAATAGTTTGGACGAGAAGAGAATAGAAGCTTTCGAAATGTGGTGCTACAGAAGAATGCTGAAGATTAGATGGGTAGATCACATAACTAATGAGGAGGAGTTGAATAGAATTGGAGAGAAGAGCAGTTTGTGGCACAACTTGACCAGAAGAAGGGATCCGTTGGTAGTATATGTTCTGAGACATCGAGGGATCACCAATTTAGTATTGGAGGGCAGCGTGGAGGGTAAAAATTGAAGAGGGAGACCAAGAGATGAATACACTAAGCAGATTCAGAAGGATGTAGGCTGCAGTAGGTACTGGGAGATGAAGAAGCTTGCACAGGATAGAGTAGCATGGAGAGCTGCATCAAACCAGTCTCTGGACTGAGGACCACAACAACAACAACAAGTGGATTATCTCAAACGTAGACACTGAAGTAAAATATACAATGCATGAACATCTGCTGTACACCAGCTGCCAACATCAAAGGGAAACAAGTCTAACGTCATATTCCGTCAAATGAATAGTTATCATACACTGAAATATTACAAATATTTGCACAACATGCCTTCTGCATGTATGAAAAATCCTGGATACGGCGTCGGCTGTGATATGAAAGCTTGACGTCGAGGTTCGAACAGTGTCAACTTCGCAGAAATGCTCAGAACATGCTGTGCTATGCTTTGTTTCTTACGCATCTTTTCGACGCAATAGCTTGATCAAGAAGTTTTTCCTTGCCCTGTCATTCGTGACATACCATACCATAAACAAAAAAATTGGAGTGTAAACATCGAAACGAACTGACCATATTTAAACTGAAAATATAACTTCAGTTAAAGTATTTATCTGCAGAAAGTAACTAACTTTATGTTTCTGTTCGTGCGTCCGTAGGCAACACAAGCAACTACTTCTCCACAAATTTACGGTATTATTTCGACGACTAACACGGCAATACAATTACGCTTCCCACAATGTTTTGATATGGCGGAGTGCGTCAGTCGCTGGCTTATGATATCACCATACAGATTCTTACCTCCTCACATGAAATGCATTCGCAGTTGCGAATATGGACAACCATCAGCGGTATAATAGAATGACGAGAATGGAAATTTGTGGCCGACCGGGACATGAACCCTGACTTCCGACGTATCGTGAGCGGTCACCTTATCCGAGAATGACTCATGGCCAGACTCAAATTTCTGTAAGTCCTTAACCATGTGTGTATAACATGCATTCGTACATCCATTATGTACACTGTCGTGTCGTGTGACTAGGGCCTCCCTTCGAGTAGACCGTTCGCCGGGTGCAAGTCTTTTGATTTGACGCCACTTCGGCGACTTGCACGTCGATCGGGATGAAATGATGATGGTTACGACAACACAACACCCAGTTCCTGAGGCGAGAAAATCTTCGTCCCAGGCGGGAATCGAACCTGGGCCCTTAAGATTGACACTCTGTTGCTCTGACCACTGAGCTACCTGGAGCTGACATTATGTACACTTAAGTGACATAATTCGTGGGAAAGCGATATGCACATGTACCGATGGCGGTAGTATCGTGTACATAAGGCATAAAAGGGCAAAGTATTGGTGGAACTGTTATTTGTACTCAGGTGATACATGTGAAAAGATGTGTGACGTGATATGTCCGGAAGACTGAATTAACAGACTGAACGTGGAATGGTAGTTGAAGCTAGCCGCGTGGGACATTCCATTTCGGAATTTGGGAATTTAATATTCCGAGATCCACAGTGTCAAGAGAATACAAAATTTGAAGCATTACCTTTCAACGCTATCAACGCAGTAGCCAACGGTCTTCACTTAACGACTGAGAGCAGCGGTGTTTCCGTAGAGTTGTCAGTGCTAAGAGACAAGCAACAGTGAGTTAAATAACCACTGAAAACAATGTGTGATGTACGTCGAACGTATCCGTTTGACCAGAGCGGAGAAATTTGGCATTACTGGACTGTGGCAGCGACTGCTAGGCTAGTGGCTTTGTTAACAGCGCGATTTCTCCTGCAGCCCCTTTCCTGGGCTCAAGACCATATCGGTTGGACACTAGACGACTTGAAAACCGTGGATTGGTAAGATGAGCCCAGATTTCAGTTGGTAAGAGCTGATGGTAGGGTTTGTGTATGGTACGGACCCCACGTAGCCATGAACCCAAGTTGTCAAGAAGGCACTGTGAAAGTTGGTGGTGGTCCATATTAGTGTGGGATGTTTACGTGAGATGAACCTATCCTTAACAGGTAATGGTGATGTTCGACTACTTGGACACCATTTGCAGCCATTCATGGATTTCATGTTTCCAGACAACCGCGGAATTTTTATAGATGACAATGCGCGGTGTCACTGGGCCACAATTGTTTGAAGAACATTCTGGTCAATTGGAGTGAATGATTCGGCACGCACATCCCTTGATATGAATCCCATCGAACATTTATGGGAAATAATTGAGAGGTCAGTCGATGCACAAAACCTTGCACTGGCAGTATTTTCGCAATTACGGATAGCTATAGAGACAGCACGCTCAATATTTTTGAAGGGGACTTCCAACGACTTGTTGAATTCGTGCCACGTCTAGTTGCTGCACTAAGCCAGGAGAATCAGGCCTGATACGATATTAAGAGGTACCCCATGACTTTCATTGCCTCTGTGTGTATACCTGTGCAGGGGAGGCATTTTAATTCAAAGTCACTTGCCCGGTGTCAGCGTGTAGAAACGATACTGTAATGCCTGCAGTGCACGTCTGAAGCAACACTGCATTGTGTTTCTGAACAACAATATGCATAATGGATCTATGAGTGCAGAATGTAGACACACGGGTGACGACATACGGAGGTTTGAGTGTGGCTGTGACTAGTGCTCAGACACGTGAAGAAGTACACCGTGCCCTGGAGTGGATCACGTGGGGCTTGGCCCAAGAATGCTACAAGAATCTGAGCTTCCTATTGAGGTGTTGGAAGATGTTGTCAAGGCAGCTTTTCGACCGTATGGCAATGTGATAAGCCATATGGCGAAAAAATGGCGAACATTCCAAATGTACGAAGTCTACAATACAGTCATCATCATAAGTCGTTGTGTTCATTCCTGAGCGTCATGACCCCATGAACCAAGAGTCTCCATTACGAACGGTTGCCAGCTTCTCTTAATGCCTGCTCAAGAGGTAGACCAGAGCTCTTGATTTGATCTATCCATCTGCTCGCAGCTCTTCCTCTAGGTCTCGTGTCCACGATCTTCCCTTGCAAGATTATTTTCTCTAGATTTTCTCCCTCTCTTCTCACAATATGGCCAAAGAACTGGAGAATTGTTTCGGTGACTCGAGAAGAAAGGCGTCTGGAGATATCGAGCTGTTCAATAATGGACACATTTGTTCTTCTTTCGGTCCATTTTATGCGTAGCATCCTACGCCAGCAGCAAAGTACAGACGCATCACTGCGCTGTTTGTCTCTGGCCTTGAGTATCCATGTTTCACAACCATAAAAGAAGACAGAAAACATGAGTGTTTCAACTAGCCTGATCTTTGTGCTGTTTGTTATTGCTCTGCTCTGCCAGATCTTGGTGAGCTACTTCATAGCCACTCGCCCTAGCGTGATCCGCCCTCTTATCTCATCTTCACAACTTCCCGTGCTGCAGATGGTTGACCCAAGATAAATGAAGGAATGCACGACTTCCAGTTTCTTTAGTCGACCTGTGAGCTGGATCTGTTCTTCTCCATCAATTATCATGAGTTTGGATTTGCTGAGGTTGCTGTCTAATCCATATGTTAGACTAATGTCCTACATTCTTGTTAGCAGCTCAGCAAGTTCATCTTCGCTGTTGGCTAAAAGCACAGTGCCATCAGCAAAACAATAAAGTATGCCAGGTGAAAATCGATCTCTCAAAACATTTCCTGTCGTACCTGATGTCATGTCATAATCATGTGCAATAGCCAACCACAAACATGTTCCAGCTGCGGACTACAAGACCATGTTGGGTCGATGTGCCTTCAGTGTCGTCTTACAAGGTCTTCAATACACGATATTTTTGTACCCACGGAAACCACTGTTGTCTGCCTCCACTATGTCAAGCCTCCCACTCTGCCTTCAGTGGACGACGAAAGGGGCAGCAATGTGCTGAAGGAAACAGTAGCCGCAGTAGGGCAGGACGCAACATGGCTGGAGCTTTCGACGACATCTATTGTGACCAAAGACCACCAGACACCAGTGGTTGTATCTTAGGAGAAGATGGACGTGGATGCTAATGTTGCATCAACATCGGCCTCCCTCATGGAATGAGGTGCTAACGGAACACCTGTCAAACACCAATATGGATGTCCGTGTCCGTAAATAACGACCACCTCAAAGCCACAAGAAATGGCAGTGGGATCCTTCTGACGAATGCCTCATTTGCCTTTCTGGTCCGTAAGGGGACGATGATGGTGATGCTTATGGTGACTTGTAAGATTGTAACACCCCATCCGTCACTTATATGGTTTTAGAGTGTGTTCATCCCAGCTAATTGACTAACAGATCAACAGAGAGTGTAACAGATCAACAGAGAGTGCAAAACTGCCGCAATATCGGATAACGCAAAGAAAGTAATAAGGCCCTTTGATTCCTAATTGAACTTCGGTGGCAGTATTGACATTAACTGATACAGAATTGATCCCTTTTAATTAAAAAGGGGTGCACATTGATGTTATATTCAGCTACTGAACACCAGATGCAAATGTTGAACACAAAATTAATTAAGAAAGTGATTTAGGATTTCAACGACTTGATTGAAAACAGATGCAGTCGATTAGCAGAAATTTATTTTAACTCACAACCTTCAATCATCACATTACATGAATCTCCTAACAGGCAGTGGGAATAAATTGCATTTACTTGGAGTAAAGCGCGATAAATCAGAATTATTTCCTATCGACTGACCCAGGCACAATGCGAAGTGCGAGAAGAATTCTACAATACATGGCTCATGAAACCCTCGTGGAAACTTTTCTGACGTGATCCAACAAATTAATCAGTGGCCTAACTCAAGCCGGAGCGGGCGCAATATCACCGAATTCAGCGTGGCAGGGCCGCGGCGTTGTTCAAAAAATGGTTCAAATGGCTCTGAGCACTATGGGACTTAACATCTGAGGTCATCAGTCCCCTAGACTTCAGAACTACTTAAACCTAACTAACCTAAGGACATCACACACATCCATGCCCGAGGCAGGATTCGAACCTGCGACCGTAGCAGTCGCGCGGCCCCGGACTGAGCGCCTAGAACCGCTAGACCACCGCGGCCGGCGGCGGCGTTGTGCGGACGTCGGCCGGTCTCGTGGTGCTGCAAGGCTGCGCTCGTCTATTCACTCCTAGCTATCTTGCTCAGTACATAGCTGAATGAAAACTTTCTATCTCCAAGCTCAATCGTTCCGTTTGCTAAGTCCTAAACTTCAGAGATGTTCACTCTCTCTTTCAGGCAAGCTGAGTATAGAACACCATGTCCGCACTCTAGGCAAGCTGGGAATGGAAGACCTCTATGGAGACTTCTGCCAGTCCGCTCTTCACCTCGGTTTCCCCTCCAGCAAAATCACTTACGCCAATTGCAGCACAAGTCGCGTTAATTATGTGTCATTTCCCAGTGCCGACCAATGCCTGCTCTGGGAAGTGAACAAATTCCCACAAAATTTCCCTTCCTATCAACTTCTGCTATTTAGCTCCTTCCAGGCCACCCATCAAGGTTAGCATCTGCAGAAAACACCAATTTTTCCGAAATTCTGACTCCCATGAGAGTACTTCAAATTCCTTGGTCCTACATTCCCATCGGAGGCCGGCGTATTTCATTCTGTCGCTCTTCACCTTATTTACTTCAGACTCTGCGGACCGTGAATTCAGCGTGAAGTTGCTATAGTCACGAACACGCTTATTTCGGCCTCTGTTGACCGCTCCACCGTAGCTTTGCGTGGCTTTCTCGCATGTTTCACTGAAAACTGGATGACGGACATTTATCAACAGGCTTACAACTTCTCCATCTGCTTCCAGGTACACCAGCATGGGGTCAACCACCCCCTCATTGTCACTCATCTTAAGGCAGCTGGAGCCCGCGCCCTGTTACCTCTTTCTCAGAGTTTGAGCCGCCCTAAGCTGTCTATTGTCGCTTCCCTTCGCCACTCCCCAGTCGTGTGCCGCCACCCGGCCGCGGTCAATTCTGAATACTTCCCTGGGATAAACTAGCCTCCAGTAAATCGACGCGTTTCCACAAAGTTTTCACGTCGCGAAAATTACTTTAAAACCATCACCCAACATTAATTATTCCAATACATCCATACTATACCCTCTACAAGATGCATTGTGCCTTGTCAGTCATTTTTGTTCAGCCCTACTGTTCGCTCAACGTGAGTTCGGTGATCTTTAATGACTTCATGTAAGGGGCATCGTTCTTACCATCTTGTAAGATATGCCAGACGACGATGCTAGACGTCTGGTTCCCCATCTCAGTCATGACACTGGTATTACATCACTCCACTGCCAGACACTGGCCTCAGCCAGCCGGGAACGATGATACTGCATGGTTGTTCACATCTATGCTCATTTTGCCATAATGCAGTACTGATCTACGAGAAAGTGGCCTGCAATGAAGGGAATGGTGAGTCATATCTCAGACCGACACTAGCTTTTGTCCCATGGGCTGACAGGCTGAGGTTGTTGAAGGTGGGTTGTTGGGGGTATGGAGGACCATGGCATTTTGTGTGCTGCCTCTGACCACCTGCCCTGTTAACTGTGGTTGCAGGCCATGATATTCAGGTATTTTGTCTTTCCCACTTGTCTGCTATGACGAAATCTCCATCCAGCAGGCTTAACAACAGACATTCCATCTAGCCACTACTAACATCAACACAATCTGGGTATGATAGAGGCTCACTGCAGCAGATGCCAACATTGCCTTTTACAAGAAGTCCATGTAGCGAACTTCCCTGACTTCTCTGGCTATATTGCTTGTGTCTCTCACATGTCTCCCAGAGACAGCAGGGTTGCCACCCTTCTCCATGAGAGTTCGATGGCCGCTAGTGTTAGATACCTCCTGAATGTGAGGGGCACAGCCATTATGGTCAACGCTGTATAGCTTGTTCACATCTATGCTCATTTTGCCTTGGACGACAGAGAGACTGCTCGCGTTTCTTTATGCAGAATATAGCATAATTCTGCTAGGGTGGATTGAATGACATGGTGACAAGTGATGACTTCAGTTGTAAGCAGGCACCTACTGAAAAGCTACCACACCATTCACCTTGTCTGGAAATCGAAACCCTGATTTGGGACTGTGGACATATGGCGACATAGGCATGGTGAGCACCCCCCCACCACCACCACCCACCCACCCCCGGATTCACCTACCTTACCAGTTGCTCGTCGAAAAGGATCTATCGGTTTTATGTCACACATACTCTAATGTTGGCGATAAATGATGCAGAAGTATAGCCTACAGTTTTCACTGACCACATGGCATATATCTGTGCTACTGCCCTCTGTCCCTTCTGCATAAGAAGGGGTTAACTTCCCTGGAAGATGAACACCGAACATCTCGCCTTTCACGTGTGTGGGGACGCACTGGAGACCAAGTGGCACCAAGCTGTTGGCGATTGCGTTCTGTTCAGATCGTGCTTAAGGTGTGGCAAGCCTGCTCTCTCGCAGAAGCTGATGGCATAGGGCAAGTATGGAGTGACACACAGTTGACTTTTATAATACCATCCTTCTGAAGTGTTCCACTGTGCCACCCTCACCAGTTCGCCACACACTGATCAGTAGCACTAAAGCTAAAATCATTGCCCTGCTGACCCTTCAGCTCCATGGTTCCATATACGCGTTTGGACTCATGATGGGATACCTTACTTGATTGTAACACATTAACTGCGAGGTAAAAAACGCACAATATTACTCATGCATGACCTGGTTACTGATGACAGTCAACTTTTGGACGTCAATGGGACATTGTCGGAGGCTTCTATAAGCATTACTTACTCATCTATGTGGCAGAGCACACAGATCCCATAACAGTAGCCACTGTATCCAGATTACTCCATGATACAATTCCACTGGACGTGGCAATCGACTTATTGCAGGATGAGACAGAAGATGACGTTCATAACGGTATCTATAAAGGAGTAGCTAACAAATCGCCAGAATCTGATGGGCTACCATTGAAGCTCTACAGAACTTTCCAGTGAAGCTTCCTGGCAGATTAAAGCTGTGTGCCGGACCGAGACTCGAACTCGAGACCTTTACCTTTCGCGTGCAAGTGCTCTACCATCTGAGCAACCCAAGCTCCACCGAAAGGCAAAGGTCCCGAGTTCGATTCTCGGTCCGGCATACAGTTTTAATCTGCCAGGAAGTTTCTTATCAGCGCACACTCAGCTGCAGAGTGAGAATCTCATTCCGAGAACTTTCCAGAACACACACACACACACACACACACACACACACACACACACACACACACACACAGACACATACACACACACACCAACTGAGGCTTTCCTTGAAGGTTGGATAGTGGCAATAGACAAACCTAAAGGTGAGAACCAAATACGAGATTATCAGCCTTTGACGATGCTTAACAGCGACTTGAAAATTTTCACAAGGGCTGCTGGCAAACTGTATTCATTATTCACTCTGCGGCATCATCTCTAAATAGCGAACTTCCCTTGGAGGTCCATACAATACCAAGTCTACTCTGCGTCAATATAGGGACTTAACCTCCATAGCACAGATCCATTGTCTCCCATGTATGCTGATCTCAATGGATTTTAGTCAGGCATTCGATCATGTCGACCACACTTATCTCACTGCAGCTCCACAAAATATGCAATACGTGTGTGCCCTACAGCGAACTACAACCATACAGCTGGTCTAACGTCCTCGAATGCAAATATCGAAATACGCAAGAGAGTGGTTTGAAGATGGCACACCACACCTTCCTTGACTCCGACGCACAAGCAGCGTGGTATGTGGTCGTCAACATTAAGTATATGACACAAGAAAGCCTTTATAAGATTCCCCTGGCAGATTCATCCACTTGCCTGACATGCCATGAGATGGATACCTACCAACACCTTCTTAGCTCTGAGGACACAGAGCAGAATGATAACTCAAGTTCCAGATTTTAACGTATCTCCTATGTGAAATGGCAGATCATCCCGACGCAGACATGATTATTCTATCGTATGAAACGTTCTGCCCCCAGGGCATTCTTGAGGATCCACGACCAGGCCATGCATTATCTCTAACATGACGACCCCAAACACATTCTTCATTTCTGTCGTTATCTTCCAAGAGCTGCTCTACGCAGTTGTTCGCCACCCACACTACGGCCAACTTTGCACTCCCTGACGAGTGAAGTTGATATGTGATTACGTAGGCTTTCCCGGCGTAATAAGTCTTGAAAGCATCTTCAGGTTTGCTGCCGGATCCTAAAATCAACTTGACTCGATATTTCGGCGATCCAACTGTTCGCCATCTTCAGGAAATGCTGCTTCTGCTGATGAGTCCCGCTGAAATTTGAGGAAACTGTTGTGATTGCCAACATTTCCGGTTTTTGGAATAGTATCTATAATGAGGCGATTGAAATTAGGTTGGCTGATAATTTAATCAGCAGAGACAATGGGTTTCCTCTTAGCAAAACGTGGAATCCTGTGTTATCTCGCATCAAAACTGAACGTTCTTCGTTTGGCCTTGATTGCGATATATCGTTGCCAGCAGTGTTTCACTGAGGGCGGCTCCACCTCCCTCTCTTGGAAGGCAGAAACAATGATGGGCGGCGCATGCGCCGTGTACTGAACGGTGGCCTATATAGGACGTCGAATTGCAATCTTGCGTCAGTTCTCAGCGGGACTCATCAGCAGAAGCAGCATTTCCTGAAGATGGCGAACAGTTGGATCGCCGAAATATCGAGTCAAGTTGATTTTAGGATCCGGCAGCAAACACGAAGAGACTTTCAAGACTTATTAGGCCGGGAAAGCCTACGTAATCACATCAAGTACCTCTACGGGGTGGAGACGGTGAAACTTGTACGGAAGTTAGATAAACTTCGGAGGAAGAAAGGAAAGCTGTTGAGTACACTCGCCTTCTTGCTGAGATGCCATGACGAAGGTATTATTCCTAATTTCGCCAGATTTATTCATTTTATTAATAGTAAGAGAGCTAATAGGATTAAGGAACGTGCAAGCCAAGCACTTTTAAGAGAACACATTCGTTTTCCCCGTGGACAGCTGGATATTGTTTCCAAATATTTATTTTATTTACACTTGAACTTGTCCTCGCAGTCATCAAGGGATGTTTGGCAGTGGGTTGATGATTCCACGTGGGCGCTATCAGATTGGACACATAGGAGCCCCGTTACCAGACAATCCTCGAAATTTGAACGGCTTCTTTCACGTTCTACAGCATCAGAAGTGGATGAACGTCGGCGTACTGTGATTAATCTAACAAGGCGTTGGATGGGCCCACAGTGTCGATATTGGAGAAAGGTTTAAATTTTTCGCCCACTCCCAAGAGACTTCCTATCACAGAGTTCATAAGCTCTGTAGAACAAGCAGTACACAGCCTACCCGAGGATCAAGCAGAGGAAATAAGGCAAGAAGTGTCGCACACATTACGTCGGGCTCGACCACCACGGGATAACATCTCTTCCGCAGAGAGAGCAGCCATTCGTTCCCTTAAGAATGATGACGAAGTAGTAGTTTTACCAGCTGACAAGGGGAATGCCACGGTTGTAATGACGCGGGATGATTATGTCCTAAAAATGGATTCACTTCTCAACGACCGGGCGTACAGAAGACTGTGTTATGACCCCACAGAAAGGATCAAACGTAAGACACTTTCATTGTTGAAAAAGAGTTCGTTGTCAGATGATTTACGTAAGAAACTTCATCCTGGTGCTGCCGTTCCGCCTAGGTTGTATGGTCTGCCTAAGTTGCATAAGGAAGGGGTTCCTCTACGCCCTATTGTTAGTAATTTGGGTGCACCCACTTATAACCTGGCAAAGTACTTATCACCTGCCCTCAGTCCATCTGTTAGCAAGTGCGACCACCATACATCCAGTTCGGTGGATTTTATTCGACGATTGGGATCTTCGAAGTTGAGTTCTTCAGATCTGTTAGTGAGTTTCGATGTGGTATCCCTATTTACACGAGTTCGTCTGGAAGAGTCCCTTAGCTTGATCAGTGAAAATCTGGACGAGGAGCTGGTGAAGCTTTGTCGCCATGTGCTGACCTCCACGTATTATTTATTTAACGGTAACATTTTTGAACAGAATGACGGAGTGGCTATGGGTAGTCCTTTGTCACCCATAGTCGCCAATTTATTTATGGAGGACTTCGAGGCCTTGGCACTGAGGACTTCAGCTTTGCAACCAACGTGCTTCTGGAGATACGTGGACGATACTTTCTGGCCGCAAGGACGTGATGCTCTTAACAGATTTTTGGACCACTTAAACTGTCTTCATCCCCGTATCAAATTTACTATGGAGGTTGAAAATGATGGGATGCTTCCATTTTTAGACGTAATGGTTTATAAAAAACCAGATGGAACTTTGGGACACAGTGTTCACCGAAAGCCGACACACACAGATTGGTATCTGCACCCTAAGAGTTTTCATCCACCATACCAACGTAGTGGCGTCCTTAGGACTTTGGTACGGAGAGCATATGCCATTTCCGATGCAGACAGCTTAACCCAAGAACTTGAGAATTTGATGACTGTTTTCAAGGAAAATGGATACACCGAGAAACAGATTCGTCGGGCTATGGAATTTGGATCATCTCCGGAGGAGTACGATGAGGAACATAGGTCTGTGGCCTTTCTTCCTTATGCTGGGGGCTTATCGTTTAAGATTGGACGAATTTTAAGGAATTTTAACATTAAGAGTGTGTTCCGTCCACCTTCTAAGATTAGGGCTCTTCTCGACTCTGTGAAGGATGGTTTGGGACTTAGGAAATCCGTGTCAATGTGGGAAAGCTTACGTTGGCCGTTCTATTCGCACAGTGCATGACAGGTGTGTCGAACATCGCTGTCACACGAGGCTACAACAGCCGGAAAAATCGGCCGTAGCAGAACACTGCCTAAATGAGGGACACAAAATGAAATTTGAGGAAACTGTTGTGATTGCCAACATTTCCGGTTTTTGGAATAGTGTCTATAAAGAGGCGATTGAAATTAGGTTGGCTGATAATTTAATCAACAGAGACAATGGGTTTCCTCTTAGCAAAACGTGGAATCCTGTGTTATCTCGCATCAAAACTGAACGTTCTTCGTTTGGCCTTGATTGCGATATATCGTTGCCAGCAGTGTTTCACTAAGGGCGGCGCCACCTCCCTCTCTTGGAAGGCAGAAACAGTGATGGGCGGCGCATGCGCCGTGTACTGAACGGTGGTCTATATAGGACGTCGAATTGCAATCTTGCGTCAGTTCTCAGCGGAACCCATCAGCAGAAGCAGCATTTCCTGAAGATGGCGAACAGTTGGATCGCCGAAATATCGAGTCAAGTTGATTTTAGGGTCCGGCAGCAAACCCGAAGAGACTTTCAAGAAGTTGATATGACCGATCATATACTTTGACAAACGGACGTGGTGCAACATGGACTGAAACAAGGAGATAGATTGGGTGACCAGGTATCCTGTATGATGCTGCATCACTTCCGCCATGTCCGTTACTATTTTGACATTTTTCTCCTCAATGTCCATGTGCTAGAATCGTCATTTAGTTCTGCCCCTCCAACATAAAATGGGGTTTCCCTTTGATTCTTCACACACACACACACACACACACACACACACACACACACACACACAGACACACACACACACACACACACATATATATATATATATATATATATATATATATATATATATATATATATATATATTTTGTCGTTCTATGGCTGTAACTACGATATTTGTCGCGTCTTTCTCCCTTCTTCCCTTTTACTCAAATTGTAACTAAGACACTGTTGCCAGGACTCAGGTTGCGACCCCAGCCTCATCTGACCCCTGACTTCCTCCTATGTATCTCAGACCGGCAAAAACGCGCACGATAAGCGGCAAATCCGTATTAGAGTCCCGGTCCGGCACAAACACTCGTTGTCGTCATTGAATTATACAGCTGAAGCTTGTCCTTATTCACAGCTGCGAATATATTTCATGCATGCATGTCCAGAGGAACAGTACATCGTACTTCTGAACAACACAAACAGAAACTTTTTAACAAGTGTATCTCTATGAAAGTCAAGACGCATTTCATTGGCTTCTATTAGATGGGTTTTAGTTGATGACTACTTCATTGCTCCTTGGCACTACCTAATAGCCCGAAATTGAAGTACGTTTAGTTTTCTGGCACACATTGAAAGGGATATCCAAACAGAAATCTTCTGTAGTGTGTTAGAGCATATCATTCCGGAATGGTAAATGTTTATTACCTTAATTAGTATGGTAACAAAAAAAAGGCTTTATATAAGCATTTCGTGAAGTTCAGTTTTAATGGGAAGAAATTTTACTGTCATCTGAAGATATGATGTAGTATATGAGAATACTCGAATAAGGCTAGAATCTAAACCAAATATGTACAAATTTAATAACCGAATCACATTTTATCTAAAATAAAATTCGCGATGTGAAATTGCTTGTACCCCTTTATAATATTGTTTAGTGTTATGTGGGAGAATTATCGTAAATTTCCGAAAGCGCTGGGGTATACAAAACCTCACAGCACAAGGTATAGCGTATAACAACCGTACTATTAGTCTAACATTTCTAAACATTTGCTTCCTTGACACAGTGGCAACGCGAAACTGTAATGAATTTCCGTAGCCGAGAATCGTCACACTAATTTCAGGGATATAAATTGCAGAAAAATCCACGTGCATTACATTGCAGAGCATGTTGGAGTGTTTACACCGGGCGTGTCAGTAAGCGTTGCTTCTTCGTTTACTGACGTTTCCGGGCCTACTGACGAGACAAATGACAGCCATAAGGATGAAACAGAGCCAGTGTAACGGCGGCGCAAGTGTGCGCAGGCGGCAGCGCTTTTCCACGCGTGCAGAGAGCCCTGGCGCGAACGATCTAGCGAGCTGGACTCATCCGCGCCAGGGGCGTCCGTTCGCGCCACACGCGCCGAGTCGCAACACCGCCCGCTTCGCGCAACTTCGTAAATTATTATTACGAGGGGCGTTCATTAAGTAATACATCACATTTCTTGTCTCGGCAAATTTTGGTGGAAAAAATATGGAGTTAGTTGTGGGACATCGTGGAATAATGCCGCTCCTACTACAGTAGTTTCTTGAAGTTCCGATGTGTGCGCCGCTATACGTTGCTTTCAAAATGGCGTCTGTAACGGACTGCTTTCCAAGCAAGGAGTTGTCATTGAGTTTCTTTTGGTGGATATCCATATGCGCTTGCAGAATGTCTACGGAGATCTCACAGTGGAAAAAAAGCACGGTGATTCGTTGCGAGAGGAGTCTAATCTCACCACACCAAGGTCGTTTGACACCCCCAAAACCATACATTTTTCATATTATGGGCATTGTGCTACCACGTACCGCCAGGTACTAAATACCAGCGACAACAGTAGTCATTAGAGATCGTGAGAGAGCAGAATGGGACACTCCGTGGAACTTAACTGACTTGGAACGCGGTCAGGCGATTCGGTGTCACATTGGACTGTTCAAATAATGAAAACGTGTTGCCTGGTCTCGTTGCAAATTGTATCGAGTGGACGGACGTGTACGGATGTGGAGACAACCTCATGAATCTATGGACCCTGCTTGTCAGTAGGGGAATGCTTAAGCTGGTGGAGGCTCTGTTAATGGTGTGGGGCGTGTGCAGTTGAAGTGGTATCGGACCCATGAAACGCCTAGATCACACTCTAACAGATGACACGCACGTAATTATACTGTCTGATTACCTCATCCATTGAAGTCCATTGTACATTCCGACGATCTTCGCAATTCCAGAAGGACAATGCGACTCCCCACATATCCTGAATTGCTACAGAACGGCTCTTTCCTCTGGCCACCAAACTCCCCAGACATGAACAGTATTGAGCTTGTCTGGGATGCCTTGCGCCATGCTGGTCAGAAAGCCGGCTGGTGTGGCCGTGTGGTTCTAGGTGCTTCAGTCTGGAACCGCGTGACCGCTACTGTTGCAGGTTCGAATCCTGCCTCGGGCATGGATGTGTGTGATGTCCTTAGGTTAGTTAGGTTTAAGTAGTTCTAAGTTCTTGGGGACTGATGACCTCAGATGTTAAGTCCCATAGTGCTCAGAACCATTTGAACTTATGCTGGTCAGAAGAGATCTACACGCCCTCGTACTCTTGCGGATTTATGGCCTTGCATGATTCATGGTGTCAGTTCCCTCCAGAACTACTTCAGACATTAGTCGAGCATGCCACATCGTGTTGCGGAACTTCTGCGTGCTCGCGGGAGTCCTTTACGGTATTAAGCAGGTATGCCAGTTTCTTTTGGCTCTTCAGTGTAATTAGGTATAAATTTTGAGGTAGACACACCCAGAGTACATCAGCACTAGTAAGATTCAAGGTCCATTCTAGATGAGTTGAAGGGGAATCACCAGGTGCCGCCATGGATTCGTGATTGAGTCCTTGTGGGACTTGGTGCCGTAGCGCACGTGCCGTCTCCAGACTCCTGCGAGAGGGCAGCGGGTAGTGCCCTGTGCCCGGCTGGTAAGCACGCTGTATTCGCAATCGTGAGGATGCCGGTTCGAACCAGCGTCTGGCCTTTTAGATTTAGGTTTTCCGTGATTTCCCTAAATCGGTTCCGGCCTATGCCGAGGTGACCCTTCCCAAAGGGCACGCCTGTACTCGAGATTTCCACACTCCTAAACATCCCTAGGTCCACTGTTTCCGATGTGACAGTGAAGCGGAAACATGAAGGTATACGTACAGCACAAAAGCGTACAGACCGACCTTGTCTGTTGACTGACAGAGACCGCCGACAGTGGAAGAGGGTCGTAATGTGTAATAGGCAGGCATCTATCCAGACCATCACACAGGCATTCCAAACTTCATCAGGATCCACTGCAAGTACTATGAAAGTTAGGCGGGAGGGCCACTCATCACGCTGGTAAATGCCAAACGACGCCTAGCTTGGTGTAAGGAGCGTAAACATTGGACGACTGAACAGTGGAAAAACGTTGTGTGGAGTGACGATTCACGGTACACAATTTGGCGATCCGATTTCACGGTGTGAGTATGGCGAATGCCCGGTGAAAGTCATCTGCCAGCGTGTGTAGTCCCAACAGTAAAATTTGCAGGCGGTGGTGTTATGGTGTGATCGTGTTTGTCATGGAGGGGGCTTGCACCCCTTCCTGTTCTGCGTGGCATTATCACAGCACAGGCCTACACTGATGTGTCAAGCACCTCCTTGCTTCCCACTGTTGAAGAGCAATTCGGGGATGGCGATTGCATCTTTCAACCCGATCGTGTACCTGTTCATAATGCACTGCCTGTGGCGGAGTGGTTACACGACAATAACATCCCTGTAATGGACTGACCAATCGTCATAAAAACCTTTTGGATGTTATGGAACGCCGACTTCGTGCCAGGCCTCACCGACCGACATCGATACTTCTCCTCAGTGCGGCACTCCGTGAAGATTGTGCTGCCATTCCCCAACAAAACTTCCAGCACCTGTAATGGACTGACCAGTCCTATTGAACAGCTTCTGTATGTTATTGAACGCCGACTTCGTGCCAGGCCTCACCGACCATCATCGATACTTCTCCTCAGTGCTGCACTCCCTCATCAAGGCTGAGGGTAGGCCAACACCGTACTGAATTCCAGCAATACCGATGAAGGACGCAACGAACTTGTAAGTCATTTTTGATCACATAGTGAAATAGCTGTGACTCGTGCCGTGTTAGAACGTGCGGAGAGTCTCATTGGAGGTGATCGGCGGATCACAATCAAACAGCAATCTCTGTTGGTTTTGATGACACACTCGACTATCATTTGAGGTACTCAAAAGTGTGAATCCACTGGGTTCCGCGACGCCTTACAGAACACCATAAAAACAACAAAGGACCATTTGTGCGGAACTGCTAGCGCGTTACGAGGCTGATCGTGACAATTTTTTGTTGAACATCGTCACAGGCGATAAAACATGGGGTCATCACTACGGAAACAAAATAGCACTCTATGGAGTGATGCTACGCTACCTCTGCTCCGATGTAAATGTTCAGAGCCGCACCCTCAGCCGGTGACGCCATGGCGACGGTCTCCTGGGACTCACTGATGGGGTTATTCTGTTTGCTGTCCTCCCTCGCCGTGCAGCAATCAACTCGGAAGTGTGCTGTGCTTCCCTCAGTATACTGAAGTAATGACTTCAGCGCGTTCGTCGCTACAGAAGTGTAAACGAATTTATCCTTCTCCATGAGAACGCAAGGCCTCGGACAAATCTGCGCACCCGAGAGGACCTTACTAAATTTCATGGAACTTTTCTTTCTCATCCACTCTGGAGCCCCTATCTCGCACCTCCCGATTCCCATCTGTTTGTCTCAATGAAAGATGCACTCCGCGGGAAGCAGGAGGTGGATTATGGGAATGTTACTGATGCAACAAAACATTGGCTTCAGCGTCAACCAGTAGAGTGGGTCTACAGGCCCCCCTGGTGAGGTCCCCTAAGGCCGTCGCATTGAATGGAGAGTATGTTGAAAAATAGGGTTTAGTAGCCAAAAGAGTAGGGAATGAGTACTGGAATCTTGGATAAAAGTAAGCTGCTTTCAGAAAGAACTGTGTTGGATTGCTTGTTGGACGCCTGACATATATTGAAAAGCGAGAGCTGGAACGAAGATTTTTTTTTTTAGTAACAATGAAACGCTTAAAGAGCGGACAGCTTTCCGATTTCGTTGTCATTGAGAGTAATACTGACTCGGTCGGGATGAGAAGAGACCCTTTGGCCTTCGTACTAGTACATTCCGGGCATTGATATACAAATGTAACTTACATGATGATTACGGAGATTGTTATTCCCCCCGCTAACACAGTATTTATCCAGTAATTGGACACTGATTTGCAGTTGGGGCTGACTTGTGATTTTATTGAGTCTTGGAACTACATTAAGCAGGGCGCGTGGGGTAAGGGGTGTGTAAGGAAAGAGTGCGGGTGAACACAGCATAACTGCTTCTTCTGGTAACCGAGCGTCCAGTTCAGAGCTGGTAGCCTTCCCCCCTGTGCAGGTCAGCCTTTAGAGTAGGGGGTGTCCAACCAGCGGCCCATAGGTCGCATGCAGACCAATGTATGTATCAGTGCGGGCCAAGAAGTGATCAGGTATCACATAATAAAAAAACCTTTATATAAAGTTATGATAAGGTTATGTAAAGTTGTGATAACTTGAGTATTTTTACCTTTCGCGGGCAAGTGCTCTACCATCTGAGCATTCTCGGCCTGGCACACAGTTTTAATGTGCCAGGAAGTTTCATATCAGCGCACACTCCACTGTAGAGTGAAATTCTCATTCTTGAGTATTTTTAATTTGGAACTCTCGCCACACGATTCTTTCATTGGTCTAATACTCGTTTTCTTCCATAGTAGATTAGGTAAGCCAAAAGGTTGGGCATCTCTGCTCCATGTACGCCTTATTAGCAGAGTGCTCAGCGAAGCTTCCTGCCATGCAGGAGGACCAGTTTTGATTGCCGGCTGGGTAGGAGATTTTACCCGCTCTGTGACTGGGTGTTGTGTTGTCCTCATCATTTCATCATCGACATACGTGAGACAGAAGTGGAGTCAAATAAAAAGGCCGGCCGACCAACCCCAGATGCGATCTCCCCTCCAGTAATGCCGTATAATCTTTCATTTCATTCACCCACGCTATAATGTACGGCCAGCCTTGCTATCGGGCAGAGGCACTGAACTCTGACTTGTCATAAAATTTCAGGTCTTTGTGCCTTTAGCTGATACAGTTTTCTGGAGGGCGTTTTGGCTGTCGCCTATATAATAGGTCCGGGTCGGTATTTTGACAGTACTGCGGCTGGCGCCAGGCCTATGAGCAAGGCGGATATTCTTGGAATTTCTATGCCGCAGTTAGGTCGGTAGATAAGGTCGCAAGAGCGGCCCTGGATCGTTTTGCGCACGAGGCTGCTCGTATTTTTTTCACCTCCGCCTCCTGGAACGCGAAGCTTGGAGTTCACCGACCCGCGCGTTGGACCGAGAAATTTTGCCTTCGTAACTGAATGTCGCTTTTAAAATCAACCTTAGAGAGGGAGCTGGCTTTTTTTTCGGAGGGACCGTAACTCTGGCGATTTTAGATTGGTTAGAGCTGTCACGTTTCGCAGAGTGGGAGACTCGCAGCGAATGTTATAAAATTGTTTAAACCCAAAGAATAGGTTACTGGCTCACGTAACAACAAACTTTTCTGGAGACAGAGAGAGAAACGTATGTTACTTGGCTTCTCATTGGCGGCGTTATGAACATTCGGCCTGATTAGGCAATCAATAATTTTCGGCGGACTTTGCCTCAGAGAACTCAGAAGAATGTCGTCTTAACTTTACTCTTGGACGGGGCGTGAAGCCGGAAGGACGCTTGTTCGGGACGCGGGGATGTCCAGACTGCTCGTCGGTATCTGAGACACTGAAGTCATATTCTGCGTGGACCTTAGCAACCTTCGCGGCGTTCATGCCTACTGCAGTTACAGAGATCGCAGCTGGTCTTGTCAGTTGGTGAGGACTGGCAGTAAAGCGAGCTGGGATGCTAGTGCGGACGAGATAGGCCCGTTTTCATCTAGACCACAGGAGACCTTGTTTTAAAACGTTATGTGACAGTCGATGGCCTAGCCAGGACTCCAGTATTTGGTTTGCTGCATGCATGTTCTTACTACCTCCCGAATGACGCAATCGTCATGTTCGAAATGACCGCGTACTTAATCCACATTAGTACTTTCATGTGCCAGCTACCAGACAATGTTCTTGCCCTTCCCGCCGACTTTGCCGCTCGTTTCTGGCAACTGCGTAATTGTACAGACTTCATTTCATGATTTATTCATCTCCGGTGTGTGAGTGTGATAATCATCAAATTGTATGTAATGCTTTATTCCGTGTAGAACATTTTGTAATAAGTTATTGTCACACCTACCGCTCTTCCACTTACGATGAACGCCTTGACCCTAGCACTACGAAATTCATCAAAAATCGCACACGCGTCTCACCTGTTAGGGCCATTCGCTCTCCTTGCGCACAGTTCATTAAATCTATCTGAGTCTTAGGAGGGCTGTTTGACTACCAAACGGGTTGACTCGATTCAGAACAAAGGCATTGTATGTGTTTAGCCCTATCCAAATGGCGTGTTGTCCTACTCATCACCATCTCATCCCCAACCACGCGCAAGTCGCCGAAGTGGCGTCAAAATGAAAGACCTGTACCCGGCGAACGGTCCACCCGCGGGAGGCCGTAGTCACACGACATTTACATTTACCCAACCCGAAGCAGTTTTTGAAAAGCGCTATGGAATAACAACGAACTGCAAGTGTACGCAAGTGAGCCGTTAAACAAGTTATCATCAACTGACTACGCAAAAGACATAGGAAAGTTCGTGAAACGCGACAAGAAATGCTTAAATTTGAATGGCGGCTACGTATGAAACCAAGATAAGATACCAAATATGTTGTGAAATAAGTTTTCTTCATCAGGAGAAACAAATGATCTTTAATTTTAGGGCGAACCAGAACTCCACCGACAAAGTTTCAGACATGGTACTGCAGACCAAACAAGAAAATAACGCTTAGTATCTGTGGACCCTAAAACTCATTCCATAAGAGCTATGAGTACTTGTTCATCTTAGATATTGCTTTCATCTTCACCACTGTGAAGGGAAGTCATATGCCATCAGAGCATAATGTTTCGCGACCGGGATGGCAAAAAAATAGATAAAAATTAAGACGGTTTTAACGTTTTAAGCGTTCTCCACAGTCTCCACCCACTTGAGTATTACACATAAGAAATTCAAACAACCATATTAAACTGTCAGAAGAGTCCTGAGGTATGTTTTTCAACTAACGCGTCATGTGAGGCTGAATGTCGGTTATGTCGTCAGAGCGTTGACTCTTTATGTGAGTTTCAACGCTTTACCTTTTTGTGGTAGTTTCATATCGATAACACCAAGAGTCGTCAGCAGAGATGATTCTTTCCAGGAAGAAGTTGTCACGTTTTGCGTATCAATGAAGTCGCGGCAGGTGTCCACTTGTCATTGCTTTTGTTTGGGAGTCAAGGAGTGCTGGACAAACTTCGGCATACACTTTTCTCTTCTTCAGAAATTCTGTAGATTGTCTTGACCACTTCATTTAGCGGTGTGATTGGATTGTGATTTGCGACACAACAGTGTTGACCCACTACTTCCATATACTACTTAGAGGGTGACAATTACCAAACCATATGAAACGAAGTAAATTAGTTACAAACTATGGCGTGCGCACACTTTATTCAACATGTAAAGACCACTACATATTTCCGGATTTAGGTTATGACATGTTGTAGAATCATCATTGGCGATGATGTGGCGCAGACGAATAGCGAAATTATGTACGATCCGCTGAAGTGTCGGAATATAGGTGCTGTCGATCACTTACTGAATGGCTGTCTTCAGTTCACCAATGGTTTTGGGGTTATTTCTGTTCACCGTATATAGCCCCACGAAAAGGAATCTCTTGTGTTCAGACCCGGAGAATCCGGCAGCCAAACGAGGCCCACGCCAGTGGCTTCAGGATACCCCAGAATGCTTCCCCAAAGTGCTCCTGCCGGTCCACAGACACCCTCCTTGTTCGATGGAGTCGAGCTCCGTCTTGCATGAATCACATCATGTCGAAATCAGGGTCGCTTTGGATAATGGGGATGAAATCATCTTCCAAAACCTTCACGTACCATTCGATAATCACCGTTCCTCAAGGAACAGCGCACCGATTACTTCGTGACTGGACATTGCACAGCACACAATCACCCGTTGAGGGGAAGAGACTTCCCGATCGAAATGCGGATTCTCAGCCCCCCAAATGCGTCAATTTGGTTATTGACGAACGCATTCAAATGAAAGTTGGCTTCGTCGCTAAACAAAACCATATTCACAGTAAAATTCCATGACGCCCCGCGGCCAGGCGAACAGTTTGAGCTTCCTAACGCAAACAGTTCAAAAGTTATGACGATTTTATTTCATATAGTTCAATAATTGTCACCCTGTAACATTGCCTACTCACAACTGACTGATAGAATGCACATGTACTGAAACTTCCTGGCAGATTAAAACTGTGTGCCGGACCGAGACTCGAACTCGGGACCTTTGCCTTTCGCGGGCAAGTGCTCTACCATCTCAGCTACCCGAGCACGACTGACGCCCCGTTCCCACAGCTTTACTTCCGGCAGTACCTCGTCTTTTACACTCCAAACTTTACAGAAGCTCTCCTGCGAAACTTGCAGGACCAGCACTCCTGAAAGAAAGGATATTACGGAGACATGTCTTAGCCACAGCCTGAGGGATGTTTCCAGAATGAGATTTTAACTCTGCAGCGGAGTGTGCGCTGATATGAAACTTACTGGCAGACTAAAACGGTGTGCCAGACCGAGACTCGAACTCAGGACCTTTGCCTTTCGCGGGCAAATCCTCTCTGCTAGTCCGGCAAGTTTCGCAGGAGAGCTTCTGTAAAGTTTTGAAGGTAGGAGACGAGGTACGGGCGGAAGTAAAGCTGTGAGGAGGGGGCGTGAGTCGTGCTTGGGTTGCTCAGAGGTTGCCAGCACGGCAACTCAGCGTGTTCGGACAGAGGGTTAGCTGCCCTCTGTAACAAAATAACTGAGTTAATGGATCAACAACGAACTGAAACGGGTGTCATGCGACGTCCGCCCCGAGCAGATACAAAGAACGAAGACGAACAAAATGAGATTTAAAAAAAAAAGTGGTAGAGCACTTGCCCGCGGAAGGCAAAGGTCCCGACTTAGTCTCGGTCCGGCACACAGTTTTAATCTGCCAGGAAGTTTCATTTCAGCGCACACACTGCTGCAGAGTGAAAATCTCATTCTGCACGTGTATTGTTCAAAGTTTGTAGTTTAAGTAGGCACTGTAGTTTCTGAGATGAAGGTCGTTAGTAAGCCAGGACTAAAAACAGTTTCAGAACTTTTTTAACGGTTGTTGTACAGAACACCTACAAAATACGTAAAAATTGTATATTTTTCTTTTACATTCTATCTAATTCTTATCGATTTATCACAACACCTTAAATAGTATCTATAATCGCTAGTTTCATTCTGAAATGCCCTGCGTATTATGGTATTTACATTTAGAGATTTGTCATATGGAGGATGTGTCCATGTAGCATAAGAAGCGTGGAAAGCAAAGCACAGTTTGCTGCAGCCCTCTGATTGTCTGATTTCTGTTATTCAGGTTGATCTGACGACAGGTGTGATGAACGTTTGGATCACCTAATGCCGCTAACAACCGGCAGGTAAGTACCACATAGAGTTTAGTTGTACGTCACTGAATTCAAAAGCAGGAATGGCAAACGTTATTATGCTCTGTGGTAAGCCACCAGGCTACACATTCAGAGGATCAATTTCCAGTGAATCTTACCCACGACTTTTATCTGTCACTTACCACTTCTTTCACGTTTGCCTCGTGTTTTAACGTGAAGAATGACGAATCCACCGTGTTTCGGAGCTCTGGATAAGTCAGTGCTAAGGTCGAAGGAAGGCGACAGCATTATCACCGCCGGTAGGCCCACGTGCTCGATGGTGAGTGTTCATCGGAGGTGAGGGTATCATCTGGAGTGCCCCAGGGACGTTTGGTAGGTCCGCTGATGTTTTCTATCTACATAAATGATCTTTTGGATAGGGTGCGGCTGTTTGCTGATGATGATGTAGTGTGCGGGAAGGTGTCGTCGTTGAGTGAATGTAGGAGGATACAAGATGACTTGGACAGGACTTGTGATTGGTGTACAGAATGGCAGCTAACTCTAAATATAGATAAATGTAAATTAATGCAGATGAATAGGAAAAAGAATCCCGTATGTTTGAATACTCCATTAGTAGCATAGTGCTTGACACAGTCACGCCGGCCGGAGTGGCCATGCGGTTCTAGGCGCTACAGTCTGGAAGCGAGCGACCGCTACGGTCGCAGGTTCGAATCCTGCCTCGGGCATCGACGTGTGTGATGTCCTTAGGTTAGTTAGGTTTAAGTAGTTCTAAGTTCTAGGCGACTGATGACCTAAGAAGTTAAGTCGCATAATGCTCAGAGCCATTTGAACCCTTTTGACACAGTCATGTTGATTAAATATTTGGGCGTAACATTGCAGAGTGATATAAAGTGGGACAAGCATGTAATGGCAGTTGTGGGGAAGGCGGATAGTCGTCTTCGGTTCATTGGTAGAATTTTGGGAAGATGTGGTTCATCCGTAAAGGAGACCGTGAAACGTCCCCTGAGAAAAATTAATGAATGATTGTGATGATAAACATCTTACGTTATTTGATTTTCAAACAGCTGAGCAGAACTGAACGTACTCAGACATTTCTCTCTTTGCTTATTCTGATCAACACTAAACTGACAAACAATATTTTTAGCGCAATGCAATCTGACTTTCAATAATCCCTACAAAAGAATGGCCCTGACTAACAATAACCTATACCTTTCATGAATCACTTACTTCACAATACAGCGAGCGTCACTACTGCCAGCTAAATAAAAGATTCAAACTACTGAAGGCACTAACTACTGATAGAGAACAAACAATGTATTTATCTTAATAATGTTCATAAGTCATCATATATATATATATATATATATATATATATATATATATATATATATATATATATATATCAGTTCATGATATCCAGTATTACAAATTCACTCTTTCTGGCGGACACATGTCTAGATCGTCCGCTCTTAAAATTCTGCCATCTGTTTCCCCACATCCACCACTGCTGGCGGCTCACCTCCAACTGCGCAACGCTACGCGCTGTTAACAGCCAGCCGGCCGAAGTGGCCGTGCGGTTAAAGGCGCTGCACTCTGGAACCGCAAGACCGCTACAGTCGCAGGTTCGAATCCTGCCTCGGGCATGGATGTTTGTTATGTCCTTAGGTTAGTTAGGTTTAACTAGTTCTAAGTTCTAGGGGACTAATGACCTCAGCAGTTGAGTCCCATAGTGCTCAGAGCCATTTGAACCATTTTGTTAACAGCCAATTGCCCAACACTACAATAGCGACTGTTCCAACCTTGCCACCCAGCCACAGACTGCACACAGCACAGCCAGTGGCGTTACCAATATAAAAACCTAAACAGCCTACTTACAACCGCTTATAAAACACTAATACGACCTATTCTTGAATACTGCTCGACCGTTTGGGATCCCTATCAGGTCGGATTGAGGAGGACATAGAAGCAACTCAGAGGCGGGTTGTTAGATTTTTTACTGGTAGGTTTGATCATCATGCGAGTGTTACGTAAATGATTCAGGAACTCGGGTGGGAGTCTCTAGAGAAAAGGAGGCGTTCTTTTCGTGAATCGCTACTGAGGAAATTTAGAGAATTTACATTTCGCGGAAAGACCACTAAGATAAGATAAGAGAAATTAGGGCTCGTACAGAGGCATATAGGCAGTCATTTTTCCCTCGTTCTGTTTGGGAGTGGAACAGGGAGAGAAGATGCTAGTTGTGCTACGAGGTACCCTGCGCCACGCACCGTATGGTGGATTGCGGAGTATGTATGTAGATGTAGAAGCACTGTTTTCAAACCAGCCTTCAGGTTGATGATAGCTTTATCCTAAAACATTTAATGCAGGATTTTCGTTTTCTCTTTCTTCCCTATTGGGCCATCTGAAGACGGCCCATATAGACCGAAACCTGTTACAATTGTGTCACAGAATGTGGTCGAGTGTGAAATAAAAAGGGAGCTGGTGGAGCGTGCGCCACCTGCCCTGCCACGGTGCCGCGCTGGGCTACCCCCGCCCTTCGCCCTTCGCCCTTCCCCCCTCGAGCTCGTCGTCGGCGTCGTCGTCGCCCGGCGTCGCGTCGCAGACGGCGTCCTTGACACTGTGTGGCGCTGCAGACGGCAGCAGCGGCGGCGGCGGCGGCCGCGGATTTTTCAGCCCGTCCGGGCCGCGCGCGCCCCCTCCCCCACCCTCCCACACAGCTACGTCACATCGATTTTTGCAGCGCGCCGGCTGCGGCGCGGCGCCCCGTGCTGCTGGTACTGCCGCTGTTGCCGGCAGCGTCCCTGTGTCCGCTGCAGCGCAGCGCCGCGATAAGCAGGCCCCTCCAGAGGACGGGCTCGAGGCATTCGAGGGTAGAAAGCACCAGCTAGCGCGAGGCACAGGTTGCTGCTAGGTAGCACATTTTATAACCGCTACATTAGGCAGAACCTATACAGAAGTTCTACTTCCCATGGTAATACTAAATTTTTCAAAATGTAGACTACACCACTGGCCATTAAAATTGCTACACCACGAAGATGATGTGCTACAGACGCGAGATTTAACCGACAGGAAGAAGATGCTGTGATATGCAAATGATTAGCTTTTCAGAGCATTCACACAAGGTTGGCGCCGGTGGCGACACCTACAACGTGCTGACATGATGAAAGTTTCCAACCGATTTCTCATACACAAACAGCAGTTGACCGGCGTTGACTGGTGAAACGTTGTTGCGATGCGTCGTGTAAGGAGGAGAAATGCGTATCATCACGTTTCCGACTTTGATAAAGGTCGGACTGTAGCCTATCGCGATTGCGGTTTATCGTATGGCGACATTGCTGCTCGCGTTGGTCGAGACCCAATGACTGTTAGCAGAATATGGAATCGGTGGATTCAGGAGGGTAATACGGAACGCCGGATCCCAACGGCCTCGTATCACTAGCAGCCGAGATGATAGGCATCTTATCCGCATCTGTTACCCTTGACGCTGCATCACAGACAGGAGCGCCTGCGATGGTGTACACAACGACGAACCTGGCCGACCGAGTGGCAAAACGTCATTTTCTCGGATGAATCCGGGTTGTGTTTGCAGGATCATGATGATCGCATCCGTGTTTGGCGACATCGCGGTGAACGCACATTGGAAGCGTGTATTCGTCATCGCCATACTGGCGTATCACCCGGCGTGATGGTATGGGATGCCATTGGTTACACGTCTCGGTCACCTCTTGTTCGCATTGACGGCACTTTGAACAGTGGACGTTACATTTCAGATGTGTTACGACACGTGGCTCTACCCTTCATTCGATCCCTGCGAAACCCCGCATTTCAGCAGGATAATGCAAGACCGCATTTTGCAGGTCCTTTCTGGATACGGAAAATGTTCGACTGCTGCCCTGGCCAGCACATTCTCCAGCTCTCTCACCAGTTGAATACGTCTGGTCAATGGTGGTCGAGCAACTGGCTCGTTACAATAAGCCAGTCACTACTCTTGATGAACTGTGGTATCGTGTTGTATCTGCAAGGGCAGCTGTACCTGTAAACGCGATCCAAGCTCTGTTTGACTCAATGCCCAGGCGTATGAAGGCCGTTATTATGGCCAGAGGTGGTTGTTCCCGGTACTGATTTATCAGGATCTACGCACCATAATTACGTGAAAATGTAATCACTTCTCAGTTCTAGTATAATATATTTCTTCAGTGAATACCCGCTTATCATCTGCATTTCTTCTTGGTGTAGCAATTTTAATTGCCAGTAGTGTATAATACTTACTTATCATATCGCACTACTTGAATTCATTGTGTATAGAAAGCGCCTGTGCGGTGGAAACACTATGTGTGAGGATGGGAGTGTGCTCCATTAACATCATCATTCGTCAAAGAGCAGAGGCGTACTGATTGAAGAAAGCCAAACGCGACGAGGTATTTGAAATTATAGAAAATTGCGTCACAGAAAGGCACCAACTAAACCGGTGGCGAAATTATATCTGCCAGAGGCAATGCGATTCGACACAAAAGGAGCGTTACGTCTACACCTTGTTTCCAAACATCAAGAAACGAATGAGGCCAATACTTGTAGAACCCGCACGTGGAACGGTCCATTTCCTCACGAGCCACGGTTCTCCATCGGTTTGGTCTCAGCCGAACACCCAAGTGCACTTGCGGAGTACTAGGAACTCTTGAACAGTTCACTTTACGCTGTAACCAACTTACACACATACGCCCAAAACTAAGAATGACAAACAGGACAAATTCTACGACAGCCGGCCGATCGGTGCATGATGATGATGATGATGATGATGAGGTCCCATACTCCGAGGAGCCTAGGGGACGGTGCAGGAGACCCGCATCGCCGACTAGGCCAGGTCCTAGCGGTGGTGGTTTGCCATTGCCTTTCTCTGACCCTAATGGGGATGAATGATGAGATGATGATGGTGATGACAACACAACAACACTCAGTCATCTAGAGGCAGGGAAAATCCCTGACCCCGCCGGGAATCGGACCCGGGACCCCGTGCGCGGGAAGCGAGAACGCTACCGCAGGACCACGAGCTGCGGACAGTTATTCTCCGGCAAATTAAAGACGTAATTTACTGATCTTCACAAAAAACTGTAATAAAATCAGCATGAGAACTAATGTGATTAGTTGTATACCAAAAGTTTCAACAAGATACACATGCTGAATGATATAACTGATAATGTGTCACATATCTTGCACGAACTGTGCAAACAAGAACAATAACATTCACAAATAAGACCAACCACACAAACAAGAGTACAGGATACTTGGAATAACACAGACACAGACACAAACACAGAAATAGATTCACATGCTGAAACAGTTACGAATAGTGAGATTAATAACAGACCTATGTGTAGAAATGTCTTGAATAGTTTTGTCTCATAAACAATACAAATGCCATCTACACAACAGGTAGAAATAAGGTCAAAAGCCGGCCGAAGTGGACGAGCGGTTCAAGGCGCTTCAGTCTGGAACTGCGCGACCGCTACGGGCGCAGGTTCGGATCCTGTCTCGGCCATGGATGTGTGTAATGTCCTCTGGTTAGGTAGGTTTAAGTAGTTCTAAGTTCTAGGGGACTGATGACCTCAGAAGTTAAGTCCCATAGTTCTCAGAGGCATTTGAACCAAGGAGGTCAAAAGCACAGAAATAATGTACCGATTATGCCCTGTGTAAAGCACCGTTGACCTGTAATAAATGTAATATAAAAGAAATACAAATACACGTCTGTATACATAAATTCACGAAGTGAATATTAAAGATATATTTTGTAAGCTACCTCGAATGTGACAAAAAAATGTTCAAATGTGTGTGAATTCCTAAGGGACCAAAATGCTAAGGTCATCAGTCCCTAGACTTACACATCACGTAAACTAACTTATGCTAAGAACGAGACACGCACCCGTGCCCAAGGGAGGACTCAGACTTCCGGCGGGAGGGACCGCGCAATCCGTGATATGGCGCCTCAAACCACACGGCCGCTCGGCGCGGATGGAATGTGACACTTTCGATATTTTGCCTGGTTCTCAAACTCAAGATAGCTGGGCTGCGGTATCTCTAATACCAATCTATGTACTTTGTGACGCCTCCTATTGCTATCTACTGGCACTTCCATGACCAGCGACACTGTGCCATTGCAGTCAATATTTATTAATCAACAAGTTTAAATTCAAAATATTACCATCAGATACCTGCATTGTTTAGCGGTTGCCGCCAAACATGCTCATTAACACTTACTAGACGGCCGATTCGTGTTTCAAAATGAATTGATATCTTTTATTTTGCTAAGCACATGTACACCGAATTAATTCCTTCAAAAATCACAGTGCTCACTTAACAACTTATTTTATATGATTTCCTATGAAGGATATTCATACTTAAGGCCGATAATAAACGTCTATAATCGAAATCGTAAGAAATTTGCTTTAATTAAACCGGCTTCCAGTGAGGTTAACTATTCCACGCAGTGGCACGTGAACTTAGAGTCGCGAATATTCAGAACTACAACGCTAAAAGCTCGGACACTAAAATCTCGATCACAAAGATTCCCATACGCTAAATACTCATAGATGCTGCAGACTAACAGATTCGAAAGACGTTAACAATGCGTGCTTTGGGTTTATATAATAGTTATAAAACGAAAGGGACATTCGTTAGAAACTCTTTCAATAAAGCCCCTACCTACTTTGCATATAATTCTCTATTCCATTGGCTTTTATTATTCTTTTATTTAATATTTCTGCTTTGAAAAGAGAATTCGTGATTTTATGTGAAATATGGTAATTGTTCATCACCAGTTCGAATAAATTTTAGTCTCAAAAAAAGACTATATATGTAACGAGGGGTCACAAATTTCCTACTATTTTTGTTATTGCTCATTCTTAAATGCAAGAATCCTCTTATTATAGAAATCGTTTTGAAGTTTATAATGTGTCATAAAGTGATAGCACGTCTGCCCTCCCAGATTCCTATGTTCTATTCATAGATCGTTAATTTTAAGATTTTCAGTTCTTAATTACTTGTAATTCTATACGTATTTAAAGCTGTAACATAATTAATTCTTACTAAGAAATATCAAATAAGTTTCAGTTTCCTGCACAAATAAAATTTCATATTATCAATATATGGCCTGTCTTTGTAGCTAGGGGAAAGCTCATTTGTAAATGGCTGGACTGTAAATAAAATAAAATAAGTCATTCCAGTTTTTTGACAAAGCCAAGTGAAGACCTCACCACGAAGGTGAGGACCACGGAGAGGGAGTATCGACAGCGTACACTCCAGTACTGACTGAGAGAGACATGTTCTTTCCTCTTTATCTGGACGACCGACCCAGTGACATTCTTCAGGTGCTGTGAGCTGCGCTGTTATGTGTGCCCTCTGCATGGGCTCCAGTCAGACTGTGAGTATCCTTCGCCTGCAAAGAGCAATCGGATGAACACCTAGAAACACACGGTTAAACAGTTACGCAGCTAAGACATGAGTAACACGCCACATTACCAGTACGAGTGTAGAGCTGTCATGCACTTCATGTCCATGTGCCAATGCCCTGTAGGGGAGATTTTGCAGTATCGACTGGTTTAAGTTTTTTGATTCTACTGTGTGACTGTGGTGGTTAATCGTAATACGCATTACTATTCTCTTACTTCTAGACACGTTTCATGATCAGCAAAGCGCAATTATTTTCATTTTTTTACGTACACAAGATCTGTTTGCAAATTAAAGTCCGACAGGTCGCAAATTGGAAACTACAGTGAAAAGTCTATGAAGCTTCGAACAGATGTGCTGGGCAGTGACTACAGTATGCCTGTCTATGGAGTCACGTTTCCAGTTCTCGGCACACAGTGAGCACGTAAAGACCGCTAGAACAACAGTGTCTCCCTCCAAGTATGGGTGTCTGGTGCGAGGTTTCGCCTGATTTCATGCCAGTACTCATAAAATACTTGTCATGCACTTCCTTCTTCATGACAAGGGCAATGAGGACACCCCTGCAGCGCTTTCGATGAGAAGTGTTTGATCACCCAGCATACAGCCCGGGCTTGGCTTCCTCTGACGTTCATCTCTGCTCCCATGACCCACTGGCTATTAAGACAACATTTTGGCACAGACAGAGAACTGCAGACCAGCGTAGAGAAGCGGCGGAAAGCACAGGCGGCTGTCTTCTCTTAGGAGGGATTGGAAACTTTGTAGAACGCTATGACGAATGTCTAAGGCGGAGCGTCGACTATGTAGAGAAGGTGTAACAAACTGTTGCAAATAAAACGTATTTAATTATCCCGTTGGTGTCTGTTTCGTGGATGATCGGACCTTACTTTCTGAATAGCATTCGCAGTACTTAATTACAACGAAAGTAATATAGCAACGAAATTAATCACTTACCTTAAAAACGGGTACCACAGGTCTCAAAATATGTCCCATACGCTAGGAGCTACAGCAGTACAATCAACAGACATAACACTAAAGAGAGGAAGAAGATATCCGACCCCAGTGCACGTGGCTAGACACCTCGCTTCTGTTTACTGTGCACTTCTGCCATTTGCAAGCGAAAATGGGAACCACAGTAGTGGCCAGTACTTTAAGCCGGCGAATACTGTACGAATTGTTTCGACATGCATCTTTCTGATTATACTCCGCGCACATTATCACTTCATCAATATTTTCCCACAGTGTAATGTGCAAACATCTAGGTTTCGTCAAAATAGATCACAGGCCACTTTAAATAGGGTACTAAATGTTTCGTAAGCATCTAAAGTACTTTGCTTTTTTCGAAACAATGTCATCTGGTAGGCATATAATAACTTTCCAGAACGATATTTTCACTCTGCAGCGGAGTGTGCGCTGATATGAAACTTCCTGGCAGATTAAAACTGTCTGTCGGACCGAGTCAGATTCATTTCATGCTCTTCCTTGTTTAGTACTGTTATTAGTTCCAAGTGTGTTAGTGATTGGTTCTATAGACTGCTGCATCTAATTCATTTAAACTACCTGTTGTTGAGAGGCATATGTTATTGTTTGCTATCTCCTTGGCCATTTGTTAGTCTGACTTCCAAGTTAGTAGCACATTTACCTACGAGGTTAGGTTACTGTGTTGTAGTGTGAAAAGATATAAAGAAAATGTTTAGTGTGTGTGTCAAGAAAGGTTAGGTTAGCCTCAGCAAGTCTTCTGATTCATTATATTGCTTAGCACAAGAATGCCTAATTAGGCTGGCGACCGGTTTTAATATGTAGTATTACAACTTTCTTTTGTGCTTGGAGAACGTCTATTCCTGACCCACTTGTTTAGTTTTGATTATACTCTGCTGGAGTGTTTCGAAAACGAATCCCAGGCTGAATGCTCTGTTCCCGTTAGGTTATCTCACAGTCACAACTTTCTCAAAAATTCCTCCCTGAGGTTTAACGTTACCGTCGACTGCCGTCTAAGGTGGTCGTTGTTACCGTTACAAACTTAATGCCTGAGCCTACGGGTCACCGTACAAAGTTCCATTTCTCCATAACTTTTGTACTCGCTCCATATGAACTCCAGCACAGTGTGTTCCGACGCACCCAAATCGTTCAAAAACCAGAGAGGCCTTCACTATGCTAAAGAAGAGAACATAAATAGAGCACTGTACTGTCAGTCACTGTGGTTCAAAATCTTATTAATAAATATTCTCAACGCAATCCTCTAATAAATTTATGTATTCTGATACCATAAATTACGACACTTGTCTCAAAATCAATGAAATTAGTCTGCCGCATTTGATTGTAGCACTGTCTCCAGTGGTCACATGTCATTTTTACAGTTGTGTTACGTCACATACACAATCACACTTCGTAAATAACCACTGTAACCGTGCCACAGGTTATCCAACGTCGTAACTTCTCTCGTAACTTAGTATTAATCCACCCGATGGTGGAGATCCACGCGTCCAAAGCGCGCGATAAAAGAAAAAAACTTCGAATGGTAACAGTAAATTTATTGTTTCATTCGATATCAGCAACAATGGCGGTAAAGGCTAACCAAAAACGTTGGCATTGAGAGAATTTAACTTAAACGACCCGAGTCGTTTTGTCTCATCATTATTTCGTCTCCAACATTTTAATACCACAGGAGGAAACTCCTACGGCACTTGCGAGCTCCGTCCTCGCAGCTTCCTCTATGCAGGGTGAATCCGAACTCCACCGACAGTATTTCGCATGTTGTACAGGTACAGTATATGAGTATTTTGTTACGAGAAAGACTTCGTCTCCAGCGAGTCGTTAAAGATTAGTTGCATTCTGTTTGGTTTCTTACACCTACTTATTTTCTGCCAGGAGCGTTAGTACCGGCAGGTACGCTGAAGTTCTGTAAAGTTTGGAAGGTCGAAGAGAGGTATTGCCAAAGTGAAACCTGAATAGTGTAGCCAGTAAGAGCATTGCCGGCACACAGTATTAATGCATCAGGAAGTTTCAAATCAGCACGCAACTCCTCTGCAGAGTGAAATTCATACCGCAAACTTGTTTCAGTGAGTCACTGTTCTTGCTGTTGACAGCAGCAAGGGCCGTTTTGCTCTTCGCCCTCAAGGTTACACTCAGTGCTGGCAGGTTGTCTTGGATTTCCTTCTTCTGACAATGTTAGGTGGGTATGAACAGTGATATAGAGCGGTATGAATAGGTTTACAGCTAAAGAGTTGGCCGATATCCATTCATGTATGAGTTCACTGAATGTAACCGAACACCAGCGCAATTTTCCTATTCTGAACTGTTCCCACAGCGACGGCAGCCACATTATAGAACTTTCACATCTGAACGCTATTGTATTACCAGATGTTTTGCGTTCTACGGTTTAGTAATTGAATATTACATGTATTTTCAGTGCCAGAATAGTGATTACAAAGAAAAAATATGTAACTAGGGTAACAAGCCGAATAAATAATAATCACGAGCTAAGGGAGTCAACGATTTCCTTGTACTAAAATACTCAGAATTGATTAACAGCATTTTTTTCCATTTCAGGAAACGAATGAAAAACGAGTAAGCGAAGCGGGTTCTTTTGAACAAGGATGTAAATAAAAAAACGGACTATTGATGGACTTTTATTCATAAAATGTACGTACTCGATATTAACTTGTAATTGACTACAGTTACTGTACTGAGGGTGAAAAACAAACAAGACCACCGCTGTTACCTGTCATTTTGACCGAAGACACTCGTCGAATTCTTGCAGTGTCTTCTTCACTCTGCCACGGTTGTGTTGAATTTAGCTACTTTTCGGTTTTTCCTTCCATTTTGGTCACCTAGTACTTTGTATCCATTCAGGTTAGCTGTCCTTCATTATAATTCCTTTTACTTCTTCTTCGATCACATGCTGATTGCCACGCCAGTGTCTCCTGCCATGTATACGATTGATTTTGTGCCGACGTACTGGACGCACCATTCCGGATTAGATGTGCGACTTTCAAAATAAGTCCTTGTTTCCGTTTTAGCTGTATTAAAGCAGATCCAGATTTCGGCTAGTAACTAGCCATTACAAAAGCTGAAAATACAAGAAATTCATAGTCAGGGCATAGTATTAAAAACTACGACTCATGACATGACCTATATCACTTGCACACTAAATTACATACCAGTATTTCAGAATTGTTATGCATGCCCTAGTATGTCTACACCTGTTCGGTTCCTGTCATAGTTCATTCAAGACTACCGTGTAATGAAGTAGAATTTGCAGAGAATACATCGGTTGGTTGTATGGCGCTCTCAGCATAAACTACATAATACGTAACTTTCATAGTACAGAAATTATGATCTCTAATAAAACTTAAAATTTGCTTAGGAATAAAATAAAATAAACCACAAGTAGAATTACTGTGGATGCTGTGCTGACGTACTGCCACATTTAACTTTTTTTTTCTTTATTGAATTCCGATTCCCCCCCACCAGACGGGGGCAGGCTGGCAGCAGCGTAATATGCCGCTCTGCAGCCTACAGAAGAGTTAAAAACATAATGAGTAGATAACAAACAAAAAACAGGCGATGAAATGATGACTTTAAAAACTGTAACATGGCGGAAAGTTGCGGAAGTGAAAGTAGAAAAACAAAGGGTTGGTGATGCTGATTAAAACACGTAGAAACTAGACAGGCACAATTTAAAAGAACATGGTGACAGTCTGGTTTCTGTTCGCAAGAGTTAAAAAACACTCCTAGCAACAGTACGTAGTCTGTTCACAGCACCTAAAATAGGGGACGCACAACACTGAAGACTCACGTAAACACTGCACTATAGAGTAGACACGAAGACAGATGAGGGGGAGGGGGGGGGAGTTTGGAGGACCTAGAGAGATGAGGGGGAAAAAGGGGGAGGAGAGGAGAAACAAAATGGGGGAGGGAGCCAGTGGAGGGAAAGGACACATGAAAGGAGGGACAGGGCAGATGTGAGAATGAGTGGGGAAGGCAGAGGAGGAAAAAGCAAAAGGACTCGGGAGTGAGAATCGAGTCAAAGAGAGGATACGTGGGGAAAAACGGGAGGGAAGGGGGAGAGAGGGTTCCTGGGAAAAGGCCAGAGGTAGGGAGGGGGAGTTGAGGATCAGAGTTGCTATAAGGGATAAATGGAAGGAGAGAGGACATCATCTGAAGAGGGAGTTGATGGAAGCCACCTTGGGAAAGGAGAGAAAGGGTGTGGAGGTGGGGGGTAGGGGTGACACAACGGTGAAGGTGAGGCACTGGGTGGGGGTTGGAGAGGAGAGAAGCAACCAGGCAATGGGGGATCAAGTCTGCAGAAGGTGCAGAGGACTCCGATATGTTTGAAGAAAAGGAGCAGATGGGGGAAAGGAATCAGGTCATAGAGGATCTGCTTGGGGAATGGGAGGTGTATACAGAAGGTGAGGCAGAATGCATGGTGCTCGAGGATCTGGTGGGACTTATAGAATTGGGGGGGGGGGGGATTTATCAAGGCGGGACTGGCATAATAGAGGATGGGATGGATCAAGGATTTGTAGGTGTGGAGGATGGTAGAGGGGTTCAACCCTCAACCACGTTAACCGTTAGCACTAGATATAAAAAATGCCAGATTCACTTCCTGTGAGCCAATTGTTTTGTTAATCTCTAAATATATAGGTAACTTCAGTCTCAAAAATTTTTCCCATAAAATTTTACAAATCGCTAGAAAGTGCTTGATGTATGCTGTGGCTATTGGAATTGATTTGATTTCAATATTTCTTCTTTTGTACGTTTGTAATCCTCATGATGATGTATGTGGCACCTGTTATTTACTGAATTGTTCATAGATGACGCCAAATATAACCAAGTTAGATCATTGGCGTGACTGGCCAATCCTTACCAGGTGTAGAGGGTGCTGATCTCTGTGCCACTTCAAACAAATCTTCAATTATAAATACAATAACAAAAGACATAGTGAATTGCTGCTCCGTAGGTTCAATATTATAACCACCGTATTCGTACAGTATGACTTCAATGGCTGCTATGTATCGGCATGAAGTCAAGCCCTATTCCTTTTGGGCATTGGAATCTCTCTTCCTCTGGGGAATAATAACGCCCTGGGCTCCACTAAGGGCTTAAATTTCAATAGGAAATAGTTTCCGCTCTTCTTCATCCTCGCCACCGCCAGGGCTCGCTACCTGCCATCGCTTACGCTGCCAGTCATAATCTTCACATCGACATCTCGCCCTCGCCACTGATTATAGTCAGCCCTCATCTTCACTATCAGTTTTTGCCTCTATCAGCGGCACCGTCGTTTCGTTACCTGTCTGTCATAGCGGCAGCCTTTATCCGTTGGTCGATACAGTGCGTCTGACATAGCTACTGCCATCCCGGTCACATCAGAGATATTCTCATTGTGCACAACTTGACCACAGCTCGTCGTCGTCGTCGTCCCAAAGTCGCCTCGGCGGCCGCTCACCGCAATCAACGTCATTCGTCATGGACCACACTATTACGTCAGTCACCCACACCCCTCCATCTCATCCTTCCACTGTCACCAGATGAAGCATATCCTCTAACCCACCCCCTACTTCTATCCCCCTTACATACCGTATCCTTTCCTACTGCAGCAGCTAGACATGCACCTATCTCTGTCTCCAGCTTCCCCTACATTTTCTTTTTCAATCATGACTTAGCAGCCACCTCTACCACTGCCGCACATGTCACCGTCTTCCGAGTTACAGTTGCAATAGATGACATCACCAGTATTGCCTCATCGAGCGTCACTTCACCGACCAATGCAAGCCATGCTGAAAGACCTGCACAACTCCCAGGTAATCATCAACAACGTCATATCCCGCCATCCCCCATTCGACAACCATCCTTCCCTCCTTCCCTCCAATAGCTGTTTATGAAATATCAAACCACTGACATCTGTCCTACTCCCACAGAAAAAAACCACGCTCTGAACACTATGACACTCAACAGATCAATAGATATAGCTCCTCCCCCTCCAGCTTTTTCCCCTACCATCCACATCTTCATCCTCTTCAACCCTGACCCAAAGTTCCTCAAATCCAAATCCCTCACTCTCTAAATCAAAAAATATCTACCAAGCCTCCAGATCCATCAAATTACCCCAAGAAAAGACTCCATAATACTAACGTTCCTAAACCCATACTTCCACACTGTCCTCCTCTCCAACAAAATTCTTCGTATTACATTTGAGCCCAAAGCCTCCTTGACACCTCGCATCACCACACCCAGGGTCAAACAACCTCAAACTCGCTACTGTCCTCCCACCTCCACTGCAGTGATCACAAAGGTCGACCTTGAGATCTTGGATGAGGAAGTGGCACCTCAACTGAACAATCACCCAGATTTAGAAGTCTCAAAAGTCCTTTGGATCAATAATGACCTTAGCACCACTCGACTCATCCATTTTTCTTTGAATTTGACACCACCATAGACCTTCTCCTTGAAGAGGGAGTCCTGATCTACAACTAATGTCACAAGGTGGAACCTTCAAAATCGAATCCTCAGTCATACTGCTGCCAAAAATTTCTCCATTACATTGACCACCATACTGCAGATTGTAAAAGCTCACCTACCTGTCGACATTGCAACCCCCACCATTTTCTTAAACAGTGCCCTAAAAGCATCCCCTCCTACCTGCAATACTTGCAGTGACTCCCATCCCATCTACTCTGCAAAATGCAGGGCTAAGCCACAACCTACCAAACTGAGGCCGCTGTCCCAGTCTGTCCCACTGATATCCCTGCTCACCCCAACAACTGACTCCACCCAACTCTCTCTGCTGAAGATATAATCAATTCTCTACAATCGTCCTCCAAAACATCCATCCATTCCAACATCCACACACCCTCCAACAAATCTCCCTAGCTGACTGCTCCATCTTCCAACACAACACCCAAGCTACCTACTCTCACAACCAGGTCCACTTCGTCTTACCTTCCTTGACACCCTTGTCTGAACCACTTGAGACCTCATCCACACAAACCAATCTTGTTCCTTCCAATGCACTACAAAATCCTGTACCACAACATCCTCTCCCTCCCCACCAATAAACATCTTTCAATGCATACCATATCCCAATATAAAATCCACACATTTATCATTAACGAAACAGTCCTCTTATTACACGATCCAAATTTCTTCCTATATCCTCTGCTGCACAGCTGATCCTTCTCCTGGCCAGAGGTGGAGCTGCAATTGGCCACAATAAGAACATACCTGTTTGAACACAACTCTTATACGATACTCCCGCCGAGCACCTTATCCCTACCCTCTTTTTCCAAACCCTAACCATTACCTGTGCCACCATCTACATCCAAGCTAATCACTCCATACCTTTTCCACCAATATAATTTAAATATCTGGGCTCAACAGTCACCCACTACAATTACATATCTTAAGAAATGAAACAGAGATCAGTAGCAGCCAACAGAGGCTTTATTTCATTTAAAAGCTATTTTACCTATGATATTAAGTCTTACCACCAACTTCATCATTTATTAAACGGTTGTAAGACCAGTGTTTACATATCACTCGAAAACTTTGTCATTAACATCAAAAGACATTTGAATGCTAAGTGCCGTTGAGAGACAGGTACTTCGAAGAATCGTTGGCGAAATCTTAGAAAGAGGAAAGTGGAGAACGAGGTACAGTAATGAGCTGTACACTCTGTAAAAGATCCACCTATCAGAAGAACAGTGAAATAAGCCTGATCGAGACACGTAGGGTACGTGGCATGGATGAGTGATACAGAAGTAGCCAAAAGGATAGCAGAACAGAAATCCAGTAGTCAAAGTGGACAGGTCGACAGAGAATCGGGTGGTTGGATGGAGTCATGGAAGACCTGCAGATAATGAACTGTGTGGGACGGAAGGCTCGGTGTTTGGTTCGTGATAACTGATGGACAGTTGTTGAAGAGGCCGAATTTTATCACAGAGTAACAAGACTGTCACCAAACAGCCATACGGCGCTGGAAAACGTGGAATCGACGTAATATCGTTCGTTTTCGAAGATAGTTCAAATTTCATGCCAACTATCGAAGTTCTGTTATAGTGTTGGGCAGAAAACGCAGGTTACTCAATCAACAGTTACAAAGTGTTGGATCTGAGTCTAACACTCTAAGCAGTCAGAATGAAGACGCACCACCTGCCACAAATTCCAATTCCAGCAAAAGCACAATGATTCATATGTAAGTTCCCTTTGAGAAAAACCGTCAGTCTATTCTTAGAAATCATTTCATTTTCTCGCGCGTCAAATGGACGTTATGCCATCCAATACCCACAGCGTCACACAAAGGGAGGTCGTAGGACAACAATCTTACCACTCAATAATAGGTAAGTTTGTCACATTTCCAATTCATAGTCATAAACTTAGCAAGATAACCGAAGTTCAAAATGGTTCAATTGGCTCTGAGCACTATGGGACTTAACTGCGGAGGTCATCAGTCCCCTAGAACTTAGAACTACTTAAACCTAACTAACCTAAGGACATCACACACATCCATGCCCGAGGCAGGATTCGAACCTGCGACCGTAGCAGTCGCGCGGTTCCGGACTGAGGGCCTAGAACCGCTCGGCTACCGCGGCCGGCTAACCGAAGTCCAAAAAGAAATTTCTGGTCCGTGCATGTGTGATTTTCACATAGTATACTACAGAATTGGTGAAATTTAGACGCAGTTAGAAGCAATGAGATGATCTGTTTGCCACTCAATAATTGTTACTACAATATACCACATGCTACAAATTAATAATGTTTTTGGCTACAGAAAAAATGAACGCAAGGTACAACGAGTTAGCATAGACAGTGGAAAAGCGCACTTGTGTATTGCATGCGATTGAGCTGGCGACTAAACCACGTCTCGAACTGGTGGTAGAAAAAAAAATTAATTGCAGCGAGGAGGTTTTATGAAATCGATGGGTCATTTAAGTACGAATAACTCATCGCCTCTCGTACATACTACAGAGTTAATTACGTTAGGGGAGCGTTCGATATATGAAAAGGAATAGGAAGTTCCTATAAAAGAAAAGCGACTGATTCTCAGCAGATACTAAACAAGGAATAGAGGTGTTTACAGACAGAAGTTATTGAAATCCCTAACGACTAACAGTGAAGTGAGACTAGAATAAACGCCAGTAAGTGAGGAATGAACTTCATGGAAAGTCCTTAGCCGTAAAAACAAGTCGTGTGTTAAGGCACGCAGAAGTAGTTAATTCGGGATGACAAGCAGCAGTAGAGGAGAAATATTACAGCGACAGCCATCCGTTAAAATAAGTAATCCAGACTATCGACGACGCTGGCTGGAGAAAACATGCAGGCATAATAAGATTAGCGCAAGATAACAAGGGACACAGCGTGGTGATGCGTGATGCAAATAAAATGACAAGGATAACTGTACAAAGTCGTTAACGACAGCTATCAACGACAAAAAAGTCTTTGTACAGGTCGTTTTTGAAGGCGCAGTATTCATTCACTTTCCATACCTTGCTTCACGGGATACGATCGGTGATTAGTGTTTCCACTCAACTCAAGCAGCGATGAATGACACAGGGATTAACAACAGTTTTCTTGTGACAGAGGAATCGCTAAAATAGAACCGATGGAACGATGGCTAAATCCGCAGATAAATTCATCCCAAATGGTTCAAATGGCTCTGAGCACTATGGGACTTAACTTCTAAGGCCGTCAGTCCCCTAGAACCTAACTAAGGACATCACACACATCCATGGCCGAGGCAGGGTTCGAACCTGCGACCGTAGCGGTCGCGCGGTTCCAAACTGTAGCTCCTAGAACCGCTCTGCCACCCCGGCAGGCCAAATTCATCCCAATATCAACCACAGTTTCGAGCAGAACAGAAGCTGGTCACATTGAATACATCACAGTTTACAAGCTTCTGCAAAAACGACAGCACTGACTTTTAGAATCATCATCATGTATCACTTACATCTATTTGCTAAGGAAATCTTCAACATTTTCGGTGATATGCTTAACTGTCTGGATCTAAATAATCAGCTGCGTTCTAACTGTCATGTATCTGAAATCACTCATCATGCCTAACCATTCCCACATTTCGAATATCATACAGCGTGTTCGAACGCGAAAGGTCAGTATTCCAAGTGACAGCTATGGTTGTTCAAAGAAAAGAAGAAGGAAAAGAATCATACATATAAATGATTTACTTCAGATAGTTTCCGTATTCCCGAGGATTCTACGCCTACTACTACACTTCTGAAGCCATCAGTAGGTGTGTGGCGGAGGGTATTGTGTTCCTCTATGATTTCTTTTTCACTTACCTGTTTCACTTCCGAAAAGAGCGCCGGAAGTCGGAATGTTGGTCAGCCCCATTATGAATTTGAATTTATTTGATTTCCCCGTCGTGGTCGTAACATGTATGAGCATGGAAGTAATGGGTGACCCGACTCTTCTTGGAATCTACGATCTCGGAATTTTAACAGTAAACGTCTCCCATTTCTGCAAAACCCGTGTTGCACTTTCGGTCACCTGTGTTTGATGAGCAATCGCGTAACGCCATTACTGTCACTAAATATATTGAGGAGAAACTGTGTTTACGAGACCCACTACTTCCTATTAATATGTAGGCCTTCAGTTTCAAAAATGGTTAAAATGGCTCTAAGCGCTATCTGTGGTCATCAGTCCCCTAGAGTTAGAACTACTTAAACCTAACTAACCTAAGGACATCACACGCACCTACGCCCGAGGTGGGATTCGTACCTGCGACCGTAGCAGCAGCGCGGTTCCGGACTAAAGCGCCTAGAACCGCTCGGTCACAGCAGTCGGCCCATTCATTTTCTCGTGATGCCATAAAAACAGTGTTATAAGAATCACGGAATTTGCTAACCAAGTAACCTTACTTACATGGTGTAATTTCTTCCGTTGAATAACAACTCTAGCTATCACATTGCGACTCTCGTATTCCTAAGAAAATAGACGTGCCCATTTGATGGCAGGGAAAATTCTTCCAATAATACTGGAGGATTATTTTATAGTTCGTTTATATGCTTGCTATGGTGAATGATCTGCTATGGTAGTGCCACATAGGCAGTTGCTGAGTGCAAAACAGTGACAAGTTACAAACGACTTCTGAAATCAGATAGATGACACTTCGTTTTCTTCAGGGTTGAACGTGTGTAGAAAATATTGCCACTTATCACTATGACCGTCATTCCCATTATGGATCGTGCACTCCATTGCGTTCAAGCATGATTTCAAGGTGATCCTCCCTTCTTTTTCACGGGTATCCAACCTTTCTCAGAGGAAATGATTTACAGAGAAACACCGTTTTAGGACTTTTGTCTCTCATTCATGATAGGTATTCCGGGAGAGTTGGACCTCTTTTTTCTTCAGCACAAAATTTGTGTGTTTCTCAGATTTTTTTGACTTCTGGCAGCGTGTTCGTATAGAGCGTCACATAAAATTAAGTACAATATAGTATTGTGGCACTGCCACTTAAAAAAACAGGAGATGCGATAAAATGGAGATAGACATGAGTGGTCCATCTCACCCGTAGGTGTATGGGTGAGATGGACCATTATACTGGGAGAGATAGATCACATAAAAATTGCTATATACGAAGAAATCTTGGCTTTTCTAAAGAGTTGTTGGTTTTGTTCAAGCAAAGCCTGTCTTTCTCTCATCACAGCTATTACACTTATTACAAAATACTGAACATCGTGAACAGGAAACACAATTAATCCAATCGTCATTTTCATTACTTTCGTAACAGATTTCACCACACCCAACACATTCATCCTCATACCATTCATCAAAGCTATTTTCGTAATCTTTAACAAATACACTGTGAGCTATCTGATGTACTTTCCTTATTAAGCTTCATGAGTCTATTTTTCTCTGCATTAGTATTTCTCTTTGGTGACTTCTTGTGCCTTTTTTCTGTATCCTTTCTTTTCTTATCCTTCTTTTTCTACACAATTTCAGTATATTCAACAGAGTTTAGCCCTTTGGTTACAGTTACTGACTTCCTCTAAAAATCATGGTTTTTATCAACAGAAGGAACATGTCATATTTCTTCCAAAAGCTTTATCTCTGTTGGCTTCGATATAGTCTGTTTCGAGGTAAAAATCTTGAAAGTTTTAATTTAGTAGAAGGGGAGCCCGAAGTTTTGTCAGTGAAGGAATTTGACTTGTGTAGATAACTCTGCTCTTTTTATGTGCTTGGGATCAGTAGGTCTTTGGATGAGCTATGAAATGGTTGGTTGACCTGTATGTGATATTCTGTTCTTACATTTTCTGGTACAAACATATATTCCGACAAATAAATATAGTCTGATACTGCGGTCACTTCCAGTGGGATTATTGTACATGCCTTGAAGCTAAATGTAGTTGAGCTTCGTCTCTCTCACGTTATAACGAGTGGTCCATTTCTCCCGATTGTCAGGTCAGAGAACTCGGTGGTTGTCAAGCTCGCAGTAAAAAAAACTGCATCTCTATTGTGCAAACCAAGCCTTAATTCGAAGCCGGCCGCGGTGGTCTAGCGGTTCAGGCGCTCAGTCCGGAACCGCGCGACTGCTACGGTCGCAGGTTCGAATCCTGCCTCGGGCATGGATGTGTGTGATGTCCTTAGGTTAGTTAGGTTTAAGTAGTTCTAAGTTCTAGGGGACTGATGACCACAGAAGTTAAGTCCCATAGTGCTCAGAGCCATTTGAACCATTTGAACCTTAATTCGAAAATTACGTAACTATACGATAAAACGTTTCAGCTTACTGGAATAGAGAATGTTATTTTTCTCCAGAACTAACACGAAAATGTCAGCAGCACTTCTGCACCATGTTTGCTCACAAAAGAGCTTCCTCACGAGTAGCGAAGCTGCTGTCCAGCGGCGCATTTGTGAAACACGCCGCTGATCCATCTGACGTTGTTGCCCAATTCTCCCTGATTTACTCTAATTGTTGCAGTTTTGTTCTTATATTTTTGATTTATATTAATTATTCTTAATTCGTTTCCTGTGTTTTCATTTATTCTTTCGTTTCTAAGCGCATAACCAAACGTTCTTCTTTTAGTTTTGCTATTTCAGCAGCACTTTTGTCCTTTCTCTTCAAAGCTCAAAAAATGTGTGTGAAATCTTATGGGACTTAACTTCTAAGGTCATCAGTCCCTAAGCTTACACACTACTTAACCTAAATTATACTAAGGACAAAGACACACACACACCCATGCCCGAGGGAGGACTTGAACCTCCGCCGGGACCACCCGCACAGTCCATGACTGCAGCGCCTAAGACCGCTCGACTAATCCCGCGCGGCTCTCTTCAAAGCTCAATTCCCACTATCACGTAACAGCATACGTGTTTTCCACAACTTTACAAAATTTTATTAGTGTGTTTTTCTTTGTTTTGAGACGAAGTGTCCTGTTATAGTGCAATATATCGGTTGTAACTGAGATTAGTTCTCAGATTTTGACATTGACCGTAGGAAATCATTCAGTCGAAAAAATTTTCTGGTTTACTTTATTATGTTTTTGCCAATTACAGTCTTTGAACGTTCTAGATAGTTTCATTTAAATCCCATTAATCTAGGTTCTTTGAAGAAATTCTCTAAGTTGTAACTTAAAACTGAGTTGAAGAGATGATATGTGACAAATCAGAGGGAATTGTCTCTGCGCTCAAGTAGAACCTGATCACCAGCAAATAAGCTTTGTGTTTCGACTATGATATTCATTCTATCTACTTTTATACTGGTGTAAGACATTGACCCCTTCAAACTATTTTTTTCTTTTTTATTGTCTTTTAGATCACCTTTTTTCAACAATATTGCGTTCAGTTAAAGTCGATGAACTCGCAGCAAATGAGCTTGCCGAAATGTAAACCTAGTGCACAACTCGTCCATCAACTGATAAACACAGCGGAGAAGTCCTTGGATGGACTGTTAAAGAGATATTTAAATTTAAATTCTGTGCCACTGATAAAAAAAAAATGGTTCAAATGGCTCTGAGCTCTATGGGACTTAACTGCTGTGGTCATCAGTCCCCTAGAACTTAGAACTACTTAAACCTAACTATCCTAAGGACATCACACACAGCCATGCCCGAGGCAGGATTAGAACCTGCGACCGTAGCGGTCGCGCGGTTCCAGACTGTAGCGCCTAGAACCGCTCGGCCACTCCGGCCGGCGTGCCACTGATCCATGCACTGTTCTCGAACTACTGAACTTTTATCTACCTTTCACGCCCTTCTAGCTGCTAGCATATAGTGGTCGAACTCTCACAAACGCACAAACACACACACGCACAAATATACCTAGTAGTTTTTGCTCAATCGTGGTAATAAGTCTTGGAGGTGCTTCTCTCTTCATGCAACTACAAACAACGTAAGTGAGAATTCTAGGCACGCCCGGAGGTAACTTTATAGCTTCGAAGGCAGTGCGGCACTGCACATAATGATGTACTTCATTCACATGAGTCGCCTCGGCTGACATAATAGCTCATTGTTGTTTGTGTTGCCCGTGCCGCCAATTTCAGGCCTGGGCCCCCGCTCACTATAAATCTTCCGGCGTATCCTTTCGTGGTTTGCCGACACCGTGTTTCCGAGGGTCATTCATTGTCGTAACTGTGCGCCATGAATTATGTAAGCACCGAGGAACACGCGCCTACTAGTGTTAGCAGCAGATTAGTTCTGGGTGATACACCACCGTCTGACGGCCGTCCTGGCTTCATCGCTCAGCTTGTTCCCACGGTCGCTTCCTTCCTATTATGTCTGCCACCACTGCCATAGATAATTTCACATGCAGTTCTATGAATGCTACTGTCTTCCGGAAAATCTCTCTTCTCCGATACGGAACTAAATTTATCATTTATATTTTTTTTTGCCACTGTAAATATTTAATAGCATCTTCATCTTCACTCCTATATTTTATAATGCAAATACCTTGGTTCGATGTACAAATGCTGTGCAACTTTTTTGCCACTTCATATTTGTATGTAATCTCAACCTATGGACGACTTTCTCTGTCGGCATCGTCAGGATCTATCTGTAGGCCTTGTGGTACTTCACTCAGTTGGCCAAAAGCAGACATCATAAAGGCACGTATTTTTCATGTCCTACCAGACATTGTCTCGATGTCTGTGATGCAAGGGTGGAGCGACATCCCTAACGTTGGGACTTGTCGAATAAAATAGTCCAATGAGTTCATAATGTGGATCAAACGTAAATCGAAGAAAGACGAAAGAAACGAGGAGACGCAGAAATGAGATTAACCACAAACTTAAAGTCCAAATTATGTACCACGAAGTAGAACGGACCGACCTGGAGCATAAGAGGCACCGCAAAACATTTTAATTTCCACTGTCTATAGTTTTGCAAATAAATTCATAAAAGTTTGTCAGCTTGACCAGGAAAGATTAAGGATTCACACTCATAGCAGTCGAAGTTGAAAAACATAACAAAATAATTCTTTTTACATGTGAAATTTTATCATTTTCTCGCTTACTACTGGCTGCATTTGTTGCTATAGGTACATTTTTCTTCGTAAGTAAGAGAGATTCTTCGATGAATTTTGCACAGCATATCAGCCACACTTACAGGTGTACGAAGATCTAGAATTTTTTTAATTTATGAAAACATGAATGAGCCGTTATATTTTAGCCTTCATGTTTAGAAAAAACTCAAATTTTATAGTTAATCATTTCAACTTTTACCACAGTTTTCAGTACATTTGAAAAATTCTAGAGTTTCATACAACAGTAAGTATGGTTTATATGCTGTGCAATATTCATCGAAGTATCTCTCTTTCTTATGAAGAAAACTATACCTATAGCAACAAATGCAGCCAGTAGCAAGTGAAAAAATGATAAAATTTCACATGTAAAAAAATTATTTTGTTTTGTTCTTGAACTTCCACCGCTATGAGTGTGAATTCTGAATCCTTCCTGGTCATGCTGACAAACTTTTCTCTATTTATTTGTAAAAGTATAGACACTGGAAACTAAAATTTCCTGTGGTGCCTCTCCTGCTCCAAGTCGACCCGTTTGACGTCCTGCTCCCCTCAAAGAATTCTGCTACAATGGAACCAAAATAACACATGTCGAACGTTTGGAAAACAGCGACAAGAAGAAGGGACAAGATCCAGAATGGAGAACTCCTGTGAAGTTTGGAAAGTAGGAGATGAGGTAGTGGTGGAAATAAAGGTATCAGGACGAGTCGTGAGTCCTGGTTGGTTAGCTCAGTCGATAGAGCACTTGTCCGCGAAAGGCAAAAGGTTCCGAGTTCGAGTCTCGGTCTGGCACACAATTTTGATCTGCCAGGAAGTTTCTTTGGTTAAGATGATAGGACATGTATAGAGACATCGAGAAATGACTACCGACCTACGTAGAGACTTCAGAAACATAATTACACATTCGGCCTGACGCTAAGGCCATTATGTACGAAGAGCGGTACATTGTCATAAGAAAGGACAAATTCCGTGTTTCTTGTAGACACATTTCTGCTGCGGTGCGGATAACAGGTGCATCAGAGTGTGCGCGGCAACTAGTAACGTACTCCACAGTTGAAGTACGCGGGACACTACGATTCCTCTGGGGAAAACGTCAAAGTTGAACACAGATTCACCGTGAAATTCTGGCGTTGTATGGAAACATGCAGAGCTGCGCCCGGCCGTAGTGAAGTGGTGGCAACAAGGCCACACAAGCGCAGATGACTCTGATCCGCCATGCACTGCAGACCGTGCACCATGTGAACTCCATCTTTTCGGCAGACTAAAGGAACGTCTGGGGGGAACGAGATTTTCCTACGATGAGGACGTTAGCAAAAAAATTGTTCAAATGGCTCTGAGCACTATGCGACTTAACCTCTCAGGTCATCAGTCGCCTAGAACTTAAAACTAATTAAACCTAACTAATCTAAGTACATCACACACATCCATGCCAGAGGCAGGATTCGAACCTGCGACCGTAGCGGTCACTCGGCTCCAGACTGTAGCGCCTAGAACCGCACGGCCACTCCGGCCGGCTGAGGGCGTTAACACAGTGGTTCTCGAATGTGGATTATTTCTCTCTTAGAGGAATTGAACGACTCGTATAAAGTTTATACCGTTGTGTGCTGAGACTCGGTGTCTATATTAAAAAAAAGTGTCACGTGTCTGCTTCACTTTGAGTGTAGTACATCATTCAGTAAAAGCTATTTAGCTTCCCATAATAATATGAGCTTACATTTTTTAGTGCCTTTGCTCTAGAGGGAGCTGTAGAGAGTAAAAACTGTAGAGGAAGACAAAAGCGTTGTTGTTGTTGTTGTTGTGGTCTGCAGTCCGAAGACTAGTTTGATGCAGCTCTGCATGCTACTCTATCCTGTGCAACTCTCTTCGGCTCCGAATAACTATTGCAGTCTGCATCGTTCTGAATCTGTTTACTGTATTCGTCTCTCTGTCTCCCTCTACGAATTTTACCCTGAGCACTTCCCTCCTTGATATCTCAGAATGTGTCCTATCAACTGATCCCTTCGTTTAGTCAACATATGGCACAAATTTCTTTTCTTTTCCATTCTGTTCAGTACTAGTCACGCGATCTCCCTATCTAATCTTCAGCACACTTTTCTTGCGCTGGATTTCAAAAAGCTTCGTTTTTTCTTGTTGTCTGCACTGCTTATCGTCCACTTTTCCTCTCCGTACAAGGCTGCCTGCACTCTAGACAAATGACGCCAGAAAAAGAATTGCTCAAACTTAAATTCATATTCGATTTTAACAAATTTCTCTTCTTCAGAAGCACTTTTCTTGCCACTGCCATAAACCTGTCTATCCTCTCTACTTTGGCCATCATAAGCTACTTTCCTAACCAAATAGAAAAATTCATCTACTACCTTTATTGTCTCATATTCTAATCTAATACCCTCACCGTCACCTGATCGAATTCTACCGCATTCCATTACCATCGTTTTGCTTTTTTTAATGTTAATCTTATATCCTCTTTTCAAGACACTGCCCATTCCAGTCCACTGCGTGTCCAAGTCCTTTGCTGCCTCTTCCAGAATTATGTCATCGGCAATCATCGAATTTTTCATTTCTTCCTCTTGAACTTTAATTCCCTTTCCAAAATTTTCCTTGCTTTCCTTCACAGCGTTTCAATGTGCACATTGGATAACATTGGCGATAGGCTGCAACTCTGTCTCACTGCCTGCTCAACAACTGCTTTTCTTTCATGCCTTTCGACTTTAGCAACTGCTGTCTGGTTTCTGTACAAGTCGCAAATGACCTTTAACTCCCTATAACTTACTCTTACTATCTTCAGAAATTTAAAAAGGGTATTCCACTCAACGTTGTCAAAAGCTTTTTGCAAATCTACGAATGCTTTAGATCTGGATTTGGCATTCCTTAACCTATCTTCTGAGATAAGTTGTAGTTGGGTGTTGTCTCACAATGTCCCATTTCTTCGGAACCCAAACTAATCTTCGCCGAGTCTACTTCTACCAGTTCCTCCACTCTTTCGTAAATAATTCGTCTCAGTATTTTGCAGCCATGATTCATTAAACGTATAGTTCGGTAATATTCACACTTATCAGCACTGCTTTCTTTGGAATTTTCTTCTTGAAGTCTGAGGCTATTTCACCTGTCTCCTACATCGTGCACGCTAGGTGCAACAGTTTAGTCAAGATTGTCTCGCTGGATATCAACAGTCCTTAGGTAATGTCATCTACTCCAGAGGCCTGGTTTCGGCTTGGGTCTTGCAGTGCTCTGTCAAATTCTTCTCACATTATTATATCTCCCAACTCATGTACTTCGGCTTCCATTTCTATAATATTTCCTTCAAATTCATTTCCCTTGCGTACCCACTCCATATATTCCTTCAACCTTTCAGGTTTCCCTTCTTTGCTTGGTACTGGCTTTCCGTCTGAGCTCTTGATATTCACACATATGTTTCTCTTTTGACCTAAGGCCTCTTTAATTTTTCTATAGGTGGTATCTGTATTTCCCCTAGTTATGTATGCCTCTAAAGACTTTTACTTACCTGCTTAGTCATTTTGCACTTCCTGGTCGACCGCGGTGGCCGAGCGGTTCTAGGCGCTTCAGTCCGGAACCGCGAGACCGCTACGGTCGCAGGTTCGAATCCTGCCTCGGGCATGGATGTGTGTGATGTCCTTAGGTTAGTTAGGTTTAAGTAGTTCTAAGTTCTAGGGGCCTGATGGCCTCAGATGTTAAGTCCCATAGTGCTTAGAGCCATGTGAACCATTTTTGCACTTCCTGTCAGATGTTCTTATTCCCTTTGTCTACTTCAGTTGCTCAATTTTTATATTTTCTCCTTTCATCTATTAAATTCAGTATGTAGCGTTTCTGATTCCGGTCGATAGTCGATAGCTCAGCTTATTTCTCTGTAGTATATCCGCGTTAAGTGTCCGTCCCCTGTTTCGGTTAACGCTGAGATTGTACATCCTGATATCAATGGCTTATTTGATAAAAGAAGCCCAGTAGGTGGAAGCATAGGATAAGACTTCCTTTTCATAAAATATAATCGGATGTTTGCTCATGAGTCTGTGTTCGGCGACAGCAGATTTGTCGAGATTGCGCTACTTAACGTGGAGTCGATGCTCTGTGCAAAGTTCTGCAACCGTTCACATTGCACATGTTAGTGGAGTTAGTCCTTCCCACCTTTGAATACGACTCGTACTCATACTCCCAAATATAGATGACTTGTAGAGATATCTATTCTAGAGATTTGCATTTTAGTTTTTCAGGGAATGTTCGAAAATGACCTCTTCATCACACTGCAAATGCCTGCCACGCAATGATTTCTGCATCTGAGGAAAGAGGAAGAAGTCGCTGGTTTCCATGACACGAGTGTAAAGACAGAGACAAAAATGCACAACCCAAAGCAGCAGCATATGTGACTGTCCTGCACAGATGAGTACAGACAATCCACTGGGGAAGAAAGCAGCACCTACCTTAACGTCCCGCAATGGTTTCGTCTTGACGGCCTATTGTAACCTCGTCAGATTCCGTAAGTGTTACGGTTCGCCCCTTACTAGCTTAATCTATTAGCGCGACACAATGACAGTTTCAGGTAACAACTCAGTATCACCATGGCCAATGCTACCGGACCAAAGTCTGTCCGTTTTCAACGGTTCATAAACACGAGGTCTAGTAACCACAGAATGTCATAGAAACAGTACTACATCTGCAACTACCTCTATATCTAAAACTAAATCTGTACCTCGCAAGCTACTTTAGGATATGTGATGGAAAGTTACTTGTCGTATCGTATGACTGTCACTCTACCGCCCCCCCCCCCCCCCCCACACACACACACATTTGCCCGCTTCACTCCAGAATGGAGAACGGAGTAACAACTGGTAAGCCTTAGAGTGAGTTGTAATCCCTCCAATTTCATATACATGGTCCTTTCGTGACATACTGGTAGGATAAATCAATACTCAAGGCCTGTGTTATAATTTCTGCCACGCACGACCATTTCCGTAACGTTACCGCACATACCAAAAACACCGGTGACTAACGTGCTGGTCTGTATTGAAACTTTTTCTTTCCTCTAACAGTCCTATTTGACAAGGGTCCAAGATTGACCAATAATATTCAATTATTGCTCCCAATGAGCATTTCGTCGTCCACTTGCAAAATTTCCTGTGGATTTTTCCGAAGAATCTCAGCCTTTCAGTTGTATTTCTTATGATTAGTTCCACTTAAAACAGCTTCATACTCATACTCCGAGATATTTAATGTGACTGATTCCAATGACTGCTAAACAATAACGGGTCTTTTCGTGTATTTATGCACAATACGCTACATGCGTTTATGATGAAGATCGACCGTCAATTCCAGCACCAAGTGTCAGACATCTGTAGGTGTTCCATCGTTTCGTCACAGTTTTCTAGCATTGCGATTCGTCTATATACTACAAAATCGTCAACAAATAACCTCATGGTGTTTCCGACGTTACCCACTTGATCATTTGAGTCAACTGTAAGCATAATTGGACCTAAAATGTCCTTTGGGGTGTGCTCGAGACACTACGCCTGAACGTTGCTCTCCATTCAAAACGATGTGCTGTGTTCCGTTTTCTAGGAATTCTCATATCCAGTCGTACATGTGGCCAGATATTCCACAAGTTCATATTTTGTAAATTAGGCGACTGTTCGGTACTTCAGGTACTGGTTACGAAATATCCCATTTAACACTGTTAAACAACAATATAATCTCCAACTGGTTTCCGTTTTCAGCCATTGCGGAAATGGTGTACGCTGCAGGTATTTCTCTTTGAGTATATTTTACTGTTGCATTCTCCAATAAGAATCCCAATGGCAATGACGTTATTGCTAGCCCACAGTTTGCTCTCAGCACTGGAAGTGACGCTAGATTCAGAATTTCAATTCACGCTCTTTGACGTAAAGAGAAAGCTAAGCTCTTTGATTAGTAACATCCCCTCCAGAAAGCCCAAGGAATAAATGTGAAATCCTATTAGGAAGAGAAAAGTTGGAAGCAGAGAGTTGGAGAACAGATGAGCAAGACTGACGATAAAGAATTATCGAAAGTAATTCTGTCTTGATCAGGGAGAAGTTTTTGTCAATCAGACACATCCATTTCAGTTCGCTGCCAGTACTGCTATAACATCCGCCTCTGGAAAATTACTTGTTAGCTGTAGCTGGATTTTTTTTAACCATCTAACCTCCCAACGCTACTGTGCCGAAGTTTCTGTATACATCTACTGTTGGGTCGAACGTAATTTATCCATTGCGCAGTAGTATGATCGTCGTATCATTGCTTTGCTTTAGATAGAATTTCTCTCTCTCACTGAAAGAGTTGGGTCCAGCGATGTAAGACACCGTGGAGGTAATTTTTCTGCGTGCTGAGTTTATAAAGCTATAAGGTATGCTATAGGCTTACAGAGAAAACGAGAACCACTGATTCTCATATGATCAGCACTGCGAGAATAAGACCTGCACAAAACGTCAGACATTGGACTAAAATTTACATCCTTACCAGAACTGGGTTCGAAATCCTGAGCAGTTGGTCATAGGCAACTCCTGAGCAAGTAGACCGTCGTCACTTGGCCGGGAGTACCTGCAAATGAAATCAAATTGAATTTTGTCGTATTGCCGATAAACATGCACAGACCACCATAGGAGAATTCTGAAATGCTAATCGATATGGAAGAGCAACATCGTAGCGGGAGAACTAATGGACTGTGTATGGTATAGCTAACAGACGTATGTAAATTTCGTCGGAAAAGTATGGATCTGCGTTGTAATTCATAAAGAAATAGACTTTGTTACTATTTAAAACATTTAGGATGCTATACTACATGTGAAACAGTCTAATAACATCTGCAAGTTTGTATTCTCGTTAACGTTAGAAATTTAATGTATTTGCTGCGAGCACATACCCTTGGAGATGGGTGAGTGCGAGAATCTGGGGTTCTGTCACTGGGGCACATACAACTCGCATGCCTAACAAATTACTTTAATATTTTCTGAAAAGTATGTCTGTATGAGACGCTAGTTTAGTTTACACAAGTTTCAGTTTATGACGATAAAGCACCTTCTTCTGTGTTACACACTAACAAGGGGAGGCCGCCAATTGTGAAATTCAGATTCGATTCATACTGCGCATAATAAAAGCTCATGGCCAGAGTTGTAATGTGGCAAAACACCAAGATGCACTTCTCAGCCGTTGTCGAGAAAATCGACAGTTAAAATAAACCGTTGCGGTGAAATACTCTCTACGATTAATAACTTTCTACAGCGTCGTGGCGCAGCGGTAAGCGCTCGGGTTCGTAATCCGAAGGTCGCCGGATCGACTCTCGCGCCATGCAAAATTATTTTTAATTATTAGTTTTTTGCATTTCATATATATATATATATATATATATATATATATATATACTATTAATGAATTGCTTATGCATGTTGGTGAAGGCGGATCGCTCTCCAATTGTACCGCCTCCATTTTTCCGTTTGTTTAACAGGGTGTACCAAAGCTCTCACGTCCGCACTGATTTTCGACGATGTTATAACTTGCGCTAGGGACCGCATCTACCTTCTTTCGAAGTTAGCAGGCAACTACGCTGTTATGCGGCGGCTCGTTTCGGCCCATTCAACATCTGTCCTTCAAGTGTAACGAGCGAGTAACGAAGTTTATATTTCATACCGGCCACAGCAAATTTGTGTTCGTGGGGTTTCTATTCTAATTCAAACGTTTGACTTACGCTATACGTATTCGTTTCGGAATATCGTTTCTACGTCTTCCGTTAACTATACGTGGTTAACATTCTGAAGACAATTAATAACATTTGTGAAATACAACTTTGTTTGCGGAAAACATAATGATGTTCGAAGTCGCCAGTTTTTCCACGACAAACGACTTTCAACAACTTATTATATGCATAATTGTTGCAACTCGTTGCCGGGAATTATATATATATATATATATATATATATATATATATATATATATATATATACATATATATGTGTGAGTGTGTGTGTGTACACACATTTGAATTACAAAAAACAAATACCAAAAAAAAAAAGAAGGTTGCATGGCGGGAGATTCGACCCGGTGACCTTCTTTTTTTTTCGAAAGAAAACAAAGACTCCGATTATACTGGTTTCTCCTTCCAGTAAACATAAATGAGTCTCCTTCATCTTGTTGGCGAAGAAGCAATCCTTTGGAACAAAAAAAAGTTTCTCAAAGCCAAAATCAAATTTCTTTTTCCTTTAAGAACAAACTATGAGGAAGAAATAAGGAAAAGCTTTTTAAGTCGTCATGCGACTTGTAGTGAAAGTCTAGTTCTTACAGGAGCTCCTGAAGTGTATCCGCCTACAGCATGCCAGCTCGTCCAAACGTGTCTTCTCATGGCGTAGGCGTGAGTTCTGGGTAGCAGATCTATTCAGTTCGGTTCGTTTTATACAGTTTTCAGCTTCTCAGGGCTTGGACGTTCCAGCTACTAGGTGGGTCATCGAAAGTGCTCCGTAAGAAATTAGAAAAATATTGTTTATAGCGTGGGTTGCGTATCAGGACGCAGTGACGTTCGTTGAGATAAGTCCAATATCCTATCGTAGACTTGTCGCCTGAAGTAAAAAGATAGCGGATCGTGTGGCCACAGATCCAATTCACAGAGTTAGTTTTGGCGGTGGGGTAGAAAGTCTTATCGGGGTACAAAAGCATGTGGACGTCGATCTGAGCCGGTGTCTGGCGAGTAAGAAACGCCAAAATTCGCCGCGCAAGTGTGCAGACGTCTAGCGCTGTGCCACAGTGGAACCGGTGGACATCCGTGTCATCCACACCACAGTGGGTGCAGAGGGATGAATCGGCGAGATGGATGCGGTGCAGACGATCTCGGTTAACTTGTTTGCCATTCACGGTGATGTACCACGCTGATTGAACGTCTGATTCGAGAAAACGCGCATGGATCGCCTTCCATATGTGTCGCCACACGTACTGTGGATACTTACGTTCGATGGGGTTGAACGGGCGGCACTGTTGTAACAATTCGGAGACTGTTTTCGTGAGGTACAAACGTGGAAGTAGTAAGGACCGGTAGATATAACTGAACTCCAGGAATAATCGTTGGATGTAATAAAAGGGGGTTGGAATGGTCGATATCAGTACTGGGGTGGACAAGGAGGCCGGTGCAAAGTTGTGAAGCAGGAGGCTAGTAAGGCTCTGCGGGCAACGATGCCAAAGTTTGAGTTGGGAGCTGACGTATAGTGCCTTGACACGAGTCGGCACGTGGATGAGTCCCACCCCGCCACGATCTCGTGGCAGTGCAAGGGATTCATACTGCACCTTGAATAACATCCCCGAGCTGACGAAGGAGCCGAAAGCCATCAACAGTCGTCGCGCCAGGAGATTTGGGACTGGTAGTACTTGAGCCACGTGTGGTATACGGGAAGCATGATACATGTTCACGTATTGCGCGCGTTGGATAACGTCGAGAGCTCGTAGCCGGTGTTCTGCGAGATTTGCTCTGATTGTCTGTAGCAAGCGTCTACCATTGATAGCCGCTGAGCGGCGCAGGTCTGCTGTGAAATCAAGTCCAAGACACCGTATGGTGGCGGCGACACTAAGGGGGGCAGCGCATCTCTCCGGCAAGCCCTCACCAATGAGCAGGACCTTGGATTTTGACACGTTGAGGCAGCTCCCCGACGCTTCGCCGTAAGTCGCCACCCATGTCAGTGCTGCTCGTACTTCATCTTCACTGCGCAGATATAGTACTATGTCGTCTGCGTAGGCTGTACAACAAAAACGGTGGCCTTGCACAGCCATGCCTTCCAAACGTTGGCGCATGCCTTGGAGCCGGGGTTCCAAGGCGAAAGCATACAAAATCGTGGAAAGAGGGCATCCTTGCCGTACAGATCGTGCGATGACCAGGGACGGTGTAAGACGACCATTGTACATGATTTTAGAGGTTGCACTACTCAACAGGCGCATAACCACTGTTACAATACCGCCAGGAAAACCCATATGCTGAAGAACTGTCCGTAAATAGAAGTGGTCAACACGGTCGAAAGCCTGGCTAAAGTCCAGTGAAGCCAAGGCGCCAGGGAGACGCTGATTATGCGCTAATGCTATCATGTCTCTGTAACGGCAAAGGGCCGTACGGATGTTGTTGTCGCCTCCTAGGGAAGTCTGGTCGCAGGATGTGACGTAACGTGCGATCTTCTTGAGTCGCGATGCCAGTAGCCGTGTGAATATTTTCATGTCGCTGTTGAGCAAAGTAATTGGTCGATAGTCCTGGACCCTCGATAACCCGCGCGGTTTATGTACGGGGATAATAATTTCTTCTAGAAAGGCGCTCGGGACCACTGTCCTCGGTGACATCAGCTCTTGTGCGATTGCCGTCCACGTGGAAGCCAACAAATACTGAAAACTTTTATAAAATTCGATGGGTATACCGTCAGGTCCAGGAGACCTGTTATCGGAACCCGCCTTGATAGCATCTACCACTTCATCTGTGGTTACGTCGTCTTGGAGGTCATGCACTGCATCCTCCGGAAGAGTGTTCGTAGTGAGCTGAGCGACTTCTGTGATCAGTGCTGCAGAATGCGGTACGGCTGCGTATAGCCCGGCAAAATGAGCATGGAGAGCACGACCGATGCTTTGTTGGGTGTCGTGCCGGCGCCCTTCCACATCAGTGAGGACTTGGATCAGAGCTCGTCGTCGTCGTTGTCTTTCCTGAAGGAGGTGGTACATCGACGGACGTTCTTGAGGGATTCGATTAGAAGCTCGCGAACGGACTACAGTGCCTTCCAAGTTACGCCGCATGATCAAGGAGATCTGCGCCTTCGTGCGATGGACCATCGACTGCCGGGCTGGCGAGAAAGGCATCGTCGCACAGTCACGTAGAATGGTGTAGTAGAAGTGCAGGGTATTAGTTTGCCACGCCTTTAATTCCTTCCCAAAACTCATCAGAGTCTTCCTGAGGGTCGGCTTTGCACAGGAGAGCCACAATGATAAGGTGGAGTCATAGGCTTCTCGACGATGGTGGCAGCGTGCCCACGCTTCTTCGACCATACGGCGACAGTCTGAGGAGGTCAGGTGAGCGACATTGAGTTTCCACAGACCACGACTATGCCACACATGCTGTCGGGCGAGAGTGACGTCACAGAGGTATGCATCATGGTCTGAAAAGGCCAAGGGCCAGACTTCCGCATGACGTGTGCCATCAGCAAGGGAGCGGGTAACGTAGATGCGATCTATGCGGCTTGACGAGTGAGAGGTGTAGAATGTATAGCCCGGTTGAATTCCGTGGAGCTTCTTCCATGTGTCAACAAGTCGGAGACGGTCGATGACCACTGAGAGAGATGCACAAGGGGAATGTCGCGGGAGTTGGTCCGCGGGCTCTTGTGTTGAGTTAAAATCCCCACCGAGTACCAAATCGTCCTGCGGACCGGTGAAGAGGGGTGTGACGCTTTCGGCAAAAAAAGTTTGTCGGTCATGACGGCGGCCAGTGCCGGACGGAGCGTAGATATTAATAACACGCACGCCGAACAGTGTGAGGGCCATACCTCGCGCAGTGGGGAGGTAGATGACGTCCTCTGCAGGGAGTCCGTCGCGTAGCAGGATGGCGACGCCGCTACCGGTATCGGATGCGGGGGAAACATGGGCGTTGTATCCGGTGGGAACTAGGAAGTCAGCCACAAACACCTCTTGTAAGAGTGCTATATCCACATCCACAGAGTAAATAGTGTCTCTGAACATGGCCAGTTTATGGGGGGCACGAATGGTGGCAAGATTCATCGTGGCGATACGATATTGCTGTGTGCGGCCATCCTCAGTATTTGCAGAACGTGCGGTAGAAGTAGCCGGCAGGTGGAGATCCACCGGTGGTCCCGCAGTGGTGATAATTACTGGCGGGGCGCCAGCCCCAGTGTCGCCGAGGTGGACTCCTGTGCAGACACGCTGGCAGTCTGTTCCGCTTCTTCTTCAACGTCATCGGCCCAGGAAGCTGACGACGTGGACATGTGACGCTCACGTACTTCCGGAACGGGTGTTGTGGATTCCGCAACATGAGTGGCAGGGGGACCGCCGTCATCATTCGTTGACAACGGCGAGGACACGTCCCTGGCTGGGAGAGTAGGCGTCACAGGAGGGGCTCCTGTTGCTGCCACATCGCGTGACTGGACGCAATGTGGGAGATCACCGTCAGACATCAGGTCGACATCTCGTGGGGCCGTCTGAGAAAGGGCGTCATCGGAAGGCGTTCGTCGTCGTTTCCTGTGTTTGCGAGGCGACCGCTGTTTTCTGATGTGGCCTTCTGAATCAGAATGTGGTCGCCCGTCGTCTGACGCCGAACCCGTCTGGACAAAGGCAGACGTCGGCAGGACACCGAGGTCGACGTCCATGGTTCCAACAGGAACATCGGTTTCGGTCTGCAAACCGGACGGTCCTGAAGCGAGCACTGGAGGTGACGCCGTGCTTGTGTCCTCGGCGCGTTGTGCTGCGGCGGGTGGCGTTGACGATGCTGCTGGCGCAATCTAGATTTGTACGATGGGGTCCTGTGCAACCTTGGCGTAGGTGATGGGTAAGGACGTGACCATCGAAGCCTGGGTCTCTTCACGTAACGGCGTCTGTATTAAACGGCGGTGTAAGCATTCGGAACGTACATGTCCCTCCTGGCCACATCCTGCGCACGTTCGTGGCTGTCCATCATACATGACGATGGCCCTCACACCGCCAATCAGCAGGTACGATGGGACATGTTTCGTCAGCTCAATTTTTATTTGCCTGACGCCATTTAATACGGGGTAGGTCGTAAATGTTTGCCACTTCTCCGCGACGTGACCCTAGACGGTGCCATATGGTTGGAAAGCGGCAATGACCACATCCTGAGGCACCTCGAACGGGAGTTCAAACACCCGCAATGTCCGGAGACCGAATCCAGCATGGGCGACTGTCACAGCACCCATATGTCCATCAGAGTGTTTAAATTTCAGTCCGGTGGCATGACGGTGAATTATGTCATTGCAAATTTCCTCCGTCGACATCTTGATGTAGACAACACTTCCAGTGATGGAAAAATGTATGCCGATTACGTCCTGGGGGTTCAAACGTAGATCCTCACGTATGAACTGTTCGACTTCGAAAGCTCTGGGTCGTGGATGTTCGGCCTGAAACGTTACTTTGATCGTTGCACGGCGGTACGAGTGCGCCATGGTGTACGTTAGTACTGGACTCGATAGATACAAACACCGCGACGCGGAAGTAAACACCGCCAAGAGCGGAGCGTCACACGGCGCGCGGAGCAGCTCCGCACGCTAGCACGGCTGCGTACCTTCGGATTACGAACCCGAGCGCGTACCGCTGCGCCACGACGCTGTGGAGAATTATCAATCGTAGAGAGTATTTCACCGCAACGGTTTATTTTAACTGTCGATTTTCTCGACAACGGCTGAGAAGTGCATCTTGGTGCTTTGCCACATTATACCTCTGGCCATGAGCATTTATTATGCGCAGTATGAATCGAATCTGAATTTCACAATTGGCGGCCTCCCCTTGTAAGATCGGATTATGCCCAGAACTCAATTATATAGCACAGGTTGATTTTGTTATGTGAGTGAGTTTCTTCCTCATGCTGTCCGGCTTGCTGTTGTACGGTGGGACAAAGGAAGGAGGAAGAAAGCCACTCTTCCGTGGCATGCCGATTTTCTTCTTTGTTTACATCGACATATTGTTCTGTAGTGTCTCTACCCAGTCCTTCAGTAGAAGTAATATGTTATTTAGCAAAAGTGATAGGAGGTAGTGAGAAATTCGCCGTGAAGTATTGAAGTATTTCATTAGCAGCCGCAGGCTGGTAGCCATAAGTGTGGAGACATGTGGATTAGAATAACATACATGTAAGCGGACTACAAGACGAGGCTAGCCACGCTCAGTGGAAAACAGTACTGCAATTTAGTAGGCGGGTCGATGTCACCTTACCAGGGCAAGTTTTTTGTTATGGACGTCGCGACTAGAGACAAAGTTTTTGAAACCTGGTGGTCAAGGGAAGGCAGGATTCGGTTATGACTGTGGACGAGGCCGTACTCAGTTACTATTGGTTGCCTTTTACAGTTACACACAAGTCATTTTAAATCAGTAATCCCAGACTCAACAATAAATAAAAAATACCACACGTTATTAATGAAGGAATAAACAACTGTGTAAATAATTGTGTTTTCACTGAGTTACAATTTAGCGAATCACCATTAAATACAGATACAGCAGATAATGTTTTAAAAGCAAGCCACTGTGATCTGGGCAGAAGGCCTCACAAGCCAGGAATGGCAATAAACTAAGAATTGTTTAAAACTCGCTGGAATTTACAACTTACAAGTATTTCAATACTAAAGGCAAGTCGCCACAAACACAGCAGAACTCATCAGACGCCAGGAATGGCAGTAAATAAGGTTTTAAAGGCTTACTCCTTAAATACAAATACCAAATTAGAATTTTAAGGCAAGGGACTACAATCATGTCTGAAAGCCTTGCACGCCGGGAACGGCAATAATATAGAAAATTTAGAAACCTGCTGTAAAACAGCAAATACAGTAGCAAAGGTTAACTAAAAAAACAAGCCACTGATCACCAAATGGGTGAAATAAGATGATGGTAAACTTTGTAACACAACCCTTATCATCCACAGACTACACTGCTAGGTTTATTCCGGAAGGCGATCAGAACTATTAACTAGACATATATAACCTTTAATGTAGGCAGTACAAGGTATTGTAATAAATAATACAATAATGAAACACAAGGACCAGTACATAAGTTCCTTAAAGGGTACTGAGGCAGATTATACCCGCAGAAGGCGTGGGCTGAAAGAGCGTTACACTGAACTACTCGCCATCAGACCTCCTTTTAGAACACACAGGTCTTACAAGAACCAAGGGGCCACGGACGGTGCTTCAGGAATCGACCTCTGAGAAGGTCCGGCAACAAACAATTTCGTGAGCGATGAGATAGGCAGCCAAGAGTTGCATTCACTTCACAAGATGGTAGCTCAGACTAGTGGCAGCCTATCGAATGACTAATGATAATCTTGTTGAAGCTACCTGCCGTCCGATAAACCAAATGCAACGATGGAACAATACGCCAAAGCCGGAACCGGCGGTCTGCAATACGTCCCCAGAATACTGTGTTTAGGGCGTCTGGAACGAGGAAGGAACCACTACCACCAGAGTAGAAGAATCACCAACTGGCCTACAATCAAGAAAGCTGTCAAAACTACACGCCTTACCGGACGGCAGCGGCAAGGAGAGGAAACGTAAACTGTCGTTACATACACTAACCCCCAGGGCAGGTAACTGGAGCGTTAGCGGCCACCAGACAAGAAAAATAACCGCTGGCTGAACTTAACAAGTTGTAACAATTTGAACGCAGTAAACAGTAATAAGAAGTCGAGAAAAGCTAATCAGATCCGCCTTCCCCAAGCACTCCACTCGCTGCTCTTCGCCTCGGTGGCACTACGAGCAGCATCACGAACCCAAGTCACTGGAGAATCGCGAGATATCACAATGGTGGAGGTTTCTCTACTTGGATTGAAATGCACTCATCTTAAAGCTTGCTGGATCCGGTTTACGACGAAGTTGTACACCCTCGTAACCACAGCCCTTCCATCCGGCAGTCCATGCGTGCCGCCAGCGGTCCAAGCGTGTTCTGGCACTGCGCGGACCTGGCTCCTCCTCAGTCCCGATCCGAACTGGCCCACTCACACGACCCGCCCCAAAGATTAGGCAACAGTTACTACATATCGATAACCGCCGCTGCTGCCATTAGCGGACAGGCAACGCCTGCGAATCCGAGTGGCGCCAGTCAACACGAGAAGAAGACAAACAGCAGCAACCATGCCAACTAACGATATCCTCTGGCCTCCAACAGAGGGCGGAAACCTACAAACAACACCAACGCGAGCCGCAGCACGGCTCAGTTTTGGTGAAATAAATGGGTCTCGGAGCGATATATATACAGCTGATTCTGAGTCAGAAGCATTCTCTCATCGCTGGAGTCCATTAGCGCCACCAAACGCCAGCGTCCACCATACGCAGCGAGACGACTCGGCACTGTTAGCAGCAGCCATGGGTTCAAGACTGGGCTGCGCCTGCCGCTACCAGCACTAAGTTCCTCAAGGGACTTCGTGCCACAGTGCCATCAACCAGCCACCTGTGACCGCTTCCGCCTGCACTGAGTCCCTTGTGGGACTTAGTGACTTGGCACCACCCGCCATCGAACTCATACCAGAGGGCAGCGAGTCTAATCCCACACCGCCACAGAAGACACGTGCAGAACCGAGGTGCCACCTGGGCTCCACGCCACCGAAAGGAGTGGGTCGCCGCTATCAGCATGGCCGTGGCCTTTAAGAGGCTGATGCCCTGCCACAGGCCTTCTCCCAGCATCACAGGACACCTGTTCAGCATCCAGAGTGGAATCCGCCTACTGTACGTGTGTGCCAGCCAGGGAAAACAGAGTGAGAAGTGTTTCCCTCACTGAGCTGTGACATGCCATCTACTGGAATTAGATAAAAACATTCTTTACTGTCAATAGTGCCTCCACTGTGATTACCGGCCTCTCACCACCACTCGCTCAGCCCCTGAGTGCAACTCCACTCTCCAAAGGGCGTCATAGTGATCGTCACGAGGTGCCGACGTCGCTGCAGTCAGCAGAGGAGAGTGTGCCAACCCGCAGCGCAACGTCCCAGCCACAGACGATAGTATCGTCGTTCAGGGTGAATGAGCCCATTTTTACTCTTGTGTGGAGGCAGTTATGTGGTCGAAGTTCGGAGAGTGTGATTATACGGAGGTTACCTTAGTAAAACTGGAAGAACCAGTGGATTGGTCGCAGTTTAGGGGTAATGCTAGAGGTGAAAGATTGATGTCTCTACGTTGTACACGGTGGAATTTGCTTGGACATTCTGCCACTTGTGCCGAATCTGTAGCAGTGATGTGCTTTACATATAATCGTTTTGGGCACACCGCTAGACAATGTAAAGGATCCAGGTACCTCCAGTTTATGCAGAGGAAATAGGATGGTAATGCAAGCAGCGGCGGAGTGTTCTGTCTATAGTAGTGTTGGATTACCGTTTTGTGTTATTTCTGATTTATTGTTTCTGAGTCATAAAAATGAGTGATGGTGAGGCAATGGCAAAATCGGAGACACGGCTTTTCGCTAGAGATGAGGCCACAGTCATTAATGAATTAGATAACTTAATTAAGGGCAAAGAGCGTGGTTGTGGATGTGTTACCGTTTGTACAGGGTCTCAAGTCATTGGTTGACTTTGGCGGTTTTTCAGATAAACAACTATTGCAGACTGCGAGGTTGGGTTTAATGGAAAAGGGCGAGGTGTTCATACGGATGTTTATGAAGGTGCTGCTGGATTCATTTATGATGTTAGTGTTGATGTTAATGTCCCCACACAGAATTATGTTGACATTTGCACTTGAGAATTTATCTAGAACTTGTTTTAACTTACTGAAAAAAGTGTCCGAACTACCACTGAGAGATCTATACACACACCAAATGATTAATTTCTTGGTGATATCAAGCCCTGTTCATTCAATAGCTGATATATATTTCAAAGTGTTTGTCTTCACTTACGGTACTGAGGTCGTGTCTTGATTTGAATTGTGTTCCTTTTCCGATATAAATTCATGATTCTCTCTCCCCCCCCCCTCCTCCTCCCCCCCCCCCCCCCCCCTCCTTCTGCAGTAAGAGTTTGCCTTTTCATACAATGATAATCCTACATGTTGGATTTCTGTGTGTCTCTACGCCAGTGCTCAGTAACACAGACTACTGTGCAGTTAAAAGATTTGAGCTCAACATCTAATAGTTGTACTTTATTTTTTATTGACTGCACGTTTTGATGGAGGATTGTTAAGTCTGTGAAATGCCCCATGTTACCCTTTACAATGGTTTGTTTTTCTGTGTGACATCTGTTGTATGTGATATTTTAGGTGTTAAAATCTGTCTTCTGAGTGATTGTTTCAGTAATTTTTAAAGTGCTGGAGATACTCTTTAGACAAGGGAACCTGTTGTCTGTATTTATCCTAAAAAAGACCTATGTTTCCTACCTATGACAACAGGTATTTGACGATGTGTCGTCCTAAATCTACCCCCTATACTTTCATGAATCAGCTGTACCAATCTTCCCTTCCAAATCCTCTTTAGGTGTAGGCCATGCCTAGAGAAACCCCATCTGTTGATAGTCGCGACGGGCACCAGAGAAACATGAGCAAAGTTGGCTATTCTCAGAGACATCCCTAACGCCACATTGATTCGCCTCACAGCTTCATCAAGGTGTGATCGATCATGACGTCAGAGTAGCTCAACAAAGTGTACATTGGTGCCATGAGTCAGGGAAGCTATCTCGTCCAGGTCACCACCTATGTCATATGCCCCGTCCCTGTCCAAACTGTTTCCCACCCCACCAAATATCACTACATGGTCCTCTTTTGTAAAGTCCTTACATAAACTCCCTAGGTCCTCTATCACATGACAGCCCTTCATTTGGCTTGAAGATACTGGTGGCCTGGTACGCTGCCCCTAAACTTCCCTGTAACTGAGGCCCTACACCTCGCCCATGGCTACTACATAGCAGCAGCACTTCCTTCTTCCTAATCAGTAGGAACTGCAGAGCGCCCCCTTATGAGCAGAGCCTGGGTGCGACTAAGTTCTTTAAAACAGTGAATATGTGATTCGCGCATTAACTAGAGCCTTCCTGTTGGACAGTACCACTCTTGAAAGTGCCTCCAAGAGGGAGTTAGTATTCGATGGAGCACCGCCATCGCTAACCACCAAACACCAAGGGTAGTGGAATAATCCACCAACAGAAAGTTTTTCGAAGTGTGCCCGACATTCGTTAATCGAAAGTACACTGTAAGTACAAACTGAACTCTATTGTGGGCGCATCCATGAAACCGGGAAATTTATTCATTAATAAGTAATTCCTTCAATCATTGTGATTGTTCCCAGAATGAAATTTTCACTCTGCAGTGGAGTGTGCACTGATACGAAGCTTCCTGGCTGATTAAAATTAGTATTTTACCCGCGAAGGGCAAAGGTCCGGAATTCGAGTCGCGGTCCAGCACAGAATTTTAAGCAGCAATGAATTTTCGTTGTGATTTTTGTTCATTAAATGTAACTGTTTTCCGTCTTTATTAATTTAGCAAGTTGCCTGCGACATACAGCTTAATAAGTCATCGTATTCCAATTTGAATACTAAATCAGTTTGTCTTGTTTTACTCACATAAATGACTTCGGTATTGATTAAAAAATTAAATTAGGCAGTCAAGAAACATACAGTGTGTACATAATACAAAATACGTATGGCAAAGCAGGTGAACACGACTTGTAACAGTGATCAATGGTGGAAAAACTCTTGTTTCTTCGCTTTACTGGTTCAAAACAGGATAAAATGTGTGTGTGTGAGTGAGTGTGTATTTGAACTCGATTTTACTAACAGCAGCTTTGGAACGAGATGTGTCAAAGTGTGATCAAGTGGGAGAGATAACGAAGTAATAGAAAGAGTAAATATAGATAAACATTTAATTAGGTTGTTGGAACTCAGTACACCTCTAAACGCAGTTCTCTGAATACATACTCGCTCAGAAGTATGTGGTCTGAGTGGTGGACACATCTTTTCATTCAGCAGAATCTGCACCAATCATTACAGTGCGCCCATTATACAAAATACCTTCTGGACTGACTAACGTTGGTTGTTGAGATCAGCTAGTCTCAGTGCAGATGTGCCTCCAAAGCGAGTTCGGTGTATCTGTTCTATTCATGCTTCGGGCTATAGCGTGTCTAATTTGCAAGGTGTCAAAGATAGACCTCAGACGGTGAAAAGAAATAGAAAGAGAGAATGAGAGAGAGAGAGAGGGGGGGGAGGGAGAAAATGAGAGAGGAGAAGGAAGAGAGAGAGAGGGTGAGATGAGTGGCTATTGGAAGAATGATAATTGGAGACGCAAGCAGTAGCAAGTACGGTCATGACTTGACAGCTACCACGTAACCTCTCTGGGCAACCCTCTTTACGAGCTTCTAATGTGCATTGTTTTCCGTGGCAGTGTTGTGTACCAGTCATTTCTTCGTTGCGCATGTCTGCAACCACTCAGTCTCTAAAATACTGTGCGAATATTCTCAAACGGATATGTGCCACTTTTATTCTCTCTGGTTTTCTATTGTGTCCAATAAGAGCTACGAAACTCATCTTCAGTTGCTGTCTGATCGCTCTTTTACTGTCAATGCGACTGACTGCGAACATTTTTTGTTGCTGTGAAGCCACTATTACTGTGTGGGAATTTAATTGTGCTCACCTGTGTTGCCAACCCCTAGTAAGTGTCCCAGAATCACTATGCTCATAGCTGGTATCACAGACAAGTCACTCAGGTATTTAAATATATTAGAATTCTGTGGCAGTCATACTTTAAAGATGAAACAGTTCAGTAAGAATTGTGCTTTAGTTTGTAAGTCATGATAGCAGCTTGATATTTTCACCATTTTAAAGAATACTTATACCCGCTTCCTCGCAGTATCCCAGTGTAGTTTCACGTTCCAAGGGATATCTATGTCGTTCAATTTGATATACGGCATAATAATACGAAAAGCGCAAGGATTTATCGAAATCCTTATTGCACAAGAAACAGTGCTCTTTCTCCAGCGCTGTCCTGGCACCAAATTCAACGATCGTCGTTGGCTCGAAATGTCTTTTGCAAATGAGGGATGCTCTATTTCTTTTGACTACACGTTCCTATGCCGCCTCCTGCGTAAGTATGGAATCCACATCTCGCTGGCTGGTCCCTGGATGCCACCGCAAACCTGCAACAACGAAATCGCGTTGAGAAGCCCAGTAGTTCCACAGGTCGTCTCACTGTTACGGTGCGTCGTGGATGACTGATTATTGCTGTGGTGGAGTCTTCGAGTCTTCATTTAATAGTAAAATTTTCAGTTCAAAGTTTTTGTAAAGCATTAAAATCAAAACTAAGTCGATTTCGAGGGACCTACCTTCGAGGCAAATGCCACTAAAGCGTGCTGCTGCTTTGTAAGATGATCCGAACGCGTGAAGAAATTATTTGCGCAGGAAGGGGGATAACGATCATCTTTAGTTTAACGCATTGTATGCCAATTTCTTGGTTCGTGCCCAAACACTTAAACAGTTTGATATGGAGTGAGGTATGTGATATTTACAGGATGCTACATCCTGACCAATTAAAGCTAGGAGCCATCCCGGGACTAGAGATCGAACCTTTGTCTTTTGTTGTCATTACTCTTACCTACTAAGCTATCCACAAGTGCTTCGTTGTCAGTCTGACAGCTTCATGCTACCGGTACGTCACTACTATCTTCCACATTCAACAGGAGATCTTGTACAACATTGGCGGAATTAGAATTTTGAGTGAAAGTACATGGAAGATGGTTTCTCAGTATCTTCGGACAGATTCTACAACGAATCCGTCACTTTTTGTCGGAGTGCCCTGTCATGAAGGTATTTGTCTGTCTATAACTAGAATGGATAGGGCTCGTACCCAGACCTGCACGTTATGGAACACGGAGCCTCCGCAGAGTTTGAAAAGTAGAAGGAATGTACTCATAGATGAACGTTTCAAATGGACAGCGAGATGTACTTTGATAGCTCAGTTTGCATGATTGCTATCCAAGAAAACCAGCGATCTCGGATCTAATCACCATTAGGCACCTGGTTATTATGTGTCCAGAAACTTTATAAGATTGTTAACTCCGATGACGAATGTAATAACCCCTGCGTAATCTGCCTTGTGATACACATGTCGCCTTTGTCTGTAGAGAATCACGTCTTCCTTAAGTAGTATCCGACAGGAGTAGAATTTGTGATGAGAGCGGATTTCTTGTCTCCAAACCCATTGTTTTCATAGCCAATCATAATAACACAAACAACACAGGTATGTCAAAGTTAATCACGCTTTTTATCTCTTGAGATGAGGAACTAATGATCTGTACAGTAAAATGCATGCACCACGATGTTTTCAATTACCACTATATCTGACGAACGTACAGTAAATCACTTTGTTATGCCCGATGCATCGACTTCGGTGAAATTAGATTGCGGTTATCCACAATTCATGAATGTCGAAGATCCAATGTTACTCATTAGAGGAACTTGCAGAATTACTTTTTGTTCATAGTGCACCAAAATGCAACGGCTACAAGCCAAACGAATTTGCAGAGGAAAGGTTCACAACGGCCGCCGCCATGCGAATTGACGAAATTTAGTCGTCGGCGTCGAAACTTAAGAAAGATTGAATGTTCACTTCACAAACAGCTGGTAAAGCTGCTAAACAAAAAATACTACTAATTACAACATATTCGGTTATAGTCTTATGGACTGCAGTAAAACATTATAACAGTTCAGTTACAGATTTTCTACACTTGATGTCATGCCGAGGTTTCACAGAATTGTTAATAGATGCCGTCGTCGCTCTTTCGTAGAACAGTTTCATATTTATCTACGAAAAACAATATTTTTTGATGCTTTATATAGAGCATTCAGAGTTTACAGACTTTCATGATTTTTAATGATAAAAATAATCATATATTTGCAAGACAGAATTTGAGAAGATTCTGTCTGCTCGTGTTGGAGAATATCAGTAATAATTTGATAACATGCGCGTGAAACGTTGACCCCTGAGAATATTACATGGACGGTACTGGTAGAGAAACAATTATACGTAATACATTTTTGAACATGGCCGTTACTCAGCAGCCATATATTAGTTGGCGGTTTAATACTATGTTTAAATTACACGTATAATATTGGCAACAAGTGAAGGCACTGGAGCCAAATCGTCTTGAACCTAGTGTTTAGTCAGTGGATTATCCAGTACTGTACTGCAGTTTCTGTTGTTCACGCTTGAAACCTATTTCACCCATAACGCTGTCGATGTATATAATATCTCAGTGTAGATTATAATCCTGTCCCATCTGTATAATTTTGATACAAAATATTTGACTCTGTACTATAGAAGCTGTTCTACTGTTTGTACTATCCTTAGATAGAGGTTGTGGAGTGGACCGTAGTACGTAGTCTTACCTGTAAATGTGTCTCCAGTTAAACACGTTTACACGCACCGGAACACAAAATCGAGTCTATTTTTAAAGTTCATGGTAACATCGGTTTTTCTTACGTGGTTAATTAAAAAGGATACGACAACGTTCAGTGCAGAAATTGTACCAGCACAATCTGTTGTGATGTACACTGAGCCGTTCCACGATAGCCGTTTCTCGCCTTAAACGACATCTTCGCATAAGCTAGGCGTAAGTCGTCTGGGGCAGCGAGCAGAGCCTGTGGCTTTCAATTGGTTCTTAGCGGGCTGGTAGGAAGGGGAATGGAGGCAGCGTTGGCTACGGCGTGTTTGCTGAGTCGGCTGTGCGGTGCCGGCAGTGGCGCGTCCTGAGTCCGCTACTGACAAGGGAAACTCACCATCGCAACCCCCTCAGGCCGGCCGCTGTGTCCGAGCGGTTCTAGGCGCTTCAGTCCTGAACCGCGTGCCGATACGGTCGCAGGTTCGAATCCTGCCTCAGGCATGGATGTGTGTGATGTCCTTAGGTTAGGTTTATGTAGTTCTAAGTCTGCCCCCATGAACCATGGACCTTGCCGTTGGTAACCGAAATTGCCTTGCTGTTCTGGTACTGCGAACGGCTGAAAGCACGGGGAAACTGCAGCCGTAATTATTCCCAAGGGCATGAAGCTTTACTGTATGATTAAATGATGATGGCGTCCTCTTGGGTAAAATAGTCCCCCATTCGGATCTCCGGGCGGGGCTACTCAAGAGGACGTTGTTATCAGGAGAAAGAAAACTGGCGTTCTACGGATCGGAGCGTGGAATGTCAGATCCCTTAATCGGGCAGGTAGGTTAGAAAATTTAACAAGGGAAATGCATAGGTTAAAGTTAGATATAGTGGAAATTAGTGAAGTTCGGTGGCAGGAGGAACAAGACTTCTGGTCAGGTAACAACAGGATTATAAACACAAAATCAAATAGGGGTAACGCAGGAGTAGGTTTAATAATGAATAAAAAAATAGGAATACGGGTAAGCTACTACAAACAGCATAGTAAACGCATTATTGTGGTCATGATAGACACGAAACCCACGCCTACTACAGCAGTATAAAATTATATGCCAATTAGCTCTGCAGATGACGAAGAAAGCACTGAAAGACCTGAGTCGAAACAAGGCCCCCGGAGTAGACAACATTCCATTAGAACTACTGACAGCCTTGGGAGAGCCAGTCCTGACAAAACTCTACATCTGGTGAGCAAAATGTATGAGACAGGCGAAATACCTTCAGACTTCAAGATGAATATAATAATTCCAATTTCAAAGAAAGCCGGTGTTGACAGATGTGAAAATTACCGATCTATCAGTTTAATAAGCCACAGCTGCAAAATACTAACGCGAATTCTCTACAGACGAATGGAAAAACTGATAGAAGCCGACCTCGGAGAAGATCAGTTTGGATTCCGTAGAAATGTTGGAACACGTGAGGCAATACTGACCCTACGACTTATCTTAGAAGAAAGATTAAGGAAAGGCAAACCTACGTTTCTAGCATTTGGAGACTTAGAGAAAGCTTTTGACAATGTTGATTGGAATACTCTCTTTCAAATTCTGAAGGTGGCAGGGGCAAAATACTAGGGGCCAAAGGCTATTTACAATTTGTACAGAAAGCAGACGGCAGTTATAAGAGTCGACGGACATGAAAGGGATGCAGTGGTCGGGAAGGGAGTGAGACAAGGTTGTAGCCTATCCCCGATGTTATTCAATCTGTATATTGAACAAGCAATAAAGGAAACAAAAGAAAAGTTCGGAGTAGGTATTAAAATCCTTGGAGAAAAAGTAAAAACTTTGAGGTTTGCCGATGACATTGTAATTCTGTCAGAGACAGCAAAGGACTTGGAAGAACAGTTGAACGGAATGGACAGTGTCTTGAAAGGAGGGTATAAGATGAACATCAACAAAAGCAAAACGAGGATAATGGAATGTAGTCGACTTAAATCGGGTGATCCTGAGGGAATTAGATTAGGAAATGAGACACTTAAAGTAGTAAAGGAGTTTTGCTTTTTGGGGAGCAAAATAACTGATGATGGTCGACGTAGAGAGGATATAAAATGTAGATTGGCAATGGCAACGAAAGCGTTTCTGAAGAAGAAAAGTTTGTTAACTTCAAGTATAGATTTATGTGTCAGAAAGTCGTTTCTGAAAGTATTTGTATGGAGTGTAGCCATGCATGGAAGTGAAACATGGACGTTAAATAGTATGGACAAGAAGAGAATAGAAGCTTTCGAAATGTGGTGCAACAGAAGAATGGTGAATATTAGATGGGTAGATCACATAACTAATGAAGAGGTATTGAATAGAATTGGGGAGAAGAGGAGTTTGTGGTACAACTTGACCAGAAGAAGGGATCGGTTTGTAGGACATGTTCTGAGGCATCAAGGAATCAAGGGATCACCAAGTTAGTACTGGAGGGCAGGGTGGAGGGTAAAAATCGTAGTGGGAGACCAAGAGATGAATACACTAAGCAGATTCAGAAGGATGTAGGCTGCAGTAGGTACTGGGACATGAAGAAGCTTGCACAGGATAGAGTAGCATGGAGAGCTGCATCAAAACAGTCTCAGGACTGAAGACCACAACAACAAAACAACAAGTCTAGGGGACTGATGACCTCAGATATTAAGTCCCATAGTGCTTAGAGCCATTTGCATGTGAACCCCCCTCAAATTTAGTAGTAAAATGGCCCAGTGGACAGCCTGTAAAAAACTGAACCTGGGTTGAGCATGAAAACAGGAAGAAAGTATACTGAGCTGCGAAAAAAGACGCAAAATAGTAAGAGTGAACGGTCCAAGCTTAAGATGTGTAACATCGATCGAACTGCAAGAACTCTGGTATTTTGGTTGGACGGCAAAGCTGGAGACCCGTGTTCAAGTCTCCCTCATGCCCCTTTTTACCGTCCAGTCATTGACGCGCCTGTTCTCCTTTTGCAGTCTTGACAATTCCCATACTACATATTGGTTCTACACACATCAAAAAAAGTTTTGCATCACAATCGGTTCCGAGAGTTCCGGAACCTGTACAGAAAATTGGAATAGAGATCAACATAAACATCGTTTCCGCCCCTTTTATTGCTCATGAAAATCACACATGTCACGTTGTACCAACACACAGCGAGACCTTCAGAGGTGGTGGTCCAGATTGCTGTACACACCGGTACCTCTAATACCCAGTAGCTCGTCCTCTTGCACTGATGCATGCCTGTATTCGTCGTGGCATACTATCCACAAGTTCATCAAGGCAGTGTTGGTCGAGATTGTCACACTAGTAGTGGTTAGTGGGTCACGTCGTCATAAACAGACCTTTTCAATCTATCCCAGGCATGTTCAACAGGGTTCATGTATGGAGAACTTGTTGCCCACTCTAGTCGTGCGATGTCATTATCCTGAAGGAAGTCATTCACAAGATGTGAATGATGGGCGCGCGAACTGTCGTCCATGAAGAGGAATGCCTCACCAGTATGCTGCCAATATGGTTGCACTATCGGTCAGAGGATGGCATTCACGTATCGTACAGCCCCACATCATGCCACCCCAAAACAGCAGGGAACCTCCACCTTGTTGCACTGGCTGGACAGTATGTCTAAGGCGTTCAGCCTGACGGGGTTGCCTCCAAACACGTCTCCAACGATTGTCTGGTTGAAGACATATGCGACAGTCATTGGTGAAGAGAACTTGATGCCAATCCTGAGCGGTCCATTCGGCATGTTGCTGGGCCCATCTGTACCGCACTGTATGTTGTCGTGGTTGCAAAGATGGACCTCGCCTTGGACGTCGGGAGTGAAGTTGTGCATCATGCAGCCTACTGCGCACAGTTTGAGTCGTAACACGACGTCCTGTGGCAGCACAAAAAGCATTATTCAACGTGTTGACGTTGCTGTCAGAGTTACTCCGAGCCGTAGGAAGCGGTCATCCACTGCAGTAGTAGCCCTTGGGCGGCCTTAGCGAGGCATGTCCTCGACAGTTCCTGTCTTTCTCTATCTGATCCATGCCCGAACAACATCGCTTTGGTTCACTCCGAGAGGCCTGGACGCTTCCCTTGTTGAAAGCCCTCCCTGGCACGAAGTAAAAATGCGCACGCAATAGAACCGCGGCATTGACCGTCTAGGCATGGTTGAACTACAGTAAACACGCACCGTGTATCTCCTTCCTGGTGGAATGACTGAAACTGATCGGCTGTCGGACACCCTCCGTCCAATAGGTGATGCTCATGCGCGGTTGTTTACATCCTTGTGTGGGTTTCGTGAAGCCTCTGAACAGTCAAAGCGACTGTGTCTGTGATACAGTATTCACACTTATCATCTACCTTCCAGTGTCCTGGGAACTGGAGTGATGCAAAACTTTTTTTTTATGTGCGTAGAACATGAGTCATGTGTTAAGGGTATATTACCGTCGCAATCAAGCGTGATGAACAGTGAGAGCAGGCGAGGTGCCACACAATCATCTCTCATAAATAAAAACAAATAAACGGTGTGAACTATGTTACAACAAAGGAATTAAAGAGTCAAAACTTCCAGAAGGTGACGCAAGAGTCATAAGACGTGGTACTTGTGTAGAACAAATTGGAGGTGCTTACATTTGTTGGTCCCTTTCTTACACCTCGATGTTGCAAATAATGGTCACAACAAGACACAGAGACAGATTTGAATTTAGCGAAGAGACACGTCAAGGACTGGGCAAAAAGTTTATACTATTGTGAAAAAAATATGGGGCACGATGGAGATTTGAACACGGATCTTCCCCTTCGCAGTCCAATACGGAGACCACACAATCACGACGCAGCAGCTCTTCAGATTTGCTCGATGTTCTCATTCTGATATGTGTTCAGTATTTGACTGGCTATCCAGTGGGCCACCCTACAACCAAATCTGAGGTGGGGGAGGTTGGGGAGTTTCCCTTGTGAATCGAGGCGTGCGGTCCACGCCTTGGGTACGTGACGAAAGCTACCTCGACCGTGCTTGGATTACTCTCACCTTCCCAGTGGAGTTTTCAGCCGTCTTCCGCACTGGCTCCTTACTCACAACTGTGCCTTCCTAGCTCCTGTGCCCATTACGGCCGCTGCACGATTCTGCCCTGACTTGTGCGTCTCAACATCGCATATCCTCTGACTATTTGGTGAGGAGATTTTAATGTACTGTTTGATGAATTGCAACTGCTTAACTTTCTCAAAATTTTGGAGAACACATGATGTTAGTCTGTCCGGTAATTGTTTGGCGCTAACGGAAATTTTTTGTGCGTATGAGACACTAGCACCAAACTTCCAAAGTGCGAAGACACGGCAACAACAGTTTCTAGATTTTATTAATTTGTTTTGTTTAAAAATATAAACTCGTTCCAGAAATTTCGTATATGGTAAAAGCATATTTATAAATACCTGTCGTTAATGATGCACATGTATGAATCATTTATAGTTTGCAATCTGTACTGAAATAGAAATTGAGTATGAAAATAAAGGTAAAAGAAATACAGTTAAGGAAACTTTAATATCTTCACGCTGACGCTCGTGTAAGACCGACGCCTAATAACGCAAATTAGAAGTATAATACAATGGCAGAATAGCTAGTACTAATCAAAGAAAAAAATGAAGAATCGTCTTTAACTTTGCTCGTGGAGCCTCAGAGTTTGTATAAAACTACCGGAGGAAGCGACGTGTTCTGAACGAGCCTACGACCGTGTATGGCATTCCGGTCTCCTCTTCCAGCTCCGAACCCTCGCCCTTCCTATCAACGATGTTTGTCTGATCGGGTCCTTTCTTTCCCAACGTCCTTCCTATCTCACCATCAATAACGTGGATTCCTACACCTTCTACCCCTCCGCCAGTGTGCCCCAAGGTTCCACCTCTCCCCTCTTCTCTATCTTCTCTATACGGCAGACATGCTGCTGCCTTCACCCCCCATCCACCTTCTCCAGTACGCCGATGACACCGCCTTCCATGCCCTCGCCCCTGCACTCTCCCAGCGCCTTCTCCAATCCCATCTTGACCAGTTCGCCACTTGGTGTAACCAGTGGCTGCTCAAGGACAATCCTTCCAAGACCCAGGCGACCATTGTAGGCAAAACCACCCCTTCTTACCTTCTCCTCGATTTTTATCTCACTATCTACGGCCGTCCTATCAACCTCACCCCCACCCTCAAGTACCTTGGCGTCACCCTTGACCGTCGCCTCTCCTGGACCCCCTATCTCTGGACGATCCAAGCCAAGGCACGCTCCTGACTCCACCTCCTCAAGCTCCTTTCTGGGCACATGGGGTCTGGACCCCTCCACCGTCCTCCACACCTATAAATCCCTCATCCGTCCCATCCTCTGCTATGACCATCCCACCTGGATCTCCACCACTCCTACCTTCTACAAATCCCTTGAAATCCTGGAACACCATGCACTCCGCCTTGCCTATCGCTTCTGCCCCTACCCCCCCCCCCTCCCCATCATGCCAATCCTCTATGACTTAATTCTGTCCCCACACCTCCTCCTTTTCCTCGAATGGATACGGATCCTTTACACCTGACACCTGCACCCTCACCTGCTTGTCTCTCCCATCCTTTCCCATCCCTGTCTGCTGCCGCGCCTGTACACCCACATCCCACCCGCTCTCCATCTCTCCACACTCCATACCGTTGCCCAAGGTGGCTTCTGCCAACTCCCCCTCCCTGATGATGCCCTCATCCCCTCCATCTACCCCTCCTTCCAACTTTGATGCTCCCTTTCATCCCTTTGTGTTTTTCCTCCAGGGTAGCCTCTCTCCCTTCTCTCCCTCCTCTCTTCTTCTCTCCCTCCCCTCCCCCCGGGCTTCCACAACCCCCCTACCTTCTCCCCTCCCCCTCCCTTCTCCTCTCCCACTGACATCAACACCCTCCCCCTCTCCCTCCTACCCACACCTCTTCCCTTTGCCAGGTCCCCAGGTTTGTGCGTGAGCAGTGAATCTTTGTGCGCCAGAGATCGTCGACAGTGCTTGTGTGTGTCTTCTCGTCAGTGCTTCAGTGTCTCTCCATTTTTGCTCCTCCGTTCACGTGTGTAAATTCTGTCTTCTCCGTTTGTGTACAGTAATGAACGTTTTTTAATCCAGACAGTGCGCCCGTGAACGGCTTCATGTATTTTACTATGTCTCTCCCCCGTTTTTAGCCACCATGCTTATTCGTTTTTCTGTCTTTCTTTTTACTGTCTGTGTTATCTATGGCTGAAGAGCGGCATAGATAGGCCGCTGCCGGGCTACCTTTATTGTAAAGGTATAGAAATAGCAATAAAGAAAAAAACGACGTGTTCCCGTTGAGCGCGCACCTGTATGACTCAAGGAAGTGAGTTCGATAGGCTTCACAGAACATTAGAAACAGTGGACCAAAATTCGGGAGGACGGCGTATGGAATCTCCGTCCGGCTATCAAGGTATTTGGTTTTTCGTGTTTTCGGTAAATTGCAAATACCGGGATGGTGCCTCTGAAGGGGCTCGGAATATCTTCTTCACCACCCGTACCCAATCCGAGGTGCTCTAACGAACCCTGCTTCCTTCCCTTTTGTTTGGATTCTTTGGATGCCTGAAAAAACTGTGTGTACTTTCCTCAATCAAAGTCAAAGAGCTGTCAGCAAGTAAGTAACAGTAGCCCAAATTTGGTTGTGACTTCTTGACTCACAATGACGGAAGTTTTTCTTTTGAAAAAGATTTCTTTCCTCCAACGTATCCACTATTCGTAGTCTGAGATGAGTTAACCAGTATAACGTCCAAATATGAATTTCACAACATCCAAGTGATGTCTAGGCACATATGCTGGAGGCTCCAACAATGGTGTGAGCTAAGGCTCATATACCTGTGCCCTACACTATACAACTGTTTTAAACACAGATTGCATAAACGTTTTGTGAGACGTGATGGTCATATTGTGCACTTAAAATAAAACTCTCGTCTTAGCCACAAGTAATTATTATTTTTTTTAATCCTTATCCGTTTCAGAATTGAGTCATTTTCAAAGAACAGAATCTTATTGACTGAAAGTATTACGTGGAATTTACTCTCGTGAAGTGTAAGTGCGTGAAGCGAAAGTGAATTTGCACCCCTGCCTCATTTGATTGTGACGTAATGCTTTGTATCAATGGGGTTTTGTTCCTTTGAAAATAAGTTCATGGTGAAACGCATAAGGTTCAAAATCATTATAATGAAAACAAATTACACTGACCAGCACGTTACTTTGAGAATCACCTTCGCACTCTTTGACAATGTTCATTTACAGCGTAATGTGTGTTACTAAATATTTCCACGTAGCTCTATGAAACTGGGACCATAATTAGAAAGAACGGTTACAGTATAGTCCAGAAGGTAACTGAAAGAAATATGCAGACATAAACAGAAATGAAACTTTTATTCACCGACGTTCATGATGGTCCCCTAGGCATTACAAAAGACGGGAAATTGTTCCTAATAGGGTCTGTGATCACCACGGAAGCGAATCCACACTCTGTAACGTGCTCCCACGCTGTACACAGTGTTGGTAATGAGTTCTTGTTGTAGGGCGTCCCATTCTCCCACCAGCGCGGTTGAAAACTGACAATTGGTGGACTGTTGGTGCACGTGGACAAGCTGCGGTACGTGTCCCCAACGAATCCCATATGTGCTTGATGGGATTTAATGTGAGGGAACGGCAAGCGAAGGAAGATTCGCGTTCAACGTCCCGTCTAATTCGAGATCATTAGAGTCGGAGCACAAGCCCGGAGTTTTTAAGGACGGGGAAAGAAGTCAGTCGTGCCCTTTCAAAGGAACCATCCCGGCATTTGCGTGGAGCGAATTAGGGAATCCACGCAAAATACACTAATGACCATTAAAATTGCTAGACCAAGAAGAAATGCAGGTGATAAACCGGTATTCACTGGATAAATATATTATACTAGAACTGACATGTGATTACATTTTCAAGCAATTTGGGTGCATAGATCCTGAGAAAACAGTACCCAGAACAACCACCTCCGGCCGTAATAACGGCCTTGATACGCCTGGGCATTGAGTCAAACAGAGCTTGGATGGCGTGTACAGGTACAGCTGCCCATGCAGCTTCAAGATGATACCACAGTTCGTCAAGAGTGGTGATTGGCGTATTGTGACGAGCCAGTTGCTCGGCCACCATTGACCAGACGTTTTCAGTTGGTGGGAGATCTGGAGAATGTGCTGGCCAGGGCAGCAGTCGAACACTTTCTTTATCCAGAAAGGCCTGCAACATGCGGTCGTGCATTATCCTGCTGAAATGTAGGGTCGAGGGCAACCGCAGCCACGGTCTCCGAGCTGATAGTCCATGCTGCTGCAAATGTCGTCGAACTGTTCGTGCAGATGGTTGTTGTCTTGCAAACGTCCCCATGTGTTGACTCAGGGATAAAGACGTGGCTGCACGATCCGTTACAGCCATGCGGATAAGATGCCTGTCATCTCGACTGCTAGTGATACGAGGCCGTTGGGATCCAGCACGGCGTTCTGTATTGCCGTCCTGAACCCACCGATTCCATATTCTGCTAACAGTCATTGGATATCGACCAACGCGAGCACCAATGTTGCGATACGATAAACAGCAATCGCGATAGACTACAATCCGACCTTTATCAAAGCCGGAAACGTGATGGTACGCATTTGTCCTCCTTACACGAGGCATCACAACAACGTTTCACCAGGCAACGCCGCTCAACTGCTATTTGTGTATGAGAAATCGGTTGGAAACTTTCCTCATGTCAGCACGTTGTAGGTGTCGCCACTGGCGCCAACCTTGTGTGAATGCTCTGTAAAGCTAATAATTTGCATATCACAGCATCTTCTTCCTGTCGGTTAAATTTCGCGTCTGTAGCACGTCATCTTCGTTGTGTATCAATTTTAATGGCCAGTAGTATATGTGTTTGGATGGTCGTACATGGATTTGAACCACCATCCTACCGAATGCGAATCCAGGCTGCTAATTACTACGTCACCACGCTCGGTGGGAACGGGGTGGCCAGTCCATTCACCGATGTCCTCTCGTTCCAAGAACTCCTCCATCTGCGCTGTTCGTGCGGTCGCGCAGTTTATCCATAAAAATGAAGTCAGAGCGGAATGGACCCCTGAAACGACACACTTGCCAAAGTAGTACAGTGTCACAGTAACGTTGACCAGTGAGTGAACCGTGTACAAAGATTTGAAGGTGAGTACGCCCATGCTACATTATGTCTCCCCACAGCATAACACATTGACCACCAAAACGATCATGCTAGTTAAAGCTGTAAGTACTCTCATACGGCGAGAGTTGCAAAAGTGTAAGGCACTCAGGAGCATTGTTTTTATGGTTTTAGGGCGCAAAACTGCTACGGTCATTAGCGCCCGGTCTGTAACTTAGGAAAAGGTAAAAAAAAAGAAAAAAAACCAACTGGAACCAGCAGCAATGGAAGCGAAACCCAAAAAAGTGGGGAAACTAAAAACAGAAGGAAAGCTTAAAAAACCACTATAGAAGGGGGGTTGTTTGTCCCCAAAAAGAGCTTCAAATTACTGATGTCATCTCACTGGCACTAATAAACTCGAGAACGCGATCGGATGAGCGCGTGTCATCTGCTAAAATGGAAGATATTTCAGGCGACAGCTGTAGACGGGCGCGTAACGGAGTAAAATAGGGGCACTCAAGTAAAAGGTGTCTCACCGTCCACAGTTGAGAGCAGTGGTGACAAAGTGGAGGAGGATCGCCACTTAAAAGATATCGATGGCTAAAAAGACAGTGCCCTATCCGGAGTCTAGTGAAAATTACCTCGTCCCGACGATGAGTTCGGGAGGAAGAGGTCCAAACATAGGGAAGAGCTTTCACGTCCCGCAATTTATTATTGGGAAGTGTCTACCAATGTGCGTGCCATTAAAGAGCAGCACGACGACATGAAACAGTCCGTAGATCGGCGAAGGAAATCATGCTAATAGCAGGCCGCTATATCGGCCGCCTCATTTCCACAGGTACCAACATGTCCTGTTATCCAGAGGAACGCCACAGAGAGCATGCTGATTCGCTCGCTAATTTTGTCTGAATGTTGTGGCGCGTTTCTTGGTTTTACGTGAATACACGCTACAATTGTTATTGGTGACAAACTAGCTTGGATCAAACAGCTTTTTTGAAAAAAAAAAAATATAATCGGAGCAAAATACGAGGGTTGGAATTTTAATAGTGGCAACTATTTCTTTACACCTCGTACAAAATAGATACGTGTTTCAAAGTTTTACTGACCTTCAAAGTAGTCACCAGCATTGAGTACAACCCGTTGCCAGCGATGTGGAAGTCGTAGGATACTCTTAGCAGCACCAGTTGTGTTGATAGTTCGAGCGGCGCGGTCTATTGCCCGACGCATTTGTAGCAGTTCTGAAGCGAATGCCGTGAAGTGTTTCCTTCACTTAGAAATCGGATTGAACTCATTAGGGCTTAAGTCAGGGGAGGGCAGTAGGTGGTACAGCACTTAGCAGCCCCATCAGTCAAACAAATCAGTAATAGCTTGCATTGTACTTGCGTGAGCATTGTCCTGCAAAATGATAGTCAGGAACTGCAGAAAGTGTCATCACTTCTGTCTCTGTGCTGTTCATTTTTGGAACACAACCTACGACCAGCTTAGAGACAGAAGTGATGACAGTTTCTGCAGGACCTTACCATCATTTTGCAGGACAATGCTCAAGCACGTACAGTGCAAGCAGTTACTGATTTGTTTGACTGATGGGGCTGCTAAGTGCTATTCCACCTACTGCACTCCCCTGACTTAAGCGCTAATAAGTTCAACTCGATTTCTAAAATGAAGAAAACACTTCTCGTCATTCGCTTCAGAACTGCTACAAATTCGTCGGGCAATAACAAACGCCGCTCAAACTGTCAACACAACTGGCACTGCCAAGAGTATCCTACGACTGCCACATCGCTGGCGATGGGTTATACACAATGCTGGTGACTACGTTGAAGGTCAGTAAAACTTTGAAACACGTATCTGTTTTGTAGAATATCCAAGTAATACCAATATTGTGAACTTGCAATCTCCGTATTTCATCTACATCTACATCTACATTTATACTCCGCAAGCCACCCAACGGTGTGTGGCGAAGGGCACTTTACGTGCCCCTGTCATTACCTCCCTTTCCTGTTCCAGTCGCGTATGGTTCGCGGGAAGAACGACTGTCTGAAAGCCTCCGTGCGCTCTCTAATCTCTCTAATTTTACAATCGTGATCTCCTCGGGAGGTATAAGTAGGTGGAAGCAATATATTCGATACCTCATCCAGAAACGCACCCTCTCGAAACCTGGCGAGCAAGCTACACCGCGATGCAGAGCGCCTCTCTTGCAGAGTCTGCCACTTGAGTTTGCTAAACATCTCCGTAACGCTATCACGGTTACCAAATAACCCTGTGACGAAACGCGCCGCTCTTCTTTGGATCTTCTCTATCTCCTCCGTCAAACCGATCTGGTACGGATCCCACACTGATGAGCAATACTCAAGTATAGGTAGAACGAGTGTTTTGTAAGCCACCTCCTTTGTTGATGGATTACATTTTCTAAGGACTCTCCCAATGAATCTCAATCTGGTACCCGCCTTATCAACAATTAATTTTATATGATCATTCCACTTCAAATCGTTCCGCACGCATACTCCCAGATATTTTACAGAAGTAACTGCTACCAGTGTTTGTTCCGCTATCATATAATCATACAATAAAGGATCCTTCTTTCTATATATTCGCAATACATTACATTTGTATATGTTAAGGGTCAGTTGCCACTCCCTGCACCAAGTGCCTATCCGCTGCAGATCTTCCCGCATTTCGCTACAATTTTCTAATGCTACAACTTCTCTGTATACTACAGCATCATCCGCGAAAAGCCGCATGGAACTTCCGACACTATCTACTAGGTCATTTATATATATTGTGAAATGCAATGGTCCCATAACACTCTCCTGTGGCACACCAGAGGTTACTTTAACGTCTGTAGACGTCTCTCCATTGATAACAACATGCTGTGTTCTGTTTGCTAAAAACTCTTCAATCCAGCCACACAGCTGGTCTGATATTCCGTAGGCTCTTACTTTGTTTATCAGGCGACAGTGCGGAACTGTATCGAACGCCTTCCGGAAGTCAAGGAAAATAGCATCTACCTGGGAGCCTGTATCTAACATTTTCTGGGTCTCATGAGCAAACAAGGCGAGTTGGGTCTCACACGATCGCTGTTTCCGGAATCCATGTTGATTCCTACAGAGTAGATTATGGGTTTCCAAAAACGACATGATACTCGATCATAAAACATGTTCTAAAATTCTACAACAGATCGACGTCAGAGAAATAGGTCTGTAGTTTTGCGCATCTGCTCGACGACCCTTCTTGAAGACTGGGACTAGCTGTGCTCTTTTCCAATCATTTGGAACCTTCCGTCCTCTAGAGACATGCGGTACACGGCTGTTAGAAGTGGGGCAAGTTCTTTCGCGTACTCTGTGTAGAATCGAACTGGTATCCCGTCAGGTCCAGTGGACGCTCTTCTAATGAGTGATTTCAGCTGCTTTTCAATTTCTTGGACACTTATTTCGATGTCAGCCATTTTTTCGTTTGCGCGAGGATTTAGAGAAGGAACTGCAGTGCGGTCTTCCTCTGTGAAACAACTTTGGAAAAAGGTGTTTAGTATTTCAGCTTTACGCGTGTCATCCTCTGTTTCAATGCCATCATCATCCCGGAGTGTCTGGATATGCTGTTTCGAGCCACTTACTGATTTAACGTAAGACCAGAACTTCCTAGGATTTTCTGTAAAGTCGGTACATAGAATTTTACTTTTGAATTCACTGAACGCTTCACGCATAACCCTCCTTACGCCAACTTTGACATCAAATGTCCCGAGTTCGAGTCTCGGTCGGGCACACAGTTTTAATCTGCCAGGAAGTTTCATATCAGCGCACACTCCGCTGCAGAGTGAAAATCTCATTCTGGAAACTTTGACATCGTTTAGCTGCTGTTTGTCTGAGAGGTTTTGGCTGCGTTTAAACTTGGAGTGAAGCTCTCTTTGCTTTCGCAGTAGTTTCCTAACTTTGTTGTTGAACCACGGTGGGTTTTTCCCGTCCCTCATAGTTTTACTCGGCACGTACCTGTCTAAAACGCATTTTACGATTGCCTTGAACTTTTTCCATAAACACTCAACATTGTCAGTGTCGGAACAGAAATTTTCGTTTTGGTATGTTAGGTAGTCTGAAATCTGCCTTCTCTTACTCTTGCTAAACAGATAAACCTTCCTCCCTTTTTTTTATTCCTATTAACTTCCATATTCAGGAATGCTGCAACGGCCTTATGATCACTGATTCCCTGTCCTGCAATTACAGAGTCGAAAAGTTCGGGTCTGTTTGTTATCAGTAGGTCCAAGATGTTATCTCCACGAGTCGGTTCTCTGTTTAATTGCTCGAGGTAATTTTCGGATAGTGCACTCAGTATAATGTCACTCGATGCTCTGTCCCTACCACCCGTCCTAAACATCAGAGTGTCCCAGTCTATATCTGGTAAATTGAAATCTCCACCTAAGACTACAACATGCTGAGAAAATTTATGTGAAATGTATTCCAAATTTTCTCTCAGTTTTTCTGCCACTAATGCTGCTGAGTCGGGAGGTCGGTAAAAGGAGCCCACTATTAACCTAGCTCGGTTGTTGAGTGTAGCCTCCACCCATAATAATTCACAGGAACTATCCACTTCTACTTCACTACACGATAAACTACTACTAACAGCGACAAACACGCCACCACCGGTTGCATGCAATCTATCCTTTCTAAACACCGTCTGTGCCTTTGTAAAAATTTCGGCAGAATTTATCTCTGGCTTCAGCCAGCTTTCTGTACCTATAACGATTTCAGCTTCGGTGCTTTTTTTCAGCACTTGAAGTTCCGGTACTTTACCAATGCAGCTTCGACAGTTTACAATTACAATACCGATTGCTGCTTGGTCCCCGCATGTCCTGACTTTACCCCGCACCCTTTGAGGCTGTTGCCCTTTCTGTACTTGCCCGAGGCCATCTAACCTGAAAAACCGCCCAGTCCACGCCACACAACCCCTGCTACCCGTGTAGCCGCTTCCTGCGTGTAGTGGACTCCTGACCTATCCAGCTGAACCCGAAACCCCACCACTCTATGGCGCAATGCGAGGAATCTGCAGCCCACACGGTCGCAGAACCGTCTCAGCCTCTGATTCAGACCCTCCACTCGGCTCTGTACCAAAGGTCCGCAGTCAGTCCTGTCGACGATGCTGCAGATGGTGAGCTCTGCTTTCATCCCGCTAGCGAGACTGGCAGTCTTCACCAAATCAGATAGCCGCCGGAAGCCAGAGAGGATTTCCTCCGATCCATAGCGACACACATCATTGGTGCCGACATGAGCGACCACCTGCAGATGGGTGCACCCTGTACCCTTCATGGGATCCGGAAGGACCCTTTCCACATCTGGAATGACTCCCCCCGGTATGCACACGGAGTGCACATTGGTTTTCTTCCCCTCTCTTGCTGCCATATCCCTAAGGGGCCCCACTACACGCCTGACTTTGGAGCTCCCAACTACCAGTAAGCCCACCCTCTGCGACCGCCCGGATCTTGCAGACTGAGGGGCAACCTCTGGAACAGGACAAGCAGCCATTTCAGTTAAATTTAATTTTAGCACCCTGTTGATTGTTGTAGCGCAGGCAGTCGTTCGTTAAACAGAAAAGAAACACAAATCAGATTTGTTGTGCCCTCACAGAACTATTGCTCAAAAATTATTCACTCTTCATCATTCTTCAGCAGAAGTTAACGCCTCGAAGCCACTTTCATCTCTTATATCTCACAGAGTACCGGGTATCGCACACAGCACATGCTCGAAATTCTCCAACAGAATCTCAGCAATATTAATCAATCGACATCACATAGTCTGTACTCCACTTTTAAACATGTTTCTGCACTATTAGCTCCTAATTTTTATGTATTCGTTGTTCAAGCCATCCAACGTAAATAATCACGCGCCAGTTGTCCATCGTTTCTCCCTTCAACTGTCCTCCACTCCCACAATCACTCTCTTCCACCGATTTCACATTATTGTATGAATGGAAATAGTATTTTATAATAAGTAGTAGATACAGTATTTGATACAGAATTTTACATCCTTTCATTTAGAATATACAAAAATAGTTACAAACTTTTGTGTTATACGAAACAATTTTCTTTCCATACGACGGTTTTAATGGTTATGTGACTATAACCTACCCGCCACAAATGTTGCTACTGTTTCACGGTACCTCATTTGTTCTGAAACTGCAGTCTGCATCGAGGTCACAGTTAGAGCCTAACACATGGGAAAAAGTCGTATAATTGAGTAAATTGCACTGACCTTCTCTTCAACCAGTTGCCCCAGCGCAGCGAAAGGCAGGCCGACGAATCTCGATTAGGCACTGTTGGCGGAATGGACTGCTACTATGCGTGAGTCGGATATTCAGGCTCGGGAATACCATTAAGTGACGTAGTCTAAATGCCAAAAGTTATGACTGTGACTCTATTCACGAAGTTATCGTTCGTTAAAAGAATAAAACACGGTCGGCACAAACTCGTGCGCTCCCATCAATAAGCGACCTAAAAATAACACACCCAAAGTAATAAACACTTGCAATTAATATACTGTACATACACAGATCAACAACACATAATTCTTTTCTAGCATGTAATTGATCAGCATTAGTGGCAGACTCGCTGCATGAAATATGAGGACTATTCGTTTATGAAGATACGATCGGTCGTGAAATGAATAACCACAGTGAAAATCAGATGTAGCTTTGCACAAATGTGTTGGGCAGTGTCTCTTTTATACCCGTCGTTAACGTAACGTCGCTCTCTTCAGTTCTGAGTGCACAGCGAGCCCTTCAAAATGCGTAGAAAACAGTGTCTCCCACCAAGCAAGAGTGCCTGCGAGAGATTTCTCCTGATTTCACGCAGTCCTCGTAACGTTACTGTCACGCATTTCCTTCTTCATGACACTTCTCAGCTGCACATTGGAGGTGTAATAAAGGTGCTCTTGTGGCGTTTTCCACGGAAAATGTTTGATCACTGACCATACAGCCCGAACTGGGTTCCCTCGGAGTTTTATCTCTGCTCACTTGAACCGTTGGCTACGATGACAACACTTTTGGCACAGACAACGGACTGCAGACCAGCTCCTATGGGAGTTTAATGGAATGATAGTGTAACGCTGTGACAAATGTCTACGTCAGAGCAGCGACTATGTGGAGTAGGGGCTGGAAGGTTTAACTAACTATTGCAAATAAAACATTTTTTATTATCATTGTGGTTTACGTTTCGCGACCGATCGGACCTTAATAAACAAATGGCCCTCGTACATCTTCACTGGTTGCCTGCTTTACTAGAACGCTACTAATTGCCAGCTCGGATCACCCCAAGGACTGCTCGTTTATTAACTTACGATCGGTCGCATAATAGAAAAATACATTGGAAATCCCGTGGGTATTGTTCATGATAGCACGATACCGCAGGAAGGCTTTCGGGCGGTTCGTAATTTTTCTTACCTTCCAGATTTTATAGTCAGATTACTTTCGTTAGTACTGTATTCATGAGAGGCCCTTTACACTTAGGCACATTCCTATTTGACGTCTCATTCAGCAAATATTAGGTACTGAAGTTACAAGTTTTGGCGCGCATGCAACGGCCCAGTAGCCGATATGAGCATGGGATCGCTCCTCCGGTGCCACATCAGTTATCTGGAGGAGCCCACTGAACTGTGAAGCAGGGTGACCAATGATATGTGTAGCGTCCCTTGGTCGCATACACCACTCATTACTTTCTAGCAACGTCTGCTGCCTGCTGCTGAACGTACGTAACTTAGATTGACAAGAAAGTAATCAGTGCTGCAGAATTCAAAAGTAATCAGTGCTGCAGAATTCAAAAATGTTACATATATAAAAAATAAGTACAGAGATTACATATGGTGACGAAAAATTTGTTAGATATATACGGGAAAAAGTATGCTAAGTAACATTATCGTTGGCTTAAGGCCAGTGTCAGACATAAACAAATATATTATTATTACAGAATTTGGCCAATTGTAGACCGCGTACAACCTAAGACTAAGGTACAGTTTTGTTCTTATCTTCCCAGAACTGCATGCATAGGCTGATGGTCTGCCGCTGTTTATTTCACATCACCCTCTCAGAGTGCGGGTTTTGTTGCTGGACAGAAAATTTTACTGTGTTGATCAGTAGCCTGAAATTTTCCCTGTCCTTTATGGTATCTTCCGTGATGTTAAGTTTTCTCAAATCCCTTCTTGTTTCTTCCAGCAATGCCGCGCTGATTTTTAGTTCGGAAGTGAAGTTAAAAGTATTCTTCGTTAGCCTACTGCAATTCATTCCGTATATATGACGGTAAAACTTTAACCTCCTCTTCCTTATTGTGTCTGTGATTGTTTCTATGTTACTGTATAGATCTTCAGCTGTTGTTTTTGTTCTTTTGTGGTCCTAAAATTTTTCAGAGTATTTTCGTTTCTTTCTTTTCGAGTTCTTCTTGTTCACCTGTGTTGTTACATCCCTTTCCTTGACAGGTATTATGTCCTTAAATACAAATGTCAGAGAAAATATGTTCGTGACAGAGTAGTCGATAAGTGGTGAGCACCCCACTGTTAGGAGTTGTTTTAAATCGTTGGTGCTGATACAAGACCTAACGATCCAATGATTGTACGGAAGTGGATAGCAGTCAGACGACCCTACCTGCTGAGGTGGAGATAGGAGTTCCATAGAGCGGCCGGTCCAGAAGAAAGAGCTTCATGAACTCTAAGAACGCTAAATCTCAAAGATAATAAATGTACTGTAATCATTAATGATCAAGTTGAATATCAGATCTGTTATGTACATAGTACGGAGAGGCAGTATATGTATTGGTAGCTGTCCTCATTTATCATGTACTGAGTTGTAGTTTTGAAGATAATATAAGGAGATGAATTAAATCTCATTTCATATTTATATGATGGAGTGAATGAGAACGAAAAGTTAATGTAAAGCAGCTTTATCTGCAGCCTGCAAGGAGGCGAAGTCTGAGCCAAGTGGGAGGAAGAAGGCACACGGATTCAGGGCACAGACTAGTTGGACAGTGATTAACAATACGTAACGGCGGCCGAATATTCACTAAGCAACATTCATCGTATATGAAAGAAGCGCTCAGGTGTCAACTTATTTAGCTTTTTGGTGCATGAGGTGAAGTACAACAAACCACCACGCACCCCAAGGCAACCTGAAACACTTCACACCTCTTTCATCATTGTCAGGCATGCAGACCCGTAAAGTGCTTCCGTTTTAAATACTGTTGCGCAGTGTTTAATTTTTATATGAAATGATATTGATCTTTCATTACATCAGTTTGGATAAGTTTCGTGATGATTCCATATTCTTCGATCTTTCTTTACGTGTAGTGTTATCTAATCCATTCGATTGTATCCATTCTCCCAAATACTTGTCAACTCTTTTGGTATTTCCGTGTTGTGGTTCAAATGGTTCAAATGGCTCTAAGCACTATGGGACTTAACATCTGAGATTATCAGTCCCCTAGACTTAGAACTATTTAAACCTAACGAACCTAAGGACATCACATACATCCATGCCCGAGACAGGATTCGAACCTGCGACCGTAACAGCAGCGCGGCTCTGGACTGAAGCACCTAGAACCGCTCGGCCACAGCGGCCGGCTTTCCGTGTTGTGCTTGTACATATTTTTATTTGTTGTGTTTAGGTTCAATGTTTTCCGCTTTCTCATACCATATTTGTAAACTGGTTTTAGCTGCAATTTTGTGAAGTTTTGCATCTGCTTTGTTCTTAGAAATTATTGCAATAACATCAGCAAAAGCGAAACATTTCACCTCAAATCTTCTTCGTTCTCGTCTTAGATGGTTCCTTCGATGTTTTGCTCTTGTAGTTCTTTACCCCTCTCTCTCATGATCGTATATAAGACCATACAGAAGAGAATCGGTGAGAGCACATCGCTCTGACGGACACCTAAGGTAATTGTGAAGGGTTCAGAAACATCTCCTAGGAATTTAGCTTTTGAAGTTGTGTCTGTGTTTTTTTGACTAATTGCTAGTGGTTTTGTCGATGCCAGATTCTTCCAGTGTTAGAAACACTGTATGTTACTCTATAGAATCGTGGGCTTTTTTGAAATCGATTAATGCAACGAATGTGTTACCCTATCCTTGTTCTTATCCTGTCACGTTAAAAATTTTCCCTGGGAATGATCCATTTTTTTCTGAATCCTGCTTGGTACTCGTCAATTGTGTGTTCTGCTTGGTCTTCTGTCTTATTCAGTAGAGCTTTGGATGTAATTTTGTAGGTGACTGGAAGTATTACACTAATATAAAGAAGCACCAAGTTATGGGCATTTAAAAAGAAGTGGACGAAGATTGGAGGAAAATGGATATTTCGAGAAGAATTTGTCAGTGCACCGATAAAATTAAATCGAAACAAAGTACCTGGGGTAGAGAGAGGTGTTGAGAACCTGGGGAGAAAGAAGCATGAGAAAACTGTTCCACTTGGTATGCAGGTGTAGGCGCTATGAAGTACTGGAAATACATTCAGACTTCAAGAAGAACATAATACTGATAATACCAAACAAAGCAGATGCTGAAAAGGGTGAAAATTGTCCAACTATACTCTCATAAAGCTTTTTTGCAGAACACTATCACGAATTATCTATAAAAGAATGGAACGACTGCTATGTTCGAACGCTAATCGTGTTTTGGATAATAATAGCACCAGGATTATCTCAAAAAAACGAGAATAAAGAAAAGTAAATCTAACGTTCTAGTAACCTCATATATCTTAATTTTATTACTGTAATTAAAAGCGAGTTAGCAGTTGTTCGCAAGACAGAAAACGTTACCATAGAACGTGCCATTCTGATACATGAACGGCGATAAATCGTCTATCGGAACCGCTGCCAAGTTACACTCGCCGCCGGAGAGGGACCGTAAACAAATGAGCCTAAAAATAAAGCACCGAGCGATAAGACGCATTGCAGCATCTCTGAAACGGGAGCCAACGCGGCTCGCGAACGTGACCCGCGGCCCGGGGTTCAGACGCGGTGACTCAAACCGCCAGCCGCTATCAGCAATTAAGCGCTCGCGCGACTGCCAAGTTTTGTTGGAAGCACTTCAGACGTTCTTGTTACGTGTGCACTCCCAAAAAGTGCGAAAAGAGAATGAATTTAATTCATTGTACAGTGCATGTAGTCTTCTTCTTAACGTGACCTCCGACATGCATCCACGATAACCCATCCCCTCTTTTGTCTTTCGTCTCTCTTTCATCACATATCAAATTAATCAACAGCTCAGTTACAATAGCCTCGCCCTCTCGCAACGGTGGCACACTAAACTGATCAACAAAAACATTGTGACCACCTTCCACAGGGTGCGTTTGTTCACTTTTGCAACGTAAATTTTAATCGGTGATGCGTGCCATAGAATCGAAAAATCTTTCGTAAGTTTCCAGAGGTAAATGGCACCAGTTGTCTACGAATAGGTCACGCAACATAAATTTCGGACCGCTGGTTTCTAAGCGCACGGCTGGCGCCGTACAGTGAGGTGACAAAAGTCACGGGATAGCGGTATTCTGATATACAGATGGCTTTAGTATCGTATACACAAGGTATAAACGGGCAGTGCATTGCCGGAGTTGTCATTTACACTCAGGTGGTACATGTGAAAAGGTGTTTATGTGATTATGGAATTACACTACTGGCCATTGCAATTGCTACACCAAGAAGAAATGCAGATGATAAAAAGATATTCATTGGACAAATATATTATACTAGAAAAGACATGTTATTACATTTTCACGCAATTTGGTTGCATAGATCTTTAGAAATCAGTACCCAGAACAACCATCTCTGGCCGTAATAACGGCCTTGATACGCCTGGGCATTGAGTTAAACAGAGCTTAGATGGCATGTACAGGTACAGCTCCCCATGCATCTTCAACACGATACCACAGTTCATCAAGAGTAGTGACTGGCGTATTGTAACGAGCCAGTTGCTAGGCCACCATTGACAACACGTTTTCAATTGGTGAGAGATCTGGAGAATGTGCTGGCCAGGGCAGAAGTCGAACATTTTCTGTATCCAGAAATGCCCGTACAGGACCTGCAACATGCGGTCGTGCATTATCTTGCTGAAATGTAGGGTTTCGCAGGGATCGAATGAAGGATAGAGCCATCTGAACTATAAGGTCCACTATTCAAAGTACCGTCAATGTGAACAAGAGGTGACCGAGACGTGTAACCAATGGCACCCCTTACCATCACGCCGGGTGATACGCCAGTATGGCGATGACTAATACACGCTTCCAGTGTGCGTTCACCACGATGTCGCCAAACACGGATGCGACCATCATGATGGTGTAAACAGAACCTGGATTCATCCGAAAAAATGACGTTTTGCCATTCGTGCACCCAGGTTCGTCATTGAGTACACCATCGCAGGCGCTCCTGTCTGTGATGCAGCGTCAAGGGTAACCGCAGCCATGGTCTCCGAGCTGATAGTCCAAGCTGCTGGAAACGTCGTCGAACTGTACGTGCAGATGGTGTTTCTCTTGCAAACGTCCCCATCTGTTGACTCAAGGATCGAGACGTGGCTGCACGATCCGTTACAGCAATGCGGATAAGATGCCTGTCATCTCGACTGCTAGTGATACAAGGCCTTTGGGATCCAGCACGGCGTTCCGTATTACCCTCCTGAACCCACCGATTCCATATTCTGCATCTCGACCAACGCGAGCAGCAGTGTCGCGATACGGTAAACCGCAATCGCGATATGTTACAATCCGACGTTTATCAAAGTTGGAAACGTGATGGTACGCATTTCTCCTCCTTACACGAGGCATCACAACAACGTTCAATCAGGCAACGCCGGTCAACTGCTGTTTGTGTATGAGAAATCGGTTGGAAATTTTCCTATGTCAGCACGTTGTAGGTGTCTCCACCGGCGCCAACCTTGTGTGAATGCTCTGTAAAGCTAATCATTTGCATATCACAACATCTTCTTCCTGTCGGTTAAATTTCGCCTCTGTAGCACGTCATCTTCGTGCTGAAGCAATTTTAATGGCCAGTAGTGTAAGAGACGTTGAACACGGATTGGTAGTTGGAGGTAGACCCATTGGATTAAGGGATTGAATATTTCGAGATCGACAGTGTCAAGAGCGTGCCGAGAATACCAAATTTCCGGCTTACCTCTTACTACGGACAATGCAGTGGTCCAGGGCCTTCACTTAACGACCGTGAGTAGCAGAGTTTGCGTAGAGTTGTCAGTGCTAAGATATAAGCAACACTGCGATAAATAACCACAGACATCAATGTAGGACGTACGACTAACGTATCCGTTAGGATTTTGGCATTAATGAATTTGGCTGTAACGGGCTACAGCAAAAGATTTCCGATGCGAGTGCCTTTGCTAACAGCGCGACATCGCCTGCAGCGGGTCTCCTGGGCTCGGGACCATTTCGGTTGGAACCTAGACGAAGGGAAAACTGTGGTTTATTCAGATAAGTCCAGATTTCAGTCGATGAGAACTGATGATGGGGTTTGAGCATGGCAGTGTCCTCACGAAGCCATGGACTCAAGTTGTTTGTGGCTCCATAGTGGTATGGGTTGTGTTGTCGATTGCGTCCTTTGGTCAAACTGAAGGAAAACTGCAAATGGTTATGTTCGGCTACTTGGAGAACATTTTCAGCCATTAATGGACTTCATGTTCCCAGGCAACATGGACTTTTCATGGATGAGAATGCGCCATGTCATCGGACCACAGTTGTTCGCGATTAGTTTAAAAACCTTTCTGGACATTTCGTGCGAATTATTTGGCCACCCATATCGCCAGACACAGGTCCCATCGAACATTTATGGGACATGGTACAAAATGGTTCAAATGGCTCTGAGCACAATGGGACTTAACTTCTGACGTCATCAGTCCCCTAGAACGTAGAACTACTTAAACCTAACTAACCTAAGGACATCGCACACATCCATGCCCGAGGCAGGATTCTAACCTGCGAACGTAGTGGTCGCGCGGTTCCAGACTGTAGCGCCTAGAACCGCTCGGCCACCCCGGCCGGCCGACATAAAACAGAGTTCAGTTTGTGCACATAATCCTGCACGGGCGAAATTTCCTCAATTATAAACGTCTACAGAGGCAGCGTGGCTCAATATTTCTGCAAGGGCTTCCTGCGACTTGTTGAGTCAATGCCACGTCGAGTTGCTGTACTGCTCCGGGTAAAAAGGAGGTCCGACACGACATTAGAAGGCATTTCATTAATTCTGTCACCTCGGTGTGTAGCATCCCAGATCGGTGCCGTTAGTTCTAGATCAGTCGAAGTTCGTAGCCGAGTCATTAGTGTGACTTCATCGCCATGCTCCTTAAACCATTATAGGTCGATTCTAGCCTTGTGACACGGGCAGTGATCAACTCGATTATTTCATCGCAGTTGCGAAAGTCATCAAACAAGAAATAGTCCGCAATAATTTTCAGCCAGCCCACTGCTGTGGTGCCTTTCAGTAGTAACACGGGTGACACGGAGGCCCAGGTGAATGCCCTCCATAGCATGATATTGTCCCCATCTGCCTGCGGCTGCAGCTCGATACATGTTTCCAGCAGCAGTTCACTTGAATGACGACGTATTCAGGTACGGCCAACGATCTGATGTAACTAACTACAAACGTGATTCATGCGACCATTTACATGTTTCGGTTGATTGAGGGTCCAATCACCAGTATCCTGTGGGCATCGTAATTAACGAAATCGTTAGGTCAATATGGAAAAACGTAGAGGTCGTCTGCTGCAGAGCTCCATAGTGGGCTGAATGGTATGTTCCGCAGCAATTGCATCGATATTGCATTCCGCCGCCACATCTATCACGAATCGACGGCTTTCTACTTTACAGAGTGGCCTAGCACCTGACTTCCACGTTCTGTGACGAAGCGTGGAGGTACAACACCTCGTCGCCTACCGAAGATTTCATCGGTCTCCAATCACTTTCCATAAATGCTCACGACAGTAGCACGCGGACAATCGATCAGCTCCGCCGTTTCGAGATGCTCGTTCCCGTGTGCCAGGCCATAATAATCTGGCCGTTTACAAAGTGGCTTTTCTCAGAGAACTTCGCTGCGGTCTTTGTCATCGTTAGTATGTACTTTCCTTGCGGGTTCACGTGCCTGCAGCGACACCAGGCAGCATTATATCTCGTGCAGGGCAATGGTCATACTGCTTTGCCTCGTCAGTGTATATATTCAAGATCACTGCAAAGGAACAACCGAAGCAAACATTTTAATGCTACGAACTGATTAGACATCACTTTGCATTTTGCAGTAAAATAATACACTACCTTGCAAATAAGTGATACACCAAGAAGAATTGGGAGGGTTGTCAATGTATCTTCATATACGTAAACGCATGTTTATGTAAATGATTAGAGTTTCAATTCTCTTCGACTGGTAGAACGGCCACCAGAGTGAGTTAGTGTTGTTCGTGTTTAGTGTTGTTACCCGGCCGGGTAGAGTATATCAGAGACGGAATCAACGGCAGACGCTGAAGTGAGCACTATGAACGACACAGAGATGCCGCAAACTCTTGTGAGACAGAATCATCAGCACCTTGTTGGGGGTTGATAGGTGTCCATTTGGCTGGGTGGGGTATTCAAATTCGGATATGAAACGGGCCTGTTGTTGGAGTGCATGGGGGCGTGAGGGCAGTCATGCTCCTCGTCAAGGGTCCTATCTACCACGTCTGACCACCACAACGGACGATCGCCTTACTGCGTTTTATTGTTTTTATGTCCATTTTCATCTCAAATCTGGAGCACGCTCGCGCCCGTTATGGAGAGGAATGCTTATTGTTGAGTACGGGCCGGCGAGCAGTCATTGAAAGTTGCCACAGTGCTTCACAGTCACGTGGTAACGAACTGGCGGATTAACAGCGTTGGCAGTCCGCGTCCTGCACGAGAGGCAGATTCAGTGGCTACCAATCGGTTGTTTTTTTTTTTTTTTAACTTGTGCATTTTGTTGAATCGTGGGTACTAGAGCAGCTCGTCAAGGCGACATGGTCAACCTGGACGGTAAATTGACTGCACCAGCTATGAAGAACAGTCGTCGATGAAAATGACTACTATCACCTATTGCAGTGAGTACAGTAGCTTGTCTATCCCTTGACTGATAGTCATTCTATCGTCGTCACAACGTGAGGATACTTGTAATGCTACTTTACAAGTGTCCATAAGTTTATTACAGTTTTGATTCACGCAAGAGATAACTAGTTTTTCGTGTCCATACATGTGTCAGATTACGATTTTACACGCACCAATATATACGTGTCCATCATTTTGTCACTAAGTGAGTCACATACGTCAATCCATACGTGTCCATATAAATGTCTTTATACTACAGAGTAGCACAGGTAATGCTAACATTACTTATCGTAAAAGGGTCATTTATAAAATATATATAGTATTTTTTTTTTTTTTTTTTTGCTACTGTCCAAGTCCTAGTGAAAGTGTGTTTGCTATTCTGAATGGTGCTTCTGAAGCACATTAGATTTTATATGTATTTTAAATCTGATTCTTTTCCTTTTCTTATTGTTCTATAACAGCCTTTTTTTTAGTTTCTTTGTTCATTTACTCGCTAACATCAATAATCAGTAAAATATACCCTCTTTGGCGTGCCGAACAGTTCACGTTCAAAACTTCATCTAACAGAAATCGGGAAAATTATTCATATTTCCTAGGATGCTTTTGCTCACAGCAAATCAGATTTACACCACGTTTCGATAAGTAACTGCAGATACGCATTAACCAATGAGCCACGATCGCCAATACACACGATATACACACGTCAAGTCTGTTGAACCAGTTTCCAAATTTCTTCCCCTACCGGGCAAGGTAGAAAGGTACGAATGCTAAAGAAGAAAACTCCAATAGGATGGCACAAAGAAATGAAAGATACGAAGATAGATAATAGGTGAAATAATCAGTTTAGCAAATTCATTCTTCGGCTCCACAGTTTTTTAGTGTCATCCACGCGGCGTAACTTGACTTCAGTATTAAAATGTGCGGTGGCCCGGTGTAATGTTAAGCGCTCCCTATACAGCTTAAGCGTTTTCATGCTGGTTCTGCTTTCTTGCAGCGCCGATGTCTTCTGCCAGCACCGGACGCTTCTCCGAAGATTTCACTACTAGGAAGGGGAAATTTTCACTCTCTCGCTCTCTCTCTCTCTCTCTCTTCTTATTTAAAAACACGCTACACTTGGAATATGATTCAATGCAGCAGAACATATTTATTTCCACATCGTACAAAAAAAAAAAAAACAGCTAAACCTTATGACGTAAGCCCACACATTACCGGGCACCCAGAATCAGTTAATTACACATTTTTCAACACAGTTAATATATAAGCTTTTATCGTGGCTGTCTATCCACGTCCAGTCCACGTACTCTTCAAATGGTTCAAATGGCTCTGAGCACTATGGGACTTAACATCTGAGGTCATCAGTCCCCTAGAACTTAGAACTACTTAAACCTAACTAACCTAAGGACATCACAGACATCCATGCCAGAGACAGGATTCGAACGTGCGACCGTAGCGGTCGCGCAGTTCCCGACTGAAGCGCCTAGAACTGCTCGACCATTCCGGCCGGCCCACGTTCTCTCAACAGCAGTTCAACGTCTAATAAACGGTCATTATTTCGAGTCTCTCCATTTGTTTTTTAACAATACAATGCTATATTACTCTTTGCAGCCGGCCACGAAGCTTCCGGGCCGTATTTGTTTATTCTTGGCAGGTCGCGCTGAACACTTGCCAGCGCCGACGAATTATCTCCCTTCCAATTTCGCCTGCACAAACAATAAATGGGTGCAGTATCCCATGCTCATCCTTACGCCCTGCTTAAAATAACGCGTGTTCGAAACGGCTGGAACACAAGTGTCTCCATACTTTCGTAAAATTCTGGGGGCACTACATATCCCTCCCCTTAGCTCGAACACTCGTTATTTTGCACACAACATGTATTTTAATAATTTTTTTTCTTAACACTTATCTTGTTACTTTGTACTACATAAAAACATTAGGTACAAAAACTCTCTTCCATCTCCGGTTTTTCATTAAGCTGTTGGTAATATCTTTCATAGACATAGTAGTATGATAAACTAATAGTACAACAAGTATTAGCTATTTCAAATAGATTTATCTACTCTTGCTTCCAGAACTGAGCCAAAATAAATCCTTCCCCTTAGCCAGTTTTAAAATTCAGGCGTTATTCTGTGTCGAGTCTTTTTTTTCTTTTTTTTTAAGGAGCTGTTGCAATGATAACCACCGGTTTTCCGGGTCTGAAAAAAATTAGTTGTACTGGGGGTTTTCTCTTTTTTCGATCTCCTCGCGCAGGACTCGTCTTTTCTACTTAAAAAATTTTAGAATTCAAATTTACCATGAGAAACTTTCCACTACAATCTCAGGTCACTATACTACCCTTTCCCCTTGGTTTCCAATCTACGTAAGGGTTGATACTATGAAAACATCTTCTTCCTCATCCTTGGGTAGGTATGCCCATTCCATTTATATTAAATTATGGTACAGTCAGTCCCCGTTTTGGTGCCCCTACCCGCACAGTATAGGTCAGCCTCTTCTTGGTCTGCCTACCTGCCTCTCTTTCTCTCATTTCATCTATATTGGATGCGCCTTCCCTATCTTCTCTAACAGTGATTCATACATAGTCTTGCCTCTTTCGTACTCCACTGCATAGTATTTTATTTAAAATTTCCTGGTAAAATTTCTATCTATCTCTCCTTTCCTCCTCCTGAGTCCTTCAGCCTACCTGCTTAAATTCTTCGCTTGTTCATTGCTTACAGCTCACTTATATAGCCTTAATAACTAACTATGTTTCGTCCATGGTTGTAACTTTATTTCTTTTCTTCGGGCTATTCGGCCTGCACAATCCTATTATTCATCAGAAACTTATTTGATTCGATACCTCTGGCTTAATGTCTATTTCTTTTTATCTCCATTCATATTACTTTGTACTACTATAGCTATGAACACAGGTGGATACACTTCGTCCCCCCTTGTTCCTTTAGCTTAAGCTTACTATACCATTTCACTTGAGATGTGCAACCGTCATTACTTATCACATGTGCTCGAGCCCTTCCTGAGCACTACCTCCCCACTTATCTGTGACGGTTGTTACATCTCCCTGTGTATTACTTGTCTGAGTCTTTGTATTTAATTGTTTGAGTGTGGAAGTGTGATCGTGCGTCCTGATTCTTCCGCCCACTAAGGTTCTTAGTCGAAGATTTTTAGAAATCACGGAAAAGAGAAGAACTTCAGCGATAGAAGTATATGAATGTGGACAGAGGGAAAGATAGATTGGTACTCTTAAGAGAAGTAAGAAAGGAAATAAAAGAATTGGTTGCTAAAATCGAAGAAAGAAAGAAGACAGCCCCAAAGACAGGAAACCCTATCCAGCCCCCTTCCCCAGGATCATCACTTCGCAGGTACTTAAGTAAGAAGCCGGAGGAGGAATGATGTTCGGCGTCTGCTGCAGAACGGACATTCTCACTGTCACCTTTGAAGTCCCCGAAGAAAAGATCTTACCAACTCCTATGGAACGGCACTTGTTTGCGAGGTTTGTATGAAGGGCGTGGTGTCTAGGTCGTGTCTGTGCCTATGCTACCCACCCCTTTCAAAATTAGATATAAACCCTCCCCAATCACATCACACTTCACAAAAAATATGAAACATTCTATGTTGTTATTGTTGTGGTCTTCAGTCCTGAGACTAGTTTGATGCAGCTCTCCATGCTACTCTATCCTGTGCAAGCTTCTTCATCTCCCAGTACCTACTGCAACCTACATCCTTCTGAATCTACTTAGTGTATTCATCTCTTGGTCTCCCTCTACGATTTTTACCCTCCACGCTGCCCTCCAGTACAAAATGGGTGATCCCTTGATGCCTCAGAACATGTCCTACCAACCAATCCCTTCTTCTGGTCAAGTTGTGCCACAAACTTCTCTTCTCCCCAATCCTATTCAATACTTCCTCATTAGTTATGTGATCTGCCCATCTAATCTTCAGCATTCTTCTGTAGCACCACATTTCGAAAGCTTCTATTCTCTTCTTGTCCAAACTATTTATCGTACATGTTTCACTTCCATACATGGCTACACTCCATACAAATACTTTCAGAAATGACTTCCTGACACTTAAATCTATACTCGATGTTAACAAATTTCTCTTCTTCAGAAACGCTTTCCTTGCCATTGCCAGTCTACATTTTATATCCTCTCTACTTCGACCATCATCAGTTATTTTGCTCCCCAAATAGCAAAACTCCTTTACTACTTTAAGTGTCTCATTTCCTAATCTAATTCCCTCAGCATCACTCGACTTAATTCGACTACATTCCATTACCCTCGTTTTGCTTTTGTTGATGTTCATCTTATATCCTCCTTTCAAGACACTATCCATTCCGTTCAACTGCTCTTCCAAGTCCTTTGCTGTATCTGACAGAATTACAATGTCATCGGGGAACCCCAAAATTTTTATTTCTTCTCCATGGATTTTAATACCTACTCCGAATTTTTCTTTTGTTTCCTTCACTGCTTGCTCAATATACAGATTGAATAACTTCGGGGAGAGACTACAGCCCTGTCTCACTCCCTTCCCAACCACTGCTTCCCTTTCATGTCCCTCGACTCTTATAACTGCCATCTGGTTTCTGTACAAATTGTAAATAGCCTTTTGCTCCCTGTTTTATACCCCTGCCACCTTCAGAATTTGAAAGAGAGTATTCCAGTCAACATTGTCAAAAGCTTTCTCTAAGCCTACAAATGCTAGAAACGTAGGTTTGCCCTTCCTTAATCTAGCTTCTAAGATAAGTCGTAGGGTCAGTATTGCCTCACGTGTCCCAACAATTCTACGAAATCCAAACTGATCTTCCCCGAGGTGGCTTCTACTAGTTTTTCCATTTGTCTGTAAAGAATTCGCGTTAGTATTTTGCAGCTGTGACTTATTAAACTGATAGTTCGGTAATTTTCAAATCTGTCAACACTTGCTTTCTTTGGGAATGGAATTATTATATTCTTCTTGAAGTCTGAGGGTATTTCGCCTGTTTCATACATCTTGCTCACCAGATGGTAGAGTTTTGTCAGGAATGGCTCTCCCTAGGCCGTCAGTAGTTCCAATGGAATGTTGTCTACTCTGGGGGCCTTGTTTCGACTCTGGTCTTTCAGTGCTCTGTCAAACTCTTCACGCAGTATCGTATCTCCCGTTTCATCTTCATCTACATCCTCTTCCATTTCCATAATACTGTCCTCAAGTACATCACTCTTGTATAGACCCTCTATATACTCCTCCCACCTTTTTGCTTTCCCTTCTTTGCTTAGAACTGGGTTTCCGTCTGAGCTCTTGACGTTCATACAAGTGATTCTCTTATCTCGAAAGGTCTCTTTAATTTTCCTGTAGGCAGTATCTATCTTACCCCTAGTGAGATAAGCCTCTACATCCTTACATTTGTCCTTTAGCCATCCCTGCTTAGCCATTTTGCACTTCCTGTCGATCTCATTTTTGAGACGTTTGTATTCCTTTTTGCCTGCTTCATTTACTGCATTTTTATATTTTCTCCTTTCATCAATTAAATTCAATATTTCTTTTGTTACCCAAGGATTTCTACTAGCCCTCGTCTTTTTACCTACTTGATCCTCTGCTACCTTCACTACTTCATCCCTCAAAGCTACCCATTCTTCTTCTACTGTATTTCTTTACCCCATTCCTGTCAATTGTTCCCTTATGCTCTCCCTGAAACTCTTTACAACCCCTGGTTCTTTCAGTTTATCCAGGTCCCATCTCCTTAAATTCCCACCTTTTTGCAGTTTCGTCAGTTTTAATCTGCAGGTCATAACCAATAGATTGTGGTCAGAGTCCACATCTGCCCCTGGAAATGTCTTACAATTTAAAACCTGGTTCCTAAATCTCTGTCTCACCATTATATAATCTATCTGAAACCTGTCAGTATCTCCAGGCTTCTTCCATGTATACAGCCTTCTTTTACGATTCTTGAACCAAGTGTTAGCTATGATTAACTTGTGCTCTGTGCAAAATTCTACCAGGCGGCTTCCTCTTTCATTTCATAGCCCCAATCAATATTCACCTACTACGTTTCCTTCTCTCCCTTTTCCTACTACCGAATTTCAGTCACCCATGACTATTAAATTTTCGTCTCCCTTCACTATCTGAATAATTTTTTTTTTCATCATACATTCCTTCAATTTCTTCGTTATCTGCAGAGCTAGTTGGCATATAAACTTGTACTACTGTAGTAGGTGTGGGCTTCGTATCTATCTTGGCCACAATAATGCGTTCACTATGCTGTTTGTAGTAGCTTACCCGCATTCCTATTTTCCTATTCATTATTAAACCTACCGCTGCAGTACCCCTATTTGATTTTGTGTTTATAACCCTGTAGTCACCTGACCAGAAGTCTTGTTCCTCCTGCCACAGAACTTCACTAATTCCCACTAAATCTAACTTTAACCTATCCATTTCCCTTTCTAAATTTTCCAACCTACCTGCCCGATTAAGAGATCTGACATTCCACACTCCGATCCGTAGAACGCCAGTTTTCTTTCTCCTGATAACGACATCCTCTTGAGTAGTTCCCGCCCGGAGATCCAAATGGGGTACTATTTTACCTCCTAAATATTTTACCCAAGAGGACGCCATCATCATTTAATCATACAGTTAAGCTGCTTGCCCTCGGGAAAAATTACGGCCGTAGTTTCCCCTTGCTTTCAGCCGTTCGCAGTACCAGCACAGCAAGGCCGTTTTGGTTATTGTTACAAGGCCAGATCAGTCAATCATCCAGACTGTTGCCCTTGCAACTACTGAAAAGGCTGCTGCCCCTCTTCAGGAACCACACGTTTGTCTGGCCTCTCAACAGATAACCCTCCGTTGTGGTTGCACCTACGGTACGGCTATCTGTATCGCTGAGGCACATACATAGAACACATACATACATAGAACATAAAAGGTACAGAATAGCAAACACACACACAGGGAGAGAGAGGGAGGGGGGAGAGAGGGAGAGAGAGTGAGGGAGAGAGAGAGAGAGAGAGAGAGAGAGAGAGAGAGAGAGAGAGAGATAGGGAGAGAGAGAGGAGAGAGAGAGATGGGGTACTGGGGGGGGGGGGGGGATGGGACTCCTGTTGTGCATACAAAATACATTCTATAAAAATAGAAATTATACACACTATAATCAAATAGTTATTCAGTAAGTTACTTCACTAAATACACTCCTGGAAATGGAAAAAAGAACACATTGTCACCGGTGTGTCAGACCCACCATACTTGCACCGGACACTGCGAGAGGGCTGTACAAGCAATGATCACACGCACGGCACAGCGGACACACCAGGAACCGCGGTGTTGGCCGTCGAATGGCGCTAGCTGTGCAGCATTTGTGCACCGCCGCCGTCAGTGTCAGCCAGTTTGCCGTGGCATACGGAGCTCCATCGCAGTCTTTAACACTGGTAGCATGCCGCGACAGCGTGGACGTGAACCGTATGTGCAGTTGACGGACTTTGAGCGAGGGCGTATAGTGGGCATGCGGGAGGTCTGGTGGACGTACCGCCGAATTGCTCAACACTTGGGGCGTCAGGTCTCCACAGTACATCGATGTTGTCGCCAGTGGTCGGCTGAAGGTCCACGTGCCCGTCGACCTGGGACCGGACCGCAGCGACGCACGGATGCACGCCAAGACCGTAGGATCCTACGCAGTGCCGTAAGGGACCGCACCGCCACTTCCCAGCAAATTAGGGACACTGTTGCTCCTGGGGTATCGGCGAGGACCATTCGCAACCGTCTCCATGAAGCTGGGCTACGGTCTCGCACACCGTTAGGCCGTCTTCCGCTCACGCCCCAACATCGTGCAGCCCGCCTCCAGTGGTGTCGCGACAGGCGTGAATGGAGGGACGAATGGAGACGTGTCGTCTTCAGCGATGAGAGTCGCTTCTGCCTTGGTGCCAATGATGGTCGTATGCGTGTTTGGCGCCGTGCAGGTGAGCGCCACAATCAGGACTGCATACGACCGAGGCACACAGGGCCAACACCCGGCATCATGGTGTGGGGAGCGATCTCCTACACTGGCCGTACACCACTGGTGATCGTCGAGGGGACACTGAATAGTGCACGGTACATCCAAACCGTCATCGAACCCATCGTTCTACCATTCCTAGACCGGCAAGGGAACTTGCTGTTCCAACAGGACAATGCACGTCCGCATGTATCCCGTGCCACCCAACGTGCTCTAGAAGGTGTAAGTCAACTACCCTGGCCAGCAAGATCTCCGGATCTGTCCCCCATTGAGCATGTTTGGGACTGGATGAAGCGTCGTCTCACGCGGTCTGCACGTCCAGCACGAACGCTGGTCCAACTGAGGCGCCAGGTGGAAATGGCATGGCAAGCTGTTCCACAGGACTACATCCAGCATCTCTACAATCGTCTCCATGGGAGAATAGCAGCCTGCATTGCTGCGAAAGGTGGATATACACTGTACTAGTGCCGACATTGTGCATGCTCTGTTGCCTGTGTCTATGTGCCTGTGGTTCTGTCAGTGTGATCATGTGATGTATCTGGCCCCAGGAATGTGTCAATAAAGTTTCCCCTTCCTGGGACAATGAATTCACGGTGTTCTTATTTCAATTTCCAGGAGTGTATTTCATATACATGTTCAGTTTATGTCATCTAGGTATCATTCTTCCTAAACAGTACCATCATATTATATCTCCTGTTAGAATGTTACCCTGTTAGTTTTATCTCATGCTTGGAGGTTACTGTTTATTGTGACTCCTTAAATTAGTCACAATCGTGTAGTCATAATTGGTCTCTTTTAATACTAATTTGATATGATAGCTTAAGGGCTATAAATTACAGGATAGTTGAAGATTTGAAGGGAGTTCAGTTAGGAAAACTAATGTGGAACCCAACTCGGGAACCGGCGGACGTCACTCCAACCATTGACACAGTACGTCAACGTCCATAGAGGTTATGTACATATCGTTTTATATCCTTAACATTACATACTCCCTTTTCCTCTCCCGTCACAGGATCTACTAAATATAGGGTTTTTTGGTGTACTATTGATTGAATACGATAAGGTCCTACGTATATCAGAAAAAATATGTGTGTTTCTTTTTTCAGTGCTGAACTTCGAAGGTGTTGTTTTACTAACACTAAGACATCTATGTGTTATTCTGGGTCAGTTGCGGTTGCATTGTATTTATCTACCCTTTGTATGTCGCTCCTATGTAAGTTTCTACCAACTCTTTCCTGAATTGCTTGGTGATCAGTAGCTTTTTGCTCCGGTCACGTAAAACACTTAATTAGAGGTTCTCCTATAAATGGCTTTCCAATGGCTTCTACGGGCGTCATTCCTGTAGACAAATGCGGTAGTCCATTTAGAATAAGCTCAAAATCTTTAATCTTTTTCCGCTCATGAGGTATGAGTGTCGTGGCAATAAGTGCGGCGCAACCTACCAATCTCTTTCATTACTCTTTCACAAGGGTTTGAAGATGTATTATAGTTGGATATTAAAATATGTTGTATATTTTCCCAGGCTAAAAATTCCTTAACTTCATGGCTGGTAAACTGAGGTCCATTATCAGAAAGAAAACGCCTCGGTTTACTTGTAGCTATAAAATATTCTTGCAAACACTTGATCAGGGTTTGCGCATTAGCCTTCTTAATAGGATACAGTCTTACATATTTCGACCAACATTCTATAAGTACTAATATATAAGCCACGCCTCCCTTCCCTTTGGGTATGGGTCAAAGAAAATCGGCAGCTGTGAGGTCATATAATGCTTTAGGAATAATCGGATACATCTTATACTTTACATGGATATTATTCTCCTTAGCTTTCTGACTGATGTCACACGTTTTAATAGTAGTAGTTACCTCACGTCCTAATCGCTTAAAATAATAAAACTTATTCATGTGAGCTATGCACTTTTTCACTCCAAAGTGGCCATATCCACTATGAATGTACTGTATTAATTTAGTCTCTGCTATTTGTGGTATACACAGCCGCCAATAGCTAGACTCTTTGCTGTTTCTCCAGAACAAGTTGTGATTTGTTACCTTCCACTTTTCCACAGCTGTTGCTGGGCACGAATTCCTGCGTAGTTACCGGACCGAGGTTGGACGTTAATGGTCCTCGTGAGCAACCCCCTCTATTTGCATTCCTGCTAGGTCGGTGGACTCGGGTAAGATTGGATTCATAAGGCTTTGACTGTTTATTATGATTCATATTATTCCTCCTAAAATTCGGATTTATTGCGCCTGCAAGTTCTCGTTCCTGTCTTTATTGATTGCATCGAGTGCATCTACAAAGGATAACACTTCCCCCACCGTTTTCCACCCACTGCATAGAATATCTTTTCTAGCATAAGTAGGTAGACGTCTTATTAAAATTCTAACTAATCCCTTTTCTTCCATTGGTCGATCTAAATATTTCGCGCTTGTTTTTCGCCCTTGTCAAATGCCAGTAAAAATACTTGCGCATTGTACACCAGGCATTAGTGTTTAGGATCCCACAGATCTGAGATCAACTTCTCTTGTGCATTTGAAGACCAATATTTTTCCTTAAACTTTCTCTGAAAATCTTCCCAGGATGTGAAGTTTCCGGTATTTACTGTGCCCCATTCTGAAGCTTCAAACTCCATATAACCGACCGCAAACTCTGTTTTCTTAGCATCCTCCCAACTTTTAGGTATGGCTTGGTTAAACCGTTTTAAGAAATGAGTGGGGTGTACCTCCGCGTCTGGTTTTAATTTAGGAAACTGTCTCGACAAGCCTGAATTTGATCCCCATTGAAAATCAGTTATCATGTCCTCATTTAATATAATATTTTGGGAAACTGTGCCTTTCTCTAGTTTCTACAGAATAAGCTTGAATTCTTTCCTCAAAGTTTCTAAGTTTTTCTTGGTGTTATCTAAATCGGAAGTTACTATAGGCGAAGAGATATCAACACTTAGTTTCTCTTCAACCTTTCGTCCTATTAATTCTTCTACTTATGCTTCTTAGCCGTTCAAATTTATAAGCTCTGCAGTTTTTAACTTTTCTTTGAAGTTCTGTTCTACGGTTTCCATCCGTGATTTGACCTCTGAAATTTGCGTCTGTAGTAGGAGGAGCAACTTATCTTGTTTCTGGACATTGATTTTTAGCGTAGTTAATTCTCGTTCGACCACCTCAAATGTAACATTACATACATTTTTCAAAGAGTCGTATTTTTCGTTAAGTCGTGTTTCCAAATTACTACATTTACAGTCTACATCACATTCTAATTTTTGAACTAAACCTCTTAGATTAGCTTCGTTTCTTTGTTCTAAATCCTTAAATAAAATATTTGTCTGTTCACTCAGGGAATCGGTCAATTCTTTTTTCAATTCTTTTTTCCATTCTGGCATCTGATTACTTAGGATATTAACTTGAGCCTCTAGTTTCGTGTTTTGCAAATATAACTCAGAGCTTAATTCTGCCTTCAGTTCGTCCTCTTTTGTGTTCTGTGATTCAAACTGCGCTTTGATAAACCTCATTAATTTGCCTAATCTGGCCCCTGTTTTTCAATTCCCATAGCCCCAACAGACTCTACGGATTGATGTTCCTTTTCCATTGTGTTTTGTTTTGCCTTTAATCTAGTTATCATTAAAAGTACACTCGCTTATTTCCACAACCACCCACACTTCACAAACAATCAAAGGTCAGTAGTAGCTCACCCGGCGTCGGTGGAAGGAGGTGTCGGCACCGGTGTACGGCGGCGTCAGCGTCGATGGACGGTGGCGTCGGCGTAGGTGGACGACGGCGTCGGCTTTTGTGGACGTCTGCGTCGGCGTTGGTGTGATGCGACGTCTGCGTTGGTGTACGGCGGCGTCGGCGTTGGTGGATGTCGGCGTCGGCGTAGGTAGACGGCGGCGTCGGCTTTTGTGGACGGCTGCGTCAGCGTTGGTGTACTGCGGAGTCAGCGTTTGTAGACGGCGGCGTCGGCGATTAGAGACTAACTGCAGCGTTGTGCGATTTTCTTGATTCCCTTAATCATTTGACCATTCATCAACACGATATTTCTGGACAAGTATCGTGGAATCGCTATTCAGCCTCGATGTTATCGGTTGCTATGGCAACTCCCAACTTTTTTTTCTTTTTCTTATAACTTCTTTAATATTTCCCCTTCTTTCTTTACGGTCGCCGCATTCTTGCGGTAGCCCGGTGTAATGTTAAGCTCTCCCTATACAGCTTAAGCGTTTTCGTGGACTTATATTTTGAAGAATGCTGGTTCTGTTTTCTTGCAGCACCGATGTTTTCTGCTAGCACCGGACGCTTCTCCGAAGATTTCACTGCTAGGAAGAGGAAATTTTCACTCTCTCGCGCTCTCTCTCTCTCTCTCTCTCTCTCTGTCTCTCTCTCTCTCTCTCTCTCTTCTTATTTAAAAATACGCTGCTCTTGAAATATGATTCAATGCACCAGAACATATTTATTTCCACTTTGTACAAATAACAACTAAACTTTATTACGTAAGCCCACACATTACCGGGCACCCAGAATCAGTTAATTACAAATTTTTGAACACAATTAATACATAAGCTTTTATCGTAGCTGACTATCCACGTCCAGTCCACGTACTCTCAACAGCAGTTCAACGTCTAATAAACAGTCACTATTTCGAGTCTTTCCATTTGTTTTTTAACAGTATAATGCTACATTACTCTTTGCAGCCGACCATGGAGCTTCCAGGCCGTATTTGTTTATTCTTGGCAGGTCGCGCGGAACACTTGCCAGCGCCGACGAATTATCTCCCTTCTACTTTCCCCTGCACAAACAATAAACGGGTGCAGTATCCCATGCTCATCCTTACGCCCTGCTTTAAAATAACGCGTGTTCGAAACGGCTGGAACACAAGTGTCTCCAGACTTTCGTAAAATTCTGGGGACACTACAAATGCGCACAAATCCGCTTCCAAATCATCTTCAAATATATCTCCAAATTACGCCATGCAGACATAGCAGAAGAATATAAGCAGATTATCTCAGTCCTCAACCAGGTATCTTAGTATAGAAGGGTTCTGTATGTTACTCGTGGCATAGGAATAGTCTAAGTTTCTCCAATACATGACCTAATTATCATTATAAATGCATATTTCTTGACTTGTTGACTCAGTAATAAATAAATTAAAGTTGCTCTCCAGCTGCGAGTACCATTACTCATTTCTTTGTACACTAGCTGTATGTTGCTGCTTATACTCGGTGTAATCTACAGATTACAATGTATCAGTTTTGCATCGTACATGGTTCTAGCGACTTAAAATATTAATCCTTTGAAAGCTTAACTTAGGTTATTACTTCATATATATGGGCATTCTGGTCTGAATGAGGGATTTAAAGAAAACCTTTACTACTTGGTAAAAAGGAGATTTGCCATAACTTAAAACTAAAGCAGCAGGTGGCACTTCGGCACATCCCTTATTCAATTCAACGACTGTAGCCCTCTATTGCTCAAGAAACTTAAAACTACCTTAAAACTAAGGCAAATCTTATTTTCCAAATACGTAGAGTACCTTCTTCAATCACTTCATATCCTTCAAGCTCCATCATTACTTTGTGTCCACCTCACTCATATGATTACGTCACCTGCAGAATACAAGTACATGCTGTTGACTCACATACTTTCTAAACAGATCACACTCTTGCTTCAAGTTGCAGCTTAACATAATAAATGATATTTTTTATATGTTTTTCATGGTACTTCTTTAGGTCTACATGGTGGTAAAGTCCTTTTACTAGTCCACTAACTGGATCTGCCAACACATAACAACCAATATGTGGCTTCCTGACTATAAAAAACGGTCCTTCGCATAGGTGTTGCCACTTACGATTTTTACATAAGATGAGTGATGGTTTGAAGTGTGTCCTCAGACGAACATGGTCGTTCAAGCGATACGACAGAAATTTTTTGACATGCTTGTCAAATGCCTTTTTTTCTTAAATTGGCATGAGTTGTGAGGGAGATCAGGGCTTGTCTTAACTTATTATCTAAGTTGACTTCTGGACCTTGTGTCTTGGGGATAGGATCAGTCCATTCATTGCTTTCTTTTTGCCTGGAGATTAGTTCTGAAGGTGTGAAACCGGTCAAGTTGTAACGTCCCCTTAGAAAAATTAATGAATTACTGTGCTGATAAACCTCTTACATTATTTGATTATAAACAGCTGAGCAGAACTGACCGTACTCAGACATTTCGTTCTTTCCCTATTCTGATCAACACTAAACTGGCACACAATATTTTTAGCGCAACGCAATCCGACTTTTAATAATCCCTACAAAAGAATGGCCCTGACTAACAATAACCTATACCATTCACAAGTCACTTACCTCACAAAAATCTTCGTTACTCAAACTACTGCAATACAGCGAGCGCCAATACTGCCAGCTAAATAAAAGATTCAAACTACTGAAGGCACTAACTACTGACAGGCATTGTTAGCAAATGAAAGATTTTGATGGAGAACAAACAATGTATTTACCTTAATAGTGTTCAAAAGTTATAATATCTATATCAGTCCATGATATCCAATATTGCAAATTTACTGTCTCTGTCCAGATCATCTGCTCTCAAAACTCCGCCATCTCACTCCCCACATCCACCACTGCTGGCGACTCACCTCCAACTGCGCAACGCTATGCACTGTTAACAGCCAACTGCCCAACACTGCAATATTACTCCAACAGTGGAAACCAACCACAGCCGTCACACAGCACAGTCAGTGGTTTTCATATAGAGCGCTACGTGGCGTTACCAACATAAAAACCTAAACAGCCTACTTACATAGCCCCCATGCTCCCCACCAAAAATTGTACAAATTGTTTTGGGCAGTGGCCAATACAGATTTGAAAAAATTTTTCATAATTCCAATAACAAAGAAATCAAATGCACACACTTATTGATACAATGTTGGTCTAAAGCTAAAATTTTCTCACAGTCCATAGAGACAGTCCTGATCGTTCATCACAGTAAAATTGCAGTGTTTTTCTCAAAGTCTGAGCGGTAAAAGAAAATGCACAATGAAGTAGTGGATTTCCATGCAGTCTTGAAGAAGTAGTGTTGTCCTTCCAACGGAAAGACAGTGCTGACTCTTGACATGCAGACAGGTAATGGGCCACAACAGAGCAAACCCACAGCAGAGTCAGTCGAAGTTTTGAAGAATACTGATAGGTAGGTCATCACAGAGCAGACCCACTGTAGTCCTGGCAGAGATTATGGTATTTGTGAGCCACCAGAGGTGCAGACCCACTGCAGTCCTTGTAGAAATAATGGTACTGGTGAGTCAGCAAAGGTGTAGACCTACTGTAGTCCTTGTAGAAATAATGGTATTGGTGGGTCATCAAAGATGCAGACTCACTGTAGTCCTTGTAAAGATGGCCAGCAGCCATCTGTTGTGACTGTGCGGGTGCACAATCACCATTGAAGAGTCTTGTAGATAATATAGCAAGTCCATAACTACCACTTGTGCAGTCACAAAGTTTTTGGAATTGTTCTTAGAACCAGCAATGCTGTTAACGAGTCCCTTGCTGAATTATTAACACACGTGCAAGCACTAACAGTCCCAACTTCTCACATACTGTGCATATATTATGACCAACAGATACTTGCGCACTGAAATGAAACTTAATTTGAAGAACTGGTGTCTATACAATTATTAATTTACAACATAAGAATACAATTACAAAGGTACAAAAGACATCATTAAAGAACATAACAGTACAGATAACATTTGTAGTAACACAGGCTTTACAAAAGAATAGAAATAAACATATACATCAGTGTTACAGGAATTATGATATAAGTAAATAGATAAAAGATCAGAATAGCTTTTGAAACATTAACTTCACACACGAGCATTAAAACAGAACAGAATAAATAATGTCTAAATATCTTTACAAAGAAAATAACATATTATTAGAAAAATTCTACAACATAACTCACATCAGCTAAACACATGAAGACAGGAAAAACACAAATATACAAGAGTACACAAACACATAGCAGAATAACAGAAAAGGAAACGGCAGCATTTGTTTTACTGCAGTATCTTGCAAACAAAACTTTCTTTACTTCTTGGAGATCTCCCTTCGTTCTTCATTATTTCAAAAAGTGCTACCTATACCTGCTTTCTGTACTTTTTTCGTAAAACTTCTCAATGCATTTCTTCCTGTTCATCGCAACTCATTCTCTCGTATAGTCTACCCCCTCTTAAGCTAACTTAAATCTACTGAGCTCAGGTGCTAAACTAAGGAACGAGGCAATGCAGCAGTACAAAAAATTAACAAAAACAGCAATGACAAAAAAATGCAAATTGGAAAAGCAAGCAGCAGTGTATCTAAATTAGCAGAGAAAATGCAATATTACAACTAATATGAGCCAATGTGCAGCAACAAGAAAAATCAATCAATAGTAAAACTGGCTCAACAGAGTAATACAAAGTGAAATTTAGAAGCGCAATGCCTGGCAAACAGCAGCAGCAAATGCAATAATTGGTATCTAAACATGACAAATCTCAAGCAGAAAAAATAGTACACTAAAGGCAATAATGCAGATAAGGGAAATGTCTATTCACATCTTAATGTCTATGTAATTAAATGGTGCACCACAACTTATTCTACAAAATAAATTACCAAGTACATGGAAAGAAAATTATGTATGCAGTTCCTGTGAAGGGAAATGTCTTTTTATGCTCCCTCATTTTTGTGGAAGTATATCATAAAATTATTATTTACTGGATCTGTAGACAGAAAATATTTATATTAGTACATATATTAAATTTTATTTTATCCAATGCTGTAGTGCAGCTAGAAACTAGATATTAAACGAAATGAGCCAATATATATATATAAAGCAACACATGAAACGTCATTCACTAGGCAAATGGCGTCTCCAAAGGCAAAAAAAAAAAAATCTCTCAACTAGAAAGACAATAGATGTAAAATGTTTCTCATCATTTCATTAGGCATTTTAGTAAATATCATAAATTAAGAGCTCCACAGTGTAATCATATGTTTTCAAGTTTGAGCGTGTCGTATTTGCGATGCTTTCTACAAAGAAATGTCAACAGCAAAAACAATGGCCTCCTTTTTTCTCCACCTGTGCCTCTGAAAGGCACACACTAATGGCTTTTTTTTTCAGGTGACTGTCGCTCAGATGGGTCTCCACAGCACATTACATCAAGGTCATCTACCTTCTTTACTGAAATATTTACAGCAGCAGTTTCCACTACAGTGACAGTCTCATAAAAATAAAAAATTCAAAGGTTAGAAATTTGCATTAGAAGTGTGTAGGAACAAAATCTCACATATAACAGTTTCCAAAAAGTTTTGTCAGCATTGTGGTAAATAACACTCACGTATGTACACACATTTCATATCTCTTAAAGTACGATTCTTGGTTTCCAACATCCTTTTCATAAATCAGAGTCCCTAACCACTACTCCTTATACCTTACCTTATTACACATGTACATATTCATATTCATCAACATGTCTTCAATATTTCATCATAGTAAATACATACATAATCAGAATCCTCATATAACATCATCTCATTGATCATAAACATACCTCAAAAGCATAATACACATCATCATCATAATAGTAACACCAGAACACCTCAGCTAAATCTCAAAAATTTCGTAGCTTCCTCCAATAATTTCAAAACCTAAAAAAAATTCTCTGCTCATTTCAATAGTGTCATCTACCTCAAATGTACTTTAAAAATCATGATCCCATACCAAATACGTCATTCAAAGCTCTCATAGTATCACAATGGTTCTGAAAAAATATGAACAGTCCACAAAGTACAGACAAAATACAATTTTATAAGTGTGAAGTTATCCAACTGTGTAATTACGTAACCATCTGTCACTGATGTAGCAAAATAAATGTTTGTCTCTCTCAGTTAAATGATCAGATAGCTTTGTAATTTATGCCTTAGAGAAATATGGTACTGATGTGTAAAGTTGTATAAGCAAATACCATATTAGCTAGGGCTCCTTGTGCTTGTCAAACACATGTTACACAAAGTAGACGTGTACTGAGGATTAACGTAATTATACCCTCAGGTGTTACAGATTACAACAATCCAATGAAATGTATCACAGAAAACCTTTGTATCATTGTAAATCAAAAATCATTAAAAATAAATGTTTTAAGTACAAAATTAATCACTCAAATACATGTCCTTTAGCATTAAATGTGCATCTTGCTGTGAAAGTGTCGTTGTTATCATCCTCCGAAATATAAGTTCTGCAGAAGTCAATGTACTTACCTCCTCATAAACAAAAGTGAAGTGCTATGCGTATAGATATTGTAGTTATTATGTACCTTACAGTGATCAAGAAAGTACTATACTGTAATGTATTGTTGTGCTACGAAAAAGGCTGTCTCATTGTACCTATACCACAAAAGTTACTACTAAAACATGCTTTCCTTTCCAGAAGAATTCAGAAAAACTGTGCAGATATAAAACAGATACACCGCAAAAGCAACAATGTAAATTGTGTCACATATTAGTAGCGTCGTGATATAGTCGTGTAGCTGTCAAATAAAGTAACCACTGTGTCATCTGGTATCTCTCAGAAAGCACTTTAAATCCGTAATGTATTTTCAAGTAAACCAAAAGTTGCAGTAAAATCTCATTAACAGTATATGTTCTAAGTATGTAAGCCTTATAGTCGTTACGTAATCGTGTAACTAACAAGCAAGAATGTACAAATACCAACACTGTATCGTCTGTTCACTATAGCAATGCATTCGTATTTTCTGTTTAAATAAGTTCTCTTGGTTCTTGACTGGATATTTAACTTCAAACATTGTTGCTTGTTAACAGATTCTAAGTCTGACAAAGCATACTAGTAACGTGAAGTGAAAAATTTTATAGCAGAGACTAAGTTAAAAAGCAGATTATCTTTCAATAAACGGTTTTACATGTGAAATGTGGTGCAATCCTTTGCTCTTCCTAGTACGCAGAGTTTCAACTTGAATTTTTCTCGAGGTTAGCGTCTATGTTATTTTTCTCTGAGCCAGCCGGCGCACGCAGCTACCTGCGGTGCGAGTCATTGTCTGTCTCTTTGTTGGCGCGTGTCGTTATTAGGATTAGGAGATCTAACTTCTACAAATTCACCTTGTCGAGAGGGTCCTGCCCTGTTTGAATCCCGCCAGTTCTGATGAAATTCAGGTATGTCGTTTTGTCGGTAGTTTACATAGTTTCTTGTTTGTCGGTCATGTGGTGAAGAATTTCTCGCAGAATTGTAACTGCGCCATGGACCTTTGCGTCTGAAGTTATTCTGTCTCCCGTGATAATAATATTTCTGGTTGCCATATTCTCTGTTTCTATGATTGTCTCTGTCATATTCATTACTACGGAAATGCGATCTTTCTCTCTAACTATTACTGTGCTAGAGGTTGTCATATGGGTGGTGTCTGTTTTGTTCACGATTTGCATTGTAATAATAGGCTTGTCGTGTCCAGTTATTATTTCTTTCATCGCGGAATTGCGACGGATGTGAGTTGTAATTATTGTGCTCCTGTTTTCGCTTTCCGCGATTGTCAGTGTCAATTTCCAATTCTTGTAACAGTCCCTGAAAAACTTCAATGTCGTCTTTGCAACGTCCTGCCAAAATAATATGTCATAAATGTTCAGGCAATTTGGTTAAGGAAATGCGGATGAGTTCTGAGGGGCTGTATGGGTTTGAAAAATACTGATTCTTATGTAACATGTCTTAGAAATATTTGACAAGACTAGGAAATTCCGATCGTTCGAAATGTTTCGTCATTATGATGCTATGTTTTACTCGGTCTTGTGTAGCTTGAGACCAATGTTCTGAGAGGAAGACATGATAAAATTCTCCTTCACTGTGACAATCGTGAATGACCTATCGCATTCTTACAGCTGGTTCATTCTCTAAATAGCCACCCATAAATTCTAATCTGTGCTCTAAGACCAGTTGGGAGGAAAACAATGAGAGAATTGATGAAGGCACGCTTGTAGATGAATGTCGTTGCCGGAATTCTTAAATGTTTTGAATTTACATGTAGTGATAAACAGCTTATAGTCAAAAACATCATGTCGGCGATTCGCACATCGGTCATTGTTACTTCTTTTTGGCGGTTCCATCTCAAAATTCGGTGTACCTTGCCAATTTCTTTCATAACTTCCGAAGTGCCCTGTGTTATTATTTTGTGGCTGTTCCTGTATTTCTATGTCCCTCTTCCAATATTGGAGCGCGAGTGTCCTCTAAGATGTGTAATTCTTGTATTACCTATGTCAACTGATCTTGTACTTCCCGGATTTCTCTTTGGTGTTGCATATTGACTTAATTTTGATTTTGTTTGAATTTTCTAATTTGTTCATACTCTTCTGTGTCAGTGAAGGCTACAGGTCTTGTGTTATTCAGATCATCATCTACGTTTGTAAATAAGTTAGTGAACTGATCCGAAAGTTCGGCTACTTTCTCCAATAGTGAACTGATTTCCTCAGTGTGTTTTTCTGAACCAAGTTTCAGTGTCCATTTGTGTTGAAATCGTATCTACTGTGTCCTTTAAGTTTTCCTGAGTTTTTGCAAGTTGCGTAACCGAATCGGTAGATGCAACTGAGTCAGTTTTAGCTTGCAAGGTGTCGTGATTTTTATGAACAATAGTTTGCAGTTCTTTTATGGCTTCTTCGTGATTCTGTAACGGATTTTCATGACGCGAAAAAATAGGTTGAAAATGCTCACAAATTTGTGTTTTTATGTCATTACAGACTTTTTGACATTTCGATTCAATGTTATGTAACTCAGTAGTTAAATCTTCACGTGTTTGTTCAAGCGTGGTGTCTAACTTCCGAAGATTTTGTTCCATTGTGCCTAACTTTTGAAGCGTTTGCTGTGTTTGTCTCTGATTTTGTTCCATTTGTTGCATTAATTGCAATAATAATGTATTAGTGTCTGGAATCTGTTTCTCTATGCTTTTTGGCAGTGCATTTTCACCAGCAACATTCACATTTTGACAAGCAGAAAATGTGTCTTGACTCATTTGAGAAAACGGTGAGGACCCAAAACCTAAGTCTACAGTATTTGCAATATTGTGTTCTGTCATTTCGGATTCCTGAGGCGAGCTGTTGCCGACCGATCGATCGATAATGCTTCCCTGTTCACTACTTGTTTCACTGTCTACATCATTATTTGCCACCCGCTCCATTTCTCTATGCACAATTACCAAATTATTAATTTGAATGTCTGTCAATTCATTACACAGTGGTGCTGATAAGCTACGCTCGTCGTCACTACTATTTCACAGTTTACTTTGGAGCCTAGTGTTACGTTTTTCACACGGCATTATTGACGCAATATTTCACACGATAACACAGAAAAGCACAATTTGAAGCACTGAAAATAATATCTAGTTAATTGCAAGCGCAGCTGCGAAATACTTGATACAAATCTACATGCATGCCACAACCGTTTTACTGTACAACAATGAAAAACTACAACTACAAAGGAAATTCTCTCTATAATTACACGGTAGCAATAAACAATAGCTACACTAATTACACAAACTACAAGCAAAAATCAGAAGACTCCAGTGAGGTATCCTCGGCTAAGGGTCGACATATGAAACGTCCCCTTAGAAAAATTAATGAATTACTGTCCTGATAAACCTCTTACATTATTTGATTTTCAAACAGCTGAGAAGAACTGAACGTACTACTCAGACATTTTGCTCTTTTCCTATTCTGATCAACACTAAACTGACACACAATATTTTTAGCGCAACGCAATCCGACTTTTAATAATCCCTACAAAAGAATGGCCCTGACTAAAAATAACCTATACCATTCACAAGTCACTTACCTCACAAAAATCTTCGTTACTCAAACTACTGCAATACAGCGAGCGCCAATACTGCCAGCTAAATAAAAGATTCAAACTACTGAAGGCACTAACTACTGATAGGCACTGTTAGCAAATGAAAGATTTTGATAGAGAACAAACAATGTATTTACCTTAATAGTGTCCAAAAGTCATAATATCTATATCAGTCCATGATATCCAATATTACAAATTTACTGTCTCTGTCCAGATCATCCGCTCTCAAAACTCCGCCATCTCACTCCCCACACCCACCACTGCTGGCAGCTCACCTCCAACTGTGCAACGCTACGCGCTGTTAACAGCCAACTGCCCAACACTACAAAGGCGAATATTATTCCAACAATGGAAACCAACCACAGCCTTCACACAGCACAGTCACTGATTTTCATATAGAGCGCTACGTGGCGTTACCAACATAGAAACCTAAACAACCTACTTACAAAGTGTGCGGAAGATTATTTACAATCTCTTCAAATGGAGTAACGAAAACGACCCATCGTGTTTGCTGGTTTGGTACACAGGTGCGAATAAAACGATTAAATTCTTTGAAGACTTGGCTGTCGGGTTACTTTGCGGTCTAAATCTTGAAATTAGAATCTGTCTAATACCATTATTGGCAAGAAACTGTCTCCAATCTTTTCCAACGAGGTTTGAAGCATTATCAGACAACATGGTTTCCGGCTTACCAAAACGAGGAAAATAATCCTTTTCTATTCGCCTTATTAAAGATTTTGCACTGGAAGATTTCATCGCATATAAACGCACGTGCTTAGTGAAGAGGTCTACCAAAACAGCGAGGTACTTAGCACCTCCTCTTCCTCTCGGAAGTGGACCTGCATAGTCGAGACTGACTATTTGGTTAGGACGCTCAGTATAGATAGGATTCAAAGGTATGGCATTCGAAAGATTGAAGGGCTTTGCCTTCTGACAGATTAAACAAGTGCTTAGCAATTTATGAATTCTCTTATGCAGATTGGGTACGTAGCAATAGGCAGAAATATTTCTTTTACACTTCTCAGGGCCATAATGTCCCCAGGATAGGTGAGTGTACCATATGAAATATTCAACGTACTCCTCAGGAATACGAACACACCATTGCTCCGTCAACATAGATGTACGATGAAATAAAACACCATTGTGTGATTTATAAAATTTCGACAAACGATGATTGGGGTTGTCTTGTGGAAGCTGTTTGACTCTCTTCCAATTACGGTCACTTTCTTGCAGAGTACCCATCTGTCGGTGAAGACGTAGAAAATAACTACGATTTAAGGGATCTTTCATAAGGAGGATCTTGTGATTGGAAATCTGTTCTACAAGTTCCGTAGGCTCCGGCCTACCTTCCGGCATGCGTGACAGTGCATCTGCAACGATGTTGTTCTTGCCTTTCACGTAAACAATTTTGAAATTGTTCTCCAGTAGAAATAGGCACCAGCGAGTAAGCCTCGGATGATAGAGCTTACACGAAAAGAGAAAGCTAAGAGCTTGATGGTCGCAATACACTTTGATCGGTTGACCATAAATGTAATAATTGAAACGGCGGAACGCCCATACAACTGTCCGTCCTTCTAACTCTGTAACAGAGTACGATCTCTCGCACACGACTGGCGAAACTAACTATCCTAACCTCTTCTTTATCTCTAGTTTTCTTTAGCTGGAAAAAACAAGGGCCCAAGCCTTGAAATGAGGCGTCACAAGAAATGCAGAATTCTGAGTTCATATCCGGGCAGCTGAGGACATTGCTATTCAGAAGAGCTTGTTTTATTTTGTCAAAGCCTTGCTGACATTCAGAGGTCCATACCCAATGAATGTTTTTCTTTAATAGATTGTGTTACACTGGACTGTTCATGGATTGATTTGGTTTAAAGCGACGAAAGAAAGACGTTAACCCTAGAAACCCTTTTAATTGTCTTTTGGTGCAGAGTACAGGGAAGTTCCTTTAGCAGACAGTTTGTTAGGATCGGGAGATATTCCCTCAGAGGAGATGATATGACCAAGGAATTTTACTTGCTTTTTTACAAACTTTGATTTCTGTTAATTGGCAGCAACGCCAATGTTAGCAAGCCTCACGAAGATTTTCTGAGTCGAGTCAAGATGTCCCTCCCATGAAGTGGAGGCTACTAAGGTATCATTGACATAGACAGTTATTTTGTCCAGTAAATCATGATCTAAGACGTGGTCAAGTGCGGCAATATAGACACCTGAACTAATATTCAAGCCAAAGGGTACGACACAAATTGATATGACCGACCCGCAAAGATAAAGGCCGTGTACATCCTTGAAGATGGCGACAACTTCACCTGCCAATAGATACTTCGAAGGTCGATGGAGATTAGAAGTTTGATACCATAAAACCTTTGCAGTTGCTCCTCCAATGCTTCCGGTCGGGTACACAGAGGAACAATAATTTCGTTGATGTTTCTAGCGTCTAGAACAAGCCTAACACTTCCGTCCCGTTTAAATATAGACAATAATGGTCTCGAATATGGAGAGTCAGAGGGATCAATTATTTTCCAGTTTAACATTTTGCGGATTTCCTGTCGTACTGCTTCCTTGCGGGATTGCGGAACTGCATAGGTGGTTTTACAGTAGGTGCTGTGGGGATTAACCTTCATGTCGAATACATAGTTGGCTATGATTCCCGGTCTCTTAGAAAACACAATGATAAATTGTATCAACAGGTCGTATAGTTCCTTTCTTTGTCGGTCACCTAATTCGTCAGATTCATGAGCCTTCGTCAGTAATTCTTCATGTGTCGGTAATAAGTCAAAGTCTTCGTCCGCATCTCCTGACTCGTCTAAATAATTGAAATATTGTTGTCGAGATGTGAGCTTGCGGAGCTTTACTTTATGTCCTTGGCAGGACAACTTAACTTTGATCCTCATAAGTCGAATCACTATACTCTTATCACTGCATCTGAGCGTACATGTATCTTCATACAAATCTATGATGACACGATTCTTACTTAGAAACACCATTCCTAGGAGGCAAGGTACTGACAGATTTTTAAGAACTAGAAAAGTACATGGTACGGTGTCTGATGGAAATCTCACTGCTACATGAATTTGTAGCGTCACCTTTTGAACTAAAGAGCCTACAGCTCCGGATACGGTACACCTTTGTACTGGCAATGACAGAACTTTGGCTACAGAACACACTTTCTTATATACACAGAAAGACAAAACATTGATATTAGCACCAGTATCTATTATAGCGAAAAGTGGTACATCATGAATATGAATCATAGTGGATGACTGAACCTGGTTTTCCCATAAATCCTCACCATTCAAAACGTCATTCTCCTTCAAAAGTCATCCCGTAACTCACAGTCATCGTCATATCGTATAAGGTTCATTTGCCCTCTAATGAAATGTTTCCCCAAGGAGGCAAGAAAAAGAAGCTGCTTTTAGTTTTCTGCATGTTCATTAGGTTGAATTTCGCTCACAATTACCTTTGAAGCACCGGGCGGTACGCTCGGTACGAAGTTTGCTTCCGTATTCCACCTAAGTTTCGGGCTATTTGCCGGAATTTCAGCAGACATGGTGTGTGTTGGCTGGTTTGCTCGGGTATAATGGATGCGAGAATTTTGAGGTTCATGATTTTGAACTTGATTGTTAGTAAAAGGTGGTGGACTATTCCTAAAGTTTGGAGCATACCGTTTTTTGTATTGCTTGGAAGGATCTGGAGCATTTCTCTCTTGAGAACATTGCTGGAATCTAGGCTGGTTACCATACTGCTGTTGACTGTTGGTGTTGATCCAACGTCCTTTTCCATTGAAATTATTATTAACTTGGCGATCGTTATTGTAGTGACAGCGATCATTTTAATTAACCGGTGAAATGCCGATTGCTGCTGTGTTGTCTGGTATATGGGGTGGAACCTGTTTTGATCCGGGAACTTATGTTTCTGCTTCCCGTTGGGAGGTTGTAGTAGTTGTTATCACAGGACACGTCGTGTCCTTTACTGTTGCTGGGTTGGTATGACATACCTGAGTCTGCGCCTACGCCGTGCGGCTGTGTAGTGTGCGGTACAAGATTACAATTACTCCGCGCACTTGCACGCACGTCTTCCTGAACCCTGTAAAGGTTGTCAAGTACTGACAGAAAAGCCTCCGTGTCGTCGTCACTGACATTTACTAACTTCTCCCTGACTGATACTGGTAACTTTGACTTAATGATCATAATTACGTCCTTCGTGGAAATGGTCGTGTCCCAATATTGTATTTTTCGCAGATATTTCTCAAAGTACCTACGGAGACCAGCGCTTCTCGTATTAAACGGTTCGGCATTATATACTTCCTTTTTAAGGCGTTGTTGTATGCCTGAACTCCAGAATTTGTTCGGAAATTGCTTTTCGAAGTCAGCGTAATTATTACATCTGTCAATTACTTCTGTTCCCCAGTCAGAACCCTCTCCTTGAATGTAACCTACTACAAACCGCATACATTGCTTGTCATCCCAGCTCTCAGGAAAAACACCATTAAATGACTTCAGAAAAACCTTTGGGTGGATGTTGCGTTTCTCTGGCAGAAAAGGCTGGAACACGCGGTGCTTGAGAACGCTTTCTTCTTTCATGAGCTTGACAAGAGTTACTTGATCATTCTGGTAGCGTACTAAAGGGTTCTTACTGCTGTGACCATGTACAAGTGGAGAGAATTTTACACGAGACACGGGATTACTATTGTATTCATGTTCTGAAAAAAGTAAGTGTGAATACTCACTTCTATTGTCATTAGGAAAATCATTGACTTGTTATTTCAACTGCTCGATTTCCTCAGTGAGGTGTCGTTTCCACTCGGGAAGATCTCGGTGAAAAACTCTACGAATCTCTCCTAATTCACTGACAAGCGTATCTCCTGATTTACCTGGAGCAGCTAAAACTTCAACTGTGGCTGAAGTAATGGCCTCTTTTAAGCCGTGTTCAACCTTGTTTTCTGTGTACTGTTCTTTAGTCTCGACCCATTCTACAAATTCTTTTCCTATCGTGGAACGTACGTTTGCTGCAGCATCATTCACCCTCATTTCAATGTTAATGTCGGATAGCTCCTGTGTCAGCTGGCCTTGTTTACTTTAGCTCCGACCTCAGCGGACTTTTTTGAAACTTCCGTTGTAACTGCCTGGAACTTTCGACTTGTACTTTGATGTTTTCGTACATGTTACCTACCGTGCTCTCACATGCATCTACCTTCTGCAGAATACCTTCTATTCTTTCATTACTTTAGTACTTAATTCCGCGATATATTCCACCGTGACTGTCTTTATTCTTGCCTCTAAGTTGACATCAATATTATCTAACCGATTTTTCATTGTACCAATGGTGGTATTTAGATCAAACCATTTTCGCTCTGTCTCCTGTTCCGTTTCCCTTTCTTTTTGTTCCCTTTCTTGTCTATATCGCTGTTTTTGTAATTTATAAGCTTCCCTTTCCAGTTTCTCCTGTTCTCTTTCTTGAAAATAATTCTCATCATTTCAACCATCGAATTTTCTCCCGCTTGCTGTGACGATGATTGCTGTGACGATACGTCACGCACACTATCCTCGTTTGCCGTTCTCTCCATTCGCGAATCGGGTCTGCATGTTCCCGTTCGCGAACGTTGTGGGTATGACTTGACAACTGTGTCATCAACGTCATCCACACTGTTTGTCGGCTTGCCTCTGTCATCTGCCATGTTTATTTTCAAGTTTGTGACGTAACTGCTCAAAGAAATCTTTCGCGGCAGGCCGATCGTCAACTCTCAGATGCGCACGCTGCGACGCTTCCTGATAGTCAAACGTTACACCGCGGTAGCTGACAATTGCAGAGCTATACCGGGTAGAAGACAAGATGGTACGTAACTTTGAAAATAAGTGACAATCACCTACGAGACACAGAATCCTGCTATTTGGCATCCATCTTGAGTTCTTAACCGTAGCAACAATGAAGATGCTAATAATGCTAACAAATAAACTTTGCATGAAGAGACGATCAGAAATGAATTCTAACTACGTAAATAAGCAACTCTGCAAGGAAATTATCAGCGATAGGATAAAATGAAGCAGTAAGGAAAGAAATTCCGGAAATCGGTTTTTTTTATACAAGACGCGAGGTTTTATGCGTAATGAAAACCTTACTTACATCAGTCGTTTTGCGCACTGCTGATATTTTTCGAAATTATTTTTTAATACTTCCACGGTTTTATTCAGTACTTTCTTTACGGCTTCCCGATGTCCACCGGGTGATGTCATGAAACAATAACAGATCAGATTAAAATTTTTTTTTATCAGGTCTCTGTTCGGGCGCCACACCTAGTATGATAGGAGAAAAAAACAAATAAGTTAAATATATTTCAATTCTTTCAATTTTAATCTGATATATATATATATATATATATATATATATATATATATATATATATATATATATATATATATATATGGATATATTGTGTTTCATACTAGACTGTCGTGTTCCCAGTTTGGCACAGCTTTGCCACAGGAAACACGGAAGCGTCTAAGACGTCCGTATTCTGGTCGGCTCCTGATCTTTGTCAGGAGGAGGCTAGTTTTTGATTACGCAAAGACTTTTATTATTTGGAAAAGAACAACCCGGATTTCTTTACGTAATCAGTATGAAATTTATAATCACCTAAGGGACCTTTATCAATGAACAATAAAAGAATTGCATTTGCAAATGAAAACATTAATAAATGAGGCAGCTATGAGTTGTATAGAAGACAAAGAGCGGCCTTCTGTCTACGACCACGATGCCGCAGTATTCTCTGCTGTAGTAAAGGCTGTTTGATATTTACAAAAATAATACGACATGGAGGTAAAAAAAATATAAAGGAAAAAATAGAATAAGAAATATGGTAAACACTAAATATAGGGAAAAATAGAATAAGAAATATGGTAAACACTAAATATAGTCAAACAATTCTCGCAAGCAATTAGGGCTTATTTATAAACAGTATAACTTACATAAGTACTTTTCTCAGTGTATGGTGCGATCAGATTTCAGCCTATCCTGTACTAATGTTGTCTGCACGCTGGCAAGACCCCTCACCTCGTCTTTAAAGACGACCTTCTTTACGCTTTCACATTACAAGCAGAAGTACGATAAAATCAGAAGATCTACAAAAGTTTTTACTCTCATCTTTTATTTAGATCGAAGCGGAACGTTCAGTTCAGCTTCTGTTAAAATGTTTCTTTGGCTGCGCAATCGATGTATTAGTGTCCGCGCTAGATGCGCATCTTTACAGTTACGTAAATTATATAAAACAAATGTCTTTCAAAGAATAGGATGACACCTATCTGTATGAACTGTCTGAATGATATTGAGGTTCACCCGTGGCTAGCAATATTGCTAATGCTGTCCCGGATAGAAGATGTGTTTCGTCAGCTCGAATGTTAACTTAATCCCATAATTTGGGACACCAAGGACCAGCTACAACAATTTCAGGCCAGCTTGGCTCAGGAAAGGATAAAAACTTGATCACAGGCTTCCAAACCGAATCAGTGCATACATCCAGGCCAGAGAGGATGCTACGTCATACTAATTAAAGAGCTCATACTGCCACGTTCTTTGTAAATTTCACTGCATTTTGTTATCACTGAAATAAAGTCAGAAATCCTCTCAACCCACGAAGTTTCAAACTGGTTCAAATAGCTCTGAGCACTATGGGATTTAACTTCTGAGGTCATCAGTCCCCTAGAACTTAGAACTACTTAAACCTAACTAAGCCAAGGACATCACACACATCCATGCCCGAGGTCGCACGGTTCCAGACTGTAACGCCTAGAACCGCTCGGCCACCCCGGCCGGCACGAAGTTTCATTTCGCTTCCTATTCCCCATCTAGAGCGTCACTTTCTTGTCCGCCAGTCCCTAAGAGTCACAACCAGTCGGCAGCCTCGATGTCTCATCTAAACAGAGCTTGTTTCATATGTGAGACAAGTGCTGTCTTCGGGACAGAGTGGCCATCGTAAACAGACCACCGTAACTGTGTGACGCTACGACCCGTTGCTCGGACGTGTGGCAACTGGAATGTAACTGTAAGCCTCAGATAATGGTAGCGCCATTTGTTATTTCAGCCCCTGTGTCAGTGGCACTTGTGCATAGAGCAGCAGACTGACGGCCTACAAAGAAATAGTAGCGCATAAACCGATCAATTCATCCGATACTGTTGCTCAACGTTAGTATTACAGTTGAAAGTTGCATTCTGGGGCTTAAACCCCTCTCCTCTATATTATGCGTGCAACATCCTAATAGCTTCGTCACTTGCTTCGGCCACACACGTACAAGTTACGTATTACGAGTAAGTGAGCATCATCGAACGAAGATTATTACGTGATGGAAGGAACAACAGGATAGCTGCCACGATATTCTTGCCTGCTGGCCACTGGAACTGCTTATGGGTGATTACAGACGCTTTTGAGTTGTGTACGAAACCTTATATGGCAACACATCCTAGTGTCTGGCATACATTGGTTCTAATCTTGGCGGTGGAAGAAATTTATTCACCCCTAGTACTTTGGCGGCTACGGTAGAAGGAGTAGCGTCCAGTTCCTGATCAATAGATCTGCCATCAAGACTTGGAGAACCGCTAGTGGTGATCCGTCCTTTGGACGGGGCAGTTAATTCCTGCTGCCCCCTTCCTGGTGTTTCAGAAGAACAGGCTATATGCTCACACTTTCTTTAACTTGCTTACTCATCTATACCTATCAACACAAATTCATACTACACAAGCAAGCAACGCGGTCATCTATGGGATTTCACTAGAAGCTGATTGGCACACCTATCGATTTCTTTACCTGTTATCCAAGTACTAAGCCAAGCTGTGCTGCAGAATTCGATGTATTACCAACAATGCTTCATAAATTTCTGACTGTGATTTTACTATTTTGTTTCCCGGCAGACAAATTCGGAAGCTCGTAGGATATAGTGGAACGGCAGAAGTATTGTCGTGGTACTGATTTCAGCCTATAGCGTGTATATATAGTGTGTTATGTATAGAATGGACTGGTGAAGAGTACGAATAATTAGCTTTCGTTGCCTCTTGTTGACACATTGAATGTTGGCTTCTGTCTGGGGTCCTTCAGCTGACGTTTGTTTAACAATTTTCCTGACGTTTCACCATCACTTGAGGCTGCCGTTGTCAGAACTTCACGCTCCATTGCTAATGGCGGACTGTAGTCAAGCTCGAGACGGAGATTATACCCCCTGTCGTGCCCACTTCTAAGAGGTTTTCCGTGGTCGTTATCTCTGCGGTTTTCCCCTTGCTGCCTGGAATGGTCCGTCGCAGCAGCACGGTAATCCAGGATCCGCTTACTTTTAGATTTTTTCTTTCTTCTTGCAGCTGTCACGTTTGTGACTGTCTACAGCTTTGTTGGACAAAAGAGCGTTGTAGCTCTTCTTCACAGCGTGAATCTCCATGTTGATTAATTTAATTCCGTGGTCTGTCTCTCTCAGCGCGAGCTCCGGCTCAGCTGATTTCTCAACCTGTCTCAATAGAAGGGAACGTACCGCATACCTTGTACATGTGGAAAAGTCTAACTTGAAATGACTGGACGATCCATTAATGCCAGGATCACGAACAGAAGCTGCATTGCAGACTGAAAGGGGAGAGTCACTTGCTCACCTAACCGTCATCTGTAAGAGTCTATTACACCTTTATTGACGCACCTATAGATATATTATTGTCAGACCGACAACAATGAATTCTAATGAATTTCTAATTGCAATTCGACTTTTTTGTCTTCGGCCAGATCGATTCGGAAATGGTAAGGATATTCTGGAAAGGTAGAAGTATTTTCGTTGTATGGACGTCGGCCTGTAGGGTGCATGTACAGCGTGGGTAGTGCATGGAATGTTAGCTAGCATCTATGGATTGTGGTTGAAGCATAATGAAACTACGGATAGGCGACAAGATGTTCGATCACGATTCATCGCAGAACGTGGAAGTCGGAGACTTAGCCACTCTGTGAATACAGCGCTGGTACAGACACAAATGTTTCTGTTCAGTGCAAATTGTTCAACATGGGCCTCCACAGCGTACGAGCCCTGCGTCCCATGTTAGTCACTGAACACGATATCATCGAGATTGAACTGCGAGTCAATGCAGAAACATTGCCCGGTCGGATGACTCACTTTCCTCGTTACATCAGGTCGATGGTCGTGTCTGGATACGCCGTCATCCAGACGAACGGATGCTGAGAACCAACACAGCGCTATGGACGCAGCAATACCATGCTATTGTGCTGTGCGTTCACCTGGGTTTCCAAGAGACCTGTGACAGTAATCTAAGGCACTGTGACACCTGTGCATTATGTGAACATTATCGCGGATCACCTGTATCGCTTCATACTTGTGTTCCCGAAGGCGATGGCACCTTCCAACGGTATGACTGCCCGTGCCACAAAGCGAGAATCGTGTTGCAGTGGCGTTAGGAGCATGACAGTGCATTCATGTTGGTGTCTTGTCCACCAAGTATAACTGATATGAACCCGCTGGAACCCATCTGGGTTGCTATCCGGCACCATCACCGCACCCGCAAGTTACCGGCTCTTACTTTACGGTAACTGCATAACCTGTGCGTAGACATCTGGCTCCATATAGCAGGGTGTTGTGGAAACCATACCACGCAGAATCTATGTTATATTCTGTACCAAATTAGCTAATTACCAGGTAGTCACTTTTCTATTGGCAGTAAATCTTGTTCATTACATTATGTGATAGTAACTGCGATGCAATAACTAGTTCTTTATTTTTCTATGCGGGGCTGAAGTGAACATGCTGCAAGAAAATAGAGAATTCACAGTGAAGGAGAGTCGTGTTTGGATTAAGTATCTTCTTTTCAAAGGAACACGGCCAAACAAATTTATGACGATACGTTTGGTATATTGGGTGGTAACTGCCCTTTCTACTCCACTGTCAAGAACTAGGTTGCTGCATTTAAAACAGGGTGATTCAGCATTGAACGCGAAGAGTGTCCTGGGTGGCTAACAAATGCAGTTCATTCCATGATCTTGGATGATAGGAGGGTAGCTGCTATGGCAGAGACTTTGAGCATATCCCGAAAACGTGTGGGTCTATTCATGAGATTTCATACATGAGAAAGATCTCAGCCAAATGGGATCCCAAATGTCTCATTGCACATCGAAAGGGCGGTTGCTTCACAGTACATTTTGGCCCGATTTCTCCGGGATCCAGTGGGATTCTCTGATGGGCCCGTCATCGTGGATGAAACATGATTCAGAAACAAGCGCACGGTCGAATAGCTGGAGACATAGTGGTTCTACATGTTCAGTGAAGTTAGAAGCACAAACATCAGCAGACAAGCTGCTCATGTGTTGTCTGCTGGTGTGAGCAACTTGTCTACTGATGTTTGGATAAAGGTAGAAGATGGAATTCTACCTAATAACTACTTACAACAAGCTAAAACCATCACTGTAAACTGCTGTGCTGAGCTTCTAGACAAAAAAAAAGCAAAAATTGGTCTCCAAAAGTCAAGAAAAGAATCTTGCTTGTTTCTGCAGGATAATGCCCCTTCCCATAAGGCTGCCATCACGCAGTAAAAATTGCACATATTCACTCTGAAATCTACAAAAATCCACCCTATTCAACTGACTAGGCTCCCTCAGACTATTATCTGTTCTAAACCTGAAGAAACATGTCAAGCGAAGACGGTATCTGAACACTGACGAAGCCAGGAAGGTTGCGGATAAATGGTTTGCAATCATGCAGCAGGGATACTCAGTCCACCTAGAGTAAAGGCTGCAGGTTATTCCTGGTGTTTTGCTAAGGCTCAGAAAATTCCACTGTGAAAGAAATTTTGGTTACAAAGAGAAACAAATCAACTGTTTTTTTCCGATTACACTGGGCGAATCATGAAACACATAATTACATCTTGTAATCCGTATCCTATATAAATTATTTATAGAACCTCATTTTCTGCTTATGATTTTAAAAGTTGTCATTCTGCGCTTCCAATTTCGGCAGCCGCGTAAGGAATGGTAAGATGAGCGGACAGTACCACAAAGCAGAATGTCCGTCTGTATCACAATTTACAATACACTGCCCTTCCCTCAAGAAGGTTTACAAATTAGACATGCTGTAGATTATAGACGAAACGTGAAGTCTTTCTGTACCTACTTCCTTTGAGTGTTTTCCTTCCTCGCCGGTTCTACGGAGAACCTCCTAATTCCCCTCCTTATCAGTCCACCCAATTTTAAACATTCTTCTGTATCACCACGTCTCAGATGCTTCGATTCCTTTCAGTTCCGGTTTTTCCACAGTCCCTGTTTCAATTCGATACAATGCTGTGCTCCAAAAGTACATTCTCAGAAACTTCTTCATCAAATTGAGGCCTACGTTTGATACTAGTGATCTTCTCTTGGCTGTAATCCTGATATTAAGTTTCCCATTGTTCTCATTTCCGCTGCTTCTCGTTACTCTCGTCTTTCTTCGATTTACTCTCAATCCATATTCTGTACTCTTTAGACTGTTCATTCTACTCAACTGATCCTGTAATTCTTCTTCATTTTCACTGACGATAGCAATGTCATCAGCAAATCTTAACACTGATATGCGTCGGAAACTCGGCCATGTTATCACCGAGCTATATGGCGCAGTGGTCGGGACATTGGACTCGCATTCGCGAGGACGACCGTTAAAGTCCGCATTCGACCATCGAAATTTTGGGGTTCCATGATTCCCCTATACCACTCCGAGTAAATACTGATATAGTTCTGTTCAAAAGGCACGCCCGGATTTCTTCCCCATCTTTGTAAACAGTCGGAGCTTGTTCTTCGTCTTTAATGATCTCGATGTTGACGGGCCGTTAAATGTTAAACTTTCTTCTTTCCTTCAATGTTGTCAAGCAGTTCAATATCAGAAGACGATCTAACTCACATGTTCTTTTTATGTGAATGGTATCGCCATTAGCAAGTAGCTCTGTCCAAGGGTGTAAGCGAATCGAAGCACTGGTTTCGAAGTAATAATCAGCAGTGGCATTTCACTAGAAAACGCAAAAAAGTTACATAATCGTCATGGAGATTTTTAGAGATTGTAATTTACACGAGTAATCGTGTGTCTGTTGCACTTTCTGTCAAACGTTAGTGTTATTCTGCGTATTTCTTAAGCTTTACCTTTCTGAAGCAACTGTATAATCTCAAGATATATCCACTACATTACTTCGCAGCACAGTGTATTTCAAAAGTTCTTTACTTTTTTCTGTAATAGCGTAAAATAGCTGTGTATATGGCCTTCCACTACAATGTGCTTTTGTGGTATGTTATTAGCTATTATGTATTCTGTGTGTAATTACATGGGCTTGTTCTAATTATTGGATTATCGCTTACAATAAATGGTAATACACAGGCAAAGTACAATAGAAATCTGTTAATAGATTAAGTAGAGTGTTTCGTAGACGGTAACTGCATTGGGCACCACGTAAAACTTGGACGTAGACCGCTAATTAGGCTAATTAGACTAATTAATATAAATATAATAAATGTAACACAAGTACTGTAGCAAATTAACACACGTACAAGACGAGATAAAAATAACGCTCAACATACACGGTAAGCGCCACTATATGTAGAAATAGTAACACGCAGCTAAGCTGGAATAAAAACCTAGATATTAGAACATTCATGTGAGAGGATAATCGATTTGTGAACTCAGAGACGTGAGACCATCCCCCCCCCTCCCCCCACACACCCGACCAGCGTCGGAGAGGGGGCAATTGCCTCCAACACTAATCTTTCCTTTCTTCTTTCCATTCGCTCCCTAAAAATTAAAATTTTATAATTTTTCGTTTCAAAATTTATGTACTGTGATTTCGAAAGTAATTACAGCTGTACCTTATACAAATATTGCCAAAGTGCCAGGAGAACCAGCGCTCTGAACGTTCCGCGCAAACGTAATTACGAGAATGTCTACCGGTAATTCATCCATTCCGGGAATCGAGAATTGCCTGTTATCTGTATCGATACCGCCAACATATCGGTCCTGGGAATTCCAGGACTTTCATGTGATACGATTCAAAATAACAATTTTCCCGTTTTTTTTCATTTTTTTTTTCTTTGTGGGTGTGTGTGTAAAACCTTGCGTCTTAGCAATTCTCATGATACTAGGTCAATGGGATGTTCCAAAATAGGATTTTACGACCGAGTTTACGAGTATTGACATAAATGGTCGTATCTTTTCGTTGCATTAGAAACTTAAATTTTTTACACCGCTAAGCGACCATAGACAGAAATTTCGTCTTGATACCTATACCCATTCAGTAGAAAAATGGGTCGTAACAGACGTACAAATAGATAACGAATGACAAAAAATATATTTCTTTCGTGTGACCTAATTACGGGTTAGTAATTTTCGGATGTTTTCATTTACTTGAACTGTGAAAGCTTGCTTCTAGCCAATTTTCATGATGTGTGACTCAAACTTTCCCGGAGGAGTTTCCATGATTCTGGATCAACGGGAAGTACCTTACAGGTTTTAATGACTGAGTTTTCGAATATCAAAATATGTGACATAAATAGCTGTATCTTTTAATTTCACTGAATCTTACATGTTTTACATTGCTAAGCGACCATAGACCTTATTAAGCGAAGAAATCTGATCTTGATACATCTACCCCTTCCTCAGAAAAATCGATCTTAACGGACGGACCGACATACATTCGGACAACAAATGGCAAAAGTAATTTGTGTGATATTATTACAAACTAACAATTTTTGGACTTTTGATGAGCGAGTTTGCCAGTATCAAAATTTGTGACATTGTAAGGTGGCAGAATAAATGGTCAGATTCGCAACTTACATGAGAGCTTTATACATCGCAACAGGAAGGTGAATATGGCACCTAACTTAATTCGGCGGTAATGAGCAAATTTTCCTAGCAGTATGTAATGCAAAAAGGAATGACATTCAATTAACAGTAATTAACACACCGTTTCTATAATGCATGTTTGAGCATAAGGTGAAACAAGCAGCAAGAGGCGTTTTAGTCTGGAATTCAGAGGGACAACACAGAGGCAAGGCCGTGCTACATGAGGAACTACGGAAACCACTTAAAGGGGAGTCCCAGGTGGAAAGTGAACGACCGACCTCGTGATTCAGATGGGGAGAGCAAGTATAATGGCCCATCTGAGGGAAGACAGGAAAGAAAGCTTTTAGAAAACTGTGTTTCAGAATTCCAATTGGATTTGAAACAAGACCAGTGATGCATTTTCAGTCACATGTCCAGTGAGTGGCACACACGTAAGAGTCAACGTATGTATTTAGGCGTCTGGAATCGGCACAAAACGTCCGATTGGCGGAAACGCACTAAGAAGGAGAAAAGAGCCAAAGTTTCGACGCAATTTAATGGTAGGGACCTTGCGATTGGCAGAGAGAGTTTTCACAAAATAATAGGAACGCTCCTATTGGTCAAAAGAAGCCGTGACGCGAAAAATGAAAGAACCCAGGTGGGGAGACAGTTTGGCTATGAGTAAGGCAAGATGGAAATTTTGGGGGACTCTTCTCTGAACTGGCATCAAGTTCAGAAAGGAGCGCATAACGCTGTGTATGACGCAGAAGAGTAATTTGTGTGAACACAGCGTTCACAGCAGCTGATATCCAGCTACAAATTTGTTGTAGCATCGTTTAGCTCCAACTGCGGAGAAACTAACCAGCCAATTAGTTAATTTTCTTGTGAGAACTGAGAGGGCATTATAATATGCACGCTGCTCCAACCGCGCATGTATATATCGCCACATTCTAAGACTAGGGATGAGTATATGTTCTCTCGCATAACAAGAAACATAGGGAAAGTTCCTGCTGGAAAATTCAGCAAAGGTGTAATTAGTTTTATAGGAATTTCAGCGGAAGAGAGCGGCCTAGCAGACAACAGCTCATCGCAGCTTAAGGGAAATACCGCGTGCAGAGGTGTAAACTTTTTGGTTCACCAGCTTGTGTCCACCGTAAACTCGAGCAAGCTTGGGTAATCTTTTGCTCAATTTGTCACATAACTAACCATCCACCGTAGACTCGATTGTCATCCTAAAATAGTACCGAACTTTGAACCGGCATCGGACGATTTTCGTAGTACTGACCAACATATAACGTAAGTGTAGGAACAATTTTGTAAAGAAACTTCAAGCTAAACTTTAATATTGTCATGCTTAGGAAAATTTAACCTTCTGAGAGTTAATATTTAATATTGTTGTGTTCAGGATTATTTCAATTTTTCATGTTGACGAGATGCGTTATCCTGACAACTGTTTCTGTTGTCACATCGGTGCTAATATTGCGACATTAAACATGTCATTTCAACTTATAGACATGTCTTCAATCCTAGAATAAGTAAACCACAAATATTGCACCTTAAAACATAAATAGCCATACCTTTTTGCCGGCCGCTGTGGCCGAGCGCTTCTAGACACTTCAGTTCGGAACCACGCTGCTGCTAAGGTCGCAGGTTCGAACCCTGCCTCGGGCATGGATATGTGTGATGCCCTTATGTTAGTTAGGTTTAAGTAGTTCTAAGTTCTAGGGGACTGATGACCTCAGATGTTAAGTCCCGTAGTGCTTAGAGCCATTTGAACTATACCTTTTCACTGCATTGACTTAGGAGGTTAAATGATTTACTTCGTCAAAGGACCATAGCCCTCGGTACATGACACGCATTGCAACCTGATACGTCTAACCGTTCCTAAGAGAAAGGATTCTTAATAGTCGGACAGACGGACAGACAGACAAACGACAAAGCGATCCTATAAGGATTCCGTTTAACCGACTGAGGTACGGAAACCTGTAAAGGTCAAAAGACCTTCATGCAGCACCAGCTCTACACGGTGTTGCCTAGGCAACGGTGTCCGAGGCCTCAGCTGAGTAGTGAAGTTTCGCTGCCGTGTGTGCCGGTTTAGTGGACTGAGTGGAGCATCAAGGCCTGCACAAAACTTATCAGATGGCAAGCCTACTTGTCTAAATGCAGTCTTGAAAAAAACGCAGCCTATATCACTGACGTATGGTGCTCGAACTTACAACGTTAATGGCAGCAGCATTAAATCCTATATGCTGTTACTTACTTGCGTGGCATGATTTTAATGAAATGAAAGCTGTGTCCGCAGAATTTTGTCGACATAGTGTGTGTGGGGGGCACAGATGCTGGACGGTAACTGGTTTTTGGTGGTCCCTCTCGTGCCGTGAGCGCCGGCCGGGCCCGTGCGTGTCCGCGGGCGGCGGTCGATGGATGTGGAGCGGCGGCACGCCAGCCTCCGCTGGTCGCTTATCTGCCCCTGCCTCTGCCCCTGCCGCACGGAACGGCTCGGCCGGCAGCCACGCCGCCGCGGTCCGCGCGTCGACCCCCGATAACCCGCGCCGACCCCGGCCCGCCGCCAACTGTTGCTGGGCAACGGCTGCGGCTTGATAGATGCCGAGACTGACAATCACTCTCTTCCAACAGCCTAAGTTCAGGGAATGAAATGTTCAGTACGAGCAGTAAAGGCTTCGGCATGGTGGCCAACTAATGGGTGCCCTGACCAGGAGGATATGACGTGTTGTGCAGGAGATCAGGACGAGTGCAAACAGAATGAAGGGATGTAAGTCCAATGAGCAGTCAGTTCGTCTTCACATCCGAAATCGAGTTTCACAGTGACACTGGATCTCTTGTAGGTTGCCTAACCGGTAATTTCCAAGAATGATTGCCTATCGAAGTCGCGGCATCCAAACGATACATATCGAATATGATATTGTAAATCGATCATGGCACTCTGGTGGAGGGCGTTATGAGTATCTCTACAGTGATGATTATAGCAACGACAAAAGAAGAGCGTTACAAAAATACTTATAATTACAATGGAAACTACTTACCTTACTCGTCGTTGGTGTTGTAATGTTAATGTCCATGTGATGTGTACCGTACGGGAACAATTCCCTTTTTGCCACAGCCTGGGTAAACTCTGCCTATATCACGCAGGAATATGGGTAGAGTGACAGATGCGTTAACTTTTCCCTGCAAACGCAAGTTGTGGAAAAAGAGGTACTGAAACAAGTACAGCTAGTCTCTTTGTGCTGTACGCCCTTCTCTGTTAACGGAAGACTGCATAGATTTCCATAGCCGCTCGATGTTCTTCGTGAGCACCTGTCTGTAATGACATTACTACCAGGCACTATGAAGTGCTTTGTCAGACGCACTAATGTGACCTTGTCTCTGAACAATACTCTGACAACGAAACACTTCCGGGTCTCTCGTTCTGTTCCACCGAATACCCAAATATGATCGATTTCACTTTTTGAACGTCGTCCTCTCTGGTTCTTCATTCTCGCTATGCGAGATTGGCCCACTTCAACAACATTACTCGGTCCACCAATCGGAACACTGTCGTTCGCCGGCCGGAGTGGCCGTGCGGTTCTGGGCGCTACAGTCTGGAGCCGAGCGACCGCTACGGTCGCAGGTTCGAATCCTGCCTCGGGCATGGATGTGTGTGATGTCCCTAGGTTAGTTAGCTTTAATTAGTTCTAAGTTCTAGGTGACTGATGACCTCAGAAGTTAAGTCGCATAGCGCTCAGAGCCATTTGAGAGCCACACTACCACATAACACACTTCTCTGTAAAACCCGAAATAGTCACACGCGGTATTAGCAGATAAGTCAATTTCCGATGCCGTTGCATGCAAGGTGTAGTCACGAATCCAGCAAGAGAGAAGAATTACGCTGGCCTGGATGGATAATTTGGAAGAGTCGAACCACGTACTCTTTCTGATACTCGTTCGTTTTCCGCACTATCCGCAGTGAAATTGTAACGGTATTTCAGCATCGAAACTCTTCTTACGAAGTTGTACACACTTCGCACCAGCACAGTCTACGCTCTACACAGTCCCTGCTTTCCTCGGCCGGTAGTACTCCGTACTTGCGACAAAAGTCAAACAATTTTCTACCTTGGATGAGCATGGAATTACGTTTTTCCATGTTAGAGAATCCGCCAAAGAAACGTCAAGAACCCCAGACATCCCACTCACTACCGACAGAAATCGTCTGGGCTTCCCTACCAACTCACAAACAATTCGTGGAGGTACGTAATTTGCAACAACTGAGGGAAAGACAGAAAACAAATGAAACTGACGATCACCAATAGTTGATCATAATGCCCACCACCAGAGTCCTTGAAACCCAGGAAGGCCGCGGGACCCGACGACGTCATTAATGAATTTATACAGAAACTAGGGCCCATAGCTAAGGAATGGCTTTTAGAACTCTATAATCTCTGCTGGTCAAACAAGACGATACCTAAGCTATGGTTGAAGGCCAAGGTAGTAGCTCTCCCAAAGCCAGGTAAACCAAGAGATGATGCTAAGAACTATCGTCCAATATCGCTGCTGTGCTGCCCTTTCAAGCTATATGAACGTCTTATCTTGAATAAAATAGCACCACAACTAGAAAGTCAAATCATTCCACAACAAGCAGGATTCAGACCAGGTAAATCTTGCACTGGCCAGGTCCTCTGCCTAACACAATACATAGAGGACGGTTTTGAGAAGGGAGAAAAAACTGGCGTGGTGTTTGTTGACTTATCAGCAGCTTACGACACGATAACCAAATCCTCCTGGGACAAATTTTCAAAATGACGGGAAACTACCACCTTACTGAAGTTGTGAGATCACTGATCTCCAACAGAAGATACTATGTGGAATTTCAAGAACAAAGAAGTCGATGGAGGAACCAGAAGAACGGGCTCCCACAAGGTAGTGTTTTGTCCCCCCTACTTTTTAATCTGTATACAAATGACCAACCAGTTGGACCGACGACAAGAAGGTTTATCTATGCTGATGATGTAGCCATTGCATGCCAATCTAGATTAATCAAACAGATTGAGAGAAACCTAACAGATGCCTTAGAAGAACTAACTGAATATTACAACGGGAACCAGCTTCGACCCAATTCAGCAAAGACGCAGACTTGTTTATTTCATCTAAACAAGAAGGAAGCAAACAGGGAATTACAATTGGAATGGAACTCAGTTAAACTTCAACACTGCCCAAACCCAGTTTATCTTGGAGTCACGTTAGATCGAACATTGTCTTACAAGAAACACGTAGAGAAAACTAGAGCGAAAGTCAACACACGGAACGGCATAATCCGTAAACTTACCAACTCACACTGGGGAGCAAACCCTGAAATTCTACGTGCATCATCCCTGGCATTGTGCTTTGCTCCAGCTGAATATGCATGCCCCGTCTTGAGAAGATCGACACATGCTCAGAAGCTGGACGCAGCACTGAATGCCTCATGTCGATTAATCACGGGATGCCTGAAGCCTACAAACCGTGATCTCCTTTATATGTGTTCTGGAATAGCCCCCCCACAGATCAGACGGCAAACGTTGGCAATGGCCGAACAAAGCAGGCAGTGCGAAGATAGAAGACATCCCCTGTACGCACATCAGCCAGCGGAGGCAAGACTTAAATCTAGGAAAGACTTCATAAAAGTTGAACGTCCACTAACCGAAAGTCAGTCTACAACTAGAGAATCAATGTGGAAACAGAAATTGGATAAAGGCAGTCTGAAAAGTTGGAACATTAAAGAAAAACTTCCTGCTAGATCACAATTGGAATGGAGAGTCTGGAAGAGCCTAAATAGACTTAGATGTCAAGTGGGAAGATCACAGGATAACCTGTTAAATGGGGATACGCCGAAGAAGAGCCCTGCCAATGTGGAGGAAAACAAACCATGACACACCTGCTGACATGTCCATCTTTGCTGGCCCCATGCACTTTCCAAGACATGTGGTTGGCCAACGGCGCTGCAGTGAAGTGTGCCGAACACTGGAGAGAGATATGAGCCCTGCTTTAGACAATAATGACGACTTGCAATATGTGAAGATCATGAATGTATATATGAATGAATAACTATCATTTACTTGTATTTGTAATCTAGTATATATAGCGTATTAATTAATTACAGATGTAGCTCAGACACGATTAAATAAAAACCAGAGTCGCATTATCGATTTACAAACGCACGTTCGATAGGTATCGTTTGGAACCCGCGACGTCGGTAGGCCATCATTTTTGGAAATTATCACCTAACCTATCACACATGTGATTACTCCAGTACGCTCTACGAGTTTTCTGAGGCTACAGCAAAAACGAAACCGGTGTTAGGGTGCATAATCTAATGCGATTACCTAAGGTGTATCAAAAAATTCCACAGTAATTGTCGCTTGTTCTACATATTTTCGTAGTAATGACAAATCTTTTGCTTGTATATTTTTGCCTTTCTGTTCTTTCCATCTTCTCTCCCTGCTTAAACTTTTATGTTATAATTAGTTGTGTATTGTTGTTGTTAGACTTTTTTATTTTGTGTCAGCAGGTAGAGGCAAGATCTAAATGCTAAATTAGTAATAATTAACAATCTGCCATATATGTGCCGTGCGCACGCCTTTAATTTCGCGTAATTCCCGCGCATTTGGAATCTCTCTGGCCGCAAGAGCACATGGAGGGTTAATGTCGCCGGTAGAGGTCAGGTCGGAGGACAATGTACTGTAGTTAAGGGCTGCGACGACCTGGAGGAAAGGAGAGTGTGACATGGGCGGCGAGGAGCGCAAGTGATACGGCGTGTTGTGGCCAAGCGTCTGCTGTTGGCAACAGTGGTGGCTTTGCTGTCTTCGGGTTTGGCGGGGTGAGTGTTGGTTGCAGCCGTGAACACAGCTCATTAAAAGCTACTTCGGCGGGACGATAGTATTCGCCGTGTTCTTTGCTGCTGAAGCTGTAAACAGTTTGTGCCCATTGTGGTGCTGGGCTGGAGTCCGGTGTGACCTTTGCAAGTACTGGACGCGGCGCCGTCTGCTGGATGATACCCGTGGGTTTCCGACTACGAGTAACCTTCGTTACATACTTCTCTCGGCGCTATCTAAGCAAGCGTTTGTCAATGGGCGCTGGATTTTACGAGAAATCATGGTGAGCATCCGATTAGTGTGTACGTCACTCGATTACTCCGCAGCCTGGTTGCCCGTTGTTATATGTATAAATGTGTTAGTTATGAAGGTTTTGGCTGATACTGCTTGAGTCCAGTTTTGTCAATATGTGTGGGCTTGTGGCTGCCGCTATTCCAAACTTATTTTAGAACCTAAGGGTACAGAATGCAGATGAAATTCTTCTGATTTATGAATTGTACTTTATAGTCAGTGAAAATTGTTGAATCTAGCTACCTTATCTCTGAGGCATGTCTATAGTTACCTGTTGGCTAGTATCACGAGGTCGAGCTGTTTACTAAATTGTTTGCATCCACAAAAAAAACTAAAGAATAATTTATAGTATGTTTAATTTGTACTAAATAATTAACGAGTTGTCTCTGTGTTACAGGATAGGTGACTGTATCTCTTGTTAAGTGTTCTATTTAAAGATGCCTCTGTACCCTGATTGAAATTTTAAATGAAGGTTTCTAATAATGTGGTAGCGGCAACTGCCATCGTATGTTAGTAGAGAAGGAGGAATTATTGGTTCTGGTGCTGCCTCTGCCGCCGCTCTATGATCATCTGATCATATATTTCGCTGTTTGGTACGTAATATTTTTACTTCATTTAATAATCTTTACTAAAAGGAAGTGATAGTATACTGTGGCCGTTTTGAGGTGTTTGCCATCAGTTGCTAGTTGAAATTTAGTCTTTTCAGTTAATGGTATTCTTGAATGTTTGCTTTTAAAAATAAATTCATTTGTGTTTTTAGAAAACGTTAATAAATTCACAATGGCTCAGTACCTTTCCACTCAGCACCACCTCCCTACTGCATTTCAATATTTTTGTTAGAAAAACAAGTACAGAGTAATGTACAGTGTGAAATCGTTCGTCACGAGTGTTCTAGGTGCTTTGAGTAGTAAAAATAGTATTTAATACGTATTTTGGAATATTGGTTACCTATGTTGTGGCTCATTAAAAAAATTAGAAATAAATATGGTAACTTAATTTCCATAAATATACCTTTTCTAGTTCTATCTCCCTACAATCCACCTGCAAATGTAACCGGAAAAGAGGACTGCGACTACTGTGATACCTCAAGTGCTCTTCTCTTTACATTGTAGGGTCGCTTGCAAAATATTGGTGTTGTTGGGGATATGATACAGACGTACTGAAGTCTACGGCTCGCAGGTTTGGCCACGAAATCTGTTAAGGCTACATGGAGGCGCCGTTAGCTAGTTTTTCGTTTTGGGGGATGCATTGCTCCTCCTTATCTGGTTCGGCTTTTGAACGATATGCTGCATTGCACACATACCTGACGTTTACTTATAAAGATCTTCCACGATTGATCCAGTGCTGTAAATTACTCTTTGTGGCGAGTGACGAAAAAACATCAATCACTGCAGTTATGCAGCTACTTTAATGACGTAAAAGAAGTCAAAGAAGTGTGTGTATGAATCGTGTACCGCAGCAACGAATCTAGTCCGAAATTTTTAAATTTCCTTTTTTTGACAACTATGGTTCTGAGTCGATCAATGCGTTGTTTACTGCAAATAGGAATCTTCTTTGCACGATAACATTTGCCAGTGCCGTCAACTTCGCGCTTACTGCAGATAGGAAACTAATCCGGGACAAGTTGGTGGAAAGAAGAAAGGTACTATTGAATGGATGACATTGTTCAGCTCATAAAACATTCCTCAAAAAACGGTAACAACTTTTCCGTTGTTCAAATGAAGCTCATTTCTTTTATCGAGTACAGTTTATGGTTGCCTGCGCTCTAAAAATGAACTTGCCTGAGCGATGATTCGTATGGTAATATCGTTCCTAGATACCTGAAATCGGTTTTCACTACTTGGAAATGCAATGAGATATTATTATCCGAAAATCCGCAGAGTGTTATGTGTAACATGAATATATCTGGCTTGACGATGGACACTATTAGATCGAGGATCTCTGTACATCCCTTAGAACTACCTACAAAGAAAGCTTACATATCCGTACTGCATATAAATAATAACGAAGTGGCTGATATAAAGAAATCTTTCGTCTACATCAATCAAGACAAGACGTACTTTTGGAATTCATTCACATCTTGCCCGATAACAACGGCATTTCCTCACGTAGATGAAGATAACTGAGTAATGAATCAAGCAGAACGTCAAATATTACTCAAAAATATGTAAAAAACACTGTTTATCAGAATAAAAGATGCTTAATGTGTAAGTAGGCTGTTTAGGTTTTTATGTTGGTAACGTCACGTAGTGCTCTGTATGGAAATCACTGACTGTGCTGTGTGCAGTCTGTGGCTGGTTGGCATTGTTGGAATATTCGCTATTGTAGTGTTAGGCAGTTGGATGTGAACAGCGCGTAGCGTTGCTCGGTTGGAGCCGCCAGCAGTGGTGGATGTGGGGAGGGAGATGGCAGAATTTTGAGAGCGGACGATCTGGACGTGTCTCCATCAGAAAGAGTAAATTTGTAATACTGGATATCATGAACTGATATATATATGACTTTTGAACATTATTAAGGTAAATACATTGTTTGTTGTGTCAAAATCTTGCATTTGCTAACTATGCCTGTCAGTAGTTAGTGCCTTCAGTAGTTAGAATCTTTTATTCAGCTGACAGTATTGGCGCTCGCTGTATTTCAGTAGTTCGAGTAACGAAGATTTTTGTGAGGTAAGTGATTCATGAAAGGTATAGGTTATTGTTAGTCAGGGCCATTCTTTTGTAGGGATTATTGAAAGTCAGATTGCGTTGCGCTAAAAATATTGTGTGTCAGTTTAGTGTCGATCAGAATAAATAAAGAGAGAAATGTCTGAGTACGTTCAGTTCTGCTCAGCTGTTTGAAAATCAAATAACGTAAGAGGTTTATCCGCACAGTCATTCATACATTTTTCTAAGGGGATGTTTCAAATGTATAGTTCTATTTGAAAACAAATAACTTGACGCTAAAATTAATTCGAAAATCCACTGTACTACAGAAACGGAACATGTCCAACACAAGCAAAGTCGTCCTCTTATTTTCCCAAACAGCATACTTGATTTTTGCATGTGTATAATAAGCAAGTATACCAACGTCACCGAGCGAGATGGCGCAGTGGTTAGCACACTGGACTCGCATTCGGAAGGACGACGGTTCAGTCCCGTCTCCAGCCATCCTGACTTAGGTTTTCCGTGATTTCCCTAAATAGTTTCAGGCAAATGCCGGGATGGTTCCTTTGAAAGGGCACGGCTGATTTCCTTCCCCATCCTTCGCTAACCTGAGCTTGCGCTCCGTCTCTAATGACCTCGTTGTCGACGGGACGTTAAACACTAACCTCCTTCCTTCCTTCCCTTCCTACCAACGTCAAGAAACCAGAAATATATGTCAGGAAATAAACTGCATCAAACCGGTACTATTCACTTTTTGGCGCTGCTGTAAAACTGGGAAATGTGGACATCGTGCCTTTTTCCAGAAAGCGGTTCATATACGGTTCAATCATTTTCTGAACAGAAAGAAAATTGTTGATTTATGACCTTTCGGATCGTCTATCTATAAGCGTAACCATCCTATCTGAAAATGAGAGGATTTTATTCGAACAGTATTTGATAACCTCCAATCCCGAACGCGGAAGTTCAGCAAAAATGTAAGATTGTTGTTACTATCTGGCTCGGATAAACCACAGCATTCAAGGGCCTAATTAAAAGTCCCCTGGGGAAATTTATGCCACAATATAAAAGTCATAACTGGGGCCCTAGATTACAATCTGACTGCTATAACAACGTCCCGCCGCTACAGTTGCCTCTCGCAAAACAACCGAACACAAAAAGTTAATTCTCGCAATAAATGATTGCAGCTCATCCACGATTTAAAAATTTACAAACTAGGCAAGATAATTTGGAAATAAATCGAGCACATTTTCACGTTTGTTGATTTTGTAAACAAGTCAACAGACTGCCGAAGGGCAAACAAAATACGGCGGTGTTTCAATAATATCTAACAAGTAAACAAAGCAAGAACTGATGTTTCATCTTAATACAAATATCCGTTTGTGGAGTATGTAGCGGCTCTTGTTCCATGTTGACTGTTCCTCTCCTCCATCGCATCCACATTAATTTTCCACGTATACCATTTCCGGAACGCGAAGCTGTATGGCTCCTTCCAGTTTCTTTGCAGTAGACACGGAACAGATTTTTATAAAGATGTTAATAAAAGGTTCCCTCCCCACTTGCCTGCCATTTCCCACCACTCAGCAGTTATATAATATTCATAATCTTCTCTGATACATTTTAAATTATTACTTCAAAGAGGCATTAAAAGAAACATATGTAATTGGACCGTTACACGGCTCATGACATCTACCATGAGTGAGAAATCCTAGAAAATAGTCTGGACTGTCAGAGTGCAGGTATCGAAAAAACTGGCTGTTATCATACACATTGGTAAGACGTTCATTCACAGAGATATGAATTAGTGTACGAACTTTTTCTGTTTTCTGCATGGTTGCTATACCTCCATGGTTTTATGCTGCAAAAAGTAAATGATGACTGAATTTAAACTTAGGTAACAATTCTCGACGCAATGTTTGAGACCTGGCATTATCAATTTCATGGCATCATCAATTTCATTTGAAGTTGGGTAATAAATCGACAGCTTATTCTGACCGACTCTCCAATGTGTGCGATATCGGTACTTCGCTCGAGTTCAAAGTAATCTATCGCTAACAGTATCAAGCAACTTTACGAACGATTTCAAAACGTGTTTTGGCTGACAGAGATTACTTCGAAGGCTATTAAACGGATATTGTTGGGACCTCCTGTTGCCTTTATTCACTCTAAAACTACGTCTGCTCTTCAAAGCCACGGAAAGGAAGAGTGTTTAACTTCACTGGCATTATCCAATAATCTTAACACGTTTCTATTGAATTACTTGTTGGAGGTACGTTCTGTAGAAAAAATTATAGGTAATCACACAAGTCGCTTCTCACTGGCTAAACTCAAGCAACAACCTGGACCCATTGCAGTTTTTGAGTAGCAACCGGTTTTAATTTATCACTCTATGGTTTTCCTTGGAATATTAAACTCTATACAACCTTTTCCTAGTGAATAACTACACTCCTGGAAATGGAAAAAAGAACACATTGACACCGGTGTGTCAGACCCACCATACTTGTTCCGGACACTGCGAGAGGGCTGTACAAGCAATGATCACACGCACGGCACAGCGGACACACCAGGAACCGCGGTGTTGGCCGTCGAATGGCGCTAGCTGCACAGCATTTGTGCACCGCCGCCGTCAGTGTCAGCCAGTTTGCCGTGGCATACGGAGCTCCATCGCAGTCTTTAACACTGGTAGCATGCTGCGACAGCGTGGACGTGAACCGTATGTGCAGTTGACGGACTTTGAGCGAGGGCGTATAGTGGGCATGCGGGAGGCCGGGTGGACGTACCGCCAAATTGCTCAACACGTGGGGCGTGAGGTCTCCACAGTACATCGATGTTGTCGCCAGTGGTCGGCGGAAGGTGCACGTGCCCGTCGACCTGGGACCGGACCGCAGCGACGCACGGATGCACGCCAAGACCGTAGGATCCTACGCAGTGCCGTAGGGGACCGCACCGCCACTTCGCAGCAAATTAGGGACACTGTTGCTCCTAGGGTATCGGCGAGGACCATTCGCAACCGTCTCCATGAAGCTGGGCTACGGTCCCGCACACCGTTAGGCCGTCTTCCGCTCACGCCCCAACATCGTGCAGCCCGCCTCCAGTGGTGTCGCGACAGGCGTGAATGGAGGGACGAATGGAGACGTGTCGTCTTCAGCGATGAGAGTCGCTTCTGCCTTGGTGCCAATGATGGTCGTAAGCGTGTTTGGCGCCGTGCAGGTGAGCGCCACAATCAGGACTGCATACGACCGAGGCACACAGGGCCAACACCCGGCATCATGGTGTGGGGAGCGATCTCCTACACTGGCCGTACACCACTGGTGATCGTCGAGGGGACACTGAATAGTGCACGGTACATCCAAACCGTCATCGAACCCATCGTTCTACCATTCCTAGACGGGCAAGGGAACTTGCTGTTCCAACAGGACAATGCACGTCCGCATGTATCCCGTGCCACCCAACGTGCTCTAGAAGGTGTAAGTCAACTACCCTGGCCAGCAAGATCTCCGGATCTGTCCCCCATTGAGCATGTTTGGGACTGGATGAAGCGTCGTCTCACGCGGTCTGCACGTCCAGCACGAACGCTGGTCCAACTGAGGCGCCAGGTGGAAATGGCATGGCTAGCCGTTCCACAGGACTACATCCAGCATCTCTACGATCGTGTCCATGGGAGAATAGCAGCCTGCATTGCTGCGAAAGGTGGATATATACTGTACTAGTGCCGACATTGTGCATGCTCTGTTGCCTGTGTCTATGTGCCTGTGGTTCTGTCAGTGTGATCATGTGATGTATCTGACCCCAGGAATGTGTCAATAAAGTTTCCCCTTCCTGGGACAATGAATTCACGGTGTTCTTATTTCAATTTCCAGGAGTGTATCATTTTCTACTTTATGAATAGCAATTTGGTCTTTTTTCTCCACCCCCCTGTAGTAGAATGACTTCTGGAAACATAAAATATATACTTATTTGGCGTCTATAAATAAACCTGTTTTATGGGGTGCCTAAATATCCCAAATACGGTACGTCCATCTCTCCCATTAAGCAGAGTGAGATGTTCACAGCGCGTCATGAAACGTGGTGGGCGAGAACGCGAAGCAGTTAGAGATACACAGCCCTAAGATATAAATTTCCATAACTGCTCACTGTCTAACTTACGGAAAAACGGGATAGTATTGCAATGCTATGTAATATTAAAGTGTATTAAAATTAAATCATGAAAATACTTTTTGAAAATCCTGGCAGATTAAAATTGTGTGCTGGACCGAGACTCAAACTCGGGACCTTTGCCTTTCGCGGGCAAGTGCTGTACCGGCTCTACTGGCGGAAGTAAAGCTGTGAGGACGGGTCGTGAGTAGTGCTTGGGTAGTTCAGATGGTAGAGTTCGAGTCGCGGTCCGACACACAGTTTTAATCTGCCAGGAAGTTTCATAACAGCGAACACTCCACTGCAGAGTGAAAATTTCATCCTGAAAATATTTTCTCTTCAAATAAAGAGTCAAGGGAAGCATCAATGTGTCAGTCATGACAAAGACTCACTGTTAACTGATGCGGAAGCGCTGTCAGACGGGTAACTGGAGAACTGCAGGCGTTTGCCCTCCCTCCTGTGTGGCCATCTGTCCCTGTTTTACTCTAGTTCTCCGGATCGTCGAGAAATACTCAAGAACTGGTCAAACAAAGGTGCTTGTAAGTGATGTATTTCGTACTCGAATTAATTTTCCTCAGAACTCCTGCACTGAATTTGAGTGTGCCTTCCCCATAACGACGCTGATGGGTGAAAACACTGTGACCACGGCCCACACCAAGACTGTGTATTGTGGGTGCTGAGGGCACAAGGTGCGGTAAGAAGAGAATATAAGAGGAACAGAGATGAATGGTGAATCACGCTAGTGACGATACGGGCCGAAAATGAGGAAACCCTGTGACAAAAGCTATTTTGACAAAGGGCAGACGGTTATGGTCCGACGGCTGGGAACGAGCATCATGGAAGCGGTGAATCTTTTCGGCTCTTCGCATGATACTGTCGTGAGCAACTATTGGGAGTGACCGAGAATGGTATTGGACATCCACGCGTCGTCAAAGAAGGTGCAGGTCGATGGAGCGCAGGCACAAATGATTCAGAGCACACCGTCAATCGCACGTTGTAGAAGATGGTGGCCCGCAGCAGACTACCCGTTCTAATTCCCATGGTGACCCAACAGTATCGTCAGGTACGATTGCAATGGGAACGGGATCATCGAGACTGTACCGTGGATCAATCGAAACGTGTCGCCTGGTTGGATGGACAACGTTTCTTGTTACATCAGGTCGTGACTGGATACGTCGTCACACAGGAATTTTCGCTTCAGCTTCCATGGGGGCCTAGTTGGTAATCGAAGGCACCGTGACAGTTCCGGACTGCATGATTATTATTGCGGACATCTGTAGTCCGTCAACCTTGAGGCATTTGTCCATACCACAAGGCTAGAATTGCGCTATAGTAGTTTGAGGAGAATGACAATGCACTTACGCTGATGTCTTCTCTTGATGTCTGATATGGAACCCATCTAAGACACTATGAAGCACCACCTTCGTGCCCACGAACCCGACCGTAATTTACTGGAATTGCGTGCCACATAAATCCGTACCACGTAAAATCGCTGTTGTATTGCGTTCCAGAGATGGACCGAGACCATATTAAGCCGTTCGTCATAATATTTTGATGGCATGTCAGCTTCGCCGTTTTCTAGATGGTCGACCCACGCGCCTGGCCGTGACAATGCGCCTCTGCAAAGTCCCCTGTGTCAGTGAATTTTCCTAACCGCGCCCCGCATCGTTGCTAGAATGACATCCTATTGGTCTCTACTCCACTCACATACGAGGGGCGCTCAATAAGTAGTACAACACATTTTTTCTCCAAACAGGTTGTTTTTATTCAATATTTCATTACGTCATATTATTCCCCACTCTTTTGGCTACGAAACCATGTTTTTCAGCATGCGACTGCCTGACACCACCTTACTGGAAGAGCCAGTATGTCCTCTTGGAACCACACCACTGATGACTGCCTGACACCACCTTACTGGAAGAGCCAGTACGTCCTCTTGGAACCACACCACTGATGACTGCCTGACACCACCTTACTGGAATAGCCAGTATGCCCTCTTGGAACCACACCACTGATGAGTGCCTGACACCACCTTACTGGAAGAGCCAGTATGTCCTCTTGGAACCACACCACTGATGACTGCCTGACACCACCTTACTGGAAGAGACAGTATGTCCTCTTGGAACCACAGCACTGATGACTGGCTGACACCACCTTACTGGAAGAGCCAGTATGTCCTCTTGGAACCACACCACTGATCGACGTCGGATGAACGGTCTTGTTCCATCAGTAAGCTCCCCATCGCTCACGTACTGCTTCCTTGGGAGTGTATCCTTTATTGGGCCAAACAGGTGGAAGTCGGAACGTGCGATACAGAGTGGATAAGGAAGAACAGTCCACTGAAGTTATGTGAGTGTGTCGGCACTATCAACAGAAATGTCCAGTTGAGCAGAGATGTGTTTGATTGTGCTCCGCCGATCACCTCGTGTGAGAACGTCCGCACGTTCCAATATTGCAGGAGTCACAGCTGTGCGCCGTCGGCGAGTATGCCGGATATCGGACAGGTTTACGCGACCTTGTTGCGATGTTGACAGATACCTCGCTCGACGAGTCACCACGCTCTTATTCACTGTCACGTCTCGATAGACATTCTGCAAGCCCCGAAAAGTATCTGTGATGCTCTGGTTTCTCGCCAAAAGACACTCATTGACGGCGCTCTGCCTAGAAAGCACTTCCGTTACAGAAGCCATTTTGAAGGCTGCAGACAGCGCCACCACGTGCGAAACCATAGGGACTGAATCGTTAATATTCCACTATCTTCCACAACAAATTCCGCAATTTTTCGGCCGAAAGTGGCAGAGAAAAAAATGTGTTGCATTACTTATTGAACGACGCTCGTATTCTCCTTACCCCGTGACGCTGCTGAGAACGTAAAATGTTATTTGACTATATGGGCACTGTGGGGCAGGTTTATCAATCTTGTGGCCTTTTACCGGCCAGGGAGAGATACACGATTTTCTGTAGTTTACCCAAATCGAATAAGGCCACTCATTTGATAGGACATTACTGGTTTCCATTCACATTATTGCTTTAGTCAACGTTGTGCTTCCAAAATAATGAACTCACTGTCTTGTAGAGATCTACAAGCACAAATATTCGTTGTAATAATGGAATATTCGACGATGCCACAGTTGTTGCTGTGGTTTTCAGTCCAGAGACTGGTTTTATGCAGCACTCCATGCTACTCTATCCTGCACAAGCTTCTTCATCTCCAATTAACTAATGCAACCTACATCCTTCTGGATCTGCTTAGTGTATTCATGTCTTGATCTCCCTCTGCGATTTTTACTCTCCACGCTGCCCTACAATACTAAATTGGTGGTCCCTTGTTGCCGCAGAACATGCCCTACCAACAGATCAAGTTGTGCCACAAATCCCTCTTCTCCCCAGTTCTATTCAGTACCTCCACATTAGTTACGTGATCTACCCATTTAATCTTCAGCATTCTTGTGTAGCACCACATTTCGGTAGCTTCTATTCTCTTCTTGTCTATACTAGTTATCGTCCATGTTTCACTTCCATTCATGGCTAGATGCCACAGAGCAGTTCAAATATATCGGGACGCTATGTGACAAATTTTACTCGTTACGCTTAAGCTTCATTACCAACACTTAACTGAATGCCACGAGCCTCTGTTATTCTACTGGTCGCTATAGTTGGTTTGCCATTGACGTCCGTTGTTATGATGTCTTGTAGAGCTTCATAGAAACGTCTCTGTTGATTGAACTGAAAGCACATATTTAAAAGATGCTGTCTACTGTGAGGAGCGATTAATTCTAGTACCAAGACTTGCTCGTCACACAACTATTTCAGACCTACAGCCCACACAAATTTCTTAAAGGTGATTATTGCTCTCATCGGAAACTCTCCTGTAATAATACCTTGCACAGATCTGATGTTGTAAGTATGCTGTTTAGGTTTTCTCATTGGTAACGCCACGTAGCGCTCTGTATGAAACTCACTGGCTGTGCTGTGTGCAGTCTGTGGCTGTTTTGCATTGTTAACAGCCAACTGCCCAACACTACAATAGCGAACAACAATTCAAAACAGCCACAGACTGCACACAGCACAGCCAGTGATTTTCATGCAGAGCGCTACGTGGCGTTACCAATGAGAAAACCTAAACAGCCTACTTACAATGTTGCCTTGCTTGGTATAGGGTCCCTGTAAACAGATTACACGAAATGCCGTCTGCTCAGCCAAATTCACGATTTCGTTCGTAACCAATAAGCAGCGCTGGACATGTTTGCTGCGGGTTAAAACCAGTTGTGCCAAGGCCGAGTTTAAATGCATGTACGTCATTTCAATGTCAAAATAGTCATCTCTTCTATGAAATAGCTTAACATCCATCTCTATTAACTCGTCTCTATTGGAAGATCCATTGACTAACTTGAATTCGATCTACACCCTGCGGAGAGTGTCCTCTGGAATGCCGAATTCGTATCAAATATCTTAAGTGACATCGTTAATGCTACGACAGCACTGAATCTGGAGACGTACTTAAAATCCTCTCAAAAATCTGTCTTCGATTCTTTAGGGCCGATCGTCTTCCAGAGGAGACGTCAGAAAGACATTTATGAGAACTTTAATTTATTACGTCATGTCATTTCTAGTTTATTTCTATATTTTGATAAAGGCTGGCGAGAAAAGCTTCTCAGCTTTCCCCACCCCTTCGTAGTTTATGTAAATGATAGAAGTGCTCGTAATTTGGTTTCTCTGAGTGTTTCCCAATAGAGAATTTTCTGACTGCAGGAGCATTGTGACGGGACAGTTCACCCTGAACATCAGACGTCTCATATCAAGTTGTTTGTACGTTATGAAAAATCAAACGGCACGAGATTTTACTATCGTACCGAACTGATAGTTTTATCTCCTGTCTTTTCAAGGTATTTGTGTTTTCTCTTTACGCGGTAGATTTCCACGGTTATATTGTCCAAACAGGCTCGTGGGTATACAGATGTTATCCATTAGGTCGTTTACATGGCGCATCATAAATAACATCGAAACTTAGCATTCGTGAAAATCCACGGTAATAGAGGCAATAACGTTTCAGTAAGCGCGGACCATCAACGAGTCGTTTGTAAAGTAATTGCGAATTATAGTTAAAAATCAATGTAAAGTATTGTAGTAGTTAACACAAATATGTTTTAAATTTAAATTTCTCAGTTAAGTCACCATATACCAACGCTCAGATTTCATATGTGGGCCATGGTTGGCGAATGTGGTACATGCATAATACAGCATTGGCACATTTTGCTGCCGTTATAAGACAATATCTAACGGGGCGTTGTGGGCCGAGACAGACAGGTTGAGCATGAACAGTACCCTGGCTCGTAAGATCATCCAGCCTAAACCATCTGGATTCTTCTGTCCAGGGTCATTTCAAAAGTTACGTGTACAGTGTTCCAATTGATAAGGCTGAAGAACTGGACCAGCAAATTGTACATTTTTTGTCAATATGAACCCCATAGTCCTGAAGCATCTGAAAGAATTGGTAACGCGCTGCATAAACGAGTACAGTAATGCATCAAAATGTGAGGACGACCAGCAGAATATCTCCTTTAACAGATACAGTATGCAATAAATTGTGAGATATAACTTGGTGAAACTGCATTCTATTTCTCGTTAAGGTAGTCTATTAGTGAAATTTAAGCCGAATTAGATGCGGCCTTAACCTATAATTTTACGTTTCAGAAACAATTATATTAATTGGGACAATTTTTTTTACTGCAGTCTGTGGTTGCCGGTTACCACATATATGCAGTTATAGGCCTACAAAATATGTTCAGGAGCACCCGGACATGAATTAGTTGACAGTAAAATAGTGTGTTTCCGCCATTTGTATTTATGAGAACTTGAAATCTTCTGGTGACGCTTTTAATGAGGTGCCTGAATGTCTTGGAGGAATGGCAGTCCATTCTTCCTCAATGTCCTAAACGGAGAGGTTAGTAATGTTAGACACTGGGAACTGAGCAAAGCTGACGTTCTAACTTATCCCAAAGTGATTTCATCTGATTCAAGTGGCGACTCAGGGCACACTAGTACATTTTAGAAATGGTGTCATACATAAACCGTTGGCTACAGATGCTTCTTTATGACAGGGTGCAGTGAAATGCTGATAAAAAATAATGATTAACGAATTGTTCCTCTACTGTACTCAGTGCACAATGCTGTACAGTGTGTTCGTATCCTACCACATTTAGCGTTTTTATAAATGCAGTAAGTGTGTGACATCCTAACCATGAAAACCATCCTCTTACCCTAAGTGGTGCACCTTCTCTATACTTCACTGGAGGCACCACACATGATGGCAGGTAACGTTCTCCAGGCACTGGCCAAACCCAAAGCCTTCCACCGCATTGCCACAGAATACATCATGATTCATCACACCAAATCAATCGTTTCCAGCCATCCAATTTCAAGTGGCATTGTTCTTTGTACCAACTCAAGCATGACTTAGTACTGAGTACAGCGACGTGTGGCTTACGAGGAGGTGCTCAACCACTGTACCCCATTGTTTTTGACTCCCTATACGAAGTTATTGTGTCAGTTGAACCGACGGTGGCACAATATGATTGCTTCTTCTATTTTCAGGTGGTCTTTTACGACCAAACTTTGGAATGCTGGACGATCCCAGTCTGGCAGCGCATGAAGTTTGCCTGGTGTTGGGTTCAGCTGTGGTTGTTCCATCGGGTTTTCACTTCACAAGCACATCACCAACAGTCGACTTGAGCAGCTTTAGAAGAGCTGAAACGTTCCAGATAGGTCTGTTATTCTGGTGACATCCAGTGGCAGTCCGCGTTCGAAGTTACTGAGCTCTTGCAAGATCCCCCCACTAGCATTAAACCTCCAGAAGTGTCTCGGTTTAGTCGATGAGTCCACAGACGCTAGTATAAGGGTCGTACAGTATATGTAACAGGCCACGCTTCCTACCTGAGATTTGCGATAATTACGCCAGTCCTTCGTTCAACTGACTTGGCAAGCTGCCACGTAGCAATTCTTCCTACTTGTAATGTGGTGATGTTCTCGTAGCTTTATGTCCCCTTGCAGGGTAGTAGCAGCGCCGTCGGGTACTAAAAGTGCAATATTACTGCCTATGTTTTATGTAACGAAGTGTGAAGAAGTTTTCTTTGTGCAAATAATTTTTACACAGGACGCCATTATGGTACATTTATTTAAGAAATACTGTAAACTGAACTTGTTCACTGTGATTATAAGGTAACTATTACCGGTACAAGAGCTTTGTCTACCGCATGACTAGATCGAAAGGCATCCTATCGACGACTATCTGTAGCTTGAGCATAGAATCGGTATCGTTCGTATAACATCGTAAATCTTGGGTATGCCAAATTTATTCATTTATTTATCAATATTAACGTTTCCTGACATTATAAAATTACTGGAAAGTAATATTTATGTCCGACATACTCCTCCTAATGTCTGAGTGGCAAAATGCAACTTTTGTTGGAAAATATTTATTACAAACAATTTCTTGATTCGCGACATAATAAATGTACTTCCCCTACGTATCTCTTTGCTGGCATCACGAGCGATTTCTGCATCGGCACCTCACCCCACTGCCTCTGAAAGCACCAGATGGCCAACCACCACTGCTAGCCATCGTCGGAAACTACTACTCGCTCCCACTACACTGACGTGACGTCGGAGTTACGTGGGCTCACATTATAACGCGCGTGATATAAAAAGGCAATACAGGGTTTAGTGCGAGTATGTTTACATTGAGCTGACGCGACGAGGGAATGCGTCAGATGTTGCAATCTGACGCAACACGGCTTTTGACGCGTGGGAAGAATATCTAAACATCTAGATTTTTCGTCAGTGGTGGGAAGGCGTCAGAAGAGTCAACTGGTTTCTCCTGTACCGTTTCCAGTTATTATTTGAAGATGGAGGAGATGTTGATTGAGTACGTTCGGTCAAATCCGGTGCTGTATGACCCTACAGACCAGAATATCGTAACCAGAATTCAAAGAAAGAGCCTTGGCACGAAATTGAAGAAAAACTCTGCATTTCAGGTTAGTGAAGACAGTTATTTTGTCCATATATGTTATTAGTTTTTCGTTTTTTTTACAATTTGTAATAGTTCAAAAGGCGTTATATTTGATTTTGGGAGGAAAAAAGTATCAATCAATATCAAATAAAACCAGATATGAATACAACAGATATTTATTATATAAACTAGGTTATGTGATTTTATATCTAAGTATAATACCTAAAATTGAAATTGAAACTAAGTTATATTGAATTTAAAATGGTCGGTTATAACGAATGCGTCTGTTAAATAATAATGGACACGTCATGGAGCAGCTCTACCCTTTCGAATGGAGGGCCATTGCCAGGGACAAATTGCTGAACCATGATGAGAAACGAAGTACTTTTTGAACTTATCTCTGGTGAAGACTGCTGCTCTCACGAAATTTCTACGAATGAGTTCGAGGTTGGCTACACCATGAATGTGTTCACTTTCCATTCAGATTTGTTCCTCGAAAGGGGAAATATTGTTTGATGTATTCCTAAGCGTGTTGTGCAGACAGGTGGAAGTTAAAACAGTTTCTGGTTTAGTTTCAGTAGGCTTTAGAAATATTCTCCAGCGCCCGGCTAACATTCCGAGCGCATTCTCTACAGTCCGTCGAGCTTTTGAATGGCGGTGGTTGTACACCTTCAAAAATGGTTCAAATGGCTCTGACCACTATGCGACGTAACTTCTGAGGTCATCAGTCGCCTAGAACTTAGAACTAATTAAACCTAACTAACCTAAGGACATCACACACATCCATGCCCGAGGCAGGATTCGATCCTGCGACCGTAGCGGTCGCTCGGCTCCAGACTGTAGCGCCTAGAACTGCACGGCCACTCTGGCCGGCTGTACACCTTCTCTTCGTCACTTTTAATGGCTGCTTTGCTGTATGGGCGCATCAAATAGGTTTTAAGAGGTAAGGCTTTATCTACATCAGTTACATAAGGAAACTTCTCCACTGCTAGTAATAACTCCTTGTCTTGCAGAGTGGCGTATTTGTTGCTTTCAAATCTTTTCCCGTCTCAGATCGCTCAAAAGTTCCTCCATTGCTATTTTTGCCGTAAGCTCTAACGTCAACAAGCGTGAATTTGTAATTTGCATCTACCAAAGCTAATAAAACTATGTAATTTGAGCCTTTGTAGTTATAGTACAATGACCAGCGCCAGCCGGACATCGGATTTGAACGTGCTGTCCGTCCAAAGTTCCTACGCAGTGTGGATAATTCCACTTCTCATCATAATCCTTGACAATCTATTTCCATTCGTATTTGTTTGGTTCTGGCATGTAAATCGATTTTAGAGTTTTCCAAATAACCTCGCAACATTCTTTAACTATTTCTCCAATAGTTGAAAATCCAATCCGAAAAGAAAACCCCAGTGTTCTGTAGGAATTTCCAGTTGCCAAGTACCTATGAACAGTGAAAAAAAAGGCCAATTATTGAAGTATTACTCTTTACTTTGTTCTTTGGCAACTAGGTGACCTTTTATTATCTTTGAGCGCCAAAGGAGAATAAATGAATAACTAATAGATAACTAAAAACTGACCTAGAATTCTAAACTAATTTCTCTGTACTAGGTAATAAATGTAGAGAGAATTGGAGTGAACTACGGAATGCATACATTCAGGCTATAAAAAATCACTACAATGGCGGAGTCCATCGATAATCCCACAGCCAATGTGTCAGATTCCCAACAACTTTTACTCAACCTTCTATGAGTCCCGTAAGGCCTTATGTTGGAGAAAAAAATGTTTGTTGTCATCCGTACAAAAAATGGTTACACTTATGAAAGACAACCGACGATTGAGCTTCGAAATACTTCTTCAAAGTGCACCCGCTGCACCAAGTAACAAAGTGGACGAGAGCAACATTGTTTCGGGGGCAGCGTTGCAAGCTGCACGTGGGAGCTCATTTCAGGTGAACCCTGGCTACCACAATACTCTTAATACAAATCCATCATCATTCCATCACTCCTCCTGAACACCAACTCCTAAGCAGTCTGAACACAGCTTGCACTGCTGCTTCACTTAGCGAGAGAAACCGCAAGAAAACTTAACTAATTTGTAATTACTTTTGTGATGTATAACAAAACGAACTTTGTGAAAAGAAAATCAGTAACAGATATACAATAAAATAATGTGTTAGCACTTACCTCAAGCAAACTGCAAGTCGTATGTCCACCGGAATGCTTTCCCTACGTTGAGTGAGCGTTTCTCTATAATCGGACCAATCAATATCGGGAGATGGTAGAATTCAGTTTTTGTCACTCTGTAATACCACTTAAACCTCTCTTCATCTTCTATTAGTTGAGGCGTTAAATTTTGGAACTCTCCCCCGTCTCGCCCCATATTGATAGGACGCACCCATTCTCTAGACGAGCAAATGGATGCAATACGCAGAGCAGCCATTTCTTCTTCTTCTTCTTCTTCTTCTTCTTCTTCTTCTTCCAGCATGTTAACAATACAGAGTACATTCATGATTGCAGGTGAAACTTCTTTATTTAAATGAGTGTGTCTGTACTTAAATTGCAGAATGAGAAGATGAAATTTCTACGTTATTTGATTCTGAAACAGATAAGTAAAACTGAAAGTATTGAGCCTACTTTCTCTTTACTTTTTCTTATCATATCAACACTGACCTACAATATTATAGCGCAACGCAATCTGACTGCTCAAAAAAATTACAACCCGCTTTCAAATAATTAATTCAAAGGAATGGCTGTGACTAAAAAGAAATCTCAACAATAACCTATAGATTTCATTAAGCACTTACCTCACAAAAATCTTCATTACGCCAACTACTGCAATACAGCGAGCGTCAATAAATTAAAGATTCTAACTACTAAAGATACTAACTACTAATAGGCACGTGGCTAGCAAAGAAAAAAGATATTGTTGCAAACCAAATAATGCATTTTTTACCTTAATAATGTGACATCCAGTTCAAACACGAATATAAATCGTCATTGACATCTAGTACAAAGATATATAGTCATGAATAGTTTTCAGTCTCCAAGTCGGATACTTCCAGATCGTTAGCCTAGGCTAACACTTCAGACCTCTACCCCCCATCAATGCTAACTTCTCACATTTAACATCCATCACTGCTGGCTGTTCACCTCCAACTGCTCAAAAGTACTTCCATCACAGCTGAGGACTAACTTCCAACTCCCCAACACTACTGGCGATTAACTTCCAACAACGAGTCCAACCAGACACAGAGTCTCTTAAAAAGAAAGCGCAGTCAGAGATCCAATGCAAAGCACTGCACAGCGTTGCCAACACAGAAGCAGCCCACGTACACAGGTTCAAAATAAACTGTCGGGAAATCCAATGCACTCGAAGTAGTTGTTTCATGTTGCTATACGTCAGGCCAATGTGAATACCGCTGCATGTCCGACGTCGTCCCACGTGATGTGGTAACACGTCACGTCAGAGTAGTCTATATTTACCCTTACTCCGTACATACTGCAGCGCTGATACAGTCATCTAACGTATGTGAAACAGAAAAATTGGAAATAAAGTAAAATGCTCTCTTATCTGCAAATTCTGCCGTTACTGCATCTGTACTGACAATACTCCCCGCCTCTTTTTATATGGGCGGGCCCGCCTCTCGTGAGATCTTTTATGTAAATGTTCTGAGTTTTTTTTTTCTTGACACCCGTCTCACTATGTTACTGAACGGGCGCTGAAGACCTTGCTGTCGTGCGCCCACAAAACCCCTCTACTACTACCCCCACCCCCTCTCGTGAGATCTAACGGTAAATTGCGCATTACATAGAGGTGTCCTGATACTTCTGATCAGACAGTAAGTTTACTCGAACGTTATTGCTTCTATTACCTCTTCTCTTTACTCGCGTCAGTTTGTTGATTATAAAACACACTGGATATCGTTAAGAGCGGCAAGCTTATCGCGCTACTGTAAGGTATACCGCACATGACCATTCCTTGTTACGAGACCTTGTCGTTAAGACAAATAAATAATTCTGCTTGAAAGGAAGTTTTAAATAGCAGTTCTATTCAGATATTCCTCATGCATGTATTTTGTTTTCTAGGCGTAGATTTGGAACTGGAAGTTAAGAAACACGACATCATCCTGAGCATCATAATATTCTCCCATTTGGATCACGGAAATTCATAGGTAGCGCTGTACTCACACGAGCTTATTGACTCACCCTCTCGTACATCGTTCCTATGATTATATTTACCCATTCAAAATTTTGTTTTGAAGTACTCGACTGCTCTCATGCGACGATTTGTTTGTCGGTTTCCCTCCACTAATAGTGCTGAATCCTTTTGACTTCACACCTCAAAGCTTTTTATTTTTGTTTTTCTTTCTTTCGTCGGTAGCTTGAAGTACGCTAGAAGTTAGCTACTTCTTTTCCGGCGTATGTTTTTCCTGTACATCGGGACTCCCAATCATAATCATTGGGTTTCAAAATGTTGCACATTTTCAATATTCTTTCCGTAAGGAAGAGTCGTTGTGTTGGAAGAACATAACGCTTCTGTTGAAATTGTTGGCGGTGTCCCCGACGTCGTTGAATTCGAGTGTGCGGCCCTAGAGAGCCTGTATAGAGAGAGAGTGACCAACCGGACGATACGGCGGCCATTTTTCTGCCAAACTGCGGACGGGACTTTTGAATGGCCAGTAGTGGAGTAGTGGAGTACACACTCACCGAATCAAAAGCACAAGACAATATGGCGAAATCATTCGTTAAATGCCTTTGTTTATAAGAATAATGTGGTATAATAATTTTCAGACAGCCAATTTACAGGTCTGTTTTCAAATTTAACTATGTATATTGTAAGTTGTTTTGTATGTAGTAAAAAGCAAAAACGACTTACTTCGCATAGATAAGAGTACTTGATTGGTTTCCACAAGGCTCCTGTATGGTTTATGTCAGCCCTGTTGACTGCGACTGCCCACTGCTTTCGTCTTTCTTCATTGCGTGGAAATGCTAACATGCAAAATCCACCTTCGCCTCTATTGGAACAACCAAATGCAGCACAACCTGGCATCGTTAACGAACGTCTGCAGCCGGCCTGGGTGGCCGAGCGGTTCTAGGCGCTACAGTCTGGAACCGCGCGACCGCTACGGTCGCAGGTTCGAATCCTACCTTGAGCATGGATGTGTGTGATGTCCTTAGGTTAGTTAGGTTTAAGTAGTTCTAAGTTCTAGGGGGCTGATAACCTCAGAAGTTGAGTCCCATAGTGCTCAGAGCCATTTGAACCATTTGAACGTCTGCAGAACGAATTACAGATGTCAAAAACAATACTGTACAATTACTAACGTGTTTACTTCAAACATATATGCCTACCGACTTCATCACAAAACGCTACATTATTTCAATTCGTATTTAAGATCGCAAACGCTAAGTACGTACTAAAAACGATATACAACTAAATCGAATATGCATGCACAACGCATAAGAAGTCTCTCAATAATTCAAATACCTTTTAACCATTTCCAAAAGTCCTCTGAACTTCAATTCAACTCAAAAGCACGGCGAAAATAGAAAGCGCGAGAGACGTTTGGCGCCATTTTTTCTGCCAAAGCTAATCAACCAATCACAGACATCTTCACCTATGGCCACTCTCTCTGTATACAGGCTCTATATGGTGCCCCACAGTGCAGCTGTCATAGCTCTCGAAGGGTTCCGGACGCTCCGTCCCTGGCTACCTGAGTGTCATGCCGTGCAGGGGGAAGAGTGTTTCTTAATGACGTGAGCGCCGCGTGGCTGCAGCTGTCCCTCAAGAAAGCAGCAGAAAGAATTCCCGGGGACTCGGGACTCACGCCCGTCAGCCGCTTCGCCTGTGACTTGTCCCACACATTTCCAAATCGTCTGTTTCACCGCCGGCCAGCTGTTACACACATATGCTATTAATAGTCTCCGAGACATCAACGTGAGTTCATTGTAATGCTCCTTAAACTACCGTAGCACGGTTCTGGCTCCGAGAAACGGACAGTTATACTGCTGAAAGATGATATCGCCGTCTGGGAAGATATCAAGCATGGAGAGATGCAGGTGGTTCGCAGCTGTCAGCGTGACTTCGATTACTACCACAGGTCCCATGCAAACACTGACAAGGGAACCTCCCCATCGCACCCCCCTCAGATTTAGTTATAAATTGACACAGTGGATAGGCTTTGAAAAACTGAACACAGATCAATCGAGAAGACAGGAAGAAGTTGTGTGGAACTATGAAAAAATAAGCAAAATATACAAACTGAGTAGTCCATGAGCAAGATAGACAATATCAAGGACCGTGTAACCTCACGAGCGCCGTGGTCCCGTGGTTAGAGTGAGCAACTGCGAAACAAGAGATCTTGAGTTCGAGTCCTCCCTCAAGTGAAAATTTTACTTTCTTTATTTTCGCAAAGTTAGGATCTGACCGTTCGTTCATTGACGTGTCTGTTCACTGTAATAAGTTTAGTGTCTGTGTTTTGCGACCGCACCGCAAAACCGTGCGATTAGTAGACGAAAGGACGTGCCTCTCCAATGGGAACCGAAAACATTTGATCACAAGTTCATAGCTCAACCGATTCCTCCACAGGAAAACACGTCTGATGTATTCTATACGACACTGGTGACGGCATGTGCGTCACATGACAGGAATATGTTGTCGACCCACCTAACTTGCACACTAGGCGAATGGGTAAAAAGATTCTTCTACCTTGCCCGATTTAGATTTTCTTGTGGATGTGATAATCACTCCCAAAAAAATGATGAAAACACAAGAGTTTGTCACATAAACTGCAACAAATGAATACAACAGTTTCAGAGTCGCACAGTTTTCCCTGTGCTCTGTCAAAACATATGTTTTTTACGTTTTCAAATGTTTCCGTGTGTAGACCGTAAAACTGTGCATATGTCCAAGCAAATCTGAACACGCCCTGGAATTTTGGAGAGCGAAGTTAATTATGTGTGAGAGCCTGAACTTTGATAATTGTCCGAAAATAAAAAATGAAACTTTTCTGTCGAGAGGAGATTCGAACCGAGGACCTCTCGTTTCGCAGCTGCTCACGCTAACCACAGGACCACGGCGCTCGTAAGCTGGCACTCTCCTAAATGCTGCATACATTGCGCATGGACTACTCAGTTTGTATATTTTGCTTACTTTTTCATAGTTCCACACAACTTCTTCCTGTTTTCTCGATTGATCTGTGTTCAGTTTTTCATGGCCTATCCCTGTGCCAACTTATAACTAAATCTGAGGGGGGTGCGATGGGGAGGTTCCCTTGTGAGAATGTCTTCCACTGCATAATACTGCTCCCAATAATACGGCCGGCGCCCGTGACGCGCTGCACGTTTCGAGCCACCGTTTCACCTCGATGAGGGCGTTTGTGAATACGAAGAGCTGACACGGTTCCATTGATCGACGGTCGAATCCCAATGGTCCAGTGTTAACAGCAATCGTAAATGAGGATGTCATTGGGTCAAAATGTGAACACATAGGAGTGATCTGCTGCGGACCTCCATGTTCAACAATGGACGATGAACGGTGTGCTCCAAACCACTTGTGCATGCACCAGCATCGTTCTCTTTTTGCATAAATGTCACAGATCACCACCTATCCTGCTTTACAGATCAGACAAGCCTCCGATGTTCACGTTCTGTGAAAAATCGTGGACGTCCAACCATTTAGCGCCTAGTGGTAGTTTCACCACCATTCAACTTCTTTCCGTAGGTGCTCACGACAGTCGCACGTGGACATTCGACCAGCTTCACCGTTTTGGATATACTCATTCACAAGTCCTACGTATTAATAAACTACCCTTTGTCAAAGATGCTTATCTCAATGAATTTCCACATTTTAAGCCCATACCTTCTGTAGGTCCCTGTCTGCTCCGATAACACTTTTGTTACCGCGTCACAAGCCCACAACACGAACAAGCGGCATCCAACGTCGCCGTGGGCAGTGGTCATAATGTTTTGGCTTATCAGTGTATTTAAGTTCAGGATCAACTGCCACAGCCATTCATCAGCCATTTGCAGGTCATTCTGCAAATCGATACTGTCTTACAGGGTTGGTACATCAGCCACGTGTGAACAGTCTTACAGAGCTTCGGATGCTTTCTACTAAATCACTTATATACAATGTAAACAGTAACGGGCCTATCACACTTCTTTGGAGTACTTTGCAAATTAAATTTACATCTGTCTGTTTTGTTCCGTTAAGAGAGACGTGTCTACTTCTATCTGCAAGGGAGTCTTTAATCTAGCCGCAAATCTGGCCCGATACTCGGTAGATTCGTACGTTTTTCATTAAATGGCAGTGCGAGTCGGTGTCAAATGCCGTCCTGAAATCAAGAAACATGGAGTCAACTTGCGTCCTCTATGGATCTCATGGACGAATGCATGTTGATTTTTATAGAAGAGATTTTCGTTTTCTAAAAACGTCGTAATTCTTGAGCATATAAATGTTCCACAATTCTACAACAAATCGATGTCAACGATATAGGCCTACAATTACATTAATCTTTTCTACGACCCTTCTTGAAAACGGGAATGACCTGTGCTTTTTTCCAGTCGCATCATCTTTCTTGAATCTTACAGGATCTTATCTGGTCCTGATGCCTTTCCACTACTACGTAATCGTAGTGGCTTTTCTCTTCTTATAGTAATTTGTCAGGAGATACTAAATACTAGGAACATGCTAAGACAGACCAAGGCAATTTAATGAATGAAGATGCTGAGATCGTGTTTAGGGATAATGGCTTCACATCTCAGAAAGGCTATTCTTTTATATATTGTAGGCGGATTTCCTAAGTACTTCATGCGGGTGACTGATGGTTCCTCCCTGCCCCATCCTTGTCCAATTAAACAATCAAAAGTGTTTGAACAAACCTACGTTACATTCATGCTATATTTTAATCTTAATTCTTTGAAAAATAGGAAAAATAGGAAATTTATGAAATCTGACCATTAATCACCCGAAACGATCCAAAAAGTGGGGAAGTTGATTTCCGTGTGTGGCTTGTTTCCTTTTCCAGGAAGATCTACACCTTAACGCACAGAAGCAGGTTTACGAAAGGAAGACACTAGAAATAAAAAGGGAGGCGTGAATTATAGGGAGAATTATTAGAATAATGAGTAGGTCTGCTATGATAATAGGCGCTACAGTCTGGAACCGCACGACCGCTACGGTCGCAGGTTCGAATCCTGCCACGGGCATGGATGTGTGTGATATCCTTGGGTTAGTTAGATTTAAGTAGTTCTAAGTTCTAGGGGACTGATGACCACAGCAGTAAAAGTCCCATAGTGCTCTGAGCCATTTGAACCATTTTTGCTATGATAATCATAAATACTTACCAAGGCATCGAGCAATAGAGATATCATCTCAAATAGCTGAAAAGTTACTAAGATCTTTCGTGAATTAAGTGTTCAAATGTTCAAACGTGTGTGAAATTTTTTGGGACTTAACTGCTAAGGTCATCAGTCCCTAAGCTTAGACACTACTTAACCTAAACTATTGTAACCTCCCCAGAGAAATTTGAAAGACGATATTTAAATGTTAACGAGAATAGAACTTAGTGTAACCTCCCAGCAAATAAAATAATTTATTGACAATGACAATTAAATGAGAAATAGCAATCTGAGCCAAATGTAAGCTGCCCACAAAAATGTAAGACAATTCAATGAAAATGAAATCTCAACGCAAATAGACCGAAATGTCGATCTTAGGCCCTGTTCTTACCTCAGTAAAATTGCATCTGCTCTTATTTTTCGCCATAGCTTGGAGGAAATGCATCGCAAAAATTCTTTGAACTTAAGTAAATTTTTTTTAAGGAAATGCATGGGAAACTTTCTTTCAATAAAATGTTTGTTTTGTTAAAATGCTTGTTTTGAACAAAATTATTATTGGGGCGATTCTTGAACAAATTAATTACACTTAAGACGCATTACATTATCAGATGAGCGCAATGCTGCTTCATTACCTTATTTAAAAATTATACCTCGTTCTGAATCTTGACCAGAGCCCCATGTCGACGCCCGCCGACTCCTCACACACAACTGAGACTCTCTCTCGCGCGCTACTACATGCTCTCGCGACTCGCTACGTACAACTGAACTCTCTCGCAACTCGACCGCAACTGCACCTGCCGACTCCCTACATGCAACTGCGACTGACTACCACTCGCAACTGAACTAAACTCTCGCGCGGTCAAGCGCAGACTAGCAACGATAAACAACTCTCTGGTCAAAGATGCTGTCATGCCTCGCCATCGCTGCTACAGAACATACGTGTTTCATAACCCTCCACTGGGGCGGCAAAAATTTGGCAGCGATGGTGAGTCATTTGGACTTGCCATGAGCAACAAATTTTTTCTCAACTAATTAACTGTACAATTACAAAGAATATACTGATGTAGCAAATATGGTGCACATGCACCGAATACATAACATATCAGACAATGACAAAATGTGAGTACAAAACATATTAGCAAATCAGAAAAATGTATATACAAATTATTTGTAGATAACCAAAGTGCAAACGCACTGAAAAACTCTTTAGCATTTTCAGAACAAATAAACAGAATGGCAAAAAAATCATGTTGATAAGTGACATGAGTGCACATGCACTGCAGTTCAGAACATATCAGCAAATGAGGAAATGTATATACAATGACTAACAAATGACATAAGTGCATACGCACTGAAGTATTGAACATATCAGAAAACCACAAAATATATATGTAATGAGTACAAATGGCATAAAGTGCACATGCACTGAAAAACTCTCTAATATTTTTACGACAAATAAATCTAATGAGTACAAATCATATTGACAAATGACAAAAGTGCACACGCATTGTAGTACTCTCTAGTATTTTTCTACAACAAACAAACAAATCAAGGAGTGTAATAAAGTGCACATGCACTATAGAAGTCTTTAGTAATTTCAGGATAACTGATCTTATTAACGAATGAAAGGAAGTGCACACGCACTGTATATGACTTTTTCATTTTACAAGAATTAGGGAAGGAATAGGAAGGATTGCATCATGGTTGTAGCACTTAGGTTGCACGCAGCTGCACTGAAAGTCCATATCTTTCCACAGAAATACAACACCAAGTGAGACAATTTGCAGTTCTTTTCCCAGAAGTATTTATCAGCGTATCCAAGACACTGAAATGTCGTAGTAACATTCCCTGTTATCATTTTGGCAGTACATCAGGTACACGAAACAGTGGGACCATAATAACGTCTCCATCGCTCACGGTGGTGGACAGCATGTTGTGTCAACACCACGCTCTTACAAGGCACACCAACGTAGAATTAGTGCAAAAACCAAATATAGTGCTCCATGATCATTAGGATGGACAGGATAAATGGATATCACAGTAATTCCAGGTAGTTATGTCAGTAGGTGAAGGACATTAAGTCACATAGTAGTCTTCATTGAGAATTACAGTAGTAGTTTGCAGCATTCATAGTCCAGTTATTGAACATTTCTGTACCATGTATTTAGTATTACAGAATAATGTTCATAAATCATCTGATTATAGTGACTATGTCAACATTGAAAATGAGAGTCAATTATTGGCATAGCATTAACATAATTCATTTAGTTATACTAATTATTGGCACTCATTGGCCAGCAAGTATTAAATAGTACAAAACATTTTTAATTATTGGCAGTCATTGGCCTGTTACAAAACATCAAAAGTCATCGTTGAAAACAGGAGCTAATGAATGGTATAGTATTAACATAATTCATTTAGTTACACTCATTATTGGCACTCAGTGGCCAGTCACAAAACATCAAAAGTCATCATTGAAAACAGGACCTAATGAATGGTATAGTATTAACATAATTGATTTAGTTAAACTAATTATTGGCACTCAGTGGCCAGCAAGTATTGAATAGTACAACATTTTTAATTATTGGCAGTCATTGGCCTGTTACAAAACATCAAAAGTCATCATTGAAAACAGGAGCTAATGAATGGCATAGTATTAACATAATTCATTTAGTTACACTAATTATTGGCACTCATTGGCCAGTTACAAAACATCAAAAGTCATCATTAAAAATAGGAGCTAATGAATGGCATAGTATTAACATAATTCATTTAGTTAGACTAATTATTGGCACTCATTGGCCAGTTACAAAACATCAAAAGTCATCATTGAAAACAGGAGCTTATGAATGGTATAGTATTAACATAATTCATTTAGTTACACTAATTATTGGCACTCAGTGGCCAGTAAGTATTGAATAGTACACAACATTGTTCATCATTCAGTATTATTCAGAACTCTCTTAAATGGGTAGCATTATTTGGAACTGGTGATACATTTTTTTTTTTTTTTTTTGCTAGCAATGCATTGCTTTGGGTAATTATAAAGGAAAGCAAGAAGAGAAAAAGAAAAATAAATTTGCTTCTGGGTTGCTCCTGTAAATGAAAAATGCGTAACGTCATTCGTCATGAGTCAGTTTTGCAAGGTTATGAAACAAGGAAGTATGTGTGATCACATTTATAAATGATAGACACAACTGGGTAAAAAAAAAAATGCAAGTACTAGTACAGGTTTAATAAGTAACAGGTTTAGTAAGTATCATAAAAAGCTTCTCCTGAAAAAAAAATACAAAATGGATTATTGAGCTGAAAGAAGAAACGCATACTATGCTGAAAAGTAGTGAACTTCGAATTAACAGGTAGTGAAATGTGTATAAAAAATGTGTTCCATATCTGTCCTTTCCAAAACTTTCAGTCATCATACCATAGATATAAAACATACTGTCAAAACAAACTGCAACAAATACTTAAATAACTACATAGCATAAATACATAAACTTCAACATCATCCTCATCTGTAAAGAAAAAACTTCATTATCCATCACTTCATTATCCATATTATCATAACTTCATTATTATCATCACCTGTAAAGAAAAACTTCATTATTCATAGTAGCATATTCTTCATCATTACTCTTCATCAGCATTCATTATCATCTGCAAAAAGTCACTTCATTACTCATTACACAACTATTCCTTATCTCTAGCATATTTCATCACTAAAACTAAGATGTGTAGTTCTGTCTGACAGCCTGCATCAATCGCCTTGTATTCTGAAAGAAAAAATTAGTTAAGACTGCTATTCTACGATGTATAGTATATTCTTGTTAATGCTTGTTAATTCTGATCCATTTACTCTTCCTCATAAGGTTTTTGTATCTTCTTTCGTCTATTCCGTAGTTGAAATTCCCATTTCTGTTTAATTTATTTCCTTTACGCATCATTCTTTCTGAAATTGATGAACAAAGATTAATGTCTTGCATTTAAATCATATACCCACTAAATAATGACTGGTTTATGGTGTCATAATTAAGCATACAGCATAACATGACAGAAAACGTAATATGTCAAAAGCATAGACAGTGTTCAAAGGCAAAAATGACAAAATGTGACGTTCGTTGTGTTCAGCTTGTATGTAGTGTAGTTAATAGAGGCGAGAATTAAAGACTTTAATGGAGAGAGAATTTGATAAAATTAATACGTCACTACATAGAATTGCATAATTATTCATAAAATACGTAAGTTTGTCTGGAAAAATATGCACGGTCTGATGTGTAACGACAAGAAGAGCGACCTGCTAACCTTACCTTGCCGGGCACTTGCCAAGAAAAAATACGATAGTCATCAATAATTAGTCACATAAATATAATTGCATAAGTGGTCATAAAAATTAGTAAATAGCATTACAGTGTGATAAATCATAAAGTATGTTCACTCAATAAAAGGTTTTATGTTGGACAAGTGGTGGTTTCCTTTCGATTTTCTGGTTCTCAGAGTTTCGACGTGTACAACATTGGGGTGAGGAATGCTGCGAATCCGATATGGACGTGCGTATAGAAGTTCAAATTTACTGCACTTACCTTTTATTTTGCTGGATAAATAGTGTGTACGCACTAATATCTTCTGTCCCACGTGAAAGTCTCAGCGTGTACAAACCTGCTTTTGCTGTCTTCTCCGGTGCTCTGCGGCACGTTTGATGTTGTTCAGCGCAATGTCAATTATTTCGTGGTGTCTTAGTCGACGACATTTAGGGAAGTTTACTAATTCTTTAATTTTGTTTGGTGGTTCAACGTTTTTCAGTATTAACAGACGGAGATAGCATAGTGGATTCATTTGGAATGGAATTAATTACATCTTGGAATGATAATATGTGTGTGTCCCAATCAATATGTCTTTTGTGGCAGTATATTCTACACAGTTTACCAGTTTCTTTCATTAATCGTTCACAAGGGTTCGAAGAAGCATGGTACTTGGATATATAGATCGGAGAAATGTTTCTAGCTCGTAACATGCGTGTCCATATAGCAGAACGAAATTGCGATCCATTATCGGAAATTGCTTTCAACACATGCCCTACATGAAATAGAAAATATTTTACAAATGCTTTCGAAACAGTTTTAGCAGTAGCTTTTCGTAACGGAGTGAAGGTAACAATTTTTGAAGTGAGTTCAACAGCGACAAAGATGTAGCAAAAACCTCTATTAGTTCTGGGAATCGGACCAAAAATGTCTACTGCGGCCATATGTCTTAATTTAACAGGTATAATGGGATATAATGGAGGAATATGTGAAGTGGTGTCTGACTTAGCTTTCTGGCAAATTTTACATGACGCTAAAACTCGTCGTGTAGGTTTCTCCATGTTGGCAAAATAACAGTTCTGTCTCAGTATAAGAAAACATTTTCTGGCTCCGTAATGTGCATAACTTAAATGAGTGTACCAGATTAATTTGTTAACCAGTTCGTCAGGAATGCACAATAACCAATTGTTGCTGTCAGGATGAGAGCGGCGAAACAGAATGTCATTGCGTACAGTGTAATGGTTTCTAATCGTAACATTATTCTTATCTTGCCAAAGGTGTTTAATTTCTTTCCACACATTGTCTTTACTTTGCTCTTTTGCTATGTCCTGTAATGACGACGAAATAAAATTTTCAAATGCAACTTGCTGAATGTACATGACGCTAAAAATTTGCTTTGCAGAAGTTGGTTGCTACGTCTTGCTGATTGTTGCTGAGAGAACGGGATAGTGCATCTGCTACAACATTTTGTGTGCCGGGAATGTGAACTATTGTAAAATTAAATTCCTGTAAATAAAGTTTCCATCTGCTTAATCTGTCGTGAGTGAATTTAGCCGAAAGTAAAAATTGTATCGCTCTGTGATCTGTGTAAACGGTGGTATGTCTGCCATAAAGAAAGTGCCGAAATCTCGTAAAAGCCCATACAACACATAATGTTTCTAATTCTGTAACGGAATAATTTCGTTCAGCAGGTGACAGAATGCGGCTTGCAAATGCGATGTTTTTAATTACTGTAGAGCCATCTTCTTCAATTTCCTGAAAAATATGTACGCCTAAAGCGGTGTTAGAACTGTCGGTGGCAATGGAAAAATTTCTGGTAAGATCTGGGTGCGACAAAAGTGGAGCATTCAACAAAGCATGTTTCAGGTTCACAAATTCAGAATGTGCTTGCTTATCCCAGGACCAAATACTGTTTTTACCTGTTAATTGGCATAATCTAGGTGTGTCTAAAGCAGAGTGATGAATAAATTTACGAAAAAAGTTAATTAAGTCCAAAAAACTGCGTAGTTGCTTCTTCGTTGTTGGAACAGTAATGTCACGTAAAGCTTGAAGTTTTTCCGGATCAGGCGCAATGCCTTCTGCTGAAATTACGTGTCCAAGAAATTTTATAGAAGTTTTGCCAAAGTGCGATTTACTGAGGTTAACTGTAAGTGCTTGTGCACGAAAAGTTTGTAACAGTTGTTCTAGAATCAGATTGTGTTCAGTCCAGTTACCTTCTGCAATAACAATGTCGCCTACGTACGTCGTAATTCTGTCTTTAAGTTCTGTCGGAAGTATTGTGTTCAAACCGCGAATAAAGGCTGCAGAAGAAATAGTTAAACCGAATGGTAATTTACAAAATTGATAACAGTCACCAAAACAGAGAAATGCTGTGTATTTTCTGCAATTCGGATGAAGCTGAATTTGCCAAAATCCCGATTTCAAATCTAGTGTGGAATAAATAGCCGTACCATGAAATTTCTGTAGTAGTTCTTCTAGTGTCTGTGGTCAATCTGTTTCATTAATAATAATGTCATTGATGTGACGTGAATCAAGTACGAGGCGAAGTGAGCCATCTTTTTTCTTAACAATATGTAGCGGGTTTATGTACGGACTAACTGCTGGTTCAATAATTCCTTGGTCAAGCATATCCTGCAACTCTTTTTTAACCTGTTCTCTATGAATATACGGAATGGGATAATGCTTGGCTTTAAATATGTCGTGCTGTTTGACTTGAAATTCATACATAAAGCCGGACATAGTACCAGGAACATTGTCGAAAACTGGAGCTTGCTGTAAAAGAATTTTGTGTAGTTGCGTGCGTTCGTAGTCTGTATTTGCACTTCTTTGTTTAACTTTATCAGAAATCATCTGCATTAGGTCGTAGTCAGCTTCATCTGGAGTATTATAGTTATGCACATACATATCTGTGAACAATGTGGAGTTACAGTCTATGTTACGCGTTGCGGAAATGACCTCTGTGCGGTTAATTGTTTGTTCTTCCGCAGTTAGTGAGTGCTGAAATTCTAAAGCAAGTTGTACATTTTCATCTTTTAACATTAAATAAGAATTCTGAAAATCGATAACTGCGTCGTGTTGTACCAGAAAATTCGTACCTACAATAACGTCTGTTGTCAATAAAGGAACAATCCAAAAATTTGAGTGAAAAGTATGACCTGCAATACAAAAAGATAAATGCGTCTGTAATTTAACGTCTACTCCTTTACTCGATATTGCTCCTTTTACTTTTGTTTTGCCTAATGGTAATGTAGGATACGTATTCTCCTTGTTACATTCGTTGAAAGTTTCTTCACTTATTACTGACATAGGAGATCCAGAATCAATTACTGCTGAAAATTTCGATGAACCAATTTTAATTTCGATGACAGGGTGTGAAATGGTTTTCTGAACAACTGGTCTTTCCTGCAAAAGAGTGTCTCTGATATCGTCAAAAGTAATTACATTTTCGTGAACAACATTCTGCGTGTCTAAGGTCGTGCTTGTGTTACTGGAAGATGCGACCTGTACAGTATCTAGTCAGATTCTATCAGACGTGTTATTATTATCAGGAGGATGTTGTGGCATTTCTACTATTTGAACTGTTCTGTTACTTCTTCCAGACGTGTTACGCTCTGGATGATACCTACTGTCGGGTTCATTCATGAGAATATGTTCTTGTGGATAATTTTGCTGTTGGTATGACCGACTGTTGTTAGATGTACGCTGATAATTGTGCTCATCATTTTTACGTCTGTTGTGATAGTCATTGCTATACGGTGTATTGCGATAGAAGTTGAAGTATTGTGTTTTCTGTACGTAGTTGTTCCTTTGCTGCCGTGCGTTACTATTTGTTGTACCAGGGACTACACGTCCACGCGGCGAAACATTAAAGATATGTTGACCTTGTGCATTACATTGTTGGTCAGGTATGCTAACCGATTGGTTTTGATGCTGTTGTTGTGAAAAACCTCTATTGTTACTAAAATGTGACTCCTGTTGCTGAAAATTTTGACGATGTTGATAATCAAAATTTTGTCTGCTATTAAAGTTCTGGTGGTTGTCGTTCCTAAAGCATCTGTTACCTTTCCTATTGAAATTACGTGTCTGATCATAATTGCTGTACGTTTGTTGGCCTTGGTTGTTATATGAAAAGTTTTTGTTTACGAAAGAATAATCTGATTGCTGCATTTCTAAAAGCTGCAGCAGATCCTTGAATGCCGAAATATTTTCTTTTTGCTGACCTGTTAAAAGTGACACTCTTAATGACCGCAGTAATTTAGAGATACATAATTGAATGAGTGCAGATTCACTATATGGTTCACTTAAGTACTGGTTTTGTTGGACCATATGCTCAAAAAATTGCGTGACATAAGGAAAATTTGTGTTCTTATAATTTGGTAAACTAATTTATTGATCTTTAATTCCGCGCTGTGTTGTCTTCGACCAGTACGCTGACAGAAAAGCATTCTGAAATTCTTCTACCAAGTAACTTTGCCTCGCGGTCGGTCTCATACGAGTTGCCTGCTCGCCTTCCAAAAAACTGCAAATAAATTCAAGTTTGTGCGTTACGGGCCAAGTCGGTGGAAAAGCAAAGCTAAATTGTTTTATCCAATCTAGCGGATAAATCTGTCATTTTTAAACACTTTAAATTTTCTCACTGACAGAAAATGTTTGTAATCAAAATTATCGTCTCTGTATGTAGGAACAGGTTCATAATTGTAAGAAAATCTATTTGTCTGTGTCTGTTCAGAATCTAAGTCGTGTACTCTCTGTTCATTACCTAAATTATGCGCACTGCGTGAGTCTGACAAATGTTCACAAAGTGGCGTCTGTTGAGATATGTTATTAACTGAAATATTTTTCATCTCTGTTACTTCTTGCTGTAAACATGACAATTTTCTGCGTAAGGTGTTATTAGATGAATCGATCTCATTAACTGTCTGCTGTAAATTTTGAAATTCAGGTGTTTGATTAAATGAAACTGGTGAAGTATCGTCTGATTTGCTGTCATTATTACTTTCAATAACATCAATATGACTGGCCAATTCATCATATTTTTCAGTCAGTATTTTTGCTTGATCATCGTTTTTACTGTCAGAAGCATTAATCTGTTTTTGTAATTTACGTGTAGTTTCGTTCAGTTTTTTAACGTCAGCTTTGACGACATCTGAATCCTGTGTTAGTTCTAATTGTTCGAGTCTGTCGGTCACTGTTTGAAAACCTACTGAGTGTGTATCTGTTTTTGATTTAAGGTCAGAAATCTCATCACGTAATTCTGCATTGAATTGTTCGATGGTAATAATTTTGTCGGACATTGTAGCAATATTGTTGTCTACGTATGTCTTAGCTTTCGCGAACAATTTACGTTTGTCTTCCTGTCTCTGTGCAGTGATTGTTTCCATTACCTGCCGTTTTACTTTATTTTGATCCTGAATAAATTTGCGGAAACGCGTATCACTGTTTTGTATGTGGTGATTAAAACGTTCGTCAATTTGAGTGTTCTGTTGGTCGAATTTCGCGTCAATCTTTTCATCCATAGTGCGCGAAAGTTCTGCTGTCATTGCTTTAAACTCGTCGCATAATTGTGTAGCTTTTTCAGAGCATTGTTTACCGACTGCGCTAATTTCTTCCCTAAGTGTTTCTGTTGTAACTGTTTGCATATCCCTTAATTCTTGAGCAACAGATCTAATTTCTTCGCTACTTTTCTTTGAAAAAGCCTCAATTTCCTCGCGTAACTGTTCCTTAGTATCATGACACTGCGCAGCAACGGCTGCAATCTGCTCGCTAAGCTGTATGGAATTGTTGTCTAATTTTTCATTTAACTGTCTGGAATTGTTCTCTAATTTTTCATGTAACTGTCTGGAATTGTTGTCTAATTTTTCATTTAACTGTTCGGTCTGTTCACTAAGTTGGTGTTTGAGATCTTCTTTAAGACTGTCTTGTTTTTCATTCTGTTGTTTGACCTGTTCACTAAGTTGTTTGTTAACTTCGGTATTTTCATTAAGTTGTTTACTCATTTGTAGCAACAATGCCATAATTGGATCCGACACAAAATTAGCATTTCTATTCTCTGTGCTGTTTAATGGTGGATCTGGAATTGTCTCGCTTTCTGTAACCATTTGGTTATTCTGAGATTTACAAAAAGGTTTGCCACTTGAATGTACACTGTCGGTCACTATTTCGGAATTAAATGGATCCGTCATACTTTCAGTACACTGTCCAATTTCATTAGAAAAATTTGTCTGTACGTTATTTGAATTTTCCAAACCGGGTGTGTTAGGCTGGGCAGCGCTCATTACAATAAGGCGCCCCGCATCATCAATTGTCGTCAAATTAACAGAGGAGACAATTGAGTTCGTTTGTTCATCAGTAAGATAAAAATCATCATTAGTGGTTGGAACGCACTGATTGTCAGTGAACGCAGGATTGTCATCATTACACTGCGTGTCACATGTCCTATCGGTAAAGTTGTTTGAATCGGTGGTTTCATTCACTACTCCTTGCGATGTACTATTAATAGTCTTTCGCGGCATTTTAACACAAATCACAATTATTCACAATGAAACAAAAACAATGCAAAAATTCAACAAATACAAGTACAACAGAGAGCAACGAATTGCCGTTGATCTGTGGAAAGAAAGTCACAAAATTAGTAAAAGCGTTGCGCCAATTCCTAATTATATTTAAGCAAATAAGAGCAGATATCTGACTGTTTCTTAGAAGATTCCCAAAGAAATACGATCCTGGCCGGATGTCGCCAAGTGTAACCTCCCCAGAGAAATTTGAAAGACGATATTTAAATGTTAACGAGAATAGAACCGAGTGTAACCTCCCAGCAAATAAAATAATTTATTGACAATGACAATTAAATGAGAAATAGCAATCTGAGCCAAATGTAAGCTGCCCACAAAAATTCAATGAAAATGAAATCTCAACGCAAATAGACCGAAATGTCGATCTTATGCCCTGTTCTTACCTCAGTAAAATTGCATCTGCTCTTATTTTTCGCCATAGCTTGGAGGAAATGTATCGCAAAAATTCTTTGAATTTAAGTAAAATTTTTAAGGAAATGCATGGGAAACTTTCTTTCAATAAAATGTTTGTTTTGTTAAAATGCTTGTTTTGAACAAAATTATTATTGGGACGATTCTTGAACAAATTAATTACACTTAAGATGCATTACATTATCAGATGAGCGCAATGCTGCTTCATTACCTTATTTAAAAATTATACCTCGTTCTGAATCTTGACCAGAGCCCCATGTCGACGCCCGCCGACTCCTCACACACAACTGAGACTCTCTCTCGCGCGCTACTACATGCTCTCGCGACTCGCTACGTACAACTGAACTCTCTCGCAACTCGACCGCAACTGCACCTGCCGACTCCCTACATGCAACTGCGACTGACTACCACTCGCAACTGAACTAAACTCTCGCGCGGTCAAGCGCAGACTAGCAACGATAAACAACTCTCTGGTCAAAGATGCTGTCATGCCTCGCCATCGCTGCTACAGAACATATGTGTTTCACTATCCTAAGGACAAACACACACCACCCATTCCCGAGGGAGGATTCGAACCTCCGCCGGGACCAGCCGCACAGTCCATGACTGCATCGTCCTAGACCGCTCGGCTAATCCCAGGCGGCTGAATTAAGTGTGTGGACAAGAAAAAATAATTAATAGAAAATTTGAAGAGATGGTGGGCGGCATCATAACTTAAGTAATATATCTCCTTGTGATCTCAAGGCTTTGCAGCAATGTTCTACACTAAAACTCAAACCTCTCCGGCACATCTTATGGAGTGGCAGCATGTGGCATTGTAGTCTTTCGGACCTTTCAGTGCTATTCGAGAGGGATAGGCTATATGTTACAACAGGATATTAGTCACCATCATTAACGACAATACGCCACACATGCATTCATCACTGGCATTTACACTAGAAAGTTGTAATTGAGACACCTTGAACGTTACTGGGAGCACAAACCACTCTAGGCTAAAAGTTTTCTTGCTTAATTCTTCCTCTTTGTGCCAGAAGGCAAGTTCCGGACCGAATTCAGACAAAACTGCGACTCATGTTACTATAAAGCCGTCACCCACCTATAAGATGTCTACATTCCTGTAAACCTACCTTCTTATCTGTAGACAGGAACACTCCCAACGGCTTGCTCTGTGCTCTACAGAGGTGTAGTATATAGTACGCCGAGAAACCTTAAATCAAATAAACTGGGGAAGGATCATGTTTAGCAAGCACAAAACCAAATATGTTATATGGACAATATATTATCCATACAGAGTGGCCTCTAATATTTTTTCTTGACAAAGAAGATTTAACGTGGTCTGTGCTTGGTCCCATACTGCAAAGAACCGTCACAGAGCATATAAGCTTAGCTATCACCTCACCCAGGGTGCCGTAATTTTTTTTTTTTTCAGGTGGTTCTGTGCTGCATGGACAGTGCGGATGGTCGGCAGTGTTTCAGTCAACCTGAGGAGTCTGCCTACGGTGTGTCTCAAACCTTTTGGGTCAAAGTAAAACATGTTATGGTGGGTCCACAACCGATTATACTGAGACAGGGAACCAACTGCCGGAAATGCATACTTCTGTGCAAATGGTGGGAAATGCATACTTTTGTGGTATGGAAATACACAGTGTACACCGCATAATAACCATGTAAGCTCATAGTAATTGTTCAAAGCGACGACCGGCAGTCTCAGTGCGTTAACTGGTGTTCCTGCGAGATGTGCAGCCACAGTTCTTGTAGACTGTACCCCTTGTTGTCCGCAGAAGGATGTGGTTTCAACACGATTGGGCAATAGCCGACGTCAATGTTAATGTCCGCCAGCACCTGAGCAACATCTACCCGCATCGTTGGATTGGAAAGGGAGGGTCCTGTCTCAAGGCCAGCGTGATCACCGGATCTCACACCTCTGGAATTTTTTCCTCTGGGGCTACGTCAAGACGTTCGTGTACGAAACCCTTGTAGAAACGGATGAAGACCCGGGTGCTATGGTCTGCGCTATCTGCCTCTTCGTACAACAGACACCAGAGATCTTCGAGAGTGCGGCAGAAGGTCATGCGCTGTTGTCATGCATACTTTGATATTAGCGGTCCTCACTTTAAACAATATCTATGAGCTACGTCGTCGTTATGAGATGTAAACTGTGTATGTCTATAACATAATAAATATGCATTTCCGATTGGTTGCCCATCTTAATATAAACAGTTGTGGAGCCACTATCACCTGTTTCAATTTGGCCCAAAAGGTCTGAGACGCCCTGTAGTCTGGGACCAGTATGGATTCGGGGAATGTAGTCGTGCTAATGATGTGGAAGCGGCTATAACATAGTTAACAGGGGAAGAGACGAAATGATATCGTGAGTGATTTACGCAGGAAGTGTGCCTTATGTTGATTATTTCAAATGACTGCAGTAATTTTCACTGGACTTACGTGAACTGTAATTTCAACTGTGTGTGTCGTAAGGACTGATCTTCAAAGAATCGAACTCCCATCTATAAAACAGCTTTATTTTACTTACGTTAATGCACAATTGAGTTAATGTGTTAAATATTTGACTTTAAGCATGTAAGGGGAAAAAGAAACGGTTTAATATCATGTTTAAAGCCACTAATTGTTCTCATTAAGAACCACTGGATGAATATAGCCTGGGTAATTTGCGCTCCACTTTCAGCAAAAGCTAGTTTTTCAGATTTCAGTCTCTATACACGTCATACATCCTGACCTATGTGTCATAGGATGATACAGCGATATAGTTTTGCATCGGCCTCCTCTACGATTCCTCTCTCCCTCTCTCCCCCTCTCCACCTCCCCCCGTCCCACTCCATTGCTCGTTCCATTGCCACTTTAATTATTCCTGGATGCCGTAGCAGACGTCCCACTAAATTTTACTATTCTGACCTTCAATGAATTTCATCCTTTAGGGAATTGACGCTATGGAATATTTTGCATTTCTCACACACTTCTGTTTCCTAGGCGTCGCAACTACATTTATCAGCCCATGGGATAAACACACAGACCCTACGATTCTGGAAGCAGACCGTTCTAAGGACGTTACTGTTCACAAACATTTCAATATTATTATTTATTCCTTTTTTTTCCTTTATTGAATTTCGATTCCCCCCGAAGGGGCCGGGCTGGCAGCAGCTTAGTATGCCGCTCTGCAGCCTACAGACCTTGTCTGAATAACATGAAGAGAATAAATAATAGAAACAGGCGATAAAATCGGAGAATTAAATAGTAACAGGGATAAAAAATTGTGGAACTTAAAACATAGAACAAAGGGGTGCTGATACTAATAAAATACATACGAAGCAGACAGGTAAAATACGAGACAGACAATTTAAAAAATACGGCGACAGTCTGGTTTCTGTTTGCAAAAGACATAAAATTCACACCCAGCAACAGCATGGTTTCTGTTCGCAGCACTAGAAAGACGAACAACACTGAACATTCACTGGAACGTTGCAGTACAATTTGGCAAATATGACATACCACAGCTGAGAGAAGGTGGGGGGGGGGGCGGGGGGAACTGGACAGATGATGGAAAAGTAAAAAAGGGGTGAAGGAGAGGAAAAGCGAAGGGGGGAGGGGGGAAAGGAGCTGATGGAGGATGAGGACCCATAAGAGGATTATGATTGCTGGGCAGACGCGACAAGGTGTGGGGAAGGCAGAGGAGGGGAATACAAAAGGACTCGGGGGAGGGGAGAAGGGAGGTAGGGAGAGGTTTGGCGGGGAGAAAACAGGATGGAAGGGGGGGAAGAGGGAGCCCAGGGAAAGGACAGACGAAAGGAGGAGGGGTGGGGATCAGAGTTGATAGGAGGGATAGATGGAGGGAGAGAGGGCATCATCTGGGAGGGGGAGTTGACAGAAGCCACCTTGGGAAAGAAGATGAAAGATGTGGAGATGGAGGGTAGGGGGGATACAACAGTGAAGGCGTGGCAGGGGGTGGGGACGGGAGAGGAGAGGAGCAACGAGGGGTTGAGGGGGATCAAGGTGGCGGGAGGTGTAGAGTATGCGGATATGTTCGAGGAATAGGAGCAGATGGGGAAAGGAATGAGGTCATAGAGGATCCGCGTGGCGGACGGGAGGCATATACGGAAGGCGAGGCGGAGTGCATTTCACTCAAGGACCTGGAGGGACTTATAGAATTTGGGGGGGGGGGCAGATATCCAGGCAGGACGGGCATAACAGAGGATGGGACGGATTAAGGATTTGTAGGTGTGGAGGATGGTAGAGGGTTGTATTATTTATTCTGACTTAGCTTCTTATATACCAACAGAAATCAGATAATTCTTATGGGAAATCCATTATCTCAGATCGACTAATTATTACATGATGCGCCATTTGCATTATAAATTATATCAACCCATTTGGAACACGTCACCAGGTGTTAGCCAGATTACTGGAACCCAATTCTTTATCCTCTGGCTGGAGAATAGTTGCAGTCTTTCACTCACTCAGAAACGGACATTGTTGCTCACAGTAGCGCCTAGTACTCGCCAGATGTCGCAGCCTGTAAATTATCTGTTACAGAATCAGTCAGCACAATTAAATTTTGATAATGAGTGCACCGACATGGTTAATATCCGTAGGGGAGTCCAGCAAGGATGTGATAAGTCGATCCTGCTTTACATCTTTTACTCAGAAAGTAAGTTTCAGGAAGCAATCGACAATATAGAAAAGAGAGAAAATTTAATGTAGTCTACATCAACAACATTCGGTATGCTGATGATACAGCACTCATTGCTGATAATGATCTTCAATAACTCGTCAACAAAGCAGGAGATTGCGGCAGAAATCTAGGTCTAGGTCTAGCCCAACTCCTCTACAAATCTCACTATACTGTTCAGTGGCTACTTAAAAGAAATAGTAGACAATTTTAAATACCTTGGAACTTAGCTATATAAAGTTTGTAGATCAGACGTGGAGATAAATGTCGCATAGAGAACGTAAAAATTCGCTTTCCTGAGTCAAGAAAATTCTCGCAACCACAGACCTATACCCAAAACTATAGAGCTCGATTTGTAAGAAGGTGTATATTGCCTGTGTTCGGCTCTGAAGCACAGACACCAAATATGCTAACAGCATATAAGATCGACGCCTTTTAAATGCCGTGGACAGCAAAGGTAACCAATACCGAAGTATTTCGAAGAATACACAAACAGCGAGTGATGTTAGCAACGTTTCCAACAAGAAAAATTGCTTACCTACGACATATCTTACGGAGCACCAAATGTATTTTGCTGCTACACTTGACAGCGGGAAGGAAGATCGAGAATACAAGAAGTGAAGGGCAAAGAAGAATATCTTGGTTAGATAACTTAACAGCAGCGGATAGGATTCCAAAGGGCAGGCCAACTCGTTAATACTGCGATTCACAGAATAAAGTTCCGCAGTGAGGTAACCAACATCCATTAAACGATAGACAGAAGAAGAAAGGAGTGGTTATGAAATCTTATTAGTAACATGGAAGAACATGCTGGAAAATTTCTTCTGCTAAACACAGTGCTGGGACAAAGACTGAGTATACTGATGAACATTTACTTTTATCTCTAATAGAAAGACGCTCAAAGAAAACCTAAATTTAGCTGATCAACCTGTCCTCCTATTCAGGAGCTTTACTGTTAGCGGTGAAATTTCTTCGGTCCATTTACCAGATCTTAGAACCATTCTGATTGCGGTTACATAGCAAGAGAGCGTTATCGTTGGTTTTGGGAGCACCGACAAGTTCCTCCCCGTCTCGTAGTCAAAGCAAGCTTCGAGACCCGTGTTAAGACTGTTTTACATAATACCAAGACGGTATACAGCATATGTCGAGCATGTCATCGGCTTACTCTACTTACAAATAAACAAATACACTTCCACGCAGACTAGGCTTTCATAATTGTTGTATAACACATATGTTCCTAGAATTGAATTAAATACAGGGTGACAATTATTGGACTATATGAAAAAAACGTAAATTAGTTACAAACTACGGCGTGTACACACTTTGTTCAACATGTAAACGTCACTACAGATATTCGGATTTATGTCATACGTGTTCCATATGCCTGCCAACATTGGCAATGTTGGAACATGGATGCTGTCGATGAACTTCTGAATCGCTGTTTTCAGCTCAGCAATGGTTTTGGGGTTATTGCGGTACATCTTGCTTTTAATATACCCCCACAAAAAGAAGGCGCATGTGTTCAGATCCGGAGAATATGGCGGCAAATAGAGCCTCTGGGTACCACAGAACTAGAATGCGATCCCCAAAGTGCTCCTCCACACGTCAAACACTCTCCTGCTTCGATGGGGTCGAGATCCGTCTTGCATGAACCGCATCTTGTCGAAATCAGGGTCACTTGGGATAATAGGGATGAAATCATCTTCCAAAACCCTCAGGTACCGTTCGGTAGTTATCGCGCCATCAAGGAATATCTCACCGATTATTTCATGACTGGACATTGCACACAACACGGACACGCGTTGAGAGTGAAGAGACTTCTCTGTTGTGAAATGTGGACTCGCAGCCCCCAAATGCGCCAATTTTGCTTACTGACGAATCCATCCATATCAAAGTGGGCTTCGTAGCTAAACAAAATCATTCAGCGTATGCTAATTCCCATCACGCCCAGCGACCAACAGCGTAGTTTGAACGTCCTAACGCAAATCGTTCAGAAGTTATGACGGTTTTATTTCATATAGTTCAACAATTGTCACCCTGCATGTTTCCAATCCCTCGTTTATCATCAAGGATTTTGCTAGGTTTCTCTTGGTTGTAAAGTAAATGTCAGAAAATCCAAAAGATCACCGATTATGATTCCGTCCGCCCCTCTATCAAGGGTCTACTCGAAGAGCTGTCTACGTTGAGAATAAAGAAAAGCATAGTTCTGCAGAATATTGATCTATATCTGCCAATAAATATTTTCTAGTTAATCTTTGGAGCAATACATGGAATAATTTGCATCGCTCGCCAAAGAGTGTTTGGCTTCCACCCGTGGCTGCCAGTAACATTTCCGCCGACTGCACGGAAAGTCCGAGCACGTATTAAACTAAAGTAAGCGGTAGAGGTTATTTTCTTATTGTATCATAAACAAGGGTTCTTTTCCGTTCCATCCTTAGATAAAGGATGGAAAGAATGCCTGTTAGTACACCTCCTTGTGAGTTGTTGTTCAGTCTTGTTACACACTGACAATCTGTATGGGTTAGAGTTCGTTTGGAGAAACTGAATGCTGGACATTAAGCGCTCCAGCAGTTAAAAATTGTGGAAGAAAAATGCATATAGGGCCTGAAAAGAAGGGGAAGAAAAACAAGCCAAAGAATAAGAGGAAAGTCAGGAGTTGACGGTGCGGTAGCGTTTTACAAGAAACACAAGTTCAGATAAACCGGACATTTAGCGAAACAAAGTGATTGGAGATGGACTAAGGAGATTCAGTGTTGGATTCGTCTCGATAATAAAACGCCAAGAGGACTATCTTATGGAAAATAGACCGATTAGTTAAAGAAACAAGCAGGAAAAACTTGGAAGCAAATCATATTGTATGGAGAAGTTTGGAAGAGGCCTATTCCCAGCAGTGAACAGTATATGGCTGACGATGATGATCTCTGTGGGCTGGATCCACGTACGTCTGAAAAATATCCGCAGTTTCCAGCCAGATGGCCAGCTTTTCGAACTTCCTGTGGTGCTTTTCACGTGAGGTGTGCCATCTTTTTGTATTCGCCAGTTAAGATCTTCTAGCAACGCTGCTCTTTATTATCACCAAACAAAAGATCCTGTGACCGATAGGGCTGCCCTTCTTTGTATACGCTCAGTGATGGTCTACTTCACAACTCAGTGCCTGCGTTACTACGACGCAATAAGGAAAACTCCCGAGTAGGAAGACTAGGAAACAGAAGACGATGTTTAAAGTAGCACTCCAGAGATTTTACGGCCTGCTGGGAAAGGAGGGGTCGCAAAACGCGTAATTGCATTTATCTCAGTGTTAGCATCTGACTGCAACCCACAATGATTGGGGGCTCCGTGCACTAAATAGCAGCTGCAAAAGGAATTAGCGCCCGTGTTACGCACTGCAAGTGCTCGTAGAGGCGTCCCGGCTAGTACCCCGTGTCGCTACTCGGCCATTCAAATTCCGGAACTCCCTCCAGCGTTGATGGACAATTTCGTGCTTCTAATTGCACACTGTGGTACACGACACCTGAAGCCGGCCTCCCCGGATGAGGGTACGTGCTGGTGGCAGGAAACAATGCCATTGGCACCTGCTGCATAGCACACGCGACGACATTGTTCACATATCACGGAAAAGCGTTTTTTGACGAAGCCGCACTTTGTTACCAAATGTATGAAGGTTCTGCTTTGTAGCCATAGAGACGCCACTTCTCTTTCGCAACAATCATCGTAGAACTAAAAATATTCAGAGGCCCGAAGACGTAAGCGTTCAACTGATGTTAACGCTCTTAAATGAAAGGCTTCTTTTTTAGTATAAAATGATGTGACCAGTGTTTAAACAACTGGACTTGTTTTCTGGAGGTGTGGTTCTCAAACCCTTGACTCTCCTTCTTGACGAAAGTTTGCCTTATCCACACTCTATGTGATGAATCGTGCACAAATGAAGTGGTAATCACTCACCTTCATGTTTATATAAATTTATCATAGACGAGGCAAGATTGTAAAATTGCCGTCTCTTATGTAACTTGTTCGGTGAGTTTGATAACATATAAAGGTAAATTTGACCAGAATTATCAGAAACTTATTGTACCTTAAACTATTATAGGTACCCACCAATGATTTTACGTCGATTACTTTGATGCTGAAATAATAAGCATATTTCATTAGTACATGCTAAGTTCATAATTACGGATCATTAAATATGAAAAGGAGTATCATCATTTTTATTCAACGATCTCACATCGCATTCTTCTTATGATCAAATTCTGATAATCAACAAGGTTTTCACATGAAATATCTTTATCAGAGGCCTACACCATAATGTCAGGTTGTCACTGAAAATTTAAAAACTGAAATAGAAAAATATGAGAACGATTGAGAAAATGTTGATAGCTAGTAACAAAAACAATTAGAACAAATTCGAAATTAATATTCTTAAAATGGTGAAACAGAAATAAACTTTAAAAACCATAGAATTCCCATAGCGCTCGGCATTGTTGAAGCTGCGATTTAGTATGGTCGCAGACGATAATCGCTCGAAATACACTCCTGGAAATTGAAATAAGAACACCGTGAATTCATTGTCCCAGGAAGGGGAAACTTTATTGACACATTCCTGGGGTCAGATACATCACATGATCACACTGACAGAACCACAGGCACATAAACACAGGCAACAGAGCATGCACAATGTCGGCACTAGTACAGTGTATATCCATCTTTCGCAGCAATGCAGGCTGCTATTCTCCCATGGAGACGATCGTAGAGATGCTGGATGTAGTCCTGTGGAACGGCTTGCCATGCCATTTCCACCTGGCGCCTCAGTTGGACCAGCGTTCGTGCTGGATGTGCAGACCGCGTGAGACGACGCTTCATCCAGTCCCAAACATGCTCAATGGGGGACAGATCCGGAGATCTTGCTGGCCAGGGTAGTTGACTTACACCTTCTAGAGCACGTTGGGTGGCACGGGATACATGCGGACGTGCATTGTCCTGTTGGAACAGCAAGTTCCCTTGCCGGTCTAGGAATGGTAGAACGATGGGTTCGATGACGGTTTGGATGTACCGTGCACTATTCAGTGTCCCCTCGACGATCACCAGTGGTGTACGGCCAGTGTAGGAGATCGCTCCCCACACCATGATGCCGGGTGTTGGCCCTGTGTGCCTCGGTCGTATGCAGTCCTGATTGTGGCGCTCACCTGCACGGCGCCAAACACGCATACGACCATCATTGGCACCAAGGCAGAAGCGACTCTCATCGCTGAAGACGACACGTCTCCATTCGTCCCTCCATTCACGCCTGTCGCGACACCACTGGAGGCGGGCTGCAGGATGTTGGGGCGTGAGCGGAAGACGGCCTAACGGTGTGCGGGACCGTAGCCCAGCTTCATGGAGACGGTTGCGAATGGTCCTCGCCGATACCCCAGGAGCAACAGTGTCCCTAATTTGCTGGGAAGTGGCGGTGCGGTCCCCTACGGCACTGCGTAGGATCCTACGGTCTTGGCGTGCATCCGTGCGTCGCTGCGGTCCGGTCCCAGGTCGACGGGCACGTGCACCTTCCGCCGACCACTGGCGACAACATCGATGTACTGTGGAGACCTCACGCCCCACGTGTTGAGCAATTCGGCAGTACGTCCACCCGGCCTCCCGCATGCCCACTATACGCCCTCGCTCAAAGTCCGTCAACTGCACATACGGTTCACGTCCACGCTGTCGCGGCATGCTACCAGTGTTAAAGACTGCGATGGAGCTCCGTATGCCACGGCAAACTGGCTGACACTGACGGCGGCGGTGCACAAATGCTGCGCAGCTAGCGCCATTCGACGGCCAACACCGCGGTTCCTGGTGTGTCCGCTGTGCCGTGCGTGTGATCATTGCTTGTACAGCCCTCTCGCAGTGTCCGGAGCAAGTATGGTGGGTCTGACACACCGGTGTCAATGTGTTCTTTTTTCCATTTCCAGGAGTGTATGAGAGAAATTTGTAAAAAAGCACAAAGTCTATATCTCCAGCTCCCGTTCTAGCCTCCCTCTCCTCCACCCCCCCTCCCCAAATCTCCCTCCCTCTCTCTCTCTCTCTCTCTCTCTCTCTCTCTCTCTCTCTCTGTGCGTGTGTGCGTGTGTGTGTGTGTGTGTGTGTGTGTGTGTGTGTGAGTTGTGGACGTCCACTAACTATTGTATAGCAGAACTCCATACGGGATGGAATGTCTTCAGTCCCACTTTGGACATGCGACTGTGACAGGCCCAAATGAGTGTAGTGCGCCGCGCAAGAAAAGTGACGCACCACCTTAGCTATAGATAAATATTAGACTGAATACCAGTGCAAAATTTCGTTTTTTAAATGATGTGAATGGTGATTTTTAATATATTGTTTGCTCTGTATATTGTTGTAGAAGTTCACATGGCAGGAACAAGCTCCCGGCTTAGCAGCGTAGATGAATGATGGAATAAATCTAGAGTACGCACCATGCATGCTTATGAACGCCTACAGCACTGAGGCTGGTCGTTGTGAAATCAACTGTCGGCCATTACATACAATTAGTCAGTGTTAAACATTATCCTTTTTTTACAATCGTATTCAGGATTTTGAGAATATGCAAGCGAAGAGATTAGCAACGGCATCTAGTTTTGTTTTTGTTGGGAAAGGCGAAGAGTGCGTTCTTTCGGGGAACACCACAGTACTTGAAAACAGCAAGAGTATGCAAGGAAAGAAAAATAAACAGCATATTTTCTTTCTGAATAAATATCAAAAATGGAGCTGAGTAACTTATTTTTCTAGTTATCTCAAAGTAGAACTGATATTTGATTATGAAAGAAAATAAACTCAAATTATATCTCGTTTCAATTTTAAAAGGCTATAATTGATAGAAGAATATAAACTGAATGTATTAGTAGGAGCATTACATGAGAAGAAGTTAAATCCGATAGTACGGGAAACGCAATTACGCACTCAAATGTATTTTTAAAATATTAACCTACAAGAGAAATTTCGTATAAGTAAAAAAATTACGTCAAAAATTACTACTTTACATTGTCTATCAGAAACCACAGAATGGCTGGCGTTTCCTAGTACCCTTTGCGAAACGAACTTCTGAATGTGTCGGGACAGGCAGCAGCACTTTACCGTAGTACACTGAGCATTAGTAGCAAATGGCCAACAGCTGTGCCTGCTCACTGCTCTGGAGGCTAATTGGCCGAAACGTCTGCACGTGGAAAGAATGTCGAGGAGCTACAAACAGTTTTGAAATCAAGGACTAGGTAGGTAACGTGCGGGAGGCTAGTTTAAGTCCTCTGAGACGCAGTGGCGTGGAGCAGTATTTTGGAAGTCTGTAATCAGGGGCCATTAAGGTTGTTTTCGTGTATGGAATGTTCAAAAAGTGATTAGAAGTGCGTTCATTTCCACGCATGGAGCAAATGGGTTGCTGGAGGCATTATGTATAGAACAAAGTAGACTTTGCGAGGGTTGTTAGAAGGAGAAAAAACTAAGTTTTGCTTGAATATAAATTTGAAGTGTTGAGACCTAGTGTATGTCCTTACTGTTTGACTTCAGGCTGTGCTGCCGGCCAGAGTGGCCGAGCGGTTCTAGGCGCTTCAGTCTGGAACCGCGCGACCGTTACGGTCGCAGGTTCGAATCCTGCCTCGGGCATGGATGTGTGTGATGTCCTTAGGTTAGGTAGGTTTAAGTAGTTCTACGTTCTAGGGGACTGATGACCTCAGATGTCACGTCCCATAGTGCTCAGAGCCATTTAGGCCCGTGCTCCTGTGTTGTTTACACAAGAGATGGAAGAAACCGATTGATGACGGAGTAGTGAATGATTGGGGTATTCGTTGACCAATCCAGTGATCGGACTTAGGAGCTTTTGACGGTAGCCAGATGGCTTCAGAGCACTGAATAGTGGTATAGAGGAAGGTACTGTTTTAACCCTGTCTCGTGAGTCTAAACGAGGATGGCGACCCTTACTTGGCTTTATTTTGTACTTATAGCAACGCCTAGAAATTATTCAAATCCGCCAACAAACATTTACGAGGAAATCTGTGGAGCAATATGTCGCGTGATTTGTCTCACGCACCGCACGCCGACAAAAATTCGTGGAGTCTGGCTGCTGCCGCGACAGGACTTCACCAGGCACTACAGAAGAACCGAGAAGACAGACGAGCATGAACGTTTCAGTACCAACATCAAATCTGAATACAGCGGATGTATTTCTGATCTATATCTATGCTTTTGATAATTCTCATAAGCTTGTGATGATGTACTCTGTCAAAGGATTTTTTATATTCAATAATACAAAGACGTGCATTTTTATCCTGATTATAGCAGTTTCGTACTAGAGCTTTTAGTGCACCTACTGTTTCTGTTGTACATAAACCTTTCCTAAACGCAAACTGCGCCTCACCAGAGAATTCCACACATTTTTCATATAACTTTCAGAAATATTTTGAAGGAATGGCTGCTATAGGCGGTCGCTAAATCACGTTTAGGTAGCAGTTTAGAAGGTAAAAAACCGTTCTTTTTCTATCCTCGAAGGTCCAGGAACTCGTACATACAGGGTGGAAAGCATTTAAACCGACAAACTCTGGGAGGTTGTAGGGGACATCAAAACAAATATTTTTCCCCAGTGTCATTTTTTCCTATGAGCATTATTTAAACCGGTGGAGGCCGTATTACGCTATTCACTTGTTAGAGGCCGTATTACGATCTTCAGTTGTTAGAGGGCGTATTACGCTCTTCAGTTGTAGACAATTGCAGTCCACCAGTGTAGTAGTGCATTGTCTCTGTTTACTAATGGAGTGATACACCTGGAGTGAGTACACTGACATGCTTGGTGCGTATTACGTAGCGCACCACAACGAACGACCTGCGCAGCGGGTTTATCAACAACAATGTTCTAATCGCCGTATCCCACATCATACGACCTTTGCTGCTGTGTATCTACGTCTGCGTGAGACCGAGTCAATTAGCAGATTACCTGAACAGGGACGCCGTCGCAGGGTAAGAACGCTGCAATTTGAGGAAGCTGTCTTGCAGCATGTGTAGCGGTATCCTTCAATCACCACTCGTGCAAAGAAAAGTCCTTCGAGAGCAAGTGTTACGTCAATTTCACTTACAGCGTGTCCACAACCTGGAACCAGTTGATTATCCACCCAGAGCACAGTTTTCGCAGTGGTACCTAGAACAGTGTGAAATGCATCCTACATTTCCATCGTCTGTGTTGTTTACCGATGATGCAACGTTCTGGCGTGATGTAGTCTTCAACATGCGCAATTCGCATGTTTGGAGTGACGATAAACCACATGCCACAGTTAATAGCGCTCATCAAGTGTGGTTCTTCGTTAATGTGTCGGTCGGTGTTGTTGGGGACTGTTTAATTGGGCCGTATCTGCTACCTAGGCCATTAAATGGCAGGCACTATTACAATTTTCTCGCCAGATCATTACCGGAATTGCTGGAAAACGTCCCGCTCCCTACAAGACAACGCATGTGGTTCCGACATGACGGGGCGCCGGCACATTTCAGTCATCGTGTGCGTCGATTCCTGGACCGACGGTTCCCAGAAACGTGGATTGGCAGAGGTGGTCCTATAGCATGGCCTGCTCGATCACCAGATATGACCCTTCTTGATTTTTTGTTGGTTTAATTAATTTGTCGCCAGAGAAATCTTCCTCTACCGGTTTAAATACTCCTCATAGGAAAAAATGACATCAGGGAAAAATATTTGTTTTGATGTCCCCTACAACCTCCCAGAGTTTGTCGGTTTAAATACTTTTCACCCTGTATAGCTGCAATGGCTCCAAAAGGGAGTAATTTTTGATGTCTTTGACTTGTGATATGAGTTCTAGATCTCTCTTACGACTCATCCGTGGTGCTCCGTTTCATGGGACAGCCAGTGTGTGATCGCGTGCAGGACCACAAGGCCATTAGCGCGTCGCCCACCCTCCACTAGGCGGCTGGCGTGACTGCCTCTGCTACAGCGCGGGACCCGTGCGGCAAAGTGGCGGCGTGTGCTGCCGGCGGCAGACCTTGCAGGGGCGCTGGGGCCACTGCTGTAGTGCAGGTGAGCCGCATGGCGCGACCTTGGTCTGGCTGCTATGACCACTGCCTAAAGGCGCCTTTATACCAGGGTCACCAACTCTCCCACATTAATCGAGATTTCCCGTACTATAGCAATCATTTTTAAATACTCTCTGTTCCTTTATTGACAGCCTACTTCTCCCACGAATTTCGTTAGTGATCACAGCTATAAATATCAATCCCGCGAAGTACTGCTGACAGTTCAAATTCCGTGACCGGAAGACCTCTAAATTTATGGTATTATAATCTATACTGTTGTCGACATTTCATCTTTTCTGTGTTCGTATTTGTACGGAAATCAGACGGTCTGCTCAAGGAAATGCAACTAACGGAGAAAGAATGACACTGCTTACGCGTGCAGAGGGGTCGTGAGAGAGAGAATTTCTACTTGTTCCTCGGTCACTAATGGCAATCCATGGATGCGTCGTGTTCAAGCGACCAGCAGCTATGGCATAAATAACTCACGGAACTAACAAGGACTCGAGAAGGCGGTTTACAGAGACGTTCGTGTTTAAACACACTCGTTACATTATTTATTTCTCAATTGTCTTACACGACACAACAACATTTCGCAACGCTTTGAAAGAACCAGTACTGACACATCGCTTTAAGTTGGTAGCAATCGAAACCTCAGGACAGAAGACACGAAATGTTCCGATTCGTGTGGTCTTCTTTTCCAAATCATACCTACTGATCAGCGTTCACGTCTGTCTTCATCTGCTTCTAAAGGGAATCAATTTTCATTATGTGCTCTCGCAGTGGAAGTGATTATGTAAAAACTCGACGAAGCAAGAATATTAAATGCTCGTGTGTTTATTTGAAGTAGTGAGAACGAAGAATATTCTTCGTTAAAGGCCACGGTCTCCAACGTTACCGAACTTATTGTGTGCTATGTAAAGGTGACTTCAGTATCGCTCAGCGTGGTAACCCCAACTGCAGCCAACATTCTTGTACAGAAGTTAACAAGTGGAACGATAGAGCTTGTTTTCATTCCTGATACTGATATTGTGTACCAAGCTATGAGTTGGAAAAACAGTCATATTACTCATGAAAAACGTCATTATGGAATTAATATACTCAGACGCAGTAGTTATTACATCCAGTTTTTTGCATAGGTTTCAGAGTGCTGTTCTTGAACATAAACCACACAAGAATCTTATTAAGTGCTTTTGCACACTAAAAACTGTCTCTCGGTTTGTGGATTAACCCCCAAATATGATACTATATAACACAGTAGAGTAAAAGAAATCAAAGTGTTCTAGTTTATATCTCCATTGTCAGTCATTCCAAGCAAATGCGATTTAGTTCTGCAAATGAAATGTATTGCGTCTAAATATCCCTTAAAACCTTTGTATATGTTGGTCGTCCCCCTTAAAAGCACGATTAAATTCTGGTTACCCTACTCTACACGGGCCATAATAACTGCTTATTGTCGACAATGTAGCAATGTTGTGCGGCAACATCGTCGTCCACATTAATTGCTGCCATGCGCAGGTAGCATTGCCGATGAATGTTCCCGGTAACGTTAGTGGCAAAAGAGTTGAGTGCCAGTACTATTTACAAGAGCCTAAACATTGCCGCGAAAAGGACGGGAGTGGAAGTGTGTGGGATCTCCTTCTTTTGCATGCCACTAGTAAGGAAGATACCAAGAAAAAGAGAAATTCGCATTTGTTTATGTTTTCTTTTTCAAATAACCTCCCGAAGCGATAACTCGACGATTCCAGAACGTTGGTATACAACCAGACTGGCGATGAAACTTCGGGTTTTGACTACTAGTGAGTCATGCCGAAGTTTTATGTATTTCTGCAGCTTATTTCTCACCGATATGCCTCTTGGTAGTAGACGTTTACAACAATTCCTTAGATGAACTCAAGGAATTAATTAAGGTAGTGTGAAATAACAGCTGAAAATTTATTTTAAACATTTTATTGTGGTTTAGCAGTACAATGAGAGAAATACGAATTTCTTAAATACTATACATCTAAGATGGAATGGAACGTAATGTATACAAAGACGTTAATTAAAAACGGTCTTTTGGCAGGTAGCTGCCTATGGACACGGAAACTAACGCAATGAACCTCATAAAAATTTTAAACATCTTAAGAACCCGAGCAGAATAAACTATGGATCGTTTTACAGATCTTGTATTACGTTGGTAGCTGTGAGAATGCCATTTTTAAGCTTCGATCTTTGCATATGTTACTTTTTATATTCCATAGCTCTGGTCGTAAATGCATCATATTTATACGAGTTTTCAAATTAAAACAATCTAGAATCGCATGTAACTTGTAAAATCATTTTAATTGAATCAACTATGGGTTCTTGGTGAAAAATTGTAAATTAAGTAAACAAAAACTGTTTTTGCCTTGTTTCAAAATTTTATTATTAATGTTACTACACAGTCCAGGTTTCGCGTAATAAGTCCGTTTTCAAGTACATTACTGAGTCCAAAGACGATAACGCACATATAAACATGATGACAAGGCAAAGATAATCCATTTTTTGACAAACTAATTACATTATTACACAATTCAGCAACTACACTAAAATGACAGGGCTAAAGTTATGCGTCTGCCAAGAACTTTTTAACTACGATGGACTGGGGCCCAAACTTTTGGTTCTACCGTGAGTTTGTGATCTCATCTGAAAGAGGTGAATAACGGAAATGGGTTTTCTCGTTTAATAATAGGTGTGGGTATATACAAATCTGTCTTTCAATTTCTACAATTTCTAATTATTTGAGTTTGCCCTCCTGTTCCTCTATGTGTACGATTTGTAAATCTATTATGTATTTTTGCTTATTGTTCCGCCAATGTTCTGCGAAGGCTGAATCAGTCTTCCTCAATCTCCAGCTTCTGTGGTGTTCTTTAAGCCTGGTACAGGTTGACCTCCCCGTCTGTCCAGTATAGCAAGACTGACACACATGCCGTGAGCTTCAGCCTTGTTCATAACCCGAAACGTAGGTTTTACAGTAACATTAATAATAAAATTGAGAAACAAGGCAAAAAACGGTGTTTGTTTAGTTGAGTGGTAAAAATTTAAAATTTATTGTTCACGGGGTTGATTTCGATCTTGGTATGATCATCATCAGACCGTTAAAACCCCATAATGACGCCTGGAGAGAGTTCCGAACAGCATCGCCCTACGTAGCGACGATAAATCGTTGCTACATAGAGGGCTGCTGCTCGCCACTATCTCCAGCCGACATCATGGGGTTTTAATGTTCTGATGATGATCATACCAAGATCGAAACAGACCCTCTGATCAATAAATTTTAAATTTTAACGACTTACATGCGATCCTAGATTGTTTTCATTTTTTTTTTAATTCTTTGGTTATGAAATTCATTGTTTTTTCGTCTGTCCTATTATGTATACATTCCTGTAAATAACAAACAAATTTGTTGTACGGGTGTAAACTTTCGAATGGAAGCGAAATATTGTTTCCTGAACATATTACCTGACTTCAAGCCGCGGCCCTGTCGATGTCAGAGAAAGGAAGTAGGGCTGAGAGTGAGAGAGAAATAACTACAGGTAAGTGCAAAGATAGATATGACCCAGTCACACGAAATAGTGTACAGTTTCCATATAAAGTAAGTTTGAAGGTCGTACACACACACACACACACACACACACACACACACACACACACACACACACACACACACACACGCACGCACACAGTAGACCTGTGTGCCCTATAGGAGTTACTCCTCACAATAGCCGTGCTGTTCTGTAACACGTGCTCCATACAAACGTTCCACAATCGCTGGAGTGCGTCCGTAGAGCGCCATAGTCCTTCTTCCTAGTTACGAATATATCAGTTTCTCGGAGCCATCGTTGTACTCGAATGAAAATGGTATAGGAGGGTGTTTGATAAGTCTAGTAAATTTCAATTAAAGATTGGAATATTTTTTTTGGGCCTTCATGGTTGATAAGATTGATTATTCCAAGAATCGCGTAAAGAATTTGAACGATGTACAGCGTACAGTTCATTGCTGATAGCCGTCTGAATAGGTCAGTGTGTCGAGTTTCGTGCTGTTATTAACCATTTTCATTTGAAGGGCTGCAGTTCTGCACAAACCAAAACAGAATTGGATGACGTTCGCGTGGCTCTGTACTATCACTGAAGATAATTTACTTTTATACTTATCAATTTAATCGTGATCGGACAAGCATCGAAGATAAAGTGCGCTCCAGCTGACAAATTGAGGTCACCAAAAACAAAACTATTGACAAAATCCATGATATGGTAGTGCAAGACCGCCGAATAAAAGTTCGTGAGATTGCTGAGACTGAGGCCGTCTCAACTGAGCGAGTGCGTAATATCCTGCACGGAGAATTGGCTATGAAGAAGCTGTGTACGAGGTGGCTCCCGCGATCTGTCACAGTCGACCAAAATCGCAACCGACACAACGTTCCAACTCAATGTCTGGCGATGTTTAGCTGCAATCCTCAAACATTTCTGCGCTAGTTTGTTGCTTAGACCTGAATCCATCATTACACACCACAGTCAAAATGGAAGTCAAAACAACGGACAAAGGCTGGTGAAAATGCAGTGAAGAAGTCAAAGAGCATTTTGTTAGCTGGTAAGTTGATGACCACTGTTTTTTTTCCTTTCTTTGGGATTCTCAAGGAATAATCCTTACAGATTACTGGGAAAAAGGCAGAACCATAACTGGACTGTACTGTGTTCATTGCCAGATCATCTGAAACTTGCATTGGCTGAAAATAGGACCAAGGTCAGCACGTAAAAAAGTGCTCTCTCACCAGGATAACGCACCATCCCACACATCAGCGATACCTGTGGCGAAAGAGCATGATTTGGGCTTTGTGCTGATTCCTCACTCATCCGAATCACCAGACTTAACCACAAGCAACTTCTTCCTGTTCCCTAACTTGAAACTTTGGCTTGACGGGAAGAAATTTTCGTCAAATGAGGCACTGATATTTTCAGTCAAGGAGTATTTTGCAGAGGTTAGCGGGACCAACTGTATATCCCTCTAAGGAGACTATTTCGAGGAGTAAGGAGAACTGTTCACGAAACAAACATTTTTTCTTGCTTTTTTACTAGACTTATCAAACCACCCTCGTATATAGAGAAAGGCGAATCGAGAAACGTTCTGGATACAAGCGCTGTGCAGCTCTACCATTACGTACCGTGCCGAGAAGCAAGGAATTTGAAATTGAGCCGATCTCAAAATTATTTTATATTCAAGCGGCACATTTCGGTACAGAAGTCCCTCATCAAAACTTTATCTATTAAATTCTCTCTAAGGCCCTAGAAGTAATAGGAACTGCTATGAAACACCCTGTATAAATAGACGCTTCTCCCCTGTATTGAACAAGGTGGAATTGTAGGATGATATTCTTCTGATATGCATTGGCAGGTGTTAGATACTGGTTAATTTCTGCCAGCTGGTAGTACACTGAAGGAAACGCTGTCAAACAACTCAGACGCAAAATATTTGTGTCAAATAAGCTGACGACCTGCCCTCTCACGCCTTTATTCTTTTTAACATGAAACCATTCTCTCAGATTAAACCGGATTCCTTTTTACTTTCAAAATCTTCTGAACTTTTCTTCTGCAAATGCTGGAATCCTTAAACAGCACACGCGAACTACTTACTATTCTTCCAACTATCCAACTACCTCTACTTACACACTGTTTCATGAGTAATTAATAATATGTTATGTAATCAATTACACTCTTTTCGGGTAAAACTACACACTGCATTTCGTCATAATCACACATCGCTAAACACTTGGCAAAGCGAACTGTAGACCCGACTGTGGCCGAAACTAACTTGGCCACGTAACATTTCACAGCAGTAAGCTTTGTTATCTCTCAGTGAATTTACGAAAATTGTTCGTAAAAAATGCCTTTCTGACAACCGCGACTAACTGCTGTTGAATTTATTGATGCCGAAAAGGAAAAGGAAATGACGGTGCTGGCGAGAAAGGTGACGGAACGTACAAGCAAAACGTTAAACTAGTGGAAGGTGATGACGTGATAATTGCAATAGGTTCTCAGCGGAGTGCCATTGAAATGTCCAGAAACAAACTGCGCACAGTAAATATTCCATAGATGATATGGATAAATGTGTTACTAAACAGTAATTTCTGCAATATTATGAAAAATATGAAGAAATTCCAAACTTTCCGAAAACTTCACCCTTTTGCCTCGGGAACAGGGTTTCAAGACTAACAAGGAGATCCTGATAAAAATTATTCTGTGTGCCAAAAGGTGCCAGAAAAATGGCATGTGATGTGAACGAAACGGTATGGCTTCGAAAAAAGCATACTACATAAAAAATTTTTACCTAAAACTTGAAACATAACGATTAAGCGGCAAGTGGTTTCTTGACAACGAATTTGATTTGTATACCACTCATTGTGAACAAATGTTGTCAAAGTTCGTGGAGAGCATTGCCAATCAATTCTTGCATTCTGCGGTGCACTGTCGTACAGATGTGCAGCGTGTTAATGTGTAAGATTAATGGACCGTACTTAGTTACTGCTCTTCCACTTTCCCCTTTTCCTCCCTTTTTTTCCTGTCTCTCGGGCGTAAACATGACGGTGATGCCACCCTACTCAGGTCTTCTGTTCGCAGTGCTGAGTGCTACCTGAGTGCAACACTCCTTACATTCTTTTAATGTACACCCAGTGGCCAGAATTCAAATACGCTTCCAGCGAATCTGATTTTACTGATCACCAAAACAAGTGAAGCCCCCGGAAGGCATCATAGGACGTTAGTGCAGCTTTTTGCACTTCAGCACCATTGGCTAATATGTGAATGATTAGAGTTCCAATTGTGTACGACAGATAAAACAGCGGACACACTGCATTAGTGTAGTCCATGTTCAGAGTTGTTACCAGGCCTAGCAGGGTACGTAAGTGACGCGAACTGTTTCCGATGTTCAGGGATCATTGTGAAGGACACGAAGCTGCCACATACCCGAGTGAGACAGCCGTATCAGCACTTGATCGAGTGTGAAAGGGGCCTCATTGTAAATCTCCCATTATCTGTGCTCATAGAATATACACAGAGTTCCACACATAAACCATCATACCAAGTACTTCCTCGTTCCCCATATACACCTACAGAAGCTCTGTGCATATTATATACCTTCTCCCCCTTCCTATAGAACCAGCACTGCACAACATTCAGGACTTTCTGTACTGTAATCCCCTTTTATTGCCTCAACAGAAATAGTGACAACAGCATCATCACAAGCAAGGCAGCCAAGAAGCCATAAATGAATTATCTTTCCAGTCAGACCGATTTCCTTAACCGACAGTAGGAACAGCAATGGTAAGTTCCTGTGGAAAACTCCACCAGCATTTAAATACCCGTCATTCAGTCTCAGAATCAACAACATTCCTATCCACAATTCTACAGTCAACATACACCGTGAAGAGGGTTAAACACCGTTCAAAGCATCAGCTTCTGGACCAAAACACAATCCTTGACGTCAAGAAAGGAGAAACTGGTTTCCTCAACCGAAGCCTTGTATGCTGTTGTTTTGTGGACATCAGTCCAAAGACTCAGCTCTTAACGCTATTCTGTCCTGGGCAAGCCTCTTAACATCAGCATTATAGTCCTCTCCTTCTCTCCACCTCATACTTCCGCCCATTATGAAAATAATTATTTAGTTATGCCTCTAAATATGACCTACCAACTTAATCCCTTCTTTTAGCGAAGTTGCGCCACAAATTTCCTTGCCCCCCTCCCTTCCCCCTCCCCTTTCGGTCCAGGATCTCTTTGTTATTCGATCTATCAATCTAATTTCCACCATTCCTATGTAGTAACATGTTTGAAAAGCTTCACTTCCATTATTGTTTGAGCTGTCTTTGAACGTTTCACTTCGTTAGGAGGCTATACCCGTCACAAAAACTCCAGAAAATACTTCCTAACAGTAATGTATTATCTACAATAACATCAAAATAATATAAAATGGTTGCATCGAAAAGTAAGCTGTACATATTGACTATGAAGCATAGTAGCTACAGATAGCAGTGCACTGGTGGCCAATATATTCATGCAACAAGCTGAAATTAAACGAACATGTCTATTGTATGGTAAATGAAGTGTCAGTTAATGACGCACAATTAGTGACACTACATAACTTAGCTACATGTACAATCCTAAAACATTCAAAGAAAACAATGAGGGCAATTAATGACAAAAAAGGAAGATTATAGTTGAAAAATGTTGACTGGGGTGAATTTCAGCGAGTGAAAATCCATTTCTAAATCTAACATATTTGTTAATAAGTTTGTAACCACTACAAAGAAATACTTGAATGTAATATGAGAAAGAAAGCTCTGATCACTATAGTCACCAGCATATCTTCAGAGCACAAAACCGATATCTACAAAACATTAATGATAGGTTAGCGTCCCAAAATACTTACAGTACTGTAGCAACTTAAGAGAAGATATAAAAAATCCAGTATTGTGCACATTTCACCAGAAACTGATGGGTCAGATAGTGAAATAAAATCAATACATGCTGGCGCTAAAAGACAGATGAGAATGAAGTCATAGAACATGACACTATTTCCATTGAAGAGAATGGAAGCATTATAAAAGACAATTAATGTATAACAGATATTTGTAACAATTACTGTTTGGAGTAGGTAACTTCATTAGAGAAAGCTAAACAGTAAACGGAAGGGAGGTAGTGAAATTAATATTATGCACACATACACATCTGAAATATGGACAATATCATCACCCTCAAAAAGTAAAAATTCCTATTGAGCTGATGACATCTTCAACAAAATACAAAAAAGTTACAGTTCTGAGTCAATTGTATAATACATCATTAGTCCAAGGTATTTACCCAGACATATTAAATATCGTTAGGTGTTCCTATAAGAAAGGAGACTCCATTTATTACAGTAACTCGCCTAAGAAAACGCTTCAATATTTTTCAAAGTTTTTGAAACAGGACTGAACATAATACTTATCACCCATGTATGTTGTAATTGTGTACATAGTCATTCATAGTTTGGATTTTACATGAGCTGCTCTACTGAAACAGCTATTTGTACATTCACTGAGCATATAATAAAATTTTTAAATGAATGAAAAAATATCTCCATGTGTGATTTTCTGTGTCTTGTGGGGCTCATATTACTGTGTCAATCACAATACTCTATTAAGAAAATTAAGGTTTTATGAAACAGATGGTTCAGAAAACACCCACTTTAGTTCCTGTTTGAGAAGGAAGTTGCAGGAAATTTCACTAGGATTTTAGAGTATTGCAAATACGGATATCACATCACATGCATTGCAAGAAATCACAGTTGGTGTTTCACAGAGCTCTATGATGGAGCTATTATTATTACTGCTCTTTATTAATGATCTATCCTTCTGGTTGAATCAGAAGGCATAATTGGTCCTTTTTGCATTATTGTTAAGTCGAGCAAAGAAGTATGATAAGGGGAAATAGTAAATGAGGTTTGTGTGAAAGTTATTAACGTATTTTCCACATATAGCGAAATTAAAACACAGCTCATCCTATTTTGTATTATCAAAAAGACTCAACCATATATTGTACTAATGAACTAACAAAAAATAACAAACAGTATAGAAAGTTCTAGATTATTGTATGCGTATATGGAAGAAAAATTAGACTGGAGACACCACAATGTAGACCAAGTAAAACATTTAGGTTGAGCAACTGTTACCATAAGCTTGATAGCCAACTTGTGGCAGACAATCAGTAAGTTATCATGTGCTGCATATTTTCATTCATTGTTGTCCTAGGGGATATAAAACTGTGGTAAATCTTCAGAGAGGCAAACAGTACTCGCTGCTCAAAACGAAGTAATGATAATTATGCGTAGGGCTCTTCCATGCACCAGTTTAAGACAGTGAGATTATTAACACCAGTGTTACAGTACATTTATTAACTAATAGAATTTGTTGTCAACAGTCCATTGGCATTTGCTAATAAGAGAGACATACACAAGTAAAATACTAGGAGGAGACTAACTTTGGCACAGCAAGACGTGAAGCACAAAGCAGTAAACTGTCTGACAGTTTGTGGATGACAACAAAATATCTGACAGGCAGCGTAAGTGTTTTCAAGTCTACGTTAAAAGAGTACTCCTTCTTTACCTTACAGGTAATCAGGAATAGTTAATAAAAAAACATGTAAACGTCAGGCAAGTAGCCATTTAAATTTATACTCTTTTAGCTGTCTCTCAAATCTTTTTTCAATTAAAACTATCAACATCATAACGTTTTTCATGAATATGACCCTCGGAATACTACGATAATTTACTAGCAGAAGCAGCTGACGAATTTTTGTATTTGTAGATGATGAAAACAGGAAAAGTATCAAACAGGTAAGTAAAATGGCTTCAGCTTTCCATGTAACTGAAACACAAATAATAAGTTAGCCTATAAATGTTTGCGATATTCGATATCAATAAGTTATATAGGAAATTTTCTTTGTTGTTTATGATTTGTTACTTAATTCTGTCTCGCTTAGGAAATTTAAAACAAATTTAGACTGAAATACTCGTTTAGTGTTGATAAGAAGGATTATAAGTCCGATAAGAAATATAGCAGTCTACATGCAATCTAAAATACGTAAAATTTATTAATGCTTCATTATATAAATTAAACTGAACGCCATACCGCATATGGAAGTGCTCTTGCATGTGAAGGGGTCTTCACCTCTTAATCACGACCAGAAATGTGGAAAAAGAAATACTAAAACCTGTCGCTCAAGTCAGCACCAGTTCACATTACCTGCATCATCTGTGCTGAATGCTACCATCAGTTGCAGTAAAAGTTCATATTCTTGGTTTAAGAGGCGATGAAACACAACTATATCTGCAACACATCAAGGTCAAAAACTTATTAAGCCTAATAAGATAAGACAAAGCCTGGCGAAAACAGTACAAGAGTGCTTAAATGTACATCAGGTAACAAAAGGCTTGCATATTGGGATTTTTATGCCTTCACAATTAGTTGATAGACTAAATAAATAATAAATCCCAAATGTATTTGGACAATAATTATTAATCTGAAGCATACTAGTACTAAAAACACAGCAAGGAGAGTATGGAACAGCTAATATATACTTTGTCAACTATCGATCGTTATCCAAAAGAGAGTCTCACTTAACTCAGCAGTTCGTTAGTAATGAACCTAACAGTGAACTGCGTTTGTAATTGTTAATCTCCCAGACTTTTAATTCAGGTACAATATGAATACTGGATTTCTTTTAATATTGTAAAATTTGTTTTAAGTATAACAAAAGTTTCTGCCACAGGTCCTAATATCTAGCGAGTAAGCTCACGTGAAAAAGTTAAGGAAATATTGTCCTTCATTAATCATTTTCCTGAAGTCCTGAGCGAATGCTGCTGCTGTACGCATCTATAATAACTGGTATTAACTGTGAGGCGCTCAGTTTAGTTTAGACGTCCGTGCTAATTATGGCCATTAATGGAGCGACCACTTAGCTGCCCGTCGAGGGCCTCGTTAGACAAACACCCCCGAGGCCGCCCTTTTCCCTCGTCACCGTCTGACACCTCCGAGACAACGGCTGCCTTGCAACCACCTAGCTACTCACGCTGCTGGGTACACCATGAAGCACAGCTCAAGGTTTATCAAACTTTGCAAAGGTGTTCATCACATGACGCATATTAAGCGATTAAACTTTAATTCCATTCAAAACTGATGACCATCATCAACAAAAATGTGAATTTGACCTCCACGCCACGAATACATCCTTGTCTTTGTTGTGGTATGAAATACGTGAGCGTCCATTAGCCATCTTGAGAAATGACGTACTTGCCCGAAAGACAGGCAGTGCCAGATTTCTAGTTGGAGGCTGATACCACATCGCAGATGTACTCTATATGTGATAAAGCAAGCGACCGAACAAGACACTCAAGAATTGTTATATGCCTCATAGCGATTGGGGTGTGGACTGCCGTGTGGGGTCTTGAATTATCTTGCTGCAATATGACAATTGGTACGTTGGTCATGAACGGTATGACAACAGGGTTTACCATTCTTGCCACATACTACTGAGAATTTAGTCCCCCTTAAACAATTTCCAAATAAGTTCTACCATGTCCATTAGTTCGCCATTTTATAATTCCAGTAGTTGGAGAGGTATGGGTCACGAGAAGCGGTTGTTTGCTGTGGCCTTTCAGTAGGTCGTCTACAGACAAGTTGGCGTCCATCTGATGATCACAAATAGGTATTTCAGTTAACTATGGCTCAACACCATGTATGCTTTTGTGGTCTGTCGTATAGTGTGAGCGGTAAATGACGGATGACAACTTGAAATCTCAACTCAGTTCCAAGAAATTTTGATACATTGGGATAGCTTAAGGGAACACATGGAAGGTGAACTCACACTTTTTCATCTTTTATTTCGTGTAATACATTTCATTACTTAATGGCAATATTAACATTACAATTTACAAACTAATTAAACGAATCAGAAATCTGAGTAAAGGTTGAACAGGCTCAAATCTGTTTTTTTTTCTTTTTTAAGAACACATCAACAATTAGACCATTAAAAACAGGATATGGAATGGAAGTACGGAGTTCCCGAAAAAAAACTGTTACATCAACTGAATGTGGCTGCAAGCATGCTCAACAAACAATCTTATCAATAAGGTGAATTACAGAAACGGCCGTTAAGTGTACTTACAAATTTCTAGCCTAGCCGACCGTTACACAGCTGAACATCATTCATCGTGGTTACTCACAAGACACGCCACTGATTTAAGCTGTTTGGAGGTCGCTTAGCAATGTATAAGCCTTAATAAAAATCCCCTAAACAATAAACTACACAGTCCCTCAAACAGACCAGCTAGAAAGCTATAAAATTTAAACTTAAATTGACACCCATATGTTGCAACCAAAGGTTAAATTTAACAGTCCTTAAAATTACTAATATTCTCTACCAGTCATGTCAGCGGCTGCTGATTCAGTAACACAAACATACGCATATACCACCTTGACTTCCACACAGATCGAGCCACAAATTATTCCCTTCACGAAACCTATCACAGGGAATACTCTCACACTTGCGTGAAATATGGCCTAGAAAACAATTTGGAATTAGTAACATCGACAGATGGTCCTGCGCTCAAACACTGGTAAGTGCCCTATTCCATATAACACAGGCATGGCCTTACGACCGAGCGAGGTGGCGCAGTGGTTAGACACTGGACTCGCATTCGGGAGGACGACGGTTCAATCCCACGTCCGACCATCCTGATTTAGGTTTTCCGTGATTTCCCTAAATCGCTCCAGGCAAATGCCGGGATGGTTCCTTTCAAAGGGCACGGCCGACTTCCTTCCCAGTCCTTCCCTAATTCGATGAGACCGATGACCTCGCTGTCTGGTCTCCTTCCCCAAAACAACCCAACACATGGCCTTACATGGTCAAAATAAGAAAACAACACTTAACTCCACTTAGGTGAGAAGGAGCCGCGACTTGCAGGGCATTATTGCTTCCAAGCCACACAGACGATCTTCGATGTTGTGTAAACTTTAAGTTCGCAGAGTAAGCCCGGAACTTGTCGACCAGATTGTGCGCGACATCCGTCTCTCCTCGCGCCGCCTGCAGCCACCAACTCTTAAGCGAGTCGGCCAGTCTTCTCCCCGACGGATTTAACTTTACGCCGTTCCTCGAGACCCGCGCCGGACAGCCGGAGTCCCCGAAAAGCCACATGTCCGCCACGTATTCCTCAGCTCACTGGCCTCCATAACCCCCGCCAAAACCAGCAACACATACACCTCGACCAAAGACCTTGGTTGTCGATACACGATCGACTCGATATTGGCAACCTAAGCAGCTAGTGGCGCCAGTGAAAAGCCATACCGCCATTATTACAGCCGCCACGGCTCAATCTTCTCCTGACGGTGTGTAGGGACACTCTCGCGTAACGTTTGTGAGGATTTCAACTACAGTCATCTACCAGAGCCAATCGAGCAATCTTTCGATCTTCTTGTGGCGTAGTGACCTGGCTGTTATCCTGAGTCCATCTCGACACCACTCGTTCTGCACTCATAGTACCACAGCCAACTGTCTGTTCGATCTGTGGGACGGTGCCCCACGTCCCTCATGTCAATGATTCGCCCTTTCTCAAAGTCAGAAAGATAGCGATTATATGAAAGTGCAATTCCTCTGGACCTGTGTTGCGGTCTCCTCATGAATAGTTTCAAGACGTTAGACACATCCAACAGTCACCAAATATACCCAACTATCGAACCTTCCTGGCAGATTAAAACTGTGTGTCCGACCGTGACTCGAACTCGGGACCTTTGCCTTTCGCGGACAAGTGCTCTACCATCTGAACCACCGAAGCACGACTCACGCCCGGTACTCACAGCTTTACTTCTGCCAGTACCTCGTCTCCTACCTTCCAAACTTTACAAAAGCTCTCCTACGAACCTTACAGAACTAGCACTCCTGAAAGAAAGGATATTGCAGAGACATGGCTTAGCCACAGCCTGGGGGATGTTTCCAGAATGAGATTTTCATTCTGCAGCGGAGTTCGAGTCTCGGTCGGGCACACAGTTTTAATCTGCCAGGAAGTTGCATATCAGCGCACACTCCGCTGCAGAGTGAAAATCTCATTCTGGATACCCAACTATTCATTTGTAGTGATGATTCTTTGCTCTACTGAAAATACAGAAAATGACCTCATATAAGGATGAAATTTTAATCAACAGACACCTCAAGCACAGAAATACTGAATGTCCAATCCAGGAATTATCACACATCGACCGAAAACCGTAAGAACAAAACAAAACCTGCCTGCAATCAGTACACAGCAGGGTGCCAGGAATCTTCAGAGACGTTAAAGGTTGTCTATCGTTATTTCCTTTCTTGTATGGAAATTTAAGGCACTACAGGACAATGGTTCAAATGGCTCTAAACACTATGGGACTAGAACTTAGGACTAGTTAAACCTAATAAACCTAAGGACATCACACACATCCATGCCCGAGGCAGGATTCGAACCTGCGAACGTAGCGGTCTCGCGGTTCCAGACTACAGCGCCTAGAACCGCACGGCCACTTCGGCCGGCTAACTACAGGACATACGAATCCCTCTCTAGAAGGAACTGTACCATCATGGAAATTTGTAAACATAGAAGAGGATGTAGATGCTAAATTTAATGCAAGATGAAAGAGGTTTCATGCTGTAGTTACAAAGTCTGCAATGATATTCAGTGTATCAACGATACAGCGTTTAGTATTGCGATGACTTCCAGACGATTGGGACTGAATTGTAACACAGATGTTATTGAGCACTGAAAATGATACTGCCTAATAATTGTTGGACTACTACAGCCTTAATGAAAAGAATCGCCACTAACATCGCTTTCAATACTTGCAGGTGTTACATGAGAATTTCAAGAATTCACTGTCTTCAGTCGGGCGTGAAAGCTATGCATCTTTATCACCATTACACCAGGCCGAATCGGACAACGCTTGATGCGCTTCAGGCACAGATCTGTGACCTGTGAAAAAAATATCTCACCTCTTTTTACGAAAAGACTGAAGGGTTTAAACAAAGAGATTCCCTCGAAGCTTGTGTTCTAAACGTCGTGTAACGTGGTGGGCTAACATGCAACAAGTTATTTAGCAAGCTTTTCTTTCTATCTAACGTCGTTCATTCTTGTCCATCACATATCATTATAATTAGTCTACCAAAGCTTTAATTTCAAAGAGAAAAGTTAAGATAGTGACTGAAATCTGTATGTGTTACAAAGAGTCTCCACAATGGACAGAACGTTGAAACTACCGTATGAAATTCTCAGAAAAGTTCTTCTTTCCGATGTTGTTCAAATTGCCGTCACATTGGTTTGAACATTAATTATGTCGTCAAAGAGTTGATCCTTCACCTGAATTTCTTCATTTTGTCGTTTGATGGTTGGTTGATACTGATAACACCAAGTCTCATCATCGGCTATGGTTCTTTCGTGAAAAGAACTGTCCGCATTTTGCATTTCAGTCAAGTGGCGACAAGTGTCCAGGCATCATTGTTTTTTTCGTGGAATCAAGGTGTGCGAGTTTAACTTTCACACACTGTTCTCTTCTTCGAACCATTCTGGAGAATGTTTTGAAGACTTGAGTCAAAGATATTGCTCCATTGTGAGAAAACAACACACTAGGGGTACATGTCCACTACTGAATACTGCCTGCTCACAACTGACTGGTCGAAATCACATATGTTGTTTACAGTTGTTTCTTCAAGCTGCTACCGTACTTACTGAGCTGAAATCGCTTATACACCAACAATAACACCAGTAACAGAACTTTTTGGACGGATGGTGTGGACGCACGCTGTTCATATCTACTTTAAACACGATAAAGTCGTTTGCAATAAACTAAAAACAAAATCCCCTTGTTTATAATTCCAACAGAATGACAGAGCAGCAGTAACTTCACATGCAGTTACGAATTTATCCAGCTATTGCCGATTTTGAGCCAATGACAGTTTCAGATAATCACGATCAGATTGCAGAAGTCGTCCAACAAAAATACCCACAGGTTGGAACTCATCTGCTGTTTGTATTACAAATAATTTAGAACCAGAAAATCAGGATTTAACATCCCGTTGTTAACTTGATTATCAGAGACGTGGCACTATAGAGGACTGAACGAGGATAAGTGAGTAGATCTGCTGTGGGCCGCAGAGATTAGTTCTTAATGAACAACTTGTGATTACTGGTACTTTTTTCTCTTTGTTTCGTGAAACGCTTTACAGAATGATCGTAAGGATAAAAGGAACTGCAGCAAATGTGGACCCACAACACTGAAAATTAATTTCCCTCCTACTTTTACATCTATTCTGTGAATCTATTACGTTAGATTGCAGTATAGTCAGCAAAAGGGTTACAAAGCAAACGAAAATAATAGTAAAAATTGCGTGCGGCTCGACGGCTTGTTTCAAATCTTCCATTTTGGCGCCACTTCGGCGAATTACGTGCTCCAAGTAATCGCACCAGCGAAAGAGGATGTACAGTTCAATGTGGAGTCGGACCCATGTGTCGTTCTTGGAGACTCTTCACGTCATTTATAGACGAAAGCTATGATAAAGCCAGACCGAAATATTTCGTAGTTCGACTGGGATTCGCATCGACTTCTCGGTTTCAGGGCATGCACTTTACCACAAAACCACCAAACTCGACAAAGCAAACGGTTATCTGTAGCGTTATCAGTGGAGGATCTATCCTGTCAGAACTTATTTTGGTTGCTTGTAGTAAGAATACGCTAACACGGAGTACGCGGCTGTAAAATTTAATCACGGCGCGTGAGATGTCCGCCAGCTTCCGGTGACACATCACGCGACGTAACCGTGTATTTAATTCTCCTGGACGCCCGTTTCGCTCCGTTGTGCGTTGTGGGAGTGTCACAGGACGTACCATACGTCATGTTCAGTGAGGACGCTACTTAGCAATCTCTCAGTGATGAGGTATTTTACACTAGGCCAACCAATTCTTTCTACATCTAGAAAGAATAACGTTGCCGGAATTCTGTAAATTGCTTGTCTTGTTTGCTATCTTACTTTTGCTCATTCTCAACACTGAATACTAGACATCAAAACTTACCTAAGGCACTTTCTTTATTTTTCGTTCCAACGGAACTGTCATCTTAGGCTGCATACGATGAATTTCCATTCTACTTTGGCTAAAAGCTTTTGGTATAGACCATTTCATCGAGACCAAATACACCTTATTAGGAGTACTAGATTTGTAGTGTTCTTGTGTTCCTCTGCTGGGTGCAATCCTTAGCTACTGAAAAAGTATGTTCACTTGTTTAGAGTATGACAAACACAAACCTCGACTACCTACTGAGACTTCAAAACAATTTTCAAAGATTTTTGAATTATTACTGTTTTCCATCGGTTTTGTCGTTACTGCAACATGTGTTCTTTATTTCTTTTTCAGCTGTGTACATGAAGGTGTCGCCCCTAGCTAACGCCAGGCTACGGTGGGCGTGCTATCATTACTAACAGCATCGTCAGTGCTGTGCTTGCTGTTTACCGTTCTCGATGCAGCTCAGACACCGTGTAAACTTCACATCAGGCTCTAAATCTGAATTCTCATACGTGTTCTGCCACTCTGCGTAGAAAAGGGCTTTACATCGTAGTGTTGTACAGAATATGATCAAAAGTATCTGGGCACCCTATGTATTGAGGAACTGACCACCAGATGTTTATGATGGGCTGACCCACTAGTGTAACAGGAGACGGAGGGTATCGCATTGCCAAGAGAGAGAGAGAGAGAGAGAGAGAGAGAGAGAAAGAGAGAGAAGCAGTGACAGCAGAATGGGACGGTGAGGAGTCACTGATTTCTGACGTTGACTTATACCTGGATGACATCACAGTAACAATTCCATAAGGAACATTCCAGCCATTCTAAAGCTGCTCACGTCGGCAGTTAATATCGTGACTGTGAAGTGCAAACGTGAAGGAACAACAGTAGTTAACAGAGACGAGGTAGAGCTCATGTTGTGACGGGCAGAGAACACTGAAGACAAGGGAGGGTGCTTGATAAAAATAGCAGAAAGTCGGCGGAAGGAGTCACTCGAGATCCAAAGCCCTGCTAGCTGTCCGCTTAGCACAATGACTGTGTGAAGGGAGTTAAAAAGAATGGGATGCAATGGTGGAGCATCTCCTCGAAAGTCACGCATCTCTGTAATTAATGCTAAGGCGCTGAGGTGATGTAAAGAGCGATGCCGCTGAACTGTGGATGACTGAAAACGAATGATTTGGAGTGATGAATCACGTTATACCCTGTGGCAATCTGATGGAAGGAATGTCTAGAGAACGTTATCTGCCATTACCTGTAGTGCCAACAGTGAAGTATAGCAGGTGTTACGGTTTGGCTGTGGTTTCCGTGGTTGGGGTGTGCTCCTGTTATCACGCTTTATTAACACGTTTTAAAAAAATTTGCACTGTTACAATAACGGGCCAGTTCACAGATGATGATTGGTTGTATTAGCACAATGCACTACGTCATAAAGCAGAATCTGTGAGGCACTGGTTTCTGGAAATAACATCCCTGAATTGGGCTGGCCTGACCGGTTTCTCTATCTGAACCCAGTGGAACACTTTTAGGTAAGCTGGGACGTCGAATTTGTTCCATTCTCCAGCGTCCAACATCACTATACTGCCTGGTCTCTGCTCTTGAGGAGTAAAGGGCTACCATTCCGTTGCAGGTATTCAGGCAACCCATTGAGAATGTCGCCAGTAAAATTCGAGTCGTCATAAGGGCGAACAGTGGACACACGCCATATTAGTAGTCACTGATACATATCTGGGTACATATGATCACATACTTTCGGTCTGATGACGTGCATGTGGTTAGTTAGCGAGGTGTCAGACAAGTTCAGAATTTTAAAGTGTTTGAATTCGCGCGTTTCTTTTTTCTCACATTACAAACATGTGAGCTGCATATGTACGCGGTTGCCGTCAAAAGCGGACAGTTGTGTACCATGTACTGCCAAGAACAATCAGAGTACTGACAGTCTACAATGTGGAAGAAGGAAATGTATGGTATATTTAATAGTTTTCTACATGGTAAATTTTGCAGAATATACTGCCTGACATACTGCAGCAACATTCTGTAGATGAGGATTACCTTCAGGATCTGGATGTAATGCAATATTTTGCTAGGATTTTTAACATAATGGATATATGTGATTATGTAACATCAAACCAAGACTTCTGTGTGAAAGAAGGCTACCAAGGAAACAGAAATTTGATTGTGAACCATGACTACACGGTGGGAATAGGCAGTTTAATGTGGAAGAGTTCCAATTATGGAATAAGGATATATACCAAGTCCACGAAAATCACAAGCCTAGTGATATCGATAACCATCTTTTAGATTTAATAAACTGTCCCCAACCTGCAACTACTTCAAGTTTTTTGTCCTCTTTGGCTGGTTAATGTCTATTACTAGACTGAAAGATATGAATTTTAACTTCGGAATGGATGGTGTGACTGAACGTGTGGAAAACTGTCTAAGTGTACTAAACGTCGATTTCCACCATTTTACATCGTAAGTTAGTACTATCACCAGAACATGACAAACGTTTTGTACTGCAAAATAAAGTTAATACGCTTGCTTTGGTTGACTGTAATGTTGGCTGACTCTAAAAAGTAGTTGAAAGTTGTCATACACCCAACCTTTGTATCTGCACAGTGAGTATACTAATGTGTGCAAACGTTTCTTACCACTTAGCGCACAAATTGACAAAACATCTGAACTGTCTTCTCAAGCCCAGGGTGTTAAACAGACATTCTAAATAAATATTAACTTGGCCCTGTAAGGCAGGTAGTATCATGTGCAGATTGTAACAAAATCATTAGAAATGCTGCTGTCACGTAAATAGAATGCATCAACTAATAAAGGTGAAAGTTTGGGGTCTATTCTAGAAAGACAAAATAGCTATTCCCTTTTTTATTCTAAATATAATTTATCAACTGTGCTTTCAGGGGTCAAGTGGTACACAACAATCATTTTTAATTACTTTTGACACTCAATAACAAAATATTTAAGCCTTGGACATATTGAATTGATGATCATTAAAATCTTTAATTCTACACATAAATTTTTTATCATAGCAAAGAATGATTAAAAATCTTCATCAACTCATTTACATCTATGTTGTCATAGCTGGTCAATGCATTGAGTTGGTGGAGCATAAATTTACTTTTTGTACCCACGAAAAAACTCTCATGTACTCAATGTGAGGGTAGGTTAGTATCCTAGCTTTTGATATTCAATGGTCAAAGGGTACGCAAGTTGGAGTGAGCAATTCTAGACTCAACATTTACTGTGGCCTAATGCGCAATGGTACTTACCAAGCAGCATCTGCAACAGTGTTGTCTCCGTGCTGGATCTGAAACGTTAATTCCCTACTCTGGCCTTGACTGAATTCTCTCAGTCTCAACTTTCCTGCATTCCGTAGAAAGTTAATCTTTCCCTAGTCGAAATAATGGCTATTGCACACTTGCTAAGGGTTGGAGCGACATGCACAATTTCTTTGCCCACAAAAAATTCTACAGGAATAATTAACTACATCTTTGCTATTGCCACCACAATATATGAAGCGCATCACCCTCACTTTGCAGAAAGCTCACTTATTTTCCACACACTTGTGCAGTCCGCCACAAGAGGAGAGAGAGAGAGATCTCAATTTTAGGTCTTCAAAATGGTTCAAATGGCTCTGAGCACTATGGGACTTAACTTCTGAGGTCATCAGTCCCCTAGAACTTACAACTACTTAAACCTAAATAACCTAAGGCCATCACACAGATCCATGCCCGAGGCAGGATTCCAACCTGCGACCGTAGCGGTCGCGCTGTTCCAGACAGAAGCGCCTAGAACCGCTCGGCCACCCCGGCCGGCAATTTTAGGTCTCAAAATGCTTTTATATAATGGGGATCTCCCTACATGTCGTGTCTGTGTCGACTGGTATGGCTGAAGCCAATCACTGTCTCGCTAGAGGTGAATTTTATTTTTCTTGCTAGGTCACAGCCTAGCCCTGTTTATGCCATGCAGCCACTTACCGTCAGTCCCAGCCGTATTTACATTAAAAGGAATAATGTATTGTTCTGGCCTTATCTGTTTCTGCACTGAAGCTTGCCATTCTCTTGTTAAATGGGGTTTTCTGATGCCTTTAACCACCTGCTCACTTCGTCTCCAAAATGCGTTTCACTTTAATTTGTTTGTTCATGCCCCTGTTCATATATTGGTAGATATTGTTTTGTTCATTTTCGGTACATGAGATTAAATGCAATTGCCTTTGTTGATATTATATAATTATTATTTTCTGAGGGTCTCATACTGTATCGTACTGCCATTATGGATCAAGCTCATGTAAGGTCTGTAAAATCCGGATGCCTTACAAATTGGGTAGTTGAAAAAATAGCAACCTTCGTTTCTTGTGTACACTGAACGGAAGGTTCCAAACGTTTGGAAAAGAGCACAGGTAGTCCCAGTCTTCAACAAGGGTCGTCGAGCAGGTGCGCAAACCTATAGACATATATATCTGACGTCGATCTGTTGTAGAATTTTAGAACATGTTTTTTGCTCGCGTATCATGTCGGTTTTGGAAACCCAGAATCTACTCTGTAGGAATCAACATGGATTCCGGAAACAGTGATCGTGTGAGACACAACTCGCTTTATTTGTTCATGAGACCCAGAAAATATTAGATACAGGCTCCCAGGTAGATGCTATTTTCCTTGACTTCCGGAAGGCGTTCGATACAGTTCCGCACTGTCGCCTGCTAAACAAAGTAAGTGCCTACGGAATATCAGACCAGCTGTGTGGCTGGATTGAAGAGTTTTTAGCAAACAGAACACAGCATGTTGTTATCAATGGAGAGACGTCTACAGACGTTAAGGTAACCTCTGGCGTGCCACAGGGGAGTGTTGTGGGACCACTGCTTTTCACAATATACATAAATGACCTAGTAGATAGTGTCGGAAGTTCCATGCGGCTTTTCACGGATGATGCTGTAGTATACAGAGAAGTTGCAGCATTAGAAAATTGTAGCGAAATGCAGCAAGATCTGCAGCGGATAGGTACTTGGTGCAGGGAGTGGCAACTGACCCTTAACATAGATAAATGTAATGTATTGCGAATACATAGAAAGAAGGATCCTTTATTGTATGAGTATATGATAGCGGAACAAGCACTGGTAGCAGTTACTTCTGTAAAATATCTGGCAGTATGCGTGCGGAACGATTTGAAGTGGAATGATCACATAAAATTAATTGTTGGTAAGGCGGGTACCAGGTTAGATTCATTGGGAGAGTCCTTAGAAAATGTAGTCCATCGACAAAGGAGGTGGCTTACAAAACACTCGTTCGACCTATACTTGAGTATTGCTCATCAGTGTGGGATCCGTATCAGATCGGGTTGACGGAGGAGATAGAGAAGATCCAAAGAAGAGCGGCGCGTTTCGTCACAGGGTTATTTGGTAACCGTGATAGTGTTACGGAGATGTTTAGCAAACTCAAGTCTCAAGTGGCAGACTATGCAAGAGAGGCGCTCTGCATCGCGGTGTAGCTTGCTCACCAGGTTTCGAGAGGGTGCGTTTCTGGACGAGGTATCGAATATATTGCTTCCCCCTACTTATACCTCCCGAGGAGATCACGAATGTAAAATTAGAGAGATTCGAGCGCGCACGGAGGCTTTCAGACAGTCGTTCTTCTCGCGAACCATACGCGAGTGGAACAGAAAAGGGAGGTAATGACAGTGGCACGTAAAGTGCCCTCCGCCACACACTGTTGGGTGGCTTGCGGAGTATAAATGTAGATGTAGATGTAGATGATGAGCCAAAACATTATGAGCACTTGCTTAATAGCTTATTTGCCCATCTTTGGAACGAAATAAATCACTGATTCTGCATATCAGGGATCCAACAGTTAGTTGTTAGGTTTGTGGGGGTATGTGAGATTAGATTTCTATGCACAGGTCACGTAATTCGCGTAAATAATGGGCCAATGATTTGCGTACATGGTGATGGTGTCCGATAGCAACATAGGTGGGTTTCATAGAAATTGCATCAGGCGAATTTTGTAGCTGAGACTTCAAAGTGAGTTCATTGCTCCTCAAAGCACTGTAGCACGGACCTGACTCCGAGACAAGGACAGTTATACTTCTAAAAGATGACATCGCCATCGTGGAAGACATCAGACACGAAGGGATGCAGGTGGTTCGCAGCTGTCAACGCGTCTCCGATTACCACCAAAGGTGGTGCACTGCATTCTTCGAGCCGCGGTTCACCTCAATGACTGGGTTTATGGATACAACCGTCGACCTAGAGCAGACACGTTTCCATTGATCGATGGTCGACTGCCGATGGTCCCAAAACCATTGTAATCGTAACTGCTGGTGTCGTTGGGTCAACAGGTGAACACATATGGGTGGTCTGCTGCGGAGCTCCATGTTCAACAATGTACAATGAACAATGTGCTCCGAAACACTTGTGCGTGCACCAGCATTGCGCTCTTTTGGCAGAGATGCCACAGATCACCATCTGTCCCACTTTACACAGAAGAAGAGCCCCCAAACCCCACGTTCTGTGAAGAGTCGTGGACGTTGAACCATTTAGCGCCTAGTGGCAGTTTCACTGTTCCATCTCTTTCCATAGATGCTCACGACAGTGGCACGTGATTATTCGACCAGCTTCCTCTTTATCGAGGTGCTTGTTCTCAGGCTCTGCGACATCCAACGTCGCGATGGGTAATGCTCATAATGTTTTGGCTTATCAGTGTATACGAATATTTATTAAATTCGTATGTTAAAACTAAAATTCTGTCTCTAGATTATATGGGAAAATCATAAAGGCGAGAATCGTATCACATATTGTGACCAAAGAAGGAGAGAATGGGTTCCGTGTTGCAATATCGTACACAGACTATATCTTTTGTCTAAAACGGCTTATGGAAGAAAGACTGTCCAGGAAGAGCTCTGCTCCAAATAGAATACCAACAAACTGTAGTATATGTGCTGAATCGTTGAATAGATAGAACAAACTAGCTCATCCCAAATGTGACTGTGGATCTTGTAGGCAAGCCATAAAACAAATACGTTAAGACTGTCCGCTGAAGGTTCCAATGGTGATAGCTCCCTATTCCTGCATGGAAACAAAATGTCTGTAGACTATATCGATCATATGGTCATTTGATTCTAGTTGTGTTCCTGCATATCTTTTGGTTTAGTAAATTTTATGTATTTTTCTCTCTCCTTTTTGTTTTTAACTGTACATGATCTGCATGTTTTATATGCATAATTAATGTGTGTATTGTAGAATATTTATATACAAGTAACTCGTGTGATTTATTATGCCATATGCTAAATAAATAAATAAGTAAAGTACTGGGTTGTGATTGAGAAACCTAAATATTTATGTGTTGGCTTGTAAGCTCTGTGATAGCATTATTTCCAGCAAAGGGTAATGCTTACGAGAAGAAAGGAGAGAGGGGTAGGGCTTGGTGACATCATTCCACCGCCGCCTTTGCTCACATCGTCACAGACATGGCGAGCTGACAGTTCCAGGTAATGTTTGGCCCAAAGAGTACTTGGTTTCCTTCTTTTCTATGAACTCGTCTCATCTGTACGAATAAAAATGGGTGATCAGATTTCTTGTAAAATTAATGGAATGTAGGTAATCTGATTCTCACTGGATGCAGTGACTAGCCTATTCACAAGTTGCAGCGACCAACGGCCGAAATTAAGCGACGGGTTTCCAGTAGGCCAGTAATTCATCGCCTCCTTCCAGAGAGCGAAGTTTTGTTGGCTGTGAACAAAAGATCATAAGTTAATATTTCTGACATACACAACAATAACAACTCGACAAAACAACATAAAGCTTATATGCACGTCTGAAAAAAAAAAAACGCTGTTGGCGGTTCATAGCTGCACAAATATTTTGGAATTTATTCGCTGACTGTGAATTCCTTGAAATCAGCCGTATTAGGTCTAGATCTATTACCCAACAGTAACATATGAAAATCTGTGCCAGATCGCGGCTCGAACTCGGATGCATGAAAGTATTACAAGTCTATGAGTGCACACGACTATTTTAACATTGGCCTCAATTCATCGTTGTCTCATTTTTCTTGTTGCGCGAATCCAAATAATGTTGCGAGCACTAGGTGGCGAATTTAGTAGACCGCGACAAAAGGATGTAGACAGTGCTGCATATGGAAGTTTGGGTGGGCCTGCAGAGCGCGAACAGATAGCCGAAGAAAAATGTGGTTAAGACGACGGGTCGCTAGAAGCGGACAGCTCCAGGTTCACGTCCTCGTCGGGCAAAAATGTTCGTAAGTCAGTATTGAGTAGCAGATGTATAATTAATGCAACCGATGTCAAAGAATTCGCAGCCAGTGAATAAATTTACGAAGGTAAAGATTATTAGTATATGAACACCTGATTAAGGAAAGATGCAACATCTCGTGTCAAATATTGAAAAGTGTCTTATTTACGAATAATGTTTTCATTTCTACACGAGCATTGGACATGCACACAGGCACTGGTTGAGCTATAGATCTGACGTTGTTACATTAGCACCTACACCTTTGCACTTGGAAACATAATAGTACAGGCTGTTTCAAGAAGGATATACGTATTTTAAATGCATGTACTTCAATATGACCCGCACGAGCTACACGAACAATATCACATCGATACTCTAATTCCTCCCATACTCGTGTAACCATGTCCATCGACACTCCTCTCATGACCGTACTGATCTGGTTCTTCAACTCTTCTAGGTTCTGTGGTAGTATTGGAGCTTAAACTTGTCCTTAACGAAACCCCATAGGAAAATATCACAGGGCGTCAAATTTGGTGACCGTGGAGGCCAGCTGAAAAGCGCTAACGCGTCGGGTGTTTGATGACCAGTTCAACGGCCCGGTAAGGTTTCACTCAGATGTTCACGCACTTGGCGACTCCAGTGAGGGGTGTCCCGTCCTGTTGAAAAGTTAAGTTGTCCTCTTTCAGCCTCAGAGAAACCCAGTTTCGTAGCGCATACTGCTGACCGTTGATAGTGTTTCCAACAAAGAAGAATGGGCCGTAAAGAGATGAGTGGGACATCACAGAAAACACACTGAGGTTCGGGTCAATCTCGTACATGTTCACTGTGTGAACGGGGGTTCTGTAGGCCCCAGATTCGAACATCGTCTTTGTTTACTTCCGCACTAAGGTGGAAAGTCGCTTCATCACTGAAAACGATGCGTTGCGCTAAAGTGTTATCATTGTCAATAGCATTCTGAAGCTCGCAGAAAATGACACACGTTTGCTTTTCTCGTCATGCCATAGAGCCTGTAACAATTGTAACTTGAACGGCTTCACAACCAACCGACGTCTCAAAACATGCCAAATTGTTGTTGTAGGCAGTTGTAATTCCCGACTGGCACGACGGCATTTTGTAGGACTACGGTGGAAAACGGTTTTACATCTCCATCTACATGGATACTGCGCAAATCACATTTAAGTGCCTGGCAGAGGGTTCATCGAACCACATTCACAATTCTCTATTATTCCAATCTCGTATAGACCGCAAAAAGAATGAACACCTATATCTTTCCCTACGAGCTCTGATTTCCCTAATTTTATCGTGGTGATCGTTCCTCCTTATGTAGGTCGGTGTCAACAAAATATTTTCGTATTCGGAGGAGAAAGTTGGTGATTGGAATTTCGTGAGAAGATTCCGTCGCAACGAAAAACGCCTTTCTTTAAATCATTTCCAACCCAAATCGTGTATCATTTCTGTGACACTCTCTCCCATATTTCGCGATAATACAAAACGTGCTGCCTTTCTTTGAACTTTTCGATGTACTCCGCCAGTTCTATCTGGTAAGGACCCCACACCGCGCAGCAGTATTCTAAAAGAGGACGGACCAGCGTAGTGTAGGCAGTCTCCTTAGTAGGTCTGTTACATTTTCTAAGTGTCCTGTCAATAAAACGCACTCTTTGGTAACCCTTCCCCACAACATTTTCTATGTGTTCCCTCCAATCTAAGTTGTTCGTAATTGCAATACCTAGGCATTTAGTTGAATTCACAGCTTTTAGATTAGACTGATTTATCGTGTAACCGAAGTTTAACGAGTTCCTTTTAGCACTCATGTGGATGACCTCACACTTTTCGTTATTTAGGGTCAACTGCCACTTTTCGCACCATTCCGATATTTCTTCTAAATCGTTTTGCAGTTTGCTTTGATCTTCTGATGACTTTATTAGTAGATAAACGACAGCGTCACCCGCAAACAGCCGAAGACGGCTGCTCAGATTGTCTCCCAAATCGGTTATATAGATAAGGAACAGCAAAGGGCCTATGACACTACCTTGCGCAACGCCAGAAATCACTTCTGTTTTACTAGATGACTTTCCGTCAATTACTACGAACTGTGACCTCTCTGACAGGAAATCACAAATACAGTCACATAACTGAGACGATATTCCATAAGCACGCAATTTCTCTACTAGCCGCTTGTGTGGTACAGTGTCAAAAGCCTTTCGGAAATCCAGAAATACGGAATCGATCTGAAATCCCCTGTCAATAGCACTCAACACTTCATGCGAATAAAGAGTTAGTTGTGTTTCACGCGAACAATGTTTTCTAAACCCATGTTGACTGTGTGTCAGTAGACCGTTTTATTCTGGGTAATTCATAATGTTCCATATTGGTGTGACCTGTGCTACTTTCCAGTCTTTGGGTACGGATCTTTCGTCGAGCGAACGGTTGTATGTGATTGTTAAGTATGGAGGTAATGCATCAGCATACTCCGAAAGGAACATAATTGGTATACAGTCTGGACCAGAAGACTTGCTTTTATTAATTGAATTCGTGCGACATTGTCGTCGGCTACACGAGGGCGGGCAGGACTCTTTGCTTCATTTTTACATACACATCCTGTGTCTAAAATTGTCGATACCATCTGCGAACGTTCCGTCGATTCGGAGGATCAGTTTGGTACCTCATCCTGAAACGTCTTTGCACTGTAGTCACGGAACTACACTTCGCAAACTCGAGAACACAAAATGATTTCCGCCGTGGAGTAGCCATTTTGCAAAATGTGACGGTAACCACGCAAAGAGAACGCAACGAACATCTAACGGCGAGAAATATAAAGTAAACAATGTAATCGTTCCTCCAATAACCGAGCCGTGGCTCAGCGATCCTTAGTTTTGACCACATAATAGTTTTTATAACTATATTATTCCTGAAACACCGTGTATTTTTAACCACCTTCATGTACATTCTCAAGGACTTATTGTAACAAATTGCAAGGAAATACAATGGTTTTGTTGTATTACGAGGGTGCGTCAAATGAAAACCTTAAACATTTTTTAAAATATTATTTATTGTGCAGAAGTCGTACAAAGCTATATCACTTTTCAACATAATCTCCCCCACGCTCAATGCAAGTCCTCCAGCACTTACAAAGTGCATAAATTCCTTTAGAAAAAAATTCTTTTGGTAGTCCGCGCAACCACTCATGCACGGCGTGGCGTAGCTCTTCATCAGAACGGAACTTCTTTCCTCCCATTGCACCTTTGAGTGGTCCAGACATATGGAAATCACTTGGGGCAAGGTCTGGTCAGTATGGTGGATGAGGAAGACACTCAAAATGCAAGTCTGTGATTGTTGCAACTGTTCTACGGGCAGTATGGGGCCTTGCATTGTCATGTTGCAAAAGGACACCTGCTGACAGCAATCCACGTCGCTTTGATTTGATTGCAGGCCGCAGATGATTTTTTACGAGATCTGTGTATGATGCACTGGTGACAGTTGTCCCTCTAGGCATGTAATTCTCCAAAATGACGCCTTTTCCGTCCCAAAAAAAAGTCAGCATAACCTTCCCTGCTGCTGGTTCTGTTCGAGACTTCTTTGGTTTTGGTGACGAGGAATGGCGCAATTCCTTGCTCCCTCTCTTCGTTCCGGTTGGTGGAAGTGAACCCAGGTTTCGTCCCCAGTAACGATTCTTGCAAGGAAGCCATCACCTTCTCGTTCAAAGCACCGAAGAAGTTCTTCACAAGCATCAACACGTCGTTCTCTCAATTCAAGAGTCATCTGCCGTAGCACCCATCTTGCAGACACTTCGTGGAACTGGAGCACATCATGCACAATGTGGTGTACCATGACTGATCTGTAAATATGCTGCAATGTCACTGAGTGTCACTCTGCTATTTCCCTACACTATGGCTTCAACTGCTGCAATGTTCTGTGGAGTCACAACTCGTTGTTCCTGACCTGGACGAGGAGCATCTTCCACTGAAGTCACACCATTTGCGAACTTCCTACTCCATTCGTAGACTTTCTGCTGTGACAAACATGCATCACCGTACTGAACCTTCATTCGTCGATGAATTTCAATAGGTTTCACACCTTCACTACGCAAAAACCGAATAACAGAACGCTGTTCTTCCCTGGTGCAAGTCGCAAGTGTGGGCGGCGATGTTTATACTGATACTGCGACGGTATGTGTGCATCTGCACTATGCTGCCACCTACAGGCCATTCTGCATGCTGTTTGTAGCACGCTTACCAACTTACAGTATAATGGCGCGATATTTCGGTTTGTTATTACAAATTTAAGGTTTTCATTTGACTCACCCGTCGTATTAAACAACCAGTTGTTTGAAAAAACATTTTTTCATAGCTCAGAATTTACGATACAAAAGCCGCCAATACGGCGCCTTAGCTCTATAGAGCTGTGTACCCAATATGGCGCCTGCATGTCTCAAGCTGTGACGTACGAGTAGAAAGTGATCTTGCATCGCATCGGTGAAGGTTTCGTAGCACTGTGTGAAGATCCGAGTTTATTTTGTGGATCACGGTTTGGAATGCGCCATAACATAAAAATCCATGTTGCGACGCTACCTTTCGTTCGCGTTCTGCGTGAGACGTGGGGACGACTGGGCAGGTCTGGTGGCCCCCGCTTACGCCACCAGCCTCATCGCTCAGTGCCCTCCAGAGGCAGGAGGACCTTCACCTGGCGCGTGGCGCGCGATTTGCGTGCGGCAGTGTTTAGTGGAAGGCCGCGGTCCCGACCAACCTGTAATCTACTCTCGCCTCTGGAGTCAACCGAAAGCGTAACGTAGCCTTAATTCTACATCAGCCTCGTCTGGTCTCGTTACGCAACTCTGTCTGGTCGCGACACAGCTGCAGAATAAACACCTGAGCTTCACATCTCAACTTGGCACCGGCACTTAGGCGTATTCCTAGTTTCTCTGCAGACAAAACTATCTTAACAAGTTCCTTGAGTAAATGTGTCGTGACTACAGTCCAAACATGCATATTAATTCCGAGGAATTCGTAAGCTGATTTCGAACGTTCATATAACCATCCGCCAGAAGCTGATACTGTAGTAGGCACAAGAAGAAGAGGCAGACAGATATCCCGTAATACTAATTAACACCTTCTCAAACTTTCATCCTCCTTTTCCGAATATGTATCAACTGCTCAGTCTCATTCATTTCCTTTATAATGTATTCACTAACGCTGAAAGGGTCCTGTAAAATGGTTCAAATGGCTCTGAGCACTATGGGACTCAACATCTGAGGTCATCAGTCCCCTAGAACTTAGAACTACTTAAACCTAACTAACCTCAGGACATCACACACATCCATGCCCGAGGCAGGATTCGAACCTGCGACCGTAGCGGTCGCGCGGTTCCAGACTGAAGCGCCTAGAACCGCACGGCCACACCGGCCGGCAAAGGGTCCTGTAGTTCCCTTTCATTATCATTCTATTTGCTTTCCAATGATACAGAACTCTCTGGCATGCGTGAGTGAATGAATGTGGGTAAGTTTCATTTTGCTATACAGTGGTTTAGTCTGCTGCAGAGAATCAGCGGTAGTCGTGCAGAATGGCCAACCCTTGTAGTTTTCAGGTAGGCAACAAGGTTTGTTTCCTTTGTTTGAAAGTTACCGGTGTTAGGTTGGTGGCGGAAGCCTCATCTCTGGGTTTTCCTGGCCACGGGGTCGCGTGGGAGACGTTGGAGTGTGTGAGAGGGTCAGTCTGGTTGCAGCTCGCCGAGGGTCTGCAGCCAAAGTCTCTTCGAAGAAGGGTGAGTTGATTTAACCGCGTGGCGCGTTGTCTTATAGCGAGAGGAGAGCTTTTAGCTTTTGGTCTTGCATCTCGTCTTATAAAGATTGTTGTCTGGGTCGCAGCAAGGAATGCAACGCTTTTGCAGACTTTCAGTTTGATTCCTAATGCACACTTTGATCCGTAAGAAGAACGTAGCACGAAGGTGTTGCATATGTTGAAGCGCCTTCGGTTCAGTATGAATGTTTGTGTTCCTGCAACTGCGTGTGTACGCATTCTAATCTTTTCCGAATCTTGGTAATTTATGCCTCTTTGTCAATTTTCCTTCTCTCATTACTTTATGTCCGGTGGAAACCATCCAAATGGATTAATATTAGTGACTGTTGGCCCTCTGCCATTATCCCTTTTCTATTCAAATGTGCCCTCTGTAAAATGTTAATTGTTCGCGGCTGCGTGGTTTGATGTTACTAAAACTTGGCCATGGCACGTAGAAATCTCCGCTAACCACGTGAACACACGAGTCTGTTGTGAAACGTATTGCGTTTGACAAACAATTGTACTTAGTTACCAGGCAACAGAAGTCTATAGATGCGTTACATCAATGTTTTAAGGAATAAATAATTTTGCATCCAATCTTATGCAGTGTATCGATGTTACGTCTCCGTTACCTACACCATTTAGCCGGCCGCGATGGTCTAGCGGTTCTTGGCGCTCAGTCCGGAACCGCGTGACTGCTACGGTCGCAGATTCGAATCCTGCCTCGGGCATGGATGTGTGTGATGTCCTTAGGTTAGTTAGGTTTAGGTAGTTCTATGTTCTAGGGGACTGATGACCAAAGATGTTAAGTCCCATAGTGCTCAGAGCCATTTGAACCTACACCATTTACCTTATAGTTTTCCTTGTTAGCTCATCCACAGCGTTTCCATGAGCAGAAGTCCAATAATTAGGGTCCCTTTTTTATTAAAAACAAATGCTTTGGAATAGATATTGTTTTCAGGAATGTTGCTGCAAGCTGCACTTGTGCACAGAGTTCACGCACTCTTTACTTTATTCAATATTTGATTCACGTCAACAATACCCGGTTCATATTCCACTACTGACCATTAAAATTGCTACACCAAGAAGAAATGCAGATGGTAAACGTGTATTCATTGGTCAAAAATATTATACTAGAACTGACCTGTGATTACATTTTCACGCAGTTTGGGTGCATAGATCCTGAGAAATCAGTACCCAGAACAACCACCTCTCGCCGTAATAACGGCCTTGATACGCCTGGGCATTGAGTCAAACAGAGCTTGGATGGCGTGTACAGGTACAGCTGCACATGCAGCTTCAAGACGATACCACAGCTCATAAAGTGTAGTGACGAGCCAGTTGCTCGGCCACCATTGACCAGACGTTTTCAGTTGGTGAGAGATCTGGAGAATGTGCTGGCCAGGGCAGCAGTCGAACATTTTCTGTATCCAGAAAGGCCCGTTCAGGACCTGCAACATGCAGTCGTGCATTATCCTGCTGAAATGTAGGGTTTCGTAGGGATCGAATGAAGGGTAGAGCCATGGGTCGTAACACATCTGAAATGTAACGTCCACTGTTCGGAGCACCGTCAATGCGAAGAAGAGGTGTCCGAGACGTGTAATCAATGGCACCCCATACCATCACGCCGGGTGATACGCCAGTATACCGATGACGAATACACGCTTCCAATGTGCGTTCACCGCGATGTCACCATACACAGATGCGACCGTCATGATTCTGTAAACAGTACCTGGATTCATCCGAAAAAATGACGTTTTGCCATTTGTGCACCCAGGTTCGTCGTTGAGTACACCATCGCAGGCGCTCCTGTCTGTGATGCAGCGTCAAGGGTAGCCACACCCATGGTCTCCGAGCTGATAGTCCATGCTGCTGCAAACGTCGTCGAACTGTTCGTGCAGATGGTTGTTGTCTTGCAAACGTCCCCATCTGTTGACTCAGGGATCGAGACGTGGCTGCACGATCCGTTACAGCGGTGCGGATAAGATGCCTGTTATCTCGACTGTTAGTGATACGAGGCCGTTGGGATCCAACACGGCGTTCCGTATTACCCTCCTGAAGCCGCCGATTCCATATTCTGCTAACAGTCATTGGATCTCGACCAACGCGAGCATCAATGTTTGTGTATGAGAAATCACTTGAAAACTTTCCTCATATCAGCACGTTGTAGGTGTCGCCACCGGTGCCAACCTTGTGTGAATGCTCTGAAAATCTAATCATTTGCATATGACAGCATCTTCTTCCTGTCGGTTAAATTTCGCGTCTGTAGCACGTCATGTTCGTGGTGTAGCAATTTTAATGACCAGTAGTGTAATAATCACATCCCATTCTTTATCAATGACTTTATAATGAATGTTCTTTTGTGAGTTTTTCTTCTGAATAAATTAAGTAATTTTCCAACTCAGTGCAACCTCTTATTTGTCATGTGGCTAGAGTTGGTGGCGACCCAATCTTTTACGTTGATTTCAATGTCAGATAGCATTTTCTTATTAAAAGTGCGCGTGGCTCTTTTAGCCATCAGGATACATTCAAAGTGCGCTTCACGCTTCTTACACATACCGACTTTTTATTCACATTATTTACAATGTATATTTCCTGCCCCCGGGATCACCATCCAACATCATACTGGACAGCCCACATTTTCATCAGGAACAAATGTAGGAACACATTCTAATATTGGTCGAAGAGGGTTTTGTAAGCTATTGCCTTCGTGTGTACACCACACTTCGTAAGGATCCTTACAATGTAAAAACGTAAATGTTGATTGGGACATCCTACAGGATGGGTTCAACCGCAATTGCGAAACGGTGCTTTTCCTCGTCGCACATTGGCCCCTTTTCTAGCGGATATGTGACAAGTTTGTCATATGTGTATTTGGAGAACGTAAGTGAATGTAATGTATGCACGCGTAGTGTAGAGTTATGTTTTATGATGATGATGATGAGAAAAGGGAGAGCCTGAATACAAAGTATACTCCACAATAATATTTATTAGTTCATTATGAACTGGCTTTCAGCTTCTTAGGTCCTCCTCAGACAACTTAATACTTAACAGATAGTCCACACAAATTCAGCGAGAATTCATAGCTGTAAAATATGTGTGACATTTTATGAATTTAACGATACAAAAAAGATGCATAATGTAATACCTATAGAGACTCGGAACAAATAAATCTCATATTGCAGTATATTCAAATATTGAAATTATGTGACTGTAGATGCCAAAACCGTTCTACAAGTGAGTAATGGCACAGTTTACTCTGTCACATGGACAAACTGGTGAACGTGACAAATAGATCGAATAAAAGGAGTAGGAGAAAGAAGTCTATGGAATGCAGAGGCAAAACAATTATAACAAGCTTATTATCTCATGGTGAGAGAAATAATAACTCGCTGATATTTTAATAAGGGTGAGTAATGGAACTGTGTTAGGTCGTTAAGGATCAGGTCAGAATCCTTTGATTGGTTTTTATTAATGGCCAGAATTTCAAGTAATGTTAGTTTTCTGCCCTTAGTTCCTTTATGGAGAAAATCACATTTCACATATGAGCAGAACCAGGGTGCCGCAGAGACCCTCATCAGATGGACGCATCACCACCAATAATGACACGTGCCCCCACTTCATGACACATTGCAGACAGATTTGGATTGTAATCCAAGACACGCTACCACCTCTCCTCCGCTTGGCGACCAAGAAATGGCAGTGAAAATTTCATTCGCCGCCAGCATTCGAACTGGTGACCTCCAAGCCGAGTGCGACCATACAAACCACGCATTCGCAAGAGTGGCTACGGGGTCGGGTATTCTTGCAATAAGAAAGGAAAGCAATTTATTCTCTACACTCCTATGCAGAATAGTATAATAGTATGGGTATCCCACTATTACGGAGTCACCACCAGCTAGCACACTGCCTTGTTGACAACTTGGGTACTTGGATTCGTGGCGTCTGCAGCTCACTGGAACCCTACCACCAGCTCTTAGAAGCTGAAATCGGGACTCATCCGATTAGTCCACTGTTTTCCAGTGGTCTAGGATCCAACCGAAATGGTCACGCGATCCGAAGAGGCGCAGCAGGCAGCAAAAGCACTCGCGCCTGTCGTCTGCTGTCATAGCCCATTAATGCCAAATTTCGCCGCACTGTCCTAAAGGATATGTTCCTCGTACGTCCCGTATTGATTTCTGCGGTTATTGCACGTAGTGTTGCCTGTCTGTAAGCACTGAAACTTGTGAGTAGGCTGTTTGGGTTTTTATGTTGGTAACGCCACGTAGCGCTCTATATGAAAATCACTGACTGGGCTGTGTGAAAGCTATGGTTGGCTTGCATTGTTGGAGTATATGCTATTGTAGTGTCGCGCAGTTGGCTGTTAACAGCGCGTAGCGTTGCGCAGTTGGAGGTGAGCCGCCAGCAGTGGTGGATGTAGGGAGAGAGATGGCGGAGTTTTGAGAGTGGATGATCTGGACGTGTGTCCATCAGAGACAGTAAATTTGTAAGACTGGATGTCATGAACTGATATATATATATTATGACTTTTGAACACTATTAAGGTAAATACATTGTTTGTTCTTTATCAAAATCTTTCATTTGCTAACTACGCCTATCAGTAGGTAGTCCCTTCAGTAGTTTGAATCTTTTATTTAGCTGGCAGTATTGGCGCTCGCTGTATTGCAGTAGTTCTAATAGCGAAGATTTTTGTGAGGTAAGTGATTCATGAAAGGTATAGGTTATTGTTAGTCAGGGCCATTCTTTTGTAGGGATTTTTCAAAGTCAGATTGCGTTGTGCTAAAAATATTGTGTGTCAGTTTAGTGTTGATCAGAATAGGTAAAGAGCGAAATGTCTGAGTACGTTCAGTTTTGCTCAGCTCTTTGAAAATCAAATAATGTAAGAGGTTTATTAGCACAGTAATTCATTAATTTTCCTAAGCAGACGTTTCATATGTCGACCTCACTGGAATCTTCTGATTTTTTCTTGTAGTTTGCGTAATTAGTGTAGCTACTGTTTATTGCTAGCGCATAATTATACAGAGATTTTCCTTTATAGTTGTAGTTTTTCATTGTTGTACAGTAAAACAGTTGTGGCATACATGTAGATTTGCACTAAGTATTTCGCAGCTGCGCTTGCAATTAACTAGATATTAGTTTCAGTGCTATGTTAATGTGTTTTCTTATTTTGCTCTTCAAATTGTGCTTTTCTGTGTTATCGTGTGAAATATTGTGACAATAATGGCGTGTGAAAAACGTAACACTAGGCTCCACAGTAAACTGAGAAATAATAGTGACGACGAGCGTAGCTTATCAGCACCACTGTGTAATGAATTAACAGACATTCAAAGTAGTAATTTGGTAATTGTGCATAGGGAAATGGAGCGGGCGGCAAATAATGGCATAAACAGTGAAACAATTAGTGAACAGGGAAGCATTATCAATCGATCGGTCGGCAACAGCTCGCCTCAGAAATCCGAAATGACAGGACACAATATCGCAAATACTGTAGATTCAGGTTTTGCGTCCTCACCGTTTTCTCGAATAAGTCGAGACACAATTTCTGCTTTTCAAAATTCAAATATTGGCGGTTCAAATGCACTGCCTAATAGCACTGAGGAACATGTTTCAGACACCAGAGCATTGTTATTACAGTTAATGCAACAAATTGGACAAAGGCTACAAAAGTTAGACACAACGCTTGACCTAAATCAGAAACAAATGGAACAAAATCTTCGAAAGTTAAACACAATGGAACAACACCGGAGACAAACACAGCAACAGCTTCGAATGTTAGACACCACGCTTGAACAAACACGTGAAGGTTTAACTGCTGAGTTACTTAAAATCGAATCGAAATGTCAAAAAGTCTGTAATGACGTAAAAACACAAATTTGTGAGCATTTCCAACCTATTTTTTCGCATCATGAAAATGTATTACAGAATCACGAAGCAGCCATAAAAGAACTGCAAACTATTGTTCTTGAAAATCACGACACCTTGCAAGCTAAAATTGACTCAGTTGCATCTACTGATTCGGTTATGCAACTTGCAAAAGCTCGGGAAAACTTAAAGGACACAGTAGATACGATTCCAACACAAATGGACACTCTGAAACTTGGTTCAGAAAAACACACTGAGGAATTCAGTTCATTATCAGAGAAAGTAGCCGAACTTTCGGATCAGTTCACTAACTTATCTACAAAGGTAGATGATGATCTGAATGATGCAAGAAGAATACGAATAAATTAGGAAATTCAAACAAAATCAGAATCAAATTAATACGCAACACAAAAGAGAAATCCGGGAAGTACAAGATCAGTTGGCACAAATAACACAAGAATTACATATTTCAGAGAAGACTCGCGCTCCAACACGGGAAGAGGGACATAGAAATACGGAACAGCGACAAAATAATAACACAGGGCACTTCGGAAATTTTGAAAGATATGGAAAGATACACCGAATTTTGAGATGGAACCGCCGAAAAGAAGTAACAATGACCGATATGCGACTCGCCGACATGATGATTATGACTATAAGTTGTTCATTACTACACGTAAATTCAAAACATTTAAGAATTCTGGCAACGACATTCATCCACAAGCATGGCTCCATCAATTCTCTCATTGTTTTCCTCCCAACTGGTCATTGGAGCACAGGTTAGAATTTATGTGTGGCTACTTAGAGAATGAACCAGCTGTAAGAATGCGATCGGTCATTCACGATTGTCACAGTGAAGGAGAATTTTATCATGCCTTCCTCTCCGCATACTGGTCTAAAGCTACACAAGACCGAGTAAAATAAAGCATCATAATGATGAAACATTTCGAACAATCTGAATTTTCCATTCTTGTCAAATATTTCGAAGACATGTTACATAGGAGTCAGTACCTGTCAAACCCATAGAGCCCATTCAGAACACATCCGCATTTGCTTAATCAAATTTCCTGAACATTTACGACATATTATTTTGGCGGGACATTGCAAAGACGACATTGAAGCTTTTCAGGGACTGTTACAAGAATTGGAAATTGACACTGACAATCACGGAACTTGAAAACAGGAGCACAACAATTACAGGTCACATCCGTCACAATTCCGCGATGACAGAGATAATAACTGGACACGACAAGGCTATTCTTACAACGTAAATCGGGACCAAAACAGACACCACCCGTATGAAAACCGTTGGCAGAGTAGTAATAATTACAGGGAAAGATCAGCTCTCCGCGGTAGTGACTATCACAGAGACAATCAGAGAAACAGACAATATGTGAACCAAAATAATTATTATCAACGGAGACAGAATAACTTCAGACACATCGGTCCACTGCGCACTTACGACTCAGGGAGAAGTTCTCCACCACATGACCGACAAGAAATTAATTACAGAAATTACCGACATGACGACAAACGTTATAATCATAACGACAGACCTGAATTTCATCAGACCTGGCGGGATTCGAACAGGGCAGGGCCCTCTCGAGAAGGTGAATTTGTAGAAGTTAGATCTCCAAATCCCAATAACGATGCGTGGCAACAAAGAGACAATACGCAATGATTCACACCGCTGGCAGCCACAAAACGTACTTATGAAGCTGACGACGTAGCTGCCGCGGCTAGTAATTACTTAAAAATGGAAGACATTAGGGACATCTTACTCCAGAAACGCGACATAAAACATAACAACATTGTATATCCTGTAATTCACATTACAGTAAATGACTTAAAATTTATGGCAGTACTTGACTCTGGCAGTCCCATTTCAGTAATTAGTGAAACAGCCTTTAGCAAATGCAACAAATTGAACGAGTGCCCCACACTTCCGTTACGTAAGATTAAATTAAAAGGTGCAGTCGTTGGAAAAAGTGTAGATGTAACCAACAAACTAACTTAGAATTCTTTTGTCAAAGCCACAGGTTCTGTATGAACTTTCTTATTGTTCCATTATTGTCGACGGAAATTAGTGTCTAGTTCGGTCGAAAATTCCGAACTGTTGTCTAGCAGAAGGTAAAGCCGATTAATTTCCTCATCATGGTTTGAGAGCCAATCTTAAAATTTCAAAGCTATTGACTTACCTTCTTTCTCTAAACTTATTTCAGCATCGTGAAAGTTTAAGATTGCTTTGTATTCATTCAAAAAGTCTACTCCCAATAATCACTCTGCAAGTACTGACAGGGATGATATCGATGGCATATTTGATACTAATGAGTTAATTCAGAATAAAATTCGAGCAATTGAGAACTGTAATTACATTGATAGGCAGGACCTTTTTGAGATTTTACAAGCACATTCCACAGTTTTTACTCACAAAACAGGAACAATCAAGGGATTTTAATACCAATTTCCTGTTTGTGAGAATACTAAATTTTGTGTTAGACCATACGTAATTCCAGCACATTATAGGGACCGTATTAGAACAGAAATACAATCTATGCTTCACGAGGGCATTATTGAGCCTGCAGTAAGCTCATAGAACAATCCATTACATGTTGTTGAGAAGAAAAATGGATCGATCAGGCTTGTCTTAGATTCGAGACAAATCAATACTATCACCATTCCTGAAACAGACAGGCCGCAAACGTTGGAAGAACTACTTCAAAATTTTAATGGTGTAAAATTATTGTCTTCTATTGATCTAAGATCCAGCTTTTATCAGATCGAACTTCATCCAGAATGTAGAAAATACACAGCCTTTCTTTGTTTCGGCGTTTGTTACCAGTTTCGGAAACTTCCTTTTGGTTTGAACATTTCTTCGGCAACATTCATTCGCGGGCTAAATTCCATGTTACTTGAGTTCTTAAAACGTCACATCACCTTATATGTGGATGATATTCTAATAGCAGAAGCCTCATGGGAACAACATAATCGCATCCTCAACAGTTTGTTATGTATTTTTTCAGAATCTGGAATTACAGTTAACTTTGAAAAGTCTGAATTTGGTAGGACAAAGGTGAAGTTTTTGGGACATGTTATTTCTTCTGAAGGCATTTAGCCGATCCTGAAAAGTTAGATGCAATCAGAGCCATTCCAGTTCCATCCACAAAAAAACAAGTCAGCAGTTTTCTAGGTCTCGTAAATTTTTACCGTCGTTTTCTGAATATACAAATTCTAGTTACACCAAAACTTTGTTCTCTCACTGGAAAAAATACTATTTGGAACTGGGACGAACAAGCACAGTTGGAATTCAATTCTTTGAAAGAATCGCTACTTAACGCGCCAGTACTAGCTCATCCAGATCTGTCACAAGATTTCTGCCTTAGCACGGATTCTTCTAAAGTCAGTCTTGGTGCTCATTTATTTCAAGAAGCCACAGAAAATGACACTACTGTTCAGAAAACCATTGCTTTTGCTAGCCGAGTGCTAACAAAATCTGAAAAAAAACTATTCCGTTACTGAATTAGAAGCTTTAGCTATCGTTTGGGCATTTAACAAATTCCGTTTCTTTCTTTCTGGTAAGCACGTAAAAGTATACATTGATCATCGTGCATTACAATTTCTTATGTCTTCAAAATTAAATCATGACAGGTTAAAACGTTGGGCATTGTTTCGCAAGAATTCCACTTCACAATAGTCTACATTCCCGGCAAGGAGAGCATTGTTGCGGACGCACTGTCACGCGCACCAGATGGGCTTGAGAAAAGTAACAGAGAAGGCAACCTCGAGAAAAATTTCAGTATTCTTTACATTCAAAGAGTCGCCTTCGGAAACTTCATCACCACATCTTTAAAGGACATTGCTCATGAACAAGATAAAGATCCAATTTGGAAAGACATCAAGAGCAAATGGCATGAAAAGACACACACACAGATTCGGCATTATTATCTGGTTAGAAACAACATACTCTTCAAACGCTGCACAGTTGATAACAAGCTATGGGTACTTCGCATTCCTGACGATTTTGTTAATAAGCTCATTTGGTACATTCATTTCAGCTATGCGCATTTTGGTCCACGAAAATGTTATCATATTCTGCGAACGACTTGTTATTTTAACAATATGGAAAAGAGAATTCGAGGAGTCTTGTCTATTTGTAAACTTTCTCAAAAGGCTAAACCATCTGCTATCTCACATAGTGCTCCGTTGTTTCCTATCATTCCTTCTAAATTGCCAGCCGTGGTGGTCTAGCGGTTCTAGGCGCTCAGTCTGGAACCGCGTGACTGCTACTGTCACAGGTTCGAATCCTGCCTCGGGCATGGATGTGTGTGATGTCCTTAGGTTAGTTAGGTTTAATTAGTGCTAAGTTCTAGGGGACTGATGACCACAGATGTTAGGTCCCATAGTGCTCAGAGCCATTTGAACTATTTTTTTCTAAATTAAAAGAACCCCTTGTCAGAACATCGAATGGATTTTCGTATGTTCTAGTCGCTGTTGAACTTACTTCAAAATTTGTTTCTTTCCCTCCGTTACGTAAAGCCACTGGACGGTCTGTATCCAACGCCTTTGTTAAAAATTCCTTACGTGGAGTTGGCCACGTTGCTATAGTCATTTCAGATAACGGACCGCAATTCAGATCTGCTGTTTGGTCACGCATGCTTCGGAATCATAAAATCAAACCTGTTTTTATTTCATTGTACTCACCACATTGTAACCCGTCAGAATGGATTATGTAAGAAATCAATAAGCTTTGCAGACTTTATTGTCACAGAAAGCATCAGCATTGGGACGGATATTTACACTTATTTCAAAACGTGCTGAATGAAATGCCTCATGACTCCACTGCTTTACCACCTATTCTGGTACCGAAGAATGAAGAACCACCAAACAGAATCAGAGAGCTTGTACGTTTTCCGAATACACGTAAACTTCGACACAAAGACATAATTAGTTTGGCTATTAAAAGTATAAATTCTGCTGCAGACAAAAGGAGAAAACTACACGTAAAGCAAATGCAAAAAAACTATATACTGGTCAGGAAGTTCTCATTAAAGCTCATTCATTGTCACATAAGAAGAAACACTTGAGTCACAAATTCTTTCTGGTTTACAATGCACCTTACAGAATCCGACGTATACCACATGATAATTGCGTTGAAGTTGAAACTCTATGTACGAGGAAGAGTAAAGGTTTACATCACATTTCACAGGTAAAACCGTTTATTGAAACATGATCTGCTTTTTAACTTTGTCTTTGCCATAAAACTTTTCACTTCACGTTACTAGTATGCTTTATCAGACTTAGAAACTGTTAACATGCAACAGTGTTTGAAACTAAATATCCAATCAAGAACCAAGAGAACTTATTTAAAAAGAAATTACAAATGCAATGTTATAGTGAACTGATGACACAGTGTACTGTGTGTGTACATTCTTGCTTGTTAGTTGCACGATTACGTAACAACTATAAGGCTTCCATACTTACAACATATACTGCTAATGAGATTTTAATGCAACATTTTGGTTTACTTGAAAAGGCATTCTTTATTTGAAGTACTTTCTCTGAGATTAAAAATGACTTAATATTTAGTTTATTTGACAGCTATACGATTATATCATGACGCTACTATTGAATGACACAATTTATATTATTGCTTTTCCGCTGTATCTGTTTTACATGTGCACAGTTTTTCTGAGTTATTCTGGAAAGTAAAACATGTTTTAGTAGTAACTTTCGTGGTATAGCTACAATGAGACAGCCTTTTTCGTAGCACAATAATACGTTACAGAATAGTACTTTCTTGATCACGGTACTGTACGTAATAACTACGATATCTATATGCATAGCATTTCACTTTTGTTTATTACGAGGTAAGTACATTGACTTCCACAGAACTTTGCTTACAGACGACGATAATCACGACAGTTGGCACATTTTTTACCCTTAAGTAATGACAGAGATTGGCTTACAACAAGACGCACAATTTAGTGCGGCAGTACACGTATTTGAGCGATTAATTTTGTACTTAAAAATTTATTTTTAAAGATTTTTGAATTACAAAGAAAGTTTTCTGTGATACATTTCATTCCATTTCTGTAATCTGTAATACCTGAGGGTATAATTACATTAATCCTCAGCGGGGTACACGCATACATTTTGTACCATGTGTTTGGCAAGCACAAGGAGCCCTAGCTAATATGGTATTTGCTTATACAACTTTACACATCGGTACCATATTTCTCTAGCACCTAATTACACAGCTATCTGATCATTTAACTGAGAGAGACAAACATTTATTTTACTACATCAGTGACAGATGTTTACGTAATTACACAGTTGGATAACTTCACACTTATGAAATTGTGTTTTGTGTGTACTGGGTGAACTGTTCATATATTTTCGGAACCATTGCGACGCTATGAGAGCTTTGAATGATGTATTTGGTACGGGATCATGATTTTTAAAGTACTTTTGAGGTAGATGACACTATTGAAATGAGCAGAGAATTTTTTTTAGGTTTTGAAATTATTGGAGGAAGCTAGGCCGATTTTGAGATTTGGCTGAGGTTTTATGATGTTATTATTACGACGACGATGAGTATTATGCTGTTGAGGTACGTTTGTGATCAATGAGCTGATGCTATATGAGGAATTTGATTGTGCTACGTATTTATTACGATGAAATATTGAAGAAGTGTCGACGTTGTGTATATGTGTAATAAAGTAAGGAGTAATGAGTAGTGGTTAGTGACTCTGATTTGTGAAAAAGGATGTTGGAAACCAAGAATCGTACTTTAAGAGTTATGAAATGTGTGTATATGCATAATGTATCACAATGCCGGCGAAAATTTTTTGGAGACTGTTATATTTGTAGGATTTTGTTTCTACACATTTGTAAAGCGAATTATCAACCTGTGAAATTTTTTATAAGAGACTGTCACTGCTGTCATAAATATTTCAGTAAAGAAGGTAGATGGCCATGATGTAATGTGCTGTGGAGGCCCATCTGAGCGACAGTCACCTGGAAAAAAAGCCATTAGTGTGTGCCTTTCAGAGGCACAGGAGGAGGAAAAAGGAGGCCATTATCCTCGCTATTGACATTTCTTTGTAGAAAGCATCGCAAATACGACACGTGCAAACTTGAAAACATATGATTACACTGTGGAGATCTTGATTTATGATATTTATTAAAATGCCTGATGAAATGATGAGAAACATTTTACATCTATTGTCTTTCTAGTTGAGAGATTTTTTTACTGCCTTTTGAGACACCATTTGCCTAGTGAATGACGTTTTTGTGTATATATATATATATATATATATATATATATATATATATATATATATATATGCTCATATTGTTTAATATCTAGTTTCTAGTTGCACTGCAGCATTGGTTATAATAAAATTTAATACATGTACTAATATCACTATTTTCTGTCTACAGACCCAGTAAAGAATAATATTATGATGTAATTTTTTAGAAAAGAGAGCACACATAGACATTTCCCTTCACAGGAATTGCAAACATAATTTTTTCAACGATTTGGTAACTTGTTTCGTAGAGTAAGTCAAGGTGATGCATCACTCTAGTGTTAAGATGTGGCATAGTTATTAGACATTTCCTATCTTTGCTGCAATATTTTTTCTGCTTGAGCTTTGTCATGTTTAGGTATAAGTTATAGCATTTGCTGCTGTTGTTTGCCAGGCATAGTTCTACTGAATTTTACATTGTATTAAGCTAGTTTTACTACTGATTTATTTTTGTTTTTGCTGCGCATTGGATCATATTAGTGGTAATGTTGCATTTGCTTTGCAAATTTAGATATACTGCTGCTTGCTTTGCCAGTTTGCATTTTTTTGTCATTGCTGTTTGTGTTAATTTGTTGTGTGTTGCTGCATTGCTTCGTCCCTTAGTATATATATCTGACCTCAGTAGATTTAAGTTAGCTTAAGAGGGGGTAGACTATATAAGAAACTAACTGCAATGAATTGGAAGAAATGCATTGAGAAGCTATAAGAAAATGGTTTGGCCAAAAACGTTGTGTACAGAGGAGAATAACTATTTTGACAGAGGATGTGCATAGAATACAGAAAGAATGCTTGGATAGAATTTTTTCGGTGTAAACAAATGTTGAAATAAGATGAAAGATCTGTGGAATGAAGTTTTGGGTTGGACTGTAGTACCAAATGTCGCACTGAAAACAAACCCTGCCCTGTCCTTATGTGTTATTCCACTATATGTCTGTGTACCATAGTGTATTAGTGTTTTTCCTGTCTTTGTGTGTTTAGCTAATAAGATTTATGTAGTAGAATTTTTCTAGTACTCATCTACATTCACTATGACAAGGAATACTGTTATCCTCAAATATAATTTGCATTTATAATTTGTTAGTTACTTTGTAAAGATGTTTGGACATTATTTATTCTGTTTTGTTTTAATGCTCATGTGTGAAATTAATGTTTCGAAGCTATTCTCATTATTTTATTTATTTACTTATGTCATAACTCCTGTAACACTGATGTATGTCTTATTTCGATTCTTCTGTAAAGCCCGTATTACTACAAATGTTATCTGTATTATTATGTTTTAATGATGTTTTCTGTATCTCTGTAATTGTATTCTCATGTTATAAAATTATAATGGACACCAATTCATCAAATTAAGTAACTTGTAAGCATACATTTCACTGCACACGTTTCTGTTGGTCATAGTATATGCAAAATATGTGAAAAAAAAGAGGACTGTTAGTGCTCGCACGTGTGTTGATAACTCAGCAAGGGACTGGTTAACAGCACTGCTGGTTCTAAGGACAATTCCAAAAACTTTGTGAGTGCACAAGTGGTGGTTTATGGACTTGCTATATTCTCTGCAAGACTCTTTGATGGTGATTGTGCACCTGCACAGTAGCAACATATGGCTGCAGGCCGTCTCTACAAAGACTGCAGTGGGTCTGCACCTTTGATGACCCACCAATACCATTATTTCTACAAGGACTTCAGTGGGTCTGCATCTCTGGTGGCCCACCAATCCGTAATCTCTACCAGGACTACAGTGGGTCTGCTCTGTGATGACCTACCTACCAATATTCTTCAAAACTTCGACTGACTCTGCTGTGGGTTTGCTCTGTTGTGGCCTATTACCTGTCTGCATGTCAAGAGTCAGCACTGTCTTTCCATTGGAAAGACAACACTACTTCTTCAAGACTGCATGTAAATCCACTACTTCTGTGTGCATTTTCTTTTACTAATGAGACTTTGTAAAAAAAACCTGCAATTACTATTGTGATAAATGATCAATTTTTGCTTTTGACCAACACTGCATCAATAAGTGTGTGAATTTGATTTCTTTGTTATTGTAATTATAAAAATTTTTTTCAAATCTGTATTGACCACTGACCAAAACAATTTGTAAAATTTTTTGTGGGGAGCTTGGGGCTATGTAAGTAGGCTGTTTAGGTTTTTATGTTGGTAAGGCCACGTAGCGCTCTGTATGATAATCACTGACTGTGCTGTGTGAAGGCTGTGGTTGGTTTGCATTGTTGGAGTATATGCTATTGTAGTGTTGGGCAGTTGGCTGTTAACAACACGTAGCGTTGCTCAGTTGGAGGTGAGCCGCCAGCAGTGGTGGATGTGGGGAGAGAGATGGCGGAGTTTTGAGAGCGGATGATCTGGACGTGTGTCCATCAGAGACAGTAAATTTGTAGGACTGAATGTCATGAACTTTTGAACACTGTTAAGGTAAATACAATGTTTGTTCTTTATCAAAATCTTTCATTTTCTAACTATGCCTATCAGTAGTTAGTCCTTTCAGTAGTTAGAATTTTTTATTTAGCTGGCAGTATTGGCGCTCGCTGTATTGCAGTAGTTCTAATAGCGAAGATTTTTGTGAGGTAAGTGATTCATGAAAGGTACAGGTTATTGTTAGTCAGGGCCATTCTTTTGTAGGGATTTTTCAAAGTCAGATTGCGTTGCGCTAAAAATATTGTGTGTCAGTTTAGTGTTGATCAGAATAGGTAAAGAGCGAAATGTCTGAGTACGTTCAGTTCTGCTCAGCTGTTTGAAAATCAAATAATGTAAGAGGTTTATCAGCACAGTAATTCACTAATTTTTCTAAGGGCACGTTTCAAACTCTACGCAAACACCACTGTTCTCCGTCGTTAGGTGAAGGCCGTCGGCCACTGCGTTGTACGTGGTTAGATGTAGAGCCTGACATTTGGTATTCTCGGCATACCTTTTGACACTGTGGATTACACTGAATTCCCTAACGATTTCCGAAGTGCAATGTCCCATGCGTCTAGCTCCAACTACCATTCCGCGTTCAAAGTCTGCTAATTCTCGTCATGCGGCCATAATCACGTCGGAATCTTCTCCACCTGAATCACGTGAGTACAAATCCGCCGATGCAATGTCCTTTCATACCTTGTGTACGCGATGCTACCGCCACCTGTGTATGTGCATATCGCTATACCCTAACTCTTATCTCCTAAGTGTATGTTTAATTTGGTGATCACCACAGTCGGAACGTGATTGATCGCGATATTATTGGCTGTATTGGCACACACTGAGATAATAATGTGATTCCCGTAATTGTGGATAAGTGGATTTAGGTTCCTTACTGAGCAGAGGATTCAAATTTATTAAGCTAATTAACAAACAAATTTGTGATTGTGTTTCCAGTGTTTTTCCAGTAATAGGAAAACCATACCAAATTGAAACCATGCGAGGAAACGCGTGACAGGGCTACTATTACTACAAAATTTAAATGCTGAGTTGCCAATTAAAATAGGGCATCACTGTGGGTCTGCGAACAGACATCACCTGAAGAGGCTAAATCTTGTTTGCCTTATATAACTTAAGAACAAAAGTGGTGATGGTACGAAGGCTTTTTGTTTTCTTTTTCATTTTTTATTTATTTATTCACTTTTCTATTGCTATCGTTTCATGTGGGTTAATTTTTGATGGCATTCCATCGCGTTGTGCTGTTGAAGTAAAGAGCTCAGTAAAGCTTAGGTGTTCAAAAATGAATTTGGAGTCCATGCATTTTGGTTGTAACTTCCCCTTAACCTTAAGTGAAGCCCCCAACAGAACATAAGAAATAGTTTATAATCTGAAAGAAACAGAAATACAGAAAAAGAAGGAATAATAGAAAGTAAAAATTAATAAAACCTTTAAAAAATAATATTTTATTGAACAAAAGACTGACAGATATCGAATGTTAGGTTTTTTGAGGAAAATATCATTGACATTTTTTACTTGAGAGACATCAGTTACAACTAAATGAGTTTATTAGCTTCCTTACTACTACCATCAATAAAAGGAAGTTATTATATTATCAGTACAGGTCTTATGAAGGAGAGTGAATAGGAATTTACTTAAATTAGTAACAAACAAAGACAGCAGCAAAGTCAAAGGCAGACTACCGATATATCGCTGGCTTAGCAATAAAATATATCTCTGAGTACTGACACGATCCGTAACTGCGGAATAACTTCATGTGTATCGTGAGCAAAAATAAATAAATAATCGGTAGGTGTTATTTACTGTTTGGCGGCTTGTGTATGCCTTAGGAACGGAAATCCAAAGATACATAATTTCTGGCTATTAGCAGAATTGTTTGGCCTAGTCAGCGATGCATATATGTACACTCTTGTGGCTTCAGAGTACGTGGTAAAGTAAACTTATGATTTAACTGCCCAAGAAATTTGATGTGGTGGTGTGCATTAGAATTTTGTTTACGTAAACAGTTTTAATTAATCGAGATTCTGGGAAAATCTGCAGTCAACAGCTTATAAATATCGAAGCGTAAAGAGAGAAATTTACTTTTTACTTTTTGATGGTTTAGTGCTTTTAATAGAATATCAGTCAATTTTAATTAGAGCTAAGTCATCCGAAAGTCAAACATTGCTTACCTTTTGCCCATCCCTACTTGTGCGGCTGGTCCCGGCGGAGGTTCGAGTTCTCCCTCGGGCATGGGTGTGTGTGTTTGTCCTTAGGATAATTTAGGTTAAGTAGTGCGTAAGCTTAGGGACTGATGACCTTAGCAGTTAAGTCCCATACGATTTCACACACATTTGAACATTTGAACCCATCCCTACGTGCTGACAACTTAATACTTTATCTGTGAATCTTTTTATTGTCGGGTGGGTTGGAGCGTATTGTTGTTACTACGTTATTTGACTAGAAAAGTGTATTGGAACGGCATAATGTCGTATCGTTTTTGCCGGCGTAAAGAGACGGCTGTGAAGACGTCAGCCAATTGCACTCTAACCGACAACCGAGGGCAGAGCCCTCTACGCGAAGAGAACATACGCGCTGCACCCGAGTGGCCCCAGCCCAGTTCTACAGAAGCGTCATGGCCAGCGATCTGGATGGAAGCATCCACTGCATTACTTCACTTGTATTGGAATCGTTATACTGAAAGACGTTGATTATAATGCATGTCCCCTTTGCTTGCGACACATCTATGTGTTTCTCAAAGTTAAGTATTGTCATTCATTTTCTGTAATTAATACGATGTGCTTGAATTGTTGTCCAGCAATCCGAGAAGTAGCTTCCCTAGACGTAACATATTTTGGGAGCAGGCAGGATACAACATTGTACATGCGGGACACACCGTTAGCAAATACACTCTCGCTGCATAAGCAATATAACTTTGCCAAAGGTGCGTGTAAGTACTGCCTCTGATAATCAGAAATCTTATATTATCCTAGTACGGTGCAACGACCTGCATTGGATCCTGTCGCTACATTCTGGTATACAGTGCGGATCGGCTCACATGCAAGGTTCTTGTCTCATAAACATCGATGCCCAGGTGACTGCATATAATCTACCTTTGTCCTAGAAGACAAAAGAATGTACTGACAAAGCGGTGAAAATGACGTGTGCTAATCTTACGATCGCATGTCCTTGATTCGTATTACGACTCAAGGACATGTGCTCCTCTTTTATATATCAACATAAATATGCTTTTACTTAATATGACGTGCTTCCACTATTATTACGGATCTTGTTGCATGAAGGTGATTTTACATATGGGATTTCGTGGGGAGCCAATATTTTTTCTTAATTTATGGCTAATTTTGAGCTTGGTGTCCTGCAATATGTCAATAACTTAAAGTCATTCACCTTAAAATGGCGTAAAAAGCCGAAATCAGGGTCCTTATTAAATAAGCAATACTACAATCAAATGGCGGTGTGCTCGTTTAAAAAAAGATCCTGGTAATTGGGATGTTATTGTCAATGGAAACTAACACGCTCTATACCATATAACGTAATATGGGGATTTGGGGGGAGGGGGGTAGACCAGAAGACTTACACCTCCAGCATTAACGACTGCCGACCTTGAGCATAATTAAGTTTGGTTCGGTTTGTCTTTCTAACAGTGCATTAGTAGCTATGAGGATCACGCATCTTACCACACAAATTATTTCATTTCTCGCAGTTGGTGTAGATCTTGCTTTATTTAAAGACATAATTTGTTGTCTGGTGTAACGTATTTGTTACCGTGAGATAAAATTTATGTCCGTGAAAGATTCAAGCGCATTTGGGATAGAAACGACGCTCTTAAAGATTCGTCAGATTGGGTCGACTCGGACAAATATGAAAAGATAGAATAAGTCAACCAGGTGCTGACACAAACTGAGCGATTGGAGTGGATATAGAGATCGGAGGAACTAGTCAGAAGTGTGAAGTCCTGATTCGTTGTACACACTTAAGCAGACTAGCGGGCAAACATTTCTGGAGATTTCATTGGCACATTTGGCCGAGACCCATCTCTTCTGCAAGCTACCGTCACAGAAGACGAGCGCTGGAATTTTCATTTGGTTCTTGATTTTGGCGGGGAACCTTCATAATCGGAGTATGATATCCGCATCACATTGTAAGAGACACTCTAAGCTATCTGATGACAATGATTTGAACTACTGGAAAGCAAGCCTTCATTGGAATGATATATTCCAACTTGTTTATATAGCTTCAAAGTCCCAAATAGTGTCCTATTTCAATGACACACCGCTAAATGGCATCTAAAGTAACTATGCGAAATGGCGTGTGTGAGTTTACGTTCTCTGAAACAGCGTGGCCCTAGCGTTGAATTTCAAGTACCGTCATTTCAAAAATTATCATTATGGTTAATTTCCGTGAGAGGGGTTTACTGATTACCAAATTAAACGCAATTCCAGGTAAATCCCAAATTTATTACACGTCATTGTACGTGTACAAATTAACAGAAAACATTTCATTACCCACTCTTCAAGAACATTCAACTGATACGTGAATTACATGCCAATGTAAAATACACTGACCGTCTGAGCAGGGTATTTAAAAAGAATATGTACGACAATGATAACACATTTCCTAACAGATTCATTAAACAAAATGAAATCGCGTAAATACAGTATCTGCCTGATCGAGGAAAAGAAAGAGAACTACAGTTGCACTAGTCTTGTAAATACTGTCATGGTTAGCCTGCGTGTAATTACGTGAGTTTATCAAAGTTCTAATTTCATTACGACTTAATCCGTCGAAACTGCTCTACGATCTTACCATAAACGTGAGGAAACGAGATGACAGCAGACGTATAGGTCAAGGTCGCCAAAATTCCGACTGCAACCAATCTAGTTGCAGATATTGCTTTCACCTCCATCTGTCTCTAAGTTCGTGACCGTCGTCGCTCCCCGCATGTGAAGTCTGAGATGGAGTCTGTAGAACACTAGCTAAAAGGAGTCTGCAACCGCCAGCTAAGAATTGAAGTTAAATTTTAAGTGAAATGAAGTGAACACCACCCTCACAATGCCTGCCCTGTCCATGATTTCGTGTTGAATACACTACTGGCCATTAAAATTGCTACACCAAGAAGAAATGCAGATGATAAACGGGTATTCATTGGACAAATATATTATACTAAAACTGACGTGTGATTACATTTTCACGCAATTTGGGTGCATAGATGCTGAGAAATCAGTACCCCGAACAACCACCTCTGGCCGTAATAACGGCCTTGATACGCCTGGGCATTGAGTCAAACAGAGCTTGGATGGCGTGTACAGGTACAGCTGCCCATGCAGCTTCAACACGATACCACAGTTCATCAAGAGTAGTGACTGGCGTATTTTGACGAGCCAGTTGGTCGGCCACCATTGACCAGACGTTTTCAATTGGTGCTGGCCAGGGCAGCAGTCGAACATTTTCTATATCCAGAAAGGCCCGTACAGAACCTGCAACACGCGGTCGTGCATAATCCTGCTGCAATGTAGGGTTTTGCAGGGATCGAATGAAGGGTAGAGCCACGGGTCGTAACACATCTGAAACGTAACGTCCACTGTTCAAAGTGCCGTCAGTGCGAACAAGAGGTGACCGAGTTGTGTAACCAATTACACCCCATACCAGCACGCCGGGTGATACGCCAGTATGGCCATGACGAATACGCGCTTCCAGTGTGCGTTCACCGGATGCGACCATCATGATGCCGTAAACAGAACCTGGATTCAGCCGAAAGAATGACGTTTTACCATTCGTGCACCCAGGTTCGTCGTTGAGTACACCATCGCAGGTGCTCCTGTCTGTGATGCAGCGTCAAAGGTAACCGCAGCCATGGTCTCCAAGCTGATAGTCCATGTTGCTGCAAACGTCGTCGAAATGTTCGTGCAGATGGTTGTCGTCTTGCAAACGTCCCCATCTGTTGACTCAGGGATCGAGACGTGGCTGCACGATCCGTTACAGCCAGGCGGATAAGATGCCTGTCATCTCAACTGCTAGTGATACGAGGCCGTTAGGATCCAGCACGGCGTTCCGTATTACCTTCCTGAACTCACCGATTCCATATTCTGCTAACAGTCATTGGATCTCGACCAACGCGAGCAGAAACGTCACGATACGATAAACCGCAATCGCGATAGGCTACAATCCGACCTCTATCAAAGTGAGAAACGTGATGGAACGCATTTCTCCTCCTTACACGAGGCATCACAACAACGTTTCACCAGGCAACGCCGGTCAACTGCTGTTTGTGTATGAGTAATCGGTTGGAAACTTTCCCCATGTCAGCACGTTGTAGGTGTCGGCACCGGCGGCAACCTTGTGTGAATGCTCTGAAAAGCTAATCATTTTCATATCACAGCGTCTTCTCCCTGTCGGTTAAATTTCGCGTCTGTAGCACGTCATCTTCGTGGTGTAGCGATTTTAATGGCCAGTAGTGTAGATTTCTCCGCCAATGACAAGATTTCTCCTTGCTTCCGCCGATTCCGCCAAAGTATCTGTATTATTACTCCCACCATGAATTGTGAAAAAACATAACTTCGAATTCGGCGTTCTTCGGCCTGAGAATGCTGGGCCCAGGACGTCCTTCAGTAATGCATAGTTTTTTTTTTTTTTTTTTTTTTTTTTTTTTTTTTTTTTTTTTTTTTTTAGGTAGCCAATGATCAGTCGTCTCGTGTGGGAACGTACTGAAATGGATCTGTACTTTTTCACGACTTCATAGGACGATGAATTTGGCTGTGGGTGGCGAAATTTCTCCCATTCTACTGTTGCTGCGTCCAACAGTTGCCTCTGTACCTGGTGGTAAAAAACAACACACAAGACGTTCTTCGGAATGTTTCACTTGCTTTCAGACCAGGGGGAAAACTAGGCTTCTATGGAAATACACCCACTCATTCCCTTCTTCTGCGAATTCCGTCGGTCATCCAATACAGCTTTAAAAAAAAAAAGACAGAGAGAGAGAGACAGTCTGTGTTTTCTTACGAGAGCAGCGAAGTGGAAGTAGGTCGCACATCTGCTGGTAAAACGTTACGGTGTTGTTTCTGTGTTTCAGTGGAGGGCGAATCTGCCGGTATTGTCCCGTAGCTGGCGAAACTTGGCCTTTTCTGAGCTGTGACGTCAAACCTGACTGCATTTGCCGTGCCTCCCTGCTGTGTCCTAAACCTGTGCATGCCCCCTTCAGCGTCTGTTTGCCAGGGGTCGCACGTCCCTCTTCCCAAGCTCTTTGCTCTGCCCATTCACCACAAACAGTGTTTCACAAGCAAAATCTAACCTATACATAAGCCCGAGTTGTTAATTAGAGGAGAAGAAAGTGATATGACCTTATAATCACTGTATTACTCCTGCGTTAAATTCTCGCATTAAATGAGAGAAAGAATGGATTGATATGAACATGATTTGTGGAATTATTTGCTGGATTTGCATACGCAAAAGAGAAAATGAGGAGAGGCAGGCCAGGAAAGGTCGGTCGCTTCTCAACAGTATAAATGTAGCCAAAAGTGGGACGCAACGCGCCATTCCACAGGTACCACTTCCCGTCGCTGGAGTATGGTGCATGAGGCGTTTGTGCCCTCAGCCTCCAGAATAATGATTCATGTTAAATAATGTGTAACTTTAAGTAACATGGATGACCAATTATATAGATAATTGAGTGCGTCCAAATGACATTTCGAGCCCCACAAACTGCCGGGTGTGGACGCATAAAATTGTGTTTATACTATATTCACCAAACAGGGTAGAAAGGGATGGAAGGGGTAAAAGCACACAAAAATAAAGGTCACTGGAAAAAAATGAAACAGGATGTTATCATAATGTAGGTAAAACTATTCCGTTTCATCAGAGGATCAGAGAACCGCAGTTGATTTTCATCAAGACGAAGCATTATGGAAGTCATTGATATCTGTTCATTGTGTTGTAGTTACCCGTGGTCTAGGGGTAGCCGCCACGGAAGCTCAGTATGTTCGGTCGGAGGGTTAGCTCCCCTCTGTAATAAAAAGCTCAGTGAACAGATAAACGATGAACTTGAACAGGTGTCCTGGGACGTCCGCCCCAAACAAATTGAGAGCCATATCGGTCCTTGGTACGACTAGCGAACTGGTGTGTCACACACTGAAGTCTACCGTGATTGCTAGGCGATCCGTCTGCCTGGTAGCTAGACCGTGCGGTTTTTGCATTTCTTTCGTGGCAGCGATCGATTCACAGGTGCCGCCTCCAAGTCTCACCTCCGCCGCACACCTCTCGCCAGCTGCAAGTTACTTCGCCGCATAAAGCAAACAGGGTAACGTACTGCCGCTCGGGCATTGTCAGGGCGTACAGATCTGAATCGCCACTTGCTCTCAGCTGCACCAGTGTAGAGAAACTACAGCAGATTTGCTCAGCGTCAGAGCAATTCAGATTGCGTTATCCTCGTTTTTAGGGCCAGAGTACTTAACTCTCTTCACTAGTTAAACTGTCTCTGCCACCCAGGCTCCTTGTCCGTTAGTTGTTTACGGTATTCAATCAATAACTTGTTTAGCATAATTTATGTCTGTTTTGGGAAAATAAATGTTGTTAGTACACTAACTTCTGCCTATATTCTCAATCATTTATATAGTTCCACTAGGATTACCTTTCAAAATGCAGCGAACAAAATTAGATTTAAAAAAAAAAAGAATAGAATGGTAGGGCAGAGAGTTTGTTACTGTGAACAGTTTAGTGATAGGGTTATTCTTATCAGAATCGACAGCAAACCAACACCGACTACGATAGTACAGGTATACATGCCGATGTTGCAAGCTGAAGAAGAAGAGGTAGAGAAAGTATACAAGGATATTAAAAGGGTGATACAATACGCAATCATCATCATCATTGGATTGTCTGCCTTGCGGCAGGTTTTGACTGCATAGCCCTCCATTCTTCTCTGTCTTCTGCGTTCCTCTTCATTCTTTAGTACCCTCCTTGTGGCTTGCTGACATCATCCAGCATCTGGAACCTTCTCCTGCCCTTCCCTCTCTTTCCCGGAACGAAACCTTCAGTTGCCTCTACTAGAAAGTAATCTCTTCTTAGATTGTGGCCTATCCAGTTTAGTTTCCTGTTATTCACCATCAGCAGCATCCTTCGTTCTTCTCCAACTCTCCTCAGTACTTCATTCCTGACTTTACCAATCCAGCTGATCTTCTCCATTCTACGCCATATCCACATTTCCCAAGCTTCAATTCTCTTCTCATCCTGCTTTCTCAAAGTCCACGTTTCTGCTCCATACAAGGCCATCCTCCATATTAAGCACTTAACCAGTCGCTTCCTTAATTCCTTGTTTAAACAACTAGTTAGGAGTCTTTTCTGCTTTTGAAATGCCTTTTTCACCAGTTCCATTCTCACTTTGATATCTTGTTGGCAATCCGTGTCTTCTTTAATCCAACTTCCCAAGTACTTGAATGTTCTTACCTTTTCTATTATTCCTGACCCCAACTTAATTTCCACTTATCTTTTCTTTAGGCCTATGGCCTCGCTTTTTGTTTTCTTTTTATTAATTTTCATGCCATATACTGCACAGGCTTCGTTCAGGTCATTTAGCATTTGAGTCTTCGTCTCTTGATTTTCTGCGAGGATCGCCATGTCATCTCCAAATCTTATACATTCATTTTTCCGCCCACCTATCCGACGCCTCTTGTCCCATCCAGACAGCTTTCCAGTACTTCCTCTAGACAGATGTTAAATAGGATAGCTGAGACACAACAGCCCCGTCTAACATCTCTCCCAGTCTTGCTGTTTTCAGAGATCCCATTACCTATTCGTACCCGAGCTTTATGATTCTGGTACAGATTGGCGATCAATCTTCTCTCCTTCCACTTTATTCCCATCTTTTTCAAAATATCTAACAGATTACCCCACTGCACTCTATCACAGGCCTTTTCCAGGTCTATGAAGACAACATACACTTCTTTGCCGTTTTCTATGTATCTTTCGCCAGTGGTTCTTAGGAGTCCAATGGCATCTCGTGTTTCCTTTCCCCTTATGAAACGATATTGTACATGACCGAGTGTTTCTTCCAGCATTCGATATAGCCTACTATTCAAAATTCGAAGAAATATTTCTGCTGCCTGTGATATTAGGCTGATTGTCCTGTGGTCTTCACACTTTTTGGGATTATTAATCTTTAGGACTGGGAGTATTTTACTTACGAGAAAGTCTTCTGGCCATTCCCCTTTGTCATAGATGTAGTTGCAAAGAGAGGTCAACTCATTTTCGCCTGTTTCTTTTAAACTCTGTAAGATTTCTGCCGTAATGTTATCTACACCACACGCTTTGTTGTTTTTAAGTTCTCCCATTGCCTTATTTACCTCTAAACCTAGGATGAAATCTCCTTTTTCATCTTCATTTACTGATTCTTCTTTCTCAATCTGCAGACCGGAAGGTCTTTGATCTGCTTCATTGAGAGTTTCAGTATATTCTTTCAATCTGTTCTGAACATCATGTGGATCACTTAAAAGAGTTCCATCTTTCCCTTCTATCTGCATATTTGTTTTGTTCTTCCTTCCCCTGAAATACTATTTCCATGGCTACTCGATACATCTTTTCGTGCTTGCCCTCTTTCTCCAGTGTCTCAATTTCTGAGCAGAATTCTCTCGTCCATTTTTCCCTGGCCTGATCGGTTACTCTTCTCAGCTCATTGTCCAGTCTTCTGTATTGCCACCAGTTTCTGCGTTTTTCCATTTTCTCTTTTCTGCCATCTTCAAGATCATGTCATCGGTAACCCATGGTTTCTTCTCCGCTTGCACTTCACTAGACCAAGACCATTTTTACTGGTTGCTTTCAGGGTATCTCTGAACTGGATCCACTGTTCATTCATGCCCTCTGTCTTTTCCCTAATTTTCCACTTGTCTCGGAACTCTTCTTCAAGCTTTTTGCTTATTCACAACACGCAAAGGGAGATGAAAATCTAATAATCATGGGAGACTGGAATGCAGTTGTAGGGGAAGGAGTAGAGGAAATGGTTACAGGAGAATACGGGCTTGGGACAAGGAATGAAAGAGGAGGAAGAATAATTGAGTTATGTAATAAATTTCAACTAGTAGTAGCGAATACTCTGAGGTTCAAGAATCACAAGACGAGGAAGTACACTTGGAAAAGGCCGGGTGATACGGGAAGATTTTAGTTAGATTACATCATGGTCAGACAGAGTATCTGAAATCAGATGCTGGATTGAAAGCCCTACCCAGGAGCAGATATAGACTCAGATCACAATATAGCAGTGATGAAGAGTAGACTGAAATTTAAGAGATTAGCGAGGAAGAACCCATACGCAAAGAAATGAGATACGGAAGTGCTAAGGAATGACGTGATACACTTGAAGTTCTCTAAGGCTGTAAAAACAGCAATAAATAATAGTCCAGTAGACAGCACAGTTGAAGAGGAACAGACATCTCTAAAAAGGGCAAGCACAGAAGCTGGAAAGAAGGACATAGGTTCAAAGAAGGTAAATACAAAGAAACCATGGCTAGTAGAAGATATGCTTCAGCTGATCGATGAAAGAAGGAAGTACAAAAATATTCAGGGAAATTCAGGAATACAAAAATTACAAGTCGATGAGGAATGAAATGAATAGGAAGTGCAGGGAAGCTAAGACGAAATGGCTGCATGAAAAATGTGAAGAAATCGAAAAGTAAATGATAGTCGTAAGGACCTTCGGTGAAATTAAAAGCAAGGGTGGTAACATCAGAGTGCAACCGGAATTCCATTGTTAAGTGCAAAAGAGAGACCAGATGGGTGGAAAGACTTATCCGATGTGATAGAAGAAGAAACAGGAGTCAATTTAGAACAAATAGGGGATCCAGTATTAGAATCATAATTTAAGAGAGCTTTGAAGGACTTAAGATCAAATAAGACAGAAGGGATCGATAACATTCAATCAGAAATTCTAAAATCATTAGGAGAAGTGGGAACAAAACGGCTATTCATGTTGGTGTGTAGAATGTACGAGTCTGGCAATATACCGTCTGAGTTTGAGAAATACATCATCCACACAATTCCGAAGACTGCAAGAGCTGACAAGTGCGAGAATTACCACACAATCGGCTTAACAGCTCATGCATCCACGTTGCTGACAAGAAAAATATACAAAAGAAAATCCAGGATGTGTTAGATGACGATCAATATAATGTTACTTATAATCCGTCTTGATTGCAAATTTTTTTATTCAAATGACCGGTTTCGGTTCATCCAGAACCATCTTCAGATCTGTAACGATAATGATACTAATTTACTATTTCACGAAAGCAAATCTTTTTCATCCTTTCTAATCAACATCAAATGTACCAGAACGTACCTGATATTTCAGTTACAGGAGTAACCCGTCCAAATCCAGCAACTTTCACATGCTGCGTCACATAAAATTTGTTGGCAGAATGCACGTCATTTATACACTCCTGGAAATGGAAAAAAGAACACATTGACACCGGTGTGTCAGACCCACCATACTTGCTCCGGACACTGCGAGAGGGCTGTACAAGCAATGATCACACGCACGGCACAGCGGACACACCAGGAACCGCGGTGTTGGCCGTCGAATGGCGCTAGCTGCGCAGCATTTGTGCACCGCCGCCGTCAGTGTCAGCCAGTTTGCCGTGGCATACGGAGCTCCATCGCAGTCTTTAACACTGGTAGCTTGCCGCGACAGCGTGGACGTGAACCGTATGTGCAGTTGACGGACTTTGAGCGAGGGCGTATAGTAGGCATGCGGGAGGCCGGGTGGACGTACCGCCGAATTGCTCAACATGTGGGGCGTGAGGTCTCCACAGTACATCGATGTTGTCGCCAGTGGTCGGCGGAAGGTGCACGTGCCCGTCGACCTGGGACCGGACCGGACCGCAGCGACGCACGGATGCACGCCAAGACCGTAGGATCCTACGCAGTGCCGTAGGGGACCGCACCGCCACTTCCCAGCAAATTAGGGACACTGTTGCTCCTGGGGTATCGGCAAGGACCATTCGCAACCGTCTCCATGAAGCTGGGCTACGGTCCCGCACACCGTTAGGCCGTCTTCCGCTCACGCCCCAACATCGTGCAGCCCGCCTCCAGTGGTGTCGCGACAGGCGTGAATGGAGGGACGAATGGAGACGTGTCGTCTTCAGCGATGAGAGTCGCTTCTGCCTTGGTGCCAATGATGGTCGTATGCGTGTTTGGCGCCGTCCAGGTGAGCGCCACAATCAGGACTGCATACGACCGAGGCACACAGGGCCAACACCCGGCATCATGGTGTGGGGAGCGATCTCCTACACTGGCCGTACACCACTGGTGATCGTCGAGGGGACACTGAATAGTGCACGGTACATCCAAACCGTCATCGAACCCATCGTTCTACCATTCCTAGACCGGCAAGGGGACTTGCTGTTCCAACAGGACAATGCACGTCCGCATGTTTCCCGTGCCACCCAACGTGCTCTAGAAGGTGTAAGTCAACTACCCTGGCCGGCAAGATCTCCGGATCTGTCCCCCATTGAGCATGTTTGGGACTGGATGAAGCGTCGTCTCACGCGGTCTGCACGTCCAGCACGAACGCTGGTCCAACTGAGGCGCCAGGTGGAAATGGCATGGCAAGCCGTTCCACAGGACTACATCCAGCATCTCTACGATCGTCTCCATGGGAGAATAGCAGCCTGCATTGCTGCGAAAGGTGGATATACACTGTACTAGTGCCGACATTGTGCATGCTCTGTTGCCTGTGTCTATGTGCCTGTGGGTCTGTCGGTGTGATCATGTGATGTATCTGACCCCAGGAATGTGTCAATAAAGTTTCCCCTTCCTGGGACAATGAATTCACGGTGTTCTTATTTCAATTTCCAGGAGTGTATTAATTACAATACTATTACCGACAGGTGGCGTCTGGTACATTTGCTACATTCCATTTGCACATATTGTATTCAGTAGATTTTTTTGATTAACTTTTATCTCCAAAAACACTTAATTAAAATCTGTAGATGTCAAGGTTAAAATCTGTACTTATCAAAATTAAAAAACAGTAAAATTATCATTTTTATACGATCTAAGAAACATAGGGCGATTTCAATATCTATGGCGCTGGTGTAGACTTGTTTTCCTCTACGGTCTGCTTCCGTGGTTCCCGCCATTTCGGTGTTGTGCCGCGATCCGTTCAGTCGTCTGATGTCCATCTCCGTGGGCAAGAGGTACCCGTCAACGACGCCAGGCGCTGCACGCATCTTCCGGCTTCTCCACCGCGCACCATCTCTCATCCCTCGGCATGGACCTCCACACACAACACTTGTCATCTTAGTAGGTCGTCATAAATGCTAAAATAGGCGTTATGATTGAACTCGCTTTGCTCGTTGAGAATTAAATCCGGATCTTTATTTTTGTGGGTGTATATTTCAATTTCTTCCAAAATGTTAAGAAACCGTCTCTTATGAGCTCTAAACAGTATGTCTAAATTGTGTTCAATGTTCGTGAATGAGTTTGAGGCAACCATACGCGCCACAAAAGCTGTTTTGTTTTGAGTGTAGGTGTGCTCCCCGAATCTGATCTCAAAGTTCCTACCAGTCATCCCTATATACTGTTTACAGCAGTCATTACATTTGATCTTATATACACCTGAGTCCTGAATTCCTGAATCCTGACCACATAACTAAAAGGATCGCTGTGAAAAGTGACTGACGATTTCATGCGATTTTATGCATGGCCGAAAGTGTATGTTATGTCACATCAGAACCAAGTTTTAAATTACGTTATGACGAGCAAAGCAGTTTTCCACCGAAGCAATGCACTTGGAACAGATCAATTAGTCGCAAAGTGCAACAAGTTGAACAGAATTATGACGTGTATTTTAATGCGTATTTTCTATCTCTTCCTCATAACCAACGGTATTAGCTAAATTTATGAAGTAGATTTCCATGATGTCTACCGATTAAAGCTGTGAGCTGTGCAGACGATTTGTCAGCTAAGAATTAAGTAGCGATGAGGATGACCGTAGTTTGAGCCTCTGCTTAACAAAAATTAAACTCCGTCCGGACAGGTTTCTTAAGGACTAACGGTACCGACCGACCGCCGTGTCATCCTCAGATGATACGCGTCCCTAAGTGCAGATATGGAGGAGCACGTGGTCAGCGCATCGCTTTCCTGGCCGCTGTCAGTTTTCGTGACTGGGAGCCGCTACCTCTTAATCAAGTAACCTCAATTTGCCTCACAACGGCTGAGTGCACCCAGCTTGCCAACAGCGCCCGGCAGCATCCACACAGGAGCTAGCCAAGCCTGACAGCGTTTAACCTCTGTGATCGGAGGGGAACCGGTATCAGCACTACAGCAAGGCCGTTGGCTGTTTTATGTTTCCCGTGGTTTCGCTACGTATTTCAGTGGCTTGCCGTTCTCCTTACTGGTCAACAAAATGTGCCACCATTCAGATATGATGTGCCGATGCAATAATGTGAAGTTCGTGCCACAGGCGCAAACTACTAAATAGTTCGAAGATAAATTTTAATCAGTTTGCACGTTCAATTTCGGCTGCAGATCGTCGAGGGCGTAAGCTCGTTGTTATCAATAGCTTCTGAAATATTTTTTATTGTGGAAACGCCTCGTCACGGTCTTGTTGATATCATGTTGGTATGGTAACACATAAATAAATACGCCGTAAATTATCTCTGATCTGTTAGTATTTATTTGTGGAAAAGTCCACAATTAATCAACGAATAGTGATTTCAGTTAGTCTGCGCTATCTGTCTAAACTTCTGAACATTATTAGTCACAGTTCTTTCCTTAGTGCGATAACCTTTTTACGTTAATATAGTGCGCAGCGTAACTCATAACACTCAGAGATACTAGTATAAGCTTCGCGTTTGTGGCAAAGATTATCTCTGTCTTGCGAATAAGAACTGTCACTCGAAAACTGAGAGCCGGCCGCTGTGGACGAGCGGTTCTAGGCGCTTCTGTTCGGAACCGCGCTGCTACTATGGTCGCAGTTTCGAATCCTGCATCGGGCATGGATGTGTGTGATGTCCTTAGGTTAGTTAGGTTTAAGTCTAAGGGACTGATGACCTCAGATGTTAAGTCCCATAGTGCTTAAAGCCATTTGAACCATTTGAATGGAAAACTGAGATCAACGTTTATTGTACTATTCTTCAATTCGGAAGGGATATAAAGTTCGTTTCGCCTTAGAATGAGCTTAAGCACCTCACTTTCGTTCAGACTGTCCACAAATCTCAAACATTTAATTTCAGTAAACTAGAGAGCTTACTGATTTGTATCTAAGCTTGAGCTGCGTAATCATTGAAACTTTAAAGCTTAGAAAATTTTATTTGACTGACGTACAACTGGCTTCTCAGATCACTAAGTCACAAATCAGTCTTCAAGTAAATCTCCAAAAATCTACAAAATTATTACGTTCTACTGTTAACAGCTTTATTGCTATAATCTTTACACTTCAACAATATTGCTAAGTATTAAACATGAATTATCCATGTGTACAGATTTCATCTGCTCGTGGCAAAATGGTGTGAACATGGACTGGTTACATATTTTATTTCTTGCAATTAACAGCTCTTAAAATCTCCTGTTCCAGTTATTAATGCTTTGTCGGGCCACAGACAGTCAATACCAAATACAGTGTCAGTGGTGTCAGAATCGCAATAAGGCAGCGAGAGTAAAGGACGTGTAAACAACTGTTTATTTACTGACAAAACAGTAGTAAGAAATGCAGATAACTACTAATTTTAAAAAGGGAAACGCCTGTTAATGTTCTGCAAAATTAAATAGATGGTAGTACAAAAAAAATCGTAGCTACTGACACAGTAACCCCTGCAAGCTCGCATCATTGACATTCAGTAAACGAGCAGTTTTCCATTCAAATATTGAATCGCCTCTATGTGTTCTATTATCCAAATGAGCCTTTCAAACAGAACTACAAACCATCAAAGAAATTGATAATATTCTACGAAAAAAGAAAATGAATAAAATTACACTACTTCCATACTCTGATCAACAGAAATCACTCTTTAGTTTCAAAACCTGGTGCAAAATTCCAAATCTTGGCAACATTTCGCAACTACAGGCATGCATTTTGTAATGCCAATAGTATAACAACATTTTTCTTAAGTAGTAAAGACAAAATACAACCCTTGTCATAGAGTGGTATCACTTGCAAGCATTGTTAAAATGTGTATACTGCCAGAATTAAATTTTCACTAAGCAGCACTGCGATGCAGAGTGAAAAACTCATTCTGGAAACATCCCACAGGCTGTAGCTAAGTCTCCGCAATATCCTCTCTTCCAGGAGTGTCAGTTTTGCACGGTTCGCAGAAGAGTTTCTGTAAAGTCTGGAAGGTAGGAGACGAGGTACTGGAAGAACTGAAGCTGTGAAGACGCCTGGGTAACTCAGCTGGTAGAGCAGTTGCCCGGGAAAGGCAAAGATCCCGAGTTCGAGTCTCGGTCGGGCACACAGTTTTAATCTGCCAGGAAGTTTCATGTGTATACTGGTTAGTCAGACAGAGTTGTGGCAATTAGGCTAGTGAGTATGAGAGAAGCTGGCAATTAAACAAGAGAGAGTATCGACCTTTGCTGATCATGTTTTAGCAGTGAACCAGGCATATGATGTAGAATATGAACCTTTACATTCTGTCAAAAAAAAAAAAAGTAAGATGACGCCTACTGAAAATAACGGAAATCAACAAACTCACGACACAGGATTCCAGTCTGGTATTAAATGATCAGACTCAATTTCCATGTCCTCTCTTGTTAAATAAGTTTTCGTTACAAAGAGCAGATTGAAATTGTAAATTCCTGTTATCACTCGTCATTAGTTACATGTATCCCCACGTAAAAACTATGTTTACTCCCTGTTTCATTTAATGTAATTAATGCAATACTTTTCTTTTGTATCCCCTGTAAACACTTTGTCACTTCTGTATTTTCTGTGCAAATAATATGCGTGTAAGTCTCACATCATGTTTATCTGTGTTTGCGACATTCAGTTATCGTCTGAAGATTGTCTGAGAAGCCGAAAGCCGGTTCGTGGCAAAAAAAAAAAAAAAAAAAAAAAAAAAAAAAAAAAAAAAAAAAAATAATAATAATAATAATAATAATAATAATAATAATAATTTTGCAGAAAATTAGGAAAAGTGAAAGGTATTTTCTCTAACTCGATCGTTCGTTCGTTCGTTCATTTATTAAAACGTTTGCCTGCTTGTTACTCAAAACCAGAATGTACTGTCCTCTGTTAGAAAAAGATTGAATTGAAATTACTATTGCGAACAGCGTATCTCACGTTTACATTAAGACAAAACTAACTGACTTTCACTGTGCAGGAAGTTAAATCAAAACTGTTACTCAAAAACCCCCATTCGGATCTACGGTGGGGGGGGGGGGGGGGGGGACTACTCAGGACGACGTCGTTATCAGGAGAAAGAAAACTGGCGTTCTACGGATTGGAGCGTGAAATGTCAGATCCCTTAATCTAGCAGGTAAGTTAGAAAATTTAAAAAAGGAAATGGGTAGGTTAAAGTTAGATATAGTAGGAATTAGTGAAGTTCGCTGGCAGGAGGGACAACACTTTTGGTCAGACGAATACAGGGTTATAAATACAAAATCAAATAGGGGTAATGCAGGAGTAGGTTTAATAATGAATAAAAAAAATAGGAGTGCGGGTAAGATACTACAAACAACATAGTGAACGCATTATTGTGGCCAAGATAGACACGAAGCCCACGCCTACTACAGTAGTACATGTTTATATGCCAACCAGCTCTGCAGATGACGAAGAAATTGAAGAAATGTATGATTAAATAAAAAAAATTATTCCGATAGTGAAGGGAGACGAAAATTTAATAGTCATGGGTGACTGGAATTCGGTAGTAGGAAAAGGGAGAGAAGGAAACGTGGTAGGTGAATATGGATTGGGGCTAAGAAATGAAAGAGGAAGCCGCCTGGTAGAATTTTGCACAGAGCATAACTTAATCATAGGTAACACTTGGTTCAAGAATCATAAAAGAAAGCTGTATACATGGAAGAAGCCTGGAGATACTGACAGGTTTCAGATAGATTATATAATGGTAAGACAGAGATTTAGGAACCAGGTTTTAAATTGTAAGACATTTCCAGGAGCAGATGTGGACCCTGACCACAATCTATTGGTTATGAACTGCGGACTAAAACTGAAGAAACTGCAAAAAGGTGGGAATTTAAGTAGATGGGATCTGAATAAACTGACTAAACCAGTGCTTGTACAGAGTTTCAGGGAGAGCATAACGGAACAATTGACAGGAATGGGGGAAAGAAATACAGTAGAAGAAGAATGGGTAGCTCTGAGGGATGAAGTAGTGAAGGCAGCAGAGGATCAAGTAGGTAAAAAGACCAGGGCTAGTAGAAATCCTTGGGTAACAGAAGAAATATTGAATTTAATTGATGAAAGGAGAAAATATAAAAATGCAGTAAATGAAGCAGGCAAAAAGGAATACAAACGTCTCAAAAATGAGATCGACAGGAAGTGCAAAATGGCTAAGCAGGGATGGCTAGAGGACAAACGTAACAATGTAGAGGCTTATCTCACGAGGGGTAAGAGAGATACCGCCTACAGGAAAATTAAAGAGACCTTTGGAGAAAAGTGAACCACTTGTATGCATATCAAGAGCTCAGATGGAAACCCAGTTCTAAGCAAAGAAGGGAAAGTAGAAAGGTGGAAGGAGTATATAGAGGGTCTATACAAGGGTGATGTACTTCAGGACAACATTATGGAAATGGAAGAGGATGTAGATGAAGATGAAATGGGAGATACGATACTGCGTGAAGAGTTTGACAGAGCACTGAAAGACCTGAGTCGAAACAAGTCATCAGGAGTAGACAACATTCCATTAGAACTACTGACGGCCTTGGGAGAGCCAGCCCTGACAAAACTCTACCATCTGGTGAGCTAGATGTATGAAACAGGCGAAATACCCTCAGACTTCAAGAAGAATATAATAATTCCAATCCCAAAGAAAGCAGGTGCTGACAGATGTGAAAATTACCGAACAATCAGTTTAATAAGTCACGGATGCAAAATACTTACGCGAATTCTTTACAGACGAATGGAAAAACTGGTAGAAGTCGACCCCGGGGAAGATCAGTTTGGTTTCCGTAGAAATATAGGAACACGTGAGGCAATACTGACCCTACGACTTATCTTAGAAGCTAGATTAAGTAAAGGCAAACCTACGTTTCTAGCATTTGTAGACTTAGAGAAACCTTTTGACAATGTTGACTGGAATACTCTCTTTCAAATTCTGAAGGTGTCAGGGGTAAAATACAGGGAGCGAAAGGCTTTTTACAATTTGTACAGAAACCAGATGGCAGTTATAAGAGTCGAGGGACAGAAAGCGAAGCAGTGGTTGGGAAGGGAGTGAGACAGGGTTGTAGCCTCTCCCCGATGTTATTGAATCTGTATATTGAGCAAGCAGTGAAGGAAACAAAAGAAAAATTCGGAGTAGATATTAAAATCCATGGAGATGAAATAAAAACTTTGAGGTTCGCCGATGACATTTTAATTCTGTCAGAGACAGCAAAGGACGTAGAAGAGCAGTTAAACGGAATGGATAGTGTGTTGAAAGGAGGATTTAAGATGAACATCAACAAAAGCAAAACGAGTATAATGTAATGTAGTCGAATTAAGTCGGGTGATGCTGAGGGAATCAGATTAGGAAATGAGACGCTTAAAGTAGTAAAGGAGTTTTGCTATTTGGGGAGCAAAATAACTGATGATGGTCGAAGTAGAGAGGATATAAAATGTAGACTGGCAATGGCAAGGAAAGCGTTTCTGCAGAAGAGAAATTTGTTAACATCGAGTATAGATGTGTCAGGAAGTCGTTTCTTAAAGTATTTGTATGGAGTGTAGCCATGTATGGAATTGAAACTTGGACGATAACTAGTTTGGTCAAGAAGAGAATAGAAGCTTTCGAAATGTGGTGCTACAGAAGAATGCTGAAGATTAGGTGGGTAGATCATATAACTAACGAGGAAGTATTGAATAGAATTTGGGAGAAGAGCAGTTTGTGGCACAACTTGACTAGAAGAAGGGATCGGTTGGTAGGACATGTTCTGAGGCATAAAGGGATCACCACTTTAGTATTGGAGGGCAGCGTGGAGGGTAAAAATTGTAGAGGGAGACCAAGAGATGAATACGCTAAGCAGATTCAGAAGGATGTAGGTTGCAGTAGGTACTGGGAGATGAAGAAGCTTGCACAGGATAGAGTAGCACGGAGAGCTGCATCAAACCAGTCTCAGGACTGAAGACCACAACAACAACTCAAAAACCACTACCAAAATCAAACTATGCATTGCACAAAACAAGTGAAACACTAGTTCTAAAACTCTCCGCAAATAAACTTCCAGTCGACCTATATATGCCCACTTTTCAAGTGTTTTCCTTTTTAATATTATTCTCATGTTCTGCGAAGCTCCGACGGAAAAGTCACTAAATGTGATATAACTACGTTACCTTAAGAGTTTTGGTATAATGCTCAGTCATGAGACTTGTTTGTCTGTAATATTTCGTACAGCAGACGAAAGATAAAAAGGAAAAGTACATGTCTCAATGCAAGGATAACTAAAAAAATCTTACGTACTTTTGTTCTTGAACTGTATGTAAAGTTAAATAATTACGTTAAAGTTTGTCTTATGTGAAATGCGGACACTTCGTAAATAGTTTACTTATATATTAAAGAGTTTAATAAATTTAGCTTAATAAACATAGCTTAATGGTGTGTTTTTAACTAGTTTTGATTAACTTCGGCTGTTCTTCGAAAAGTATGCTCTCGTAAGTAGAATGCGCGACTTTGTCGTTGATAGCAAGTGTCGTTATTTCTTTGAATGTTTTTACGAAAACTACAGTCTGCTTTCAGCTTTTGTATATGTAACTTGACGTTGATCTCACAATACAGTTCTAGAATGTGTGTGTGTGTTAAACTCAACTAATACGCAAATATTTGCTCAACTGCAGGACTTGTTTGAACCACCTCGTTAAGCTTACAACATCATTTCATTTCAGAAAATCGTAGTAATACCATACAGAAACTACATGACGCTGCCATCTTACCTCACCAAACGTCAGCCTTCAGCAAAAGATGCGCCTTTGCCAGCCTAGTAATGTGTGAGCGTGGATCTGGCGAGTCTCTTCTGGGATCCCTCTTCGGAAACCGATTGTGGTTTTAACGCCAAAGTTGAGCAGCAAAGACGACAGCTTTGGCGACGGAAAGATGGGTCCTCCTGCTAATGCCACGCCCCACCCTCGAACCATGCACGAAACAAAAAACAGAACAAAGATTTCTTACAGTATCATATTGCAGAACACAAAATACAAAACCTTTTCATTTCATCACCGTTAGAAAACTTACGACTACCTAAAAATCCATGTAATGCTTGGCGAAGATTGCTCGATCGTACAGGGTACTAATCATTGAATCATCACAATATCTGTATGACATGTCAGACAGGCACCGGTCAAGGACCCGGTTCTGTGGGAGGGAGGGGGGGGGGGGTTCTTTCAATAACTGCCTCCCCCTCTCAAAAAATTTAAATTATCGCCACACTCACATTAAACATGCGACATACGCCTATAATTTTAATAACAACTGCAGTTAAATATCTGTAGTGTTGTCGTGCAGTACTAATTATTTTTTATATCAGTGCTCTGTACGCTGCTTTAACATAATTTGCAAGAAACTGCAACTGAAAATAATGCTTAGTGTGGTAAAAGTCGCCCAAAAAACTGAAATTTACAGATGCCATACAACTATTTAGAGAGTTATATTAGCAAGAAATTCTCACAGCTTTGACACTGCAACAATTTACAAGCTATAAAATTAAAGTGTGCTCGTATCATTAACTCTGTTTCACTTTAATACTGAACACAAGTGCACAATCTATGGCAAATCAACGTGTAAATTAGGAAAATGGTATATCTTCCAGTCGTTTCTCACTCGGGAAAGTCTGTCTTTGTTATTGTTTTCGGGTGGAGTGTCTTCCCCCTTCTTGCTGTAGTCAACACCCTTTGGTTTCCCTTCAGTAGCTGTGGACTCTAGAAGCGTATGGGATTCGCAAATGACATCAGATACGCTCAGCCTGTGGATTTGTGCCCTAACGTGTACCTCAAACACGCGAAGGACTTTCAACCCATTAAAAACTGTTGCGTTACGCATAGCGTAAAATGTAAATGCTTGATTAGCAAGTGTTTTAAAAATTCAGAGGCTATGCATGTGATAGGTAAAACCAATAACACAAAAGTCACATTAATTTTTCTTAAAGAAATAAGTGACTTTTAAGGAAGCGGAGACTTCCTCTTCTTATGATTTACTTCTGTTTTTGCCGTGTATGTAGTAATACGTAATGTTGTCATGTCCCATGTTTGGTACTTTTATGAAGTAATAATATTTTCATTCCTAAATATCAAGTGTCTGTCAGTTATAATAGATAAGCCTTTGATATCACAATACTGATTTGTTTTCATGAACTTATATCCTATAGATAGAGATATCGGGAAATTGTGCTGAGAAATCTAGAAATTTATGCGCGTAAAAATACACAGTTCAAAAAACGTCTTGCATCACCCCGGTTCCCAGAACTCCTGAAGACAGGCGTTGACTGTGCATATTGTATCACAGACACAGTCCCTTTGACCGTTCAGAGATGTCACTAAACCCGGCCAAAGATGTAAACAACCATGCATGAGCAGCGCCGATTAGACGGAGTCCGACAGCCGATCAGTTCCAGTCATTCCACCAGAATGGAGGTGCGCGGCTCGTCTATAGTTCAACCACACCTAGATGATCACGTCCGCATTGTTAACTTGTGCGAGGAAGGGATCTTAACAAGGGAAGCGTCAAGGCGTCGCGGAGTGAATCAAAGCGATGTTGTTCGCACATGCACGAGATACAGAGAGACAGGAACTGTCGGTGACATGCCTCGCTCAGGCCGCCCAAGGGCTACTACTGTGGTGGATGACCGCTACCTACGAACTGTGGCTTGGAGGAACCCTGACAGCAACGCCACCATGTAAATAATGATTTTCGTGCAGCCACAGGACGTCGTGTTACGACTCAAACTGTGCGCAATAGGCTTCATGCTGCTCAGTTTCACTCCCGACCTCCATGCCGGGGTCCATATTTGCAACCACAACACCATGCAGCGTGGTACAGATGGGCCCAACAACACGCCAAGTGGACCGCTCATGACTAACATCACGTTCTCTTCACCGATGAGTGTCGCATATGCCTTCAACCAGACAATCGTCAGGGACGTGTTTGGAGGCAACCCGGTCAGGCTGAACGCCTTAGACACACTGCCCAGCGAGTGCAGCGAGTTGGAGGTTCCCTGGTGTTTTGGGGTGGCGTTATACAGGGCCGACGTACGCCGCTGGTGGTCATGGAAGGCGCCGTAACGGCTGTACGATACGTGAATGCCACATTCTGACCGATAGTGCAACCACATCGGCAGCATATTGGCGAGGCATTCGTCTTAATGGAAGACAATTCGCGTCCCCATCGTGCACTCTTGTGAATGACTTCCTTCATGATAACGACATCGCTCGACTACAGTGGCCAGTGTGTTTTCCAGACATGAACCCTATCGAACATGCCTAAGATAGATGGAAAAAGGCTGTTTATCGACGACGTGACCCACGAATCTCTCTGAGGGATCTACGCCGAATCGCCTTTGAGGAGTGGGACAATCTGGACCAACAGTGCCTTGATGAATTTGTGGATAGTGTGCCACGGCGAATACAGGCATGCATCAATGCAAGAGGACGTGCTGCTGGGTATTAGAGGTACCGGTGTCTACAGCAATCTGGACTACCACCTCTGAAGGTCTCGCTGTATGGTGGTACAATATGCAATGTGTGGTTTTCATGAGCAATAAATAGGGCGGAAATGATGTTTATGTTAATACCTATTCCAATTTTCTGTACAGGTTCCGGAACTCTCATAACCGAGGTGATGCAAAATGTTTTTTGATGTGTGTATATTCGGTTATAGTACAATCTTCTTTTTGGGAGGCCGGAGATAAGCTCGATTTTTCCCCTATCTCCCTTTCCCCTCCCTAAATCCGAGCAAATTCCTTTTCCAGTCAGACAAAGCAGTTTTTCAAAGCGCGCTGGTCTTGAAGAATAGTGCAGTATTTTACTAGATCAGATCTTGTTATCCACCGGCATGCGCGTATGGAAACAGATTTTCAACGAAGAGAAAGTCAGCCACAACCTGTACTGCTATTACAGGTTATACGTTCGTTCCTTTATTTTCCTATCCTATCGTTGCAACAGCCAGTGTAGTACTGAATACTACATTCTCTAGAATTCTTTTCATTATCAGTGTTCCCTCAATGTCGGGGTGAGTACAGCGCAACAACAGTAACCTTATTTATAACCTATTTTGGTGAAAATGCACTTGCCAAGTACACCAGTTTGCCGTCATTATCTCAGAAACAAATGATGAATCCCTATGCATCATTTCAAATTCCCAAGTATGTCCGGTAATAGCGTTTTCCATCTGAAAACTTAAAATGTACTTATAGGAATAGACTCTCTTGTTTCTACCTTCAGGTTCATTTAGTGCACCTGAAACAAGGCAGGAGACGTGGAAAAAAACATTTTGCACTTTGTACCGGTAGCCACCAGTCACCACACTGGATCAAATGATTACATTTTCTGTAGATGTCGCTGAAATAAAACATTTCAAACTTATTGTAAAGGGTTTCATCTGTAAGCTGTACAGTTTGATATTGTGTATATAATCCGTAGATGTTTCGAGTACTGATCGAAAACAGTTGTTACAATAAAAAAAAGTAAACTGTGTATTGTGTAACAAAGTTCCAAAAATTCCTGAAAGCTGTTCAATACCGCTGGCATAAAATGTTAATCGTTCACATCGTTGACAATACCATTTTTGCTACTACGACCGTTTCCCAATCCTCTGTAATCGTTTATCTTATATAATTTGATTAAAGGTTTTTTTAAAACTTGTGTACTGATCTCTTCAAAGTGAAGATCCTAATACTTCGTTTTCTTTCAAAGACTCCAAGTTCGAAGCCGTTATTTCAATTACAAATAGTTCGTCATGATAAGAATTTATCTTGTAACGAGAGAACATTATGTATTCTATTAAATCTCCCGAGAATACTTTTTACCCACATTTCCTGATTACCAGTTGTGGCACAGTTACAAATATTTATAAAGTATAATAACCTTTGCTGCGGCTCTAGGATTATTGCATCAATTTCCAACTCACATACATATTCACATCTCTTTTTTGTATATGAATAATTCGCATGTCAATAAATGTGACATGCATGAATCGTTATTGACATGTTAATAGAACCATAGTATTATTTATCCGCACTCTTGAAGAGATGATAACACCACCCGTAAATTTGGCTAGAAATAATTCAGTCAGTGTGAAACACACTTAAAACTTGGATTCAGAATGAATCTAGCAATAACAAGACCTATGACGTCTTCGGTATCTGCATTTAAATTTGTTTGATGTTGCAAACAAGGATAAGACAGCGAAGAACTCCAGGAATTACAAAAGTCCAGTTGGACAACGTGAATCTAGCTGCAAAGAAATGATAGGGGTAAACGAGTGAGGTGCAGAGTCAGCCTACAAGCTGGAGCTATACTAGAAATTAACAGGCATTAGCAAACGCAATAACACAGCTCTGCAGAAAGCTATGAAGGCTACGTCACGAATGTGCCAAACTTAGACACATGTTTTATACATAAAGTATGTAAACACACTTTGCGTCTCTAGCAGAAACCAAATGTTCTATGAGTTATAACGGTCTATGTAATAGATAATTAATAACACTCAAAGAAACAGGTGGATCTAATAGAGCGACAGAGTAGATCACACACATTAACTAAAATAATAATTTTAGATTTTGAATAAAGTAGCAGCATCAATTGCAGTTTTCTTTTCGTTTTAAAAACTACGAACCGTTTTGCCACCGTCCACCCCTCATCAAGGCCATTATACAGTGGTGTATATCAGGAGTACTGATAGAACACACAGTACCTGCCACATACCACTTGATAACGGCCATGGGGTCGAAACCGGCCCTGGTTTTTCAAATAAAAAGAAAAATGCTCCTGATGCTGGCTATTTATTCAGAATCAATACTGCAGTTGCAGACCTGCATCAACATGCTCCATACGCTGTAACAGACTTCTAGATATTGGTGGCGTGGAATCTAAAAGTGATGGACTGAGGCAATCATTAAAACTAAGAAATCAGATGACTATATTTTTTGTGCTAAAATACCAGCGACTTCAAACTCACATTCTGGCCTCACAGTCGAAGAAGAAACATAAACAGAGAAAGTAACGGTAACGAGAGGCAGCAATATTTGAAGCTCACAATTATGAATACCAACTATATTTTAAATATGTAACATTTAAAGCAAAGTTTCTACAATACTTCTTCGAGTTTCATTGGTGGGATTTATTGAAAAAGAATTTTCTGGGAAATAGATGACACACGCAAGAGCAAGTGAATTGAAAGAGGAATTGTTGTTGTTGTTGTTGTGATCGTGGTCTTACTTCCAGCGACTGGTTTGATGCAGCTCTCCATGCTACTTTATTCTGCGCAAGCCTCTTCATCTCCAAATAACTAATGCAACCTGCATCCTTCTGAATCTGCTTAGTGTATTCGTCTTTTGGTCTCCCTCTACGATTTTTACCCTCCACGCTTCCCTCCAGTACTAGTTACTGTTTTAGTTACATCTCTAGCATCACAGTTACATACGTTTTCGCTGTTTTTTGTGAATGTTCTTTACAACTTTCGTTTTCTTTTGCAGTTGTCCTAACCCGTCAATAATAACGTCAGTTTCATTGCCCATTCCCATATTTAATCCTTTAATTCCACTTTAAAGGAGCAATTCCACTTTCCCCACATGAACTATGGACCTTGCCGCTGATAGGAAGGCTCGCGTGCCTTAGTGATACAGATATCCGTACCGTTCGCGCAACCACAATGGAGGGGTATGTGTTGAGAGGCCACACAAACGTATGGTTCTTGAAGAGGGGCAGCAGCCTTTACAGTAGTTGTAGGGGCAGTAGACTGGATGACTGACTGATCTGGCCTTGTAACATCAACCAAAACGGCCTTGCTGTGATGGTACTGCGAACGGCTCAAAGCAAGGGGAAACTACAGCTGTAATTTTTCCGGAGGACATGTAGCTCTACTGTATGGTTAAATGATGATGGTGTCTTGGGCAAAATATTCCGGAAGTAAAATAGTCCCCCATTCGGATCTCCGGACGGGGACTACTCAGGAGGACGTCGTTATCAGGAGAAACAAAACTGGCGTTCTACAGATCGGAGCTTGGAATGTCAGATCCCTTAATCGGGCAGGAAGGTTAGAAATATTAAAAAGGGAAATGGATAGGTTAAAGTTAGATATAGCGGGAATTAGTGAAGTTCGGTGGCAGGAGGAACAAGACTTCTGGTCAGGTGAATACAGGGCTATCATACAAAATCAAATAACGGTAATTCAGGAGTTTGTTTAATAATTAATATAAAAAATGGGCACACGGAAAGCTACTACGAACAGCATAGTGAACGCATTATTGTAGCCAAGACAGACAAGGAGCCCACGCCTACCACAGTAGTACAAGTTTACATGTCAACTAGCTCCGCAGATGAGAAGGAGATTGAGGAAATGTATGATGAGATAAAACAAATTGTCCTGACAGTTAAGCGAAACGAAAATTTAATAGTCATGGAAGACTGGAATTCGATAGCAGGAAAAGTGAGAGAAGCAAAAGCAGCGGGTGAATATGGACTCGGGGGAAATGAATGAAAGAGGAATCCGCCTGGTAGAATTTTGCGCAGAGCATAATTTAATCATAGCTAACACTTGGTTTCAGAATAATGAAAGAAGGCTGTATAGGTGGAAGAGGCCTGGAGACACTGGAAGTTTTCAGATAGATTACATAATGGTAAGACAGAGATTTAGGAACCAGGTTTTAAATTGTAAGACATTTCCAGGGGCAGAGGTGAACTCTGACCACAATTTATTGGTTATGAACTGTAGATTAAAACTGAAGCAACTTAAAAAAAGTAGGAATTTATGGAGATAGGACCTGGATAGACTGAAAGAACCACAGGTTGCAGAGAGTTCCAGAGAGGGCATTAGGGAACAGTTGACAAGAACAGGGGAAAGAAATACCGTAGAAGAAGAATGGGTAGTTTTGAGAGATGCAGTAGCGAAGGCAGCAGAAGACCAAGTAGGTAAAATGACGAGGGCTACTAGAATTCGTTGGGTAGCAGAAGAGATATTTAATTTAACTGATGAAAGGAGGAAATATAAAAACGCAATAAATGAAGCAGGTGAAAAACAATGCAAACATTTCAAAAATGGGATCGACAGGAAGTCTAAAATAGCTAAGCAGGGGTGGATAGAGGACAAATGTAAAGATGTAGACGCATGTATCATTAGGGGTAAGGTAGATACAGTCCACAGGAAAAAATGAGAGATCTTTTGAGAAAAGAGAACAACCTGTATGAATACCAAGAGCTCAGATGGAAAACCAGTCCTAAGCAAACAAGGGAAGGCAGAAGGGTGGAAGGAGTATATAAAGGGTCTAACAAAGGCGATGTACTTGAGGGCAATATTATGGAAATGGAAGAGGACATAGATGAATATGAAATGGGAGATATGATACTGAAGAATTTGACAGAGCACTGAAAGACCTAAGTCGAAACAAGGCTCCGCGAGTAGACAACACTCCATTTGAACTAATGATAACCTTGGGAGAGACACCCGTGACAAAACTCTTCCATCTGGTGACCAGGATGCATGAGAAATGTGAAATCCTTCAGACTTCAAGAAGAATATAATGATTCCAATCCCAAGAAAAGCAGGTGTCGAAGGTGTGAAAATTACCGAACTATCAGTTTAATAAGTCATGGTTACAAAATTCTAAAACGTATTCTTCACAAACGAATGGGAAAATAGGTAGAAACCGACCTCGGGGAAGATCAGTTTGGACTCCGTAGAAATTATGGAACACGTGGGGCAATAGCGACCCTACGACGTATCTTAGAAGATAGGTTAAGGAAAGGCAAACCTACGTTTCTAGCATTTATAGACTTAGAAAAAGCTTTTGACAATGTTGACTAGAAAACTCTCTTTCAAATTCTGAAGGTGTTAAATACAGGTAGCGAAAGGCTATTTTACAGTTTGTACAGAAACCAGATGGCAGTTATAAGAGTAGAGGGGCATGAAAAGCAAGCACTGGTTGAGAAGGGAGAGAGACAGGGCTGTAGCCTATGCCCTATGTTATTTAAACTGTGTATTGATCAAACAGTAAAACAAACAAAAGATAAAATTGGAGTAGCAATTAAAATCCACTTAGAAGAAATAAAAACTTTGACGTTTGCTGACCTGGAAGAGGAGTTGAAGGAATGGACAGTGTCTTGAAAGGAGGGTGTAAGATGAACATCAACAAAAGTTAAACGAGGATAATGGAATGTAGTCGAATTAAATCAGGTGAGGGAATTAGATTAGGAAATGACACAATTAAAGTAGTAAATGAGGTTTGCTATTTGGGGAGCAAAATAACTCATGATGGTCGAAGTAGAGGGGATATAAAATGTAGACTGGCTATTGCAAGGAAAGCGTTTCTGAAGAACAGAAATTTGTTAACATCGAGTATAGATTTAAGTGTATGGAAGTCCTTTCTGAAAGTATTTGTATAGAGTGTAGCCATCTGAAAGTGAGCAATCTGCCATCGGCAGTGGAAACACTGGAGTAGTTATTGAAGCTGTTTTCTGCCAGAAGAAATGAATCATTCTCCTTAGATATGGTGTACAAGCACTTTGTGATGATGCATGGTCGTGTAGGCGAATAAGGGCAAGATTGTCGAATATATACCCATCATCTCTAATAGAGATAAAGGTACGGCACGTTTATGGCATGAGAAGTGTCTCTGTATTGCATAAGGCTAGAAGAGTGGCAGAAGAATTGCAAATAGATGTATTGTGCCTCCAAGAACAGTACACAAAGGCAGGTAATCGATGTCGGTGGCGCTTTCGATAGCCTATGGGAGCGTCTTTCGTTGGTGGCCTTAGGGATTTGTAGTGTCTGGAAGCGCTGTATAACTGCCTGAGAGACTACTGTCACGGGCAACGTGCTTCTTTAACATGCCCAGGGAAGATAATAACAAAGACCATAACAAAAGGGTGTCCGCAGGGATCAGTGTATGGCCTGGAGTTTTGGGATGTAGCACTGGAGCCCACAGTACAGAAGTTAAATGGCGGCGGTAACATAAGTGGACTGGCAGCATTTGCAGATGATCTGCTGTTCGTTGCAAGTGGTGACTCCAGAAGAATTATAGGAGACAAATGTATTGCGGCGCTCTACAAACTTGAGTGCTGGTGTCGAAGTGTTAAATTATCACTAGCACCTCACAAAGCAACGTAATTCCTGCTGAAAAAGAACGTAGTAAAAACACTAAAATAAAATAAAATTGTGTAACCATTAAGAGAAGCGCAGTAACGAGATATCTAGATATATTTCTGGACGAACGTCGTAACTTTTCATATCACGTAGAGGAAGCAGGCAGAAAAGATACAGACCTGATAAATAAAATTATAACCATTGGAAATAGGCAATTTCGGCTTCAGTTGAAAACGATCAGAGTATACCATGAATCTATATTAGCATTAGTCGTAGGATATGGTGCGAGCGTTAGGGCTCACAGACTGCAGCTAGTGAAGTCAGCCTAATTAGTGAGAAGAGTTCAGCGGGAAGTGCTGCTAAGATTAACGGGTGCCTACTGCACTACCCCCAATGATGCTTTGTTAGTAATTCTAGGATTATACCCACAGGACTCGGAAATTAGGAAAAGGGAAACCTTTTACTGATTAAATAAAGACAATCAAATGGAAGTACGAAGGGTGCTTGGAACTGATGTCAGTTCAAAAAGGATAATAAAAGATCGCATATTACATATGAGGCAAAATGAATGGGACACTTCAGGCACGGGCAGGAGAGCATACGAATTCCTCCCTAACGTCAGGAAGAGATTAAAAATGAGATATCTTAATCTGCCGAGTGAACTCATTCATTACCTGACTGGCCAGGGCCCGTGTGCTACGTATCTGTACAAAATGAAAAGATAGAGGAATGATAGCTGCGCCTGCGGCAGTGTGGGCACACCAGAACACACACTGTGGGACTGCGCGCTCCATGAAGATGAAGCGAGTAATGGACGTCACGTATAAAGAATATCGGATCCCAAAGCAGCACTAAGGAGCGAGTCGACTTGGCACATCTTGGACGATACTACAGCCGCAGTGTCCAGGAAGGCCAAGGAAGACTTCATGAGGCATTCAACCATAAGTCACCATGCTTTCATCCATGTTAGACAACGCACTCTTTAGATGGAGAGAAGATAACTGAGGTAGGCTACCACCAAGTGAAATAGTGTCCCAAGAATCTACATTGCGTTGGTGGAAGTGATCACGGGAGTGTGGACTTTAAGAAGTAACAGTGATGAGTGGAATTAACTTGGTGTAGTAGAAACGCTGCGGACGTCCTGCCCGACGCCCGAGAAATTCAGCAGACTATGTCTGTTGACCGAGGTAGTATGAGGGCGGATCCAGTAGCGGAAACAAACATCTACAAGTGAAATGGACCAAAATAAATGAACAGACAGGGAACAGATTCTGTAGATTCAAATGGCTCTGAGCACTATGAGACTTAAATTCTGAGGTCATCAGTCTCCTAGAACTTAGAACTACTTAAACCTAACCAACCTAAGGACATCGCACACATCCATGCCCGAGGCAGGATTCGAACCTGCGACCGTAGCGGTCGCGCGGTTCCAGACTGAAGCGCCTAGAACCGCTCGGCCACATGGGCCGGCAGATTCTGTAGGGCTTATAGTAGTTTTAGTAGTAGGGTAACTGGTTAAGAGTTTTATGGTAGTTTTGTAATAATACAAGTAGATGCAGTATTTAAAAAAGCTACCAGAAACAAATAGTTAATATGTAAATTTGTTACTATTCAAGGAAATGTGGTTTGTTTGGCCTATTTTAGCTTTTCAGATAGTAGGCTATTTTTATGAAGAATAAGAAAATAAAGTCTCATTGGAGAATATCTGAGAAAGTTCGTGGAGTTAAAATGCCTATAATTTTTTATATAAATGGTTGTCAGCATTTTTGTTAGGGAATCGATATTTTCAATGCGTGCGATGTGTTAATATTCGTCCGTGATTATCGGGGACCTTTCCGTCGCCAGTCTTCTGACTAGTTTAATACGATGCAACATCCGTTGTCATTTGTTCTGTACATTCCAGTCTCTGTCCCCCTCTATAACGTTTCCCTTTACAGCTCCCTCTACTACTGCCCAAGTTATTTCCTGGTGTCTTAATAAATTTCCTTTTATAATGTCAGCTCTTCTAGTTAATATTTGTACTAAATTCTTTTCTTCGCAAATTATGCATAGAATTTCCATATTTATCATCCTAATAGCGCATTTAATTTTCAAAACCCTTTTGTAATTTCCAAATCTCAAACCCATTGATTCTCTTCTTTTACCGTTTTACAAATCTCCATTGATTAACTAGCATGTCACTCAGTACTTCCGACGTGCTTTCTCGGACGCTGCTTACTCGAGTTAATAATGTTTAATACTAATACACTAAGTAAAACCTGACAATGTCAGGAATGGAGAAAGCGGTCTTCATGCAACAATACTCTTTTAATGCGTAGACTGTATTTAAATAAAGCAGTTAAGATGATTAGGTCATCATTCACAATTGTTAATGTGTTTTCTCTTCTTACTTTTGCTGCAATTTAGAAGAAATTTTTTCACCAGATGCGTTTCTGTCACATTTATGAAACATCTTCTGTTTTCATTGTTGTTTCTTCCTCTCTGTTACGTGTTTTAAAGTACACTGGTTTCTCCTTCGTTGCTAGCGGAATTTGGAATCGAAAAAAACATGATTGCACGTTTAACTTCCGTGATTTCTCGTCTTTTACAAATTTTCCTTTTGTGGCATTTGCGATATTTTGCACTTCTTGCTTTTATAAATTTCGTTAAAGCTGTTTGCAAGGTAATCGAACTATAGTTTCATCTGTTCCACACTCAACACCAGTGCAAACATGTTTGCTTTCGACTCCAACGTCCGCTAACAATGAAGGAAAATGCAGTGGACTATAAAAGTGAGACAAAGGAACACCAATGCCCATAGCAGATGCTTTTTAAATACATGCGAAACGTTTGTGGTGAAAAGTTTATTTTATATTACAGTAAAGTTAAGACAAGAGAAAACAATAAATTTGTCAATAGAAACAAAACGATTCTGGTGAAAACCTCCTCTTAAATTGCTGTAAGCTTAAGTCGGGAATAAACATTAACAATTTATATATAACTCCTACGAAGGTTGCCATACAAATAAACATACTACATCATTTTGTTTTGAAACCATTCACATGTACTGAACAGTAAGTTACGAATAACATATTTACGATATTTTAAAGAGGAATCGTTGCTGTTCCATAAAGCAGCAGAGAGCTCAAATCCATTTCTTCCGAATTTTTTACTTATGGGTTCTTTTATCAAACGGATCTCTCTGAGTTCGCCTACCGGCCTCGAACTACGCGCGTGACTACACAGACCGGTGCATAGGTTTATTTTTTTTAGGATGTGTTGGTTTTAAGTGCATTTTACACATGCATGATCTGAATATGGTTTGTTACTTACAAGCGAAACTAGCTAGTTGTCATATTTTAATTATTTTGAGTAAATGCGGTCTAGACATTAAAATATTTTTGCTCTCTTAGTCTACTTTTTACGCTCTTGTTTTCTCCACCACGAATGATTTTCCTTTCAACGTAGCAGATTTCGGAACCTGGTATATTACATGGTCCCCAGTTTTAACATGTCTGTCGCTAACTCATTCCCCGCAACTCTTTAGTACTTTCGTCTCCCTCGTCTCCCTTTGGTTTTCTCTCAATCCATATTCTGTGCTCGGAGATTGCAAAGTCCATTCAGCAGTTTCTGTAATTCTTCTTCACTTTCGCACAGGAGAGAAACGTAGTGACAAGACAGCAATATACACTCCTGCAAATGGAAAAAAGAACACATTGACACCGGTGTGTCAGACCCACCATACTTGCTCCGGACACTGCGAGAGGGCTGTACAAGCAATGATCACACGCACGGCACAGCGGACACACCAGGAACCGCGGTGTTGGCCGTCGAATGGCGCTAGCTGCGCAGCATTTGTGCACCGCCGCCGTCAGTGTCAGCCAGTTTGCCGTGGCATACGGAGCTCCATCGCAGTCTTTAACACTGGTAGCATGCCGCGACAGCGTGGACGTGAACCGTATGTGCAGTTGACGGACTTTGAGCGAGGGCGTATAGTGGGCATGCGGGAGGCCGGGTGGACGTACCGCCGAATTGCTCAACACGTGGGGCGTGAGGTCTCCACAGTACATCGATGTTGTCGCCAGTGGTCGGCGGAAGGTGCACGTGCCCGTCGACCTGGGACCGGACCGCAGCGACGCACGGATGCACGCCAAGACCGTAGGATCCTACGCAGTGCCGTAGGGGACCGCACCGCCACTTCCCAGCAAATTAGGGACACTGTTGCTCCTGGGGTATCGGCGAGGACCATTCGCAACCGTCTCCATGAAGCTGGGCTACGGTCCCGCACACCGTTAGGCCGTCTTCCGCTCACGCCCCAACATCGTGCAGCCCGCCTCCAGTGTGTCGCGACAGGCGTGAATGGAGGGACGAATGGAGACGTGTCGTCTTCAGCGATGAGAGTCGCTTCTGCCTTGGTGCCAATGATGGTCGTATGCGTGTTTGGCGCCGTCCAGGTGAGCGCCACAATCAGGACTGCATACGACCGAGGCACACAGGGCCAACACCCGGCATCATGGTGTGGGGAGCGATCTCCTACACTGGCCGTACACCACTGGTGATCGTCGAGGGGACACTGAATAGTGCACGGTACATCCAAACCGTCATCGAACCCATCGTTCTACCATTCCTAGACCGGCAAGGGAACTTGCTGTTCCAACAGGACAATGCACGTCCGCACGTATCCCGTGTCACCCAACGTGCTCTAGAAGGTGTAAGTCAACTACCCTGGCCAGCAAGATCTCCGGATCTGTCCCCCATTGAGCATGTTTGGGACTGGATGAAGCGTCGTCTCACGCGGTCTGCACGTCCAGCACTAACGCTGGTCCAACTGAGGCGCCAGGTGGAAATGGCATGGCAAGCCGTTCCACAGGACTACATCCAGCATCTCTACGATCGTCTCCATGGGAGAATAGCAGCCTGCATTGCTGCGAAAGGTGGATATACACTGTACTAGTGCCGACATTGTGCATGCTCTGATGCCTGTGTCTATGTGCCTGTGGTTCTGTCAGTGTGATCATGTGATGTATCTGACCCCAGGAATGTGTCAATAAAGTTTCCTCTTCCTGGGACAATGAATTCACGGTGTTCTTATTTCAATTTCCAGGAGTGTAAGTACAGATTCTTATCATTGGTATCCTGTCATCCTGAATTTTAATCTCATTCATGAGGCCCGCTTTTATTTCCTTCTTTGCTTCTTCGATATGAAAGGTAAAATGTGAATGTCGTGTGACTAGGGCCTCCCGTCGGGTAGACCGTTCGCCGGGTGCAAGTCTTTCGCTTTGACGCCACTTCGGCGACTTGCGCGTTGATGGGGGGTGAAATGATGATGATTAGGACAACACAACACCCAGTCTCTGAGCGGAGAAAATCGCTGAACCAGCCGGGAATCGACCCCGAGCCCTTAGGATTGACATTCTGTCGCGCTCACCCCTCAGCTACCGGGGGCGGACGATATAAAAGGTGATCAGTAGAGAAGAAAACTGAATATCTCCCTTATGCCCATCTGAATCCGAGCAATGTTCTCCTGGCCTGTTGTTATAGTTCCTTTTGTAGCTTACACTCTTTTATCTCGAGATTTCTGACATCTTGTACCTTAATTGGTACCTAAAATGTTACAAGTGTCGAAAGCTTTTCATAGTTCGACAGATTCTACGAAAAGTGTCTTGATTTTTCTTAAGTCTTGCTTATATTGCCAGATGCACCCTCATGACTGCCTCTCCAATATCCTTACCTCTTCTAAAGCAAAATCGATCGTTGCCTAAGGGATCCTCAATTTTCCTTTCCATTCTTCTATGTATTTTTCTTAGTCTGACTCCACAGCTGAGTGGTTAACGCTAAAGGCTACCATGCGGAGGACTTGGATTCGATTCTCGGTACTGCCAAGGATTTTTCCTTGGTGCAAGTACTGGTGTAGTATTTACTCAGAGTCGTGATGCCACTGAGGAGCTAACTGACTGAGAAGTAGCGGCTCCAACGTCTGGAAATTCGGCAAAATAGCCGAGAGACCATTGTGGTGACCACATGCCGCCCCATACCGCATCTGCATGATGCCGAATGGCAGAGTGTGATACGGCGGCTGGTCCTCCATTGTCTGGACGCGGAGCGCGTTTACATGACATGTCAATCTGATTGTGCGATAGTCCGCTCATGTATCTTCCATTCACACCTTTGTATCTGTCTGGATGACATTCTTCCCCAAACCCGATGACGCTAAAAGACACCACTTGCTTTGATAGAGGCGTGGGCTGTCTTTAGCCTTAACTATTCGTAGCAGAGAGCTATCTGTTGCACAGATACAGTGCTTAAAATTGTGTACATGCCTTTGAGTACCAGATCGTATGGAGTATGAATATTAATTGTGCTTTAGCCCTAATTTCTATCCTAAGGAGAAAACTGACCAACAGAAATTTAGCTATCGGCCGGTCATGGTTTACACTATACTAAACATTTCAAGTAACTTCCTCCCACTGGGTAATTGATATTACAGGCGGAGGGAAGGCATCTGGTATGCACGTTGTGACGAAGTTTAACGAACAAAGTAGCTGCGTAATTAATATGTGTTAAACAGATGAAGAGCACTCCAAAAACTGCATTTGCTTTGATCATACTTAAAAATACTAATCCGATGGTTCCATATAAGCAAACTGCAATAAAATACCGGTCATTATTAGTCAGCAAGGATTTTTGGCTTAAGGACATGCAACAGTGACGCTCAATAGCTCACACACAAACATTCAAACTCGTCGAATAATCGAAAACAAAATTCATCATTTTCCATTAATAATTGTTGGAGAATGGAGAAAAGCAGGTGCACCAGAACACAGACTGGGACCAAGACGTAAGGCCATAGAATTAGACTACTTAGCATTTGCTGATGACATGGCACTGATCGCACAAGACATTACCGACGCATAGAAACAGCTAGAATTATTACAAGAGCAGGCAGCAAAAATAGGATTACAAATTTCATTTGAAAAAACAAAATTTATGACATCAAAGATGCACCTTATGATCTAAAAATTGGCAATAACTACATCTCTCGAGTAAAAGAATTTAAGTATTTAGGTGAATGGATTGCAGAAAATTTTAATGAAAAGAAATCTATCAGATCAAGAGTCCAGAAAAAGGAGAAGGCATTTCAGTTAACAAAAAACATTTACAACAAAAAGAGTCTATCGTGGAACTGCAAAATACGACACTGCACAACAGTAATTAAACCCGACGCTCTCTACGCATCTGATACACTAAACCTTCAACACAGAACGCTAAAAAGGGAATTAGAAGTGAAAGAACGTAAAATAATGAGGAAAATCCTAGGACCAAGAACTAAAGATGGTGTGCATTATCCAAAACCCAATGCAGAAATATATAAAAATATCTTCAAAATAACAGACACAATGCGCATGAGAAGAATCCAATTTATTTACTAAGATGGTATCTGTTCTTTCGGACAAGACCACCCTTAGCTGCTTACAGGCGTTGACATACGCCAACGGGGACAGATGAATCCAATTCATGGGGCATTTAGAAAGAATGAGCTCAAACAGGTTAACGTACAAAATCCATACATTTTTAAAGAACAAAACTACAAGACCGAACTGGTACAAACAGACGGAAAAAAACCTGAGATAATTAGGGTCTCCAAATCTACATGACAGAAATGAAATCAGAAAATTCACAAACACACGGGGTTTTGAGGAAGAAGAGAGAAAAACTAACCGACATACGTGGTCTACGCAACGAAAGCTAGCCCATTCGTTGATAATGAAGAAATACTGGGCGAAAAGGTGGGCCAACAAATGTTGATTATGCGTGGTCCTAGGTGATCCATCCACGAAGAAGAAGAAAAAAAGAAGAAATTGAACCATCAAAGCCAGCTCATGACTCACAGCGCAAATCATCATGAAAGTTTAATGAACGTAACGTATTTGAAGTGGATCGTAACTGATAAAGGATCAAGTTTAGTTCCATCCGAATTAAAATAAAACGATACTGAATACATCACTCAAGAGAATCCCGCATTGCTCCTAACGATTGAGTTTAATCGTTGTAGAGAATCCTCACTGAAAACTGAATTAACTTCCATCCAAGATCACTGTTCTCGTGTACACGGAAGTTGTACGTTATACTTACTTGTCAACATTTTTCTACAATTCGTCACGTCCGCACGCCGGTAGCTTCTGTCTAAAATCCAGACTGCCTCTCTTCTGTATACAGAGAGCGAACAAAGTTGGTAGGGGCGCTCTGACCAATCACCAAGATGATTTTACCGATAATAGGCATCTCTTCCAGTCAAAGGATAGACGAAATAACGCCTGGTTCTTTCGCCTCAAAATTTTTGATTTTAACGTCTGAAAATTTTAAGATGGCGTCTCTACACTTGGATTCGAAGGGTTCAATCAGGCGGCTGTACTTCTAGGGATGGGCAGCAGAGTGTGGTGACAGAGTGTCCAGACATACTGTTCCCACCAGAGCTCCCATCGGAGATTACATTTCAACTGTTTCCCCAGGTTGCTAAATGGTTCAAATGGATCTGAGCACTATGGGACTTAACATCTGAGGTCATCAGTCCCCTTAGAACTACTTAAACCGAACTAACTAAGGACATCACACACATCAATGCCCGAGGCAGGATTCGAACCTGCGACAGTAGCGGTCGCGCGGTTCCAGACTGAAGCGCCTAGAACCGCTCGGCCACATCGGCCGGCCCCAGGTTGCTACGGCGAAGTTAAACCTAGAATTTACACCTGAATTCGTCTAGTTGCTTGCATTTGTAATTACACTAACATTCATTCAAACTGTGCGATTGTCCATGTTTGGGACAGATGGTGATAGGTACATGTTGTGCTGATTATCAATTCTAGTGAAGATGAGAATAAACACACTCAATTTAGCAAATGCAGACAGAGAAAATAAACTGTGCCGAACTTGATACATCAAAACCTCAAAATTATATGAGAGGCGAACTGATTGAAGCCTTTCAACATGTATTTATTCTTATAAATCCTACACACTAACTTGAGTAACCATTTGGTTTCCACGTCAGCTAGTGATAAAATTAATATAGCTATCGAATGTTTATTCCTTCCATCTTTTATGATCACAGGATTATCAAACCTCCGTTAAATCACAACTTTAATATGGGATCCCTGAAAGATGTGGTTTTAATTATCACCTCGAAAAAATGAAATTACATTATATATTCTTTGTTTCTTTCCATTTCTGCAGCCCTGGAACACATTAGCAGAGTTCGTTACGCCCACTCTGTACTGTTTCCATCTATTTCCTGTCTCCTCTGCTTTTATGAGTGGAATTCCTTTTGCGCTGCTAATGTTGAAACATCTGATTTTAAATTTTCTGAAAACTAATTTGACCTTCCAACATTTTCATCGTGTCCTTCCAGTGCCTCCTTTCTTTTAGATTTCTTCATAGTTTCCATGCAAGCACTACGCTTTAGTTTTAATTCGTTACCTGTTGACTTCATTAATGCATTACCTGTTGATTTCATTACTTAATGACATATTGTTTTATGCCTTTCTGTTCCTGAATATTATAATAGTTCCCTCCTCCCATCAATTAATAAATTATTTCTTCGATTATGCAATCTTTCTCTGTAGTTACCTTTGTTGTACATACATTCCTCCGCCCAAATTCTATGATTACCATTTTCATACCTGACCATTTCTTGTCAAGTGAACTGCCTGCTGTGATATTAAATATCGCGGTGCTTTCAGCCACATAGTACACAGAACGCACCTTATCGTTCCTCAGTAACTCAATATCTCACTTCCTTCCATACTGATACCTCCTGACTATGTATGACCTTGAGCATCAGTCTGGTTTTCATTGTTACTAAATTGTTCCCAGATGCGCTTTACAATCTAATATCTGATTTCGGTAGCTTTGTCTAACCATGATGTAATACATGTGGTACCTTCCTGTGTCTATGGGCCTTTCCTACTGCAATTTTTGAACAGTGAATCTGCTGTTGCTAGCTGAAATCAAGAACTCTGATTTCCATTCCCGAGTCTATATTCTTCTGTAAGCTTCTATTCCTTCCCCTACTCTAGTGATCCAACACCCGATAATTGCTGCATTTTCATCTACCTTTATGTGCTGAATTAACCTTCCAGTTCTCTCATATACGCTTTCTCGTCATCTTCTGCTTGTGACGTTGGAATGTACACGTGAACTACGGTTGTTGATGTTGATTTGCTTTCGATTCTGATGAGAACAGTCGCATCATTGAACTGTACACAGTAATTCACTGTCTACCTTACTTCCCTGTTCATAATGAATCCTACTCTGCCCGCATCTCGTGGTCGTGCGGTAGCGTTCTCGCTTCCCACGCCCGGGTTCCCGGGTTCGATTCCCGGCGGGGTCAGGGATTTTCTCTGCCTCGTGATGGCTGGGTGTTGTGTGATGTCCTTAGGTTGGTTAGGTTTAAGTAGTTCTAAGTTCTAGGGGACTGATGACCATAGATGTTAAGTCCCATAGTGCTCAGAGCCATTTGAACCATTTTTGAATCCTACTCTCGGGAAACGGTTTACCGATGTATTTAATAATAACCTGATTATGTCCATGGACGAGAAATGCTTAGATTCATTCTGTTTTACTTCACTCGTTGACATGGATAACTGTTCTCTTGTAACTAAGAAAAAATGACAACAGTTCCACGAGTATTGTCGGGGAAGTCTGCATGACACTCTGGAATCGTAAACGCGCCAAATGAGTCAATCGCACGCAGGCTGGTCGTGGAATGTGAAGAAACGGGTTTTGCGACGAACTGCAAACGTCCTGGGCGTCCCCGTTATTACTGATCTGCGCAGGGATTCGACCTTGTCCGTGACTTTTTAATGGAATTCCACAAAACTGGCTTTGAGTGATCAGGTTTGCTTACATGGAGTGTACGAGGTGCGGCTGGAAAAAAACCGGACTGATGCTGGAAAAAACATTTATTTACAATTATTTACAATTTCATGTTATCTCCTTCAATGTACTCTCCTCCTCGGTCTCTACACCGCTCCATACGAATTTTCCACTGTTCATAGCAATGCTGCAGATCATTTTCGGTAAGTCCATACATTACTTCCGTCGCTTTTTCTTTTACTGCTTCAACAGTCTCAAATCTAGTTCCTTTCAAAGCTGACTTGACTTCAGGGAAAAGAAAAAAGTCACAGGGGGCCAAATCAGGTGAGTAGGGTGGATGATCTAAGATGGGAATGTTCTGTTTTGCCAAAAACGTCTTCACTGACAACGCACTGTGAGCTGGGGCATTGTCTTGGTGAAGGATCCATGACTTTTTTCTCCACAAATCGTTCCGTTTTCTCCGTACTCGCTCACGTAGGGTAGCCAGGACGCTAATGTAGTAATGCTGATTCACTGTTTGTCCCTCTGGTACCCAATCAATGTGCACAATCCCTTTGATGTCAAAAAAAAAAACAATCATCATTCCCTTGAATTTAGATTTTGACATTCGTGCTTTTTTTTGTCGTGGAGAACCAGGAGTTTTCCAATGCATCGATTGGCGTTTAGTTTCGGGATCGTAAGTAAAAAACCACGATTCATCGCAAGTAATAACATTTTGTAAGAAGGTGGGATCACTTTCAATGTTTTCCAGGATGTCAGAACAAATCATTCTTCGGCGTTCCTTCTGTTCAATTGTGAGACACTTTGGAACCATTTTTGAACACACTTTGTTCATGTTGAAACTTTCATGAAGAATCTGCCTAAGACTTTCCTTGTCAACTCCTGTTAACTCAGACACTGCTCTGATTGTTAAACGGCGATCTTGTCGAACAAGTTTACCGATTTTTTCAATGTTTGCATCAGTTTTTGCTGACAATGGTCTGCCAGTGCGAGTGTCATCACTGGTGTCTTCGCGGCCATCTTTAAATCGTTTAAACCACTCAAACACTTGTGTTCGCGATAAACAATCATCGCCGTACACTTGTTGTAATATTACAAACGTTTCACTTGCTGATTTTCCTAGTTTGAAACAAAATTTGATGTTAACACGCTGTTCTTTCTGTACACTCAACATTTTCCGACGCACAGACAAAACGTCAACTACTTAAAACAGACGCCACGGGCAGACTGAGTGCAGGAGGCAGATGAAACTCGAGCAGTAGGCGGAGCGAGAGTCACGTGACAGGCCACGCGACTTTCAGCCTTATTGCATTCGTTTTATTGTTTCACCAGTACTAGTCCGGTTTTTTTCTAGCCACACCTCGTATTTTGGGGCATCGTTGCCAGTTGCGATTGTAAAAAGTTCAGTTAACGCAGGAACTGAAAACAACATGCTACTCTAAACGGAATCATTTTGGCGGATGTACACCAAGTGATCAAAAGTATCCGGACACCCCCAGAAACATACGTTTTTCATATTAGGGGCATTGTACTGCCACCTAATGCCAGGTACCCCATATCAGCGACCTCAGTAGTCATTAGACATCTGTGAGAGAACAGAATGAGGTGCTCCGCGCAACTCACGGACTTCGAACGTGGTCAGGTGGTTGGGTGTCACCTGTGTCATACGTCTGTACGCAGGATTTCCACACTCCTAAACATCCCTAGGTCCCCTGTTTCCGATGTGATAGTGAAGTGGAAACGTCAAGGGACACGTACAGTACAAAAGCGTGCAGGCTGACCTCGTCTGTTGACTGACAGAGGCCGCCGAGAGTTGAAGAGGGTCGTAATGTGTAATAGGCAGACATCTCTCCAGATCATCACACAGGAATTCCAAACTGCGTCAGGATCCTATGCAAGCACTATGACAGTTAGGCGGGAGGTGAGAAAACTTGGATTTCACGGTCGAGCGGCTGCTCATGAGCCACACATCGGCCCGGTAAATGTCTAACTACGCCTCTCTTGGTGTAAGGAGCGTAAACATTGGACGATTGAACAGTGGGAAAACGTTGTGTGGAGTGACGAATCACGGTACACAATGTGGCGATCCCATGGCAGGGTGTGGGTATGGCGAATGCCCGGTGAATGTCATCTGCGAGCGTGCATAGTGCCAACAGTAAAATTTGGAGGCGGCGATGTTATGGCGTGGTCGTGGTTTCCATGGAGGGCTCTTCCACCCATTGTTGCTTTGGGTGGCACTATCACAGCACAGGCCTACATCGATATTTTAGGCACCTTCTTGCTTCCCACTGTTGAAGAGCAATTCGGGGATGGCTATTAAATCTTTCAACACAATCGAGCACCTGTTCATAATGCACGGCCTGTGGCGGAGTGGTTACACGACAATAACATTCCTGTAATTGGCTGGCCTGCACAGAGTCCTGACCTGAATGCTATAGAACACCTTTGGGATGTTTTGGCACGCCGACATCGTGCCAGGCCTCACCGACAGACATCGATACCTCTCCTTAGTCCTGCACTCCGTGAAGAATGGGCTGCCATTCCCCAAGAAACCTTCCAGCTCCAGATCGAACGTAGGCTGCGAGAGTGGAAACAGGCATCAAGGCTAAGGGTCGGCGAACAGCATACTGAATTCGAGCATTATTGACGGAGGGCGCCACGAACTTGTAAGTCATTTTCATCCAGGTGTCCGGATGCTCTTAGTATAGTGTATTATGATTACGTAAGCAAAGCGGATGAGGGCTTTTCATGAGAATTTATCTTCTGTGATGATGCACATTTCCATCTGAACTGATCTTTCGGTAAATAAAGTAGTCTCGTATGGGAAACAATTAACTTACTGCCATCAACAGAAGTATGAACACCAGCAGAGAGTAAGCGTCTAGTGTGGACTGTTTTGCAGAATAGTAGTAGTAGTTGTTGTTTTATTCATCCAAGGGTCACTTCTACAAGGAAGTTAAACTTGTCTTGGTATTACAGGTTAAGAAAAAAAACATAATGATTCCTATATACAACCATTTATATAGTGGAACGTCTACTTTGGTACGAATGGGCAGCAAATCAGCCATGGTTTTTCAGTAAGAACTATCCTGTTATTCTCCTCCCCAAATTTAGGGAAACCAAGGAATACCTATCTGGGATGGTTGGATGGGATTAGAAACTCCATCCTTCCGAATACAAGACCAGTCTGTTAAGACAGCGAAAGCTGTAATCAGTTGACCCACGAAAACAGGCGATCAGTTTGTGAATATTATGGAAAAATAAAAAGCAATAGGACCAAATTAATTTAGTATTCAACAGCATGCTTACCAAACATGATAAGTCACTGCACGACTTACTGCTCACTTGAACTATTAGCTTGGTGTGTAAGTTTGTAGCGTTTTTGTTTTGCAGTTGGTATTCCGGTTGCTATGGGTTTATTTATCGATTGTCATTTTTGATTTATACACTTGTGCTCATAAATTAAGGATAATTGCAGAATATGGTGCCACACAACGTGGCACTACACAAAACTGGCGCTAATAGCATAGGCACATAGGGAGCACACATGACACAGATCTGTAAGTCCACGGAATTGGTGATAAGTTGAGAAAACCGTCCAGAAACATATGTGCTACAAACCGCCACTGTTTCCTGCGCATGTACCCCGACATCAATATGGGATATGATCACCATGCACAAGTACACAGGCCGCACAACGGGTTGGGATACTCTGGATCAGATGGTAGAGCAGCTGCTGGGGTATAGCCTCCCGTTCTTGCACAAGTGCCTGTCGGAGCTCCTGAAGTGTCGTAGGGGTTTGAAGACGTGCAGCGATACGTCGACCGAGAGCATCCCAGACGTGCTCAATGGGGTTTAGGTCTGGCAGGCCACTCCATTCGCCTGATATCTTCTGTTTCAAGGTACTCCTCCACAATGGTAGGTTGGTGGGGCCGTGCGTTATCATCAATCAGGAGGAAGGTGGGACCCACGGCACCTCTGACAAGGTGGACATACTGGAGCAAAATAACGTCCCGATACACCTGACCTGTTACAGTTCCTCTGTCAAAGACATGCAGGGGTGTACGTGCACCAATCATAATCCCACCCCACACCACCAAACCATGACCTCCATATAGGTCCCTTTCAAAGACATTAAGGGGTTGGTATCTGGTTTCTGGTTCACGCCAGATGAAAACCCGGCGAGGATCACTGTTCAGACTATACCTGGACTCGTCCGTGAACATAACCTGGGACCACTGTTCCAATGACCATGTACTGTGCTCTTGACACCAGACTTTACGGGCTCTCCTGTGACCAGGGGTCAGTGGAATATACCTTGCAGGTCTCTGGCGAATAAACCATGTCTGTTCAGTCGTCTGTAGACTGTTTGTCGGGAGACAGCTGTTGCAGTGGCTGCAGTAAGTTCCCAAGCAAGGCTATCTGCAGTACTCCGTGGCCGTCTGCGGGCACTGATGGTGAGATATCGGTCTTCTTGTGGTGTTGTACACTGTGGACGTCCCGTACAGTAGCGCGTGGCCACGTTTCCTGTCTGCTGGAACCGTTGCCATAATCTTGAGATAACATTTTATGGCACACGGAGGTTCCGTGGTAAGACTTGCTGTGTTTGACGAGCCTCCAGTCGCCCTAGTATTGTATCCCTCATAACGTCATCAATTTCTTTGAGCCATTTTCAACACATAGTCACCATTAGCAAGTGTGAAAACGTCTGCACACTTACTCGCTTCACCGTACTCTGACATGCACCACATCGTATGTGGTCTGCTGCCATCGCCACTGTGCGACGACCGCAGGTCAAATGTCCCGCGTTGTCATACCCCGAGGTGATTTAAACCCGCAAACCACCAACCAGAGCGTTGTTTCACCATGTATCAGCATTATCATTAATTTATGAGCATTAGTGTAGTTCACTGTTGCTATTTGGGTTTACGTATTATCATTCTGTCACTTTGAGATAGTGAACGGAGATTTGGACGCTAGAAAATGGAGCGCCATGTGGACAAATCGGAACATTTCCGACAGACTCTTCTCTTTGAGTTCAATGAGTGGTGAGGGCAGCGGGGGCAGCCATAAACATTTGCACCGTGTATGGGGATATTGCCACCGGAAAGACGACAACAAGAAAATGGTTTTCTCGTTCTAAGGAGGATCGTTTTGACATTAGTGTGTATTGTGTATTTAAACCGGGGACCTAGAAACGACGGAGAAGCTTTGTCCCGCCTTAGCCCTCAGTGGTTCACAATCCAACAACAGACCACAGCAGTCCACCCGCCCCACCGCCGCCCCACACCGAACCCACGGGTACTGTGCGGTTCGGCCCCCAGTGGACCTCCCCGGGAACGTCTCATACCAGATGAGTGACCCTATATGTTTGCGTGACAGAGTAATGATGGTGTACGCGTACGTGGAGAACTTGTTTGCGCAGCAATCGCCGACATAGTGTAACTGAGGCAGAATAACCGGAAATAGCCCGCATTCGCCGAGGCACATGGAAAACCGCCTTAAGAAACATCCACAGACTGGCCGACACACCGGACCTCGACACTAATTCGCCGCGCGGATTTGTGCCAGGGACCGGCATGCCTTCCCGCCCGGAAAGCAGCGCGTTAGACCGAGTGGTTAGCCGGGCGTGCTTTGACACTAGTGACTCTCCACGTGCAGGAAGATATTCGGGGGTCTGATAAAGATCGTATAAGCGATTAATCCACAACGGTCCACGTCAGCGTACTCGAGAACTGGCAGATGCGATGAACTGTGATCAATCCACCACCGTTCGACATTTGCATGCAGTGCGAAATGTTCAAAAATCAGGTGTATGGATACTGCACACTCTAAGCCAAAACCACAAAAATCAGCGGGTGGCCGTATTTGCCTCTCTAGTTGCTCGTCGTGAATTGCCTCGTGAAGAATGCTGACCATTCCTATCTTCTGGTGACGAGAAATAGTCTTTATGCTAACATAAAGTGAAAAAAAAATAATGGTTGAGCCCAAAAAAAGCAGCAATCCCCGTACAAAGATCTACGCGCATCCGAAAAAGGTAACAAGCGACAGTATAATGTACTACTAATTGCTGCTGTAACGTAATAAAATAAAAATAGTTGTGACTCTTTTTTCTTTACTACACTACTGGCCATTAAAATTGCTACACCACGAAGATGACGTGCTACAGACGCGAAATTTAACCGGCAGGAAGAAGATGCTGTAATATGCAAATGATTATCTTTTCAGAGCATTCACACAAGGTTGGCGCCGGTGGCAACACCCACAACGTGCTGACATGAGGAAAGTTTCCAACCGATTTCTCATACACAAACAGCAGTTGATCGGCCTTGCCTAGTGAAACGTTGTTGTGACTTTGGTAAAGGTCGGATTGTAGCCTATCGCGATTGCGGTTTATCGTATCGTGACATTGCTGCTCGCGTTGGTCGAGATCCAATTACTGTTAGCAGAATATGAAATCGGTGGGTTCAGGAGGGTTATACGGAACGCCGTGCTGGATCCCAACGGCCTCGTATCACTAGCAGTCGAGATGACAGGCATCTTATCCGCATGGCTGTAACGGATCGTGCAGCCACGTCTCGATCCCTGAGTCAACAAATGGGGACGTTTTTCGGATGATTCAGGTTCTATTTACAGCATCATGATGGTCGCATCCGTGTTTGGTGACATCGCGGTGAACGCATTGGAAGCGTGTATTCGTCATCGCCATACTGGCGTATCACCCGGCGTGATGGTATGGGGTGCCATTGGTTACACATCTCGGTCACGTCTTGTTCGCATTGACGGCACTTTGAACAGTGGACGTTACATTTCAGATGTGTTACGACCCGTGGCTCTATCCTTCATTCGATCCCTGCGGAACCCTACATTTCAGCATGATAATGCACGATCCTTCCCCCATGAACCATGGACCTTGCCGTTGGTGGGGAGGCTTGCGTGCCTCAGCGATACAGATGGCCGTACCGTAGGTGCAACCACAACGGAGGGGTATCTGTTGAGAGGCCAGACAAACATGTGGTTCCTGAAGAGGGGCAGCAGCCTTTTCAGTAGTTGCGGGGGCAACAGTCTGGATGATTGACTGATCTGGCCTTGTAACATTAACCAAAACGGCTTTGCTGTGCTGGTACTGCGAACGGTTGAAAGCAAGGGGAAACTACAGCCGTAATTTTTCCCGAGGACATGCAGCTTTACTGTATGATTAAATGATGATGGCGTCCTCTTGGGTAAAATATTCCGGAGGTAAAATAGTCCCCCATTCGGATCTCCGGGCGGGGACTACTCAAGAGGACGTCGTTATCAGGAGAAAGAAAACTGGCATTCTACGGATCGGAGCGTGGAATGTCAGATCCCTTAATCGGGCAGGTAGGTTAGAAAATTTAAAAAGGGAAATGGATAGGTTAAAGTTAGATATAGTGGGAATTAGTGAAGTTCGGTGGCAGGAGGAACAAGACTTTTGGTCAGGTGATTACAGGGTTATAAATACAAAATCAAATAGGGGTAATGCAGGAGTAGGTTTAATAATGAATAGGAAAATAGGAATGCGGGTAAGCTACTACAAACAGCATAGTGAACGCATTATTGTGGCCAAGATAGACACAAAGCCCATGCCTACTACAGTAGTACAAGTTTATATGCCAACTAGCTCTGCAGATGATGAAGAAATTGATGAAATGTATGACGAGATAAAAGAAATTATTCAGGTAGTGAAGGGAGACGAAAATTTAATAGTCATGGGTGACTGGAATTCGTCAGTAGGAAAAGGGAGAGAAGGAAACATAGTAGGTGAATACGGATTGGGGGGAAGAAATGAAAGAGGAAGCCGCCTTGTAGAATTTTGCACAGAGCATAATTTAATCATAGCTAACACTTGGTTCAAGAATCATAAAAGAAGGTTGTATACCTGGAAGAATCCTGGAGATACTAAAAGGTATCAGATAGATTATATAATGGTAAGACAGAGATTTAGGAACCAGGTTTTAAATTGTAAGACATTTCCAGGGGCAGATGTGGATTCTGACCACAATCTATTGGTTATGAACTGCAGATTGAAACTGAAGAAACTGCAAAAAGGTGGGAATTTAAGGAGATGGGACCAGGATAAACTGAAAGAACCAGAGGTTGTAGAGAGTTTCAGGGAGAGCATAAGGGAACAATTGACAGGAATGGGGGAAAGAAATACAGTAGAAGAAGAATGGGTAGCTCTGAGGGATGAAGTAGTGAAGGCTGCAGAGGATCAAGTAGGTAAAAAGACGAGGGCTAATAGAAACCCTTGGGTAACAGAAGAAATATTGAATTTAATTGATGAGAGGAGAAAATATAAAAATGCAGTAAATGAAGCAGGCAAAAAGGAATACAAACGTCTCAAAAATGAGATCGACAGGAAGTGCAAAATGGCTAAGCAGGGATGGCTAGAGGACAAATGTAAGGATGTAGAGGCTTGTCTCACTAGGGGTAAGATAGATACTGCCTACAGGAAAATTAAAGAGACCTTTGGAGAGAAGAGAACCACTTGTATGAATATCAAGAGCTCAGATGGCAACCCAGTTCGAAGCAAAGAAGGAAAGGCAGAAAGGTGGAAGGAGTATATAGAGGGTTTATACAAGGGCGATGTACTCGAGGACAATATTATGGAAATGGAAGAGGATGTAGATGAAGATGAAATGGGAGATAAGATACTGCGTGAAGAGTTTGACAGAGCACTGAAAGACCTGAGTCGAAACAAGGCCCCGGGAGTAGACAACATTCCATTGGAACTACTGACGGCCTTGGGAGAGCCAGTCCTGACAAAACTCTACCATCTGGTGAGCAAGATGTATGAGACAGGCGAAATACCCTCAGACTTCAAGAAGAATATAATAATTCCAATCCCAAAGAAAGCAGGTGTTGACAGATGTGAAAATTACCGAATTATCAGTTTAATAAGTCACAGCTGCAAAATACTAACGCGAATTCTTTACAGGCGAATGGAAAAACTGGTAGAAGCGGACCTCGGGGAAGATCAGTTTGGATTCCGTAGAAATGTTGGAACACGTGAGGCAATACTAACCTTACGACTTATCTTAGAAGAAAGATTAAGAAAATGCAAACCTACGTTTCTAGCATATGTAGACTTAGAGAAAGCTTTTGACAACGTTAACTGGAATACTCTCTTTCAAATTCTGAAGGTGGCAGGGGTAAAATACAAGGAGCGAAAGGCTATTAACAATTTGTACAGAAACCAGATGGCAGTTATAAGAGTCGAGGGCCATGAAAGGGAAGCAGTGGTTGGGAAAGGAGTGAGACAGGGTTGTAGCCTCTCCCCGATGTTATTCAATCTGTATATTGAGCAAGCAGTAAAGGAAACAAAAGAAAAATTCGGAGTAGGTATTAAAATTCATGGAGAAGAAATAAAAACTTTGAGGTTCGCCGATGACATTGTAATTCTGTCAGAGACAGCAAATGACTTGGAAGAGCAGTTGAACGGAATGGACAGTGTCTTGAAAGGAGGATATAAGATGAACATCAACAAAAGCAAAACGAGGATAATGGAATGTAGTCAAATTAAATCGGGTGATGCTGAGGGGATTAGATTAGGAAATGAGACACTTAAAGTAGTAAAGGAGTTTTGCTATTTAGGGAGTAAAATAACTGATGATGGTCGAAGTAGAGAGGATATAAAATGTAGACTGGCAATGGCAAGGAAATCGTTTCTGAAGAAGAGAAATTTGTTAACATCGAGTATAGATTTAAGTGTCAGGAAGTCGTTTCTGAAAGTATTTGTATGGAGTGTAGCCATGTATGGAAGTGAAACATGGACGATAACCAGTTTGGACAAGAAGAGAATAGAAGCTTTCGAAATGTGGTGCTACAGAAGAATGCTGAAGATAAGGTGGGTAGATCACGTAACTAATGAGGAGGTATTGAATAGGATTGGGGAGAAGAGAAGTTTGTGGCACAACTTGACTAGAAGAAGGGATCGGTTGATAGGACATGTTTTGAGGCATCAAGGGATCACAAATTTAGCATTGGAGGGCAGTGTGGAGGGTAAAAATCGTAGAGGGAGACCAAGAGATCAATACACTAAGCAGATTCAGAAGGATGTAGGTTGCGGTAGGTACTGGGAGATGAAGAAGCTTGCGCAGGATAGAGTAGCATGGAGAGCTGCATCAAACCAGTCTCAGGACTGAAGACCACAACAACAACAACAACAACAATGCACGATCGCATGTTGCAGGTCCTGTACGGGCCTTTCTGGATGCAGGAAATGTTCGACTGTTGCCCTGGCCAGCACATTCTCCAGATCTCTCACCAATTGAAAACGTCTGGTCAATGGTGGCCGAGCAACTGGTTCGTCACAATACGCCAGTCACTACTCTTGATGAACTGTGGTATCGTGTTGAAGCTGCATGGGCAACTGTGCCTGTACACGCCATCCAAGCTCTGTCTGACTCAATGCCCAGGCGTATCAAGGCCGTTATTACGGCCAGAGGTGGTTGTTATGGGTACTGATTTCTCAGGATCTATGCACCCAAATCGCGTGAAAATGTGATCACATGTCAGTTCTAGTATCATATATTTTTCCAATGAATACCCGTTTATCATCTGCATTTCTTCTAGGTGTAGCAATTTTAATGGCCAGTAGTGTATGTGTGGCAGGCACGCCTCTCCTCGTGAGCTGGCGCCAGCTGCTAGGACGGCGCCCTGCAATGCTGAGAGAGGACTCCGGCCTGGCGGCGAAGGCAGGGTCACGGCCAGTTGCTGACAGCGGAGCGATACGCCAGGCGGCGGTCCCGCTGCTCTTCGCATCGAGGTGGCGGAGGCGGCTGTGTGTGAATCTCCACCCACCCTTCGACCGGGCAACGGACGGCGGCTGGCGTTGTGAAGCCCGGTCTACCCCTGGACCTCAACGTCGGCGGCAGCAGGCACCAACAGCAGAGCAGGCCTGCGGGGCTCTGGCATCAAGCCCGGGGAGGACCCAGCAGACTCAGCCTGGGTGCTTATTCTGTATCTTTTCGCCATTGTGCCGATAGTTTCGGTACTCAAGTGCACCTAACGGTCTAGTACTCGAATTAGAGACCGTTCATTATTCAGTATGCATTTCGGTAGCGATACCGTTCGGGTCGACCTCGGGGAAGATCAGTTTGGATTCCGTAGAAGTATTGGAACACGTGAGGCAATACTGACCCTACGACTTATCTTAGAAGCTAGATTAAGGAAAGGCAAACCTCCATTTCCAGCATTTGTAGACTTAGAGAAATCTTTTGACAATGTTGACAGGAATACACTCTTTCAAATTCTGAAGGTGTGAGACAGGGAGTGAGACAGGGTTGTAGCCTCTCCGATGTTATTCAATCTGTATATTGAGCAAGCAGTGAAGGAAACAAAAGAAAAATTTGGAGTAGGTATTAAAATCCATGGAGAAGAAATAAAAACTTTGAGGTTCGCGGATGACATTGTAATTCTGTCAGAGATAGCAACGCACTTGGAAGAGCAGTTGAACGGAATGGATAGTGTCTTGAAAGGAGGATATAAGATGAACATCAACAAAAGCAAATCGACGATAATGGAATGTAGACTAATTAAGCCAGGTGATGTTGAGGGAATTAGATTAGGAAATGAGACACTTAAAGTAGTAAAGGTGTTTTGCTATTTGGGGAGCAAAATAACTGATGACGGTCGAAGTAGAGAGGATATAAAATGTAGACTGGCAATGGCAAGGAAGGCATTTCTGAAGAAGGGTAATTTGTTAACAACGAGTATAGATTTAAGTGTCAGGAAGTCGTTTCTGAAAGTATTTGTATGGAGTGTAGCCATGTATGGAAGTGAAACATGGACGATAAATAGTTTGGACAAGAAGAGAATAGTAGCTTTTGAGATGTGGTGCTACAGAAGAATGTTGAAGATTAGATGGGTAGATCACATAACTAATGAGGAGGTACTGAATAGGATTGGGGAGAAGGGAAGTTTGTGGCGCAACTTGACTAGAAGAAGGGATCGGTTGGTAGGACATGTCCTGAGGCATCAAGGGATCACAAATTTAGCATTGGAGGGCAGCGTGGAGGGTAAAAATCGTAGAGGGAGACCACGAGATGAATACACTAAACAGATCCAGAAGGATGTAGGTTGCAGTAGTTACTGAGAGATGAAGAAGCTTGCACAGGATAGAGTAGCATGGAGAGCTGCATCAAACCTGTCTCAGGACTGAAGACCACAGCAATAACAACGGTTCGGGTCTAGAGAACCGAAGCGCTGTTGTCGGTTCGCGTCGCGCAAGCCAATCAAAAGCAAGCAGCCGTAGATCCGCGCATGCGCACTGCAGCGCGCACACCGGCACAAAAACAAAGCAGCTAGCAGACGACACAGGCGCGCTATTCTTCGAAGTACCGAGAATAGTGTTTACGTTGCCATGACGCATGACGCTGCATTCCATCGAACTGACATGCCCTTTTTCATCGCTGTTGATTCCTCCTTAACAGTATTAGGCGCAGTATATCCATTTCCATGATTCTCAGCTGAAATGCATAGAAATTTTTACAGCTTCCCTGACCGCATGTTTCCATGCACACATAATAACGATAGCGTATTTGACTGTATTCTGCAGACTTCGTAAATGCCGCATTATGTCATCTTATTCTCATTCACACTGACATCGTGTTTTGGATTTTACGTTTCGCAAAATGAGTTAGTAATAGTACGTAGTACCACACTCGAATAATTGATTCTGAGAGTTTCAAGGAATAAGAAGGTAAATAGAATGTGGTTATAACTCGCTCCTAGAGATCCAGATGATTAAGTTGCCCACTTTCCTATACGATACGTCCACGATTTGTGTCTTAAAAATAAAATTGAAAAAACGCATTTTCGAGATCTCCTGCAGTTCGTCGAAGTTTATACCATGCACCTCACGAAAGAAGGTGCTACAGGCTAAAAATATTACGGCGGAGATCTTTCATCTCTGTCTAATGTTTTTGACGATTCGATCGTAATACTTGTGACAAGCAAGATTATGATGATGACTGCTGCTAGTTACATTCCCAGTAAATTAATTTGTGCTCTTAGATTGCTGTCTAACCGCATACTCGGAAATCGCTACATATTCGGAAAAAATGGTGAATTATTTCTGACAAGGAAAAGTATAAAAGTCACCGTCGGTTGTTTCACTCACAGCACTTTCATCTCCAGCATTTTCATATTTCGTTTTTTAAACACACAGGAATCACGAAATCATTACTGAGGAATTGCGTTCTTACATGCAAGTAATAATGAATATTGCAGAAAAATCTTAACTTACACGAATAACAATCTCTCAGAACGTGTTGCATGTATAAAGAGGAAAAAAATTTTTTTTGCACCCATCGATGCGCGAACCCTTGACCTTACGCGTACTATTGCGACGCGCTAACCACTTTTTTTTTTTGCTCTACCATTTTTTTTATTAGTCATAACATTCCACAGTAGTACATATTTTTCAACTGACATTTAAAAGTAATAAAACAAAGGTTCCTTGGCATTTTAGAAAAAAAAATCCAAGTCTAAACCAGATAGTGATGTTCGTCACTTGATCGTATTTGTTTTTCAAAGATCAAATTGTCTCTCGTTTCTTCATGTTCTGAATCGCATCATCGAAAATGGAGTTCACATGACTGTTCTTCTGAGGAAGTTGGTGTATATATCATAATAATTATTCATGCGTAGTAGCTTGTGATGCTGGTCGGAAATGTACGCCCAAAAATCTCCTTCGCTCCTTTCTTTACTGGACAGCAGGTAAAATACCGCGTGTCCCTTCAACCAGTTGACGGCATTTTTCTTCCAGGTGGGGTATTGCTCCTCTTCCGGGTATAAAAGGCACGCTGGTGTTATCAAATACGGCGGTTTTCTCTGCATAGTTGCTAATTTTTTTCTGATTGACAACCATATATTATTCGCATTTCCACAGACAAATTGATGTTCATCTGTATCAATCAGGTTGCAAATGGTACAGAAAGGGGAATCAGCCAGGTGAATGGAATGTAGTCTGGAGTTCGTTGGAAATTTCCTATTCACAAAGTAGTACCACAATGACCGCACTTTTGTTGGTAAATACGGGTGGTGTATGTTCCTCCAGATATCATGCCAAGAGTGACCGACGTATTTTTGTTCTATGATGTTCTTGGTCTGAAAGTTCATTAAGTTTTGGTATATTTTCTTGACTTGGATGACATCTTTCTCGGGTGTTCCCAGTCCAATGTAGCTATATTCTACGAAGAAATGTTTTAGGTGGTAAAGTTCATTTGGGATGTGGTGAATGTCTATTGGGGCGTCCTGGCTGACCGGCGCTATTTCATTTAACAAGAATGCGGTGACACTGTCGACTGACCGCTTCCACAGTTTATATGTTTTACAGACGTACAATGCTTGTGCTTTATTGTACACGTCTGTGAGATTCAATCCACCATTCTCAGTCGGTAGTGACTTTGGTACTTGGTACTTTGGTACTTGACTTTGAAGATGTGGCCGCGGCTGACGAAATGGCCAAAAGCAGCCAAAATCCTGTTCGCCACTTCCCTCGGCATTGGCAGGGCTTGCGCCACGTAATTTAATTTAGAGGACAAGTAGATGTTGACGAGAGCCACTCTTTGCATCTCATCAAGAGTACGGAGATTGTGCTGACGTAAACAGGCACGGATGGTGTTGAGGATTCTTCTGTAATTAACTGCGATGGTCTGCCGAATATTTCTTGTGTACTCCACTCCAAGACATGTCATGGTGACAATTTCCTTTATTGGCCCATGAATGGGAACTCCTAATCCGCTTCCAATATTCATTATGCCAGACTTATTCCTATTCATTTTCGCACCAGATACTTGTTCATATTTGTTTATTATGTCGAGTGCTTTCTCTATTTCGTCGTTGTCTTTGACAATAAATGCAACGTCATCGGCATATGCTCTGCAGACAATCCTACGGCCGCGTGTAGTGAATCCTTGTAGGTTGTGGCTCAGGCGAAAAAGCAATGGCTCGATTGCTATTGCAAAGAGTGACATAGACATCGGGCACCCTTGTCGCACCGAACTTTTCATTACAATGGGCTTACTGGACTGACCGTTTACCATAACTATCGATGTTGACTTCTGCAGAAGATTTGTAATAATGTTGATAAAACCTTGCGGGAAGTTCATGGCACGCATGGTGTGAAAAAGATAAGCATGATCGACTCTATCAAATGCTTTCTCACAGTCCAATGATACGATGGTGCATTTTATTTTACAGGCTGCGGCAATGGAAATAATATCTCTGTAGTCGCACAGTGTTTGGTAAATTGATCTGTCTTTTCCTACGCTCGATTGATATGATCCAGTGACTGTGTTCAATACTCATTTTAATCTTTCGTTTATGATGCGGGCAAATATTTTATAGTCCGAATTTAGGAGAGTGATAGGCCTAAAATTTGTTACAGATTTTCCCTGCAGGATGTTTCGGGATTAGAACAATGGTTCCTTCTAGGAAGTCGCGTGGGACGCCATTGGCGGGATTCATTAATTCGTTACAGATACACGCTAATTTGGGAATCAACTGCCTTCTGAACATTTGATAGAACTCGGCCGGGATTCCGTCAGGCCCAGGAGACTTATTTTTCGGGCTTCGTGTTATAGCGTCTGCGACTTCTTCTTCTGTAATTTCAGTTAACAAGTTGTTTGCTTCTACCGGGTCGAGCCCGCGTGTGAATCCCGTCATGATGTCATTGTCCACCGGGATATCCATTGTCGTTTTGCCTAATAACTCTGCAAAGTACTTATGAATTTCATTCTTGATGTCACTTTGCTGCGTCAGTAACCTACCGTCAGAAGATCTTAGTTCGGTTATTATTTTCCTGCGTTGCCCCTTCCTCTCATTAATCACATGATATATAGATGTTTGCTCTCTTTTTACAGCATCGTGAAGTCCTGCTCTTACTTGATGACCTTCCAGCTGTTTCCGCTTCAGTCCGAGAAGTTTAGCCTGAATCCGTTTTATTTCCACGTAGTTAGCGATTACGGACTCATCAGATTGATATAGGTCACGAAGGACTTGGAAGTAATATTCTATCGTCCGTTTTTGCCAAACACTTTTCTCGCGGGAGTAATTCATCAGCGATTTTCTTATCGCGGGTTTCTCACATTTCATCCACCATGCCAGTGCCGAGGTATATGAAGTGAATTTGTTCTCGCACGCGTTCCATACGTTATTGAATATTTCGTGGTATTCAGGGTCTTTTAGATGTTCCACGTTCAACTTCCACAAGCCTCGTCCCCTGTACGTTTCTTGCCGTTTTAAGTTCACGGTACATATGTATGCAGCGTGATCCGAAAAGATAGTGGGCCATAACTCTGTCTGGAGAACGTGTGTTTCCAGGTCGACTGTTACGTAGATCCTGTCGATGCGACTAGCGGAATGATTCGTAATATGAGTGAAACCCGGCAATGCACCGTTCTTGAGCTCCCAGGTGTCAATTAAGCGGAGTTCTGTAATTACGGCTCCGAGTTCTCCACAGTTATTAAAATGCGGCGTCTGGTCTTTTGGAGACAGCACACAATTATAATCACCTCCAAAAATGATATGCTCGTAGCGGCCACCGAAAAGGGGAACTATATCATCTTTATAAAATTCAGCTCTTCGCCTCCTGTTCCCGGTGCCAGAAGGTGCATAAATATTTATAAAACGCGTATTGTGAATGGTGACAGCTACACCTCTGGCGCTTACCAGTTTCTCCACATCTTTGATGATAATTCCTTCTTTGGCGAGTATTGCAGTTCCGAGGTCACTGTCGCTCCCTGGATTTACGACTGCATTGTAACCTGTGATGGCATCCAGTCTAATATCTGTTACTTCTTGTAACATAATAACATCAATATCAGCGGCGTAGAGCATGTCTTGCAAGTTCTTAAGGTTTAATTCGCTACGAATCTTGTTTAGATTCAAAGTCCCGATTCTATAAGCTTGTAACGAATTCATGATTAATTAAGTAAGTATACAAGTCGTTATGACCCACTGTCGACAAAGCCTAAGGTTTTCCATGTTATGGCCGAGACGATGTCTCGTCCCTCATTTGCTTGTCTTTCTGCACTGGAATCTTTCCTCCTGGTAGGTGTGACACTTCCTTCATTTCCTCATCTGCGGGAAATTCTTCAATGTCATCTGCCCAATTTTTCGTATCACTGCGTTGAGACAACTCTATCTCTGGCCCACGTTGAGATGGAGTTCTGTTCTTTGTTTCTTTACTTGTGGACCGTTTCGTTTCACCATCGTGTTGCGTCTGCGTTTTCACTTTTCGAAACTCGTCTTTTCCCGCTGTATGCGGGGTCTGTGGGCTACGTCAAAATTGACGGATGTCATACCACTGATTTTGCGACCAATTTGTTGTGCCTTTTCACGCACTGATTGTACCTTTTGAGGAGCGTCAGGTGGAGCTATCCTCCGTTTTTTATGCTTTTTGGGAAGAGATCCGGAATTCTGTCGCTCTTCAGTCTCGGAAGCCGTGCTGGGATCTTGTGCAGCATCCTCGTTCTCGTCTCTCTGTACATCTTGCTCAGTAGTTCCGTCATTTTTGGAAAGACATCCTGCTTCTGTAATGGGCGCCGCTTCAGGCGACGGAACGACAGTCGTTACTTCAGTAGAGCTAGTGGTCACTGACAAGTTTTGGTCGTCGTCTTTTCTGTCGCCACTGCTCTCCAAAGCGAAACTCGATGTCGTAGCAGTGTGGCCACGGGTGGCCGTAGCATATGTCACTGGTAAGGTCGTCATCGTCATGGGAGGAACTACTTCCCCCGCCGGTACCTGCGTCACTCTCCTCTGTATACATTCTGAACGTACGTGTCCAGTCTGTCCACAACCGGAGCAAGTACGCGGCTGTCCATCATACATCACAATAGCTCTATAACCTGCCGGCCGCGGTGGTCTCGCGGTTCTAGGCGCGCAGTCCGGAACCGTGCGACTGCTACGGTCGCAGGTTCGAATCCTGCCTCGGGCATGGATGTGTGTGATGTCCTTAGGTTAGTTAGGTTTAAGTAGTTCTAAGTTCTAGGGGACTGATGACCACAGCAGTTGAGTCCCATAGTGCTCAGCCTTTTTTTAGCTCTATAACCGCATACGTAAACATACGAGGGAATATTCTGCTGAATATCTATTTTTATTTGCCTGACACCATTTAAAACTGGGAACGTTTGAAAGGTGGTCCACTTTTCCGCAACATTACTAATGACCTTCCCATATGCTTTGAGGACGCAATTAATTTGTTCCGTAATTATTTCAAAGGGAAGTTCAAAAATACGGACTGTTCTTATCCCGAAACCTGCATGATCTACTTTGACATCACCGACGTTTCCATCACAGTGATTAAATTTAAAAGATCCTCCACATCCTTCAATAATCCTATCACAGCATTTAGCATTCACCATCTTCACATAAACTGTGCTACTCACAATCGATAAGTGGATCCCAATTATATCAGTGGAACTGAGCTTTACTACATCGCGCAAGAACTGTTCTACTGCGAATGCTTTAGGTCGTGCAAAGCGTTCATCGAACGTGAACTTCAAAGTATCTTTGCGATGCGGTTGCGTCATATTCATGTTCGATTCATTTTCAAATATACAATTAGCGTGTAAGCCGCAAGAGCGCCCACTTACTTGTCAGCGCGCGGCCGGCCGCAGCAAGCACGTAGACAAGGCCCGTCCGCACAGCTCGCCCACCGAAGCACGACTTGGCGCTGCTCAGGGACTCGTTGACACCGCAAAAACACACGGCAACACTAATTTGTAGGTGAACACACACTAAATTATCTGTATTTTTCAATATTTCTCGAGAACCACACGAAAACTGGTGGTTGTTGACGTTGCTAACCAGAGATATCACCACTTGGCCACGCTAAACAACAGCTACGCATTTCTCAATTCTTATACTATTGTGGAGAGGAACGTAGGCTGACTCTGTTGTCAAACGATGCTGCGTCAGTCAGAAATGCGTAATAGTTTGGAAGGTTGTTACTTGAAAGCTGTAAACACGTTTCGATAGTTACTAACTAAACCATTTTTGGGAAAAAGTACACAAAGTCACCAGTAACGTCAGTTCACACTCATGTAATATACGTAAGCAGAGCCGATGTCCTTACATTTAATTATCTTTAAACTGTTATTTGCATAAAAATAACACGTATTTTGAGAGAATATTGACCGAAAACGTTTTCTTTTTGGATGTAATCATTCACAGTAACAATCTAACCTAACCATATTTCTAACAAAGGAAAAGAGTCTATTATGAACTCACTTTCCAACTGGATGCGCCCTCTGGTGATTCTTTAGTAACACAGTCACTAAATCCAAAGCTAAAACCGCAAAATACGTTTAAAATAACAAACTGTAGGTGTACATAAACCACAGCTCACCGATCGACAGGGCCACACCGAAATCCAAAACCTCTCGGTACAATTTTCGTAAAATCGATGGGAGGACCGTTCGGTAACAGGTCTCAGAAGCTTACTGAATAGGATATTTCGGCAAAGAACCTAAAATGACGTCATTACCGAGACAAACCTACTACACCGATCGGTATGAACGATACAGAACAGGGCCCCTGGTCTCGAAACGAAGGCAGCTGCTGGCGCTGCACAGTCGTTTCGCGGTCCGGCGGTGCATCGGCGTGGTGGTGCGGTTACTCAATGAAGACCGAGTTCCTGTGTCGAATCACGTCATGCCCTCAGAGTCAGCCTCATTTATATTCTGTTACTGCCCATTTGTTTTACTAAAACCTGGTGTCTAGTCACGTCGCCCATGACAAAGAGACTCGATCGAATGTGGTGGCAACGGCACGCTTACTAGATCGTCCTTTGCTGCTTGGGCAGTTTAATGCTGCACTCAGCTGTCCTCGCTTCGCAACTCACTTCTGCATCTGCTATTGTGCTTGGCTGGCGGCCAGCGCTGTCACCGCATTAATCCGCGGCGGCCTCCGTGCTACTTTAAGTCACTTACACTAAATACTTTTCCCTAAAATACTGGGTTGTGTCACTATACTGCCTTCCCCCCCCCCCCCCCCCCCCCCCCAAATGGAGAAGACCCGATCCCTCGGGTCTTACTCCGATCCATTACTCTGCTTTAAAGACAGCTATGCCCTTTATCTGTACATTTACGTCAACTCATTTACTTCTAATTATTACGTTAGTACTATATCAGATAAGTCGATTCATCTGCCATCTCTTGCCCTCGGAATTCAATCTTTTGAAACTTGTCGACATAAAAGTTTTCTGGGTTTGGTACCGCGTCATAATGTAAAAACTACTGCTGCTATAGAAAAGCCAACGTTTCGGCCACGATTGCAGCGGCTTTTCTATAGCAGCAGTAGTTTTGACATTATGAGGCGGTACCAAACCCAGAAAACTTTTATGTCGACTGACTCTTGCCGCGGAAGCCTACGTAATTATATTTCGAAACTTGTGTTACCCCAGGAACGGCTTTCCTCACGCTACGTCACCTCAAATATAAAAAGAAAACTAGGTAGAGCAGAATCAGAATCACCGTGGTACTAGGAATTGCGACACTTGAAATCTCTGTGAAATGGTTCAAATGCCACCGAGCACAATGGGATTGAACTGCTGAAGTCATCAGTCCCCTAAAACTTAGAACTACTTAAACCTAACTAACCTAAGGACATCACACACATCCATGCCCGAGGCAGGATTCGAACCTGCGACCATAGTGGTCGCGTAGTTCCAGACTGTAGCGCCTAGAACCGCTCGGCCACTCTGGCCGGCGAAGTCTCTGTGAGTGGCCTTTACTTGAGTGTGTGTTACCGTAAATACAAACCTGGTAAGGTAAACTGATGACAACCTAAATGTGATACTGATTTCAAAGCCACATCACTTACATGAAATTGAAAAACATCCTGTGAGTGTGAAAACCGATCTCATTCATAAGCAGATAAATAAGCAAACCAATAATTTCACGCTCAGTAGACTTGGTCGGTGCGACTGTTTAAAGAAAAGTAACCCTATTTTTAAAAAACTGTAACGTCGACCTGTATAAGAACGTAACCTGAACCACACAACAATTTCTGCATTGACATATGGCCCTGGTAAAACAAAGAAACTGACACAACTTACACTGCGCAAAGGAAACGAAACAATTACATATTATGAATCTTACCTGCAAAATGAAATACTGGCAGAAACAGCAACACAGCAAGACTCCGCAACAGTAAAAAAGAAAATATTGCTAAAGTACAGTTGGTCCACGGAGATTGGGTTCAATCTTGACACAGAACGCCAATGAAACACGTAACTCAACCTTTAAGTACTGAAATTTGAGTTAGGAAGGAACTTATCGAAGAAACCTATTGTAGATTAACCTAATAACTTCTACTTTATAGTAAATTAACTCAGGACATCAATCAATAGAATAATTATCAAAACCTCGACTGCGACGAGGGTGAAGTGCACCAACAATAAAAGTCTACAACAATAAAAATAAACTTTTTTACCTCATCAAATAATACCTTGTTCTTCCTTTAAAACCCTTTTTTATCTTCGTATGTTATCCAACCATTGTTCTAGTCATCATTCCTCCTCATAATAAATGTGCAACTCACATAGTTCCGAAAGTGCGTCCATGCATTACACTGTAAACTTAATGAACCAAGCCTCTGCACATCGCAGCTATCCACTATGACTGTGAAAGATTCTAAGACTCCAGACTGCTGCCATCGGAGACATAGATACTGTTGCCTAACAACTCTTTACAAGTATTAACACGTCCAATAACATCATCAAAAAATAGCCATCTTACATCACCCTTCGCCTTGTGAAGAAAAAATGTTATATTTTTATAACTTGCCTTGGAAGTAGAGAAATAGTACATTTTTATTTGGAAGCAATACTCAAATTCCAAAAATAAAATCTGCACAACTATGTGCTCAGGGTACTAAATTTCCATGTGTGGATGCTCAACCATGTAATGAAAAAGTTGCGAAAATTCAGAGCTTAATTGGTAAGCAGCCCAAAACATTACAAATAATTTGTCAACAAAAATCCTTTTAAAGTTTATATCACACCTTCCATCAACACAGGTCCAAACTTGGCTAAAGTCCTACTTGTTCGATGTTTACAACTTAACATGTCCATTATTTAAGACTTCATCTAAATGCAGTGAATCGTCTTAAGAATAAGTGTATATTGTAGGTGCCTTCACCTAAGAAGACTACACTTAGCATTTATAACGCCAATAAATATGTCACTGTAAAAACATTTACTGCAGACAGTACTCCATAATCTTGAGTACTGGCAATACAGTTGAACATAATATAGGCATTTGCGTCTCCTAGACCCATAAGTACAGGTAAATATTCCACTGTACTTGTGCCAAAGATGCGCCAGTTGTTGTACATCTATTGATGGGCAAGGCAGCTGCAGGCATACCACAGGTGCAGAAGAGGGAGTTCTGCATGATGTGGCAGGATAAGCCTCCTCACTAAGCGAAGGGACAGTTAGGCACTAGGAACTAGGCACTCTGAATAGCACAGTGTTCTCGATCATAGTCATTTCAGCAGTACGCTGTTTATGGCACAAGTTCTACCTGACCTACTAAATTGCAAAGTATAGTTCTCATTCCTAGACTCATCACAAAGAGGAAATTGTAAAAGTCTGACCAACCGATTGCCAAATTGACTGTAACACATAGTAGTAAAGAGTTTGTCACAACATAGTTTGGTGTTGTCTGATAATCAGAATATCTTGGTAAATTGTGCATTGTGGTGCACACCACCCTGGCACTTACAAAATATTGAGCATGAACAGAACAAAAATTGCAAATGTATGTATATATTCCATTAGTATTTAAACATACATGAAGAAAACCAGTGGAATCAAGCACTTGTGTATGTCAATATTTGTATATAAAGGCAGAAGAAAAAATCAATGGAATCCAATACATGTGTACAAAAAAAGCTTCTTAGAAATTATAAACCATAGAAAAATCAAATTGTTAAACTAAAAAACTGTACATACCTGCTCACAAAACACAAGTGCACATTTAAACGAAAATTTTCGATGTTACTCTCTTAGTATGTTGAAACATAAGTGTACGTTTTACACAGTAGACAGTGTTTTAAATACCATATAACTGAATTATGAAATGTGTATACAAGACTGAAATCCTATAGAAAAGGTATAATGTTACATAACAGGTAAATTATTAGTGATAGGACATGTGGGAGAGGGAAAGGAAAAATTGCTTGACAGTCATCCATCAGCACATGTCAAATACGTGGTGTCAAGTATCTAAGTCTTTCATGCATCACATTTCTGTCTATGAGATCTCAGATAAATACTCCAAATGCATTGTCCATGGATCCATATATTAATCAATATTTCATCATACTTTCAAATACCTGTTTTATAGATTCACAGACCAGTATTTCATCACACATTACACATAAACCTCTGTGTCCTCATTTATAAATAATAAACTTCTTTTCATCACCTACTATTCATAAACCGCTTTGTAGTCCTGCTAGTAAGCTTGCATTTCATCTGCCAAGAAAAACTCATCTTCAACCACTTCACAAGAATATAACATACTCAATTCCTTTCTCTCTTAACATAAATTCATCTCTTCTGCCTCTACCAAAATTCATTTCCCTTTCTATACCAAAAAAATGTAATGCACTATCAACCACTCCATATATCTTTATGGTTTCCTACTTTATCATCATGCCATATCAAGGTATACATTTATCTATGACATTCTGTTTCTCACTCACTTAAGGCTAAGATTTATATTGCTATTCTATGATAAACTCTAAAATTAATGCTTAATCTAGTTCATGCGGTATCCACATTCTCTCATCCATTCATACCAAAAAAGGAAAACAAATAGTGCTTGAAGTCAAATTCTACAGTAAAAAAAGCAGTGAAAAATCAAATTACAATGTGTCAAAGTCACTGAGAGATGCATTGCCACTATACATAAAACATAAAACATCCAGAGAACGTGTACATAAGCAAATATATTCACAGTATTGACCATACACATAGTAATGAACATGAACACACATTGTGAAGCAGAGAAATTCAAAAAAGCTGAAAAAGGTAAGAAAATCGGGTCATTATGTTTTCCTCCATAAACTGTACATACTTTCATACTAAACAGCATTTTATTTCTGTATTGTGAGCTCTATGGCACTAATCATTATTATGATATTATGATGTATTTTCTTTTGTCTCTTTTTTATTAATAAAAGCTGCTATCATAGAAAAGTGTCTTTTAAGATTTGCAAGATGAGAAATGGTGATTAACAGCATGAGCACATTACACTACAGTGTCACAGTTGGATCATAAACAATGTTTTGTTGTTGTGGTCTTCAGTCCTGAGACTGGTTTGATGCAGCTCTCCATGCTAATCTATCCTGTGCAAGCTTCTTCATCTCCCAGTACTTACTGCAACCTACCTCCTTCTGAATCTGCTTAGTGTATTCATCTCTTGGTCTCCCTCTATGATTTTTACCCTCCACGTTGCCCTCCAATGCTAAATTTCTGCTCCCTTGATGCCTCAGAACATGTCCTCCCAACCGGTCCCTCCTTCTTGTCAAGTTGTGCCACAAACTCCTCTTCTCCCCAATTCTATTCAATACCTCCTTATTAGTTATGTGAGCAATCCATCTAATCTTCAGCATTCTTCTGTAGGACCACATTTCGAAAGCTTCTATTCTCTTCTTGTCCAAACTATTTATCGTTCATGTTTCACTTCCATACATGGCTTCATTCCATACAAATATTTTCAGAAACGACTTCCTGAGACTTAAATCTATACTCGATGTTAACAGATTTCTCTTCTTCAGAAACGCTTTCCCTGCCATTGCCAGTCTACATTTTATATCCTCTCTACTTCGACCATCATCAGTTATTTTGCTCCCCAAATAGCTAAACTCCTTTACTACTTTAAGTGTCTCATTTCCTAATCTAATTCCCTCATCATCACCCGACTTAATTCGACTACACTCCATTATCCTCGTTTTGCTTTTGTTGATGTTCATCTTATATCCTCCTTTCAAGACACTGTCCATTCCGTTCAACTGCTCTTCCAAGTCATTTGCTGTCTCTGACAGAATTACAATGTCATCGGCGAACCTCAAAGTTTTTATTTCTTCCCCATGGATTTTAATGCCTACTCCGAATTTTTCTTTTGTTTCCTTTACTACTTGCTCAATATACAGATTGAATAACATCGGGGAGAGGCTACAACACTGTCTCACTCCCTTCCCAACCACTGCTTCCCTTTCATGCCCCTCGACTGTTATAACTGCCATCTGGTTTCTGTACAAATTGTAAATAGCCTTTCGCTCCGTATGTTTTACCCCTGCCACCTTTAGAATTTGAAAGAGTGTATTCCAGGCAACATTGTCAAAAGCTTTCTCTAGCTCTACAAATGCTAGAAACGTAGGTTTGCCTTTCCTTAATCTTTCTTCTAAGATAAGTCGTAAGGTCAGTGTTGCCTCACGTGTTCCAACATTTCTACGGAATCCAAACTGATCTTCCCCGAGGTCGGCTTCTACCAGTTTTTCCATTCGTCTGTTAAGAATTCGCGTTAGTATTTTGCAGCTATGACTTATTAAACTGATAGTTCGGTAATTTTCACATCTGTCAACACCTGCTTTCTTTGGGATTGGAATCATTATATTCTTCTTGAGGTCTGAGGGTATTTCGCCTGTCTCATACATCTTGCTCACCAGATGGTAGAGTTTTGTCAGGACTGGCTCTCCCAAGGCCGTCAGTAGTTCTAATGGGATGTTGTCTACTCCTGGGGCCTTATTTCGACTCAGGTGTTTCTGTGCTCTGTCAAGCTCTTCTCGCAGTATCGTATCTCCCATTTCATCTTCTACTACATCCTCTTCCATTTCCATAATATTGTCCTCAATTACATCGCCCTTCTATAGACCCTCTATATACTCCTTCCACCTTTCTGCTTTCCCTTCTTTGCTTAGAACTGGGTTTCCATCTGAGCTCTTGATATTCATACAAGTGGCTCTCTTTTCTCCAAAGGTCTCTTTACTTTTCCTGTAGGCAGTATCTATCTTACCCCTAGTGAGATAAGCCTCTACATTTTTACATTTGTCCTCTATCCATCGCTGCTTAGCCATTTTGCACTTCCTGTCGATCTCATTTTTTAGACGTTTGTATTCCTTTTTGCCTTCTTCATTTACTACATTTTTATATTTTCTCCTTTCATCAATTAAATTCAGTATTTCTTCTGTTACCCAAGGATTTCTACTAGCCCTCGTCTTTTTACCTACTTGATCCTCTGCTGCCTTCACTACTTCATCCCTCAGAGCTACCCATTCTTCTTCTACTGTATTTCTTTCCCCCAATCCTGTCAATTGTTCCCTTATGCTCTTCCTGAAACTCTGTACAACCACTGGTTTAGTCAGTTTATCCAGGTCCCATCTCCTTAAGTTCCCAACTTTTTGCACTTTCTCCAGTTCTACATAAACAATATTTTCATAATAAATTCACTGTCTCCAACAAAATCCATAAAAGGATATGTTTGAAACCAAATTATGCTCAGAAAAGAAAACTGTCAGCAAATTCCTCATATCGGATATACTGAGTACAAATGCCACTCATATCTGTCCATGTAAGAATCATAATTGGAAATGTGTACACAACAAAATTTGTCCTCTCTCTAACAAACCAAAGAATTCATCAAACATTCACATACTGGTTTCCTATTCTCTCATTAAACATAGTCAGATTCATGTAATGTTGTTATCAGAGTGTCACTGCTCATTACCCCATTAACAGTATAAGTTAAAATATAACACCATACAGTTCCACAAAAATCTTGAAATACAAAGGCTACTACCAAACACATGAACTCCATGAAGATTATCCTATAAATATCAATGCTTCACCTCATTTCACTGAATACATTATAGTTTCTCTGTTCTCATCACATACAAGTAGACGATATGAAGACTACATCACTGACGATATCATAGCTGTTCTTTCATTGTGTATCCTTTAACATACTTTATAAAAATTACTGTTCCACAGGATTTCATGGTTTCACAATATATTCCACACTTACCCTAATGTATTTTCAGTATAGGTCATAAAATGTTTCACTGTACAGATTGAATTGCAGGAATATTTATTACGCCTCACAAATTTACCAAAATGTCACTAAAGTTAATGTAGAAATAGAAAGATATATGTCTGATGTTTCACTTCCTAGTGCAGTATAAGGAGAGGAGTATAATATGTGTCACAACATAAATAAACAAAAACTATTCGATAGTACGCTTAAAATGTGAAATGTGATGGCAACCTCTCGATTGTTTAGTGTGTAAAGTTTCTACTTCTATTGAATTTTCATATGGTATACGTTTGATCCTATCTGGTCCTTTGTACAACAGAGTGAAGTTTTTGGCTTAACTACTTATCTTTGCTGGAGATGCGATGTGCTCTTATTAGTTCCTTCTGACCTACTTCAAACTTTCTTATTTTAGCTTTAGTTGTCGACGTTTTTCTGTGACGTTCTAAATATGAATGATAGCCATTTCAGTAACCTCTTTGAGTCTTAATTTTCTCACACGAGGAAACTGTACTAATTCTCTTATTTTGTCAGAGGATTTCTTGTGTTTTAAGACCAGAATGGGTGGTAAAGACGTAGAGTCATGAGGTAAATCATTTATTATGGACTGAAATGAGGAGATGTAATAATCCCAGTTCTTATGTTGTTGATGGCAGTGCAAGCGACAAAGCTTATTACTCTCTTTCATAATTCTCTCAGATGGATTTCAGTGAGGCGAATATAAATATATAGATAATGGATGTATTCTGCGAGCATTTAATGTATTTTACGAAATTTTGGAACGTAATTGTATACCTTTATCTGAGATGACTTTACTGTCGTGACCTACTTGCTTTAAGAAAATCTTTGTGAAAGCTTGTGACACAGTCCTGGTTGTGGCTTTTCTTGAAGATGATGAAGTTACAAAATGAAATACTGGCAGAAACAGCAACAACAGGACTCCGCAACAGTAAAAATATACTGCTAAAAGCTAACTACAGTTGCTCAACAGAAGTTGGGTTCACAATCTTGACACAGAATGCCAATGAAACACATAACTCAACCTTTAAGTACTGAAATTTCAGTTATGAAGGAACTTGTCAAAGAAAACTATTACAGAGTTTAATATAAAAAATCATTTTACCTATTATCTTCCATGGTACAGTAAATTAACTCAGAAGATCAATCAATAGAAAAATTACCAAAAATTCGACTCTGACGAGGGTGAAGTATACCAACAACACAAGTCTACAAAAATAAAAATAAACTTTTTTACCTCATCAGATAATACCTTGTTCTTCTTTCCCATACCTTTTTTATGTCCTTGCGCTATCCAGCCATTGTTTGAGTCATCATTACTCTTCGTAATGAATCTGCAACTCACATAGTTCCAAAAGTGCGTCCCTGCATTACACTGTATACTTAACGAATCCCGCCTCTGCACATCGCAGCTATCCATTACTGACTGTCAAAGTTTCTACAACTCCCGAGTGCTGCCATCACAGACACACATACTGTTGGATAACAACTGTTTCTCTGACCACAATTCTTCAAATATATCAGTTTTCTTTACAAATATTAACCTATCCAATAACATCATCAAAAAATATCTATCTCACATCTTTTGTTCCGATACTGCTCTACACTGTTCCGCAGGGTGACCTTCTTTGGCTGCTTTATTTGGCGTAAGGATTGATCCACACCTGGCTACCAAATATGGTTCATAAAGGTAAGATTCTGTTTGGATAAGATCCCTAGTGGTTTGTCTGGCCAGTAAAACTGTGACTCCCGTCATATTCGCTGGTAAATGCAACGTACGTCCTACTACATCAAATTAGTGCCGTTAATTAGTTGTCCACTGCCTCGCAACTTCAAATGTTTTGCCCCCGTGAGTTTCCCTTATTCATAACAACAAGTAACCACCATCGTGTCATGGTACACTGGACAGACCCAGTAAAGCCCTGCTCTCTGAAAATAACGTTTTGGTTCAACCCCTCGTTTGGGCAAATATGTTCTCCCACTTGTCCCTTAAATTGTTGCAGTATACATTTGCCCCAACTAATTATAACCTCGTGAGTTGAGCATGTGGTGATCACTTCGTTTTGACATTCCTAGAGCTCACCCATACTAATTTAAACGTGTCGTTCTCCGTCTTCTGCTACCAGTAACACCCCTTCTTCCCTTACTTGTATAAATTTCCCAATTGCCGCTAGCTTCACCGGATAAGTGTGCATTGTGCAACACCTAAATACTGCAGTTCCCAGCTACTGCTATTTTACCGAGACTTACAGTCGCATGCCAGCTGTTACTACACCCACTGCTGCACTATGATAGTAAAGTGATAAGTTCGGTTCCACTAATAGTTGTAACTCAGATGGCAAATCTCCTTGCACCTTCCTCAGCCCCTTCAGAAATTGCACGACAGGACTTAATTGAACATGTAGCCCCTGATAGACTGCCTCCTGCAAATTTGTTAGCTCGAGTCTTGTGTCCCATATGCTATCAGTTACCGACTGCAACAATCGTGTCAACGTTAACCTTGCATATAATAACTTCATACGTGCTTGCAGTGCCTCCAGGTTATGGCTACTAGTCGAGGTCCTGGCATAATCCATGACTTCCTTAGTTACTGGTTGATCATGCAAGAGTTGTTCAGCATGCCGCTCTCCAAGTTCATAATTTACATACAATGCCACTTTTAGTCACCCTATTTGCTTCTGGGAACCCTCGGCGGCTTCTGCAGTTTCATTCAATCTGTTCTCGTCACTTCCATCTAGTGTTCCTAAGTTTCTCTTTAATATTCTACCCCCAAAATCTATCCGTCCTCTTTTTACTCTCCCAAGCTTATGTCACCCTGTGGGTCTGGGGGTTAGAATAGGCCCGAGGTACTCCTGCCTGTCATAAGAGGCGACTAAAAGAAGTCTCACATGTTTCAGCCTTTATGTGATGGTCCCCTCTCGAGTTTGACCTCCATTATTCCAAATTTTCCCAAAGAGCGAGACAATTGGGAAGGGCGCCTTACATGGTGCATCGTGTCCATCATGCACTGAGACCCCTCGCATCCTTCGTCAATGTGGATCCGCACTTCCGCTACTTCTCCAGCTGTTGGACGAGGTCACCATCTTGGGTGTGTTTTCCTCCATACACACTGCAGTATCGTTTTCTGCGCTGACGATGATAAGGACCTGTGTCCATGGTTGCACCTGACATCCAGCACAGTACCCAGTCCGATGTGGTGGGGCTGCCATGTACCCTGTTGGTTGTAGCCCCCTGACAACACACGGATCACTCTGCTGATGCCTGCGTGATTAACTTCCAACGTATGCCCAGGAGTAGATGCCCATCACCCTGGGGCATTGGGACTCCTGACAATGGCCATCCTGCCAGGATGACACATGATGAAGCGTAACACGTCATCACTTGCTGGTGATCACACACCAGCAGTCTCTAAACATTCGAGTCTCAGTACAACGCAAGGAAGTACGACCCTAAATCATTTCCCTCGCTCGCCACACCATAGGAGGAACGCCAGGCTAAGGTCGACAGCGAACCTTATTCGCCCCTGTACCTTGCATGTACAAGAGTTAATGAGAACTCCTTTGCCTGAATGAAGCCTCAGTTTTTTGTTGAGCATTTAGAGGAGGGCTTGTCCAAAATGTGATCAGGGTCAATATTGATAAAAATGGCATCCTCTGCCCAGTCACGGGCATTACTCGCTTATGACGCACTGGGGGATGTTTCTGTTACCGTCATGCCACATAAGAGCTTAAATATGGTCCAGGGTATTATATTCCACACGGACCTTCTTTTGCAGTCTGACGTCGAGCTGTGCGCCAACTTAGAGCACCAAGGTGTTCATTTCGTCTGGCTCATCATAGGGGTCCGAGGGATAATCAGGTTGCCACTGGTGCCTTTGCCTTGGCCTTTGAGGGTGACACTTTGCCTGAGAAGGTCAAGATGATGGTCGACTGCTGTGATGTCAAGCAAGCCATATATCCCTCCCCAAATGCGGTCCTTTAAGTGCTGGAAGTTCGGTATTATGTCATGAAACTTCTTAATTAAATTTTTACTTAAACTGAAATAACTGAGATGGTGAAACTTCTGAATTTAATTCTGAAACTGCTGAGAGAGACTGAACGTACTGAGCCTACTTCCTCTTTACTTATTCTTATCATCTCAAAACTGACCCACAATATAACGCAATCTGACTGCTGAAAAATGATAACCTGACTTCAAATAATTAATACCAAAAATGGCCCTGAATTAGAAGATATCCTAACAAGAATCCATACGTAAGTCACTTACCTCACAGAAAACCTTCATTACACGGACTACAGCAAAGCAGCAAACACCAATAAAGCCAGCTAGATAAAAGATTCTAACTATCGTAGGCTCTAACTACTAATTGGCATGTGGTTAGGAAAGGAAAAAATTTTGTTCCAGAGCAAACAATGTATTTAGCAGATTTTACCTTAAACATGTGACAACCAGTTCAAAAAATTTATAATCGGCCGTGACATCCATTTCCAAAAGAATTATATAATTCTCAATAATTTTAAATCTCTATGATGGACGCGTCCGGACCGTCCGCTCGCGCTAACACTTCAGACCTCTAACCTCTATCTCTGCTGACTATAAACTTCCAACCTCCATTACTGCTGGCGATTCAACTCCAACTTCCATCACGGCTGACCATTCACCTCTAACTGCGAGTCCGACCAGCTACAGAGTCTCTTACCGAGGGCTCACAGCGCTGTCAGAGTTATTAATGTAGTCTATCGCGCGGCCAACATATAAACATATAAGCAGCCCACTTACATTAGTTGCGGAATTACTGCACCATCTGCGAAAATTTTGTGATTTTCAGGCACTCAACGTGTCTCACATAGTCTTTGGGTACTCACTGTTTGCGTTTTTACACCCTCACTCAGCCTCTCAGCTCGTGCGGTGAGACTAGAACAACAACTATAATTACAAAGTTTAGGGCGCTAAACCCTACGACCCCCTAATAGCAACACATGCAATGTCTAAACTACCTGCAGGAATAAGTGGTGACGTACTTTCACAACACGTAATACCAGACAGCAATGTCTGTCACCGACAAAGCGCACACTGCAATTTGGCGGCGCATTTCTTCGCGGATCGAGGCACTCACGGTACGCGCTTGACGTGGGGAAAATAGGTATCTGAGAGACTGAGTCGGGTAGCCAGGTTTTGGCCTCGATAAAAGATTTCGATACCTTGTATCCATTTCATCCTGCGCCGGACGGACACGCCGACGACTAGCAGAATGGATGACAAAATCCTGCTCTTATGATTCACCGAACAGTTGCATTCCCTGTGATGACAGCAACGCCCCCTAAACAACAGTTCCCTGCGTGTACGCGTGCGTGTGTCTGTGTGTGTGTATGTGTAGGTAGAAAATAAATTTACGGTTCGCTGGTCAGTTTTGGAGTGCCATAAAAGAAGATATTACATAATTTTTTATGCCCTCCTATTTCAGGAAGGAGCTAAATGGTTCGGTACATATATTTTACGCATTAACACAAGTCCGAACACATACCATATCTTTATCACAAGGAAAACAAAACCCTTAAACCGTCGTACTCAGGCGGCCGGTGTGGCCGAGCGGTTCTATGCGCTTCAGTCTGAAACCGCATGACCGCTACGGGTGCAGGTTGGAATCCTGCCTTGGGCATGAATGTGTGTGATGTCCTTAGGTTAGTTAGGTTTAAGTAGTTCTAAGTTCTAGAGGACTGATGACCTCAGATGATCAGTCCCATAGTGCTCAGAGCCACTTGAACCAACCCTCGTACTCACACTGATAGACGAGGGCAACAGAAATTGAGGTTAAGAAAAGTGTCCCAGTTTTTTACGGGAGATAATACTACTCAGACCAAAATTTGTATAAACATACTTGTTGACACAAGGGCTATTCTGTCATATGGTAGCCACCTGTCTGTTAATATGACGGGAGGTGCTCGGAGAGACGGCTCTGAGCACTATGGGACTTAACTTCTGAGGTCATCAGTCCCCCAGAACTTAGAACTACTTAAACCTAACTAAACTAAGAACATCACACAAATCCATGCTCGAGGCAGGATTCGAACCTGCGACGGTAGCAGTCGCGCGGTTCCAGACTGTAGCGCCTAGAACCTCTCGGCCACCACAGCCGGCGCTCGGAGGGATTCCCACTCATTCTTACAGATTCTTCAAACCTTCTGAAAGGATCTTGAATTCATGCGAACACTGCTGGCGCGGATTACGTCACAGACACGCGCCACAAACTACTGCAGCGCGTGTACGTTATCTCTGGAGAGGAACACCTGCCTTTAAAGCGTCCACACAGCCAGACATGCAAGGGAGTAATGTGAAATGAACGGAAAGGCCATGCTTGCAGAATTCCTCGGCCGGGTCATGGCTGATTAAACAAATGTGTTAGGTACTGTCGTACTTGACACAGAAATCAAGTAGTGATACGTCGTGCATAAACCTCAGCTGATATCTTTCTTCAAAAATATCTTCCTCTCTTAGCACAATTTCTCACGCAGAAGTTGATGAGAAGCAGACTCTGTTACTTTCTCCAGTAAAGCAATAGCCCTATGAGTCTGTCATCCACAATTACACTCCACACACTAATAATAAAGTGAACGTGATGCCTTGCTTTCATAAATGCTGGAGGATTCGTATCTGTCCACACGTGGTAATAGAGATAATTTCTTATCCCACTCTGTGTGAAACCAGCCTCATTCGCAAATAAAATGAAAGCTGTGAACTGCGAATTTTCTACGCGTCTTAGAATCAACTGGCAGAACTGTAATCTGGGAAAGTGTTCTTGTGGTCTCAGTGAAAGAACTGCTGTAAATATTCTTCCTCTTCCTTCCGTCGTCCACTATCTTCACGACATTAATCTGGTTCAAATGGCTCTGAGCACTATGGGACTTAACAGCTATGGTCATCAGTCCCCTAGAACTTAGAACTACTTAAACCTAACTAACCTAGGGACAACACCCAGTCATCACGAGGCAGAGAAAATCCCTGACCCCGCCGGGAATCGAACCCGGGAACTCGGGCGCGGGAAGCGAGAACGCTACCGCACGACCACGAGCTGTGGACCATTAATCTGGATATGGTAATGATAGTGGTAGAGGGAGACTGTGTGTCCTTCCTGTCACCACCCCATGTTGGCGGATCGTGTAACTGAAGCGGTGTGATTTCCCTAAATCGCTTCAGGCAAATTCCGGGTGGTTCCTTTGAAAGGGAACGGCCAATCTCCTTCCCCATCCTTCCCTAATCAGATGAGACCAGTGACCTGGCTGTTTGGTCCCCTCCCTCAGATCAACCAACCAGACAACTGTGGCGGTACTTGAGGATGTGGGAAACCACCTGAAAATCACATGGAGGCTGACGAGTAAATTCGTTGTTAATCAGCCAGCTGGATTTGATCGGGGGCTGTTGCGACTTCCCGCATCCCCGAAGCAGTGTGCTAAGGCGTGGTGCTATCCGGCCACGTTAACACTCGCTGTAAACGACATGGATAACGTAACGGATCCTGTAAAACTAAAAACACAACAGCCGAGCTGACGTCTGCAGCACTCTGTCTGAGGATAAACGTCTACTCGTTGTAGTACTTGCCCCTCCCTACATTGCGAGCGAATCGTATGGAGTCTTCCACGACTTCTTGTCTCTGCGAATCGTCCCATGTTTGTAAGTTTCTAGAAGAACCTGCGGAACATTCAGGTTGAATGGCGAATTAAGGATATAGTCCGACATACATCACATGTTGAAAGATTTTTTCCGAGTCGTGCTCGGAGCTTGCGTGGCATCGCGCAAAGCCTCCCTTGCACCTGAGGCCAGTGCGTGATCACACACCCTCAGCGAAGTACGGCGCGCCCAGCTACGCTACGCGAAATACGTAGATTTACTCGGGTAATTTTATTGATAGACCCGGATTAAACCTCTGTACCGCTTCACTATTAAAGGTCTAAATAAGGGTCGCCAGTTGCGCTTTGACCCGTGATACACGATTAAAATTATCACTAATCCTATATCATTAAACATTCACTGAAGCAATCAAACAACGTACTCCTGATCCATCAGATGTATAGCAGCTCTCGCTGATACTCTCATCCACAAACAAAACTGAATAACAGTTCACAGTAAAACCAAAAAAAAAAAAAACCGTAAGTACCACATATTTCCATGTTCTGTTTGACGTTGCTAAATCTGTATCTTTACTTAAACACCACCTTCAGACAGCTAAGGGCTTCACGCGCTGCTACGCGGCCTCTTTCCTCCGAGCATGCGCACTGTCACTAAACTGCAACAGGCAGCGTAAGCACACACGGACGTGGGAACCCTGTTGCAGCTGTCCATACTGGCAGAAAACTTTATTGATCACTGAGGATCACTACTACCAGTTTGATTAGTCCAACACTGTTGCAACATCAGACCTGTCCCAAGGGGTACCTCGCGAGGGTTGCTGGCTTACCCACGATTTCGCGAGTACCAAGACTTGTAACGCCGGAAATGCATATCCTCCTATTTCCATCTATTGCACTGCAAATTTTTTTTCCTTATTTTGTTACCTGAAGATATAACATTTCTGTGTCTTTGTATATTGTAATTGTTTTACTATTTGTATATACAGTGTGTGTCACCTAACGTTACCGCTGGATATATTTCGTAAACCACATCAAATACTGACGAATCGATACCACAGACCGAACGTGAGGAGAGGGGCTAGTGTAATTGGTTAATACAAACCATAAAAAAATGCACGGAAGTATGTTTTTTAATACAAACCTACGTTTTTTTTAAATGGAAACCAGTTAGTTTTGTTAGCACATCTGAACATATAAACAAATACGTAATCAGTGCCGCTGGTTGCATTGTAAAATGTTAATTACAACCGGAGATATTGTAACCTAAAGTTGACGCTTGAGTACCACTCCTCCACTGTTCGATCGTGTGTATCGGAGAGCACCGAATTACGTAGGGATCCAAAGGGAACGGTGATGGACCTTAGGTACAGAAGAGACTGGAACAACACATTACGTCCACATGCTAACACCTTTTTATTGGTCTTTTTCACTGACGCACATGTACATTACCATCAGGGGTGAGGTACACGTACACGCGTGGTTTCCGTTTTCAATTACGGAGTGGAATAGTGTGTGTCCCGACATGTCAGGCCAATAGATGTTCAATGTGGTGCCCATCATTTGCTGCACACAATTGCAATCTCTGGCGTAATGAATGTCGTACACGCCGCAGTACATCTGGTGTAATGTCGCCGCAGGCTGCCACAATACGTTGTTTCAAATCCTCTGGGGTTGTAGGCACGTCACGGTACACATTCTCCTTTAACGTACCCCACAGAAAGAAGTCCAGAGGTGTAAGATGAGGAGAACGGACTGGCCAATTTATGCGTCCTCCACGTCCTATGAAACGCCCGTCGAACGTGTACCTCACCCCTCATGGTAATGTACAAGTGCGTCAGTGAAAAAGACCAATAGAAAGGTGTTAGCATGTGGACATAATGTGCTGTTCCAGTCACTTCTGTACCTAAGGTCCATCACCGTTCCCTTTGGATCCCTACGTAATTCGGTGCTCTCCGATACACACGATCGAACAGCGGAGGAGTGGTACTCAAGCGCCAAATTTAGGTTACAGTATCTCCGGATGTAATTAACATTTTACAATGCAACAAACGGCACTGATTACGTATTTGTTTATATGTTCAGATGTGCTAACAAAACTAACGGGGTTACATTTAAAAAAAAGTAGGTTTGTGTTAAAAAAATACTTCCGTGCATTTTTTTATGGTTTGTATTAACCAATTACACTAGCCCCTCTCCTCACGTTCGGTCTGTGGAATCGATTCGTCAGTATTTGATGTGGTTTACGAAATATATCCAGCGGTAATGTTACGTGACTCACCCTGTATATGCATTTATGTCGATGTATAATTGCTTTGTTTTCTGAATATTATTTGTATTTATACGCTGGGTCTGGCCTAGGGAAAATTACGCTATCGAACGAACACATCGATAGGTCGTGTGGAGAACCAAAGTGTTTAGGATCTTTGGTAGGGTTAACTCTGCCTCGTGGAGCGCAGAGCAGAGAGTGTCTGGCTGGGGTAGTGCAGTGGAGCAGGTGTGTTGTGTGACGCTTCCGCGAGTTGCCGCGCTTTCGGGGTTTGGCGGCATGTAATTGCGCTTGACTCGCTATGATAGTTTCTGACGGTGTCGCGGACGGGAAGCATTAGCTGGCGCACATCAAGAGCCCGTTTCGCCTGGTGACCGTGTCGAGAAGAAGGCGTGCCAACATCCAGCTTCTGCAACAGCGACGGCCGACAATGAGTGACTGTCGCCACCATCTCGATCGACGACTTCAAACCTTCAATCAACCAGCAAGGAAGACTGGAAGCACGTAAAGTTTTAGAACTGTATGGTAGACCTCAGCTTTTCAAACTGTTGCTACACAAAAATACAGAAACTTAGCCTGAACCTTTGTTGCTCATTGTCCCAAATTGCATTACCAAGCAGGGTCCCTTCCTTTTCTGGAATGAATCCGATTGTCGTTGAAATTCATACGCCAGCATTAAAGTAATATCATTTCATTTCACTGCTTTAATTTCAAAGTTCCGTTAAGGTATTCATAGGTGGCTACAATATTTAGATTACACAAGCACAAATTAAGAGTGCGAGTTTTGTTACCATATTTTAGCTTACCTGTGACTGCAGCTCAGCTTGGTACGTACTAAATTTTACTATTGTTAATTGTTCAGAATCATTTAATTCAAGATCAAAGTTAAAACTCTTATTTCTAAATTGCGTAGATTCAAGTAGCTTTTGAGATGATTGTTGAGGTAGCCCAAGACTAACCGTATTTTACTGAAAATCGATGTGCTTCAGAAACAAAGCTCACTATTAATTTCAGTCACTAAATTAACTTTCAATTTTCCGGTTTTATTAATTCTGTTGCTAAATTAAGTCAGAGTGTAGCGAAATTTATTACTTCTAACAAACTTTCAGTTTTCACACTACACGTGTCAAACTTTCAGTTACCACGCTTCTAGTGCTAATTATATGTGTAATAACCTTTCTTTTTCAGTTACTATAGTAATTGTCCATAGGACTGGCGATCGTAATTTCCCCCAAATCTCAAATATCTAATTACCGCTAGTTAATTGTCAACGTAACGGCCGCATATTTACTTTCTTTATTAACTTTACCCCTTTTCAAAATTAATTTCCACCAGTTTCATTTGCATTTTTCCTTTCATTTAGATGTAACCCTTTCCTCCCTCTTTACCGACAAATTAACTTCGGTGACGATCGCTTTTCCCAAATTTCCATTAGGTACACGCGGTTTCATTTTTCACTGTCATTAAGGTCGATAAGTGAGGGGGAGGTTACAGACTGTTCCACGAAATTGTTTTCACATCCGTGGTTTTAGCTAATCAACCTCAGGAGCCGAATGTTATGCATTTTCAATGTCCGTTTCCTGCTTCAGATAAAGGCACTTTTTCGCCAAGAGCTACTTCCTGCCAGGGCTTTTCAAAACTTCTTTTGAGACACTTTCAGTAGTGGGAAAAATCACTTGCCTTCAAGCCAGAGTTTCTGACAACGCATGTAGAAGGATTATAGAAAGACCAGAACGTCATGCACGGGCTGAATGCAGCAACCTCCTCAAGGATACTTGAAACTGCTGTGGCATCTACAACGGCCAAGGGCGAGCACACGACTGTGCTCAGTAATGGTTAGTCGATTGGTTTGGGGGAAGTGGGACCAAACAGCGAGGTCATCGGTCCCATCGGATAGGGAAGGATGGGGAAGGAAACCAGCCGTGCCCTTTCAAAGGAACCATGACGGCATTTGCCTGAAGCGATTTAGGGAAATCAAGGAAAACCTAAATCAGGATGGCCGGATGCGGATTTGAACCGTTGTCCTCCCTCATGCGAGTCCAATGTGTCGCTGCTTTTTATGATTTACATAAAGGATCTGGTTGATGGTACTGACAGGGGTATTAGACTGTTTGCCGATGATGCTTTAGTCTACAGGATAGTAGTATCACATGAAAGTTGTGAACAAATCAATGAGGACTTGCAGAAAATAAATGCGTTGTCTAATGACTGGCAGTTATCTCTCTATACTAGTAAGTGTAACCTACTCCGTATAACAAATCGAAAATCCCAATTAATGTGCGAGTACAAAACAAATCCCCAGTCACTGGAAGAGGTAACATCTGTCAAGTATCTGGGTGTGACGATTCTAAATGATCTCAAATGGAACGATCAGATTACATAAGTAACGGGTAAGGCAAACTGTAAATTTCGGTTTATCGGTAGAATCCTGAAGCAATGCAGTCCTTCAACAAAGGAAATTGCTTACAATACTTTAGTTGTCCAGTATGGGACCCTTACCAGTTGGGTCTGATTCAAGAGATTGAGAAGGTCCAAAGAAGAGCGGCAAGATTCGTGACTGGTACATTTAGTCATCGCGAGAGCGTTACAAATCTCATAGAAAGTTTGAAGTGGGACGCACTTGCAGATAGACGACGCATTAAACGGAAAGGGCTGCTCACTAAATTCTAAAATCCGATCTTCGCCGAGGATGTAGAGCATATATTATTACCACCAACTTTCATATCGCGCAGTGATCACCATTCAAAGATAAGGGAAATTAGAGCTCGCACTGAGGCGTTCAGACAGTCGTTTTTCCCTCGCGCGATCAGCGAGTCGAACACAGAGGGGAAATATGACTTTGGCGCGAATAGTGCCCTCCGCCACACACCGCTTGGTTTGCTAGCGGAGTATATGTGTAGATGCAGATGTAGAACCACTGCGCCACCTCGCTCGGTGCTCAGAAATGTGTTTATATGAGGGGCAGTCAAATGAAAACGAGGCAGATGGAAACAAAGTAAGTAAACTCCGTCTGCACAAGCCCCGGAAGACGCAGTGCTACTGACCGACCGCCGTGCAATCCTCAGCCGACAGGCGTCACTGGATGCGGATATGGAGGGGCGTGTGGTCAGCACATCGCTCTCCCGGCAGTTATCAGTTTTCCTGCGCAGTGGACCTGCTTCTCAATCCAGTAGCACCTTAACTGACCTCACGTGGGCTGAGTGCATCTCGCTTGCACACAGCGTTCGGCAGACCCGGACGGTCCCCCATCCAAGTCGTAGCCGAACCCAACAGCGCTTAACATCGGTTATCTGGTGGGAATGGTGTTGCCACTGTGTTAAAGCCGTTGGAAAATAACTTAAGCAATCTTTTATTCCAGATTAATTGCCATAACATTTAATACATTTATCCCAGTGAGAGAGAAGATGTCAATGCCTTTATGGAAAAATATTTGTGCTTGCCTGCGGAATGACGATAGAGCCCAGGTTTGCACCTCTTCTTAAAAATTTTTCTTTTTAAAATTCAGTCTTGATCGCACCACGTAAGCTACAAGAACATAGGTGACCGGTTTCGGTCATATCACATGACCATCATCAGACTTGTATTTTAATTAATAAAGTAATAGAAACCTTACTAGACTGACAATAAAATATAACAAAATGCTTATAAGGATAAAATACAATAATACTTGTTATACCCATGGCATCTTTTCAATGAACAGTTGGATTTTCGTGAAAAACATATTTGTGATCTCTTTGACGAAATTCTATGAACACGTATGTACTCTTTTGTTCAGAAAATCGTTGGACCCAGTTGTATCGATGGCAGAAATGTACCTTAGAACAGTACGTAAATATTTATATCGCAGTCTTAAACTTCCAACTAGAAATATTACGAAATATGACTCCATTTTTAACAAATCAGTTTTATGACATTTTAAAAAGTGTAAGTAATATCATAGCACTCTGCAGCTGATCTTTCCATTATTACATACATCACCAGTGGCAAATAAAGTTAATATAAGACAGACAGACTCAACCTAGCATAGGTGTATACTTGCAGTCGAGTCACAACTCACATAACGATAGGATGCCGCAATGCCAAAGACCTTCACAATATCGTTGACTTTGAAACTACTGTGGTAGTACCACCTTAGCCCATAGAGGGCACACTGAGTATACGTCGTCTGTACAGTTATTTTAAAGCTTTTAATTGATATTTTATACAATATTAAAGTAGTTCCATGGTTGTAAAGAGATATTTGATACGTAACTATTTTTATGTTATTATTGTACTTCGTTTTTTACGTTTTGTCGATTATGTGAACCCGTTTTACACTGATTGGTTGACGTGAGGTAGAGAAGAGGTAGGCGGAGCATCTTCGTATTTAAGCGTATGCCCGTTACTTGCTGGCACCAGTTGACATCACAGCAGCTGACAAGAGTGCTCCACCTACCATCTTCGAAGGATGCCATGGGTATGACAAGTCTTATTGTATTTTATCCTTATAACCATTTTGTCACATTTTATTGTCAATCTAATAAGGTTCCTATTACTTTCTAAATTAAATTGCAGGTCTGATGATGGTCATGTGGTATGACCGAAACCCGTCACCTATGTTCTTGTAGCATACGTGGTGCGATCAAGACTGAATTTTAAAAAGATAAATTTTTAAAAATTTTTTGATCGCTGTTCCATACATGTTTATTAAAATTGTTGCACCTCTTCGTCCGAAGCAAATCGACGGCCACGAATGTCTTTCTTTATGGCGTCAAGAATATAAAAAACGCAGGAGGCGGGATGAGACTGCATGGAGGATGTGTAAGGCCTATCCAGCGAAACTTCTGCAGCGGAGTCAAAACAACATTGGCAACTTGTGAGCGGGCATTATCGTGCAACAGATTGATGTCCGTCAACGCTCCTGAGCATTTCGATCTGATGGCACGTTGTAATTTTTGCAAAGTGTCCACGAATGGCAGTGCCTTAACTGTGACGCCGTGTTCCAAAAAGTCAATGAGCACCTGGCCCTCACAGTCAAAGCAAATCCCCATTATTTCGACTACACTACAGAAGTTCCGTTGGGGAGGATTTACACAGCTTCCATATAGTCCCGGTCTCTTCCCATGCTTATTCCTTATTTTTATTTTTGGAGGCCCGAAGAAAGAGATTCATTGCCGTCGATTTCCTTCGGCCGCGCGGGATTAGCCGAGCGGTCTTAGGCGCTGGTCCCGGCGGAGGTTCGAGTCCTCCCTAGGGCATGGCTGTGTGTGTTTGTCCTTAGGATAATTTAGGTTAAGTAGTGTGTAAGCTTAGGGACTGATGACCTTAGCAGTTACGTCCCATAAGATTTCACACACATTTGAACATTTTTGATTTGCTTCGAACGAAGAGGTGCACTGCTTGGTACAATCATGGTTCCACAGGCAACCGAAAATATTTTCCATGAAGGCACTGACCGTCTTGTCACACAGTGGGATAAATGTATTAACAGTTACGGCAATTATTTTTAAAATAATAAACAGTTTACTTACTTTTTTCCTTGTGTGTCGTTTTCATTTCACTGCCCGTTATGTGTGGCTGTGATTAACGCGATTTGATAAATCGTACTAGCATACCAAGTCTTCCATTTAGAGGGTTGAAATTATAGGACTCCATTTCACTGTTAATGTTGTCCGCACTCCACGTATTCACTAACCTTTTTCTCATGAAGGCACAACCTCAAAACGATGTATATATGGAATGGCTGATATTGGTAGAATCTGTGCTATATCAGACAATAGCATCACAGCCAGTGGGCTGAGTACACAAGGAAAAACAGCCATCAATAAATGAGCAATGTGCGTGAACATAAAGACAGAGTACGCCATTTAGTACTGACTTCTTCCCACAACTAAAAGCGCCTATACCTCAACTAAAATTTGTTCTCCGCTAAGGATATGCAACAATGTCTTTAAGTACCTGTGGAAGACCTTATCTCAACGACACAGATGAAGGGAAGCGATGGTCAGCACGTTACGAAGAGGACATTGTCCATTCACACACAGTTTTCCCCTCCGGCGGGATGATACGCCAAATTACGGAGCTTGTGGAATACCACTTTTCATACAATATATGTCGATTAAATGTCATATCGTAATATAGGATCAAGTTTCAGATTTGTTGGAGACCAGTCCAATCATCCTAGCTGATACCAATAATGGTGTGACACGAGTTATAAATTTTTTGGAGGTATTGTGGAGAGTGCACTGCAGCACAGAGGTGTCGTGGTATCCATCCTACCGTTGGAGGTTAAAATCTACCTAGTTCATATATAGAATAGATTGTAAGGTAACCTCCTTGACCCTGCCCCAAACTGACGAAGGAGATCGGATGCACCGTGACCGAACTGTTGTCAATGAGTCGTGATCGGAACAATCGGTCCCTATTTTTTATTAAATGGTCAGTCATTCACATGTTACAGCCAGAGTGTCTTTAGCACGTTTCTCCAACTATTGTAGGATTTTGATACATGATAAGCTAACTGACAGGTTGATTTTTTCAGTGACTAATAACTTACATGTGTAATCAGACATTTTAAAGAAAAATTTTAGTATGACTTCCTGGCGAATCGTCACAGCACTTTCGCTTCTGATAACAAACCACGAGATGCATCTACATATATTACTCCGCTAGCCACCAAGCGATGTGTGGCGGAGGGCCCAATTCGCGCCAAAGTCATATTCACCCCCCCCCCCCCTCCGTCGCTGTGTTCCACTCGCGGATCGAACGAGGGAAAAACTACTATCTGAACGCCTCAGTACGAGCTCTAATTTCCCTTAACTTTGAATGGTGATCATTGCGCGACATGAAAGTTGGTGGTAATAGTATATGCTCTACATCCTCGGCGAAAATCGGATTTCGGAATTTAGTGAGCAGCCCTTTCCGTTTAATGCGTCGTCTGTCTGCAAGTGTGTCCCACTTCAAACTTTCTATGAGATTTGTAACGCTCTCGCGATAGCTAAATGTACCAGTCACGAATCTTGCTGCTCTTCTTTGGACCTTCTCAATCTCTTGAATCAGACCCAAATGGTAAGGGTCCCATACAGACGAACAGTACTCTAAGACTGGATGAACTAACGTATTGTAAGCAATTTCCTTTGTTGAAGGACTGCATCGCTTCAGGATTCTATCAATACACCGCAATTTAGAGTTCGCCTTGCTCGTTACTCGTGTAATCTGATCATTCCATTTGAGACCATTTCCAATGGTCACACCCAGATATTTGACGGATGTTACCGCTTCCAAAGAATGGGCATTTATTTTGTACTCGCACATTAATGGGGATTTTCGCTTTGTTGTACGCAGTGGGCTACACTTACTAATATTGAGAGATAACTGCCAGTCATTAGACCACGCATTTATTTTCTGCAAATCCTCATTGATTTGTTCACAACTTTCGTGTGATACTATTGTAAGTAGGCTGTTTAGGTTTTTTTATTGGTAACGCCACCTCTGTATGAAAATCACTGGCTGTGCTGTGTGCAGTCTGTGGCTGCTTTGCATTGTTGTAATAGTCGCCATCGTAGTGTTAGGCAGCTGGATGTGAACAGCGCGTAGCGTTGCGCAGTTGGAGGTGAGCCGCCAGCAGTGGTGGATGTGGCGAGAGAGATGGCGGAGATTTGTAATTTGTCATGAACTGCTATATTTATATATGATGATATCAAGGTAAATACATTGTTTGTTCTCTATTAATATCTTTCATTTGCTAACTATCCCTATCAGTAGTTAGTGCCTTCCATAGTTTGAATCTTTTATTTAGCTGGCAGTAGTGGCGCTCGCTGTATTGCAGTAGCTTGAGCAGCGAAGATTTTTGTGAGGTAAGTGATTTGTGAAAGGTATAGTTTAATGTTAGTCGGAGCCATTCTTTGTAGGGAATTTTGAAAGTCAGATTGCGTTGCGCTAACAAAATATTGTGTGTCAGTTTAAGCACAGTCATGTATAAATTGTTCGAAGGGGACGTTTCATACTATTATCCTGTAGACTAAAGCGTCATCGGCAAACAGTCTAATGCCTCTGTCAATACCATCAACCAGATCATTTACGTAAATCGTAAAAAGCACCGTGATCTATTACGTTGCCCTGGGGCACACCTGAAGTTACGCTTGTTTCTGTTGAAGTCACCCCGTTCAAGACGACATACTGCTCTCTGTCTGTTAGAAAACTTTCTATCCAACCTCATATGTCATTGGATAGACCGTAAGCGCGCACTTCTTAGAGCTAGCCACAGTGCGGAATTGAGTCGAACGCCTTTCGAAAGTCGAGAAATGTGGCATCAACCTGGGAGCTAGTATCTAGAGCCTGTTGTATATCATGCACAAAAAGGGCCAGCTGTGTCTCGCATGACTGCTATTTCCTAAAACTATGCTGGTTTCTGCAGATGAGCTTCTCAGTGTTGTAACCTCCCCACCGCAATTTTTTATAAGAAAATACAGCAATACTTAATAGAAATGGAGGCCAAGTGTAACCTCCCCACAAAAATTTTAAAAGAAAATAACGATACTAATTAGAAATGCTGATGGACATGGCTCTATGCGTAACCTGCCCACAATGAAATGTGCTGACAATGGCAACCAAAAACGTGAAATTCGCAATCTGACTCAAATATAAATCCTTCAAAAAATTAAAGTCCATTCAGTGACAAGAAAATTCAATTAAACCGAAATATCGGTCTTTTTTGGCCCTGTGTAAAAACAATCAGAATTAAAGTCTTACCTCAGAATAAATGGATGTCACATATCTGCTCTTGTTGTTGCGCACCACTTGGAGGAACTGCATTGCAAATAATAATATTCTCCTTTTTTTTTGTAATTCTAGTGAAATTTTTCTTCAAAAAGAAGTGGAATGAAATGGGAAGTGCAACGAGATCTTTAGTTCAAAAAAAAATTAAACTTTTGAAAAAATGCTTTTGAAATAAAAAATTATTATTGGGAGACTTGTTGGAGAATAATTACAATAAATAAAATTTTTCATTATCTAATGATTATATTAATTAACAGTATACCTTATTCCTCATCTTGACCATTGTTGCCGACCGCCTACATCACACAACCGCACTGGGCTGCTACTACTGACCGACCGCTCTGCATGACGACTACAGACTGAGTACTGCTCTCAACTAGACAGAGCTACAGACTCGCAACGACTGAACTGACAGACTCGCAACGACAGACTGACTGCTACTCTGCATAGCGACAACTAACTCGCAAAGACTACTACTGACTGAGAACCGCTCGCAACACTCGCGCGGTCAAGCGCATACTCTCTGGTCACAGATGCTACAATGCCTCGCCATCGCTGCTGCGTTACATACGTGTTTCATAACCCTCCACTCGGGGGGCAAAAATTTGGCAGCGATGGTGAGTCATTTGGACTTGCCAAGCGCGGCAAAATTTTTCTTTAATTAACAAAATCCTACAACTTACAGAATATTTAAATGTTGTGCACATGCACTAAGTACAAAATATATCAGACAAAGACAAAATGTGAGTACAAAACATAGTAGCAAATCAGAAAAGTATATACAAACTTTTTGACAGATAAAGTGCACAGGCACTGAAAATTCTTTAGCATATGCAGAACAAATAAACAGACTGGCAAGAATAATTAGATGTAGTACATAAAGTAAATGTTGTGCACACGCACTAAGTACAAAATATATCAGACAAGGACAAAATGTGAATACTAAACATAGTAGCAAATCAGAAAAAAGTATATACAAACTTTTTGACAGATAAAGTGCACAGGCACTGAAAAAATTCTTTAGCATATGCAGAACAAATAAACAGACTGGCAAGAATAATTAGATGTAGTACATAAAGTAAATGTTGTGCACACGCACTAAGTACAAAATATATCAGACAAAGACAAAATGTGAGTACAAAACATAGTAGCAAATCAGAAAAGTATATACAAACTTTTTGACAGATAAAGTGCACAGGCACTGAAAAAATTCTTTAGCATATGCAGAACAAATAAACAGACTGGCAAGAATAATTAGATGTAGTACATAAAGTAAATGTTGTGCACACGCACTAAGTACAAAATATATCAGACAAAGACAAAATGTGAGTACAAAACATAGTAGCAAATCAGAAAAGTATATACAAACTTTTTGACAGATAAAGTGCACAGGCACTGAAAAAATTCTTTAGCATATGCAGAACAAATAAACAGACTGGCAAGAATAATTAGATGTAGTACATAAAGTAAATGTTGTGCACACGCACTAAGTACAAAATATATCAGACAAAGACAAAATGTGAGTACAAAACATAGTAGCAAATCAGAAAAGTATATACAAATTATTTGACAGATAAAGTGCACAGGCACTGAAAAAATTCTTTAGCATATTCAGAACAAATAAACAGACTGGCAAAAAATATTATGTTGACAAGTGTACATGCACTGAAAAATGTCTTTAGCATTTTCACAACAAATAAACATAATGGCAAAAAAAAAAATTCATGTCCAAAGTGCACATGCACTGAAAAATGTCTTTAGTATTTTCACAACAAATAAACATAATGGCAAACATCATGTCGACCAGTGATATAAGTGTACTCACACTGGAGTTTAGCGAATCGAAAAATGTATAACCTATGAACATAAATGATGTTACCAAAAAAAATTTTTTTCTTTATGTGACAAGAATCAGGATAGGAAAGGGAAGGATTGCATCATGGTTGTAGCACTTTAGATTGCACACAGCTGCTCTGAAAGTCCATATCTTTCCACAGTAGTACAACACCAAGTGACACAACTTGAAGTTATTTTCCCATCAGAATTTATCAGTGTAGCCAAGACACTGAACTGTCGTAGCAATGTTCCATGTTTTCATTTTGGCAGTACATTAGGTACACCAAACAGTGGGACCATAATAATGTCTTCATCGCTCATGGTGGTGGACAGCATGTCGTGTCAACACCACACTCTTACAAGGCACACCAGCGTAGAATTAGTGCAAAACCAAATATAGTGCTCCATGATCACTGGGATAAACAGGACAAATGGACATTGCAGTAATTCAGGGTAGTCAGCTTATGAGGTGAAGGACATCAAGTCACATAATATTGACAATTACAGTCTTCATTGATAGTTCGTAGCATTCATAGCCCAGTTATTGAACATTTCTGTACCAAGTATGTAGTATTACAGAAAAATGTTCATTAATTGTTTTACATAGAATCAGTAGCCTTCTTTTCCTGGTTACAAAATATTATGAAATAATCGCATTCTTTTCAGTTACAGAGTATAATCAAGAATCATTAACCTTCTCCTAATTACAGTTAATTAATCATTTGTCTTTAATTAATCATTTGTCTAATTACAGTTAATTAATCATTTGTATAATTACAGTTAATTAATCATTTGTCGTTAATTAATCATTTGTCTAATTACAGTTAATTAATTAATCATTTGTCATTTCAATATACTAAGAATTATTAGCCTTAATTAATTACAAAGCATTATTAAACAGTACCATAGTTAATTAATTATGTGTCATTCCAATCTATTAAGAATCATTAGTCTTTTCCTTATTACAAAGCATTATGAAACAGTCACATTTATTTCCAATTACAAAGTATCAACATTGGAAACAAGACCTAATCAATGGCATAATTAATAACAATTCGTGGAGTGACATTAATTATTGGCACTCAGTGGCCATCAAGTATTGAATAGAATAAAACATAGTTCATCATTCAGTATTATTCAGATCATTACAAAGTCATTATTAAAAATCAGTTAATTACAGTCAAATCATTAGTAATCACAGGCATTACAATAAACAGTGGCAGTTATTAGCTAGTGACAAAGCATTATTTTGAATATAGTCTCATTAAGAGGTCATTACTCGAGTGACATGCTATTCAGAGTTGATCAGTATTATTCAGAATTATCATAAACTAGTGACATTATGTGGGACTGGTAATACATTTTTTTGGTAGCAATGCATTGCGTTGGGATCGATAATTAATTGCTGAGGCATAATACTTTTTGCTTTTGACCTATTGCTGCAAATGAGGATAGGTAACGTCATTCGTCATGAGTCAGCTGTAGCAAGATTATGTAACAAGGCAGTACATGTGATCACATTTATAAATGATAAACACAAATGGGTAAAAAATATAAAAATGCAAGTACTAGAACAGGTATAATAAGTAACAGGTTTAGTAAGTGTCATGAAAAAAACTTCTCCTGGAAAAAAATACAAAAACGGATTATTGACCTGAAAGAAGAAACGCACACTATGCTGAAAAGTAGTGAACTTCGAATTAACAAGTAGTGAAATGTGTATAAAATGTGTTCCATAGCTGTCCTTTCCAAAACTTTCCGTCATCCTACTATGCAATGTAACACCTGCTGTCAAAGCAAACTGCAACAAATACTTAAATAACTACGTGGCATAAAGAAAAAAAAAACTTCATTATCCATATCATCATAACTTCACCATTATCATCACCTGTAGAGAAAAACTTCATTATTCATAATACCATTTCCTTCATCATTATTCATCAGTATTCACTATCATCTGCAAAAAATCACTTCATTACTCATTTCATAACTATTCCTTATCTCTAGCATATTTCATCACTAAAACTAAGATGTGTAGTTCTCTCTGACAGCCTGCATCAATCACCTTGTATTCTGAAAGAAAAAATTAGTTAAGACTGCTATTCTGTGATGAGTATAGTATAGTCTTGTTAATGCTTGTTAATCCTGATCCCTTTACTCTTCCTCATAAAGTTATTGCATCTCCTTTCGTTTATTCCGTAGGTGAAATTCCCATTGATGTTAAATTTATTTCTTAGAATCATCATTCCTTTCCGAAATTGATGAACAAAGATTAATGTCTTGCATTTAAATCCTATACCCACTAAATAATGACTGGTTTATGGTGACACAATTAACCATACAGCATAACATGACAGAAAACGTAATATGTCCAAGACATTGACAGTGTTCGGATGCGAAAAAATGTACACAGAATAATACAATGCAGTAGCAAAAAAAATGTGAAACAGTCACGATGTTGAGATGTCATAAGGCAAAAAAAATGTCAAAGTCGACTGGTGTGTGTTATATCTTAACTATTTCATAGTGCATACAAACAAAACTGGAGTACAGTCATATACACAAAAAAATGGAAAATGTGCACGGTCTGATGTGTAACGACAAGAAAAGCGACCTGCTAACCTTACCTTGCCGGGCACTTGCCAAGAAAAAAAAAATACGATAATCATCAATAAGTAGTCACATAAATATAATTGCAGAAATAGTCGTAAATGTGTAAATTCATCTGGAAAAATATGCATGGTCTGATGTGTGACGACAAGAAGAGCGACCTGCTAACCTTACCTTGCCGGGCACTTGCCAAGAAAAAAAATACGATAATCATCAATAATTAGTCAGGTGAATTAATTGCATTAGTAAATGGCATCATAGTGTGTTGAATCATACAGTGGTTTCACTCAATAAACGGTTTAATGTTTGAGATATGGTGATTGCCTTTCGATTTTCTGGTTCTCAAAGTTTCGACGTGTACAACATTGGGGTGAGGGATACTGCGAATCCGATACGGACCTGCGTATAGAAGTTCAAATTTACTGCACTTACCTTTTAATTTGCTGGATAAATAGTGTGTACGTACTAATATCTTCTGTCCAACGTGAAAGTCGCGGCGTGTACAAACCTGTTTTTGCTGTCTTCTCCGGCGCTCTGCGGCACGTTTGATGTTGTTCAGCGCAATGTCAATTATTTCGTGGTGTCGTAGGCGACGATTTTTGGGGAATTCTATTAATTCTTTAATTTTGTTCGGTGGTTCAACGTTTTTCAGTATAACAGTCGGAGATAGCATAGTGGATTCATTTGGAATGGAATTAATTACATCTTGGAATGAGAGTATGTGTGTATCCCAATCAATATGTCTTTTGTGGCAGTATATTCTGCACAGCTTACCAATTTCCTTCATTAATCTTTCACAAGGGTTCGAAGAAGCGTGGTACTTGGATATATAGATCGGAGAAATGTTTCTAGCTCGTAACATGCGTGTCCATACACTACTACGAAATTGAGATCCATTATCAGAAATTACTTTCATTACATGCCCTACATGAAATAGAAAATGTTTTACAAATGCTTTCGAAACAGTTTTAGCAGTAGCTTTGCGTAACGGAGTGAAAGTAACAAATTTTGAAGTGAGCTCAACAGCGACAAAAATGTAGCAAAAACCTCTGTTAGTTCTCGGAATCGGACCAAAAATATCTACTGCGGCCATGTGTCTTAATTTCACAGGTATAATGGGATATAAAGGAGGAATATGTGAAGTGGTGTCTGATTTAGCTTTCTGGCAAATTTTACAAGACGCTAAAACTCGTCGTATACGTTTTTCCATGTTGGTAAAATAACAGTTCTGTCTCAGTATAAGAAAACATTTTCGTGCTCCGTAATGTGCGTAACTTAAATGAGTGTACCAAATTAGTTTGTTAACCAGTTCGTCAGGAATGCATAATAACCAAATGTTGCTGTCAGGATGAGAGCGGCGAAACAGAATGTCATTGCGTACAGTGTAGTGGTTCCTAATCGTAACATTTTTCCTATCTTGCCAAAGGTGTTTAATTTCTTTCCACACATTGTCCTTATTTTGTTCTTGTGCTATGTCCTGTAATGACGATGAAATAAAGTTTTCAAATGCAACTTGCTGAATGTACATGACACTGAAATTTGTTTTACAGAAGTTGGTTGCTACGTCTTGCTGATTGTTACCGAGAGAACGCGATAGTGCGTCTGCTATAACATTTTGTGTGCCGGGAATGTAAACAATCGTAAAATTAAATTCTTGTCAATATAGTTTCCATCTACTTAATCTGTCGTGAGTAAATTTAGCTGAAAGCAAAAATTGTATAGCTCTATGGTCTGTGTAAACGGTGGTATGTCTGCCATAAAGAAAGTGCCGAAATCTCGTAAAAGCCCATACAACACATAATGTTTCCAGTTCTGTAACGGAATAATTTCGTTCAGCAGGTGACAAAATGCGACTTGCAAATGCGATGTTTTTAATTACTGTAGAACCATCTTCTTCAATTTCCTGAAAAATGTGTACGCCTAAAGCGGTGTTGGAACTGTCGGTAGCAATGGAAAAATTTCTAGTAAGATCTGGATGCGATAAAAGTGGAGCATTCAACAGAGCATTTTTCAAATAACATTCTCGTGAGCAAAATTCTGCGTGTCAAAAATAATGTTTGCGTTACTGTAATATAAAACCTGTACTGTGTCTGGTCAAATTCTGTCGTACGTGCTATTATTTACGGGAGAATGTTGTGGCATATCCACTATATGAACTGTTCTGTTATTTCTTACTGACGTGTTACGCTATGGATGACACCTATTGTCTGTTTCATTCATGATTATTTGTTGTTGCTGATGTTGTTGCTGCTCATAAGATCGACTGTTATTAAATGTACGCTGAAAATTGTGCTCATCATTCTTTTTACGTCTGTCCTAATAATCATTCCTATACGGTGTATTGCGATAGGAATTGAAATAGAGTGTTGTCTGTACGTAGTTATTTCTTTGCTGCCATGCGTTACTATTTGTTGGGGCTGGGACTATACGTGCACGCGGCGAAACATTAAAGCCTGGTTGACCTTGTAGACTGCATTGTTGGTTACGTATGCTAAGCGGCTGACTTTCATGCTATTGTGGTGGAAAACGTCTATTGTTACCAAAAAATGCGTTTGCTGTTAATTTTACACATACTGATGATTACGATTTTATTTGTTATTAAAATTACGGCGGTAGTTGTCATTACGGGAGTGCCTACTGAAAATTGTCACATTCGGTAAAAGTTAGTCACATCGGGTTTTCATCACTCGTTTCTTAATACTACGAAGAGCAATAGTTAAAGAGCAGCTTTGATAGATATAAAGGATAGTAGAAGAGAAGGCAGCAGTGCAGAAAACTAAAGATGAAATAGCACTACTACAGCTCGGGGCCCTATGCTCGCTACGGCACATATTCATTAAAGCGTAATGAATCCCCTGAGGTCTATTACGCACTGCAAATAAATTTCAGCTTTTGTGTTATAGGCAATGGCGGTACAAATTCAGAAATAAATTGCTGTCTGCATGCTAATTGTTGTTTCTTCATTACAGGCAATGCTGACGAAAATGCAATAGCAAATTGTCGCATCTGGTTCAAAGCTACTTTCTCCATTACAGATAATAGCGGTGAATGTACAAAAATAAATTGTCTTATACAGTGCAAATCGTGTACCGGTGTTCTGTCATTATTAAATTCTTTACATTTTCTGGCGGATAAAAATTGCTCGTAATCTACGTTCTCGTCACCGAATTTGAGAACACGTTCAGGTTTGTGTGTGAATCTGTTCGTCTGTGTCATTTCGGATTTCAAGTTGCGTAGCTTTTCAGATTTTAAGTCGCGTGGCTTTTCGGATTTTAATTCGCGTAGTCTCTGTAAATTGTTCACATTATACACGCTGCGTGAGTCAGACAAATGCTCGCAACGTGGCGGGTTCTGTGACGTATTGGTGACTGGAATAATTGTTAATTCTGTTACTTTAATTCTTCCGTCAATTTGGTTGTTGTGTCGTTCACTTTTATTAACAATTTCCGTATTCAGAGTGTGTGAAACTTCCAGTGGCTCTAAATTAAACTCGTCGCGTATCTGTACTGCGTTTTTAGGGCATTGTTCAGTGACTGCATTAATTTCGTGTTTCTGTGTTTCGTTTGCTGAACATCGTTCAGTGACTGCATTAATGTCATCTTTGTGTAATTCTGTTGTGCTTACACGTGTGCTACTTAATTCTTGTGCAACAGTGCCAACTTTTTCATTACTGTTATTAGCACAAGTCTTAGTATTCACACGTAATTGTTCTTTAATGTCCTGGCATTGCATGGTAACACCTGTAATCTGTTCGCTAACTTGTCTGCTCCGTTCGTTAAGGTTGTCTTGTTTTTCGTTCGTCAGTTTGAAACTTTCATTAATCATTTCGCTAAGTTGTTTGTGCTGTTTATCAAGTTTTTCATTAAGTTGTTTGAAATTGTTGTCCATTTTCTCACTTTGCTGTTGTATCAAACTTGTCATAATTCGTACCAAGTCAAAATTAGCGTTTATATTCTCTGTGCTGTTTAGTGGTGGATCTAGAACTCTCTCGCTTTCCGTGACCATTTGGTCATTCTGTAATTTAGAAAAAGGTTTGTCAGTCGGATGTACACGGTCAGACATTATTTCGGAATTAAATAAATCCGTCGTACTTTGTGTATCCTGTTCATTTTCATTAGACAAATTTGTCTGTACATTACTTGGATTTTCTGAATCGGGTGTGTTAAGCTCGACAGCGCTCATTACAATAGAGCGTCCCGCGTCATCAATTGTCGTCAAGTTAACAGACGAGACAATTGAGTTCGTTTGTTCATTATCAAGGTAAAAGTCATCATTAGTGGTTGTAATGCATTGATTGTTAGTGAACGCAGGAATGTCATGATTACACTGCGTGTCACATGTCCTATCGGTAAAATTGTTTAAATCGGTAGTTTCGTTCGTAATACCTCGCGATACACTATTCACAGTCTTTCGCGGCATTTTTACAATAGTCAAAATTTTTCACAAAACAAATCAACACAATGCAAAAGCAACACACAAATACAACAAAGCAGCAAATTGCCGTTGACCTGTAGAAAGAAAGTCACAATATTATTAAAAGCGTTGCGCCAAATCCTAATTATCTAAGCAAATAAGAGCAGATATCTGACTGTCGCTCAAAAGACTCTCAACGAAATACGATCCTGGCAGGGTCGCCAAGTGTAACCTCCCCACCGCAATTTTTTATAAGAAAATACAGCAATACTTAATAGAAATGGAGGCCAAGTGTAACCTCCCCACAAAAATTTTAAAAGAAAATAACGATACTAATTAGAAATGCTGATGGACATGGCTCTATGCGTAACCTGCCCACAATGAAATGTGCTGACAATGGCAACCAAAAACGTGAAATTCGCAATCTGACTCAAATATAAATCCTTCAAAAAATTAAAGTCCATTCAGTGACAAGAAAATTCAATTAAACCGAAATATCGGTCTTTTTTGGCCCTGTGTAAAAACAATCAGAATTAAAGTCTTACCTCAGAATAAATGGATGTCACATATCTGCTCTTGTTGTTGCGCACCACTTGGAGGAACTGCATTGCAAATAATAATATTCTCCTTTTTTTTTGTAATTCTAGTGAAATTTTTCTTCAAAAAGAAGTGGAATGAAATGGGAAGTGCAACGAGATCTTTAGTTCAAAAAAAAATTAAACTTTTGAAAAAATGCTTTTGAAATAAAAAATTATTATTGGGAGACTTGTTGGAGAATAATTACAATAAATAAAATTTTTCATTATCTAATGATTATATTAATTAACAGTATACCTTATTCCTCATCTTGACCATTGTTGCCGACCGCCTACATCACACAACCGCACTGGGCTGCTACTACTGACCGACCGCTCTGCATGACGACTACAGACTGAGTACTGCTCTCAACTAGACAGAGCTACAGACTCGCAACGACTGAACTGACAGACTCGCAACGACAGACTGACTGCTACTCTGCATAGCGACAACTAACTCGCAAAGACTACTACTGACTGAGAACCGCTCGCAACACTCGCGCGGTCAAGCGCATACTCTCTGGTCACAGATGCTACAATGCCTCGCCATCGCTGCTGCGTTACATACGTGTTTCAGTGTCTAAAAAGGTCATTATGTCTGAACACAAAATATGTTCCATGATTCTACAACAAATCGATGTCAATGAAATTGGCCGATAAGTAAGTGCATCCGATTTGCGACCATTTTTATAGATTGCTATGACCTGGGCCTTCTTCCAGTCCCGTGGAACTTCCCGCTGTTCCAATAATCTCTGATAAATGATGGATAAGAATGGTGCTATATTTGTAGCATAGTCAGCATAAAATCTGGACCAGATGCCTTCCTAGCGTCTAAGGATCTTAATTGTTTTACAGTCCCAGATACACTAAACCCTATGGCAGCCATCCGTGCGTTTGTTCGATAAATGAAAAGGGGAATGGTGCTGCAGTCCTCTAGCGTAAACGAGTTTCTGAAAGCTATGTTCAGAATTCCGGCCCTCTGTTTATCATCATCTGTTACATTGCCCGTACTGTCAGCAAGAGAAAGTATTGAATTATTTGTAGCGTTCATAGACTTTACATACGACCAAAATTTTTTGGGGTTATTTTTACAATCTCCAGATAAAATATTGTTTTCAAATTCGTTAAAGGAATCTCTCATTGACCTTCTGACAGCTGCTTTCATTTCGCATAATTTATGTTTGTAAGCGGGACAGTGACTACGTTTAAAACGACTGTGCAAAATTCTCTACTTTCTCAGCAACTTCCTAATTGTTTGTTGTACCAAGGTGGAGCCTTTCGCTCCCCTATATTTTTGCTAGGCACTTACTTCTCTAACACGTGGTGAACAATACCTTTAAATTCCAACCAAAGATGCTCAATATCTTTGTGTCCCGCGGTGAATGCTTGGAGCTGACTATGAAGATATCCATTAATGACACTTTTAGATGCTTTCCCAAACAAGAAAACTCTACGCTGTTTCTTTCGGCATATGTTGATATGCAATGCTGGCTCTGATGACCTCGTTGTCACGCGCTCTAAATCCAGCAACGTCCTTATCCTCTGAACGGGACGATGTTCTGACATGACGTCACCGCTGGGGGCCAGGGACTAGGTAACGAGTCCCAGTCCCTGTGTGGTCGCAGACACGTAAGGCCGTTGCGCCCGCTGCGGAACCTAGCAGACCCTCTGGCAGCATTCCTTTCGCGAGCCCGCAATCCGCGGAGGGCGGAAGCGGCGCGCCTCTTAGCACCTTTAATTAGCGACGCCGCGCGCGCCGCGTAGCGGCAACAAAACAAAACAACGGCGTGCCGCACAGCCAGTAGGCGGGCGGCGGTGCAATTAGCGGCAATAAAAACAGAGGAGTGCGCCATCTGCCGCTACCAGCCACCAGTGCCGGTCCCGAGGCGCCGGCGCCGACACAAATATCGGAGGTCTTAGGCTGCGTTTACAGTGGCATCGACAACGGTCCTCAAGCTCAGTAGCCACAGATCACGCGATAACATCGGCCAACAGCTCGGTCACGGTGCGTCCGATCTCCTTCATCAGTTTGGGGCAGGGTCAAGGAGGTTACGTTAGAATCTATTCTATGTACGAACTAGGTAGATTTTAACCTCCAAGGGTAGGATGGACACCACAACACCTCTGTGCTTCGAGCTGAGTGCTGCAGTGCCGATGCCGAATACAAGTAAATAAGCTATAGCTGTCTCGAAGAGAATGTAGCGAGTACTGTACACTGTCATCAATTTTTGGAATTACCAGACAAGTTTTGTGAATATATGAGATGAAGGGAAAAGCGCCATGACACAAAAGTTAGAAACGCTTTAACTTTGTGACGTCACTTTCCTTCTCTCCGAGGCCTACGAGAAAGACAGGCTGCGGCGCGTACGTAACGAAGGTAGTCCTGCGCTCGTTTGCTCGCTTAAATCAGCAGACAAACTATGTTTCTACACCTCTTAACTCGTAACTAGGCGTGTCCGTACAAACTAAAACTGAATCTTCTTCTGGAATCCGCTACTATGGAATCTTACTGTTGTTAGTCCTATAATGATGAGAAGTTCGTTACGGCTGTACTGGCGTACAATAAAATAAAATCATGCTAAAATGATTATCAGTTGCATAAGGCACCACTTCCAGCATGTAATGAGTACTGTTAAGTAGAAGTGACTAAATGCTATAAACAAACCGGTATACCATTTATATCGAGTATTGATCTTCAGTTACATTTTGCTGTAGTACTATTAATCAGTAAGACTTCATAAAAGCAGATTCCAGTGGAAGATGAAATTCTAGTTAGTATTTACACGCCAAGCTGAGAGTTAATAGGTTTAGAAACACCTTTTGTCTGCTGAGCTGAGCGAGCGAGCGAGTTCAGGACTACCTTCGTGACGTATGCGCCGCGGCCTGTCTTTCTCGTGGGCCTCGCCTTCTCTCACCAGAGATTGCTGCGGAAGCCTACGTTTATAAAATTAAAGTGAGTTTGAACGTGGTGTTGTAGTCGGCGCACGAGTGATGGGACACAGAATCTCCGAGGTAGCGATGAAGTGACAATTTTCCTGTACGACCAGTTCACGAATCCGGTAAAACATCAAATCTCCAACATCGCTGCGGCCGGAGAAAGATCCTGCAAGACCGGGAAAAAAGACAACTGAAGAAAATCGTTCAACGTGACAGAAGTGAAACCCCTCCGCAAATTGCTGCAGGTTTCAATGCTGAGCCATCAACAAGTGTCAGCGTGCGGACCATTCAACGAAACATCATCGATATGAGCGTTCGGAGCCGAAGGCCCACTCCTATAACCTTGATGACTGCACGACACAAAGCTTTATATCTCGCCTGGGCTCGTCAGCACCGACATTGGACTGTTGATGACTGGAAACTTGTTGCCTGGTCGGACGAGTCTCGTTTCAAATTGTATCGAGCGACTGGACGTGTACGGGTATGGAGGCAACCTCATGAATCCATGGAACCTGCACGTGAGCAGGGGATTGTTCAAGCTGGTGGAGGCTCTGTAATGGTGTGGGGCGCGTGCAGTTGGAGTGATATGGGAGCCCTGATGCTTCTAGATACGACTCTGACAGGTGACACGTACGTAAGCATCCTGTTTGATCACCTGCATCCATTCATGTCCATTGTGCATTCCGTCGGACTTCGCCAATTCGAACGGGACAGTGGGACATCCCACCCACTCTGAATTGCTACAGAGTGGCTCCAGGAACACTCTTCCGAGTTTTAACATTTCCGCTGGCCATCAAATTCCCCAGACATGAACATCATTGAGCATATCTGGGATGCTTGCAAAAATCTGTTCAGAACAGATTTCCACCCCTAGTACTCTTACGGTTTATGGACAGCCCTGCAGGATCCATGGTGTCAGTTCCCTCTAGCACCACTTCAGATATTAGTCGAGTCCATGCCACGTCGTGTTGCGGCATTTCTGCGTGCTCGCGGGGGCCTTACGCGATATTAGAGCAGTGTACCAGTTTCTTTGGCTCTTTAGTGTATGAAGTAGATTATATTTCACCCCCCCCCCCCCCCATAAGGATGGGATGGAACCATGATTCTATTGCGTCCGGAAACGAGAGCTGGAATGTGGCGTTTGCTATTAAAAAGATGCCGATTGCATGTAAGTGAGCGTGGCGAGTACTGTATACTGTGTCTTCAGTTATTGGAATTACCAGACAAATTTTACGAATATATGGAACGAAGGGAAAAACGCCATGCCACAAAAATTAGAAGCGGTTTAACTTTGAGACGCCACTTCCCTTGCCTCACCGCCGAGTATCGTCAGAAAAGACCATCACCTTTGCAGCTAACATGCGTGTATTTACGAAAATATTTGCTTTAAATGATATACCACCCTAAGGATCTCTCCAAAACGCTTTCCTTATAGTACGCTTTGTTGTGTCACAGAGATAGGATGTGCGACTTGTATGTGTAAAGGTGTACCAATGAGCACAAAATGGTTAATTTATGAGGCGAAACTAGATGTTTCTGTTACATGATGCATGGATAAAATTTGTGTGTGAATAAACAAATGTTATTTAATTAATGAAAGGTAGATGTGTGGTTTCACAGAAGCTAACTTTGTCCTAAAATGGTGAAAATTAATGCTGTAATAGCAGTATATTTAGACAATCAGATTCTAGTAAATTTGGCTGCCCTTTAATCACTAGCTCAGCGAGTTTGAAGAAAGGAAGTAACAAGATTTCTGGTGGCAGTATTATTTCAGATTGAGTGTAGCTTTTAAAAAAGAAAATCGTAAATATTAGTCTGTTTTAGTGCACTTCCACGAAGCATGGTACTGAATAAACTAAAAATTTCGTAATATCGGCAACTGGAGTGAAAGAGTGGAAATATTAGATTTAAAATTTGTATTTAGGGCATCGTAAATAGCATCCAACATATCACACAAAACTTTGAAACTTTTCAGAACGTGGATGGGCCTAATTACCGGAAAGATGTAATCGCCAGATGTCAAATATAAAAGTGTCATTTCTAGTTGTACTTGCATGTTTAATAAGAGTATCGGATTTTTTAATAGACCTCGAAACATACCTCTTCAAGTAGGGTTCTACTCGAAATGTGTTTTGCTGAGTTTATTTGAAAGTATGCAGACATATGTAAGTTAACCTTCAAAAGGTGCCATTCAGTAAACACCTAAAGCTCTGGAAAGTAGAAACACATATGTACACTACATTTGCAAACTACTTCATGCAACAAAACCACCTCTCTGCTACCATACAAACTCCAATAACCAGTAATAACAATTTGTAGACAGCTAATGTCCACCTACAACAAGCGAAAAAGATCCACTACAGTAATTTTAAGCATAAGATTCGTCACCTTTGTCACTTGAACAAATTCTAAGTTATAATCCACACCTAATTTTTTTGATAAGAGTATTGTCTAGTTGTGGTTTCCAATAAACCTGCGATTTCAGTCCATAGATTCCGAACTACATCCCGGTTACGACTTTTTTTTCTTTTTTTTTCAGGACGACACAAACTCTGCCTTTGACTAAACTTATCAGTTTCTCGCAGTCCATGTTTCTTGTCGTATCGGCTATTATGACCGAAAACATACTAATTTGAATTTCATGGATCGAAATCTGTACTTTCGGCTACATTGTGACCGCGCAGCGTGGCGTACTGATATGAAAAGATCGGCCATATTCGGTCGATGTTGATCGTCGGCGGACTCCAATGTTGTCGGTGCATACTATGACCGCAGCCTTACACGCGTTCTCTACGCATTCGGCTACGGAGATATCTAATCCAAAATCGATTTGTTCTAGATTATAGGCTGTCGCACTCATTCATCTGCATCTGTATTCCGTCAGTCACTTTATGGTGTGTGCCAGAGGGTACTTTGTGCATCACTGTCGCTTCCCCCCTTTCTCGTTCTGCGTGGGCAGAATGATGTTGGCAAGCCTCTGCGTGAGCTCAAATTTCTCTAACGTCACCTTCATGGTCTACTGCGAGATGTACGTGAGAGGTAGCACTGTGTGACTTGATTCTTGTAGGAAGGTAAGTTCTCAATTTTAACCGCGTTACATAAAGCCTGTCCTGTAGCCTCTGCCACTGGAGTTAGGTAAGCATCTCCTCAACGTTTCCGCAATCAACCTGTGACCAATATTCAGTTATTCGTGGAACCAGCGTTTCGTAAACTATCTACTTCATGGGCGGATTATACTCCCTGATGATTCTTTTAATGAATCTGAATTCGATATCGGTCTTACCTACGATTAGTTTAATAAGGTTGCTCCAGTTTAAATCCTTCCATGCGCATTATCTAGTATCTTCTTCGCCTCGAACATGGATATGAATCAGTTATATCTATTAGCGGCCAAGGACAATAATTAACATACCGCAAGTAAAGAGGTACAAACTATCTTTTATCGCTGCCGATTTCAACTGCTTCCGACGTTCATCTAATACTTTTTTCTCGGCACAGCACAGCGTGCTCATGTATTTACTGTCTCCCCCGTTTTATCCGTAGTGGAGTATAGACGTACCTACGTGACAGTCCTTGGTTATATGTCATAACTAAAACTTTGTGTTGTGCCTTACGGTAGGTCTTGTCATGGAGGAAGCCCCGACAGGGAGGTCCACCGCATGAGCGTCTAGGGAAGTGATTCCCCTGGTGGTTTCCCGTTGCCTTCCACTGATGATGAGGAAATGATAATGAGGACAACACAACACCCAGTCCATGAGCGGAGAAAATTTCCGACCCAACCGGGAATCGAACCTGGACCCCTTGGCGTGACAGACCGCCGCGCTGACCACTCAGCTATCGGGGCGGAGATATGTGCTAAAGAAAGCTTTTATTGTACTGCACTGTAAAGTAGTCCATAGTTAGCAACTTTTATATAAAGACTGATATGTTCATTAAGGTAGAGAAAGCTTCTTTTTTTTTTTTTTTTTTTTTTTTTCAAAAGATGAAAAGGCAATTTCAATTCCTAAGTGATTTTGTTGTAACCTTTACTGAACATCCGCTACTAAACACGTTTGTATTGTCTAGCTTCTATGTTCTTACAATTAAGGAACGCTATGATTTGAATTTGCACTCGAGGTATGAGGTTTTGTACCGATGCCAGGCTCGTGACAAAAATATTTAACTACATAAATATCCGAGTGTCGATACTCGCAGGAATTCCTGCATTTCGCCGCAGTTTCCTAGCGTTGCAACTTCTCTGTACATAACAGCATCATCTGCGAAAAGCCTCATGGAACTTAAGATGTAACCCACGATGTCGTTTATACCTGTTGTGAGAAGTTTCCAGCCCACCGTGTAGTACACCAAAAATTACTTGTACATCAGAAAGTTTAAAAATGAATTGCTGTATTCTGTTCGGTAGGAACTCTTCAGTCCATTGCAAAAGAAATTTCATCATTCACTAGTCAGAAAACGATTTGCACTTTCTGAAGCATTATACTGAAAGTTCTGCACTGTTCACCAACTAGCATTTTCAAAAGGCTATTAGGAGAACTAAAAAACTTGTGTGAATAACCCTGTGACTTCAGTCTAAGTTGAAAGGTTTCATTATAGCACATACTTCTGCTGTATACAGGAATTCCTCGTAACTGCTGAGAACTATTGATTTTAATATGTTAGGTATTCGTGTACCGATGTTATGTGGCAGTTTATTCTCAAAGTTTTGTAATTATAATGCACATCCCAATAATCAGTCAAGTCAAATCACTAACACTGCATGCGAACTGGAATGAATATTCATTGCTGCCAATGACTACATTTCTAATTGTTTCTGTATCTCCTTGCCTCTTCGTATGGTGAGGGAGTCTTGTAATTATGGCATCCTTGGGAGTTTTAGTTGACTCGCGAAAGGCAAGTTTCACACAGGGGAACGAATAGTTGCAAGGTTGTTTTCTACTGAAAACAGTGCTCTGTGCAAGTATAGAGCAGTGGAGCACAGTTTGCCACCCCACACCAGCAGGTGCTTCGAGTGACAATGGGCGGTGTGCCATAAAACTGCATTGTGCGAGTAGTGAAAGGAAACCTTTTTAGCTAAGACGATAACCTGAAAGACGGGACAGAACACGAAGCAGTGTAACAGGGGAGAAACCGTTAAGCCCAGCGGAGGCTGCTGGAATGTTCGCTCAGATTTCAGTAAGGGGTTCTCTGGTTGGCTCATAGCAATTATTTCGGTAGGAGTGGCTGTCTGGGGGGAAAGGGGGGAGGGGGGGCAAGCTACCACGTGGGCATACGTGGACGTCTTCTGGTTGGCCAAGACTGAAAATTTCTCACATTGTGGGGTAGGTTTTCTACTTTCTACCCAATGCCAAGGGACAAATATACCAAGTTGGTTAACCACACAAAATCAAATAATGGTTCAAATGGCTCTGAGCACTATGGGACTTAACATCTGAGGTCATCAGTCTCCTAGAACTTAGAAATACTTAAACCTAACTAACCTAAGCACGTCACTCAAATCCATGCCCGAGGCAGGAGTCGACCCTGCGACCGTAGCAGTCGCGCGGTTCCAAACTGTAACGCCTAGAACCGCTCGGCCACTCCGGCCGGCACAAAATCAACAAGAGTAGGAAATTGTTATCCTCGTTACTGAATTATCTTTGGTCAGAACTCGTAAGGTCTGCTGCAACTGGCTGGCGAGCTTCCGTCGCTGGCAGAACGAGATAAATTATGTAGAGTACATTAATGACTCGCTACTGCTTAGGCCACCACAAGCGTGACTCCTGTTCCAATGCTTGAGGCAGTACACTGTGCATTAGGGCTGCAGGACGAGATGTCTCCGACTTAGAGCAGAATACAGAGGCCAAGCTGAACTTACAATTTTTAGTCAATATTGCAATCGTCTTCTGTCCTCGCAAATCTTTAGAGTGGTAAGCATGGGCCGTCATTACAGCTGCCGATATGCGGTGAGTGCAAAGTCTGCAAACTTGCATCAGCGTTTCGTTTTTCACATCGAACTCTCATAGCCAGCTAGCGCACTCATCATGCTGTTAGATGAGAGCATTAGAGTTCATTCATGTTTTTCAGGGACCTTTCTTCAATTAAGCAAACATTTATGCAATTATTGGCCATAAGTGTGGTAGACTTTTATGTATCCACCAACCTGTGCCAAGGTTATAGTTCTAATTTACAATATCTTGCCCACTTGTGAATAGTCTCTGTTCTTGACTCAGTAGATAAATCACATTTTTCATACCTTTTGGCAGTAAACCAGTTTGTTATAGTGACCACTAGCGTCGTTTCATAGTTTGATGGTTCCCGTTATCAGTATGTCCGTGTGAGGTGAGTTACCCATACTTTCATGTCTAGTTGGGCCACTTTCGCAATTTTCACTTAAGTGGTGAAACGTTATGCGACGTTGTTTCTTTTAAATGAGCACAATCTAATGGGGAGCTTTTTATCCCTGTAGGTCAGCGGGGACAGAATCTGCAGCATCTTAGGGATATGCTAAATAACTCAACCGGCGCCTCTCAATGGCTCATTTTATTCAATGTTTTATTAATTATTTATTCAGTTTGTTCATGAATTTTCTAATCATCATTTAGTAAATTATGGACTGACTCGTTCCACGATCTAGTAGTTTTGGCTCAGATGGTATCACTGAATTTGAAGAACAAATAAATTTAAAAAGATAGTTTTATTTTATTGGCAATAGATTATCAAACGAGGTCTCTGCAGCATGTCTGATGGTCTTAGCGACTTCAAAATGGTTAAAAAAAAAACAGGTAGCAGTTGGAAGAAGTCAGGCCAGATGAAAAAGGAGTAAGGGTGTTTACGAGATGTAAACTCAGGCGTTCCGTATGTAAGCGTTAGCTAGGTGGGTGTGTGAAAGAGCGTTGTGCGACAAGCAAACATCGTTTCAGTCTCCTTCAGCTGGTTAAGGAGTCAGGTGTAAAAATCTCCGTTTGTGAACTACCGTCCTGAGAAATGTAGTCCACCATTACAGTATCTTTCTTTTTCAGAAAACGAAAGCGACGACTTGATTGTTCTTTGGTTTCGGTGTCATGAATGTGGAGCCAGGTTTCATCCTTTATCACTAATTCGTGTCTTCTTCTATTCACATTTTCGTAGCCACACTGCTGAAAGGTTACTCGTGTCTAGGATAATATTAATAATGAAATGATCATATCCAGAATGTAGTTATTATTTGGAAAATATCTGTCCACTCTCGAGAATCTGCTGATAAACAACGTCTCTTGTAACCAGACCTGTTGACGTTGTGCGTTGTGTATTGTGTATTTAATCCAGGGACCTAGAAACGACGGAGAGGCTTCGTCCAGCCGTAGCCCTCAGTGGTTCACAGCCCCACAACAGGCCGCAGCGGTTCACCCCCTCCACCGCCGCCCACACCGAACCCAGGGCGATTGTGCGGTTCGGCCCCCATCCGCCGGGAGGATTCGTGCCGGGGACCCGCACGCCTTCCCGCTCGGGAATCAAAGCGTAGACCGCACGGCTAGCCGGGCGGACACGCTGTGCCTTAGCCAGTGCCTGGTGCAACGGTGAAATTCTCAGTAAGAGAGGAGACAACTGGATTCTGACAATGCTGTGAGAAGAATTCTTCTCTGTGGTAATGGCCTCTGCAGATTTGCCGGGGAGGACCAAAAATGTCATCAGGGGCATACGTTCTTCCCACCTGAGTTGTCCGAGGAGGTGTGCCCGTGAATGGCGACCTATGTTTAGTACCTACACTAGACCCTAAGGTGTCCAATGCTGTCCTAATGCTACCCTCACGTCACATTGAAAGTTCAGAAACGTTTTCGTTAGTCATTTCTCGAATGATGATGGTTCCAGTAACTCTACCAAAAAGTAGTAAAAGTTTTCGGATAATGCTGGATGACTATTTAAATCAGGAAGAACAAATTTACAGCTTGCGTAGAACTGCCTATCTTTCTTGCCTATACATAACACAAAAAATTAGAAAAATATTTCCAGCAAAAGGAAAACAACAATTTGTCTGCTGTTTACTCCAGCCGAATCTTTAGTTCTATTGTGTAGCTCAACGGGCACCGACAGTGAGAACTCCAGATGACTAAGGCCAGTGGTGTATGCTTGGAAAGTGTGTGACTGTGTTCGGTTAGAGTGTATGCCACCGGATGAGCGGTGCAGTTATCACATACCCTCGCTTCTTCATAACTTCCTATGTGACTGGTGTCCTCAATACTTTTCCTTAAACGTCATATGAACATGCCTGCAATACAAGATCAGATATGTCCAGCACCTTGGGTGCAACTATCTTCCTCCATCTATTTTTCTGATTCACCCATACTAGTCTTGAACAAACTTCTCAGTAGCCCGCGTCTTATTTAAAATGACTCAGCATCCAAGAGGAGACCCCAGCTTTACCTTTCATCATCGTCGTAGCTCTTCTCTGCGTTTTCCTTCAATCTTACAGAGAAGTAATATTCCTGTAGTATTGTCAACAGTATTCATGCTTTCTTCAGTTGCGCGGGGTAGCCGCGCGGTCTTGGGCGCCTTGTCACGGTCCCCCCCCCCCCCCCCCCTCCCCCGTAGGATGTTCGAGTCCTCCGTCGTGTTGTCCGTAGCGAAAATTAGTTCAAATGGCTCTGAGCACTATGGGACTTAACATCTGAGGTCATCAGTCCCCTAGAACTTAGAACTACTTAAACCTAACTAACCTAAGCACATCACACACATACATGCCCGAGGCAGGATTCGAACCTGCAACCGTAGCGATCGCGCGGTTCCAGACTGAAGCGCCTAGAACCGCTCGGCCACACCGGCCGGCGTAAGTTAGTTTAAGTTACATTAAGTAGTGTGTAGGCTTAGGGACCGATGACCTCAGCAGTTTGATACCATGAGACCTTACCACAAATTTCCGAATTTTTCATGCTTTCTTCACGCCAGTCCATATCTATTTACTTTCTTCTATCTCATCTGATAACTTAATTATTTCCTTTTGTTCCCCTGAACACTCAACATTTCAACACTTGATTGCTTCTCTACTGCTGCCATACATCAGCGTTTCAAAAATTACTCACATTCGACAAGAACATAATGAGGAAACTGCTTGATAGGAAAAATACTGTACTTATTATCGTATCTGATATTGTTATTATTATACACTACTTATTTACTGTGCTCATTGCAGTGGTTACTATATGTGATGTTTTGACCCACCTGGGTAGGCCCGCTCCTTACCCCTTCGGTCCCGGATCGAATCTTCCCGTCGGATAAACGATGAGAGCCTGTGTGCTGCACAGCCTGGATATTATGTTTCAGGCGTTTTCTCGCATCTGACCATAACCCGACTCAGTTGCACGCTTCATATTTTCTGAAGGGATACCACAAGACGCAGACAGATGGCGAACAAATGGTTCAAATGTCTCTGAGCACTATGAGACTTAACATCTGAGGTCATCAGTCCCCTAGAACTAAGAGCTACTTAAGCCTAAGTAACCTAAGGACATCACACACACCCACGCCCGAGGCAGGATTCGAACCTGCGACCGTAGCAGTCACGTGGTTCCGGACTGAAGCGCCTAGAACCGCTCGGCCACAGCGGCCGGGCAGATGGCGAACACAAATTCCGCCCTGGAAGGAGGGCGTATAGAAGTGACAACAGAAGCGGCATCCAGACAAGTGCTCTGCGGTAGAGCACTTGCCCGAGCAAGGCAAAGGTCCCGAGTTCGAGTCTCGGTCCTGCGGACAGTTTTAATCTGCCAGGAAGCTTCGTATCAGCGCACACTCCGCTGCAGAGTGAAAATATCATCCTGCAGAGATTTTTGGCTATAGTCCTTTGGCATTTAACAGTGTAACCAACGTCAAGACCAGAACTAAAAAGTACGGTTGTTTTGGCGGTACTAGCTTGTGTACAGCGTGTTGTTTTTCTTTTTTGGATTGTGAAGTAGACAGGTAGGCTTTCAGAGGGCCGCACCGGATCAGTTGTTGGTTGCGGCAGAGAGGTGTAGCTTTCCGCGGAGCAATCAGAGGGACGTCAGGCGCAGCTCACAGCCCACAGTGCCGGCCGCCCCCTGACAGCTGACGGAAGCCAACGGCGCGTCAGACTCCAGCGTATTCTCCAGGCAGCGGCACTGACGCCGAGGGCGCCAGCTGCAAGCTCTTCTGTCCACCGTAGTGGCTGCAGGCGGCCGGGTCGCGTTAATACTGGCTGAACGCTTCTCTTCATAGGAACGCGCCTGAGACCAGGACCTTCAGGAAAGTGGCTTAGCTGACAGTTGAATAACAAACTGCGCACAGATGTTTGATGAGTGATTATTGTATTATTCTCAATAGCAGGAAGTGATTCATTAGTAAGATATCAATTTGAATTCGGGTGAGGCTTTGAGGGAGAAAGGGGGGGGTGGAGAGGGGTGAGCGGGGGGAGCGGCAGGGTGCGGGAACGATTCCCGTACTATGTTTGATGCTATTTTGTCTAAAACTGACATGGTGAGACCGTGGCTGTGTACAATTAATGTAGGTTAATTCTTACAAACAAGAAAACAGCAACCAGCCACTATTAATACTGCTATTTATTTAGGTAAATAGCGCCGTTACGGTTGTCGAACTGCCAAGTTCATCATCAGACGGCTGTTCACATGATTTTCAAGATACAGTTTACATTATCATCCGTTTTCGATTTTTATTCTTCCACTGTGGCGAAGTATTTTTGGTGTGTTGTTGCCCTACAGTAGAAAACAGTGTTAGAAGCGCCCTATCGTTTGGAGGTTAGTTATTTTCACATAGGGAGCTTCTAACACTGTTTTCTACCGTAGGGCAACAACACACCAAAAATACTTCGCCACAGTGGAAGATTAAAAATCGAAAACGGACAATAATGTAAATTGTATCTTGAAAACCATGTGAACAGCCGTCTGATGATGAACTTGACAGTTCGAAACCGGTAACGACGCTATTTACCTAAATAAATAGCAATATTAATAATGGCTGGTTGCTGTTTCCTTCTTTGTAAGAATTAACCTACATTAACTATGTTTAGGTTTCCATAGTTTTCCTAAACCCTCTCTTTTTTTTTTTTTTAATTCCTATCATGTGCCTACAACTTCATACCAGAGTAGCACTTACAATCTACGTCTTTATTTATTTGCTGAATGTATTCCAATCTCTGTTTTCCTATACAGTTTACCGTCTACAGTTCCCTCTAGTAGCTTGGAAGTTATTCCCTGATGTCTTAATAGGTGTCCTACCATCCTGTCCCTTCTTCTTGTCAGTATTTTCCACATACATCTTTCCTCGCCGATTCTACAGACAACCTCCAATCACCCGACCTAATTTTCAACATTCTTCCGTCGCACCATGAGTTAAATGTTTCGATTCTCTTCTTTTCCGGTTTTCCCACAGTCCCTGTTTCACTACCACACAATGCTGCGCTCCAAACGTACATTCTCAGAAATGTCTTCCTCAAAATAAGGTGTATATTTGACACCAGTAGGCTTCTCTTGACCTGTAAAGCCCTTTTTGCCAATGCTAGTCTGCTTTAGATATTCTCCTTACTCCATACATCTTTGAGGTAACGGCCTTGCCGCAGTGTATACACCTGTTCCCGTGAGATCACCGAAGTTCAGCGCTGTCGGCCGTGGCTGACACTTGGATGGGTGACAATCCAGCCGCCATGCGCTGTTGCCATTTTTCAGGGTGCACTCAGCCTCGTGATGGCAATTGAGGAGATACTCGGCCGAATAGTAGCGGCTCCGGTCAAAGAAAACCATCATAACAATTGGGAGAGCGGTGTGCTGACCACACGCCCCTCCTATCCACCTCCTCAACTGAGGATGACACAGCGGTCAGGTGGTCCCGATAGGCCACTTGTGGCCTGAAGACGGAGTGCCGTCCATCTTTGGTTATTTTCCTATCCAAGCAATAGAATTCCTAAACTTCGTCTACTTCGTGATCACAAATCCTGAAATTAAGTTTCTCGTTGTTTTCATTTCTGCTACTTCTCATTACTTCCGTCTTTCTTCGGTTTACTGTCAATCCATATTCTACACTCATTACACTGTTCCTTCCATTCAGCAAATCATATACTTTTTCTTCACTTTCACTGAGGGTAGCAATGTTGTCAGCGAGTCTTTTCATAAATATCCTTTCATCTTGACTTTTAATTCCACTCTTGGACCTTTCTTATATTTCCGTCATTATTTCTCCGATGTATCGATTGAACAATAGGGGCGAAACACTACACTCCTGTCTTACACACTTTTTATTCCGGGCACTTCGTTCTTGGCCTTCCACTCTTCCCTGTTGCCTCTTGGCTTTTGTATATATTGTACATTACCCATCTTTCACTATATCCAACCCCTATTTTCTCCAGAATTTCGAAGATCTTGCACCATTTTATGCTTGCGAACGCTTTTCCCACGTCGACAAATCCTACGAACGTATCTTTATTTCTCTTTAGTCTTGCTTACATTATCAACCGCAACGTCAAAACTGCCTCTCTGGTGCCTTTATCTTTTCTAAAGCCAAACTGATCGTCATCTAACAGCTCCTCAATTTTCTTTTCCATTCTTCTGTATGTTATTCTTTTAGCAACTTGGATGCAGGAGCCGTTAAGCTGCCTGCGCGATTATTTTCGCCCTTGTCGGCTCTTGCAGTTTTCGGAATTGCGTGGATGACGTTTTCCGAAAGTCAGATGGTATATCGCCAGACTCGTACATTCTGCACACCAACGTGAATAGTCGCTTTGTTGCCAGTTCCCCTGATGATTTTAGAAATTTTTATGGAATATTATCCATCCCTTCTACCATATTAGACCTAAAATGTACCAAAGCTCTTTTTAATTCTGCTTCTAATACTGGGGCTCGTATTTGTTCTTCCCCAAACCTGTCGTTCGATCCGTACCTAATGTAGCATGAGACGCTATACCCTTCCTTCTTTCTTCCACCTTCAGTCACACAATGCGGTAATCGAATTATAGTACTCACACAAAAAATTAACTAATTTGCTGTACATTCGCAAGTATCTCAATGATCACAAGCCAATTTAACCATCCAGCCACACATTTTCATACCTGTCAATGGATGGATAACGTGTATCACGTACAAGAGATTGTAATGGTACTTGAATTACGTAACCATTACGGCACCTCACTTCAACTTCTCGACACCAGCAATATCCTACTGTGTTTCTGTAAAGTAGTTAACATATTTCTGAGACAACATTCAGATTTGATTTCATTATGTAGAGGTACTTTGATACATAGATATGTTTATGTTGCAATGATATTATTCTTATGTGTATTCTTTCTTTTGTCACTATGATCTTTGACGTACTTGTAACTCTGATTTTTGGGCGCGTAAGTGGTTATTGGAGTATCAAGTCTTGGTCATCATGTTGAAAAGACGCAAATTGTAGTCAGTTTATAAAATGTGAAATTTAACAGTGAGGATGATCTTTTCAAGTATGTTTTAGATTGTGAAGTCATGTTTTGTGAGTTACGTGATATTGCAACAAAAGTAACAAAAAAGAAGTATAACTTAAATTCGGAGTGCTGATTACTTTTTTACATCACCATTGTGCTAACTTGCAAAAGTATAATCTTCAAGAATGGTTTATGAAACACATCTATAAACTTTTGAATATCGCAGAATAACACCTAGGCCTCTTTGCATCCGAGCTTGGAATCATCACTACCTAGATTTTCGACGATTGAGCCATGAGTTCTTAACGAGACCAGCGTGGGAAACACGAAAAGATGAATGCCTAGTTTATCCATTATTTCATGAAATGACTATATTAACTGTGCTCTAATGACACTTGCCACATAATAGAAATTTGTTGTTGCCCGAAAATGCAATATTTAGCAGCGTGAGCAACACTACAATCGTAATTAATTTTTGACCTTTGTTGTAGTAGGGTTGTTAGAAGATAAACTTGTGGATGTATTGTACATTGATTCCCGTATATCGTGTCTGACGGTGGAATCTTGCGGCTTCGAAATCGACTAGGGATTCAGTTGGTAAGCAATAAAAACAGTTGTCTGAATACACAAATATAAAAGAATAAATATTACTTATTTTCCTCTGCGAAAAGTTAATGTCCACCATTTCTTCCGTCAGAAAGAACGATCCAATGGGTTTGCTTATAAAATAACTTATCTGCTGCCAGCCACATCCCCACCCTTGTTTCTCATCTTTCCATGACGCGTTTCGGGAAATAATATCAATTTTCAAGTTTATTATTCGTGTATTGTGCCGTTTTTTCGTGATGTTACAAACTTTCAGGGACCGTGGAGAAGCGTGAATGTATCAGTCTGAGGTAAGGGGCCCTGGTCCGGAAACAACAGAATCGAAAGTTGCAAGCGAAAGTTTTTCTGGTACCTCGGACAGCGGAACACATGAACCGGTACCGTTGTTGGTAAGATTGTAGGGTAGTCAAATTTCAAAGGTGGTAGTATGGACTAAAACCTGTTTTCCTCCATACTAAGACCTCTATAAGGTCCGTAGCCTTCAGATATAGCAATAACGGTACTGATAAATTTATTCCGTTGTAACTTTCTACTCGGTCGTTTTCACATCATATAACATCATCACGGAATCACCCTACATAAGCAAAGTAATTTCGTAATTGATGGGCTACCTTCATGTAGAGTTAATAGCGAACTTCGAGAAAAGCTTCTACTTACTTTTTTTTTTTTTTTTTTTTTTTCGTAGTGCACTTCTGCAGAAATTCACACATATAACGCGTCACATACAATTAACTGCACAGCACACTTTGAAAACAGTAAATGCACAAAGACAAAACTGTCATAAAGACATACAATTACTGTTTTCAACGAGTACTTTGACTTTGACTTTGTACATAAGTAAATTACAAGACAATGGTAAGTAGAATATGTTCCCAATTTCGCAATTAACTATATATAAATAGCGATCAACAATATCAAAACTGCTTTTGTTCTTGTATTGCAATGAGAGGAACAGAGCAATGCAGGCCCTCAAACATCTGAAAGAACGAACTTGAAAATGGGACTCATTACCCGAAACGATTCGTGCAAAAGAATGTGATTGTCAGCAGAAAAGTTATTTCTTACACAAACCAATTCCTTTTACAACCGCAGGCTTTCACCATAAAAATGAAAGCCACGTTATCATTACAGTATTTTCAATAACAAGTGAGGCGATATATATATCGGTAAAGAAAAAAAAATCAGAAAAACAACGGGAATTCATATAGCTCACAAGAGAAGAAATTAAAACGGCGAGAGACTGATCAACTTCTGCGAAAATTTTGATTTTAAAATCATGTGCACATAATTCCTGGAACCTGTAAACAAACTTACAACATGGAAATCACCAAATTCAACTTTGGGTGAATTTCAGATAGACTATTTTGCCATATCTAATACGAATACCCAATAAATACTCAAATAGAATTTCAGAAACACCATGTTGCAGTATCTAATAAGAATGCCAAAGAAATACTCATCGTACGAACAAGAAAGGGATTTAAGACCACCATCTGCTGCAAATAAAGATTAGATTTCAACCTAACAGAAAGAAACCACCTATGAACAAAACAGTTAGAATTGATCCAGAATACCTTTAACTTAACAAGAGGGAAATTCTCGAGGAAATTGGGCAATCAAACGCAACTAACTGCAAGGACCTTGCAGAGGTACTGAAAAAACACTATGAAATTTGGCAAACTCCCAAGAAAAAGAAAACACAGATGGTGCAAGAGCGCATGTGATCAAGAAATAGAAGAAAGAATACAAGCTTGGAAAACTTTCGGTAGCAACAAAACCGTAGAAAAATGGCAGGAATTTTTTAGAATACAGAATAGTTCATCCAAGGCAATACGAAGAGAAAAACGTAGATATTATATAAGCCGGCTTAAAGAAATTGAACAAGAATTTATCAAGAAAAACGCCAGAAATCTTTACAAAATTTTCAAAGAAAACCTAACAGGGTATCAACCACCTAATCTGTACTTCCGTCGGCCCGATGGATCACTAAAAACCAACCCTAAAAAGAACTGTCAAATTTTAGCTAAATATTTTCACTCGCTTCTCAACTGCGAGATTCCAACAGAACAACTTGATTTAGAAAGACTCACATCCGATCCCGATTCAAATCCACCATGACTTAAAGAGGTTAAGAAAATAATCAATTCTTTGAAGAACAAGTTTCCAGGGGAAGACGGAATCATAGCAGATATATGGAAATTAAATGACAATAATCTCACACAAGCAACCCACAGAATTATATGAAACATTTGAGAAACTGAACAACTACCTGCAGAGTGGAAATGTGCATTAATTCAGCCTCTCCACAAAAAAGGTGCAAAAACAGATCCAAATAATTACAGGTGAATTTCACTGCTCCCTGTAATATACAAAATTTTTTCGAAGGTCCTGTTAAACAGACTAGAAGAACAAGCGGACCAGTTAATAGGGTGTATCACGCAGGGTTTCTCAAAGGTCGATCTTGCATCGAATAGACATGGAACTTAAAAACAGTTTTCCAAATTAGAAGATGTAGAAATACTGTAGTAACTTCTGTCGATTTTAAAAAGGGTTACGATTCAATAGACAAACAACCATTACTCCACGCTTTAGAGGAGTTCGCAATTGACAGGAAAACAAGGTCAGTTATTCAACAGGCATTAACAGATACAACCTCCAAAGTTAAATTCATGGAAGGAACATTAGAAGCATTTCATATCCACACTGATGTTCGCCAAGAAGATGGAATGTCCCCCCTTCTATTTCACATGGCTCTGGGAAAAATTGTGAGGACATGGGAAAAGGAAATAAAAGGAATTCAGCTTGGGATTAAAAAAGAGCAGGGGAATCAGGGGGAAGTCTCTGGCTTTTGCGCAAGATCTTCCCATTCTAACGAACAATAGAGAGGAAGCCAAACTTGCACTGAAAAAACTACACGTAATCTCACAGAAAACTGTGCTACAAATCTCCTACTAGAAAATACAGTACATGGAAAACAAACCTGTAGATAATCTCCCCATTACTACTCAATATGGGAAAGTCTCACAAGTTGCCCACTTCAGATATCTAGGAGAGATACTCCAACCATCAGGACTGAACTCAATAGCCAATAAAGACAGAATCCCCAGATTACAGAAAGCATACGAGCTCACTTGGAATCACTATAATAAAAAACCTATTTCTGTCAATGCAGAACTAAGGCATTACAACACAGTAGTCCTACCAGAAGCACATTATGCTGCAGAAACTACAGTGATTCATCGTCATGCGAAGATCAGAGAGATTGAAAAGCAGGAAAGAAAAATTCTGAGGAAAATATATATACCAATGTTTCTAGAAGTAATTTGGATGAAGGGGCCAACTAGAGAGATTTACAAAAACAGAAACAATAACAGACACCATTAGAAAGAGAAGAATGACATTTTATGGACATATCAGCAGGATGAATAAAACCAGGCTCACAAGGCAAATCTATGATATAGTAAACAAGAGAATAAAACAAGAGAAAATGGATCACTGAAACAGAAAAAGATATAAAGAACTGCGAATCACACAAGACAACGGCCGCGCGGGATAGCCGAGCGGTCTCAGGCGCTACACTCATGGACTGTGCGGCTGGTCCCGGCGGAGGTTCGAGTCCTCCCTCGGGCATGGGTGTGTGTGTTTGTCCTTAGGATAATTTAAGTTATGTGTAAGCTTAGGGACTGATGACCTTAGCAGTTAAGTCCAATAAGATTTCACACACATTTGACATAGGCAAGACAACATAAACAATAGAGAACAGTTTAGAAACATCGTGAAGAAACACACACTTAAACAAGAACACACGGAGAACAGAAAGGGAAAAATATGGTCGGAAGAACGCAAGAGAGAACACAGTGAACGTACTCCAAATATCTATTGTATCCCATTCAGTCTTACCCAGCCCCACACACACAGACCTAAAGAACGCATTCGAAATTGTGAGGTAATTTGAGGGAAAATACAAACAATAATAGATAAAAAGTACAGTGGCAGACGAGCAATTAACAGATTACAGAAATATCAAATGTGAATCGTAATAATGGAAAATAACATTAGAAAAGCGTCGTATTAAGAACGTCTTCTAAGTTACCAGCGCTGCTGTTTATATTCTGCGTGCACGCTGCTGTGGCCGAGCGGTTCTAGGCGCTTCAGTCCGGAACCGCGCTGCTGCTACGGTCGCAGGTCCGAATCCTGCCTCGGGCATGGATGTGTGTGATGTCCTTTGGTTAGTTAGGTTTAAGTAGTTCTAAGTCTAGGAGACTGATGATCTCAGATGTTAAGTCCCATAGTGCTTAGAGCCATTTGAACCATTTTATATTCTCCATCGAAAATCAGAAAGAAAATAACTAAATAAAAAATGAAAAAATGTTTCATAATGGAAATAGCTGTGTAACGGGAACAGATTACACTTTTAACGTTCGCAGCGATATGTGCACTCCGGCCAGAACAGCTCCTGAAACAAACAGTCTGTTCGACACACAGTGCATATACTTGAGATGAAAGAGATAATTAGAAATTGAAGTAAGAATAAAAATTTGCCAAGATATAGTAGAAATGAAGGAAGTTATGCTGTTTACGCAGCAAGATCAATGAAGATGGCTGAAGATCGCCGCAAGCAATGCGTAGAATTCAAAGTTGGAACTTGAGAGAACCATGGAAGAAGAAACAGGAAGCTTCTCAAATGTTATGCTAGAAAAAAATGTTAAAAATTAAATCAAAAGGTGTAGTACCTAATGAAGAGATACCAGAAAGACAGCTTGAGAAAGCTTACCATTAGAAACATATATCAGGGGAAAAGGGCACGTTAGTAGGTCTTATATTTTTTTCAACGTTGTAGCGACGTGTTGTCACGATAGCAATTATTCGATACACATTTAAATCGATAGAATAACTGGAGAAAATTGCCGACTTACGCAAGACGCAGATTGTTTCGTTAGCAAAATGTATTTTTGTCTACTTCTGAGCATATGGTGGTACGAAATCTTTCTATCCTCAGTGAATGCTAGTCCTATCGGGGTCGGTCCTTCGTCTTCCAGTCTTAAATGAATCAACGACGGCATGGGGATATTCTTGTTCGTTTTGTTTGTAAATTACATTAGGAGCAGCTTTTTCATGTGACAGTGCTGCACGGTGTATTGATTTTAGATCCAACGTCGTCTGAGAACAAAAAAATTGCTCTGAGCACTATGGGACTTAACATCTGAGGTCATCAGTCCCCTAGAACTTAGAACTACTTAAACCTAACTAACCTATCACACACATCCATGCCCGAGGTAGGATTCGAACCTGCGACCGTAGCGGTCGCGCGGTTTCAGACTGAAGCGCCTAGATTCGCTCGGCCACTCCGGCCTGCCGTATGAGAAGAAATGACAGTCATTTTTAAACATCATTCGACGGCAGTTCTAAGTGGCTAAAAGGATTCAAATGTTCACGTTCAATAACTTCTGAGAATTGCTCTCGAGTCCGCCTCCATAGCATAGCGGTAGCGTTACCGCCTACCATGCAGGGAGCCCGGGCTCGATTCCCGGGAGAGGACTGGCTGTTGTGTGTCCATCATTGACTCGCAAGTCGCCGATGGGGCGTCACCTAAAAGGGTCTTACAACACGGCGGCCGAACTCCCCCGAAAGGGGTCTCCCAGCCAACAATTCCATACGATCGTTTTTTTTTCCATTGCTCTGGACTTGAAAAGGCTGTCACGGAGTCACGTCATGAGATGACAAAGATCCTATGGGACGAAGTGGGCGACTTTTGTAATGAGATTTGATTGACTGTCAAATTAAATGTTGTGTGCTGGCGCAGCACAAGTGACCCTTTCGCATGGTCTTGCGTTATGTTAACACTGCTTGTTATTAAAACTTCAACACCAACAAGGAGGCATGCAAAAAACATAAAATTGGCAAGAAGTGCACTACAGTCTTAGAGATGCAAGTAATTAGCATCTCAGCGCAACCGCAAATAACACTACCTACATTCTGTACATAAGCAAAGATTGGACAGTGGGTTTTCGCTCGGAAACAGCATTCGAATATTGTTTGTGAGAAAACAGTTCTTTCGATAACATTGGCATCACTGATTCGCATAATGGGATCGGATGTATCGCGCTGGCCTCTAGCACGCGGCCCACAGAACGGACGTGATTTCGCAACTTCGAATTGTTAAGAAAGAACAGAAGAAAATAAGTGCTACAAGTGGGATACCTACCATGACATCTGGGCACATTTAACTTGGGATGAGTGACAGAGGGAAAAAAAGAGAAAGAGTCCATGGCAATGATTTCTGGGAGATTACGAGGGTTAGGTTCCTGGCTGTCTGTGGGATTGTGTCGAAAATGCGTCTCCTGAATGTAGATGACAGCAATCTACATCTACATCTACATTTACACTCCGCAAGCCACCCAATGGTGTGTGGCGGAGGGCACTTTACGTGCCACTGTCATTACCTTCCTTTCCTGTTCCAGTCGCGAAGAACGACTGCCGGAAAGCCTCCGTGCGCGCTCGAATCTCTCTAATTTTACATTCGTGATCTCCTCGGGAGGTATCAGTAGGGGGATGCAATATATTCGACACCTCATCCAGAAACGCACCCTCTCGAAACCTGGACAGCAAGGTAAACCGCGATGCAGAGCGCCTCTCTTGCAGAGTCTGCCACTTGAGTTTGCTAAACATCTCCGTAACGCTAACACGCTTACCAAATAACCATGTGACGAAAAGCGCCGCTCTTCTTTGGATCTTCTCTATCTCCTCTGTCAAACCAACCTGGTACGGATCCCAGACTGATGAGCAATACTCAAGTATAGGTCGAACGAGTGTTTTGGAAGCCACCTCCTTTGTTGATGGACTACATTTTCTAATGACTTGAAACGTCCCCTTACAAAAATTATACACGACTGTGCTTAAACTGACACACAATATTTTTTGGCGCAACGCAATCTGACTTTCAAAAATCCCTACAAAAGAATGGCCCTGACTAAATTAACCTATACCTTTCACAAATCACTTACCTCACAAAAATCTTCGTTACTCGAACTACTGCAATACAGCGAGCGCCACTACTGCCAGCTAAATAAAAGATTCAAACTATGGAAGGCACTAACTACTGATAGGCATAGTTAGCAAATGAAAGATTTTAATAGAGAACAAACAATATATTTACCTTAATAGTCATAATATATATAGCAATTCATGCCATCCAGTCTTACAAATTTCAAAACTCCGACATTTCTCTCCCCACATCCACCACTGCTGGGGGCTCACCTCCAACTACGTAACGCTACGCGCTGTTCGCATCCAGCTGCCCAACACTTCAATGGCAGACAACAATGCAAACTAGCCACAGACTGCACACAGCACAGCCAGTGATTTTCATACAGAGCGCTACGTAACGTTGCCAATAAGAAAACATAAACAGCCTACTTACAGACTCTCCCAATGAATCTCAACCTGATACCCGCCTTACCAACAATTAATTTTATATGATCATTCCACTTCAAATCGTTCCGCACGCATACTCACAGATATTTTACAGAAGTAACTGCTACCAGTGTTTGTTCCGCTATCATATAGTCATACAATAAAGGATCCTTCTTCCTATGTATTCGCAATACATTACATTTGTCTATGTTAAGGGTCAGTTTCCACTCCCTGCACCAAGTGCCTATCCGCTGCAGATCTTCCTGCATTTCGCTGCAATTTTCTAATGCCGCAACTTCTCTGTATACTACAGCATCATCCGCGAAAAGCCGGATGGAACTTCCGACACTAGCTACTAGGTCATTTATGTATATTCTGAAAAGCAATGGTCCCATAACACTCCCCTGTGGCACGCCGGAGGTTACTTTAACGTCTGTAGACGTCTCTCCATTGAGAACAATATGCTGTGCTCTGTTTGCTAAAACTCTTCAGTCCAGCCACACAGCTGGTCTGATATTCCGTAGGCTCTTACTTTGTTTATCAGGCGACAGTGCGGAAATGTATCGAACGCCTTCCGGAAGTCGATGAAAATGGCATCTACCTGGGAGCCTGTATCTAATATTTTCTGGGTCTCATGAACAAATAAAGCGAGTTGGGTCTCACACGATCGCTGTTTCCGGAATCCATGTTGATTCCTACAGAGTAGGTTCTGGGTTTCCAGAAATATTTGTGCGTGGTATCGTGTGTGTGTTGTATGACGATGAGAGACGGGAGAGGGCGAAATCCGGTGCCGGAATATTACTCACTTCCATCGAATAGCGGTCTGTCGAGATTAACGTCCCGACCTCAGTTCATCACATAATGCTCGGAGGTTCGGTATTTAATCCTGAATATGGGTGCAAGGTCTGGTGAACCACCTGAATATTTCTTCCATTACCAGGATTCGAACCAGCTATCTCCGAGTCTCGCAGCACCGCACAGGTGTGAGTTAGCGACCTCGGCGTCTCCTGTTTCTGATATTCGTGAGAGATCGAGAATGATCACTGTGTATCGTTCATAAAAAAAAATGAAATCAGTTTATTTCATCAGTTTGCACAAAGGAAATCGATCGAAATCTATGTACTAATCGCTGGCACCTGCTGCTTACTTTCATTAAACCGTCATGTACAGTCCAGGTCCACAATAGCCGATTTGTCAGTGTTTACTCCGTCAGCGCCTCCAGCGGACAAGGAGTCGTCGTTAACTTGAGTCGTCGGGCACTGGAAATGAGCTACCTGGCGAGATGAATCACGCCCTTGATCCATGGTCCATGGTCCTGCCAAGGACTGCTATCTTCGGGAGTACACTCATACAGTGATGGCGGTATTATGCTACGCGGGACATTAACTCTCAAGGACCTATGATTACTGCAAAGGACACCGCGAAAGTTTAAATGCACAGACGGCGAAATACGTATTGGGTCGTGCAGAGAAATACTTCGGTTTCGTACGTATTATTCGTTTAGATCACTGCGTTTTGCACATTTATCCTGCGAGCTTATTCCAGTTTTGAAATGTTGGTCTAGAAGGTCTGGAAAATAGACTTCTCTACAGCTGCCTTTGACCTCTTCAGTCTCTTCATTCGACTCAAAACGTTTCCCGGACATAAATTGCTTTAAATACGACAGGAAGCTATGTCTCTCGGGAGAGGCAGCTGTCCCAGTAATTCATATTTTCCTTCTTCATTCCGTTCCTGTTACCATACTGACGCATTTTTGTTCACAAATGTTTAAATGTGTGTGAAATATTATGGGACTTAACTGCTATGGTCATCAGTCCCTAAGCTTACACACTACTTAACCTAAATTATCCTAAGGACAAACACACACACCCATGCCCGAGGGAGGACTCGAACCTCCGCCGGGACCAGCCGCACAGTCCTGACTGCAGCGCCTTACGCATTTTTGTGGCCAAAGCGATGTCTGAGAGAGAAATGCATAGACTTTTATTTAAATCCACGACACTTCTAACGAAAGGTAATCGTATATCTAACCAAACATCCTTCGTAAGTTAACATTACAATGCGTGTCGAACAAGGACAGTTCCGAATAATAATAGCAATAATAATAATGCATATAGTAAACAAGATATGGTAGTTTAGGAATATCAACCAAATTAACACTGTCTTAAGTAATTTAGTCTTATTAGTCTTTTGTGCAATGTGAATAAGACATGTAATAGGAATGGTAATAGGAGTGGCAATAAAGAAGAGATTAAATCTGGAGAACTTCATGTGTAGGACAGCGACAAAAATTAAAGGCAAGAAGATGGGAAGCAAGGAACAAAATAGAAACAGGAATGGATTAGGGAAGCATGTATAGTATTGAAAATGTGAAAGAGTTACTGGATCGCTAGTGGGCATAAAGAAAACAGTTGCGATTTGCCGAAGATAACGGATAAAGCTTTAGGTTTTTGAATACGACACGGGCTAATGGATACTGTGCTGCAGTCACGGAATGATGATGAGCAGTCGATACACGAGGGGAGCCAATGAAGTAAGCAATGAATAAGAAAATGATCAAGGAAAAACTTACATCTGCTATCCTATAGCATCCAACCAGACCATAAGAATGACTGACATGATCCAAAAGACGACTTATACTCTCATGTCTCCCGTAAGCATTCATCGCTAGACGGAGTCGTTTGGAGATTTCATTGTTTGTGGCGAGGGATAAGATGAACCCGTCAGATCAGCCTGTTTTGTAGCGACGCCTCAAACATAATAATAAATTAGCATACAAAGTCAGTTTAATTCTCTTATATCTTAGTTTTAATATTGTCTTTTGGTCAGCATACCACAAATACAGCGCCCATCTCTCACAAAGATTCCACACGATTACTTTATAGCATTATCTCCTTTTTTAAAATGACATTTAAAATCAATACTGTGGGTAAAGGGAGGACAATGGATTCAGAAACGTATTCTCTAAGGAATTTCCTTTCACAGTCCACTAGCAGATGAGCAGCGAACGCTTTTTGTTGTAATCACAGAAATTAATTTACGCATGACGAAGCAACTGGAATTTTGTTAAACGTCTATTTTAAATCGCTGGCAACAAATGAACAGACTGATCTTCAGATATCATATAATTACATAAGTACCTTTCGCCTGTCTTAGTTCTCATAGATCAGACGTAAGTTTCGTTCTCTCTGTTCGCTGGAAAATAATCACTTCATTTATTATACGTTGTCGTCTTAATTATTTAACAGATTAATCATCTCCCTTATCTCCTTGTCATGGAAGTAATTTTTATTGTGTTCTAATAATTTTCAGAGGTCAAACGCGAGGAGTTGGAGGCGGATCATTCGATAATGAAACGACCAAACACTATTCATGTTCTCTCGTTAACTCTTCCTTAAACGAAGAGCGAACTCCTTTGCGTAATAACTGTTTCCGACTGACCGGTCACGCAATATCGAACAACGACGTTAGCCAACATACTCATTCGTTTTATACCACCCCACATTAAATTATATTAATGATGGACGATTTAAGGTAACTAAATATCTAAACTTTAGGTAAATCAACTAGCTTGCACCTCTCTGTGCCTGTAAAAGAAGAAATTTTCGCCATCGTCATTGGGACGTGCATTCTACTCGCGATCATTGAATTAACGCGAAGTTATATATTCTTCGGAATGTTTTGTAATGTCGGTTACTGAAAAAAATTTCTTAAAATGTCTCAATGCATGAGAACAGCACCTTTCACAACTCTTTCGTACAAAAGCTTCTTGCACGTTCTTTTCATACGCCTCTGAACTCAACTAAGTTTTGATAAAGAATCTACTTAAAAGACGAAATGGAAACAATTAGTTCGAATTCGACAAACACAGAACACTGTCGTTGAAGTTTAAATACATCATAAACGGTGATCTACATAAAAACATACTAACTAAAGTAATAAAGGATGGACTACCCATCTAGGTGTAACGATGTTATTCGGAAAATATTGCAGAAACTGAGAATATTAACCTATGACTACAAAACGAAACTGCAGAAACAATAAATCAAGAAGAGTTCATAGCAAATTCTGCCATAAAAGAGGATGTTCGTGAAGTTTATAAAAATTTCCACTGCCTAACGAAAGACCTGTCAGAAAATAACGAGTTCTACTCATTTGTAAAGTCAATGAACAGATCCAAACCTTCAACTTGGATCAGTGTGGTGTTGAAACCGACAACAAAAAAAGAGCAGAAGTATTAAATTCTGCATTTAAAAATGTGTTCATGTGTTGAAACCGACAACAAAAAAAGAGCAGAAGTATTAAATTCTGCATTTAAAAATGTGTTTATGAATGACGTTTTTATTGTCCCAATGTCTGAGCACCACACATACAAATGAAGAACAGTTATATTAATACATCAAGTTCGCAAAACCATTAAGATTACTTAAAGAGAAGAAGGTACCAGACCTTGACGGTGTTCCGTTTAGATTTTACACTCAGTACACTGGCTCCTTTCAGGCTTACAAATACCGGGAATTTCTTACAAAGCGTATACTGCTGCGCGACTGGAAAAGTGCGCATATAACAGATGCGTATTTAATTATATGAGGTAGGCAGCACTGCCTTGCGCATTAACTCCTTTGTAACCGTGTGATTTTGGAGTGTTTAATATTTCGTTTAGTTGCGATATTGTTATTTGAGTACAAAGTGTTAGTGGCAGTTTTTGAAACGTACTGTTTTCTGGAGCAAAGATGCAACGTAAAATTTTGCGTGGAACTGAGGAAAACTTACACAGAAACGCATCAGTTTTAAAACAAGCTTACGGAGATGATGCTCTGGTTCGTGCGCAATGTTACAAATGGTTTTCATGATTTAGAAGTGGTTGTCGACCAGGAAGGAGCTTCCACATCAACTGACGACTTACACGTTCAGGAAAGGTGGAACAGTCAAGGAGTTTTGCAATTCGCGAAAAGAGGCCAGAGTTGTGGCGAGACAACTCATTGTTCTTGCGCCACGACAATGCTCCTGCACACAGCTTTGTCAACCCAAGAAACAGATGATTGTCCTCCCGAAGCCTCATTATTCGTCTCATCTGCCTCCCCGTAATTTTTATTAATACCGAAATTCAGATCAGTGCTGAGAGGGCACTGTTTTCGGGGTATTCATCACATTCATGACAGACTTAAAGGCCATCTCAAATGAAGCTTTCAGGACGGCTTCGAGAAATGGAAACACCGCTGGGAAAAGTGTGTGAATCGGAGGGGAGAGTTCTTTAAAGGGGACGAAGACCAATAAACTGTGAAATTACTGATAAAGTGTAAAAAACCAAAGTTTGTTTATTTTCCGAATACATCTACTACATAAACGGTTTATCAGATAGGGTCAGCAGCATTGATGATGCTGTACTCCACAGGAAAGTATCGTTCTCCGACGACTGGAAGGAAATGCGGAAAGCCTTGTATAAAATTGCCATTTGTGGTAATGAATGATAGCTATCCTTAAATGCGGGTAAGTTCTTTGCAGTTTCCAAGGTATAAGGAAAGATGGATACGATAATCTTTTAGAAGCTGGGAAGTCAGGAAACAAAATCAGTCGTTTATCCAGCAGAGGACGACAACTACATTACGAAAAATACGGTCTGCGAAATCCCTTTGTTACACATTTTTCGCTCTCTGTTAACGATTTGAACATGTCTGTTTTGTTTTTTTGGTACTTTCCCGGCATGCAGGAAGCGTGTTTCTCAATATTCCATTAGAGTAGTTCGGATGTCAATTCTAGGTGTCACTGATTGAAGGGTTCCGCCTACATGTCCCGACAGCTTTGCGTAACACTTAACATCTTACACAGGCGAGAGACTTGGCTTATAACGTGTGGAAGAACGCAATTAGGCGGAGGTAAAAAAGCCAAGAGCGAAGCTTTCGTTTCTGCTCTCCATTAAGTATGTTAATTTGCTTTTAACCACAGCTCGGTCGCAGGCCCACTATTCTATTCTTTCTGTCGCTGGTGTATTACAGGTTCCCAGTTGCGTAAGCGGAAATCTAATGACCATGTAAAATGATATTGAGAAACCTCGAGGCTCTGTTATTAACAAGCCTTTGTTTGTTCATCAAATCTTCTGAGATACAGTAGAACGTACAATACTGAATGAAGTACTATCCTCACTGCAGCCCGTGATCTGAAGTAGACATTTTTTTTTATTTTTTACGTATTCATTACATTTCCTTTTATTCGACACTCTTGTCTTCTCTCGGAATCAAGATAAAATACTGTGTAAATGTAAATACGTATAGGACTGGTCACGCGCGTTGTGCAGGTTCTGCAGTGTTCCGGAAACAACGAATTCTGTTGTCACCAGACATGGCTCTTTATCTTTGCAACACGGCTTCAGATTAAACTAGGATAGTTTTATTTATGGATTCTTCCGTCGCTTCTTGATAAAACAGTTCCATATTGAGCGTTGAATAACACTTATGCGGTTTTTTGTTCTACTGATTTTCATTTGTATGAATTAGTTTTCGGCTTCTTAGGCCATCTTCAGATAACTTCTGGCTATTGTTTACAAGGTGCTTGTGTTCTTACGAACCAAACAATCTAGACTAAGATACAACGCACTTACAGACGATTTTTAGCTGTGGTATTGTCTTTGGAATTGTCAAACGGGTCTTTTGACTTTTTGTGCTGTAAAACTGTTCTTTAACATAAAAAAATCACATTTTATGGTTTGTCAGTACCATGTATGACAACAATTAGAATTGTTTAGAATACAAATTATTAAAAATTTACATAGTTTTTTTGTATTTGTTGAGAACGTTCCTAACTGTAACTCAAGTGTAACAATCTAATATTTGGTATGTATTAATACGCAATTTTCTTATAACAAAATGAAACCGCCAAAGGAAACTTCGCTGTTGTACAACCAACAATTAATGTCCATGCAACTGTTCACAACAAAAAGAAATTGTAAATCTGTAATAATGTGTATTCTAAATAATACTAATTGTTGTCATATGGTACTGACAAACCGTAAAATGTGATCTTTTATGTTAAAGAACAGTTTTACAGAACAAAAAGTCAAAAGAGCCGTTTGACAATTCCAAAGACAATACCACAACTAAAAATCGTATGTAAGTGCGTTTTATCTTAGTCCAGAATGTTTGGTTCGTAAGAACACAAGCTCCTTGTAAACAATAGCCAGTAGTTATTTGAAGACGGCCTAATAAGCCGAAAACTAGTTCATACAAATAAAAATCAGTAGAACAAAAAACCGCCTAAGTGTTATTCAACCCTCAATAGGATAGTTTTAATTGACGCTAAGAAGTGGCTGAGAATCTCTTCCTCACAGTTCTTGCTAGTTTATCCTAAACATACCCTGCCATGAGTCACATGTGGCATCCCTGATTTTCGCAATATCCCTCTATTTTTTTTTTAAGTTCACGCTGAAAATGTCCATTTTATTTCCATCTTTTATTTCCAGGGGCATAAAAGACCAGGAAAAATATATCTATAGGCATTTACACTAGCGAAAAAAAAAATTAGTAACCCTTTTAGACGCTTCCAAATCCTTCAAAATTTATTGTTCCAACAGTACACATAGAGTGCATGAGATGACTGCATTTACAGATCAATAGCAGAAGAGATCTGAAGTACCCAGTATCGAACCACTCTGAAACACCAGTATTAGTATGTGGTGTAGTCTCCGCGGGCTAGCATGCGGGCGCTGACTTTGGCATCCAGTCTATCGTACAGATGGTGACTACCGTCCACGCCTCCTCGACCCGTTCACGTAGTTGTTGGTTGCGGAGTCGCGCGAGTCACTTCTCGTCCCATCATATACGACTCGTACTCACTTCGAGACAAGTCCGGACATCGTGCTGGCCACAGAAACTGCACGTCTTGGAGAGTACGTTGAGTTTCACGGGCAGTGTGTGAACGAGCACTATCCTGTTTGAACAACACATCACCTTCTGTTGCAACAAGGGCAAAAGAACGGATCTAACAAAATTATACACGTACGAGGCGCTGGTTATCGTCCCCTCCATGAAAACCAAAGGTGAACTAGAGTTGTGACCAATGTCAGGACTGGGGTAGGGCCAGTATGTCTTGGACGAATGCACTCTACGAGACAGCGCTCGCCAAGTTTACGTCCTACGAGCAAACTACAATCACTTGTGTGCAGACATAACCTGTTTTCATAGCTGAAGACCACGGCGCGCCGTTCTATCTTCTAAGTGATCCTCTGACGGCACCAACCGATCCGTGCACGTCGATTGTGTGGCGTCAGTGGAAGACGGGCTGGAGGTGTGGCCACTGCCCACTGCTAATAACCAGTTCGCAACAGTTCGTGTCGGCACGTCTGGGCTCACAAGCCCCCATATCACTCAACTGCTGTCCTTACAACACGACTATCATGGTGGGCTCCCGTGCTGTGTGGAGTCCAGAACCTCGTCTGCGTGCGCGAGTATTTTCACATGACCACTGATACCACATCGCTTCACAACTGACACAGCACGTCCTACTTGCGTGGCAATTCTATGAAAGGACTATCCCTCCATTCGGAAGGCCACAATTCGACTGCTTTCAAATCCACTAAGCTGGCTGTAGGATGCACAAGTGCGTCTATGTGGCATGGTTGGCTGCTTGCTTCATACGTCTGCTCCACACTGAGCCTTCTGCCTGTGAGCATTCCCTATTAAAGAGTAGACACAGGTGACGGTCTGATAGCTACTGCACTATGCTATCTGTTGGCGGGTGGCGTTGAAGCCATTATCAGTACATTTACTATCCCGCAAGTGGTATATGTCATCATCAAATCAAAACCAACGTCGTCTTTCCACTTGTACTAGATGTTTTTTTATCCAGCAGTATTTTTCACATTTTTTCCTTCCACTAGTTCCCATGATTCAGCTTTTCAAGGGTACCATCAACGCCGATGTCCTGGAGAACTTCTGTATCGTTAACTTAATTCTTCGGTTTTGCATCTAACACGTAATCCAACCCGCCAGGGTAGCCGAGAGCGCTAGCGCGCTGCTTCCTAGACTCGGGTAGGCGCGCCGGCCTCGGATCGAATCCGCCCGGCGGATTAACGACGAGGGCCGGTGTGCCGGCCAGCCTGGATGCGGTTTTTAGGCAGTTTTCCACATCCCGCTAGGTGAATACTGGGCTGGTCCCCACGTTCCGCCTCAGTTAAACGCGTCGCAGACATTTTAAACACGTCCGCACTATTTCACGATTTACACTAGACGCAGACAGTTGAGGTACACTGATTCCGTCCTGGGAGGGGGGGGGGGGGAGGGGGTACGGGGTGACGGCAGGAAGGGCATCCGGCCATCCCTAAAAAACTAACATTGCCAAATCCGTTGTAACCACGCCAACCCTGCGATCGCTGCGGGACTATGGCGTAAGCGAAAGAAAGAAAGTATCTAATGCGTAATCCCAAGAAAGGATGAGACGGTATACCAACAAAGGTAGACCTGTGGATCTGTTTAATATACGAGGTCTTTCAAAATATCCTTCCAGTTTCAAAAGATCATACCATCCACATGTCCTCCCCGATAGCTGAGTGGTCAGCGTGACGGATTGCCGTCCTACAGGCCTGGGTTCGATTCCCGGCTGGGTCGGGGATTTTCTCTGCTGAGGGACTGGGTGTTGTGCTTTCTTGATCATCATTTCATCCCCATCCGGCGCGCAGGTTGCCCAATGTGGCGTCGAATGTAATAGGACCTGCACCAAGGCGGCCGGACCTGCCCCGCAAATGAAAACCGAACACCCGCCACAGCGGATCGACGGAATGGTTCCATTCAAAAGTAACCACCATGCGCATTAAGACGGTATCCCACCGGGAGACGAGGCGATCAGTTCCTGTTTCGTAGATAGCGGTCGGCCGCTGAAGGATCCACAACTTCACCCACTGTTGCACTTCCGACTGCAACTGACGTCCACGCATGGCTTTCTTCAGGTCGCCAAACATGTGAAAACCGCGCGGTGAAAGATCCAGGCTGTACGTTGTGTCGCGTAATCCCCACCGCACGCCCTTTTTACTTTATATAGAGTTTATATGGCATAAAATTTTAATTAATTCTGTATTGCTTATTATTGCGAGCACGACAGTTAAAATACGATTCTTACTATAAGTTTCTGCAGGTGAAAATATTTTAACCTTATGCACTTTGACCTATTATGTGGGGATACGCACAACACTGAAAGATTTCCTGCTGAGGACGTACGATCTTTAATTTGCAAACTAGTTTTATATAACACTGATCTGGCTTGCTAGATATGGAACATGGTATCATTACTGTAACTAATTACGGAATAAAAAAAATGCCCTTCGCTACTTTCATCTCTTGAATGCACACGAAATTACTCTTATTACCTGTACAGAAGTTACAGTATGTTATGTTCACTAAACGTAAAAGCTGCAGTGGACTTTTTTTAAAATATTTGAAAACTATTATCTGCCACGACTAACATGAGAGCATGAAACTAAAAAAAATGAAGTTTGATTATTATGATATTAGCCAGAACAGGTTTTGCACAGCAGTCTTTGATCACACACAAGTAAAATTTTATCACTTATGAATTATTTACGTAACTGATAACGTAATAGCAACTGTCCATGTCCACCTGAAAATGACAAAATAAAATCCACAATTTCCCTCTGAAGTCTCCAGGAAGCTGAAAGAGATAATTTTAATGTACCGTTACCTGCCCGCTATATCGCGGGAAAACTGCTTTCATTCAGTTTAATTTGAATTTGCCGCGGCAGCTGCTCCCGCCATCGCTGCACGGCTCTGCGTCATGAAAAATTCCTGACATGCTGAAAACGGCTAATAATGTGGAATGAAATCTTGGGCAAGCTAGCAATAAATTATTACGGGTAATAATTTTAACAATTTCTATATTCAAAAAAATCAACATAAATTGAACGTACACACCTTTTACAAATATCAGCTTCCAATGGCGTCTTTCTCGATCAGAGCACAAACGAAGGCTACGTAAGCATTCAAGCGAGCACCACAGGCTCTTACAACTTTAACGGCTACAAGAAGACAGAGAGAGTAATGTTTTAACCTCCACTATTTATAGGCAATTTAATATACATCTTTGGTATCTCTTTGAATTATCATTGTCTGCTTCGATACATACATTCGCCGACCACAGACGTTATTTGTGAAATATAAATACACAAATATTGCACAAACATAAAAATGAAAAATTGTTATTTCCTTTTAACAGTAATCTACAACCATTCATACAGTAATGAAATAATAATAATACAGATAAATGTTTATTTTCATTATTTTTTTATATATTCTAACGGTTTTGTAAATGTCTTGCCAGGAGACGTCACATTAGGATGTTGCAGCGTTTCCCAACGCTGTGTGTAGCCTTCATCACATTAGCATTGAAGAACGATCATAAGAACACGGAAGTTGTCAAGGTCTTTCGGTGCACGTCATTCAACTGATTACGAGCTATCATCCAATAGAAGCACACATGTAGGACACTGGCGATTCACTATACGGCGATGCTCATTGGCTCATCGCGACGCGAAGCCATAACCCACAGGAGACTTGCAACTTCTTTGAAAGATGAGGATGCTGTTCCTCTATTACTAGGAGCAGATAGACAGAGGCTTAAAACTTAGTAGATTAGAGAACAAAGATACCATTCAGACGGCGCAAAGATTATCAAGAAGTCCGACATAGCACAGTAACGAAACAAGTAGTTTCCCCACAACAGAGCAAACTGGTCGAATGTTCCTTCAGTCTCTCAACATTAAAAAAGTCCCAGCGAACTTTTTAACGTGCTTGGTCGAGCATGCGAACGACGATCTCAAAAACTGGATCTCAAAAATATCTTGAGAGATCTAGTCAGAGCCCATGGGAGGGTGTAGGTCGACACCTCTCAGAGAGCTCCGAAATGCTACGCATTTATGGCGGACCTCTAGCGTGAAACTCTCGCTACATAACCCAACAAGGGTGGCTGCAGAACTCAGGTGAGTTTTAGAGGGACTGGCAATGAGCTCCACTACGTTGATGATAGTCGATTGGCGGCGTATTCCCCCTGATGGTAGGATCGTCACGAAGCATCGAAATATCATGGCGGTAATCCTATTAGCCAGTCTAAAGTGGACTTCCTTGAAGATATTTGAACAGTGTACCAAACACACAGTACGGTGATCACAGTACGGTGATACTATCATCAGCGTATTCTCATATTCGCAGAAAGCAGGAAGTTATCTAGAGCACATTAATAGATTCGTCGACTGTGCAACGAGGCACAATATCCTAATAATGATAGACATAATAACGACGATCGGTGTTCTGGCACTTTAATCACAGTGATGAATAGGGGAAAGACGGGTTCTGTATGCGCTGAAAACACCTGTCAAATGCCAATGTACGAAGTAAGGACGGGGCAGTCAAGCAACATCGGTGTCGCCGTGTCAAGTAGGAATCGACTGCGTGCTATCAGCAGTTGAATGGTGTTATAAGTACTTCCTTCCAATGATCGCACTGACTTGTACACAAAAACTAAGGCAGCGCCGCTGGACCTATAGTGTGAAAGGAATGAGAAAATTTATAATTCCCTTTGGTCGCAGTGGAAGCCAGCATGGAAAACCAAATTGAAGCATTTATCTAACTACGAAAGGAGACACAGAGTAGGTCGGTTCCGCCGATAAAACAGGGAAATTGGCAGACTACCCCGAGCGGCCCACAGAGAAAAGGCAAACTAGGATTGCCGGAAGACTGTAGCAAAGCGCCATTACAACGGTGGATAGGCAACCGAAAGTGGAATGGTAGAGGAGGCCACAAAACGCCGCCCTGCGAGACGAGGAAAGACTCATGGGAAAAGCGTCTGTGCACTCAGTTTCAAATAGATATACGGGGCACGAACTATAAAATCCCGGCTGATCTGGTCGACACACTTGTGGTCTTGACCACACTATGACAGGAGACGGAGTTACACTAGGGTATATAGGCATACAGTGGAATATATGCTGCCGCGCGGTATTAGCCGAGCGGTCTCAGGCGCTGCAGTCATGGACTGTGCAGCTGGTCCCGGCGGAGGTTCGAGTCCTCCCTCGGGCATGGGTGTGTGTGTGTTTGTCCTTAGGATAATTTAGGTTCAGTAGTGTGTAAGCTTAGGGACTGAAGACCTTAGCAGTTAAGTCCCATAAGATGTCACACACATTTGAACATTTTTGAATATATGCTTCCTCAATTCTTTCCGGAAGATGATCTAGAAAAAGATCGGAACGAACATCCCGAAATCATGGTCACATTATGCCAAACTTATACAGTAGCATTGGCTCCGTCACCCAGCCCTCTATGCAAGGGAAGACTGCGGTAGCTGTGGACCCGTTTTTGGAAAGGGAAACCAACCGCATCCAACTGTGTCGACACAGACATCCTGCAACAAACAGCGCCGCGGGTCGTAGCGTACGGAACATCTATACTAAACGAGATAATAGGGGGGATACCTGAATGATGGAAGACCGACGAAGCGGCAATTATCAACAACGCGAAGACGAGAAGGCCTCGCTAAGTGAAATGGCAGGCCTGTTTGCCTTGAAAACTTCCTGGACAACGTACAGAACCGCCTCCTGTGTTACCGGCTCCAGGTACATAATGAACTTCATGGGCTACGTTCGGTTTAGATAGGGTCTATCAATAAATGAGGCATTCGACATAATATACAAAACCACGTGGTTGTATTCCAAGACCGTTGCTATTGACATCAGCGGCACTTTTGATAATCTTTGGTCCTGCGCTGTTCGCGCTACTGAGGAAGAAGCAAATACCAGTGTCACTCTATCACAGCTTCCACAATCACTGAAAGGGAAGGGTGGTGGAATGCCCAGTTACAAAGCGGAAGGTGATTAAGCGTATCACGAAAAGATGCCCGCAGGCATCCATCTGTGACTCTGCCTCTTGGAATTTCACGATAGAGCCCCTTCTCACCTTGATGGATGGGATTGTTTACGGTGACGATCTTCTAATAGAGGTTTCTGGAGAGTCGCTCTTGAGAATGGAGCCTGTAGTGAGTTGAGCTGTAGGAAAGAAACAAACCGACGACTGGTGAGCACAGAACTACTTACTTTCTGCTTAAAGGTATCTTATCAGTAGCTAAAAATTCAATACTTAAATTAGAAAACACCTCTCAAAGTAGAAAGACTTGCAGTTATGATTACAAAGTGATGGGAAGCATAGTTATCGTGATCGTGTAGGCTATAAGCAGTAACGCTTCTAAAATAATGCATAAGGTAATGAGTACAACAACTACTTAATTCAGTCTGCCAACGTCCACCATGAAACTGTACTACACAGACATATTCACAGCGATAGCCAGTGTTAGAGCCAGAATGTTGGCGCATCAACTCAGCCTCGAGCGAAATGGAATTGCTGTGCGTCTAGGACAAAGAGGTTTGTTGGAGAGGATACCTACGGAATTTCTAACATTGCAGCGGAGCCATTACGTGTGGTTCTCAAAATATGCCCAATAGACATATCTTTTAGATGCACTACTACAGCAAACTGATCAAGGAATTGAAGTATAGGTAATACACAGAATATATAAAGTGTGTTTGCAAAACCAACAAACCATGGTGAAAAGACTGGAGTGTACCTGACAAGAGTCAATGGGACAACACTCATATGGGCCTACAACTTAATTCTCTCCTCCAGAATATTAGGGAAAGATTGAAAAGACATTATGTCTATCCAACTCTTCTTGAACGTCGGAAGCCCAAGCAGAGGATATGCGAATGCGGAAACGAAGTAACTACAGAACATGCTGTCTTTCACTGTAAGGTACTTAACACGTGTAGACAGAACGTTCCGTATATATCTGATCTATACACGACCAAGAGATACCGAAAAGCCGTGTATAATTAACTGTGTACCGAGCAGAATTTCGGGCTGCTAGTGGAATGTAAGGAAAGGTGTCGTCGCGGATTTATCAGGATGCCGCAAGAGCAAAACAATGAGACTAGGCTTCTATAGTCAGTGGGAGTGAAGGAAGAGCGCCAGTTAGTGAAAGTGGAATGTTCTGTGACTACATTATGTCTCCTTTGTTAGATGGCGGCATCATCGCCAACATTTACAATTATAACGTCACCTAAACGACAAAAAGCAGAACAGATTTTCCGACATATGGCTTAAATCAAATAATTACGCTTATATAACAAATAAACTTATATTACTGTTATATTTATGGTAACAGCAGCCATTGGTTGTCATAAGTGCAAAACATAGTCGTCGGTTTCCAATTTATTATAATGTTTCTTAGTTACTACAAACAAAGGCACTGTAATAGTTGCGGAACCTCTAGATCTTCATTGCCTGGGCCACACTTTCGTATGTTTTAGTTAGATTTCATCATTTGTGTGTAGTTCATAGTAGCAACAGGCTGCACAAACCACTAGCAGATATGTGGTTTCTTCGTGTTATGACTGTTCATTCGGACCACATGTATATACAAATCGTGACCAAATGCCATACTTATATATGATTTTACTATTTTAACTAGGATCATTAATTTTGTCGTTAACTAAATGAACCGAGACATAGAATCTGGGTGGCGGCCACAAAGTGACTCCAACAAATAAATAAACACACAAATGTGTGTGTGTGTGTGTGTGTGTGTGTGTGTGTGTGTGTGTGTGAAATCTTATGGGACTTAACTGCTAAGGTCATCAGTCCCTAAGCCTACACACTACTTTACCTAAATTATCATAAGAACAAAGACACACACCCTTGCCCGAGGGAGGGCTCGAACCTCCGCCGGGACCAGTCGCAGTCAATGAGTGCAGCGTCCTAGACCGCTCGGCTAATCCCGCGCGGCAACACATAAATAAAATTATAATGCACTGCTATTAGTACTCAAACACCACTATGTACGAAATCCATTTCATTGTTCAAGTGATCGAGTGTGATTGATGGTATCTTAAGCTTTCCTTTCCCAAGTTGTCAATTCGTATAATTCATTGTTCATTGTCCTGCTCGGTCGTTATGCTGTGGTACCACTTGTCCTGTTTCCTTTAACTGTTGGTACGGTCGTAAAACAGGATATGCACCTTGTCAGTACTTACCATATCAAGTACATTTCACCTTACCTGCGGTGCGTTAGTAGATTCTACTGATCCCATCCCTCATGATGTAACCCTACACGTAGGTTGTGTTACCCTGCTCTCCAATGTTGTCAACCACGTACACAATATATCGCGTTATTATTGTCTTAGAAACAACAGTTCGAAGTTTCTCGTACTCTACTGGCAGAGTTATCCAACAAGTTTGGCTTCATAACTGCAGGCATAGTTCTTTCCGTATGTCCATTCCTCATCTCAAATTAATACATTTCTCCTCCTCCATAAACTCATCACCAATGCAAAAGCCCCTATAGTGAACATTAACAGATCTGTCATACTTTGCTGCGGCACTCTGGACCGTATTACTGGCTATAATCAGTGTTTGTTGTTCGCATCGATTCTATGAACCAGTTCGAGGATAAAAAGAAAGGAAAGAGGAAGACCTTTCGCCAACGAAATACGTCCTCCAGTGGAACAGTTGCAAGGGGTAACGCTCCTATTAGATGAAAGAACAACGATAAGCAGTGTAGGGTTTTGGAAGTGAATTCCAGACACCATCCCCTATCATCCTCCTGCTTGGCTTATTATGGAATAAAAATCGATAAAACACCAGGAGTCGAAAACGTAACATGTAGGCTAACAGCGTTCGTTAGTGGCCTAGACAAAGCATTCGTTCGCTTTACTATTACATGCAACAAAAATTAATTGAATACTCTTGTGTGTAACCAATACCGCGGCTTTTTCTTCTTAGCAACTTCGTCGTCATGAGTGCAAACGACTTTTCTAACTCGTTTCCTACAGCAGGATTGGAGTCTGGCTGATATCAAATTATCTCTAAGACTGCACTCTAATCCGAAGTCACAGTTTATAAGGGGTCTTATGACACATATCAGCCAGCAGACAGGAATAACTGTCGTTCAAACGCCTGACCTACTCGTTATTTTCCGGGGTCTTTCATTTGTGGTACGAGAAGGCGCTCGTTGCGTACATTATCAGACGTCTGCTTCAGCTCTTTCCAATAGGTTAACCATGTTGCGTGTCTAAAATGTTCTCAAAATTTCTAGAGAAGTTGTCCTAAGCAATGGATAATGACCAAAATTTATTAGTGTTTATTGTACCCTATCTATTCCCCGCTGCTCCGCTGGGATGTCAATACTTCTATAATGACGAGAGGCAGTGAGTAACTAAAGTAGAATTTTACGAGTGTCTGTGTATATAGTGGTTTAGAGATGTATGTATAAGAAATGTATGCATTGCTGGTGTGTAGTACACAGTGAATGTGTTTCTGTCATTTTTCTGTACATCGAATCTGAAAGCATGCATCATATTTTCTAATTATATTCAAAAAATGCCTCTGTTCATTACATCCGCGCAGAAGTAAAGTATTAGGGGTTTCTCTGGCTCACCTAGTATTGGATGTGAGATTTTGCTACCAAAGTAACACATACCAACCGTCTCTCCCTTCCATTTTAATGCCTTCTGGGGCCTAAATTTTTGATCCGTCCCCATACAATGACTAATTTATGATTAGCATAGCCAGTTAATATATCATAATCAAATGCAGCCTCACCAAAAGCCTCCCACTTTCCACACGAGAAGGTACGACTCTCTGCTTGTCGTACATCATTCAAATGACGCCGTCGTTGTGAGTCTGCAAGCGACTTGGAAGCCGCAAGAGCAGCTTGGCGCTCAGCGTCTAGAATGCGACGGGCTTGCGACTGTTCTGCTTCTCTGAGGTTTCTTGAATTCGAGTAACGTTCGCAGCTTGAGCTCTCTTAGAACTTCGCGCTAAATGAGACATATGTTTGCGAGGGTTATAGTAATATTTTTAAGTATGGTTATCCAGCTTACCGTCCGATTTTATTGTTATACCTCCACCAAAACTCTCCATCTATCCCAAGTGGCGTAGGAAATCAATATCATGAACCACGCGCACAGTAAGATTGGATTTTTCAGTCGCACTGAATAATCTATAGACACTAATAGTTTCTGACCATCGCACGACCGACGTCTGCATGTCACTCACATATACCATATTTAAAATTGTTAATACAACCCAAAAAGATACAGCTTTCTAAAGTAGCTTATGATCTTCCGCAGGGTTCAAGTTATCTCCATACCAAATACCATGGGAATTGGTTCCGCAACTTTCTGTACCACACAAACCTCAACCTCATCCTTCCAACGACCCTCCCCCCCCCCCCCCTCCCCCAACCAATCCTAACGTAACTGAGTGAGCTACTTTCGCTATTAATACTACTGACATAAGTGTGGTTTAAACACTTTGAGAAATGAACAAGCATCGTATTGATTACGCTGAATCATATTACGTAGAACATATCAACCAATAAAAGTATTTTCACAAATACGGTAAAGTTCAGAAGTGAAAGAGTGAATAGCTTTTCAAAGAGTAAATATTTTTCCTTAACTTTCGTAATATTCTTCACATCAATAGATATCTGGTACTAAACACTTTGTAAAGTAGCCTATGTTCCTCATCAGGGATCAAGCTATCTCACGCCGCATTTCTTGAATACCGGTCCAGTAGTTTAGTCGTGGAAACGTAACAGACAGAGTTAGATTTTTATAGTATTATTATGGAAGTATGGACTGGCATGGAGTAAACACGATGAGGGTTCTGTAAGCATTGTACTGTAGCTCTTACCCAAGGCTGGGCTCGCGTACCAGCGAAATGAAATGAATTGTGCATATGGCTCTATTGTCCCGGAGATTCCACTTGGGATGTTCGCGACCTGGCTGCAAGGTTTTTTATTTGCCGCCAATTCGGTGACTTGCACATCGATTATGATAAAATGATGATGAAAACAACGCAAACATCCAGACGCGGGCAGAAAAACAACGCCCTAGGCGAGAACTGAACCCGGTAACCCGTGAACGTGAACGTGAAACAGCAACATTAACCGCATGACCACGAGCTGTTCACGGAAATTTAAACCTAACAAAGAACTTGTAAGACACGCATGACGCTCTGCGGTTAAAATGTGACTGGTATTGGTATTAAACACGTAGAGAATTATTCTATTCATTAAACTGAATCGTATTATGTAGAACATATCAAAGAGTAAAAGAATTTTCACAGATATGATAAAGTTCTATAGTCTAAGAGGAAACAGCTTCTTCAAATTGTTCCATCCTTCACGTTATATTCTTCAAATAAATACATACTTTGCACTACACCCTTCATAAAGTAGCCTATTCTCTTCCTCAGTCTTCAAGCTATCTCCATACCAAGTTTGATCGAAATCGGTTCTGTGATTTAGTCGTGAAAGCGCAACAGACAGTTACTTTCGCATTTGTAGTATTAAGTATGGATACAAACCTTCTGCCCGCGTAAATATATGTTGACAAGAATTGACAACGGTCGATTTATATAGTGTTACAGACTTCCCACATCAGTTGACCCGATTCTCGATTTGAAATTGAAAAACAAAGCACGACAATAAATATTACTTTCGTTCATTGAACATATACTTGCTACTTCACTACGGAAACAACAGTTTATCCTGGACGAGACAAACCCAGCTGCAGTGCTACTGGACCCAGGCAAAATATTATTAATTCCTATTCGAGACCTGTCAGTCGCTACGAAACCAGCTGAGTCCAAGTGCACAACCTTAAATTTCAGAGTGGTTCGTTTAATCAAAAGGGGTCGATCGGATGCATGTACATCTACATGTACAGGTATACTCTGTAAACGACCGTGAGGTGCGTGGGAGAGCGTACGTGCCATTGTACCGCTTATTAGGGCTTCTTCCTGAACCATGAATGATTGTTTCAATGCCTCTGTGCGTGAAGTAATTATTCTAATCTTATCCTCACGGTCCCTATGTGAGAGGTACGTAAGGGGTTGGAGTACATCCCTAGAGTAATCATATAACGCCGGTTCTTGAAACTTCGTTGGCAGACTTTATCGGGAAAGTTTACGCCTGTCTTGAAGAGTTTGCCAGTTCAGTTCCTTCAGTATCTCTGCTACACTCTCCCACGCATTAAACAAACTTGTGACCATTCGTGCTGTCCTTCTCTTTATACGTTTAGTATCCCCTCTTAGTCCTATCCGGTACGGGTCCCTCACACTTGAGCAATATTCTAGGAAGTGTTGCCATAAGATACTATGTTTTTTTTTTAATTCTATGAAATGTAAAATTTTACATTTCTGAACATTCCGAGCAAGTTGCCAATCTTTGCATCACGTTGAAACTGAATATTTATGCAGCTTCTCTCAGATAGTACATCATTACAGCTAACTGCATTATCTGCAAAAATCCTGATTTTATTATCAATATTGTCTACAAGGTCTTAATATACAATATCAACAGCAAGGGTCCCAACACACTTGCCTGGGGCACACCCGAAGCTGCGTGTACATCTGATGATGACTCTGTATCCAAGATAACATGCTGTATCCTCCTTACCAAAAAGTCCTCAATCCAGTCACAAATTTCACTTGATACCCCATATGATCGTACTTTTGACAATAAGCGTAGGTGTGGTACTGAGTCAAATGCTCTTCGGAAATCAAGAAACACTGCATCTACCCGGTAGCCTTGATCCAAAGCTTTCAGTACGTCATGCGAGGAAAATGCGAGTTGGATTTCACATAATCGATGTTTTCGAAATCCATGCTGGTTGGAATTGAGGAGGTCCTTCTGTTCAGGATACCTCATTATGGTTGAGGTTAGAATATCTTCTAAGATTCTACAACAAACCCATATCAAGGGTAGTTTTTGGGCTCACTTCTACTGCCCTTTTTGTAGACAGGTGTGGCCTGTGTCTTTTTTCAAGAACTGTGCACGGTTTTTTGTTCGAGAGATCTATGACAGATTGTAGTTAGAAGAGAGGCTAACTCAGCCGTAAATTCAGTATAGAATTTGACAGGGATCCATCGGGGCCTGGAGCTTTGATCAGTTTCAATAGTATCAGCTGTTTCTCAACGCCACCGACACTGATAATTATTTCATTCATCATTTCAGTGGTTGCTTCTAAGCTCTAAACAGCAAATGATTTTTTTTATTTTGAAGAAAAACTGTCTTTGTTGCGAAATTATTATTCAATGACTAAAGGGTAAGCAATATGAAATAATCCTGCTGGACAATAATGTGGGCTACAACGGATGGTTTTTTTCAAGAACTGCGTACGATTTCTTGTTCGAGGGATCTACGCTAGATTATAGTTAGAAGAGCTTGGCCGTTTTTTGTTTATTCAAATAAGTACAAAAATATATGTAAAGGATAACATTACAGCTATTGATAATTTAACACAATAATGATTCAAGGCAGCAACGAAAATATAGAATCAGTGCAAGCAGCACAAGTGCTTTAAGCCGTACAGGAAATTCACGAAAACGCACAGTTAGAATCTCAAAGTTGGACAGTACAGAGTCTTGCTACTATTCACTGCGAAATCTAATGTTCATTAGCGCTGTTGTTTTTCCTAAAACCATTCAAGTTTATTCCATTAATGAAATTACACAATGCAACAAATCTGTCAAGGTTCACAGTCTCCTACAAATATTTAAAAAGCAACTAATTTCTCAGAGTTGGAAAACATTCTGTTATTGAAACCTGCGTGGAGTTCTTAAATCCAGCTGCATTCAGAGTTTCTAAAATATTCTCCAATTAGTGGATACCGAAATATTCTAAGTCTGAAATAAAAGCCGAAGCGGCAGCCTTACCGCACAATGCTTTCAAAACACCTTATCAAGCCAACTGCACACCAACCAATGACCCCTAGCTTTCTCTTGCTCGCTTATTTAAAACCTTGGTCACCTGACTACAACATCAATCAACGCATTGTTTTTCGCGCTCGCCATTATTCGTTAAATTTGAACATACGAGTAATTTCATAAAGTACATTGGTTGATTTCTAATCTCATCTTACATCTTTCACTGTAAATTTAGCAGCAAAATTGGCTTTATTAACTTTATTCACCACTTTAGGAGTTGCAGTTAAACTAGTCGAAACAATGTCTTTACACACCTTGGCAACTAATCTATGCAAATGACAATTTCACATACATTAGAATACAGAAATATTGTGGAAAATCTATGATTAGGCACCTTTCTTCATGTTATTCTAAAATTAGTTCATAACTGTTCACTTGTTCATGTTACAATAATAGCGGTTCGTTCTCATAATTGCATCTATTAAAATATGCTCCAGAAGAAGCTTTGAAGAAGACAAAAATATGTGCAAAATTTTTCCTTGACTTCTGAACTAAAAACAACTAGACGTGGATACCTGCCACTTCGTGGAAATGGAAAACGCGAGCAGTTCTAGTCTGGGGAAGATCGTCATGGATGATGGTGACGAAGAGTTTTGGTCCGCAGTATCTGGATGGCCTAAGGTTTAGTTGCAGTGGATGAATGGTCGGGTGAACAACGTGGTTACATGCTGAAAACGCAATAAAACTGGTGAGAGTTTGCAGAAAACTCGACATGTCTTTCGACGCCATTTTGACATAGCGCCTATTCCATCAAATAATGTGATTCAACCACGGATAAGCAACCCAGAGCTCTAGATCTAAGAGTAAAAATAGAGGAGGCGCTGTGAGAACTTTCTGGACTGTGAAAACGTCGCAAATGGAGGCGGAAGACTATGTCGATCAGATAGAAAATATTCCCTACGACTTGGAAATCCGACATATCGATAACAGTGATTCTCCAAGCGGATTTTAGTTTTCATCATTACAGACTTCAGATTCTGCATTAGCAAACTACTTGATTTTGTTGTAAATACATCAGATTCTTGAAGATAATGACAACAAAGCGGCGCACTTCCACCAGTCTGGTTTTGATTATGTAAAAAACTGCAACTACTGATCAGCAAAAACTCTCGTTTACTTCTTTTCGTCCTCAGAAAGTCAAAGTGTGGTGTACAACTTGTGTATGGATGGCAGGATCGGTCCGTTGTTTTTTCGTACCTAGAATGAAGCTGCTAATGCAGTAACTGATAATTTTGAACGATACTTCGAAATGATTCTTAACTTTCCCTTTTTTCATTTTATTATCACACATTTTTCCGACAAGTTGGAGCACCAATCACACTGTAAGAAGCTTAATGTATTTTGTGACTGATTTGTTTCTGGATAGTGTGATGTTTCTCAGCGAGAACATCCATTGGCCTCTCGCTTGCCCAGCAACATATATGATTTTTTAATTTAATTTTTTTTATAAAAATAAAATGTTAAATGTTTCAAGCAGTGGTAGTTACAAGAATCCGAGTCTTCATATGACACATTGTGGACGAGGTTCGGGCAATACCTTTCAATATGCTGCTGCAGGTCACGCTAAACTTCCGGGTCAGACTCCACCAACGCCTCACTTAAAACGGAGGACACCGGCTAGACGTTGCGTTCAGGAAATTATTTTCTTTCTATTATTCCCATAACTGTCATTGCTATACTTGCAATTAATATAATACTAAAAAAATTATAGTACCGTAAACAATTACTTTTTGAAGTAACACAGTTGCACTGGCGACCCTGTACAATAAGGGAATTAATTGTTGAGTTATTGTTATTTTTGAAAATTTTCTCTTAACTACGTATTTTTTGCTCAATTATTGTTGGTGATATAGAAATGGTCTCAACTGCATACGTTCCATATGACATCTTTCTTCTACAACAGAGGCATTGTGTAAAATAGTGTCGGCTAGGTACGTAAATATTCTCCCTGTGCGATCAAATAATTCGAGTTTCGGTTTCAATTCACGTACATTTATAAAGGCAGCCGGCTCATAAGTACAAGTCGCTCAACTTAAACCAGATGGCCTCGAAGAGTGGAAACGTTGTCAGTAACGTAAGCATTTCGCCCCGTCTTCTTTTGAAAAGTAGCTGCAAAGGTGCATACCAAAAGTGATCTACAGATCGTCGGTGCTTGACGGAACACGTGAATAACATTTTATGTAGTAAACGTTTTCTTTAAGTTTTGCAAAACAGTAATTATTTGAGCACCGACCTGCTATCGGCTTCTGAGGCTATCATTAGGTGACAACTGAACATCTGAAGCACAGATAAAATGACTTGTGGTCCAAGATGCTACTCCTGGCAGGTGTAAAATGAATATGCGCAACGGAAAATACTGAAAGCGAAAATGAAGATTTGGCCCTGTCTGACTACCCCCTGAAGGAGATCTTAGGATCTCTTAATGGTGAAATTATCTCCTCCTTCTTGCTCTTTAACATATAAATTACAACATAAACGTAAATGAATGATTAAGGGAACTAGTAACTACAAAATGATAAATTCTGTTTCTGCTTATACATTTATTGTAGATTAAAACCCATTTATATACCACGAATGTTTATATATCAATGTCCAATGGACATAAAGAGACGCAAATGAATTTCCTAACTAATATTATTGATCAATTACCCAAATCTGCCCCTTTTATGGCTACGCGATCTAATGTAAATAACGCGAGATGACTGACATCACCTATGCACCAAACACGAGAAGACACTACCTTCAAAGATGATCTACAGTGGTGTGCAACCTCAGTGGAAATAAAAGTTACGTGACCACAGCTTTTTAGCTTTATAGCCCTAACGAGCCAAAGTAATTAGCAATATCACAGTATGTACTGCGTCTGGTGCGTCGGAGTGATGGTTCTCTGACACGTCTGCAACAACAGAAGAACTCCAGCCATAAAATATAAAAACAACTCATTCAAACACCAGGATGGCAGAAGACGGTCTTCTGACTAGTATAATCTAATACTGTCTTCTCCTCTCTGTGTTCTACAGACGAGAAACGCGAACTCCCAGCCACAAGGATGGAATTCAGATAACGTCTCAATGTGAGTATAGGCAGAAGAAGTGCTCTCAATCACTGAACGCTGCATACTCAACGATGACTCCCTACCCGGAAGCGAAATTCAGGATCATAAAAGTTTGCAACAGTACAGTGCCTAACGGTTTACTAACTATAAAACCCCCTGAGAGCAAAGCAACTCTGTCCGTAGCAACAAAAGCTGATACTGAGCAACTGTCAAAGACGGGCGCTCAAAATGGAAGACCTCTTTCTCTCCACCGCTGGCTTCCCAGCAAATCTCGGCTCCCCCCTCCCCCCCCCCCCCCTTGTAACTGCAGAAGGCGAATCATATTCTCGAAACCAAACCACGGAATATTCTCCCTCTGTACAGATTCTTCCGAATGCCAGCCAACCACATTTTAGACTTATGTCGTCCAGTGCGGAAAGTTGGCGAGGAAATACCTACACCCGTTAATTAGGAATTAACTCAGAGTAATAATCCTAATAAATAACATAGCCTGCGTGATTTCTGAAGTCACAAGAAAATGGTTCAAGTGGCTGTGAGCTCTATGGGACTTAACAACTGAGGTCACAGTCGCATAGAACTTAGAACTACTTAAACCTAACTAACCTAAGCACATTACACATATCCATGCCTGAGGCAGGATTCAAACCTGCGACCATAGCAGTCGTGCAGTTCCGGACTGAAGCGCCTAGAACCGCTCGACCACCGCGGCCGGCTCCGAGGTAAAACTTCCTCGTTCATCTCTGTGGCGTCCAAGATTTTCAAAGTTTCCAAAGTATTACCCAGTTATCCTTCTGGCTCCTCTATAACACCGCCCGTCCGCCGCTGTATTGTGCTTCAGCGCTCAGGTGCCCCAACCGTCCATCTTGGGATACTTCCTGGGTTAAGCAGACCAACACATCTGTGAGGACTTTTCCACCCAGGGCCTGAGTTGCGCCTGCCATTTCATTTCCACTGGCGTTCCAACCTTTTTAGTATAGGCAATCATTCATTACGCCGTTTTGATAATAAAAGACATTCCATCACCTTCCATGCAGTAAGCGTTAACAACTATTTACAAGGTGTACGTGACAATACCAGTCTTCTTTAAATATTCATATATACGATGTACAATCTATCAAATGATACCAGTTTTTAAATCATGGCAAAGTATGTAGATGATTGCTTGTAGGGAGCCAAATTATAGCCACCTTACAGCGGCTTACACTGATATTATTGATGCAGATATAGAAGATACAGGGATCAAAATAAATGTTGCATATCGCCGAAACTTTAACACCGAACGTGGCGATCCAGAAATACGTCATGATATCAGTTCATTGGTTTGCTTGTAATGTAATTCTAGAGGAAATAATCATTGTTTCCACCTCGGGGGAGTAGTATGTGCTGTCTAGGGCAACCTGTCACCTGTTACCATTGGAGTGCTTACGCCATGTGTCATTACAGGAGCTTTGTTGCTTCATGATGGTTAGGGTAACAGTAACTCACTGTCGGAAGTTCCGTATAGTCACTCTAATCAAGCAGGGATTTAAATAGATGCACGTCACAGAGAATGGCACTTTGATTCGAGGTGATGTCTCCAAAAGTTGGAATAATTTTCTAGAGCCAGGGTCAGCTGATGAGTGTAACTGAAGTGGCCTCGGAATATAACAACACATGTGTTGGACCGATAGCTGCATATAACACCAAACAAAGGCTCTCGTCACAATGCTACACGTCTAGGGCGGCATTTCCAAAAAAACTACAGGAGTGCAGGTGTCAACGAAAGGAAATAGTCTTCAGGAGCAGGGATTACGTGCCAGAAACCCCTCAGGGGTTCTCCTGTAAGGGGGGTTCGGAGAGGCTTGGGCATGAAACTACTCTTTGTGGAATAGCCAGCAGTGGGGTACAACAGTCTTTTCTGAAGAAAACCGTATGTCTCCACACTGGTAATACTATATTCGTGTGTGGAGGCAACGAGGACAATTTTTACACCCTCTCTGTATCGTAGACTGCCACCTTTATCACGGAGTTAGAATTATACATTAATACCTTCAGCTGCTGACGGGCGTTGATATATATCACCGGGGACAGGTGAAAATGTGTGCTCCGACCGGGATTCGAACCCGGGATCTCCTGCGTACATGGTAGCCACTCTATCCATCTGAGCCACCGAGGGCACAGAGGATAGTGCGACTGCAGGGGCTATCTCGCGCACGCCTCCCGCGCGACCCACATTCTCACCTTATATGTCCAAACACTACTACATTCGTAGTGTAGGACATGTCCGAAAGAACAGACACCATTTCCATATAAGTTTATCACGGAGGTTCGGTCATATTTTGGGGTGGAACCACATATGGCTACAGAACACCTCTTGTGGCAGTAAATGGGAAGTATCTGGACGACATACGTGCAGCATTTTGGCTCCATTTGGCGAAAATACTGGAGTGTAATTCACCCTGTGGACGACAATGCACACCCCCAGCGTCACAATCTTGTGCACACCTTTCTGGTGAAGCGTAGAGTCAACCGGATGGAACGCTCTCCATATTCTCCAGATTTCAGCTGCATTCAGAACGCATGGGCGATGCATAAACGAGCGGTTTACAATCGTTCTGTCCCATTACGGCCTGACAGGGCATCAAAGAGGCAACCGTGGAGGGATGGGGCATTATCACACAGGCTTCTCTGGGCAATTTGGTACGGCTAACCGCACTCAAAAGTGTCTCCATGTCTCCAATTACGATGAGGAAGGGGGGGGGGGGCAATTGGTTCAAAAACAATGTGTTACGCAAGATGACAGTGAGGAGAAACTGTAGTGCTTGCACTAGAATCTTTTTTAAGCGGGGTAGGACATCAAACGGGCCGACTTTGAGCAGGAGAGGCACCACAGGACATTTTATTTTCTACTGTCTATACTTTTGCAAATAAATTCATAAAACTTTGTCAGCATGACCAGGAAGGATTCAGAATTCACACTCATTCCAGTGGAAGTGCAAAAACATAACAAAATAAAATTTTTTTAGACATGAAATTTCATCATTTTTTCACTAACTTTTGGCTGCATATGTTGCTATAGGTACATTTTTCTTCACAAGTAAGAGAGATTTTTTTAATGAATTTTGCACAGCGTACAAACCATACTTACAGGTATATGAAACTCTAGAATTTTCCAAATCTATTAAAAACTGTGGTAAAACTTGAGATAATTAACTACAAAATTTGATTCTTTCTAAACATAAAGTTTAAAACGTAACAGCTCATTCACGTTTCATAAATTAAATAGATTCTAGAGTTTCAGACACCTGTAAGTATGGGTTGTATGCTGGGCAAAATTCATCGAACAGTCTCTCTTACTTGTGAAGAAAAGTGTACCTATAGCAACAAATGCAGCCAATAGTAAGAGAAAAAATGATGAAATTTCACATGTAAAAAAAATTATTTTTTTATGTTTTTGAACTTCCGCTGCTACGAGTGTGAATCCTGAATCATTCCTGCTCATGCTGACAAAGTTTTATGAATTTACTTGCAACAGTATAGACAGTGGAAATTAAAATGTCCTGTGGTGCCTCTCTTGCTCCAAGTCGGCCCGTTTGACGTCCTACCACCCTTAAGGGTTATTTTCTTATTTTTTAGTTTTTTTATCAAGTAGTGTTATTCTTCTTTATTTTAGTTTTATTATGATTGTAGCTGACAGACAAAATAAACAGTTTCATTTCCTGCTATGTCCACTATTGACAACAAAGCAATATGCGACATTTATTTTGACCACTGTAAAATGATAACTTAAACAACAGAAGTGAGATAGATTGTTTACAAAGGAAAGAACTTTTTTATGTTACAACTAAAACATTACACTTAACCAAAATGAAAAACGTCTTTTATATTACGTGGAAATCATGACATTTAACAAAAGAGGAAAAATAAAATCTAATCTGGAAACTAAGAAAGCAGTACTTGCAATCGTAAATTTATGACACAACTGCCAGTTCAGTTTTAAATGATCAAACCGCAATTTCCTTCCTCACCCCCCTCCCACTTCCTACTCATTATATTTCAGTAACGAAATACTTTGTATTTCAATAGGTGTAATACGTTTAATGTCATTTTTCGTCTTTTGTTAAATGTAACGATTGCCACCTAACATAAAAAAGTTTCTTCGTAACATTTTAAAAAAGTAATACTTTTCTTTGTAAAGACCCACTCTCGTCATTCTGATTCTATGTATCCTCTCTATCTGTATCAATAATATCTGTGTGAAGTCATCAATAATATCTGTGTGAAGTCGTGCATCACTTTATCTTCGGTTGCGATATTAAGTTGTCATTTGAAGATGGCCTAAGAAATGGTGGCCCAATAAAACGAAAGCTGGTTCGCGATCAACTAAACAACATTTTGCAGAGCCCCAGAAAAGGATTTCCTGTTTAATATTTTAATACTGAATTACCTGGGTCTTATAATTGTACAAACCTTCCATTTACAAGTAGCAAACGTAAAGCAATATAGCCTGGGCTGCCGTTGAAAGAAAACTCAATCATACTGTCTCATGGTGGACAGCTGTAGGGTTTCCCGCAGAGTAAGAGCTGCCTGTAGTCTGCACAGTTTTAAAATTACAGTAACGAGAATTTAAAACAACAATACCGCCGAGAATTGTCCGTTTTGTTATTCAAAGGTAGACGAGTTTACGCAAACAAACATCCTTTTCTTCGTTTCTCATTTATCCGGATGTTTTTATTTTGTTAATTATATTTTTCTTTCATTACGGAAAAAATTGCGTCCGCCGATAGGTTCGCCCGGGCTTCCAATCTCCCTCGGTATTTTTGCGGCGCCTGCCACTCCCTGCGCAGACGCGCCGCCTTCCTCGAGCCACTCGCTGTCACAGAGGCGAGCGACCTTTCAGTGAGTCTGCTCCACTTCCCACCTCTGTTCAAGTGCGTCGTTTCCGATTGTAGCTGCAGCTGAGTCACATTTCCTTTGAGGCTGGCATATCTACAACAACACTCCACAGACGACAGAGCAGTTGAGGGTACTGTTATTTGTTCCAATACACTACTGGCCATTAAAACTGCTACACCACGAAGATGACGTGCTACAGACGCGAAATTTAACCGACACGAATAAGATACTGTGATATGCAGATGATTAGCTTTTCAGAGCATTCACACAAGGTTGCCGCCGGTGGCGACACCTACAACGAGCTGACATGAGGAAAGTTTCCAACCGATTTCTCATACACAAACAGCAATTGACCGGCGTTGCCTGGTGAAACGTTGTTGCGATGCCTCGTGTAAGGAGGAGAAATGCGTACCATCACGTTTCCGACTTTGATAAAGGTCGGATTGTAGCCTATCGCGATTGCGGTTTATCGTATCGCGACATTGCTACTCGCGTTGGTCGAGATCCAATGACTGTTGAATATGAAATCGGTGGGTTCAGGAGGGTAATACGGAACGCCGTGCTTTATCCCAACGGCCTCGTATCACAAGCAGTCGAGATGACAGGCATCTTATCCGCACGGCTGTAACGGATCGTGCAGCCACGTCTCGATCCCTGCGTCAACAGATGAGGACGTTTGCAAGACAACAACCATCTGCACGAACAGTTCGACGACGTTTGCAGCAGCATGGACTATCAGCTCGGAGACCGTGGCTGCGGTTACCCTTGACGCTGCATCACAGACAAGAGTGCCTGCGATGGTGTACTCAACGACGAACCTGGGTGCACGAATGGCAAAACGTCATTTTTTCGGATTAATCCAGGTTCTGTTTACAGCATCATGATGGTCGCATCCGTGTTTGGCGACATCGCGTTGAACGCACATTGGAAGCGTGTATTCGTCATCGCCATACTGGCGTATCACCCGGCGTGATGGTATGGGGTGCCATTGGTTAGACGTCTCCGTCACCTCTTGTTCGCAATGACGGCACTTTGAACAGTGGACGTTACATTTCAGATGTGTTGTGACCCATGGCTCTACCCTTCATTAGATCCCTGCGAAACCCTACATTTCAGCAGGATAATGCACGGCCGCATGTTGCAGGTCCTGTACGTGCTTTTCTGGATACAGAAAATGTTCGACTGCTGCCCTGGCCAGCACATTCTCCAGATCTCTCACCAACTGAACACGTCTGGTCAATGGTGGCCGAGCAACTGGCTCATCACAACACGCCAGTCACTACTCTTGATGAACTGTGGTATCGTGTTGAAGCTGCATGGGCAGTTTTACCTTTACACGCCATCCAAGCTCTGTTTGAGTCAATGTCCAGGCGTATCAAGGCCGTTATTAAGGCCAGAGGTTGTTGTTCTGGGCACTAATTTCTCAGGATCTATGCACCCAAATTGCGTGAAAATGTAATCACATGTCAGTTCTAGTATAATATATTTGTCCAATGAATACCCGTTTATCATCTGCATTTCTTCTTGGTGTAGCAATTTTAATGGCTAGTAGTGTAGTACCGTTTGATTTGCGTGAAGACATAATTTGACCCCTACACTAACGGTCTCGCAGCTTTTAGCTACTACATTTTATCAGTATACGTGGAGTAGTTGGAAAATAAGTTTCCCCTGTCGACTGTGGTCAGAGTTGTGTGTGAAAGGAAAAAAAAGAAAATGAGACATTAAAGATAAGACATATCTTTATTTTTCTACATAATTTCGAAGTACATTGAGACGTTTCTCATACCGCTTTATAAGCTTCAAAAAGCCTTCCAGGAAAAAACCGGGGCGTTGCATACGGAAGAAGCCTTGAACGGTTTGTTTGACGTCAGCATTGCTGCCAAAGCGCCTTCCGCCGAGAGTCTTCTTCAAAGCAGGAAACAGATGGAAGTCAGTTGGTTCAAAAAATGGTTCAAATGGCTCTGAGCACTATGGGACTTAACATCTATGGTCATCAGTCCTCTAGAACTTAGAACTACTTAAACCTAACTAACCTAAGGACAGCACACAACACCCAGCCATCACGAGGCAGAGAAAATCCCTGACTCCGCAGGGAATCGAACCCGGGAACACGGAAAGTTGGTGCGAGATCTGGACTGTAAGGCGGATGGTGTAGGCGCTCCCGGCCAAGACTTGCAATATGGTTTTGCGTTGCCGTCGCCGTGTGTGGTCTCGCATTGTCATCCAACAGCAGACCGTCAGATCTCAGATGGCGAGGCCGCTTTATCCGAATCCCCTCTTTCAATTTCGACAGAGTGGCACAGTACCGCGCAGCACTGATGGTCGCATCCTCCAGAAAGTCCAGCTGCAAAGCTCCTTTGGCGTCCCAGAAAACGGTGAGTAGCACTTTACCTGCAGACGGTGTGCTTTTGAACATCTTTCGGTCAGGTGATGATGGATGCGGCCTTCGACTCGGGCGTCTAATGGTAGATCCAAGTTTCATCCCCCGTCACAATCCGAAACAGAAGGTCATTGCCAGATTCGTAGTAACGCACGAGCTGTTCCAGGCTGAACGCCATGCGTTGTTCCATATGTGTCGGCGTCAGTTGGCGGGGCATCCATCGTGCTGACACCTTCCTGTATCGAAGAATGTCGTGGATGATCTTGTGAGCTCGCCCATGCCCAGTTCCAAGTTCTGCCGCTACTCCGTCGATGGTGATACGCCGGTTCGATTTAATCATGCCATCCACCTTCCTGACATTTGCATCTGTAGTGGCCGTGCGCGTCCGTCCAGGTATCGGTATGTCCTGCACTTACTGACGTCCATCACTGAATTGCTGGCACCATCTCCGCACCATATGCCACGACATCCCACCTGACCCCTACGCCTCAACAAGGTGGTTATGAATTTCTGTGCCTGATTCATAGCGGATAACAGCTCTCACTTCCGCCTTTGACCACGACTCCAAAACGCACCTTCTCTCCATAGCTCCGGGAAAACGCTGAGCGCCTGGCCTCCGCTTTGCGCAGGCACCACGACAGTTCCCTCTGCTTGATCGCGGCCGACCTCTGCCCAATGGTGCATCGGTGTCTTGCACGTGCGCGTTCAGCTGCCGTGTCGTCTTTCGCCCATATCACACAACTCTGCCCACAGTCGACAGGAGAAACTTATTTTCCAACTCCCCCTCGAATTTTAACAGAGTTCGTAAGGAGCTGCCTTCAGCGCAGTGAATACTCTACTTAAAATTGCAACACCATGAAGACGAATACTACGAATACCAAATCGGCAACAAGTGTAGTACATGCAGGATATGAAAATATTAGTAGATAGGAAAAAGGCCATTTGGATCCTATATACACTCAAAGAAGATGAAAAGGGAAAAACTCACCAATGAGGAATTATCCGAATGAGTTGGAAATCGGTAGATGTGGTGTACATGTGCAGACAAACAAACGATTAGAAAACTGGACGATTTATTCAATAAAAAGAGCTTCATAAAGTGAGCAAGTCAATAACACGTTGCCTCACCTCTCGCCATTATACAAGCAGCTATTCGGCTTGCCACTGATTGATGGAGTTGTTGGATGTCCTGAAGGATGTCGTTCCAAATTCTGTCCGGTTGGTGCGTTGGAGAGCAATACCAATAACACTGCAAATGTTCCCAATTGGGGCTACCTTGTTGCCAAGATACGATTATGAAAGCACGAAGACAAGCAGTAGAAACTCTCGCAGTGGGTGGGCGGGCATTCGACAATCAGGCTGGTATCCCCACTGCCCGGGGCCTCTCCAGACACGTCTCAGCTGGCCATCTGGCCTCAGCTCAAAGCGGGACTCATCGCTGAGGACAATTCTATTCCAGTTACTGAGATTGCAGGCTGCATGTGCCCGACACCACTGCAGACGGGTTTGTGGGTGTACAGAGGTCAGTGATAATCGACGCAAGAGACTCCCTGAGCACAGTCACCTTTCTGTGAGCCGTCTATTGTTGGTCCTTATGGTCGCTGAAGTACCAGTTGCACGTCGAATCGATGATAATGATAAACATGGCGCTCCGAGTGCATCTCTGACGACTCCTCGGTCCTCACGTTCTGTCGTCTCTCTAGGTCGACCACTTCCTTATTGAGGCTGTGTTACGCCGTAGTTCATCCTTTCCTGCCAACATTGTCGAATAGTGGCATCGCTCCTATTCAAATGTCGATCGATTCGCCGATTACAGCAACCGGCTTCTTTGAGCCCAACTACACTTCCTCTTTCAGATGCTGTCATCTGCGTAAACTGTTCACACTCCTGAAACTTCCTGGCAGGTTAAAACTGTGTGCCGGACCGACACTCGAACTCGGGACCTTTGCCTTTCGCGGGCACGTGCTCTACCATCTGAGCTACCCACGCACGACTCGCGCCCCGTCCACACAGCTTTACTTCTGCCAGTACCTCGTCTCCTACTTTCCATACTTTACAGACGCTCTCCTGCGAACCTTGCAGAACTAAAGTTTGGAAAGTAGGAGACGAGGTACTGGCAGAAGTAAAGCTGTGAGGAGGGGGCGCGAGTCGTGCGTGGGTAGCTCAGATGGTAGAGCACTTGCCCGCGAAAGGCAAAGGTCCCTAGTTCAAATCTCGGTTCAGCACACAGTTTTAACCTGCCAGAAAGTTGCGTATCAGCGCACACTCCGTTGCAGAATGAAAATCGCATTCTGGAAACATCCCCCAAGCTGTGGCTAAGCCATGTCTCCGCAATATCCTTTTTTTCAGGAGTGCTAGTTCTGCAAGGTTCGCAGGAGAGGTTCTGTAAAGTTTGGAAAGTGGGATACTGGCAGAAGTAAAGCTGTGAGAAAGGGATGTCGGTCGTGCGTGGGTAGCTCAGATGGTGGAGCATTTGCCCGCGAAAGGCAAAGGTCCCGATTTCGAGTCTCGGTCCGGCAAACAGTTTTAACCTTCAGGAAGTTTCATATCAGCGCACACTCCGGTGCAGAGTGAAAATCTCATTCTGTTCACACTCCCATCTGCAAGGAACATAGCAGTTACTCTCCATATGAGGCCAAGAAATGAAATTCGCAAAGACTTCATACCCTACTGTTTACATGTCCTCTGTTTACTATCCTTGCCAGCCCTGCGGTTAAATTGCGCTGTAGCGTTACAATTTAATCCATAGGCAGCCAAAGTTTATACTTTTGCATTTCCCTGTATGAGTATCAATTTGTGATCAATTTGCTTAATTCCTTCGTGTTTTTCTTTTTCTTAGAAAGGGGAGATATCACAGCGACACCATTAATCAGAAATTACATTTGAGTGTTGGGTCTTTGTTAGAAGATAGTGTTATGCTTCGAGGAAGAAGGAGAAAGGTCCAGTAGGACACGTCTTGATTTGACAGCATTGGGATCGCGGTTTATCAACATTGCGGGTCATCATATCGTGTCATTGCTGCTCGCCTTGGTCAAGATGCCACGACTGCCATGCGAACATGGAATCGATGGATTCAGCAAATCCATATTTAATGCCCTGCAGGATTTCAGTCAGACTACGCGTCTAGCCCCGGCCGCTGTGGCCGAGCGGTTCTAGGCGCTTCAGTCTGGTACAGCGTTGCTGCTACGGTCGCAGGTTCGAATCCTGCCCCGGGCATGGATGTGTGTGACACCCTTGGGTTAGTTAGGTTTCAGTAGTTCCAAGTCTAGGGGACTGATGACCTCAGATGTTTAGTGCTGAGAGCCATTTCAACCATTTGTGGACAGATACATTGTTCGTTTCGCCCTGCAGGATCGCAGGATCGGACAGCTGTGTCACATACTTTGACTCAGAAAACAAGTTTGTTTGCAGAAACCGGGTACCCACACGGACAGTGAGACATTGCCTGAAACTCCACTGCCAGTGCGGCGGCCGTCTTAGCAGCTTCCCTCGATACAACAGAACGGAGTGAGGTGCGCCGAAAGTAGTGCGCCCAACAGCACCCGCGTACAGGGGCGTGGCATCTGGTCTTGCTTGTTTCCAGACGAATCCCTATTCAGCATACAGCAACACAATGGATGTGTCTGTGCGTGCAGCCTCCAAGGAGAACTAACGTTGCCGGGCTGCATTTGCTGCAAACCCGTACTTGTGTGAAAGTGAAATTAAACTGAATCTGGCTTAATCGTGATTCAAGCACAATCTTGAGACTCAGTGCTGAATTTAACGTATGCAACTGATTTACTAACACTATAACTTATATAGGCCCAGCAGTGAATCTGAAGGTGGTGGGAACTGACATAATATTTATCACTGAAAGAGACTGAATATGATAATAAATTCAAGATTTATATTACCCTGTGGTTTATTACAAAAGACAATTAGATTTATAAAGCATTAAAAACTGTTATAAAATTTGAACTTTACTATTTTGCCCTTTCCGAGGAGAACAGTAAACAAAAACTCTGAGGTGGCAAAGTTACTAAACGAGGTGTAGCTGCTTAATAACCTTGCATCCGACTTTATGAGCTGATTTGTGACTTGACTATGATGATTATAGTGACTGCCTGCAATAAGAACCTAAGGTCTCCCAAAGGTCTGAGGAAGCACTGACGAATATGAGACAGTGAAAACCGTCCTGATTCTGAACTACAGTACTCTTGCTTGTCCCAATATGACGGAATAGCAAGCCACAGTTACTATAATCTTCAGTGTAATGTGAGCTGAGTGGAGACACAGTCTGGAGTTCAGCGCTAAGTTCAGGCAGCTGAGGACTCGAACATTGGACCCCAGACAACTCCGCCACTTGCCAGCTCAGCCGCAACTCTTGCCATCATCTCCTGTCCGGGACTTGTCCGCATCTCATATTTTCAGAGTTACCTATAATAAGTTTGCATCTTTTTTTTCCTGCCAGCAAACCGTGTCCACGAATCCCCTCAAAAGTTGCTACAGCCTGCCAATGGCATAATTGTTTCGTTGAGAAAATATCATGCCAAGAGATAGCGAAACGTCACCAACCCAATGAATTTTCTTCCCCTCTTTTCTAAAAAATTGTCCACTAAGAGTTAAGTACTACTGGTGTCATTCCTAACACACCAACCAGTGCCCATTAAGCCACTAGCTAGCCTCGAATTAGAGGTCATGGGAAAATTTAAAAAACAAGCTGTCCACGACGCTATTTTTTTACTTTGCTGCAACTTCTGAATGTTAAGTAGGTCAGAACTGTTTCGTCATGCTTTCAGTAAAGCCAGGAGATGCTTATGTCCTCAGCGTTTCCTTTAAAAAGCTCCTAGTGCCTACCATCTGCTGTCAAAGTTCCGTCTTCGGGAAAAAAGGCTGTTTCGTATTAGCCATCCCACAGACCACGCTATAAGCCGTACAATGGCCTCTCTGCCTGATCACCAATCGGCAAAGTAATTTTCACCCTCCGACATGGCAAGGACGCCACACATGCTCTTCTTCTCCCTACGTTTCGGCAAAGGCGACCTGCCCAAGGCTACTCAAGGTTTTGTTTCACTGAGCCTTTCTAGAAGATATCTACCTCATATTCACAGCACTCCTCAACTCCAAAGCTCACCTATAAATCAAACTGATGTACACAATACCATGTTAAATTGCAAAAGGTTAAGAAGAAGAAGTGAAATTAACTAATACAATCATTTTCATATCAAGGTTCCCAGTAACTAATTCAGCTACCATACAGTCGTTAATTAAAGGTGAATAAAAGAAAAGTGGAAAGGCGAAGGACTTTCCGCTTTTCATCGTCACTGTCATACATGTCCAGCAGCTGTCGTGATGGTATGGGGTGGCATTGGGCCACGATCAGCTATGGTTTACATAGCCAGTAGTTTAGACAGAAACCACTCCATTTCTGTCCTGTTAAGGCCTTCAGCTGCGCCCTGGCTTCGAGGTCTTGCAAGTGTTACTTTTCAACAAAGTAACTCAAAACTGCACCTCGCCGTTACTGTCCTGATGTACCTCTATACGGACAGAGTTCGACTGTTGCCTTCGTTAGCCCGTTCTCCAGATCTGTCACTCCTCACAAACATCTCGTGATGGGTCGCCGAAAGCCTGGCATGCCATCATTTGCCAGGCACTACGATTACTTACCTCTGTGACAGAGGATCGAAGCAGCATGGAATGACGTACCGTATCTATCCATCAAGCCTCAGTGAGACTCGATGCCCAGCAGGTAGAGTTAGTGTTGCTGCCAGAGGAGGCAGCAGTGAGTATTAAATTTCGTACCCACAAATCTTTTACATCTTTAACCCCAGAACGGCCGGGTGAAAAATAGTTTCAAGAACGGTCGGGCTAGGTCTGTGGGACCCACTAAATAAAGCACTTACTGCAAGTGACAAACAATACATTTACATCAAATGACGAATTTCTATTTTGTTCACATATACTAAGTGCTATATTGATATCATTTTAACTGTCTGAATTATACAATAATTGTAAAAAAAAGGTCTGAAAAACACACTTCTTTATAGTACTAAATGCAAGTAAACTGGAAATACTAGAAATTTGATTGAAATACGACTATAAGTGAGAATAGGTTGTAAGAACTAAGAATAAAAAACGTTGAATTTTCATTATATAAATGGAAATCGTGAATATAATGAATAGTTTATGAGATATCGTCCTCTAAAATCATCGTTCCTCAAAACAGTCGCCGCAAACCATTTCAGCATGCGCCATGCATAACCACTCCCTGCTAACTATGTAAAAGTATTTAGTTTCGCTTTCCTGGCATTTGTAGCATCTTCTCCTTTTCCCGGTTGTGGATTTTCATCTGTCCTTTGTTCTTGGGTGCCAGAGAGGTTACAAGAAAGCAATGCCAATTTCGCGCGGGAGGTATGGCCGGGTTGCATACGTTGTCAAATATGGTGTTATGAGAGATTTTCCTAGCCTTCTGAAGTATTCTCTTCTAACTGAAACGTTTTTGTTCGCTTTGAATACAATGTATCCATTGAGAGCTGAAATGTTCAACAACAGAAAAAAGAGACGGAGAAGCTAACGTCTCGGTCCTCTAGCAACAGTAGATTCACCACACATAGCGTCATCATTGACATCACCGCCGCTCTTTCTTTTGTTGTAGTACATCATTATACTTGGTTTTTCCTTTTCGCGGCTGTCACTACCAATTTCATCATCATGATGGTTCAAATGGCTCTGACCACAATGGGACTCAACTTCTGAGGTCATCAGTCGCCTAGAATTTAGAAATACTTAAACCTAACTAACCTAACGACATCACACACATCCATGCCCGAGGCAGCATCCGAACCTGCGACAGTAGCGGTCTCACGGGTCCAGACTGTAGCGCCTAGAACCGCACGGCATCATCATGATGCAATGACGAAATAAACAGTACCGATTTGTTTCGTTTTGGTACATATGAGAGTAATGTATGTCTTGTTGAAATCCAAACATAGTTGAGTACTCTTTTTTAGATTTTTTGGGTACAAACTCAACTGGAATTTCAGGATCTTTCTTTTAACGTGCCAACAACAGTAATAGTCTTTTCTCGTAGTACTTCTCTAACGACTTGGTAAGAAATAAACCAATCATCTATTGTCAGATTTCTTCCAGACCCTTTTACTGAGCCTACAAGACACAAAACAACATCGTCTACCTTATTGCTGATTTTCTTCGGTCCTTGTGGTTGCGCACGTGCGTATATTTCCAGATGTTTTACCAAGTACGTTTTAGAACAAGCCAGGATGAAAATCTTGATCCCCTACTTGGTTTATTTGGGATATATATTCTGAACCTGCACCTGCCTCTGTATGTATCGAGCATTCCGTCCAAACTAACGTTCTGTGGCGGAGCAAAACATGCATTGCACTTGGAAACAAACACGTCACGAATGGATCTTATGGCAGCAATATTATCTTGTGCTTTCCTTTCTTCCCTCGTATGGATTGTGTGAAACCTGATACAACGAGTCAAAAATCTAAACCTTTTCAATGACATACACTATGTGATCAAAAGTATCCGGACACCTGGCTGAAAATGACTTACAATTTCGTAGCGCCCTCCATCGGTAATACTGGAATTCAGTATGGTGTTGGCCCACCCTTGGCCTTGATGACAGCTTCCTCTGTAACATGCATACGTTCAATCGACTGCTGGAAGTTTTCTTGGGGAATGGCAGCCCATGCTTCACGGAGTGCTACACTGTGGAGAGGTATCGATGTCGGTCAGTGAGGCCTGGCACGAAGTCAGCATTCCAAAACATCACAAAGGTGTTCTATAGGATTCAGGTGGGGACTCCGTGCAGACCCGTCCATTACAGTGATGTTAGCGTCGTGTAACCATTCCGCCACGGGTAGTGCTTTATGAACGGGTGCTCGATCGTGTTGAAAGATGCAATCGCCATCCCCGAATTGCTCTTGCTCTTCAACAGTGGGAAGCAAGAAGATGCATAAAAGACCAGTGAAGGCCAGTGCGAAACGAGGGGTGCAAGGCTCCCTCCGTGAAAAGCACGACCACACCGTAACTCCACTGCCTCCGAATTTTACTGTTGGCACTACACACGCTGGCAGATGATGTTCACCGGGCTTTCGCCCATGGAGACTACACCACGTACTAATACGGGTGTTTCACCATGGGTTCGATACGTGGTACCTCAGAACCACTTGTGCTATTGATCTGTAAATGTAATCATTTCATGTTCTTCTTATGCACTGTTGCAACAATAAATTTTGAAAATGTGTACTAACGTTTTGTCCGGCAGTGTATTATCAAGAACCAGTCACAACTTTAATACATTCTGAAATAGAAGTTATTGGAAACTAACATAAATTTCCACTTTCGAAACAGGTAAAATTGTTATGAAATTAAAGAAACTTAATTTATTTGCAAGTAATACATTTTATTTGCAAGTAATACACTTCTACGAAAAAAGACATTCTTATATTTCTAAATAGACCGACGAAGTACGACTACGCTGATCAAATGTCAAATAAATAATTCTAAAAATATACAGCGTTTTATTTACCGTAAAATTCTGTAACTGAAGAACTCACAATACATTCCGAATATCTTCCATATACACTCCTGGAAATGGAAAAAAGAACACATTGACACCGGTGTGTCAGACCCACTATACTTGCTCCGGACACTGCGAGAGGGCTGTACAAGCAATGATCACACGCACGGCACAGCGGACACACCAGGAACCGCGGTGTTGGCCGTCGAATGGCGCTAGCTGCGCAGCATTTGTGCACCGCCGCCGTCAGTGTCAGCCAGTTTGCCGTGGCATACGGAGCTCCATCGCAGTCTTTAACACTGGTAGCATGCCGCGGCAGCGTGGACGTGAACCGTATGTGCAGTTGACGGACTTTGAGCGAGGGCGTATAGTGGGCATGCGGGAGGCCGGGTGGACGTACCGCCGAATTGCTCAACACGTGGGGCGTGAGGTCTCCACAGTACATCGATGTTGTCGCCAGTGGTCGGCGGAAGGTGCACGTGCCCGTCGACCTGGGACCGGACCGCAGCGACGCACGGATGCACGCCAAGACCGTAGGATCCTACGCAGTGCCGTAGGGGACCGCATCGCCACTTCCCAGCAAATTAGGGACACTGTTGCTCCTGGGGTATCAGCGAGGACCATTCGCAACCGTCTCCATGAAGCTGGGCTACGGTCCCGCACACCGTTTGGCCGTCTTCCGCTCACGCCCCAACATCGTGCAGCCCGCCTCCAGTGGTGTCGCGACAGGCGTGAATGGAGGGACGAATGGAGACGTGGCGTCTTCAGCGATGAGAGTCGCTTCTGCCTTGGTGCCAATGATGGTCGTATGCGTGTTTGGCGCCGTGCAGGTGAGCGCCACAATCAGGACTGCATACGACCGAGGCACACAGGGCCAACACCCGGCATCATGGTGTGGGGAGCGATCTCCTACACTGGCCGTACACCACTGGTGAGGAGACACTGAATAGTGCACGGTACATCCAAACCGTCATCGAACCCATCGTTCTACCATTCCTAGACCGGCAAGGGAACTTGCTGTTCCAACAGGACAATGCACGTCCGCATGTATCCCGTGCCACCCAACGTGCTCTAGAAGGTGTAAGTCAACTACCCTGGCCAGCAAGATCTCCGGATCTGTCCCCCATTGAGCATGTTTGGGACTGGATGAAGCGTCGTCTCACGCGGTCTGCACGTCCAGCACGAACGCTGGTCCAACTGAGGCGCCAGGTGGAAATGGCATGGCAAGCCATTCCACAGGACTACATCCAGCATCTCTACGATCGTCTCCATGGGAGAATAGCAGCCTGCATTGCTGCGAAAGGTGGATATACACTGTAATAGTGCCGACATTGTGCATGCTCTGTTGCCTGTGTCTATGTGCCTGTGGTTCTGTCAGTGTGATCATGTGATGTATCTGACCCCAGGAATGTGTCAATAAAGTTTCCCCTTCCTGGGACAATGAATTCACGGTGTTCTTATTTCAATTTCCAGGAGTGTATTATATGGCACTTAAGTAAGAAGAACGTGAAATAGTTACAAATGCTGCGCAAAGTGGTACAACAGTCTCACTTGTAAATCCCAGTGATCTTGTGATCAAGTATTATTCAGAATACAGTCTTTTCTTGTAAGTCTTGTTTGTCTGTAGTATGTAACTGACCAGAGCCATTATTACCTGCATTAGTTGCAATTTTAGTACAATTTAAGTCTTGGCATTATGCATTGTTTTACTGTTGTCGTCCTGTTATTAGACAATGTGGTAATCAAAAATCATTTACGGTATCCATGAAAATTTGGTGTCATTAAGTACATTGCGAAACTAATCATAGTGCGTAGCGACTCCTCCCTGAATTATTCTTCCTATCAGTAATGATCACGTTCATGCAAAAATCTTACGAAATTTTAATTGATCTCTTAAACAAAAATGAATTACGATCCATAACGTTAAAGAATGGGAAACAAACCTCACTACCCTCTTCCAAAAAGAGTAAAAAGTTTATCATATTTAATTTTGGAATATCTAAAAGAATTATAAAATGACACTGTTCGCTGAATTAATTGAATAGTAGTCTCACTGGCAGAAGATTAATCATTAATACTCCCCAACACAAGCAAATAAGTTCCCTGGGTAACTCTGTAATATTGCACTACGTAAACTTACGTGCAGACAACCTTTATTCAGTAAGAAATTATCCAGTTTTAAAGGTTTCCTGCTGTCTAAACATTCAACCAATGAAAATCTGTCTTCTCTGCTGTAATTAGTCGAAGCTAAGTGGCATAATGGCGCATATATCACGATGCACATATTTTGTTTGAACTTCGAATGAAATATTGCGTAATCCACTGCAAATATCGCCAAACATACACAAGAAGCAGAAACAAGTATAAACACTGCTAATGTTGATTTATATATAAAGAGAAAAAGCAGAAAAATAAAACAATATTTTATGTAACAGCATGCACCCAAGAATTACTAGTACCACGGAGTGCATAAAACAAGGAGGAAACCTTCTTAGGGATTCGGCGAAACAAAATTATGGTTTATTTAACAAATGATATAAAAAATAATTGCGAGAATGGCATTTCCTAAGATTTACAATGGCGGCACCAAAACATATTCCAGTGATTGTAATCACTGGTATATAATGCCGCTGCAGCTTTCCACTTGGAAGTTGTAGTATGAAGATGCAGTGAAGGACGTACCCCGTCTTCTTTTGACGGGTACGTTGATGGTCGACAATGCAGACCAAACGTAAACCATATAGAACGACGTAACGGTTGCCAACGTCACTACATGTGATCAGTACTTGTAAACAGCTTCTATGCTGAAGTGTTTGTGTGTGGTATATATATATAAAAATGGCTCTGAGCACTATGGGACTCAACTTCTCAGGTCATCAGTCCCCTAGAACTTAGAACTACTTAAACCTAACTAACCTAAGGACATCACACACATCCATGCCCGAGGCAGGATTCGAACCTGCGACCGTAGCGGTCTCGCGGTTCCAGACTGTAGCGCCTAGAACCGCACGGCCACTCCGGCCGGCGTTTGTGTGTGGTCCAAAGTTCGGTATACGGTTTCAAGAAAGAAATCACTTCGCTGTGTAAACCTGTCTTTGCACGGTCGCTGCCTTCCTACTACTCCAGAAAATAACAGTTCACGGTAAGGAGTACTTCGACACGATGGCATTTCATCATGTTAGTCAGTGTCGGGTTAATACACGTGTCTCTGCACTATTCCAAAGTCGCAGCCTTCATATTATTGCTTGGAAAGGTAATCCTGAACGCCTAGCATTAAAATACACTTTATCCATTATTTTTACAGTACACAACTCAACGGCAAAGTTTCCATATTTCCGCGGTTGCAAATTCGCTATCCATGCCCGCGCACTGGCCACAGCTTTGATTTCCCTCTCGAGGAAACAGCAACGCGCTGTTTCGGTGCAGACGTAGCTTCCCGGATACGGTTCTAGTCATTCGTCCTTCGAACGGTGGTGCTGGTAGATGCTCGCGTACTCATCGTATTGTCACGTCCTCGTGGGCACTGCGACGTTCAGCTGGAGCTGTTTCCGTCGAGATAAAGCCTCGTCTTTTTTTCCGTGACGTCAAACAGGACCAGGGGTACTACCTGCCAGAGTACTGGGAACGAAATCCGGCGTTGCCATCGCATTACACACAATATGGCAATATCAAAGTGGCGGGACAGGCAACTGAACATTATTCTATGGAAATATGAATTCATTATTTCAATCACTGCATCAACTCGAGACATTTCGAGAACATATTTTCATTTTATCCTTGATGGCACATTCCATCTCTTCCACGCGTTATTCACTCTATGGGAGTAGTTGCTGCTCGACCAGTATTCTCCTCTCTGTAACGTACACGTTGACGGGTTCTTACTGATGAATATTCTCGCACACGCCCCAACACTACTTCCTCGAACTCTTAAGCGCGAATAGTTCTTTGTCTGAGACAACGCTATATAGCTTGAAAGAAAAAGTTTCTCCCGATTTTCCGTTGGTAGCGACAAATTTCCGGTTACAATTACTTCTGTTACGGAAGTATTCTCTGTACAACGACCCGACCAGAACACGCTGCAGTGTTTATTAAATGAACATTTCTATGTTCCTGATTTCAAGAACGAGTGATAAACCGTAAACAATGTAACTGTGTACTGAGAGTGAATTTTTCGCACTGCAGTGATGTGTTCGCTGATATAAAACTTCCTGGGAGATTAAAAGTTATATTAAATAAACGGGGTGGTATGGCGAGCTATGACCTGTATTCGTGGATGAATTAATGAAAGACCGACATTGATCCTTGATTGTGGAACAATAACTCTCTCCCAAAAGAACGTATTTAACCACGGTCACGTCTTCGCGATGCGACTACCCTAGCGGTCCACGGAGACACAAGTGCGCTTTGTCCAACTGGACACATCTAACTCAAATCTCAACTTCCCTGACACCGCACTGGTCAGTTGGGTACGGCTGCTGAAACACTTCGCGAAGATTTGGTTCTGCAAGGACTGTGACATTCCCGGCAGACGAAAACTGTGTGTAGAGTGTCTTTGCACCACACCAGTGACTTGCAACTCACGTAAAGATAAATGACACGCAGACGTTGTCTAACAGATGACTTTCAGCACTAAATAATTTACATCGAATCCTTTTACAGGGCGACACGACACAGTTGTAAGATCTTGGACGCATTTAGATGATAGCAGTTTTGTTCTCCGCCGAACCATAGAGAGGGAAGTTTTCTGTGGTTTCCCTTAATCGCCTAAAGCAATGCGCTGATGGTCCCGTTGAAAGGATGTGTCTGATTTCCTTGTCCTATCCTAGCTTCTGTTCTGATGAGGCCATCGTCGGTGTGACTTTAAAACATAATCCTTCTTCTTCACCCTTCAGTAACAATCCTTCAAATGGTTCAAATGGCTCTGAGTACTATGGGACTTAACTGCTGTGGTCATCAGTCCCTTAGAACTTAGAACTACTTAAACCTAACTAACCTAAGGACATCACACACATCCATGCCCGAGGCAGGATTCGAACCTGCGACCGTAGCGGTCGTGCGGTTCCAGACTGTAGCGCCTTTAACCGCTCGGCCACTCCGGCCGGCCTAACAATCCTTGCAAGATATCAGATTTTGTTTTCCTTTAATTGCTCTCCAAATTCTAAAAACAGCTTTCTAAGTACTCTCTAAGACAAAAAGACAAAATAAAGAAAAACGCAACCTTGCAGGAATTGTCTGAAATGGACTCTAATTGGTAGATGTGATGTACATGTACAGACAAATAAATGATTACAGTTTCAGAAAAATTGGATGAATCAAGGGAAAGAGCTTCACAAATTGAGCAAGTCAATAACACGTAGGTCCACCTTTGGCCCTTATGCAAGCATTTATTACGCTTGGCATTGATTGATAGAGTTGTCGGGCGTCCTCCTGAGGGATATCTTGCCAAAATCTGTCCAACTGGTGCGTTACATCGTCAAAATCCCGAGCTGGCTGAAGAGCCTCCCCATAATACCTCAAACTATCTCACTTGGGCAGCCTTGTTGATCAAGGTTGGGTTTAGCAAGCATGAAGACAAGCAACAGACTCTTCCATCGTGTACGGACGGGCGTTACTTTGCTGAAATGTAAGCCCAGGATGGATTTACATGAAGGGTAACAAAACGGTGCGTTGAATGTCTACGACGTACATCTGTGCTGTAAAGGTGCCGACGATGAAAACCAAAGGGTCTTGATGTGAAATGAAATCGAATGCCAGTCCATTTGTCGGGCTATACGGCTGGCGACAGTGATGTTGGCATCCAGCACAGAGGGCTCCATTCGAAGCGGGCCTTATTTCAGTAGACAATTCTACTCCAGGCAGTGAGATTCCACCTTCATAACCAGCGAAGGCCTATCTGGGGGCGTCCTGGACAACGGTGAGTTACCAACCCGGACTGTCGACTGACAGCCATAAGTGATGGTCTGGGGTCGCATTTCATTTCAAAGCAGGACCCCTTTGGTTGTCATCCGCGGCACCGTTACAGTACAACTGTACAGCGGCAGTGTTACACGCGCCGTTTTGTCACCCTTCATGGCATACCATCCGGGGCTTACGTTTCAACAAGATAATTACCGCCCGCAAATGACGAAAGTTTCTATTGTTTGTCTTTCCTACCTTGGTCAGCAAATGTTGCGCTTCTCTCCCCAAAATGAGATTGTTTGAGAAATTATGGGCCGGACCCTCCAACCGGCTCAGGATTTTGACGATCTTACGTTCTAATTGGACAGAATTTAGCATGATATCCCTCTGGAGACAGTGGAAAACCCAAAGAGATTCTGGTAGCATGTAGAGTACACCAGTCGCAAAAAAACAGTCAATACCGTCACTGCGCGATAGCGATGGAAATGTTACTGATGATGGTGCCACTAAGGCGAAGTTACAAAATACAGTTTTCCGTAATACATCACGAAAGAAGACGAAGTAAGTATTCCAGAATTCGAAACCAGTACAGCTGTTAGCATGAGTGACATAAAAGTAGATATCTTAGGTGTTGCGAAACAATTCAACTCATTAAGAAAGGCAAGTCTTCCTTTCAGAGTATGCAGACACAATAGTGCCTTTCTTAGCAATCATATACAACCGCTCACTTGACGAAAGGTCTGTTTCTAAAGACTGGAAAGTAGCACAGATCACACCCATATTGAAGAAAGGAAATGGGCGTAACCTATTGAATTACAGACCCATATCACTGACCTCAATTTGCAGTAGGATTTTGGAGCATATACTGTTCTCGAAAATTATGAATCACCATGAAGAAAATGACTTATTGATACATAACCAACACGAATTAAGAAAATATCGTTCTTGTGCAACACAGCTAGCTCTTTATTCCCATGAAGTAATGAATGCTGTCGACAAGCGATCTCAGAGTGATTCCATATTCCTAGATTTCTAGAAAGCTTTTGATACCGTTCCTCACAAGCGACTATTAATCAAATTCCGTGTGTATGGAGTATCGTCTCAGTTGTGCAACTGGATTCGTGATTTACTCTCAGAGAGGTCACAGTTCGTAGTGGCAGACGGTAAATCATCGAGCAGAACGGAACTGATATCTGGCGTTCCGCAAGGTAGTGTGATAGGCCCTCTGCTGCTCCTGATTCACTTAAATGATCTAGGTGACAATCTGAGCAGCCCCCTTAGATTGTTTGCTGTAATTTACCGTCCAGTAAAATCATCAGACGGGCAATTCCAATTACATAATGATAATGATCTAGAGAGAATTTCTGTACGGTGCGAAAAGTGGAAATTGGCACTAAACAAAGAAAAGTGCGAGGTCATCCACATAGGTACTAAAAGGAATGCGATAAATTTTGGGTATACGATAAATTGCACAAATCTAAGGGCTGTTAATTCGACTAAATATCTAGGAACTTAAATATCTAGGAACTTGAACTGGATAGATAATATTGTGGGGAGGGCGAAACAAAGACTACGGTTTGTTGGCAGAACACTTAGAAGATGGGAGAAACCCACTAAAGAGACAGCCTACATTACAGTTGTCGGACCTCTGCTAGAGTATTGCTGCGCGGTTTGGGGTCCTTACCAGGTGGGATTGACGGAGGACTTCGAAAAAGTGCAAAGAAGGGCAGCTCGTTCCGTGTTATCGCGCAACTGATAAGATACGCGAGTTGGGATGGCAGTCACTGAAACAAAGGCGGTTTTCTTTGCGGCGAGATCTATTTACGAAATTTCAATCACCAACTTTCTCTTCCGAAAACGAAAATATTTTGTTGACACCCACCTACGTAGGGAGAAATGATCATCATAATAAAATAAGAGAAATCAGAGCTCGAACGGAAAGATTTAGGTGTTCCTTTTTCCCACGCGCCATTCGAGAGTGGAATGGTAGAGAAGTAATATAAAAATGGTTCGATGAACCCTCTGCCAGGCACTTACGTGTGAATTGCAGAGTAACAGTGTAGATGTAGATGTAGGACAACCAGCTAATTTATCAGACAATGAAAAGTGGAAAAGCTGCTTAATTTGTCAAGCTCTTGAATAAATTTTCTGAAATCTTGATTATTTCTTTGCGTTTACATGTACGTCACTCCTACCGATTTCCGTCTCATTTGGTAATTTCTTCGAGTGCGAGTAGTATTTTTTTTTTTTTTTTTTTTGAGCTTTATAATAATTTGCACCCTGTGCTATGATATGACATAACTAACTGCAGGACTGGTGTCACGCAGGAAGATAGCGTGCTATTTCAGGAGAATCCAAACGTGAGACGAATCCATTCCTCAGCCTGTACGAGGCTTGTTTTTTAAGTAAGTACCGGTTTGAAATTTAAAACAGACGTGCTAAGATATATCTGTAATTTTATTTTTACATGAGAGCCTGTACCTTAATCAATTTTTCTACATAATTTCCGTCAATATTGAGGCACTTGTCATAACGTTGTACCAGTTTTTGAATACCCTCCTCATAGAAGTCTGCCGCCTGACTTGTTAACCACTGCATCGCCACTGTTTTGACTTCGTCAGCGTCTTGAATACTGTGACCCCCCAGGTGTTTCTTCACGCGCAGGAGCAGATGGTTGTCACTGGGCGCAAAATCGGAGCTGTACGGAGGGAGATCTAGAGTTTCCCATCGAAAAGACGTGATGAGATCTTTGGTCTGATTCGCCACATGCGGACGGGCATTGTCTTGCAGCAAAACGATGCCCTTGCTCAACTTCCATGGACTGTTGCTTTGATTCTGGTGTGATGTAGGCCACCCATGTTTCATCGTCCGTAACAGTTTGGCTTAAGAAATCATCACCGTCGTTGTGTGGTACCGCTCAAGGAAAGTCAATGCACTGTCTAAACGTTTGCTTTTGTGCACATCCGTCAACATTTTCGGTACCCAAAGTGCGCACAATTTTCGGTAATTCAAGTGCTCCGTCACAATGCCATACAAAACACTACGAGAAACATTAGGAAAACCATCTAGCAAGGAGGAAATTGTAAAGCATCTGTTTTCTCTCACCTTTTTGTCCACTTCCTGCACCAAACTTTCATTAACGACCGAAGGACGCCCACTCCGTTGTTCATTTGAGAAATCTTTCACGCAGGAGGATCGTACAAACATACCGCCGTTTGAGTTTCGTACAGATTCCCGTATGGAGACATAGTGATAGACATCCCTGGGGTTGTGAAGCAGCTGAACGGGTTGAAAATAAATAAATCGCCAGGTCCTGATGGGATTCCAATTCGGTTTTACAGGGAGTACTCTACTGCATTGGCTCCTTACTTAGCTTGCATTTATCGCGAATCTTTTGCCCAACGTAAAGTCCCGAGCGATTGGGAAAAAGTGCAGGTGACGCCTGTATATAAGAAGGGTTGAAGGACGGATCCTCAAAATTGCAGACCAATATCCTTAACATCGGTTTGTTGCAGGATTCTCGAACATATTGTCAGTTTGAGTATAATGAATTTCTTTGAGACAGAGAAGTTGCTGTCCATGCATCAGCACGGCTTTAGAAAGCATCGTTCCTGCGAAAAGCTACTCGCCCTTTTTTCACATATCATCTTGCGAACCACGAATGAAGGGTATCAGACGGATGCCATATTCCTTGACTTCCAGAAAGCGTTTGACTCGGTGCCCCACTGTAGACTCCTAACTAAGGTACGAGCATATGGGATTGGTTCCCAAGTATGTGAGTGGCTCGAAGACTTCTTAAGTAATAGAATCCAGTACGTTGTCCTCGTTGGTGAGTGTTCATCGGAGGTGAGGGTATCATCTGGAGTGCCACAAGGAAGTGTGGTAGGTCAGCTGTTGTTTTCTATCTACATAAATGATCTTTTGGATAGGGTGGATAGCAATGTGCGGCTGTTTGCTGAATTTGCTGTGGTGTACGGGTAGGTGTCGTCGTTGAGTGACTGTATCAGGATACAAGATGACTTGGACTTCTTAAGTAATAGAATCCAGTACGTTGTCCTCGTTGGTGAGTGTTCATCGGAGGTGAGGGTATCATCTGGAGTGCCACAGGGAAGTGTGGTAGGTCCGCTGTTGTTTTCTATCTACATAAATGATCTTTTGGATAGGGTGGATAGCAATGTGCGGCTGTTTGCTGAATTTGCTGTGGTGTACGGGTAGGTGTCGTCGTTGAGTGACTGTATCAGGATACAAGATGACTTGGACAGGATTTGTGATTGGTGTAAAGAATTGCTGCTAAGTCTAAATATAGATAAATGTAAATTAATGCAGATGAATAGGGAAAAGAATCCTGTAATGTTTGAATACTCCGTTAGTAGTGTAGCGCTTGACACAGTCACGTCGATTAAATATTTGGGCGTAACATTGCAGAGCGATATGAAGTGGGACAAGCATGTAATGACAGTTGTGGGGAAGGCGGATAGTCGTCTTCGGTTCATTGGTAGAATTTTGGGAAGATGTGGTTCATCTGTAAAGGACACCGCTTATAAAACACTAATACGACCTATTCTTGAGTACTGCTCGAGCGTTTGGGATCCCTATCAGGTCGGATTGAGGGAGGACATAGAAGCAATTCAGAGGCGGGCTGGTAGATTTGTGCGAGTGTTACGGAAATGCTTCAGGAACTCGGGTGGGGGTCTCTAGAGGAAACGAGGCGTTCTTTTCGTGACTCGCTACTAAGAAAATTTAGAGAACCAGCATTTGAGGCTGACTGCAGTATAATTTTACTGCCACCAACTTACATTTCGCGGAAAGACCACAAAGATAACACAAGAGAGATTAGGGCTCGTACAGAGGCATATGTGGAAATGAAATTAAGTCCCATGCTTCTTTACAGAGCGTAGGGGAAGGATGCGGGAGACCAGCACCGCCTTACTAGGCAAGGTCCTTCCTCTGACCGTAATGGGGAATGGGGATGAATGATAATGATGAAGACAGGACAACAACACCCAGTCATCTCGAGGCAGGAAAAATCCCTAACCCCGCCGGGAATCGAACCCGGGACCCCGTACTCGGGAAGCGAGAACGCTACCGCGAGACCACGAGGGGCGGACACAGAGGCATATAGGCAGTCATTTTTCCCTCATTCTGTTTGGGAGTGGAACAGAGAGAGAAGATGCTAGTTGTGGGACGAGGTACCCTCCGCCACGCACCGTATGGTGGATTGAGGAGTGTGTATGTAGATGTAGATGTAGATGTAGATCATGCACATTTATGCGGCTATCTTTAAACGCCCCCGCCCACTTTCTTACCATTCCATCACTCATAATGTTTTCTCCGTAAACTGCACAGATCTCACGATGAATATCGATCGCTTCTAGGCCTTTAGCACTAATCGTGGGACTCACGATTATCGGAGGTATCTTAAACACTCAGTACACAACGTAAACAAGGAAGAATCAGACTGCAATGGCGTCAGTGCGTAGATTAAGGTACTAAAATTATTGAGATATCTTAGCACATATATTTTTTTTTTATTTCAAAATGGAACTTACTTAAAAAACACGCCTCGTACTACCAACGAGTTTCATCTTGCTGACGTACGCACTGTAAGGTATAGAACCGATCTTCGATCTCAGACTACGTGACAGAAGCTGCCAAGTAAAACTGGTATACATTATCAGGATGCTTATCGAGGATCTAGAAGCGGACACGGGTGAAGTTTGAGGGATTGGCGGCCGCGCTATCAGCGCCTGCCCGAATCAGATCGGCCGCGCCGCGCACCTCCTGCTCGGCTGTCGGGCTCGCAGGGAAATTAATCACTGTTATCCCCGAGCGCCACAGACTGGTCCGCATTCCCCACCGGAGTTTTACGGCCACTTAGCCGTAACGGCACATCCCGCGCGCAAAAACGCTCGCGGCCTGCGCGGCACTGCGGCTGCGCTATTCATCGCTGACGCCGCTGATGGCACGTACCGCTACTGCCGGCCGTCCCTTATCCATTAAGGTAAGGTGGCGCTAGTCGGGTGCTCTAGCTGTTGCAGACCGGGCGGACTTGTTGCCGGTGGGCTCTGCAAAGAGCGGGCGAAACGTCAGCGGCGGCAGCCCCACGCGCTAATCACACAACTACCGGGAAGGCAATTCACGTACTTTGCTTTTACGCGAGAGTGACCATTAGTGCGACTCGTAACCGACGATGAACTGCAGAGTGAGATGGCTTCCTACATCTTGTGAACAAGAACACCTAGAGCTCGAACTATAATTGCCGTGGTCGTCGTAGTGTGTTAAGTATATTAAAGTCCGTTAACCATGTAGCTAAACCCCTTTTGAATGACGTAGAGAATTATAGCGATACTTGACTCGTGCCGCAGGCGAGTGTCGTAGTACCGTTGCTATTCACAATATACATAAATGACCTTGTGGATGACATCGGAAGTTCACTGAGGCTTTTTGCGGATGATGCTGTGCTATATCGAGAGGTTGTAACAATGGAAAATTGTACTGAAATGCAGGAGGATCTGCACCGAATTGACGCATGGGGCAGGGAATGGCAATTGAATCTCAATGTAGACAAGTGTAATGTGCTGCGAATACATAGAAAGATAGATCCCATATCATTTAGCTACAATATAGCAGGTCAGCAACTGGAAGCAGTTAATTCCGTAAATTATCTGGGAGTACACATTAGGAGTGATTTAAAATGGAATGATCATATAAAGTTGATCGTCAGTAAAGCAGATGCCAGACTGAGATTCATTGGAAGAATCCTAAGGAAATGCAATCCGAAAACAAAGGAAGTAGGTTACAGTACACTTGTTCGCCCACTGCTTGAATACTGCTCAGTAGTGTGGGATCCGTACCAGATAGGGTTGATAGAAGATATAGAGAAGATCCAACGGAGAGCAGCGCGCTTCGTTACAGGATCATTTAGTAATCGCGAAAGCGTTACAGAGATGATAGATAAACTCCAGTAGAAGGCTCTGCAGGAGAGACGCTCAGTAGCTCCATACGGGCTTTTGTTGAAGTTTCGAGAACATACCTTCACCGAGGAGTCAAGCAGTATATTGCTCCCTCCTACGTATATCTCGCGAAGAGACCATGAGGATAAAATCAGAGAGATTAGAGCCCACACAGAGGCATACCGACAATCCTTCTTTCCACGAACAATACGAGAATGGAATAGAAGGGAGAACCGATAGAGGTACTCAACGTACCCTCCGCCACAGACCGTCAGGTGGCTTGCGGAGTATGGATGTAGATGTAGATGTAATACACAGCTCAAAAATACTAGGCAAATGTGAGTTTGAATGTCGCCATACATCACTGAGTAATAACAGAGGACGGGGTATGTTACTAGATTCTACATCTACAGCTACATCTACATGGATACTCTGAAAGTCACATTTAAGTGAATGGCAGAGGGTTCATCGAACCACCTTCACAATTTTCTATTATTCCAATCTCGTATAGCGCGCGAAAAGAATGAACATCTATATCTTTCCGTACGAGCTCTGATTTCCCTTATTTTATCGTGATGATGGTTCCGCTCTATGTAGGTCAGTGTCAACAAAATATTTTCGCATTCGGAGAAGAAAGTTGGTGATTGGGATTTCGTGAGAAGATTCCGTCGCAACGGAAAACGCCGTTTTTTTTTTAGTGATTTCCAGCCCAAATCCTGTATCATTTCTGTGACATTCTCTCCCATATTTCGCGATAATACAAAACGTGCGGCCTTTCTTTGAACTTTTTCCATGTACTCCGTCAGTCCTACCTGGTCCCACACCGCGCAGCAGTATTCTAAAAGAGGACGGACAAACGTAGTGTAGGCAGTCTCCTTAGTAGGTCTGTTACATTTTCTAAGTGTCCTGCCAATAAACCGCAGCCTTTGGTTAGCCTTCCCCACAACATTTTCTACGTGTTCTTTCCAATTTAAGTTGTTCGTAATTGTAATACCCAGGTATTTAGTTGAATTTACGGCTTTAGGTTAGACTGATTTATCGTGTAACCGAAGCTTAACGAGTTCCTTTTAGCTACTCATGTGGATGACCTCACACTTTTCGTTATTTAGGGTCAACTTCCACTTTTCGCACCAGTCAGATGTTTCTTCTAAATATTTTTCCAGTTTGTTTTGATCTTCTGATGACTTTATTAGTCGATAAACGACAGCGTCATCTGCAAACAACCGAAGACGGCTGCTCAGATTGTCTTCCAAATCGTTTATATAGACAAGGAACAGCAAAGGGCCTATAACACTACCTTAGGGAACGCCTGAAATCACTTCTGTTTTACTCGATGACTTTCCGTCAATTACTACGAACTGTAACCACTCTGACAGGAAATCGCAAATCCAGTCACATAACTGAGACGCAATTTTACTACGAGCCGCTTGTGTAGTACAGTGAGAAAAGCCTTCTGGAAATCCAGAAATACGGAATCGATCTGAAATTCCTTGTGAATAGCACTCAGCACTTCATGTGAATAAAGAGCTAGTTGTGATTCACAAGAACGATGTTTTCTAAACCCATGTTGACTGTGTCAGAAGACCGGTTCGTTCGAGGCAATTCATAATGTTTGAACACAATATATGTTCTAAAATCCTGCTGAAAATCGACGTTTACGATATGGACGTGTAATTTAGTGGATTACTCCTACTACCTTTCTTGAATATTGGTGTGACCTCTGCAACTTTCCAGTCTTTGGGTACGGATCTTTCGTCGAGCGAACGGTTGTATATGATTGTTAAGTATGGAGTTAATGCATCAGTATATTCCTAAAGGAACCTAATTGATATACCGTCTGGACCAGAAGACTTGCTTTTATTAAGTGATTTGAGTTGCTTCACTACTCCGACGATATTTACTTCTACGTTACTCATGTTGGCAGCTGTTCTCGATTCGAATTCTGGAATGTTTACTTCGTCATCTTTTGTGAAGGCTTTATACCTTTATCTTTCACACCTTAAGTACACAGGAAAAACATAATTGCAACTTCTACCGTTAACATAAAGAGGACTGAAATGTTCGACAGGTGTTGAAGACAAAGTGGAAACATTTATTCATCCCATCATCCTGGACACTTTTCATTGGATTTTGAGAGCTTCAGTGAAGTGTGTGATCTTCGTGAGCTATTATCACTAAGTCTACGAAGGTCATCATGTGGTATCCGTTCCCATCCTTCAGTGAGAGCCCATAAGAGTTCTTGTAGCGTCTGTGGTGGAACACGACGACAACGAAAACGTCTGTAAGGCCTGTCCCACATAGGCACTATGGGGTTTAGGTCGGGGCTCACCGTCGGCCATCGATTATTTTAATGTCCAGGCCTCACAGGACATCCCTCCTGACGCACTCCAAATGGTCCCTGGTATTAGAAGGAATTCAGAGCCACCACCGTATTCTGCACCCACCACATGGTCCAACAGAATCTGCTCAGTGTACTACCTGGCGCTAGGCGACCATGGATAACGACAATATCTCTATGACTGTCAATTACCTGGACAACATGTGGCAGGTACCGTTCACCACGGATCCAGGTGATACCTGCTGTCTTTTTGCATGGCTTGAGATCTTCGCTTTCAATTACGCAATAATTAAAATGGTAATTTTTGAGAACATTTTTCGTGGAGAAACAGCGGTCTGGATAAAAATTCTTTAAAAATGAACACAACCAACCTCGACCGCAAAAAATTTATTTCGATGATAACCTGTTTAGGTCAGTATTTGACCATCCTTAGATCCTCATACCATGATGGGAGGCGTTTTTGGTGAATGGAGCAGGTGTTGGTACTTCACGAAAGTCAAATGCAGCAGTTCCTCTTTTGGGGACAAGCTGAGTTTCGTACGAGCGATGTTTCTAAATACGTGGTGGTTTGTGGGCAGACGCTCTTCTGTCTCAAAGAAATTTGTTAAGTTCGAACTTGCAACATGCTCCAGAATTCTGTAGCAAATCCACGTTAACGATATTGATTCTGTAATTTTGCGGGTCCGTTCCTTTAACCTTCTTACGTACGGGAGTCCCCTGACCTTTTTCCCAGTCGCTTTGGACTTTACGCTGGAAGAGAGATTTGCGATGAATGCAAACTAAACTAGGAGCCAGTGGCGTAAATATACTCTGTGAAGCCGAACTGCGATTCCATCCGGACCTAGCGACTTCTTTTTTCCAACTCCTTCAGTTGCTTCTCAGCGCATAGTTCTATATCCTTCATACTGAGGTCTGTGCAACGGTCAAACGCTGGTATATCTATACGATCTCCTGCGATGATGCTCGTGTTATAACTTCTTTTTGAGGCGCTATCCATTTCGTTCTTCTGGCCTTCTAAGTGTTTTGCTGTCCCTGACAAAATTGCAGTCTCATCGTCAAACCTCTAAGTTTTCATTTCTTCTCCCTAAACTTTAAATCCTTTCCTGAACCTCTCTCTGATTTCTGTTACTGCTTTCTCAATTTACAAATCGAATAACAGGCGCGACAGACTAAAAACCTGTCTCACTCTCTTCTCAATTACTGCCTCCCTTTCATGTTCTTCCTCGCTAATAACTGCAGCCTGGTTTCCATGTAAGTTACAGACAACCATACGCTCTCTGTGTTTTATGCCTGCTAGCTGCAAGATTTCAGTTAATGAACTATTGATAAATGTTTCTCGTGCAACTAACTTGGTAATAAAAGCTTAAGATCGTTATCTCATACAATAGCCGCGTTACAGTCAATACAAAACGAATTTACAGCCCGTGACAGTGCTAATCTCGTGTCCGAAACTTGCGCGTATCATCGACTGCAGACTGAAACTGTTCAGCCGTGATGCTTCCCAGCGGTAAGAGGACGGCATGCCATGACCTCTATGCGTTATGTTTCCGCACGCCTCAGTTACCCAGCTCAGAGATTAAACCTGAAGCTCACTCCTTAAGTCTGGTTTATTTCACCCTTCAGGAAGGGGAGACATTGGCTGTCGACTGCGGAATTCTATAGTTAGGGCACATTATTTTAATACTCAAAGTTTCCGGGTTCGAGTCCCAGTACGGCACAAAGTTTTAATCTGTTAGGGCTTTTTTCTTCAATTTGCCTGCAGAATTTGCTGACTCGTCTACCTTATGTACCGACAGAAATAAGTATGATCTCGTACTTGCTCCTTGTGAGGTAGCGCTCAGATGAGAGGCCACAATGACAGTAAATGATGTAATGTACTTCTTATTATGCGATACTCAGTCAGCCATGTATGCTCTCCAGTTAAGAAATCCAAAATACTTTCATTATATACAAATCGTACACCTGAGTAGGGTAAATTGCCATCAAACGAAGCAATTAAACTACCGTAATGCTCTCTGTGGGAAAAAGAGAACACAAGAGAATCGAAAACTCTGAGATGTGGTGGACTCATAAGGTAAGGAGTGAGCAGGTTCTCCGCAGAAAGAAACATATGGAAAACACTGACAAGAAGAAGGGATAGGATGATAGAACATCTTTTAAGATATTAGGAAATAATTTCCTTGGTACTAGAAGGAGCTGTAAAGACCCAAAGAGACTGGAATTCGTTCAGCAAATAATTGAGAACGTAGGTTGTAATTGCTACTCTGAAATGTAAAGTTTGACACAGGGAGTAACTCGTGGCTAACCACATCAAACAAGTCAGATGGCTGATGTCTCACAGAAAAAAGTGCGTTCTAATGCTGTAGATGCAGGCAACAAAGTTATAGGACTAGGTGCACCAACAAGAATGTACTGTTCCTTTTTTGTGGGGTTATTATTCTTCCAACACGTTTCATGCGGCCCACCACTATTTCTTCCCGTGTGCGAATTTCGAATAGCATTTCCGCCAGATATACTCAGTTATTTCATATGTTTTATCCAATTTCTATTTTTCCCTATAATTTCTGTCATTTGCAACTTCTTATAGTAGAAAGGATTTCCTCAGGGCTTGAAACATTCCTTATCATCCGGTCCATTACCCTGATCAGTGTTATTCACATGTTCCCTTCATTGCCGATTCTGTGGATCCCCTCCTCATTTCTTATTTCATGCTTCCACACACACTGAAGTGATAAAAGTCATCGCATAGCAATATGCACATATACAGATTGCTGTAGTATCTTGTACACAATGTATAAAAGGGCAGTGTATTCGCGTTGCTATCATGTGAAAAGGTTTCCGACGTGATTATGGCCGCACGACGCGAATTAACACACTTCGAACGCGAAATGTTAGATGGATCTATACGCATGGGACATTCCATTTCGGAAATCGTTAGAGAATTCAACATTCCGAGATTCACTGTGTCAAAAATATTCAAAGAATTCAAAATTTCAGGCATTACCTGCCACTATGGACAACGCAGTGGCCGTTGGCATTCACTTAAGACCCGAGAGCAGAGCAGTTTGAGTAGAGTTGTCATTGTTAACAAACAACATTGTTTGAAATAACCGCAGAAAGCCGGCCGCTGTGGCCGAGCGGTTCTAGGCGCTTCAGTCAGGAACCGTGCTGCTGTCGCTGCTACGGTCGCAGGTTCGAATCCTGCCTCGGGTATGGATGTGTGTGATGTCCTTAGGTTAGTTAGGTTTAAGTAGTTCTAAGTCTATGGGACTGATGACCTCAGATATTAAGTCCCATAGTGCTTAGAGCCATTTTTTTAACCGCAGAAGTCGGCGTAAACAGTGCGGTGAAGCGTGGCGTTAATGGGCTGTAGCAGCAGACAAGCAAAGCGAAAGCCTTTGGTAATAGTACATCACATGCAGCGCCTCTCCTGGAATTGTGACCATTTTGGTTGGACCCTAGATGACTGGAAAACCGTGGCATCGTCAGTTGAGTGCCGATTTCAGTTGGTAAGAGCTGATGTTAGGGTTCGAGTGTGGCGCAGACCACACGAAGCCATCGACTCAGGTTGTCAACAAGGCACTGTGCAAGCTGCTGGTGGCTCCATAACGGTGTGAGCTCTTTTTACATGAACTGGAGTGGGTCCTGTAGTCCAGCTGAACCGAATATTGATTGGAAATGGTTGTGTTCGGCTGTTTGGACACCATTTGCAACCAATCATGACAGTGCACCACGTCACGAGGCCACTGTGTTCGCGATTGGTTTGAAGAACATTGCGCACAACTCGAGCGCGTAACATGGCCACCGAGATCACCTGTCATGAATTTCATCGGACATTTATGGAACATAACTGAGAGGCCAGTTCGCGCACAAAGTCTTCCACCATCAACACGTCCGCAGTTAGGGACGGCTATAAAGGTAGCATGGGTAAATATTTCTATAGGGGACACCAACGACTTGAGTCTATGGTACGTCGAGTTGTTGCACTCCGGCGGACAAAAGGAGGTCCGACACGACAATAGGAGGCACCTCATGTCTTTTGCCACCCCAGAGTAGTTCGCAGCATCCTTCTGTAACCCCACATTTTATACGCATCTATTCTCTTCTTTTCCAGTATTCCCACGTCAGCGATTCATTTTCATACAATGCTTTGCTGCAAACTTACGACATCAGAAATTTCGTTCTCTTTATTAATGCTTATTTTTGCTACCAGAAGATTTGGACGAGGAATGCCTTCTTTGCCTATGTTAATCTACTTTTTATGTTCTCCTTGCTCGGTTTACTATGCGTTGATATGCTTTTGAACTTTGTCTGTGACGTGATTTGTCGAAAATTTAATTTTCGCTGCTTATCAATATTTTCGTCTTCCTTCGGTTTACTCTCAATCCAAGTTCTGTCCCGTACTATTTACAAAATTTCCTATAGTTTCAAACCAAAGTAATAAATTTTTTTCCATCAAAAAGAAATATTTAAGATCTTTAACAAGTTTGTCCTCTTAACAATTATCTCAATGTGGCTATTGTGGGTGTTATTTGTAGTGACGGGACATTCGCAGGTAAACTTTCACTGCGGTACGGTGGTGCATTTTAGTAGCAAGCCGTGACCCGCGGACTGGTGACGGGTGTAGCCTAGTTTCCAGGCTCTGAGCATAAGGCAGTTAACCTTACAGTAAAGTCTCCCCTCGTAGGACTGTATAGTCTATCTTGTCTGCTCTGGTATTGTGCGAAAGACTCCAGATTGTATTCTTACTTGTGATTGTCCAGCTTCATATTCATCTTGAGATTAAAATGCTCTTTTTGGCCGTATTTGGTTTAAAATGTAAAAAGATTTTACACGCACACACACACACACACACACACACACACACACACACACACACACACACACACCTAAAACTCTGAACTCAAAACGAAGTATGAAATTCCCGCCCAGAAAACAAAGAAAAAGGTGAAACAATTGAATATTTCCTAAACAGTGGCACAGGGGGTGTATTTGCTAGTACAGTTTCGAGTGACAACGAGGAAACCACAAGAAGCACGTAAAAATAATTTACGTACAGCCGCACTAGTCAGTTTACAAAACCCATCACAAACAACACGTCGTCACGAACAATTACTAGAAAATTTTCGAAAACAACAACAATAACCGAGGAAACAAACGTTACAAGATAATTAAAATATCACTATTGACAGCCGAAAGAGGTATATATTTGCAGTAAGGTAATATAAAAAAAGAAAACGTAACGTATCTGAAACACCAATAGCTTCATCTTAGGGTCAACATTTTCGTTCAGTATAAGTAGTCCACTATAGATCAATCTTTATTAGCGCCAGGTGACGAACTGTACCAAAATATCAGCTGCGCTGCCGACTAGACACAGCTATATCAACATCTGTGTTTCATACAAAAGTACATATTTTGTTAAAATAATATAAACAGAGTGACCATAATGCATTAATTGTAGGTATATTCATAAAGCAAACTCTTACCTGTTATTCAGCAGAATACGAAATTAATCCGCTGACGACAGTGGTACTTCACCGATACATGTACAGGTGTAGAAGAAACTGGTGTTTGCTAGAGACATAATCCTTCCCCAAAATATGGCAAGCGAGTTTTTTTCTATTTTATAGCACTTGCTGTTTCAATTTCTCCTGTTCAAAAACACATGCCAAACAAAAGTATTTTCTTGAAATGAATTCCCCAGTACGCTTAATTTGCCAGTGCATCTCCGAGAATCTTTCAAAAAAACTGTATCCCTGATCAGAGCTCTGCCCTCGTCTACTGTACACTATCGCGTATCTGGTAATGAATAACAAGTGTCAGGTCTCTCCCACTACCGAACATTGACCATTCACGCTCATCAGTGTCGTCATTGTACAGCGTAATGAACCCTTTTCAGAGGCCTTCACTGTGTAGACACAATAAATCGATCTATATATGACGTCGTAGTTGCTCTAAAATGAGAGTCCACTTTTACAGTGGTGGTGTAATTGTCCTAACTAATTCGGTAAACTTCACTGCTGTTACATGTTCAGTAACGTATTCGTGTGTACTGATAGTGCTCAATTCGGTAAAAATGAACCTCGTAAAAATTTTATTGTCTTATTCTGTCGGAAGTAGAATTGGTAAGTCTTTTAGTGTGCTTTGTATTGTGAAAATAATCAGTCTGACTGGATTTATTAAAAACACTGAAGTTATACAGAAATTGCTAAAGAAACGTTATCTTGATCACAGGATTATTTCATCTAAAATACGCCGTATAACTGTGCAACTTTGTGGCTGAGGTATAACTTTGAGAAAAAAGCGTGTTTTAGCTTTTTATTCTTATACGATGTGCCTCGGGTCAACATTCAACATATAGCTCTGCTGTAGTGTGTTCTTCTATAGCGCTGCCATTCCTAATGGAAACTGCAAATATGTACATTGAAGTACCACATTTTGCTTGCAAGTCGAAAAACGTGTTTGTAAATTTCTTGCAAATTTTCTGTTACTGCTCTTAACTTTGATTAGCTGACTAACTGAAGGCAAGTGATGGTAAATAAGTTCCGTATTTGTGTGACCATTCTGCATGACAGTTAAATTTCATAAAAATATTCTTCAAATTTGTGACAGCATACATGGCTACAGAAACAAGTGTAGTAATCGAAATTATGGAAAACAAGTTTCATTAATGAAATTAGAGACATTTGCGAATGGTTCAGTCAAGAAGTTTTATTTCGTGTTAGCGGTAACTTTGATCCTAAATATAACACACAGTTGCTCAGAATACTGTATTAAATGTATCACGGCTTTGGTTTATCTCATGGCACTGAATTTGAATCAAGCTACTAACAGTTTTAACTAATTAACCTTGCTTGGAAAATATTCTGTTAATGTAAGGGCACACTTATTTACGCGGCTTTCAGTGGAACCGTATGAGGCTGTTTTAATCTCATACGGTTCCACTGAAAGACTCAAAAATAAGTGTGCAATAGTTTTATTTAATTACCTTGCTTAATGCAGTTGAGCTTTTTTCCATTCTTTTTTGTTCCAGTAAGAATACACCTATATTTATTCAGAACTCAAGAAAATTATAAAAGTAGATCTCACCAAATTGGTAAATTTTGTGACAAATGTTATTCTGTTTATTGATAAAACAGGACTCATAAATATGGGCAGATTTGTAACACAGTTATAATCGTGTGTCTTGACGAAATATTTGGTCGGCTCATCTTTGCGACAGATGAATTTAACTCCACGTTCCCCTTCTTGGACTTCATGTCACAATGTTGTCCTGAGCTTGGGGTGGGGGAAAGGGAAGGGGCGATTTTGCATGTGTGGAAATTAAATGTCACAGTACATATTGGAATAAGATTATGTTACGAAAAGTGCTAAAAGTACCACAATGTTCTCCAGTTTTGCGGTACTTGCTAAGTATAATAAGGAGAAACATAGTTTCAGTTTTCTAATTAGGTGTAGTTTGTAACATGAAGACGTAAACAGCGATATTTCTAGAAATTAGGTAAAAATCTGGTAAAACAAAACTGACGTTCTATGGGTCAGAGTGTAGAATGTTAGATCCATTAATATGTGGATAGGCTACAGAATTTGAAACGGGTAACGGATAGATTGAGGTTAGATATACAGGAAAAATGGAACTTCTGGTAAGGCGAGCAAAAGGTTATCAGCACAAAATCAAATAGGTCTCATTGAGGAGTAGGTCTAATAATGAATAAGAAAACCGGAATGCGTGCAAGCTACTATGAAAAGAATAGTGAAGGCATTATCGTAGCCAAGATTCTCCGGGTATACGGCCTAATGACTTAAATCTACGAGCTAGAATGTAATCTTGCTCTTTGATCATTTTGAATGATTTAGTTCTAATTTTTAATTCTGATTATAACAAAACGCTACATTTCCATTGTTATTGTAACAACTGTTCGTTATTGTGTTTGTAATATTCGGCTGTCACGTTGTTAAAGAAACGCTGATAAATCGCGGCAACTTGTCCTCTTACAACATTTATTTTTTTGTGTCCGTTTTTCATTGTCAGTTACAGGTTTACCGGTAATTGTTTGAATGCTCGGATCGTGCCTGTATAAACTAGTTTTCGTAATTCAGAGTAGTGAGTAGTAAAGTGCCTTGAAATGAAGAGACATATTACAATTCGTTCCTGTAAGAATGGTAGCAGGATGAAAATTATGAAGAGTGGGCACAAAAGAGTGGGCACAGAATTTGCATAATCTCATTTACTGTTAAATATGACACTGTGAAAACCGTGAATATACATTTACAATCAGAAAGACACAAGACGAATATTATCACACGTAAGAGAAATTAGTTTGTTCTAAAATTCTTGTCAAAACAATTTTATGCGACAGCGATAAAATCACTGCAATGTAATTAACTTTGACATATCATGATGTGAAATACCACAATTCTTAATAATTCTGGAGGTTGTGGCAATTATGTCCACTTGTTTGCAGGGACTCCACTGCAGCAACGAAAGGAAGATTCTGCCGAACTTAATGTGAGGCGTTGGTAAAAAATGTGCTTCTGCCTTATGCTAAAGAGAAGATACTAAGCGAATTCAAATGTTCCGTTTTCATTAGGTTCAAACGCTTCAAATAAGGACAGTAAAAAACATCACCCAATAGCTGTAACGTGCATCTCCAAAGATGGAAAATGTAACGAAGTTCTTGATTTCTGTGAAGATGTAAACGGATTTGCAGAAACCATCCCAGATAAACTAAAATCTATGTAATTGGGAAATGGACAACTGTAAACACCGTAGCTTCTTATCCAGCCGACAATGCTAATTTAATTCCGATAAACATAACTGCGCATTTACTAGATTAAAAAAAGATAATACAAACGTTATCAAAACCATTTGTTGTCATGTATTACATAACTAAGCTGAATTTGTATTCAGGCTCCTAAAACATGATGTCTAGTTCTTAATACATGTTCAGGCTTTCCTTTATCGTCAAAAAATTCCGAGGAACTAGAAACACTCTGCAAGTTTGCTGAGTTTGGCTTTAGTAAACTATTGCGACAAACTGTTGCGCGGTGGCTGTCGTTGCAGTAGCCTGTGGCAGGTCTTGTTAGGGCGTGCCGAGTTTTAAAGACTTATTATGTAGCACGGAGTGAAGGAAAAACATAGCCTCAAATTTTGAAATTTATTACCTCACAACATGACGAAATAAACGAATATTCACTAATACTACCAGAGTGTTTACTGCATTCTTAAAAGCAGCTTTACCTGTATTTTCTAAAGAAGTTAGAATTTTCGGAATGGGACACACTTTCCACAGCTGTAAACGAGACTATGTTGTAAGTGAAGAAACAAATAAAGGGTCTTAAGGACGACACGTTTTATGGATTTGAAGTTCATATGTGTTTAGAACACATTACAAAAGAATAAAAGAATATTCTAGTAAAGGAGTGCACACTTGTTTACAACTGATTATTAGACTATCTTCATAAATGGTACGACTTTAGTGGGAATTATGAAATGTAAAAAATTGTGTCCGGGCAAGTTTTAAGTCAATCAAAACTATTTGCATTTAATGTCTTGATCAGAGTGAGAAAGAAATTGAAAATTAGTTTCTATGGAAACGAATTGTATCATGAGTTTTCTATTTTGAAATCGGGAGTACCAAATCTTTGTAGAAAAGTTAATAATTTTTGTTGTAAAATGTGGAATGAGTCTTTCGAAAAAGGAAATGCACTAAACAAGCAAAATAGTGAAGCATGTCCCCGCAGTTCCTGTCAGTTACGAGCACGTTTAGTGTTTAATGTAATGAGTGCGTTATGATCGGATGCTAGAAACAAAATGTCCGTTGAACTTGTAAAAGCTGAGATATGTGCACAAATGAATTTGAAAATAACATGTGTAAATGTCTACAGCGTTGTTTTTAAAAACAAGACTCTTCTGACTGCAGCGACGTCCTCAACAAAATATGAATCATAAGATTTATAGCATAATTTTTACTATTAATATTTTTATTTTGCTTGGTGTAGATTCGGTTAGCGGTAATGGCAGAATTAGTAGGCGATTAATAGTCGTACCAATAATATTATTAGTAGCAGTTAATTTCACTGTGTTAGTAAAAATTGTAATCGTAATAATGCACAAAAAACTGTTTAACAAATTCTGTATCCCATTACACAAATGTCCATGGTCCGTTGTTGGTCTCCGGGGCTGCCACGAATTCAGTCTGGTAGCTCTAGCCAGCACACATCACAATTGTTCCAGATCATATGACTATAAGCTTTGCAGATGACAAAGAGATAGAAAGAACATATTATGATGATATAAAATAAATTATTCAGATAGTTAAGGCAGACGAAAGTTTAATTCTGATGTGGAATTCGATAGGAAGAAAACGAAAAGAGAAAATAAACAATAGGAGAGCATGGACTGCGGAAAATGAATGAAACCATAAGCCGCCTGGTAGAGTTTTGCACAGAGCACAATTTAATCATCACTAATACTTGGTTTAAAACTCGTGGTAGAAGGTTGTGTATTTCCTTTCCTCTGCTGTGTTTCTCTGTAGCCTGGAACTCTGATGTCTGGGTCAGATTTATTTGCCCCACCCTGTATGAAACGGACGCTGTTTTCTATGTTTCAAAATTCGACAAACAGTAGTCTAATTCCCGATTCACAATTTAACTGGGGAGTGCTGATGTGGGGATTATGAGTGATTGCAGCTTAAATCGTAGTTTCATTATCTTTCCAGCAACTATTTTCCAGTGGTTCAACGGCGCCTTTTGTTCTGGCGTAATCACAAGCGCCGGAATGAAGAGGACGAACGCCAAGACCAGAGAAGGCGGTGAGGAAACATCAGCCAATAGGCCGCTGAGAAGGACCGAGAGGCGCCAGCAGCGACGCCTGGAAGAAGTGATTCAAGCGCCGCTCCAGCCAGCCTCTGGACTCAGATCGCCTCAGAGTACTGACATTAGTGGAATACATTTGTGGAGGGTGCTACAAGAACAACTAGTTGTGATCCTTATCGGTTACTTGTCTCGACTTTATCTATAGCGAGGACTATTACTGTTTGCATGTTACTTGTGACACCGATGTATCTCCAAAGTTAAGTATTGTCATTTGCTTTATATGTCATTTGCTTTTGCATATGTGTTGTATTGCATTCCGAGAACGCTGCATCCATTAGGCATCATATTAGCGACGAGTGGGCAAGATCCCACACCTTTCACTTGGATGTAGAGTCCCTCCATGGATAACTGTCAAATAAAAAAACTCTCTCCTTCCCCCTCCCAAAAAGCACGCGCGATCGCACCCGGTTTGGTAAACGTTGAGCATAAGTGGTTACAGCATTATCGGAATTCTTGACGCTTTTTCCAAAAATGTAGGTCATTCGAATTTTCTCTTATATCGCAACAGCCTGTATTCTAACCAGTAACACAGTCAGGTTATGCAGGAACATATCAAAGAAATGAGGTCCGACGTGCACGCAATGAGATCAAGTCAGATAATTAATGAATGTTTCCAAACAGCTACACTGAAAATATTACAAAATATGAAGTCTTGAGAAACAGGTTTCTGTTAATATTTTTGATCCAATGCTTTTTCTCGAGATAGTAACGTTTTGGATCTTAATTGTGTTGTTTGTTGATTAAGCATCATCTACCGTGCAACGACAAAAGTTTTACGCACAAAAGTTAAATGCTTTTCTACTGTAGTATCCGATTCTACAATAAAAGGGGGAAGTTCCTATTTAAGATTTCAAAGTTGCTCCTCTACTCACCTCCTGGGGGGGGGGGTCTCAAGATAAAAAAACTCATCTCCAAAGAAGGGCCATATAAAACAAAGGAACTTGTAGGTAATGTCATAGGGAGGGAAGTGGAAGTAAATGTAGATGAACTGGGAGATGTAACTGTAGTGTTGGCAGTTAGCCAACACTACGCACACTACTTGAGAGAGGAGGCCGAATGCACGCCTTAAACTCACGCAGGCTGGCGTGAGGTCTGAAACAGGATACGTAATGAATGCTATAAAGAAAAGTACGTAGCTGCTGGAATACTTAACTTTAACCATCATTGTTGTACATCGCTCTTGACGATACAAGTGAGACTCTGTAGATACATGCAATTAATGCTAATGGTGCCTTGTTAGGTCGTAGCCATTGACTTAGCTGAAGGCTATTCTATCTGCTCTGCACAGGAGCGAGGCTTCGACAGTGTGCATCGCTAGCTAAGTCGTCCGTACAACTGGGGCGAGTGCTAGTAAGTCTCTCTAGACCTGCCGTGTGGCGGCGCTCGGTCTGCAATTACTGACAGTGGCGACACGCGGGTCCGTCGTATACTAGCGGACCGCGGCCGATTTAAAGCTACCACCTAGCAAGTGTGGTGTCTGGCGGTGACACCACAGTAACACTGTGAGAAGAATTTGACACAGAATTGGAAGACCAAAGTCGAATCATGATCGCTGAATTAGACGACATTACTTCAGATTTATTGAGACTTTTGGGAGAACCAGCCATGACAAAACTACTCCACTTGTTGTGTAAAATATAGGAACAGGTGAAATGGCTACCGACAGGAGAAGAATTTAATAATCCCAGCTACACAGAAGGCAGCCGTTACCAATACTAACGAACCATCAGTTTAATAAGTATTGGTTCCACAATACTGACAAGAATTATTTACAGAAAAATGAAAAAACTGGTAGAAGCCAACGTCAGAGAAGATCAGTTTGTGTTGAAGAGAAACGGAGGAGCTCGCGATGTAATATTAACCCTACCACTTATTTTAGAAGATTGGTTTACGAAGGGCACATCTAAGTTTATAGCGTTTGTAGATTTAGAGTAAGCTGTTGACGATGTTGACTGGAATATACTCTGAACTTTGAAGGTAGCATAGATAAAGTACAGATAGCGAAAGTTTATTTACAATTTGTACAGGCACCAGACTGCGGTAATAAGAGTCAAAGAGCATGAAACTAAAGCAGTGGAATTAATACAGTAAGCAGATTTGAGTGGTTGCAGCAGTCATTTGGTGCTATAGAGACTAAAACTAGTCTTCGGGATCAAGACCACGTACACCTCACATATGAAAAGAGTAACTTATACGAAATTGTACCTGCATTACATTGGGTATGATTAGGAAAACAACATGTAAATGAGTGTACCCATTATATACTGGAAATATAATCAATTAAAGTAAATTATTTATTATAATATGGAAACAATGTTGTGTTGAAGCCATCTGAAATTTCAAAACATAGCATAAAATTTTTGGAGGCGCCATCAGTGTTAATGTGTGTAGTCAGTAAAGGTTAGCAAGCAGTAAGAGTAGCTCGTGTTGTATCACGTACACAGCATGTCTCAGTTACAGTGCAGTTTGTTAATAATTATTTCGGCCACTGAAATCAGAAAATAATGCTTCGTAATTATTGCCGAAAACACAGCCAATTCACGTAATGGTTGTACAAGCAAATCCATGGGAAAGAAGAAACTGCGGAACATATTTCGACAACAATAATGTTGCCATCTGAATCAACAATCAAATAAGTATACTAATTATGTTCTTCTCGTTCTCACATGAAGATAAATGCGCAGCAAACATAAATTTTTGTCTTTCAGAATAAAATCGACTTTATAATTAATATTTATTGAGCCAAAATTGAAATAAGTGAACAGTAGAGATATCGTCACAAAGAACGTGAGACACACACTTAGAATGAAATCATTGCAGCGTAGAAGTAATGTTGTTGTAATCAAAGATGCTTACCTTGTAGGCAGTTGAAGCGCTTGAATGCACTGGCTCGTGACAGATTGACTTGTTCCATTACATCAAGCCAAATCACCGCGTGTGACGCTCGGAACAAGCAAAACACTGGCAGAGTGTCGGGCGCACAGAGTCACTCTATGTCCTTAGCGGGGAACCCGTCGCCTCCTCAGACGGCCCGGGGCGCTGCTGCGGTGTGCTGCGATGAGTCAGCTCAGCTGCGCCCCTCACGCCTGGAATACCGCATTCGATTCAATCAGCGGCGCTCCGTGGAAATCGGGAAAACGAATCTGGGGAACGTGCTGGCCGTTCTTCGGCAGTCGTGCTGTCGGCGACTAAGAGGCGTCCCGCCACGCGCCTCCGACCACATGAGTCTCCTTATTCGTGCACCACACACTGGATTCGTGATTTCCTGTCAGACGGCAAATCAACGAGTAAAACTGAAGTGATATCAGATGTTCTCAGGGAAGCGTCCTGGGACCTCTGTTGTTCCTGATCTATATAAATGACCTGGGTGACAATCTGAGCAGTTCTCTTAGGTTGTTCGCAGATGATGCTGTAATTTACCGTCTAGTAAGGTCATCCGAAGACCAGTATCAGTTGCAAAGCGATTTAGAAAAGATTGCTATATGGTGTGGCAGGTGGCAGTTGACGCTAAATAACGCAAAGTGTGAGGTGATCCACATGAGTTCCAAAAGAAATCCGTTGGAATTCGATTACTCGATAAATAGTACAATTCTCAAGGCTGTCAATTCAACTAAGTAACTGGGTGTTAAAATTACGAACATCTTCAGTTGGAAAGACCACATAGATAATATTGTGGGGAAGGCGAGCCAAAGGTTGCGTTTCATTGGCAGGACACTTAGAAGATGCAACAAGTCCACTAAAGAGACAGCTTACACTACACTACACTCGTTCGTCCTCTGTTAGAATATTGCTGCGCGGTGTGGGATCCTTACCAGGTGGGATTGACGGAGGACATCGAAAGGGTGCAAAAAAGGGAAGCTCGTTTTGTATTATCATGTAATAGGGGAGAGAGTGTGGCAGATATGATACGCGAGTTGGGATGGAAGTCATTAAAGCAAAGACGTTTTTCGTCGCGGCGAGATCTATTTACGAAATTTCAGTCACCAACTTTCTCTTCCGAATGCGAAAATATTTTGTTGAGCCCAACCTACATAGGTAGGAATAATCATCAAAATAAAATAAGAGAAATCAGAGCTCGAACAGAAAGGTTTAGGTGTTCGTTTTTCCGGTGCGTTGTTCGGGTGTGGAATGGTAGAGAGATAGTATGATTGTGGTTCGATGAACCCTCTGCCAAGCACTTAAATGTGAATTGCAAAGTAGTCATGTAGATGTAGAAATAGCACCGCGATGAACCGACGCAAATGTCTCACTGCAGTGAATGCCGCACTACTCTCCCAGAGTGGTGTTGCTCTAGCAAATAAATTACTTCCAAGAAGCGTCTTCTTTTGTTTCAAATGGCTCTGAGCACTGTGGGACTTAACGTCGGAGGTCATCAGTCCCCTAGAACTTAGAACTACTTAAACCTAAGGACATCACACACATCCATGCCCGAGGCAGGATTCGAACCTGCGGCCGTAGCGGTCGCGCGGTTCCAGAATGAAGCGCCTAGAACCGCTCGGCCATTCCGGCCTGCCCGTCCTGTTTTGGCAAATTGCTTTAGGAGTATCAAAGAAACTGATAGAGACGAGACCCTTCCTGATAATACAAGGTTCCAACTTTACTTCTGTATCCCTTTCTACATCTACATCTACATACATACTCCGCAATCCACCATATGGTGCGTGGCGGAGGGTACCTCGTACCACAACTAGCATCTTCTCTCCCTGTACCACTCCCTAACATAACGAGGGAAAACTGACTGCCTAGATGCCTCTGTGCGAGCCCTAATCTCTCTTATCTTTGTGGTCTTTCCGCGGAATATAAGTTGGCGGCAGTAAAATTGTACTCCAGTCAGCCTCAAATGCTGGTTCTCTAAATTTCCTCAGTGGCGATTCACGAAAAGAACGCCTCCTTTCTTCTAGAGGCTCCAACCCGAGTTCCTGAGGCATTTCCGTAACACTCGCGTGATGATCAAACCTACCAGTAACAAATCTAGCAGCCCGCCTCTGAATTGCTTCTATGTCCTCCCTCAATCCGACCTGATAGGGATCCCAAACGCTCGATCAGTACTCAAGAACAGGTCGTATTAGTGTTTTATAAGCGGTCTCCTTTACAGATGAACAACATCTTCCCAAAGTTCTGCCAATGAACCGAAGACGACTATCCGCCTTCCCCACAACTGCCATTACATGCTTGTCCCACTTCATATCGCTCTGCAATGTTACGCCCAAATACACTCCTGGAAATGGAAAAAAGAACACATTGACGCCGGTGTGTCAGACCCACTATACTTGCTCCGGACACTGCGAGAGGGGTGTACAAGCAATAATCACACGCACGGCACAGCGGACACACCAGGAACCGCGGTGTTGGCCGTCGAATGGCGCTAGCTGCGCAGCATTTGTGCACCGCTGCCGTCAGTGTCAGCCAGTTTGCCGTGGCATGCGGAGCTCCATCGCAGTCTTTAACACTGGTAGCATGCCGCGACAGCGTGGACGTGAACCGTATGTGCAGTTGACGGACTTTGAGCGAGGGCGTATAGTGGGCATGCGGGAGGTCGGGTGGACGTACCGCCGAATTGCTCAACACGTGGGGCGTGAGGTCTCCACAGTACATCGATGTTGTCGCCAGTGGTCGGCGGAAGGTGCAGGTGCCCGTTGACCTGGGACCGGACCGCAGCGACGCACGGATGCACGCCAAGACCGTAGGATCCTACGCAGTGCCGTAGGGGACCGCACCGCCACTTCCCAGCAAATTAGGGACACTGTTGCTCCTGGGGTATCGGCGAGGACCATTCGCAACCGTCTCCATGAAGCTGGGCTACGGTCCCGCACACCGTTAGGCCGTCTTCCGCTCACGCCCCAACATCGTGCAGCTCGCCTCCAGTGGTGTCGCGACAGGCGTGAATGGAGGGACGAATGGAGACGTGTCGTCTTCAGCGATGAGAGTCGCTTCTGTCTTGGTGCCAATGATGGTTGTATGCGTGTTTGGCGCCGTGCAGGTGAGCGCCACAATCAAGACTGCATACGACCGAGGCACACAGGGCCAACACCCGGCATCATGGTGTGGGGAGCGATCTCCTACACTGGCCGTACACCAGGTGGTGATCGTCGAGGGGACACTGAATAGTGCACGGTACATCCAAACCGTCATCGAACCCATCGTTCCACCATTCCTAGACCGGCAAGGGAACTTGTTGTTCCAACAGGACAATGCACGTCCGCATCTATCCCGTGCCACCCAACGTGCTCTAGAAGGTGTAAGTCAACTACCCTGGCCAGCAAGATCTCCGGATCTGTCCCCCATTGAGCATGTTTGGGACTGGATGAAGCGTCGTCTCACGCGGTCTGCACGTCCAGCACGAACGCTGGTCCAACTGAGGCGCCAGGTGGAAATGGCATGGCAAGCCGTTCCACAGGACTACATCCAGCATCTCTACGATCGTCTCCATGGGAGAATAGCAGCCTGCATTGCTGCGAAAGGTGGATATACACTGTACTAGTGCCGACATTGTGCATGCTCTGTTGCCTGTGTCTATGTGCCTGTGGTTCTGTCAGTGTGATCATGTGATGTATCTGACCCCAGGAATGTGTCAATAAAGTTTCCCCTTCCTGGGACAATGAATTCACGGTGTTCTTATTTCAATTTCCAGGAGTGTATTTAATCGACGTGACTGTGTCAAGCGCTACACTACTAATGGAGTATTCAAACATTACGGGATTCTTTTTCCTATTCATCTGCATTATTAAGTTCGGCTCTGAAATCAATATCCCTCTCTTGTTATTATCTTTCACATAAAATGAAATAGGTTTCTGAAAATGGCTGACTTTGGCTGTCATTACTAGAGATTTTTGTGACTGAAAAAAAGTTTCTAATTGCTAAAATAGTTTTGTCCCCAATGGTAGTTGTTACGTATGTAGTGTTCAGGTCAATGAGGCCCAAAAAGAAATTTTTTAATGATGCACTTCGGGTATACAGCTGGATAGCGCAATCATCTTGACATGATATTTCAACAGACCAATTGACCGCCATCTTCAGGTGTGAGTTTGCTGATGGACGATCTCGCCGGAACTGAATTTCTAACACTGTCGGCGGCTCCTTTCCACACCGAGGCCGACCCATTATGCATACACGAGTAGCTGCGCTGCTGCCCCTAAACGCAAATGAACTAGTACCACACCAGTGGAAGAAGTAAGTTAAACGATATTTCACTAGCAGAACACTAAAGCAATCCGTCATTTCTGTGATGGTACTTTGACGAATAGGATGTATCGTAAAGCTACGCATACTGATCATTACCTTCAGGCAACCAAATGTGAACGACACCAACACAGGGCGGTCTAGCGGACTTCGGTGAAGACGGCCTATGCCTTTTACGACGTAGAAAATTTGAAATAGGAATTGGGCCATCGTAAACTTGTTTTTTAGCAGGGTAGTTATACTCACCAACAAACACGTCGTGCTCTTAATGATGGACCACCGGAGAAACCATCAGGGGATATTAATAAATCTGTTACTTTTTTTCACCTTTTCTGGAAGTATACACTCGAAAATGTCAAGAATTTTAAGAAGGCATGACATCAAAAGTTTGTTTATGACACAGACTAAGGTGAGAGCCCTTCTTCGATGAGAAAAGCACGGCTTGGGACTGAGAAAATCCGTAGTATACAAAATTACTTGTCATTGTGGGATGGCTTATAGTGGATAAACTATCCGTACTATTCAGGATCGACTTCTAGGCTACCATCATCACACTAGGTTGCTGCAGCCGGAGAAATCCGCAGCGGCGGAACACGGTCTTAATGAGAGACATAAGATGCTGTATAATGAGATGCAAATGACCACTCCTGCTTTCTCCCGCTTTTCACTACTGGGAATGTGTTCTAAAGGAATCTATGGAAATTCGATTATCTGATAACACTATTAATAAGGATAAGGGTTTCCTTTTACTTAACACGTGTACTCCGATTTTATCTGATATTAAACAACAACGGTCTCCATTACAACCGGCAGATTCTTTTAATTAATGTTTTGCTAGTGATATATCGTTTTGTACTGCCTGTGCAGACAAGGTGGGGCGGTCGTGGTATGCAAAGGAGCCGCCGATTCTGTTGGGAACTCAGTTATGGCGAGAATGTGCAGCAGTATAGTCACCTGAGGATGGCGGTCAGTTGATCTGTTGAAATATTGTGTCAAGATGACTACGTAGTCCGGCTGCATCACCGGTGATTATGCCAGGAAAGTCTACGTAATCACATCAAGAAATCTTTTACTTCATCAGCTGACGTTGAAATCTTTTATGGGCTTTAGAGCCGCGTTACACATGAATATTGTCAAGGATTTAATAACACACATTAATACACATATTGTCAACAGCTGGCTTGTTTTTCGTTATTGCTCGCTTGAAATCCTGCTGGTAATGAGTTCTGTAGTTTCTTTAACCACTTAGTGTGCTAGCTTAGTCCGCGAGTGCTCACAATGAACAAGTTACTAACTGACGCTGAGATAGAGGCGACTGAAAATGTTTCTGATAGTGAGTAATGGTTATGAAAGCGAGGATGAATCTCATAAGCAAACGTTCTTCCAGCAACATACATTGACGATATCGTGCTACAGAATGGCACCTGCGTCCGCTTCTGCAAGACAGTCGTCTTTCTGTAGCCATCACCATGCAGCATACAAAGGAACTATAGTGGCTGTTTACACGCTGGACCAAATAACAGGTACACTGCTCTGCAAAAATTGCGGACGATATAGATAAAGTACCATAACGTAATAACTACTCAGAGGAACGATTTACGATGCGGGAATGTGTTACCAGAGGTCTCCCTGCCGTACACAGAAAGTTGGATGTCACATGGCGTGAGGGGGACGTGAATACAATGCCAAATGGCGCTGGACTCGCAACACGAGGCAGCTGAAGGAATTGAAAAAGTATGTGTCAATCAGTGAGCAGTTACGATGCAGAGTGGTGGCAGTTTTGATTACAAAAAGACTCGCAGAAAACATTCAGTTTACTTGACACTGGGAGAATGATCGGGAAACTGGAAGAAGGACGAAGCGGAAACCGGTATTTTGGTATTGCTCACAACATTGTTTCAAGTGCGTGGTGAGCGTTCCGAACCACAGGCAGAACTGTCCGAAGAAGACGAAGTAGTCGACCAAGGTCAACTACACCACCACATGACCGTTACACTGAGCAACAGGCGAGAAGGAATCCACGTCAAATAACAGGCGCGTCTGCAGTTGCATTTAACAGGTCTGCGAGGTACGCAATCCCACTCCCCACAGACGTACGGCGGTTGCAGATGTGTCTTCTCTTTGATCGACGGCCCTAACGTTGTATACGTTCTCACTATCACATCTGCGGCACTGTTTGCGTTGATGCAAAGAGCAAAGGATTCGACGTACGAGGAGTGGGTCGGATGAGAGCAGATCGTCTGGTTATTAATTCTGGACATACCCTCATATAGCACCCAGAGACATTATCGAATGTGATAGCTTCGGTAGTTCGGGCGTTATGGTTTGGAGAAGCATAATGTTGCAGACGCGTATTCACCTCCAAATGTCTGAACACGCCACACTCTCCGGTAACAGTTATTGTAACAGTGTACTCGGTCCCCACGTGCGTCTTTCCAGCGTGCATTCGGACCTGAATTCATTTTTATGCATGACGATGCGCGTCAGCATGCGCCCAGGTGGAGGAGCTCTTGGGGCGATAGGATATTTGACGAATGGAATGGCCCATTCCTCCGACTTAAATCCTTTTGTACACATGTGGGATGCGTTGGCGGGATCTACGGCAGCACGTGCACATGCACCAACGCCCATCCAGCAATTGTCGTGCCACAATAACTGCTTACCAAATTTCTAGCCAGCAGGGCAGCACGTTGTAGAGCATGTATTGCTGTGTTGATTGTACAACCTAACACGTCCGGCATTTTGTAATTTATTTATTTATTTACAAGTCACGTTCCGGAGGACCAAATTGAGGAGCAAATCTCCAAGGTCATGGAACATGTCATTACATGAAATTACAACATAAAAGTAATAACAGATAACAATAAAATGTTTATCAACCCCAGAAAAGTCAAGCCATAAATTTAAGTAAACCAAATCAACACTGTAACATAAAGAATAAGCTTAATTTTTCAAGGAACTCCTCAACAGAATAGAAAGAGTGGCCCATGAGGAAACTCTTCAGTTTAGATTTGAAAGCGCGTTGATTACTGCTAAGATTTTTGAATTCTTATGGTTGTTGTTGTTGTGGTCTTCAGTCCAGAGACTGGTTTGATGCAGCTCTAAATGTTGCTCTATCTTGTGCAAGCTTCTTCATCTCCCAGTACCAACTGAAACCTGCATTATTCTGAGGCATCAAGGGATCACCAATTTAGTATTAGAGGGCAGCGTGGAGGATAAAAATCGTAAAGGGAGACCAAGAGATGAATACACTAAACAGATTCAGAAGGTTGGTTGGTTGATCTGGTCCCTTCAATCCCACAAAACAAACCAACCAACCTTCTGAATCTGTTTAGTGTATTCATCTCTTGGTCTCCCTCTACGATTTTTACCCACCACGCTGTCCTCCAATACTAAATTGGTGATCCCTTGATGCCTCAGAACATGTCCTACCAACCGATCCCTTCTTCTAGTCAAGTTATGCCATAAATTTCTCTTCACCCCGATTCTATTCAATACCTCCTCATTAGTTTACTGATTTACCCATCTAATCTTCAGCATTCTTCTGTAGCAGCACATTTCGAAAGTTTCTATTCTCTACTTGTCTAAACTATTTATCGTCCACGTTTCACTTCCATACGTGGCTACATTCCATTCAAATACACTCCTGGAAATTGAAATAAGAACACCGTGAATTCATTGTCCCAGGAAGGGGAAACTTTATTGACACATTCCTGGGGTCAGATACATCACATGATCACACTGACAGAACCACAGGCACATAGACACAGGCAACAGAGCATGCACAATGTCGACACTAGTACAGTGTATATCCACCTTTCGCAGCAATGCAGGCTGCTATTCTCCCATGGAGACGATCATAGAGATGCTGGATGTCGTCCTGTGGAACGGCTTGCCATGCCATTTCCACCTGGCGCCTCAGTTGGACCAGCGTTCGTGATGGACGTGCAGACCGCGTGAGACGACGCTTCATCCAGTCCCAAACATGCTCAATGGGGGACAGATCCGGAGATCTTGTTGACCAGGGTAGTTGACTTACACCTTCTAGAGCACGTTGGGTGGCACGGGATACATGCGGACGTGCATTGTCCTGTTGGAACAGCAAGTTCCCTTGCCGGTCTAGGAATGGTAGAACTATGGGTTCGATGACGGTTTGGATGTACCGTGTACTATTCAGTGTCCCCTCGACGAACACCAGTGGTGTACGGCCAGTGTAGGAGATCGCTCCCCACACCATGATGCCGGGTGTTGGCCCTGTGTGCCTCGGTCGTATGCAGTCCTGATTGTGGCGCTCACCTGCACGGCGCCAAACACGCATACGACCATCATTGGCACCAAGGCAGAAGCGACTCTCATCGCTGAAGACGACACGTCTCCATTCGTCCCTCCATTCACGCCTGTCGCGACACCACTGGAGGCGGGCTGCACGACGTTGGGGCGTGAGCGGAAGACGGCCTAACGGTGTACGGGACCGTAGCCCAGCTTCATGGAGACGGTTGCGAATGGTCCTCGCCGATACCCCAGGAGCAACAGTGTCCCTAATTTGCTGGGAAGTGGCGGTGCGGTCCCCTACGGCACTGCGTAGGATCCTACGGTCTTGGCGTGCATCCGTCCGGCGCTGCGGTCCGGTCCCAGGTCGACGGGCACGTGCACCTTCCGCCGACCACTGGCGACAACATCGATGTACTGTGGAGACCTCACGCCCCACGTGTTGAGCAATTCGGCGGTACGTCCACCCGGCCTCCCGCATGCCCACTATACGCCCTCGCTCAAAGTCCGTCAACTGCACATACGGTTCACGTCCACGCTGTCGCGGCATGCTACCAGTGTTAAAGACTGCGATGGAGCTCCGTATGCCACGGCAAACTGGCTGACACTGACGGCGGCGGTGCACAAATGCTGCGCAGCTAGCGCCATTCGACGGCCAACACCGCGGTTCCTGGTGTGTCCGCTGTGCCGTGCGTGTGATCATTGCTTGTACAGCCCTCTCGCAGTGTCCGGAGCAAGTGTGGTGGGTCTGACTCACCGGTGTCAATGTGTTCTTTTTTCCATTTCCAGGAGTGTACTTTCAGAAACGACTTCTTGACACTTAAATCTAAACTCGATTTTAACAAATTTCTCTTCTTCGGCAATGCTTTTCTTGCTATTGCCAGTCTACATTTTATATCCCCCTACTTCGAACATCATCAGTTATTTTGCTTCCCAAATAGTAGAACTCATCTACTACTTTAAGTGTCTCATTTCCTAATCTGATTCACTCAGCATCACCTGATTTAATTCGACTACATTCCCTAATCCTCGTTTTACTTTTGTTGATGTTTTCATCTTACATCCTCCTTTCAAGACACTGTCCATTCCGTTCAACTGCTCTCCCAAGTCCTTTGCTGTACCTGATAGAATTACAATGTCATTGGCAAAACTTAAAGTTTTTATTTCTTCTCCCTGGACTTTAATTCCTACTCCCAATTTTTCTTTTTTTTTCCCTTTATTCCTTGCTCAATTTACACATTGAATATCATTGGGGATTGGCAACAACTCCGTCTTGCTCCCTTTTCAACCATTGCTTTCCTTTCGTGCCCCTCGACTCTTGTAACTGTCATCCAGTTTCTGTGCAAATTGTAAATAGCCTTTCACGCCCTATATTTTACTCCTGCCACCTTCAGAACTTATGGTAGCTTATTGAAAATGGATGCAACAGTATATTGCACACCTTTCTGCACGAGAATTAAAGAAGTCCGATGCAAACGCAGGTTGGATTTCTGCGAGGTGAAAGCTGCTTATTCTTCGGAATAAGCTGATATTGTTAACAAGAAACGACAGTAAATAATATATATATTGAAATACCAATGTCAAAATACCCAGACTACTGAACAGGGACCGACAATAGGTTCGCGAACATACACCACTTATTGCCCGAACCGCCCGTTTCTGAATCAAAAATATCTTTTTAGAATGGGAAGAGTTACCCTGAAATATAATACTCGTACCATACGACATAAGTGAATGAAAATAAGCAAAGTAGACTAATTTTCGTGTCGAACGATCACTTACTTCAGATAGCGTTCGAACAGTAAAAGTGGCAGCATTAAGTCTTTGAACAAGATCCTGAACGTGAGCTTTCACAACAGTTTACTATCTATCTGAACACCTAGAAACTTGAACTATTCAGTTTCACTAATCATATGCCCATACTGTGAAATTAAAACGTCGGGTGTTGTTGAATTGTGTGTTAGAAACTATAAAAATTAAGCCTTACTGTGATTTAGCTACAGTTTATTTTCTACAACCCATGATCTTACGTCATGAACTGCACTATTTGAAACCGAGCCAATGTCCCACGCAACATCATTTACTACCTAGATAGTGTCATCAGCGATCATAAATATTTTGTAGTTACCTGTAATACTAGAGGTCAAATCGTTTATATAAATAAGTAACAGAAGTGGCCCCAACACTGATCCCTGGAGCACCCCCTATTTGACTGTATCCCACTCAGACCACACTTCACAGCCATTCTCAGCACTGTGAATAATGACCTTTTGCTGTCTGTTGTTAAAGTAAGAGGTGAACCAATTGTGAGCTACTTCCTGTATTCCTTAATGGTCCAACTTCTGGAGCAATATTTCGTGATCAACACTATCAAACGCCTTAGTTAAATCAAAAAATATGCCCACCGTTCGAAACCTTTTGTTTGACCCATCCAGTACCTCAGGGAGAAAAGAGAATATAGCATCTTCAGTTGTTAAACGACTTCTAAAGTCGAAATGTACCTGTGATAGCAAATTATGCGATATAAAATGATCAATTATCATTACATACACAGTCTTTGCAATAACTTTAGCAAACACTGATGTCATAGAAATAAGTCTAAAATTGTCTACATTACCCCTTTCCCCTTTTAATAATGCGGCTTTACTACTGAGTACTTTAATTCTTCAGGAAACCGACCATTCCTAAAGGGAGAATTACAAACATGGCTAAGTACAGGGCTAACATGAGCAGCACAGTACTTTAATATTTTGCTAGGCACTCCATCACATTTATGAAAGTCAGTCGTCAGTGATTTAATAATTGACTCAATCTCTCCCTTGTCTGTATCACAGAGGAGTATCGTAAGTCCATTCTGTGAAATTAAAACGTCGGGTTTTGTTGAACTGTGTGTTAGAAACTGTAAAAAATGAGTCTTACTGTGATTTAGCGTTAGTTTATTTTCTACAAACCATGAATTTATGTCATGAACTGCACTATCTAAAACCGAGCCAATGTTGCACACCACCATAAATCCCAGTAACTTTCATGAAATTATTGTCTTTAAGTAAAGGTGTCATTTCTGTTCGTCTCATTGCGTAATTCTTTCAGTTACTTCTGTACTATACCACAGCAGTTCTTTCTACGTTTGGTCCAAGATTCATGGAATTGTGTTAGTTGGCAGTGACACATCATGAGAAAACTAATTTCGTCCCTACCTTTTGCACACCATTGCACTTACACCTGTAAGTAGAAGTTTCTGCACTCAAGGCTTGTACTATTGGTTCAGAAGACCCCAGGTGGAACATAAACTGATAACAAGAAGCGTGTGCCACGATCGGACAGTAACACTAAAATGTTGCGCGGATAAGATAACAGAAATATTTGTAAAACCCACATCACGTACTTCTGTCTAAACTGCAAACAATATTACGCTAAAAAGTTGTATGCTATAGAAGTGTCCATCAGTTTCCTATGTGACAATACGAGTGCATCGTGTGAAAATACATCATAATAATTGTATTGTTACTGAAGTGGTACGACCCACATCACGTACTTCTGTCTAAACTGCAAAACAATATTACGCTAAAAACTTGTATGCTATAGAAGTGTCCATCAGTTTCCTATGTGACAATACGAGTGCATCGTGTGAAAATACATCATAATAATTGTATTGTTACTGAAGTGGTACGCAGCTGTTCACAGAGATTATTCATTTGCCAATTTTTTAATAATTTGAATTTAAAGAATGGATGTTTCAAATGGGCTCAAATATTACGGATCGGATCATACTGACCCAAGCAGTATAAACGTGAAGTAAATTTGCACAGATCATTAGTCTTAAAGTATGATACAACCAAAAGTCAGACGCTGTCTTGACTGATATCATACGGTAATAACGAGTAGAATTATGACATCCACAGGTGTTTCAAATTGCTTCACTGAGAATAAGGACCTCAGAAAAAGTTGTTACCAACACCATTCAAAATACATATCAGTGAAACAATGTAAGTTAGTGTAAAAAGTAGAGAAAGAAACGTACTTTTTTTCTGACGGCCGGATTGGCCTAGCTGAAGATCGAGAAGATATGGTGAGGAAACTTACAGACGAATATCGAAAGTTATGTCTGGATGAATATATTTGGTGGATGGTGGCTTGGTGACAGACGCGATAACCGACCTAGGAAAAAAATGGTCAGGGATTCATGACAGAGATCACTCTAAGCGCAGAGCGAACACATGAAAAAGATATGCTCCTTATAAATATTACTCAATTAATAATTAAAATCATGGATAAATAGCATAAAAAATGGTTTTGGAGACGATGCTGATCGGTGAATTTTAGAAATTAAATTAGGATGACAGTTTGAGAGATGAAAGGAAATAAAAAAAGAGAATATTCTGATGTTATTGAGGGACGAAATTACTATTGCATTGGTGAACGAAGAGGTCACTGGATGAATGTCTACACAAATATCTTGGAAATGGATCCATGCAAAGAGGGCGTACGAGACAGACAGATGGAGTAACAGTTATTGTATTGGCGCACAAAGAGATCACTGGATGAGTGTCTACACAAATATCTTGGAAATGGATCCCTGCAAAGAGGGAGTACGAGCAGACAGCTGGAGTAACAATTGTGATGTCAAGAAGAAGCCCACTGGAGGACTAAGAGGCAAAAATAAGTTGTTGCGGCGCGTGTTGTACGACTAATGAGCTTTAAAACTGCAAACACTGCCTTAAATATAAATATATATTATATCACTTATTAGTAAGAGGCCATTCTACTTTTCAATAATTTGTAAGTTTTAGTTTTTCAACTACAATTCCCTTCATACTACTTTTTCCCGGTTATAAATCTGAAGATGACTTACCTATAGTCAAATAGACAACTTTTATAAGAGAAACAAAAATGACTTTGATGTTATTTTAATAAAACATCTATTGCTTCTAAAGACTGCCAAAATTTTTTGAAACACCAAACATTCAATACAGTTTCTCCAACAGGTGGTGCTACAGAGTTTCGTAGCCGATCTCTGTCATCTGAACAGATTCGTTTCTTAAAAGAAATAGAAAGTTATTGGAGATTGTCTGTTACACATCTCATGGGCAAACGGAACTCTATTTTGTTCAACATACACACCCTGTTATTATACAAACAATCAATAGAATTGAAATATCATGTTCACATATGTTAACTTCTTCAGCATTTTTATAATAATTTTTAAAAAATGAGTCGGCTTACAACCATAACTTTCTGAAGTAAAAATCTTAATTTTTTTCAGTTTTTGGATTTCATGAGAGTTTAAAACTGTCAACTGAATCACAAAAGAACTGTCGTAAATCTTTGTGTGCTATACGAATTTAACGCGGCATTGTTGTTGTGGTCTTCAGTCCAAAGACTGGTTAGATGCAGCTCTCCATGTTATTCTATCCTGTGCAAGCTTCTTCATCTCCCAGTACCTACTGCAGCCTACATCCTTCTGAATCTGCTTCGTGTATTCATCTTTTGGTCTCCCTCTGCGATTTTTGCCCTCCACGCTGCCTACAGTACGAAATTGGTGATCCCTTGATGCCTCAGAACGTTTCTTACCAGTCGGTCCATTCTTCTAGTCACGTTGTGCCACAAATTTCTCTTCTCCCCAATTCTGTTTAGTAGTTCCTCATTAGTTACGTGATATACCCATCTAATCTTCAGCATTCTTCTGTAGCAACATATTTCGAAAGCTTCTATTCTTTTCTTGTCTAAACTATTTATAGTCCATGTTTCACTTCCATACGTGGCTACACTCCATACAAATACTTTCAGAAAAGACTTCCTGATACTTAAATCCATGATTTATGGTAACAAACCTCTCTTCTTAAGAAACGCTTTCCTTTCCATTGCCAGTCTATGTTTTGTATTCTCTCTACTTCGACCATCAACAGTTATTTTGCTCCCCAAATAGCAAAATTCATCTACTACTTTAAGTATCTTGCTTCCTAACCTAACTGCCTCAGCATCACCTGATTTAATTCTCTGCTTAAAATTTGACAATTTCATGAAACACAGGAGGATATGGCATTAAATACTAACACTACACAAACTCCTATTGTATTTGAAGAAATTTGCAATAAGAGTAGTCATACAGTATCGATATCTGTGCACATATAAACATTTATGCTGATTTATAAGCAAAGGTAACAAGCAACGACAAAAATGTCATCCTCAAAAAATGTTACTTGACTGAACCCACTATAATATTTTATTAGTTTATGAGTGATTATGATTCACCAAACAGGTTACAAACAAGCAATTCAGTCCCTCCTGATATATTAGGCAAGTTACCAGATTTTAAGCAATTTGAAAACAAAATAGCACGATTAAGAAACAAGTAAGAAAATTAATCAAGAATTAAATGCCTAACAAACGAAATATATCGCGATAAAGTAAGAGTAAATGCTATCACCAGAATAAATTACAGCGATAAAACCCAAGATGTCACTAGATCGCGTGATGAGCAAAAGCTCGAGAACTGGACAGAATCATGATTGCAGTTTTTTATCTATTTGTCACAGGTTTGCAGTGCCTGTATTCACAATGTTTAGATAGTATTATATAATATCCTTCGGATATGTGGGCAAGCGTAGTACCCAGACACAGAAAATTCAGACATTGTAAACCCGTATTATATGTCCAGCATGAGAAATGCGACAAAAATGACAATGTCTCTCTCTGTGCAGGAATCATATGAAAAGATGTGCGAGCATGGGGCATGGTCACTGTGACATATGAATGTTTCGATAGGTCCAGCGAGCGGGTACGGATAGCTGAGGTGTGCCGCCGGCACTTTTGAGACGGTTCCGGCTGAGGCGTTGGGGGTGCCAGAAGGCGACGGCGCATCTTAATACTCAGAAGACATTTCCGACTTTATGAATAACGTGGCACCCGCTATTCGACGATAGGCTTATGTTACCGCCATAATTAATGTCAATACGATTGGAACAACGATGATTATCCATCTGCTGCAAGGGATACTGGCTTTGCTTTATTACAAGAAGTGCGCTTAGTATTCCTCCAGGACTTCCATGGTTATGTGACATACATGGCACCGTGTGATCAGACAGACAGCAGTACGGCGGTACTAGTGTGTGACGGTATTGAAATCGAAGATGTTACTTATCTCCCCTCAGCCGGGAACCGGCGAGCACACACTGGGCACACGTATTATTGAAGTTTATGCTCCATAGTAACCGACTTACTATGTGTGAAATCGCAATTCTGCTCCGAGGAAATCTCCTCCGAGCACTCTTTCCAGGTCTATGGGTAGCGTCTTTGATTAATGAAAACGTCCTTGGTCCCGGTTTTAGCCTCACCACCGCTTAAATTTTGAATAAAAATCTTCAGCAGTGGCGGCCGAAGATTTCCGTAATTCTGACAACGGCCTTGTCAAACAGGACGGAGGAGCGGACACAGGTTTTGGGCACTCTCTTGCCCTTGGGGTGGGAAACTGACCCTAAAGGCGGAAGAATCAGCAATGAGCAACGGCATGACTATGCAGAAGGAAATGAAAACCACGGCATTAAAGACATAACGTGTACCCACAGGACATGTGGCCTGTAGTTGAAAAAGTGTCATGATGATCTCTCCATTGCCAAAAGATTCCAGAATAGTCCCCCATTACGATCTCCGGGAGGAACTGCTAAGAGGGAGGTAACCATGAGAAAAAGATTGAACAGCCAAGGAAATGATAGCGTTCTACGAATCGAGGAGTGGAACGTCAGAAGCTTTAACATGGTAGGAAAGCTAGAAAATCTGAAAAGGGAAATGCAAAGGCTCAATCTCTATATAGTAAGTGGTCAGTGAGGTGAAACGGAAAGAAGACAAGGATTCACGTTGTTGTATAGAATTTGTAAGTTTGGCGACATACCATCTGGCCTTCGGAAAAGCAGCATCCACATAATTCCGAAGACTGCAAGACCCTAAAAGTGCGAGAATTATCGCACAAGCAGATTTTCACCTAATGTACCCAACTTGCTGACAAGAATAACATACAGGAATGGAAAAGAAAGTCGAGGACGTGTTAAAGACGATCAATTTAGCTTTATGGAAGGTCAAGACACCAGAGAGGCAATTCTGACATTGCGGTTGATAATGGAAGTAACGAGAAGTAGCAGAAATGACAACAGTGAGAAAATTAACATCAGGATTGGTGATCACGAAGTAGGTAAAGTTAAGGAATTTTGTTACCTACGCAGCACATAACCCGTAACGGACAGAGCAAGGAGGACATCAAAAGCAGGCTTGCACTGGAAAAAGGGGCATTCCTGGCTAAGAGAAGCCTACTAGTATCAAATGTTGGATATAATACGAGGAAGAAATTTCTGAAAATTTACGTTTGGAGCACCGCATTGTATGGCAGTGAAACATGAACTGTGGGAAAACCGTAACAGAAGTGAACTGAAGCATTTGAGATTTGTTGTTACAGAAGAACGTTGAAAATTAGATAGACTGATAAGGTAAGGAATAAAGAGGTTCTCCAGAGAATCGGGCACGAAAGGAATATGTGGAAAACACTGACAAGAACAAGGGACAGGATGGCAGGAGATTTATTAAGACATCGGGGAATAACTTCCATGATACTAGACGAAGAAGAAGAGGGTAAAAAGTGTAGAGGAAGAAAGAGATTGGAATACATCCAGCAAACAAATGAGGACTTGGGTTGCAGGTGCTACTCTGAAATGAAGAGGTTGGCACAGGAGAATTCGTGGCGGGCCGCATCAAACCAGTCAGGAGGCTGACTGATTAATATATCTTCTGACGTGACTTTAAATTCATGCTCCACCACAAAGACAAGTTCCCACATTTTTCGATTTGTCAAGAACTTCGGATATTGGCACGAGACCTGCTTCTCATGGATACTTGAGAAAAAGTGGAAGGTGAACGCACAAGACACACACATCTTACCAGTCACTCGGGCAGTCCTCTTGATAGCATCTACACTATGTGATCAAAAGTATCCGAACACCCCCACAAACATACGTTTTTCATATTAGGTGCATTGTGCTGCCACCTACTACGATGTACTCTATACCAGCGTCCTCAGTAGTCACTTGACATCGTGAGAGAGCAGAATGGGGCGCTCCGCAGAACTCGCAGACTTCGAACGTGGTCAAGTGACTGGGTGTCAGTTGTGTCTTTAAGCAAGATTTCCACACTCCTAAACATCCATAGGTCCACTGTTTCCGATGTGACAGTGAACTGGAAACGTGAAGCACCATCACACAGGAATTCCATGCTGCTTCAGGAGTCAATGCAAGTACTATGACAGTTAGGCGGGAGGTAAGAAAACTTGGATTTCATGGTCGAGCGGCTGCTCATAAGCCACACATCACGCCGGTAAATGCCAAACGACGCTTCGCTTGGTGTAAGGAGCATAAACATTGGACGATTGAACAGTGGAAAAACATTGTGTGGAGTGATGAATTACGGTACACAAAGTGGTGATTCGATGGCAGGGTGTGGGTATGGCGTCATCTGCCAGCGTATGTAGTGCCAACAGTAAAATTCGGAGGCAGTGGTGTTATGGTGTAGTAGTGTTTCTCATGGAGGAGCTTGCACTCCTTGTTATTTTGAGTAGCACTATCACAGCACAGGCCTACATTGACGTTTTAAGCACCTCCTTGCTTCCCCACTGTTGAAGAGCAGTTCGGTGATGGCGATTGCATCTTTCAACACTATCGAGCACCTGTTCATAATGCACGGCTTCTGGCGGAGTGGTTACGCCATAATAACATCCCTGTAATGGACTGGCCTGCACAGAGTCCTGACCTGAATCCCTTAGCTAAATGCTGGGAGTGTTCCTTAGACAAGGGCTCGGCCGACCACCTGTCCTATCCTCCCCCCCATTAAACCCATTAAACAAGTCTGTACATTCAAATGTATGTGAATGTGATTGATATTTACCTTACATTATGCTGATACGTCCTACATCACTAGCAAATGTTCCTCGGACGACTAACTTACTGATATAGTCCTTCTTTATGATGATTTCAGGGTAGATGTTCAAATCTGCTGAGGAACGTGTTGGAACACTGAAACTACGATGAAATATTTCGCTAAAGCTCAAACCTTTTAGTCTCCTAACGAAAGAGACTTTTTGATTAAGTTTTCGAATGGACCATCATGAATTCAGGAAGTGTTGTACTTCTGAAACACAACTGGCTGTTTATTCATACAAAGTAATGAACGTAATTGCCAGATGAACTCAAGTTGATTGAGCTGTGCTCTGGCTCGCATTGGTGCTGTTGTAGGATTCTGTCCTCTGTTGGAGGCCAGACTGTATCGTTTAGTTGACATGGTTGCGGTTGTTTGTCTTCTTCTTGTGTGACTGGCGCCACTTGGTTTCGCAAGCGTTCCCTGTCCACTAGTGGCAGCAGCGGTGTTATCGATATGTGTAGTAACTGTGCCTTATCTTTGAGGTGACGTCGTTGTTCTTCCGGGTCGTGTGAGTGAGCAGTTCGGCTGGGACGCAGTAGGAGCCAGGTCCGCACAGGACTATTCTCCAGTGACGGGTTCGTATTGCTGCTTAGGCGGAGAGCAGCGAGTGGAGTGCTTGGGGAAGGCGGAACTGATTAGCTTTCCTGGGCTTCTAATTACTATTTACTACCTTCAGCTTGTTACTATTGTTAAGTTCAACCAGCGGTATTTCCCTGCCTGGTGGCCGCTAACGCCTCAGTTAGTGTATGTAACGGCAGTGTACGTTTCCTTGCTTCACAGTTTTCAGTTTTCTTGATTGTAGATTGGTTGGCGATTCTTCTACTTCGGTGGTAGTGATTCCTTTCTTGTTCTGGGCGCTCCAAGCACAGTATTCTGCGGGCGGAGTCCAGACTGCCCGTTCCGGCTTTCGCGTATTTTTATATCTTTGCATTTGGTTTAGTGGACGTCAGATAGCCTCACCAAGATTATCGTTAGTCACTCGTGAGACTGCCACTAATCTGAGTTACCATCTTGTGATGTGAGTTCAACTCCTGGCTGCCTTTCTCATCGCTCGTGAAAGTGTTTTTGGCCTGACCTACTCAGAGGTCGATTCCTGGAACACCGTCTGTGACTGGCCCTTGTGTTTTATTGTTGTGTTATTGTTTTATTATTGTATTACCAGGTTACCATCATTTGTCTCACCTGTTTGGCGATCAGTTGCCTGTCTTTTAAATTAACTTTTGCTATTGCATTACTGTTTGATAGTATGTCTGTTAATTTTTTTTAATAATTGCCATTCTTGGTGTTAAAGGCCTTCAGCCGTGACGGTGGTTACTTGCCTAAAAATTCTAATTGCGACCATATTGCCTTGTTCTCAAAGCATTGTTTGCCGTGTCTGTATTTTATGCATGTTTGTTAATTTTTTTAAATAATTTCCATTCTCGGGGTTAAAGGCCTTCAGCCGTGACTGTGGTTACTTGCCTTAAAATTCTAATTGCGACCACATTGCCTTGTTTTCAAAATATTATTTACTGTGTCTGTATGTTATGCTCATTTGGTAAATTGTAATGTACTGAAAATACTATTAGACGGTTGTTTCTCCCCTATTATTAACGTGTGATATTTTTATTTATTGCTGAGTCTGGAATTATCGTCTTAAAATAAATGTGAGAAATTGCAAAAGCAAACCAATATTAACTGATCCGGGCCCCGTCCACAATCGTAACCGAATCCTGCCTTCCTTGCGTCCCAGGTCTCATTGATTGCATATTTTTAAATTTTCAGAAGACTTTTAACACGGCTCTGCATAAGCGGCTAACATGAGTATCGTTTCAGTTGTCTGACTGCATTCTTGACTCCCTGTCCGAAAGTGCATCGTTCGTAAAAAATGACGGGAAGTCTCTTACAATAACGGAAGTGATGTCTTTTGTTCCCCAGGTTGTGTTACAGGGCTACTTCCGTTCTTAATCTATACAATGACTTCGAAAATCATCTGAGAACCCCTTTTAGACTGTTTGCATATCATGTCGTCGTTTACCATCAGGTAAAGACATCAAAGTACCAAAACTAAATTCAATATGATTTAGACTCCACATCTGCATGGTAACAAACGTGGCAGTTGACCTTAAACAACAACATAATGTGAGGTCCACCACATGAATACTAAAAAATTCTGTTACATTGCGGTTACACAATACAAATCACACAAATCTGAAGGTTGTCGGTTCTACTAAATACCTACAAATTGCAATTAACGAAAACTTAAATTGGAACAACCTTACGCACAACACTGAGGGCCAGGTGATCCAAGGGCTGTGTCTTATTGGCAGAAAACTTAGGAGATGTGACGAGTTCGTTAAAGATGCTACCTACACTACGTTTATCCGTCCTCTTTTGGAATATTGCTGGGATTCTTCAACAGGAGTGACGGACGGTATCTAAATTGCTGTATATCTTACAAAGGGAAGAAAGAGTCTCAGATATGATAAGCGAGTTTGGGTGGCACTCATTAAAACAAAGAAGCTTTTCGTTGCTGCTATACCTTTTTAGGAAATTTCAGTCACCAGCTTTCTCCTCCGAATATGAAAATATTTTGTTGTCTACCACCTATATGAGAACTAACGATTACTTTAATAAAATAAGAGAATTTGGAGTTCACAAGGAAAGATCTGTGCGTTCATTTTTCGTAAGTGCTAGTTGAGAATGGAACATGGTGAATTAGTCTAAAAGTAGTCATCTGCAAAAAATTTTAAATGTGAATTGTAGAGTAATCACGCAGATGGAGATGAAGACGAGTACAATCGATATGTTTGTGCTGTATTCAACATGAAAGCTGCTAACAGTCTTATATACGAAATTAGTGTAAACAAGATAAATCTTCAAAACTGTTTGTGATGGTCATATGTTCGTTCTACGGCCCTATTATTTAATGAGAGATCAATATCATACACATTGATGAACAGAATCGAGACGAACTAACACATACAAATAATAATTTTTACTTCATTAGAAGATGTTGTCACTTACCATTCACTGCTGAATGAAAGCTTCGTGTTATGTAGAGCTGTAATCATATAGGCATTGATCTGTTGTTCTTTATCGTGCTCCTTACGCCATAATACAGCAGTGTTTGTCCCTTTCAGCTGCCAATACGTCTGTGGTTTACAACATGGACACATGTGCTTACATATGTAAATGATGCGAAGATTGTCTTTAACCAAAAGTCAAGGTGAACAGGTGAGACTTCATGACGTCAGACCTTCCTGCTGCCGAAGCCTCGTCATCTGTGTACTTCTTTAACTGTAAGTGATGTACGCATGAATGCATATTTTCATCTCTATGTACTATTATATCCTAAGCTCTGATACGCATTATCCCTTTTTCGTTATTTGTTATTCTTATTCATAGAAAAACTATATGTCAAGATCAACGAAATACAGCAGCGTTTATGCAGAGTTACCGGATCATTCTTTTTCTCGTGTATAATTGTAAATACGAGACGATATCCGAAAGTGCCTGATGTGTGTTAATTAAAAGCATTACGTCTTATCTAGATTTTATTCTACACCACATTCGAAGTATTCCTCTTGAGAATGAGTACATCAACCTCAAAGTTCCTGCCACGTTTGAAATGCATTCCTAGAGTCTCTTTGTTAGATGTTTCCGTCTCATCTCCCCAACTGTATCAAATATTTTCAACTTGAGTTTCACCTCGGCGAGAGGAAACAACTCACAGGAAAGAGAGAATGGCTGATGGAGACCAAGTGGCATCTTGTTTTTGTCAAAAATTCCTGAATAATGTAGTTGATATGTGGTCGTGGTTTGTCATGAAGGAGTACTCAGTCGTTAGTACGCCGTATCTGTGGACGTTCTCTCCCCACATCCTCTCTTTTAAGAAAGAAAAGAAGTCAACAAGGATATAGTGTTTCCCTTACTTGAATATTTCGTCCGCAAAGGATGGCATCGTGGATGCTGTAGCCACTGATAACTATAAATAACACAGTTTTCTATGACAGTCATTTATTTTGCCACTACGTGTTTCGATGGTTCACACCATCATCTACAGGTGGAGAATTGTTTAGGTTACATAACTGGTGTACGTGAAGAGCCAGACGCCGTTCCACAGCAGCATACCAAGTGCAAGGCTGATTTTGTTGAGTATTTTACTGGTGATAAAACTGTGGCTTGGTTGCGGAGTATCTTTGCGAACGGCCGCGTTTTTGCTGAGTCGAAACTGTTATGTTGTGTTGTGGGTAGTTCTGTGTGTGAGAGGCATTGTTATTGTGGAAATCCAAGTGTTATTACAAGTGCTACTACAGTAAGGTGATCAACTATGGAAATGATTCAGAGGAAAGAGCGTAATGATTTAATTAAAAATTAGCAGTGCCGCCGATAACGTATTTGTGTTTCCTCTCGTTGCGTGTCGCACAGCATCAATCATCCGCGCCGTGTTCGGGCTCTCAGAATGAACTAGTAAAAAATTAGTTACCATAAAAGAGTGCAATCAAGTGCCAGTGTCTTGTAGCGAGCGTGAGAACGTGCATTCGGTCATCGCGTTTCAGCATCATCAACAATCAGTCGCGCCACGACGGTTACGTGCACGCTCGTACAATTATTGTGAGCTGTGAACTGTAATTTAACATTATGAGTCAAGGAGGACTGGTACCAAAAGAAATCTGTGTATGCGTTGAGATTTCGATCATTCGGCTTCCGCATCATTAACAATCATCCGCGCCGTGTTCGGTTACGCGTTCGCTCGTCCAAGTGATATTGTGGACAGAAAATTATCTAGAAGTTGGCATAAACACTTGTGTCTTAGAGTGTAAACAGTGCAACCTGTGATTTTCATATCGTCTCAGAATATACACTACTGGCCATTAAAGTTGCTACACCACGAAGATGACGTGCTACAGACGCGATATTTAACCGACATTAAGAAGATACTGTGATATGCAAATGATTAGCTTTTTAGAGCATTCACACAAGGTTGGCGCCGGTGGTGACACCTACTACGTGCTGACATAAGGAAAGTTTCCAACCGATTTCTCATACACAAACAGCAGTTGATCGGCGTTGCCTGGTGAAACGTTGTTGTGATGCCACGTGCAAGGAGGAGAAATGCGTACCATCACTTTTCTGACTTTGATAAAGGTCGGATTGTAGCCTATCGCGATTGCGGTTTATCGTATCGCGACATTGCTGCTCGCGTTCATCGAGATGCAATGACTGTTAGCAGAATATGGAATCGGTGGGTTCAGGAGGATAATACGGAAAGCCGTGCTGGATCCCAACGGCCTCGTATCACTAGCAGTCGAGATGACAGGCATCTTATCCGCCTGGCTGTAACGGACCGTGCAGCCACGTCTCGATCCCTGAGTCAACAGACGGGTACGTTTGCAAGACAACAACCATCTGCACGAATAGTTCGACGACGTTTGCAGCAGCATGGACTATCAGCTCGGAGACCATGGATGCGGTTACCCTTGACGATGCATCATACACAGGAGCGCCTGCGATGGTGTACTCAACGACGAACCGGGGTGCACGAATGGCAAAACGTCATTTTTTCGGATGAATCAAGGTTCTTTATACAGCATCATGATGGTCGCATCCGTGTTTGGCGACATCGCGGTGAACGTACATTGGAAGCGTGTATTCGTCATCGCCGTACTGGCTTATCACCCAGCGTGATGGTATGGGGTGCCATTGGTTACACGTCTCGGTCAACTCTTGTTCACTTTGACGGCACTTGAACAGTGGACGTTACATTTCAGATGTGTTACGACCCGTGGCTCTACCCTTCATTCGATCCCCGCCAAACCCTACATTTCAGCAGTATAATGCACGACCGCATGTTGCAGGTCCTGTACGGGCCTTCCCGGATACAGAAAAGGTTCGACAGCTGCTCTGGCTAGCACGTTCTCCAGATCTCTCACCAATTGAAAACGTCTGGTCAATGGTGGCCGAGCAACTGGCTCGTCACAATACGCCAGTCCCTACTCTTGATGAACTGTGGTATCGTGTTGAAGCTGCATGGGCAGCTGTACCTATACCCGCCATCCAAGCTCTGTTTGACTCAATGCCCAGACGTATCAAGGCCGTTATTGCGGCCACAGGTGGTTGTTCTGGGTACTGATTTCTCAGGATCTATGCACCCAAATTGCGTGAAAATGTAATGACATGTCAGTTCTAGTATAATATATTTGTCCAGTGAATACCCGTTTATCATCTGCATTTCTTCTTGGTGTAGTAATTTTAATGGCCAGTACTGCAGATGTTCATACCAGACTTAGTACAGTGTTGTGTTTGTCGTTGAGTGGCTGCTTGCATATTTAGATACATAATTTCAGGCAGGTCGGTCAGCAGTGCTGAGCAGACCAATACGACCGCCGCGGGATTATCAGGGACGTGGTGTGGGCAGGGCGCGCGGTCAAGAAGCAGCAAGCACTTAGACTAATTAAGGGACCCCGCCATTTCTACTCCCCCGGCGTGTTACAACGTGTGGTGCCAAAATAAATGACTGACGCAAAAAACTGTTTTTTTATACTCTTGGTTTATTGAACTTTCTGTTGCCGAGAGAAAAAAAGGTCTCTTCCATTGCGGTTATTGTTGCTTGGTTTCAGATTCATATCCATAAACCGATTAAGTGTCCCCAGTGACAACCACTGAAAGTTTGGATCGTATTGAAGCAGTTCTTTAAGTTTCCTGCAGAGTTCCGCACAATGTCGTATATGATGTCTTGAAGTCGCGGTACAACCTTCGCTTCAATCCTTCCTGAATGACACACAAACGCCAAACATAAATACGTTTCTTTCGTGTTTGAGTACCATTTAATGACCAAATGAACATTTATAACGACGTTAATGTTTCTTTTTCTGATGCATTTTCGAAACAAAGTTAAATACCAGCAGCTAGTTACCTCCAGCAAACGAAATTTTCATGAAATCACCTGATCCACACGGTGATGAGGGCGTAAACTCTCGAAACGCGTAAAGTAATAAAATAAAAGTAATTCACGCGGAAAGCTGTTTCAACTTATACTTTAAGATACAACGTTCTTTCAAGTCAGCCATCACAAAACCATAAAATTCGCAGAAAGAGGGTAATGGAAATTTTTCACCAACAACACAAAATCACTCACCCTATAGACACTTCCCGCGCCGATTCAATAGGGATTTCAGTGTACTCTTTGCCATTTTACTCAGAATTAAATTTTCTGGAAATTTTGGACACCACATTACATACATTACACATGTCATAATACAGTCTATCTCGAATTCCAAGAAAAAAAAAGGCAGAAAAATTATAGTTCGTTCAACTCAGGGTGCGAAATTAATACATGTCTCTTCTTAAATGGAATCATTCTAAAAACTCATACGAGACCACAGTCCTGTAGCGATTAAAATACAAAAATATGTCCAAATTTCAAGGCTTTTCAATGTCTACATCTACATCTACATGATTACTCTGCAATTGACATTTAAGTGCTTGGCAGAGGGTTCATCGAACCACAATCATACTATCTCTCTACCATTCCACTCCCGAACAGCGCGCGGGAAAAACGAACACCTAAACCTTTCTGTTCGAGCTCTGATTTCTCTTATTTTATTTTGATGATCATTCCTACCTATGTAGGTTGGGCTCAACAAAATATTTTCGCATTCGGAAGAGAAAGTTGGTGACTGAAATTTCGTAAATAGATCTCGCCGCGACGAAAAACGTCTTTGCTTTAATGACTTCCATCCCAACTCGCGTATCATATCTGCCACACTCTCTCCCCTATTACGTGATAATACAAAACGAACTGCCCTTTTTTGCACCCTTTCGATGTCCTCCGTCAATCCCACCTGGTAAGGATCCCACACCGCGCAGCAATATTATAACAGAGGACGAACGAGTATAGTGTAAGCTGTCTCTTTAGTGGACTTGTTGCATCTTCTAAGTGTCCTGCCAATGAAACGCAACCTTTGGTTCGCCTTCCCCACAATATTATCTATGTGGTCTTTCCAACAGAAGTTGTTAGTAATTTTAACACCCAGTTGAATTGACAGCCTTGAGAATTGTACTATTTATCGAGTGATCGAATTCCAACGGATTTCTTTTGGAACTCATGTGGAGCACCTCACACTTTTCGTTATTTAGCGTCAACTGCCACCTGCCACACCATACAGCAATCTTTTCTAAATCGCTTTGCAACTGATACTGGTCTTCGGATGACCTTCGCATCATCTGCGAACAACCTAAGAGAACTGCTCAGATTGTCACCCAGGTCATTTATATACACTCCGGGAAATTGAAATAAGAACACCGTGAATTCATTGTCCCAGGAAGGTGAAACTTTATTGACACATTCCTGGGGTCAGATACATCACATGATCACACTGACAGAACCACAGGCACATAGACACAGGCAACAGAGCATGCACAATGTCGGCACTAGTACAGTGTATATCCACTTTTCGCAGCAATGCTGGCTGCTATTCTCCCTTGGAGACGATCGTAGAGACGCTGGATGTAGTCCTGTGGAACGGCTTGCCATGCCATTTCCACCTGGCGCCTCAGTTGGACCAGCGTTCGTGCTGGACGTGCAGACCGCGTGAGACGACGCTTCATCCAGTCCCAAACATGCTCAATGGGGGACAGATCCGGAGATCTTGCTGGCCAGGGTAGTTTACTTACACCTTCTAGAGCACGTTGGGTGGCACGGGATACATGCGGACGTGCATTGTCCTGTTGGAACAGCAAGTTCCCTTGCCGGTCTAGGAATGGTAGAACGATGGGTTCGATGACGGTTTGGATGTACCGTGCACTATTCAGTGTCCCCTCGACGATCGCCAGTAGTGTACGGCCAGTGTAGGAAATCGCTCCCCACACCATGATGCCGGGTGTTGGCCCTGTGTGCCTCGGTCGTATGCAGTCCTGATTGTGGCGCTCACCTGCACGGCGCCAAACACGCATACGACCATCATTGGCACCAAGGCAGAAGCGACTCTCATCGCTGAAGACGACACGTCTCCATTCGTCCCTCCATTCACGCCTGTCGCGCCACCACTGGAGGCGGGCTGCACGATGTTGGGGCGTGAGCGGAAGACGGCCTAACGGTGTGCGGGACCGTAGCCCAGCTTCATGGAGGCGGTTGCGAATGGGCCTCGCCGATACCCCAGGAGCAACAGTGTCCCTAATTTGCTGGGAAGTGGCGGTGCGGTCCCCTACGGCACTGCGTAGGATCCTACGGTCTTGGCGTGCATCCGTGAGTCGCTGCGGTCCAGTCCCAGGTTGACGGGCACGTGCACCTTCCGCCGACCACTGGCGACAACATCGATGTACTGTGGAGACCTCACGCCCCACGTGTTGAGCAATTCGGCGGTACGTCCACCCGGCCTCCCGCATGCCCACTATACGCCCTCGCTCAAAGTCCGTTAACTGCACATACGGTTCACGTCCTCGCTGTCGCGGCATGCTACCAGTGTTAAAGACTGCGATGGAGCTCTGTATGCCACGGCAAACTGGCTGACACTGACGGCGGCGGTGCACAAATGCTGCGCAGCTAGCGCCATTCGACGGCCAACACCGCGGTTCCTGGTGTGTCCGCTGTGCCGTGCGTGTGATCATTGCTTGTACAGCCCTCTCGCAGTGTCCGGAGCAAGTATGGTGGGTCTGACACACCGGTGTCAATGTGTTCTTTTTTCCATTTCCAGGAGTGTAGATCAGGAACAGCAGAGGTCCCAGGACGCTTCCCTGGGGAACACCAGATTCACTTCAGTTTTACTCGATGATTTGCCGTCTATTACTACGACCTGCGACCTTCCTGACAGGAAATTACGAATCCAGTCGCACAACCGAAACGATACCACATAGGCCCGCAGCTTGATTAGAAGTCTCTTGTGAGGGATGGTGTTAAAAGCTTTGCGGAAATCTAGAAATGCGGAATCAACTTTAGATCCCCTGTCGATAGCGGCCATTACTTCGTGCGAATAAAGAGCTAGCTGCGTTGCACAAGAACGATGTTTTCTGAAACCATGCTGATTGCGTATCAATAGATCGTTCCCTTCGAGGTGATTCATAATGTTTGAATACAGTATATGCTCCAAAACCTTACTGCAAACCGACGTCAATGATATAGGTCTGTAGTTCGATGGATTACTCCTACTACCCTTCTTAAACACAGGTGCGACCTGCGCGATTTTACAATCTGTAGGTACAGATCTATCTGTGAGCGAGTAGTATCTTTACGACGTATGAGCATTCACCATATGTTGTACTCTGTTAAAATGGTTCAAATGGCCCTAAGGACTATGAGACTTAACATCTGAGGTCGTCAGTACCCTAGACGTAGAACTACTGAAACCTAACTAACCTAAGGACATCACACACATCCATGCCCGAGACAGGATTCGAACCTGCTACGGTAGCAGCCGCGTGGTTCCGGACTGAAGGGCCTAGAACCGCTCGACCACAGCGGCCGGCTTTCACTCTGTCCTTGTCAGGTAAATGACAGCTTTAATCCGCTACTGATTGTCAACGCATACAGACTCCAGTCGTCGATAGGTTGGCGAGTGGAAAGAATTTAATAAGTTTAATGGTAAAGAAGAATGTAATAGCTCAAATTCCTCTATAGCGCAGGTGTTGATACGTGTAAATGTTATCGTACCATCAGTTTAATAAGTCATTGCTGAAAATACTCCCACAAATTGTTTACAGAAGAATAGAAAAATTAACAGAGTCCGACCTTGGGAAAGATCAGTTTGGGTTCCGGAGTAAGGCAGAAACATGCGAGGCAATACTGAACGCATTACTTACGCTACAAGATGAGTTGAAGAAAGGCAAAGCTACGTTTATAGCATCTGTAGGTTTAGAGAAAGCTTTTGACAATATTGGCTGAACTGCACGGTTTGAAATTTTGAACGTACCAAGGATGAAGTACGGGGAGCGAAATGTGATTTAAAACTTGTGGAGAAACCAGATTGCGGTTACAAAAGTCGAAGGACATAAAAGGTGAGCCATAGTTGAGAAGAGAGTGACACAGGATTGCAGCCTATTCTCGTTATTATTGTCTGTAAATCGAGGAAGCATTGAAGGAAAACAAGGAGAAAATTGGAAATAAAACTGAAGAAGGAGAAATAGCTTTAAGGTTTGCCGACGACAATGTAATACTGTCAGAGACGGCAAAGGATTTGGAATAGCAGTTGAAAGGAATGGATAGTAACTTGAAAGCAAGACAGAATATAAAAATCAACACAAGCAAAATAAAGGTTGTGTAATGCAGTCTAATTAAAACAGGCAACGCTGATGGAATGAGATTAGGGAATGAGACACTAAAAGCAGCTATTTGGTGGTGGAAGTAGAGATGATGTAAAATGCAGACTGACAATAGCAAGAAAAGATTTTCTGAGAAAGAAAACGTATTAACATACAATGTCACTATTCTTGTGGGATGTAACCTTGTATGGAAACAGTTCAGACAAGAAATGGATGGGGTTTTTTGAAATATAGGTCGAATAGGCACTGAATCGAACTAAGGCAAAAGAAATTTGTGGCACACCTTATTTAATGTAGGCATTGGTTAATACGACACATCCGAAGCATCAAGGTTTGTTGGTTGGTTGTTTTGGGGAAGCAGACCAGACAGCGACGTCATCGGTCTCATCGGATTAGGGAAGGACGGGGAAGGAAGTCGGCCGTGCCCTTTCAGAGGAACCATCCCGGAATTTACCTGGAGTGATTTAGGGAAATCACGGAAAACCTAAATCAGGATGGCCGGACGCGGGATTGAACCGTCGTCCTCCCAAATGTGAGTCCAGTGTCTAACCACTGCGCCACCTCGCTCGGTGAAGCATCAAGGAATCGTCAGTTTGGTAATGGAGGGAAATCTAGGGGCGTTAAAATTTTAGAGAACAAGGCTGAAATAGAGTAAGCAGGTTGAAACTGACGTGTTTGTAGGTTGCAGTAGTCATGCAGAAATGAAAAGGTTTGAGCAGGACAGACTAACATGGAGAGTTGGAACAACCAAGTTTTCTTACTTTTGAATGCATTTCGGGAACAGCAGTGATCAATGTCTTGTGATTCTCCAACAGAAAGGGGTTCCTACTCAATGGTCTGAAGATGACCACAGTAGTGGTCGAAACCGGTCACCTTGTTAAATAAATCGTGATCAAGACTGTTTTTAATAGTAATTATAACCAAGTTTTCTACCTGAAGACAACAATAGCACAATATCAAACCGACGTTCAGGCCGTTACAACCACAAATCAAGGTTAGACTCAACATGGAAGTGTCAGACTCATTAAAATACACTGACAGAAAATAAATCGCAACACCAAGAAGAAGCTGTGTGACCTGGTTGGTGTATTTTTACATCTGAAATATATCTTTCAGATTTCACGACAGTCGCATAGTGGCGCTAGTAGCGCCACTATGTGTATGGGAATCAAATTTGCTTTAAATACACACTGTAACGGTAGTGAGCATCAATTGCCTTTGAGATTGGACGTGGTGAGTTGATGTTAGTCAAGAATGCCTTTAAGGTGACAAAGACCCCATTATCAACACCTCACTGAGTTTGAACTACACTACTGGCCATTAAAAATTGCTACACAACGAAAATGACGTGCTACAGACGCGAAATTTAACCGACAGGAAGAAGATGCTACGATATCCAAATGATTAGCTTTTCAGAGCATTCACACAAGGTTGGCGCCAGTGGCGACACCTACAACGTGCTGACACGAGGAAAGTTTCCAACCGATTTCTCATACACAAACAGCAATTGACTGGTGTTGCCTGGTGAAACGTTGTTGTGATGCCTCGTGTAAGGAGGAGAAATGCGTACCATCACTTTTCCGATATTGATAAAGGTCGGGTTGTAGCCTATCGCGATTGCGGTTTATCGTATCGTGACATTGCTGCTCGTGTTGGTCGAGATCCAACGACTGTTAGCAGAATATGGAATCGGTGGGTTCAGGAGGGTAATACGGTACGCCGTGCTGGATCCCAACGGCCTCGTATCACTAGCAGTCGGGATGACAGGCGTCTTATCCACATGGCTGTAACGGATCGTGCAGCCACGTCTCGATCCCTGTTATGGTCTGGGGTGCGAAATCGTACGACAACAGAGAACTCTCGCGATTATTCCACGCACCCCGACTAAAAAATTGTACGCCAGTCTGTTGAATCGACCTGTCGTGCTGTCTCTCATGATTATCATTCCAACGGTTGTGTTGTAGTAGGATATCGCTCGCCCACATATCGCTGTTATAACCCAAGGGGCTATACAGAGGGTCGACATGTTGCCTTGTCCTACTCGATCACCAGATCTGTCTCCAGTCGAGCACATATGGGGCGTCATCGGATGACAACTCCAGCTTCATCCGTACACAGCATTAACCGTCTCTGTATTGACCGACTAAGTGCAACAGCCATGGAACTCCATCCCACAAGCCGACATCCGACACGTTTGCATATTTGCATACAAAATTCTGGCGGTTACACGTCTTGTTAATGTACCAGCACTCCACATTAGCAAAAGCTTATCATGTGGTTACATTAACTAGTGATCTTGCAATGTTAATCTCTTAAATATGTTACCTAGATAAATATAGTCCCGACATTTCATTACTATACATTAATTATTGTTTGGTGTCGTGATTTGTTTTCGGTCGCCTGTGTACGGTCTTTTATTCCGTGACTGAATGACAAATCCAACGCTTCACCCCATCTGCGGAGGACGTCTTCAAGTGGAGCAGTAGCGACAACGAGGCTCCAATTACTGGATCGATACTGACTGAAGTCAACTTCCGTTTCTACGTGCCGCCCCACAGAGGCGTGACGTCGCGTATCTTTAATAATCGAACGCAATTGGACGTTACCTGTTCCTGTCCTGTCGCCCGCTATTGCTTCGCCCCAGCGTGAAAGACAGCCCTTTTTTCAGTACGGAAACAGACACAGTGCAGTACAACACCCTCCTCTTTCCGATTAAAATTATCATCGTATTTAGTAATCTATGTCGGCTCTCTGTACAGCCTCGATGTGCCAGGACTTTAGTGAGTAACGAGTCAAGATGAAACAGAGCTTTGTAGTAGCTACAACCCCCATGAAGGTGGTCTCCGCAGATGGGACGAAACGTAAGGTTTCTACAAGAAATTCATTCGAAAACGGCATAATACCTCATTGTATTTTAATAAGTGTGACATTTCTGGTCTTGTAGGTTTACATTTTATAACCTAGATTTAGGTTTGCTGTGGTTTCTCTAAATCGACTGAGGGAGAAAACCGGAATGGTTCCGTTGAATAGGAAGCGACCGATTTTCTTCACCATCTTTCCCCAACTCAGATTTGCGCTGTTTCTCTAATAACTTCGTCGGCGGCAGAGAATTATTGCCTAATATTACTTTCATCCACGTTCCTCGATTATCAGCGGAATATTCAGAATAAAAGATATTCGAAGGAGGGTGATGTATAAGTATCACGTGTTCTGCATCTGGTGGTAGGGCTGGCCACGGCGTGCCAGGTTTCACGCTGGACTCAGGCTGCGTGCGGGCCAAGTTTCGGTCTGTCTCAATTTGCTCGTTCCTTCCCGAAAATACTAGCTGCAGCGCGACATTTCATTCAGCACTGCGGTGCGACACTTTTCCGTCGGCGGAGCTCTCTTCTGTTCAGCAGAATCGTGGTGACAGTTCTGTTTACCCTCCGCTATTTGTTTATGGTGCGAATAACATTCACAGGTCTTGTGGCTGTTTGCGCAAAAAGAGGCAGCCTAGCAAGCAACCATCATAAATCATTAAAATGGATGGGAATGACAGAAGAGAGAGATAAGAATTATATATATGCTTTATCTTTAAAGTCTTTCAGCGTGGCATTGTAATGCTAGAAGAATGTAAAGATAAATTAGACCAAAAAATTACAGTCATCCGCAGATGCGATTCCTCATTCCATACATCAAGAAGCACTTCCTGCTAAATTTTCAGAATTGCAGCTGGTGAAGAAATTGGTGGTATAGGTAGTAAAATTTCTAAAACCGCACGCATTATTTCACTTTTAGTTTTAGATGGAACTGAACGAAGAGTATGAAGACTTTATACCTTACTGCAAAACAAGTTGGTTAAGGTACGAGGTATGCCTGGAATGATTTTTCAATTTAAAATTCACTGTAGTTGAATTTATAAAGGAAAAAGGAGTGCAGGAAAGAAAATCAGAACGTAAGTTGCACATGTTGCTGGGAGCGATCAGATCTTTATTGATAAATAAGAATTTTAGTAGCCAAGATTGCGTGTTGAAATTTTTTATTTCCTCCTGTCGAAACAAGTCATTGAGGAAATAAAAACATTTCATCACACCATCTTCGATGCAGTAATTATTATTTATCAACAACAGTTAGAACATCGGGATTGGATTGTCGACCTCGCATTTTAAGTTGACCTGACTGCACACAGCGTGCTGTAAGACATTGCGAAGTAAGAAACATCTTTCTGATTCGATGGGGATTCATTGAAACGGAACATCGATTTACAGAAGAGACACATTCTGACAAACACAGTGCAGTTCCCTAATCTCACTGCTGTTGAAGAAAACGTGGACTTTGAATAATTCATTATAGCCTTGCAAGAATTGGAAGGCTGGTTTCCTAGACGGTTTGAGAACGCAGCCGACCTTACTTCTTTTTTCGAACTGTTTTTGTGACCGTTTGCCGTTTCAGTTGGAAGAGCACCTGCGCATCTGCAGATGCAACTGATTGTCCTACAAGGTAATTCCCATTTTAATGACAAGTTATTTTACAAATGTTTTTTTTTTATTCAAGTCTTTGATCACAATATCAATTCTTTTGACGATGACCGGTTTCAATCAGTAATGACCGTAATAGCATCGTAAAAACATATAAATATACTTAGCACAGCATCGTCACATAGATCTAAAGTAAGGTGTAGAATAGGTCATATCGTTCATACAGTCATTTTTGCAAAATGCGATCAAAGACTGGAATAAAAAACATTTGGCAGTATTGGATCACTGTTAATATACGCGACTATGTCCCAGCTGGTGAAATTATTTTGCGTTAAAGCTGTCCGCGATGTCCACGTTGCTTTCCTCGTCTTGAGTTTCCACGTCTCTGCAATGTGGCTGCAAAACTGGTACTGTATTTCGATGAACGTATTTGTGTGAAAGAACTTTTTTTGTTGTGAAACTAAATAAGTTACGATTACGGCCCTGGAGAGCCAGAAGTACCTAAAATAAAAGGCAAAATTAAGTCAGGAAAGCAAATTGTATTTCATCGTCTTGTTCATACCTTGCGTAAGTGAAGAATTTTAAAAAAGACTTCATGAAACGCAAATCACTGGGCATCTTACAATTAATAAGTCTTTGGAATAAGTTCAGTACATTTTTTTTGCTTCCAATGGTGTAACTGTACAGTTGAATTGTTCATTCTTAATTTTTATTTTTACGCTCTTACCGAATACTTCAGCTTTACCACTGCCTCTTGAGACTTTATAAGTGCTGCATTTTCAGTCCTTAATCATTATATTTCATTGGCCCCAATGTAAAGTACGAGCACTATTTTCATACGCTCATAAGCTCACTCACAATATTTTGGCGTTATAACGCCACGACGTAGGCACAAGCAAAAATTCTACCGCGAGAACATTTAACAAGACTCCATTAGCGAAGATGGTTTCTCCAATGTCATATACAACCGTTATAGCCACTCAGCCGTTGAGCCAACGGCCTCCACGTACAGGGGTTGAGACAACAGCAAGCATACAAACTTGGCAGTTCACTCGTGTGGGACGAAACGACGTCCACATGGGCGACTTGTTTCCCTGCTTCTCACTCGCCTATTAGGCTCTGTCTCGGTATAGTCACAATGAATACTAATGGCAAATCACCATTAATATTTTCGAATACAAGTAAACAACATCCCATAGGGTGGTTTCATCATCAGGGTGCTATGGTCATTGCCTCCCACCAAGTGGGAAAGAAGCTGACCCATCCACTAGGGAAGAAACACTGTGCGAGCTCTTGTTTTTAACACTCACATACAGGCATAGTATTACAGCAGATACCTATGGTGTAGTGGCCGCTATTACGATTTTCCTTGGCTCAGTGATTGCTGGCACGATAGCTCAGCGTGTTCGGTAGGAGGTTAGCTGCCCCCTTTAATAAAAAACTGACTGAATGGGTCAACGATGAACTTGAATGGATGTCATGTAATGTCCCCCCCCCCCCCCCACGCCCCGGACAAATGCAACAAGCCATAAAGAACAAAATGAGATTTAAAAATTAAAAAGAAAGTGTGTAAGTAGGCTGTTTATGTTTTCTTATTGGCAACGTTACGTAGCGCTCTGTATGAAAATCACTGGCTGTGCTGTGTGCAGTCTGTGGCTAGTTTACATTGTTGTCTGCCATTGTAGTGTTGGGCAGCGGCAGCTGGATGTTAACAGCGCGTAGCGTTGCGCAGTTGGGGGTGAGCCGCCAGCAGTGGGTGGATGTGGGGAGAGAGATGGCGGAGTTTTGAAATTTGTAAGACTGGTTGTCATGGACTGCTATATATATTATGACTTTTAAACACTAGTAAGGTAAATACATTGTTTGTTCTCTATCAAAATCTTTCATTTGCTAACTTTGCTTATCAGTAGTTAGTGCCTTCGGTACTTTGAATCTTTTATTTAGCTGGCGGTAGTGGCGCTCGCTGTATTGCTGTAGCTTGAGTAACGAAGATTTTTGTGAGGTAAGTGATTTGTGAAAGGTATAGGTTAATGTTAGCCAGGGCCATTCTTTTGTAGGGATTTTTCAAAGTCAGATTGCGTTGCGCTAAAAATATTGTGTGTCAGTTTAAACACAGTCATGTATAATTGTTCAATAGGGGACGTTTCATAAGTTGTCAGCCCGTATGACTGCCAAGCAGCAGGTCCGGGTTCGCTTCCTGGCTGGGTCGGCGATTTTCTTCATTCGGTGAGTGGATGTTGGTTTTTCTCATCGTCATTTCATCATCATCGCCACTCAAGTCGCCGAAGTGGCGTCACCTGCAAAGAAGTATAACTCGGCGACCGAACTACCCTAAATGGCGTCTCCTGCCATAAGATCATTTCATTCACCCGGTCAGGTAGTGGAATATACGTATACAAAACGGCTGTACTCTGAAAAGATAAGCACAAAAAATCCCTCTAGAGGTCAGCAGTTACATTAACACGAACAACTAATGCTCGACGTAGATCACAGATTTATCGAGCGACGTGGCGGAGTGGTTAGCACACTGGACACACATTCGGAAGGACGACGGCTTCAATTCCGTCTGGCCATTCAGATTTAGTTTTCAGTGATTTCCCTAAATGACTTAAGGCAAATGCTGGTGTGGATCCTTTGAGATGGGACGGCCGATTTCCCACCTCGTCCTTGAAACATTCCGAGCACCGTCTCGAATGACCTCTACGTCTGCGGGACGTGAAGCCCACGCCTACCTTCCTTCCTTCCTTCCTGATGATTGTGTTTCTCGAAACTCGTCAAAATTCTGTAAACTACAATACTTCGAAGGAAAGAACATTTGAATCGACAGAAAATCTATATCTCGACGGCCAGACGCGATTTTGACCACCGTCCTCTCGACTGTGACTCCAGTGTGCTAACTACCGCGCCACCTCGATCGGTAAAATCGTCGGAGTCAAAAAATAAGACAACAGACACAGCATATTTTGATTGCGATGATAGCAATGATAGCGATAGCCTAAATGCGAAAAGCTTCATAAGGCGCTTAAGTAAATTTGCAATCCACATGAAACGTTGGATATAATGTTTCACGACTTACGTCGGGAGCGGGGGCGAAAAATTACAATTATTTTCAGACATGACTTAAAGAATGAATACTAGAGGTAAAATCAAACATAAAAATTAAGTGTGGGGAGAGAATCATTACTGTGAGAAGTAAACCATGTTTTGTGATCACATGTGAAAGTACATCAGTCATTCGTGGGTCCACTAACTGACGAAGGCTTTAATCTCTACCAGTGTTGGTTTATCTGTTAGCTTAAGTTTCACGCCACAGCGCAGATGGCTCCTAGATAAACACTTCGTATCACTGAACCGCCGGTCGAATGACACACTATATAATATTTTCAAGGACTGGCCCTGATACTAATTAAAAGATGGCAACGCGACTGTAAGCGACAAGGGATGTCTAATACACTGCCGCATAAGAACGCATAGATTAAGTCTTGTCTATCTTCTTAGATCAGTTTACAAAGGAAAGGCAGAATAAATCTTTCATTCTGTATGCAACATCCATACCTACTTCTGATACGCAGTAACTAACGTATCCACTCATCGTCAAAATTAATGTCCGTCCACTGTTTATGAAATACTGAAAAGGTCTAAATATTGGTAGCTTGATCTTGGAGGAGGCGAACTTTTACCCTGTCACATAACACTTTTTTCGTAGCCGTGAGCTTCCTATTGAACAATACACTGCTTATCATTCTCTAACTTCCACTGAATGCAAAGGCGTCTGAACATTAACAGAATTAATTCAATGCCGGACTTCAGATCGACCGAAAGGGGAATGAACTTCATTAAATGCTTCCTATTCTCTTTCGCTCACAGGTTAAATGAGGTTAACGACCACAAGAGGTGGAACAGCATGCTGTTATGCATACTGGGGAAAAATATAATGAACAAATTTATTACATACTGACATTAATTCACAAAATGGAGCCTATTACTCAATTTCACTAAACACTGAACACATATAAAATCCTATCACTATCGTTCCATAAAGCGGAACTGTTTGTCGTTATATTAATCATCATTATTCATGGAGAACTGGATGAACCAAGGAAAGGTACATGGACGCTCAAGCACTCAAGCACAAAGGACAAACATTCAAAGAATAACCAAAGCAAAATTGAAGACCTGCGTGGTAAAAAGGGCAAATCCTCAACTGTAAAAGCCTAGTGATAATGTTGCCATCTGTTGCTGTGTACGGGAACTATCAAAAGTGACATTGGTCTCACACCTAAATACCACATTACGATATTTAGGGGTGAGACCAATTTCGATTTTGGTAGTCCCGTACCAAGCAACAAATGGCTACACTTATCTCTAAGCTTTTACATTTGACGGCTTTCCTCACATTGCTTCAATTCACCATTTTCTAGTTAAGAGTGAGTCGTCAAAACTGGCTTCTGACAATGAGTTAAAAAAGGCCCAAAACTTAATCAGGGTCACGATGTATGGGGTGAATCATGACAGGATAAGGAACAAAGTAGACCCCACCTGAATCAGGTTAAACGACAGTGAAGTTATCTCTCGCGAGAACCCCACAATGCTTCTGAAAAAGACTTTAAAATTTCGTAAAAACTACCTAACTAGAAAATTGATCTAATTTCCATCCAAAAACACCTTCAAACTGTGCACAGAAACGCTACGTCGTACTCACCAGAACTCAGTACAGCGACCAACTCCGCACAGACATTCGTCTTGCCTCACCTCCATGGACAGAGACAAAAAGAAACTTGGAACGGGCGAACTGACCAATCGACAAGACCAATTTTTCAGTAGTACCATGTGTCTACTTCAGTCAGAAAATAGGTGAAACAACTCCTGGCTCTTTTTCTCAAAGTTTTCCATCGGTTCAACGTCTAAAATTTAATCAGTTGCTTGCCTTGCGCGTAGATGTGGGGGAACCAGTCGCGAGGCCCGCCAGACTGAAGTCCCAAGCCAGCTTCGAAAACTTAAAGTCAACGGCCGTTCTGAGACCCTGCTACAAAACTGAACCAAGAAAGTGTGCCTGAATTTACCAATGCACAATCGTTTTCAATTACTCCCACATTCATACAATCTCGCAATCATTTGTGTTTAGGAAAGGTTGTTAAAGATGCTGAAACGTTATTAAAATGAAAATACGAGGGGGTGCTGAATAAGTAATGCAACACTTTTTTTCTTCTCCAATTTTGGTTGACAAAAATACGGAATTGGTTGTGGAATACCGTGGAAATTAAAGAGACCTTTGACGAAAAGAACCACTTGCATGAATATCTAGAGCTCAGATGGAAACCGAGTTCTAAGCAAAGAAGGAAAAGTAGAAAGGAAGGAGTATATAGAGGGTCTATACAAGTGCGGCGTTCTTGAGGACAGTAGTATGAAAATGGATGTAGATGAAGATGAAATTGGAGATATGATGCTGCCTGAACAGATTGACAGAGCACTGAAATAACTAAGTCGAAACAAGACCCCGGGAGTAGACAACATTCCATTAGAAGTACTGATAGCCTTGGGAGAGCCAGTCCTCACAGAACTCTACCATCTGGTGAGCAAGATGCATGAGACAGGCGAAATACCCTCAGACTTCAAAAAGAATATAATAATTCCAATCCCAAAGAAAGCAGGGGTTGACAGATGTGAAAATTACCGAACTATCAGTTTAATAAGCCACGGCTGCAAAATACTAACACGAATTCTTTACAGACGAATGGAAAAACTGGTAGAATCCGACCTCGTGGAAGATCAGTTTGGATTCCGTAGAAATGTTAGAACACGTGAGGCAATACTGACCCTAGGACTTATCTTAGATTAAGGAAAGGCAAACCTACGTTTCTAGCAATTGTAGACTTAGAGAAAGCTTTTGACAATGTTGACTGGAATACTCTCTTTCTAATTCTGAAGGTGGCAGGGGTGAAATACAGGGAACGAAAGGCTATTTACAATTTGTACAGAAACCAGATGGCGGTTATAAGAGTCGAGTGACATGAAAGGGAAGCAGTGGTTGGGAAGGGAGTGAGACAGGTTTCTAACCTATCCCTGATGTTATTCAATCTGTATATTGAGCAAGCAGTAAAGGAAACAAAAGAAAAATTCGGAGTTGGAATTAAAATTCATGGAGAAGAAATTAAAACTTTAAGGTTCGCCGATGACATTGTAATTCTGTCAGAGACAGCAAAGGACTTGCAAGAGCAGTTTAACGGAATGGACAGTGTCTTCACAGGAGGATATAAGATGAACATCAACAAAAGCAAAACGAGGATAATGGAATGTAGTCGAATTAAATCGGGTGATGCTGCCAGAATTAGATTAGGAAATGAGACGCTTAAAGTAGTAAATGAGTTTTGCTATTTGGGGAGCAAAATAACTGATGATGGTCGAAGTAGAGAGGGTATAAAATGTAGACTGGCAATGGCAAGGAAAGCGTTTCTGAAGAAGAGAAATTTGTTACCATCGAGTATAGATTTAAGTGTCAGGAAGTCTTTTCTGAAAGTTTTTTTGTGGAGTGTAGCCATGTATGGAAGTCAAACGTGGACAATAAATAGTTTAGACTAGAAAAGAATAGAAGCTTTCGAAATATGGTGCTACAGAAGAATGCTGAAGATTAGATGGGTAGATCACATAACTAATGAGGAGGTATTGAATAGAATTGGGGAGAAGAGAAATTTCTGGCACAACATGACTAGAAGAAGAGATCGGTTGGTAGGACATATTTTGAGGTACCAAGGGGTCACCAATTTAGTATTGGAGGGCAGCGCGGAGGGATAAAAATCGAAGAGGGAGACCAAGAGATGAATACACTAAACAGCTTGAGAAGAATGTAGGTTGTAGGTCGCAGTTTCTAATCCTGCCTCGGGCATGGATGTGTGTAATGTCCTTAGGTTAGTTAGGTTTAAGTAGTTCTTAGTTCTAGGGGACTGATGACCACAGATGTTAAGTCCCATAGTGCTCAGAGCCATTTGAACCATTTTTTAGGTTGTAGGTACTGGGAGATGAAGAGGCTTGCACAGGACAGAATAGCATGGAAAGCTGCATCAAACCAGTCTGAGGACTGAAGACCACAACAACAACAACAACCGTGGGATATTCCCACTGCAACCACTAGAGTTTAATGAAGTTTCGACAGATGGCGGCGCTGTACGGAGCCATCAAAATGGCTTCTGGAACGGATGTGCACTCGTAGGTTTGAGCTGTCATTGAGTTCCTTTCCGCGGTAAACCAGAGCATCATCGATATTCGTAGGCCTATGCAGAATTCTTCGGAGACCTCGCGGCGAACTAAGCACGATGAGTCGTTAGGCGAGCCGTCTGTCATCAATGCACTGAGGTCGCGCAAACCTGGCCGATTCCGTGTGCCTGCCGGCCGCACACAGCTGTCACTCCCGCAACGTTGGGACATGCGGATACTCTCATTCGAGATGATCGATGGATCACAATCAGGCACCTCGCTGTTCTACTGTACGTCTCTTGCGGTACTGAAAGGTGTGTGCCTGCTGGGTTCAGCGCAGCCTAATACGGGACCGTAAACACCAATGATCGTGACAATTTTTGGTCGGACATCCTCATAGGCGACGAAACATGGGTTCATCGCTTCTAACCTGAAACAAAACGGAATTCCATGGAATTTTAACATGTTGCAGCCCTGTCAGCAACTGTGATAAATTAATACACTACTGGGCATTAAAATTGCTACACCAAGAAGAAATGCAGATGATAAACGGCTATTCATTGGACAAATATATTATACTACAACTGACATGTGACTACATTTTCACGCAATTTGGGTGCATAGATCCTGAGAAATCAGTACCCAGAACAAACACCTCTGGCCGTAATAACGGCCTTGATACGCCTGGGCATTGAGTCAAACAGAGCTTGGATGGTGTGAATAGGTACAGCTGCCATGCAGCTTCAACACGATACCACATTCATCAAGAGTAGTGACTGGCGTATTGTGACGACCCAGTTGCTCGGCCACCATTGACCAGACGTTTTCCATTGGTGAGAGATTTGGAGAATGTGCTGGCCAGGGCACCAGTCGAACATTTTCTGTATCCAGAAAGGCCCGTACAGGATCTGCAACATGCGGTCGTCCATTATCCTGCTGAAATGGAGGTTTTCACAGGGATCGAATGAAGGGTAGAGCCACGGGTCGTAACACATCTGAAATGTAACGTCCACTGTTCAAAGCGCCGTCAATGCGAACAAGAGGTGACCGACACGTGTAACCAATGGCATCTCATACCATCACATACCATCACGCTGGGTGATATGCCAGTATGGCGATAACGAATACACGCTTCCAATGTGCGTTCACCGCGATGTCGCCGAACACGGATGCGACCATCATGATGCTGCAAACAGATCCTGGATTCATCCGAAAAAATGACGTTTTGTTGTTCGTGCACCCAGGTTCGTCGTTCAGTACTGTGGTGTCACCGCCAGACACCACACTTGCTAGGTGGTAGCTTAAATCGGCCGCGGTCCATTTAGTACATGTCGGACCCGCGTGTCGCCACTGTGTGATCGCAGACCTAGCGCCACCACAAGGCAGGTCTCGAGATACTGAACAGCACTCGCCCCAGTTGTACGGACGACATTGCTAGCGACAATACGGACGAAGCCTTCCTCTCATTTGCCGAGAGACAGTTAGAATAGCCTTCTGCTGAGTCTATGGCTACGACCTAGCAAGGCGCCATTAGCCTTACCTAGTTTGAGAGTTATCGTGTAAATGTCTCAAGAAGAACGTGTAACCAACAAAGATTAAAAGTTAAGTATAAAGCAGCTATGTACTTTTCTTGCTACCATTCAATACTATCCTGTTCCAGAATTCACGCCAGTTGGCGTGTGTGTACGCGTACCTTTCTTTCGGCTCCCTTCCCAGTGTGGCGTAGCAAGCTTGTTACGCCACAACAGATTGGCGACGACAAATGTGTTCTTTCTGATTGCTTACATTTACTTGTGTCATGGCTTCGCCAGGTGTACTGTCCGAATTTTATCGCTTGCAGAATCAGCAGACGCAGGCGTTTTTGGATGCCCTTGGACAGCTCCTCCAGGGTCAACGTGCCGTTCAAACCGATGCGGCAGCCGCCGCTTCACCGCTACCGCAGCCACAACTCGCAGTTGCACCGCCTTTTAGGCACTACGACCCGGCGCACGAGTCGTGGACTGAGTGGTCCCGCCAGTTTGCCTTTCATCTAGCCGCCTACAGAATTCTAGGTAATGAGCGGCAGCCGTTTTAGCTTTCTTGTGTCGGTGTGTCCACCTACCGTGTGATAGTGAAATTGTTTCCGCGACGCGATGTAGCAACTCTGTCCTACGAAGAAATTTTGTCTGCTTTAGATGCCTATTTCAAAGAAACAGTTAATGTGGTTGCAAAACGGTATACGTTTTTTCGTATGGAACGTACGGCCGGTCAAACTAATAGGGAGTGGGTAGCAACATTGCAAGGACTTACTAGGGACTGTGCCTTTGACTGTGACTGTGGCCTTTCTTATTCAGATACAATGGTGCGTGATGCAATTGCACAGAACGTTTCAGATGTTCGCATACGGGAGCAAATTTTGAAACTAGTTAATCCCTCCCTTCAACAAGTGATAGACATATTGGATAGTCAAGACACACTTGACTGTGCTCAGGAATCTTTTGAAACTTCGCCAGCAGTGTGTAACATTAACCGGCCCGCCCGGCGCGCTCGCGCTGCGCGGCCCGGTAAACTGCCCTCGCGCACGTCTGCACAGCTGCCGCCACGCTCTACACCAGGTGTGCCGCGCCAGCACACAAATGCAGTGAAATCATGCCCGCGGTGTGCTACTAGACATTTGCGTGAACATTGCCCGTCACGCCAAGCTATTTGCTTTTTCTGTAATAGGAAAGGACATGTTCAAAGTGTTTGCCAGAAAAAGCTCAGATCAGACAATCACAACCATTCCAGGCCCTTTGCTTCGCGCCGGAATCGAACCAAGGACACTCAGGATCGTGGACCTTCGCCCATGGACATTCATGTAGTTAATTCCGCTTCGTCCAGTGCCACTTTCTCTAACAGTGCCTGTGTTCGTCCCACAAAAACTGTGCGTCGACGTCGCCGGAAGTCACGTCAATTAGCAAGTGATTCTGTACCAGTATCAGTTCAAATTGCACAAAACAGTCGCTCTTGTCGTCAGCAGGACAATAAACTTTTTGTAGATTTGGACTTTAATGGCAAGGTCATACCATTCCAGCTCGATACCGGAGCTGCAGTTTCATTGCTCAATCACGACACGTACAAACAACTGTGCGCACCTCCGTTGCGTGCCGCAAATGTTAAGTTACATAGTTATCCAGGACAGAATATACCTGTGTTAGGACAGTGCAGCCTTCTTGCCACATACAAGGGACAAACAAAACTTGTGTCGTTTTACGTTCTTCGTTCATCTACTGCAGTGAACTTGTTTGGTTTAGATTTATTTCAGTTGTTTAACATGTCTATTGTAAACCAGGTCCTATCAGTGAATCAGACTGTACCTTCAGACAGTGTTTCTCGCTTATGTGAAGAATTTGCAGACATTTTTGCACCGGGCTTAGGTTGCGCTAAAAACTATGACGCACATTTGGAACTGAAAGTCAACGCGCAACCGAAATTTTTCAGAGTGCGCAATGTTCCCCACGCATTGCGTGATGAGGTCGCACGAACATTAAACGATTTAGAATCGCAGGGTGTAATTGAACGTGTGCAAGCTTCTCTCTGGGCCTCACCCTTAGTAATTTTGCCAAAACCTTCCGGAAAATTGAGACTTTGTGTGGACTTCAAGGCCACAGTGAATCCACAACTAGTGACTGCTACTTTTCCTTTGCCCCGCCCGGAAGATCTTTTTGCTAAACTGTGCCCGGGAAAATATTTTTCAAAGTTGGACCTGGCCGATGCGTACTTGCAAATACCGGTGGACGACGAATCCCAGCGCGTATTGGTGGTTAACACGCATCTTGGATTGTACAGGTTCAAAAGACTGCCATTCGGGTGTGCATCCGCCCCTGCATTGTTTCAGCAATATTTACAAACTATTTGTGCATCGGTCCCTACTGCAGCAAACTATCTGGACGATATAGTGATCTCCGGACAGACAGAAGAAGATCATCTTGCGAACCTACGAACGTTATTTCAGGTCTTGCGACAAAATGGTCTTCGCTTGAGGAAGGACAAATGTGTGTTTTTTGCTCGTGACTTACCATACCTGGGCCATGTCATCAATGCCCAAGGCATACATCCGAGTCCAGAGCACCTCCGTGCCATACAAGATTTGCCTTCCCCTCAAAATGTGAAGCAGCTGCAGAGTGTGTTGGGTAAAATTACCTACCATCATCGCTTTCTGCGCAATGCCTCTTCCATTTCAGCTCCGCTTCATCGCTTACGCCGTAAGGGTGTTCCATTCGTCTGGACGACGGAATGCGAGAGCGCCTTTCGCCAGTTGAAATCGGCGTTGCTTTCTAATACTTGCCTTACGCCATTCGATCCCCAGAAACCCCTTTTGTTGATGGTAGATGCATCGGATTTCAGGATCGGTGCTCTGCTTGCGCACAAAGTTGCCTCGCATGATCGCCCTATTGCCTTTGCGTCCAAATTGCTCTTGTCTGCGCAAAGAAATTACTCACAGATAGAGAAAGAAGCTTTGGCTCTCGTGTTTGGTGTTACTAAGTTCCATGATTTCTTGTATGGTCGTCACTTTACCATCATCACAGACCACAAACCTTTGACATCGCTTTTTCATCCGAACAAGCCTGTTCCTCCACGTACAGCGCAGAAATTCATTCGCTGGTCTATTTTCCTCTCGCAGTACCGCTACGATATCTTGTATCGGTCCACTGCTAAGCACGGAAACGCCGATGCGTTGTCCCGTTTGCCTGTTGCTGAGGATAAAGCATTCGATTCTTCCGAACTTGCTTGCATGTTCATTGATTCGGAAACCGATGAATTGGTCGAATCGTTTCCGATTGATTTTCGTCGTGTAGCTACAGCCACAGCTGCTGACCCTGTCCTTGCTACCGTTTTGCGTTTTGTTGCTACGCAATGGCCTTTGTCAAAGTCTCAGATCGAGGATCCGTTGGTTCGCCGATTTTTTGCTCACAAGGAGAGACTTTTTGTTCGACGTGGTGTTTTGTTGTTGCGTTCTGATAATGATCAGTCCAGAGTCGTGGTCCCACGTTCGTTACAGTCCTCTGTTTTACGGCTTCTTCACCAAGGACATTGGGGTATAGTGCGAACGAAACAACTTGCTCGTCAGCACTGTACTTGGTTCGGAATCGATGCTGCGATTACGAATATGTGTTCTTCTTGCATGGCGTGTGCCGAACAACAATCCAAACCGCCGCGGAAAGTCTTTGCATGGCCGAAAGCCACTTCCCCTTGGCAACGCTTGCACATCGATTTTGCTGGTCCATTCTGGAATGCTCGATGGTTGGTTCTGGTAGATGCCTTCAGTAATTTTCCTTTTGTTGTCCGGATGTCTTCCACGACATCCTCCGCCACCATCCAAGCGTTGTCTGCTATCTTTTGCATTGAAGGTCTTCCGCAGACTATTGTTTCCGACAATGGCCCACAATTCCTGTCCGCAGAATTTCAGTCATTCTGCCAGGCCAATGGTATTCAACATCTGACATCCACGCCGTTTTCGCCTCAGTCAAACGGTGCCGCTGAACGATTGGTCCGGACTTTCAAGTCACAGATGTTGAAGTTGAAAGAGTCGCATTCTCGGGAGGATGCATTGTTGCTCTTTTTGTCTTCGTATCGCTCTCAGCCCCGGGATGGTCGCTCACCGGCTGAGTTGCTCCACGGTCGTCCTCATCGAACCTTGATGTCTTTGCTGCATCCGCCGCATCAGGTTCCTGTGCAGCGGCAGACTTCTGCTTTTGCTCCAGGCGACGTTGTATTCTATCGCAACTATCGCGGTTCACGGTGTTGGCTCGCAGGGCGCATTCTTCGCTGCCTCGGCCGCGCGATGTATTTGGTTTTGGGGGCCTCTGGTGAGGTGCGTCGGCATCTCAATCAGCTGCGCCTCTGTCGTCGCACGGGTTCTGCCGCTCCCCGTCTGCTTTCAGCGACGGTGCCGTCCGGTCAGCGCCCTGGGGACCCATCTACTGGCTCGCCTCATCCCCAGGTGTTACCGACGATGCCTTCCATTTTGCCCCATGGCGACGCGCCGCCGCCGCCGCCGCCGCAGCCTGTTCTCCCGCCGGCGCCGCCCGCATTCGATGCTTCGCTGCAGCCGCCAAGCGCCTCCCTGAGTCAAGCGCCGCCGATCGCTTCCCGTGACCAGCTGTCCTCCGCCATGGAACTCTTGCCCGCTCCGGACCACATGACGTCATCGCGCGTCGGGTACCCCGACGCAATGGAGGTCGACCCTTCGGCCCCTCCTGTCTCTTTACGGGCGCATATGCCGCATGATGACGTGCACCCTGGACTAGGTTTTCAGGCGTTTCCTAGCTCCCCTCGGACCGAATGGCCGGGTGCGGGTGGCACAGCCTCGCCTGTTGTTAGGCTCCCCACCTCATCGCATACGTCAACATGGGGTCTTCCCCACGGCGGGCGGAAGCCTTATCTCACGACCGTTCGCCGATTTGCGGGGGAGGAATGTGGTGTCACCGCCAGACACCACACTTGCTAGGTGGTAGCTTAAATCGGCCGCGGTCCATTTAGTACATGTCGGACCCGCGTGTCGCCACTGTGTGATCGCAGACCTAACGCCACCACAAGGCAGGTCTCGAGATACGGGATAGCACTCGCCCCAGTTGTACGGACGACATTGCTAGCGACAATACGGACGAAGCCTTCCTCTCATTTGCCGAGAGACAGTTAGAATAGCCTTCTGCTGAGTCCATGGCTACGACCTAGCAAGGCGCCATTAGCCTTACCTAGTTTGAGAGTTATCGTGTAAATGTCTCAAGAAGAACGTGTAACCAACAAAGATTAAAAGTTAAGTATAAAGCAGCTACGTACTTTTCTTGCTACCATTCAATACTATCCTGTTCCAGAATTCACGCCAGTCGGCGTGTGTGTACGCGCGCCTTTCTTTCGGCTCCCTTCCCAGTGTGGCGTAGCAAGCTTGTTACGCCACAACAAGTACACCATCGCAGGCGATCCTGTCTGTGATGCAGCGTCAAGGGTAACCGCAGCCATGGTCTGCGAGCTGATCATGCTGCTGCAAACGTCGTCGACCTGTTCGTGCAGATTGTTGTTGTCTTGCAAACGTCCCCGTCTGTTGACTCAGGGATCGAGACGTGGCTGCACGATCCGTTACAGCCATGTGGATAAGACGCCTGTCATCCCGACTGCTTGTGATACGAGGCCGTTGGGATTAAGCACGGCGTTCCGTATTACCCTCCTGAACCCATCGATTCCATATTCTGCTAACAGTCATTGGATCTCGACCAACGCGAGCAGCAATGTCGCGATACGATAAACCACAATCGCGATAGGCTACAATCCACCCTTTATCAAAGTCGGAAACGTGATGGTACGCATTTCTCCTCCTTACCCGAGGCATCACAATAACGTTTCACCAGGCAACGCCAGTCAACTGCTGTTTGTGTACGACAAATCGGTTGGAAACTTTCCTCATGTCAGCACATTGTAGGTGTCGCCACCGGCGCCAACCTTGTGTGAATGCTCTGAAAAGCTAATCATTTTCATATCACAGCATCTTCTTCCTGTCGGTTAACCTTATTCAGAAGCATAAGATAAACCAATACATGTCAGAATATAGCACGGTCAAAGATAAAAAGCTAAAGTACCGTAGTACCACGTCAAGCTACGTTACTTAGCGAGGAACAGCCCCGGCCCCACTTTGTAGAGAGCAGTCGGTTAGCCGCGATCGCTACGTTGGAACTGACTGTGGCACGCGGATATGTACCGAGCAACACAGCGGAACACACGCATGCCCGCACGGAAAGTCAAAGGTGCCTGTCATTGGCTGTCTTTATGTTAAGTACTGGGAAATTACCTATAGTTAATGGAGTGGCGCCAAACCATCTCTCCTCCGAAGAAAGAGTTCAAGGGCTCACCTTCAGCCAGTAAAGTCATGGCGATAGCCTTCTGGTATTCTGAATGGTTTATTTGTGTAATGCCCTCCCTCATGGCGCAACAGTCAACTTTGAAGTGTATTGTGTTACACTCAGGAAATTGAAGAAACTACTTCAGTATGCTCGTCGCCACAAAAGCGCAAACGAACTTCTTCTTAATGACAATGCAAGGCGTCATATGAGTCTGCGCACCCGAGGAGAGCTTACGAAACTTCATTGGATTGTTCTTCATCATCCATCCTACAGCCAGCATCTCGCACCTTCCAACTTCTATCTGTTTCGCCCAATGAAACATACATTCTGTGGGGAACAGTATGTTGATAATGCAGATGTTTTGAAGCAGCAAGACGTTGGCTCCGACGTAGAGTGCTATCATGTGGGCATAAGGCCATCACATTGAACGAAGATTATGTGGAAAAACAAGGCTTTGTAGCCAAAGGAGTGGGGAATAATATGGCTTATTGAAATCCTGAACAAAACAAACCTGCTTTCAGGTTTCATTATTTATTGAACGCATCTCGCAAAAATCAGTCAGTTCTATTTCCAGCGTGATCTTCCCCGTGGCTTGATAAAAATATGAGAAGGCGTTGGCAGAGAAGAGACACACTGCATAATGCGATAAAATCATAAACTCACATGAAACATGGATTGACTGGCGCCTTTCAAATTCACTATTTTAGTTCTAAATGATCTTGACTGCGTTTTGATTAATGATATGTCTAAGTTTCTGTTGATATTATGACACGCACAAGAGTAGAGAGCAGTGTATTTAAATGCAAGATTTGTACAAATATTACTTTTGTGCGGTATTAATTCACATGAAATACAAAACACTAAAACACTCACCAGCCATCTAGGATACACGCTAACACGATGTTTGGAACTAATAACTCATCAGCATAAATTTTGCTTACTTACAAAGGAAATATAATGCCGTGAAATGCGATACGCAATGTGCAAACAGCTTTGACTTTTCAACGTTATTGTTCACTAGAGGCTAGGGGTAGCGTCTTTGATTCATAATCAAAACGTCTTCAGTCCTGGGTTCTATCCCCGCCACTGCCTAAATTCTGATAGATAATCAGCATTGGCGGCCGAAGACTTCCGGCATAAGAAGTCAGCCTCATTCTGCCACCGGCCTTGTCAAAGAGGGCGGAGGAGCGGATAGAGGTTCAGGGCACTCTCTTGTCCTAGGGGTGGGAAATTGCCCCTAAAGGCGGAAGAATCAGCAATGATCAACGACATGAGGATGCAGAAGGCAATGGAAACCACTGCATTAAAGACACGTAACGTGTATCCACAGGACATGTGGCCTGTAATTAAAGAAGTGTCATGATGATCTCTCCATTGGCAAACGATTCCGGAATAGTCCCCCATTCGGATCTCCGGGAGGGGACTGCCAAGGGGGAGGTTACCATGAGAACAAGATTGAATAATCTACGAAAGGATAACGTTCTACGAGTCGTGGCGTGGAATGTCAGAAGCTTGAACGTGGTAGGGAAACTAGAAAATCTGAAAAGGGAAATGCAAAGGCTCAATCTAGATATAGTAGGGGACAGTGAAGTGAAGTGGAAGGAAGACAAGGATTTATGGTCAGATGAGTATCGGGTAATATCAACAGCAGCAGAAAATGGTATAACAGGTGTAGGATTCGTTATGAATAGGAAGGTAGGGCAGATGGTGTGTTACTGTGAACAGTTCAGTGACCGGGTTGTTCTAATCAGAACCGACAGCAGACCAACACCGACAACGAAAGTTCAGGTATACATGCCGACGTCGCAGGCTAAAGATGAACAGATAGAGAAAGTGTATGAGGATATTGAAAGGGTAATGCAGTATGTAAAGGGGGACGAAAATGTAATAGTCATGGGCGACTGGAATGCAGTTGTAGGGGAAGGAGTAGAAGAAGAGGTTACAGGAGAATATGGGCTTGGGACTAGGAATAAAAGAGGAGAAAGACTAACTGAGTTCTGTAACAAGTTTCAGCTAGTAATAGCGAATACCCTGTTCAAGAATCACAAGACGAGGAGGTATACTTGGAAAAGGCCGGGAGATACGGGAAGATTTCAATTACATTACATCATGGTCAGACAGAGATTCCGAAATCAGATACTGGATTGTAAGGCGTACCCAGGAGGAGATATAGACTCAGATCACAATATAGTAGTGATGAAGAGTAGGCTGAAGTTCAAGACATTAGTCAGGAAGAATCAATACGCAAAGAAGTGGAATACGGAAGTACTAAGGAATGACGAGATACGTTTGAAGTTCTCTAACGCTATAGATACAGCAATAAGGAATGGCGCAGTAGGCAGTACAGTTGAAGAGGAATGGACATCTGTAAAAAGGGCCATCACAGAAGTTGGGAAGGAAAACATAGGTACAAAGAAGGTAGCTGCGAAGAAACCATGGGTAACAGAAGAAATACTTCAGTTGATTGATGAAAGGAAGAAGTACAAATCCGGGAAAATCAGGAATACAGATATACAAGTCGCTGAGGAATGAAATAAATAGGAAGTGCAGGGAAGCTAAGACGAAATGGCTGCAGGAAAAATGTGAAGACATCGAAAAAGATATCATTGTCGGAAGGACAGACTCAGCATACAAGAAAGTCAAAACAACCTTTGGTGACATTAAAAGCAACGGTGGTAACATTAAGAGTGCAACGGGAATTCCACTGTTAAATGCAGAGGAGAGAGCAGATAGGTGGAAAGAATACATTGAAAGCCTCTATGAAAGTGAAGATTTGTCTGATGTGATAGAAGAAGAAACAGGAGTCGATTTAGAAGAGATAGGGAATCCAGTATTAGAATCGGAATTTAAAAGAGCTTTCGAGGACTTACGGTCAAATAAGGCAGAAGGGATAGATAACATTCCATCAGAATTTCTAAAATCATTGGGGGAAGTGGCAACAAAACGACTATTCACGTTGGTGTGTAGAATATATGAGTCTGGCGATATACCATCTGACTTTCGGAAAAGCATCATCCACACAATTCCGAAGACAGCAAGAGCTGACAAGTGCGAGAATTATCGCACAATCAGCTTAACAGCTCATGCATCGGAGCTGCTTACAAGAATAATACACAGAAGAATGGAAAAGAAAATTGAGAATGGGCTAGGTGACGATCAGTCTGGCTTTAGGAAAAGTAAAGGGACGAGAGAGGCAATTCTGACGTTACGGCTAATAATGGAAGCAAGGCTAAAGAAAAATCAAGACACTTTCATAGGATTTGTTGACCTAGAAAAAGCGTTCGACAATATAAAATGGTGCAAGCTGTTCGAGATTCTGAAAAAAGTAGGGGTAAGCTATAGGGAGAGACGGGTCATATACAGTATGTACAACAACCAAGAGGGAATAATAAGAGTGGACGATCAAGAACGAAGTGCTCGTATTAAGAAGGGTGTAAGACAAGGCTGTAGCCTTTCGCCCCTACTCTTCAATCTGTACATCGAGGAAGCAATGATGGAAATAAAAGAAAGGTTCAGGAGTGGAATTAAAATACAAGGTGAAAGGATATCAATGATACAATTCGCTGATGACATTGCTAACCTGAGTGAAAGTGAAGAAGAATTAAATGATCTGCTGAACGGAATGAACAGTCTAATGAGTACACAGTATGGTTTGAGAGTAAATCGGAGAAAGAAGGTAATGAGAAGTAGTAGAAATGAGAACAGCGAGAAACTTAACATCAGGATTGATGGTCACGAAGTCAATGAAGTTAAGGAATTCTGCTACCTAGGCAGTAAAATAACCAATGACGGACGGAGCAAGGAGGACATCAAAAGCAGACTCGCTATGGCAAAAAAGGCATTTCTGGCCAAGAGAAGTCTACTAATATCAAATACCGGCCTTAATTTGAGGAAGAAATTTCTGAGGATCTACGTCTGGAGTACAGCATTGTATGGTAGTGAAACATGGACTGTGGGAAAACCGGAACAGAAGAGAATCGAAGCATTTGAGATGTGGTGCATAGGCGAATGTTGAAAATTAGATGGACTGATAAGGTAAGGAGTGAGGAGGTTCTACGCAGACTCGGAGAGGAAAGGAATATGTGGAAAACACTGACAAGGAGAAGGGACAGGATGATAGGACATCTGCTAAGACATGAGGGAATGTCTTCCATGGTACTAGAGGGAGCTGTAGAGGGCAAAAACTGTAGAGGAAGACAGAGATTGGAATACGTCAAGCAAATAATTGAGGACGTAGGTTGCAAGTGCTACTCTGAGATGAAGCGGTTAGCACAGGAAAGGAATTCTTGGTGGTCCGCATCAAACCAGTCAGTAGACCGATGACCAAAAAAAAAAAAAAAAAAAAAAAAAAAAAGAGGAATATGCAGGCTGGACAAAATAAAACTGGTTGGTAAAATGTACTACCTGAAAAAATGTGAAGCAACCGGATGACAAGGTCCGATGCCTGTACTGTTCGTGTTTAGTGCTGTTATCGGATCTATTGTGGTGTGTAAGCTGCATGAGCAGCATCAGATGTTGTGAGATCGCACTGAAGGACACGGAAATGCCATGTACTCGTATGAGACATGTTCATCACCACCTGAAACAATCTGGAACGGATTTCATTTTAGTCTACATCTGACCTATTGGAAGTCCGTGCAGTACCCAGATCTGTGGGACGTTCGGATGTGATGATGATGATGATATTCGGTTCGTGGGGCGCTCAACTGTGCGGTTATCAGCACTGCCCAGTCTCGCCACTTTCCCGGATGATGAGGAAATGAGGAGGACAACACAAATACCCAGTTCCCGGACGGAGAAAATCCCCGACCCGGACGGGAATCGATCCCGGGACCCCGTGATCGTACCGATGTGACAGTGACGTTACAGTGCATGGGAAAGTGAGGGCAGACATACTCGTCGTCAAAGTTCCGATCGACCACGTCTCACTCACCAAATGGAGGATCGCCGTGTTGTGAACCAAGCACAATACAACCTTCTAACATCTTCTCCCGCCACCGAGAACAAGCAATGGACTTCCTGCTAGTCTTGCATTCTTGGTCGGAGACTTAACAGCTGAACTAGGGAATTACCGACCCACACTTAGGGTGCCGTTAATGAAACAACACAAACGGCTTCCTAAGGGGTTGTGCCTTCATCGGGAAGCATGGACTGCTGATCAGTGATGTCGCATCGTGTTCAACGATTATTCACGTTTCTCCACGACCCTGGATGACTGTAGTCGGCAAGTAAGGGAGCAACCTTGGCAGACGTCCCATTCATCCAGATGTTCTGGAGAGGCACAGCGGCGTTACTCCTGGCCCATGGTGTGGGGAGCCATTGGGCGTACTTCAGATCATGGCTGGTAGCGCTTGACGGAACTCTGAAGACAAAACTGTAGTCACTAACATCCTGTGTCTTCATGTGTTACCTCTCAAGCAACAGTATGCGGCGCCATTTTTAGCAGGACAATGCTCGTCCACAGATATCGCATGTCTCTAGGAACTCTCTGGGTGATTTTGAGGTATTCCTGAGGCCAGCAAGATCGCGAGATCCGTTCCTGATTCAGCATGTGTTAGACCAGTTCCGACGTCTATCATATTTTCAGTATCCAGGAAAAGAGGGATGAATTAGAAGAGTTGTGGGCCAGCTAGCCCTAGGAGAGGGTACAGGGCTTTATGGCAGCATTGCAAACCGAAAAAGCGCGTGCAACCAGGCCAGAGGTTGTGCAACTGCTCATACTGACAAGTTGCCTGTACATTTGACTCTCTAGGTAATCACTGGAATAATATCACATACCATCTCAATCCACTGTAACGTGGCAAATTATTCCGTGTCTTTACACCTCGCAGTGAAGTACGCGATCTTACTGCGTCTTGTCGCGTAGCCAGGAGAAGAGCAGCTTTTTGTTCGTACAACAGCGCAGATGTCGCTGGCCGCTGGAGCAAGGTGCTTGCCTACTAGGGCTATTGATAAATCATCGATATATCGATATTATTCCAAACGATATCGATATACGTCGGCCCTATTTCCTCAGACGACATATAGACTCAAAAATGACAGTATCAAGTGCCGATATTTTTATTTTATATTGTAGTTTTTCACAGACCCGCCAGGGTAGCCGAGAGCGCTAACGCGCTGCTTCCTGGACTCGGGTAGGTGCGCCGGCTCCGGATCGAATCCGCCCGGCGGATTACCGACGACGGCCGGTGTGCCGGCCAGCCTCGATGTGGTTTTTAGGCGGTTTTCCACATCCTGCTAGATGAATACCGGGCTGGTCCCCACGTCCCGCCTCTGTTACACGGCTCCCAGAAATTTGAAACACATTCACACTATTTCACGATTTACACTAGACACAGACAGCTGGGGTACACTACTTCCATTCCATGGGTACTGGGTGGCAGCAGGAAGGGCATCTGGCCCCCCTTAAAATTAGCCATGCCAACCCTGTGCAAAATGCGGGATAAAGGCAGTAGCAAAAGAAAGAAAGAAAGAAATTATACTTTTTCACAATTTTCGGTAATATTTGGGGTGGTTTTGAAATTGTAGGAGAGCATAATTTTACTTTCACTGTGTGAAGAAGTTTCCTTACTTTTTTAGCTTTCATCAAGTCCAATATTTGTGTTTGATGTTTGAAGCAAGTATATGTGACAGAAAAGAAGTCTGACTGGACTAGGCGGTGGCGGTGTGAACATCTTTTAACGCAACTAGTGTGCTTTTTCTTCACATAGGCATTCTTCGAAAACAGTTGCTGAAAAAAATGTACAAAAATCTAAATGAGAAGATTGGTCTTTACGATGAGTGGAGACCTATGAGGATAAATGCTGAATTTATCGGCGCTCGGCGCTACCACCAGAAACTGCAATGTTAAGCTTCACCACGCTATTTGGACACTACAGCTGCTAGGTCGCTTGGCAGATGTGAAAAGAATGGGAAGTAGAAATGAAGCGCTCCGGACACATCCAATATTTGACGAAATCGAACGACGGACCCATCGGACACCTTTCATTGTGCCACTTACATGGAGTTACCATTGTTAGCAAAGTGTTTATCACCAAGTCTTTGTCTTTCAATTCTTGCTCTAAGGGGGGTGGACAGGCTGCCAGCTTGGTGATGTACAGAACATCTAATAATAAATCAATACTTAAACATACAGCTCTTAAACCGACAGTATATTTAAAACGTGCAGCAGATTGTTCAGAGACGGGTATGTTGATACATTTTCTGTCGATACATCGATACTTCTTTCGTTATGTCGAAAGCCGACGATGACATACTTTAAATATCGATATATCGGATTTCCGATATTTTTTAAAATATGAACAGTCCTATGCCTACCTCGCGCTTACGATCCGTTATGCACCCTCCCCGTGAATCTATTAAATTTTATTCGATCTTTTTCACACTTCGTATACAGATTTGTATTGATAGTACCACTGCACTGTAAAAAAATCTTTGTTCAGTATCTTCAGTGCTTTTCGAGATATACTCTTTTACCTAAAACCCATGATAACTTTTCTGATGTTACGAAGCGGAGATAGGGGTCCCAATATATTCGCCTACAACATCAGTTGAAATTATAACTAAAAAAATTAGTTTGCAGAAATCGTTTTTCAAGAATGTTCTTTGCTTTCATAAAAGTTGCTGGATGACATAAAAGTAACCATTTCAAGATTATTATTTAATAATATTTTGCTGCGTGAATATTGTGGACAGGGTGAGGGAGTGTATGGAGGGCTTACATGAAGTGCGAACAGCATCACACTCATCGTGAGTCTTCTGTTGTTCGCAGCCGGGCACACGTGGCAAAGACTAGAACGTTTTATTTCACTTTTGACCTGAGCAAAGCTCCTCTAAATTCTGACCACTGCTTTTTAGCAATGTTATTTTGACACCCCTAATAGCTGTCGAAACCTAGGTCAATGTACCTACCAGTTATGTGCAACCGATTGGTTGTATAATACTATGTTGAAACTGTAAAGCGATATTTCTTCAGAGCAGAGCAGTGCAACAATAACTTTTCCCGCTAAAACCTCCGCCCGTCGGCCACACGAAATATGATGCAAAATCCGAGATTTCGAGGCGAGTCATGACCATCGTGGTCAGGGTTAAATAGACATTCAGGTTCACAGGTGAAAGAGAATTCCTAGAACAGAGTTACAAACACACTACCAGCTATGTAACTGGCAATAGCTAAAGTTTCTCATACATCCAAAAACAAGAACGAGGCAGACCCCAAGGATGGTGGAGAAGTTACCAGGCCAGATGGCGAAGAAATGCGAATGCATAAAGTAACTGGTTAACATCCGCCTGCAGCGTACCAAGATTCCAGATGATATACCGGGTGACCAAAAAGTCAGTATAAATTTGAACACTGCATAAATCACGGAATAATGTAGATAGAGAGGTACAAATTGACACCCATGCTTGGAATGACATGGGGTTTTATTAGAACCAAAAAAATACGAAAGTTCAAAAAATTTCCGACAGATGGCGCTTCATCTGATCAGAATAGCAATATTTAGCATAACAGAGTAAGACAAAGCAAAGATGATGTTCTTTACAGGAAATGCTCAATATGTCCACCATCATTCCTCAACAATTGTTATAGTCGAGGAATAATGTTGTGAACATCACTGTAAAGCATGTCCGGAGTTATAGTGAGGCATTGGCGTCGGATGTTGTCTCTCAGCATCCCCAGGGATGTCGGTCGATCACGATACACTTGCGACTTCAGGTAACCCCAAAGCCAATAATCGCACGGACTGAGGTCTGGGGACCTGGGAGGCCAAGCATGACGAAAGTGGCGGCTGAGCACACGATCACCACCAAACGACGCGCGCAAGAGATCTTTCTCGCGTCTAGCAATATGGGGGGGGGGGGGGGGGGGGCAGCGCCATCCTGCATAAACATCGTACGTTCCAGCAGGTGTTTATCAGCCAGGGTGGGGATGATGCGATTCTGTTAGCATATCGGCGTACCTCTCACCTGTCACCGTAGCAGTTACAAAACCAGAATCACGCATTTCCTCGAAGAAAAAAGGTCCGATAACGGTAGATGTGGTAAATCCAACCTATACCGTGACTTTCTCGTCGTGCAATGGAGTTTCCACGACAGTTCTATAATTTTCGGTAGCCCAAATTCTGCAGTTGTGGGCGTCGACAGACCTTCGGAGCGTGAAGTGAGCTTCGTCGGTCCACAACACGTTACTCAACCAATCGTCATCTTCCGGCATCTTTTGAAACGCCCACACCGCAAATGCCCTCCGCTTCACTAAATCGCCAGGTAACAGTTCATGATGCCGATGGATTTTGTACGGATAGTATCGGAGGGCACGCCTCAGTGCCAACCAAACAGTAGTGTATGGAATGCCGGTGCGACGTCCGACTGCACGAGCGCTGACTTCCCCGTGCATAGACGAGCCCGCTACAGTCTCCCTTTCTTCCTGAACTGTCTCAGCAGCATTACGGCTTGTGCTCTGTCGGCCACTACGGGGTCTATCGTCTAAGCAACCCGTGACTTCGAACTTCAAAATCATTCTCGCCACAGCTGCATTCGTGCCCGTTCGAATCCCCTTCCTATAGCGATAGGATCGTAACACTGAACTAGCACATTCCCCATTCTGATAATACAGCTTCACTAAAAGCGCCTTATCAGGTAACGTCAACATGATGCGACTGCTGGCGTATCAGATTCTCTCTCTCATTACAACTCCTTTTATACATGATTGTCACGCGCAGTCACTGCCGTTTTGCTGTCCAGCGCCATCTGTCGGACATTTTGTGAACTTTGTTTTTTTTGTTCTAATAACACCCTATGTCATTTCAAGCATTAGTGTGAATTTTTACCTCTCTATCTACATTATTCCGTGGTTTATTAAGTTTTCAAATTTGTAATGACCTTTTGATCACCCGGTATTTACATATGTAGCTGGTGGCTCTGGCAAATTCCCGAAAACATTTAATCAGATATTTGTAATGCCGTAACATATCGAGGTCAACCGTAATTCTCGATAATTGAGCACACAAAGGGCAGGACATGCGTGGCAGAATATTGAAGATATTTTAAGATACACTCTGTGCCTTTCTCGCTTGGGCTTTAAAATAGAACCATGTTCTTCCTCCATGTTGTGAGTTCCGTCTGATTAAAATAACCCTCTGCCTCTCCCAAAGCTCCAGCTCTGCGAGAACGTCTCCGGCCAGGAAGCTGTACATCAGAGTGCCATCTCTACATACTTAACACAGGATCGTCATCAAACAGCGCCGCAGTCACATTGACGTTTAACTTGCTGCACGACGTTCTCTCTCGGACAATTCATTTTACTTATCTAGTACACCTAACACCGAAACTGATGTGACCGGACCTCTGTTGTGCGTGAATTAAATGTTTTACGACAGCGCCATAAAGCTTCATTATGACGTAAGAAACTTATAACGCGGGTATAAATACTGTAGTATTTCAGTAATGCTTTAAAAGATCGGAATTTACTTACAGAGATTTTTAAACTCATGCAAAGAGACTTGTGCCGTCTATAAACATATCAAGAAACATTGTGGTCTGTAAAAGAAAACAAAGACTACATCCGTGATCCTTAAACTGTACGTTACATTTCTGTCCAGTTACGTCATTTCGAAGAACTTAACGTCAGTATAATTTAATAGATGCTGTTCGTGCAAGACACATGTTTAATAAAGAAAAGAAAATAAAGAAATCTTACAGCAATTGCGCAAAGCAGCATAAATATTGCAGTGGAAGAAAAAACATGAAAACGATATAGTGGAAACGTACAGAATAATTGGAAATATCACGTGGAAACGGATTTAGTTGCTGGAAAAGAACAACACACAAAACTGAGGGAAAAATCTGTGTCGATATTACAAAAAAAGTAATACATTTGCTGTTTTCGACTACAAGAAAACGAATTGGGGACCCAGTATTCAAACAGTACGTTAAAACACAGGAGCAGGTGTAATATAAAGACCTAAGTATGTAAAGAATCACAAAGGAAGTAAAACTGGCATTACGAACAGTATCATAAAACTAAATAACATACCCACAATAGTAGTAGGATCTTATTCAGTTTGAAAATAAACTTCCAACTCGGTCGCACGACTTACTATACTTAAAAATAGTTGTAAATTTTCTTGATACAACCATCATTAAACCATTTCTTCAGGATGTAACTTGTTTCGGAAGTTCAAATGTCATTTTCAAATATTTCAAAGATCACTTGTTTTGAAGGCATCACCATACACAATTAATTCGCACTGCTGTAGAGAAACAGCTAAATGGAGTGGATTACAAACGAAATACATGACTGTGCATTGTATATCAAAGTACGAACTCCAAAAACAGTGGAAACGATCAATTCCAGGTAGTCGAACATGCTAACAGTAAGCGAGCAGTTCGGGGTCTGAACTCTCTAAAAGCTGGTGTTTACCATCAAAAAACCAGGGGAGATGCAGTGAAGCAGAGTGGAGCCCAAACGGTAATATTTGGGGAAGAAGGGGGCGGGGGGGGGGGGGGGGGGACATTTCCAGTTCCGGCATTTGCCATAAACCCAAGGGAAACCTCCAGAAGACTTTGGTCAGAAAAGGGTGATTAAAGCTATTTTCATTTCATTTTTGGGACTATACCCACCCCAGAACAAAGTATGAAGTTGTAAGGTCCAATATTTTTTGGTTTACAAATTCTAGGGTTGAGGACAACTGTGTACGTTGAAATGACATCTTTAATGTCGCAATGTTAGCACAAAAATATACGCTTTTACACAGTTTTCAATGCGACAACAAAAAACAGTTGTTAGGGTAAAGCATCTCGCCAAACATCAAAAAGTGAAATAATCCTAAACACAAAAATATTAAATATTAATTCTCAGAAGGTTAAATTGTCCTAAACACGACAATATTAAAGTTTAACTAGACGTTTCTTTGCAAAATTGTTCCTACATTTACGTTATGATGTTGGTCAGTACTACGAAAATCGTCCGATTCCAGTTCAAAGTTCCATACTATTTTTAGGATGACAATCAAGTCTACGGTGGATGGTTAGTTATGTGACAAATTGAGCAAAAGATTACCCAAGGTCGCTCGAATTTACAGTGGACGCAAGCTGGTGAACCAGCAAGTTTACGCCTCTGCTCGCGGTATTTACCTTAAGCTGCGATGAGCTGTCGTCTGCTAGGCCGCTCTCTTCGGCTGAAATTTCTATAAAACTAATTACACCTTTGCTGAATTTTCCAGCAGAAACTTTCTCTATGTCTCTCGTCATGTGAGAGAACATGTACTCATCCCTAGTCTTAGAATGTGGCGATATACACGCTCATGGTTGGAGCAGCGTGCATATTATAATACCCTCTTAGTTCTCACAAGACCAATTAACTAACTGGCTGGTTCATTTCTCCACAGTCGGAGGTAAACGATGCTACAGCTAATTTCTAGTTGGATGTCAGCCGCTGTGAACGCAGTGTTCACACAAAGTACTCCTCTGCGTCATACAGAGCGTTATGCGCTCTACTCTGCACTTGATTCCAGTTCAGAGAAGAGTCCACGAAAATCTTCATCTTGTCTTACTGATATCCGAATTGTCTCCCCACCTGGGTTCTTTCTTTCTTCACGTCACGGCTTTTTTTCGACCAATAGGAGTGTTCCTTTTATTTTGTGGAAACTCTCTCCACCAATCGCAATGCCCCAACCATTAAATTGTGTCGAAACTTTGGCTCTTTTCTCCTTCCTAGCGCGTTTCCGCCAATCGGACGTTTTGTGCCCATTCCAGACACCTAAATGCATACATTGACTCTCTCACGTGTGTACCACTCGCTGGACACGTGATCTAAAATACGTCACTGGTCTTGTTTCGTATCCATTCGGAATTCCGAAACGCAGTTTCCTAAGAGCTTTCTTTCCTGTCCTCCCTCAGATGGGTCGTTATACTCGCCCTCCCCGTCTGAGTCACCTGGTTGACTTTCCGTCTGGGACACCCCTTTAAGTGGTTTCTGTGGTACCCCCATGCCTCTGTGTCGTTCCTCTGAATTCCAAACTAAAACGACTCTCGCTGCTTGTTTCACCTTCGACTCAAACATGCATTATAGGAACAGTGTGTTATTTACCGTCGATTGAATATCATCCCTTTTTGCATTACATACTGCTAGGCAAATTTGCTCAATACCGCCGAATTAAGTTAGGTGCCATATTCACCTTCCCGTTACGATGTATAAAGCTCTCATGTAAGGTGCGAATCTGATGTTCATTTATTCTGCCACCTTCATAGTGCTTGCTCGAACGTTTCTGGATATGTACAATTTAGTAAAGTCGATGACATGTTCTTGTACCTACCCATCACACTTTTCCTCCGTTCCTCTTATGGTTTTCTCGAGTGTCCTAGCACTATATTACATCTTATACACCGCGTACAACAATTTTAGCACACACTTTTACTTTCAGAATTCCTTGCCTAGTTATGAATGAGCTGAAATTGTTAAACTTTGTTTGAGTACATTAAACAGAAATTTTTGCTCTCAGATACGGAATGGAATTTTGATGCGAGCACCATTTCCTTTCAGAGGCACTGAAGTACAGAGAGTGTAACATCTGTCAACAGCACGTGCAGTAATTAAGAGAGTTGGAAGTGTCTCAGTCAGTTGCTAATAAGTGTCCATTTTTGTCTAGTACCACAAATTCCCAAGCTCATTGGAGGGTATGTGGTGGAAATTTCTCACAGCCAACATTATCATCAGACTGGACGTACAGCTGTTCAGAGTGGTTAACGTCCGGGCAATTTGGATAGCAAAGATGCATTTATTTTGAAGATCTGATTGGTTATCAAGTCGGCCAAGAATGCCTCCTGCGTAGAATAATGATCCTAAAAATGAGACGACTTGTACTTAGTACGACTGGTGACTACACGATTCTCTGGTAGCAAGGTATATGCCACCATGAAGTTCTGATGGGACAGTGGGGCCCAAATAATGTTGCCACAAATTGAATGTATGATGCTGCAGAGGGGGAAGAGGTCTCGTATGTTTATACAAAAGTCGCAACGGGCTCAGTTTTGGAAGGAGTAAGGAACAAGGTGATACGTGAGGGAAAATTACGGTTTGGCTTCGCGTCAAAGTAACCACTAGTGACAAAGCACAAGCTCGAACTGCACAAGTATGCGTCAGGAAATGCGCTGCAGTCTTTTCAAAGGAACCAGCTCTGCATTCACTTTGACCAGTTTATTGAAACTGCAAAAATTCTAAATCTAGATGAACGGGAGGAAATTTGAAATTAAATCCTCCCGAATTCCAGGCAATTTTCTTAAACACTGCAACCTCTCTGTCATAGGAGACAACAGGGTTTTATTCTTCGTGTGCACAGTAGGTATAGTATGTTCGAGGAACATGAAAGAGGAGTGAATTCGATTACACAACTTAACTTTGTCTTAGCGGAAGAATGCGTTGTATAGGAAAACTGATGCGGATAGCGAGATGTAGAATATAGAGTTCAGCCCACGTAAGGAGCAATAACGCTATTTATGAGCTGTAGAGATCCAATGTACGGAAAAAAGATTGGGCCAGAGAGCTACTTGGTGCGTGATACCGCAATAATGTGAATCAGTCGTTCGGCGTGGTAGTAGTTTCGTTGTGTATGTACTTCCTGCTGTTTTGGGGTTGTACAAGCAACATGACTTGGCATTTCGCGCAGAGGTTGTTGAGACCGGATCGAAGAAATTTCTATCTCCCATGTAAAACACTCTCTCAGGGCAGGTAGTATACCAAAAAAGCATGGTGGAATGTTGCGGTAGCCAGGAGATACATGGTGGAGTGGGGAGGGGCTGTATAAGCTAATAAACTCACAATACTTTAAAACACATTTATTACAGATAAAATTTCTCAGATGGTAAACAGGATCTTAATCACACCTTTAACTGATCACGTACACAAGAAACTCAAACAAAGAAGAAAACTCAATCGCAGTTTCTCATTTAAACCTTGAAACGCTCAATTATCTTCAGACTCGAGAAAATTACTGCAGCTACAAGCTAAAGAGTTCTTACAGTGACATAATTTACTAGAAAGAAAACTAAAATTGCAAGACGTTATCAACGTTAAAAAACTAGTTAAAAACCTACATAGCATTCTATTAAGGGGGACGGAAAGGCTACAAGCTAAAGAGTTCTTACAGTGACATAATTTACTAGAAAGAAAACTAAAATTGCAAGACGTTATCAACGTTAAAAAACTAGTTAAAAGCCTACATAGCATTCTATTAAGGGGGACGGAAAGGCTCAAAATCATGAAAAGTTCAATTTTTATTTTTTTGCGTTTTCTGAATCTGCAGACTATTGCCTTTTAATAGATATATAATTTATTCAATTCCGAAGACTACAAATATTTTTAAATTTTTTTTGGAATGTGTTCTACATGGGCGTGACCCACTGTGGCGTTGTTAAACTGCTGTCAAATGGTGTTATTATTACCGTCCGTGTTCATCAGGTACATTTTAGTCTGCCTCATGCAATAATGGAGGTGATAAAACCTATTTTCAGAGACTTAGCAGCACCTGAACTGTTGAAAAAGTGTATTCACGGAAAAACTCAAAACCCCAATGAAAGTGTAAATAGTGTTATATGGTCGAGAATCCCCAAGACTGTATTTGTTGGAGTAGAAACACTTCACTTGGTGTGTATGATGCTGTTGCGACTTTGAATGATGGCAACATTGTAAGGTGCAAGGTATTTAGAAATATGGGAATGAAGATAGGTTCTAACATTGTACGAGCGATGCTTGCTTTAGACAAGGAACGCCTTCGGGCTGCAGACAGGGCTGTAAAGAGTCTAGAAATACAAGCAAGAGTAAACAGGAGGAGGAACAAGAGGAAGCTGGAGGAGGAGTTTGCAGAGGATGAAGATAATCCATCCTATGGACCTGGAATGCACTAAAAAGTTAATCCAATCTTTGTCGCTCGATTCCCAAAACTTTTATTTTCTAATACTAATTACATGTTTTCTAAGGATCTTCCAAACATATTTGTTTCAAACTTTCAGTAAATGTTACACAGTACCTTCTGCCTAATTTAACACAGCCTTTTTCCAAAAAACTGTATATTTTTGAATATATAAATAAAAAATTGCAAAAAAAATGTTGTGAATTTTCATTACAATTGAAAAAAAATCATCTTTAATAACTGAACTAAAATTTTGTAAAATCCCTGTGTTAAGTTGTAACCCATATTCCAATAAATAATCTGTAAAAAGTTCAACTTCCTACCTCAAATACTTTGTGAGGAAAGATGTAATTTATAAGCGTTATTTTAACATTGCAAGTATAGGGCGTTCCGGAGCCCCTTAAAAGAACTACTCTCTGAGCCACTTAAAGAATTAAATTACACATCAATAAGGCGGCACGTTGTCTCAAAAAATACACTAATAACAGACTCAGGCATCACGACCAGAACCAGTGGGCTTAACAGCTGGCATCAGGTGACGGAATAATATTCCCCTCAACAGTAACAACCACTAAGCCATCATATACGTAACGTTCTTCAGTCATCAGAACAAGCTCTAGGATTTGCAAGCAAAATTATGAAGCTACCTGGAACTCGTCCGACGAGGCACCATGTTTCCAGTCATCAACAGGCCAATGTCGGTGCTGACAGGCCCATGCGAGGCGACAGCGTTTGTGTCGTGCAGTCATCAAGCGTACACGAGTGCGCTTTCAGCTCCGAAAGACCATATCGATGATGTTTCGTTGAATGGTTTGCACGTTGACACTTGTTGATGGCCCAGCACTGAAATCTGCAGCCATTTGCGGAAGGATTGTACTTCTGTCACGTTGAACGATTCTCTTCAGTCGTCGTTGGGCCCGTTCTTGCAGGATGTTCTTCCGGCCGCAGCGATGTCGACGTTTTGATGTTTTACAGGATGTACACTAGTGAAATGGTCGTACGAGAATATCCCCACTTCATCGCTACTCGGAGATGCTGTGTCCCATCGCTTGTGCGCCGACTATAACACCACGTTCAAACTAACTTAAATCTTGATACCCTGCCATTTTAGCGGCAGTAGTCGAACTAAAAACTGCGCCACACACTTTTTGTCTTATATAAGCGTTGCCGACCGCAGCGCCGTGTTCTCCCTGGTTACATATCTCTGTATTTGAATACGTATGCCAGTATCATTTCTTTGCCGCTTCATCGTATACGGGGTGGCCCATTGATCGTGACCGGCCCAAATATCCCACGAAATAAGCGTCAAACGAAAAAACTACAAAGAACGAAACTTGTCTAGCTTGAATGGAGAAATTAGATGGCGCTATGGTTGGAACGCTAGATGGCACTGCCATAGGTCAAACGGATATCAACTGCGTTTTTTTAAATAGGAACCACCATTTTTTATTACATATTCGTGTAGTACGTAAAGAAATATGAATGTTTTAGTTGGACCACTTTTTTCGCTTTGTGATAGATGGCTCTGTAATAGTCACAAACATATGGCTCACAACTTTACATGAATAGTTGGTAACAGTTAAGTATTTTAAATTAAAATACAGAACGTAGGTACACTCTTTGACATAAAACTTGACCGGCGGCCGGCCGCTTCAGAGGCTAAGTCCGCGCCGATCGCGACATGGGACAAAAAAACTGGCCAACTCGCTAATTCTCTAAGTCCGGTTATCTGCACAATCTGGCAACACTGTAGACTGCGGCACTTCCTGGAGGGAAACTTGTCCCATGATAGAGAAACTCTAGTCTGATTACGCCTGTGGTCTAGCGGTAGCGTGCGTTGTTTCTGTTCATAATGTCAGTGGATCGAGAGCAGCTGGCATAAAATATTTTTATAGCCTCTTCTGTCTGAATGCTGAAGACGTGAATGTAATGGTAGCGCAGATTCAATCTATTTCGTTTTGTGACACACCGATATCAAAATTTTATCCAGTAACGATTTTGCGGCAGATTTCCTGCAGACTGTCCTCCTCTGGACGCCGTATGCGGCAAAGCTCCGGGATCCATTTGCTGGCTACTGGCAGCGGCCGTGGCGACAGCAGCGGCGCTGCACTCCCCCGTTCTTTATCGAAAGCGCCTGCTACCGCTCATCGCTTTTGATGATTTAAAACGCTTTATTATTAAATGTTGCTCCACAGAAAATTTCTACAATTTCCATTCACGCTCAAAAGCAACGGAGACAGACGCCCTGATTAGTAGGCGGGTATTATATTACATTAATCGGCAAGAGCTGAGTATGGCCCGAAATTAATTTTATAGACTGGGACGAAATTAAACCACCTCACTACATTCGATGAATTTATAAATGCTTCATACCTCGTTTCTTTTCCTTTCAAACTCAATTATTTGTGCAACTTTTGGTCAATGTTTGGATGTTTTCGTCAAGCCAGAGTGAGCGTCTGTGGTGTAAAGTGTATTACAGTTCTTGTTTCATTCCTTATGGTAAGTCTATGCGATAAACTGTGTGAATACCTTGCAATGCATGCTCTGTAGCAGTGCAGGAACACTGCACATTTGGAGTTCCATGTATGGGTTCATGAAGTATTTATTGTTGATCGGGAGTGATAGTTAAGGTCATCAGATTTAAACCAGAAAAATTTGTCGTTTTGAAGGTTTCAGAGAACGGAAAGGAATTGCTAACGCCGGTGTTAGAAAACGTCTACAGTTAAATGCTATTGCAAAAATTTAGAAGAAGGGAACTACATTAATGAACATGTGCACTTCATAAACAACCTTCTGACATGTTAGACCTATATGACGAACAAAGCTCAAATTTATATCGTTGACAGTCGGTTTGAATCTTTTCAGGGTCTATTTTACAGTGAAGCACCTTGGAATTCGCAAAGCAGAAATCCATGATATTAACTTAATTTACTAAGTCGAAATCGGACGAAGATTGATGTTTAAAGGCATTCTTCAGATTTCGCATAAGAAATTTTTACTAGCAGTTTGCAACTCCATTAATTAAAATGGAAAATAAAAGGTTGTACTCAGCGGCTTCTACCGTGATTCGAACTGCTATGTCTTATAGTACAAGCACTGCAACGCACAAGGGAACCTCTGAGCTAACGACACACTGGCGGCCAGAGGCGGAATATAGTCACTGCGATGTTTCCTGAGCCTCAAAACGCAACCTTAAACACACGAACAGAAGAGGTGGAGATTACTGTTTTAACGTCCCGTCGACAACGATGTCATTAGAGACGGAGCACAAGCTCGGATTAGGGAAGGATGGGGAAGGAAATCGGCCGTGCCCTTCCTAAGGAACCATCCCGGCATTTGCCTGAAGCGATTTAGGGAAATCATTGAAAACCTAAATCAGGATGGCCGGGCGCGGGATTGCACCGTCGTCCTCCCGAATGCACACACAAACAGGTGTTACTTATGTGAAGAACGCCATTCTTGGAGTCCAGAAATTAAATATACTTTCTAATTGTGTCATCTTGCAGTGGATTATATCGTACGAGTCTTCGATGTGGAAAACGAATGTCAAGTGAATTTAGCGAGGTAACGCCGACCTACACCCGGGAGTAAATGCACTATCAGAGTGTTGACAAATACTTGCTAGGACGCTGCCATTTCTAGGCTCTCTGACGAGGCAGCTCTTCAGCGAAATGCTTGCCGTGATTCTCCGATACGGTTCTTCAGAGTGGAGACGCGCGCGCACGTTTGGTTTTTATGCGGCGTTCTCCCCTGATGGTTTCTGACGTCGCCTTCTGGGCTATGTATACATATGAGACATTCAATTATCATTAATCCAGAATGATACAAGTTTCAGCTTCCGGTGTGGAAGAAGGCTGTTGACGCCGACATTATATCATTTCAACGTAGGGAAAGCAAAACGGATCATTCAATGTTTCTCATTCAACATAAAGCATGTGAGATAATTTTCCGTAACGTTCATAATCATCTAAAAATACAAACGAAGTAAAAATACACCGGAAGCTTATTCGAATTGAATATAACGCTTTGCACCTCGATGTCGAATTTGTCCACTTGCAATCTTTTGCAGCATACACATAGAATGTCATGATTACCACGAGAATGAAGAAATATGTTGGTAAGGATGGAAGCAAGAAGAGACGCAGTCAACAAATATTCTATTCCTCATGGCATTCATTTCATTTGACACGTAAGAAGAGGTAAAGCGGGAATTTACTTTCGTTAACACGAAAGATATGCCGCACATATTGATAACGAGGAAGTCTGCGTCTTCATACGTTTCCTCCTTGAAATCTGTATGCTCTATTATATACTAAGTAGCCCGATCATTGTTTCAGTATTGTTACCCTCTTGTTTGACCCCGTAACGATGAACAGATTCCAAATGCATGTCTCCCTTCCTGGGTTGTTTTTTGTGTTTTATTGCTTGGAATTCCTGAAGCAGACCACTGTGCCTTCCCCCCTCGTGGGTTAGGTCTCAAAACTAAACCGCTTTGTATCCAATGGCATAATTTATTCAGACAGCATCAGCATAATACTATCAAACAAAGCCTTCCATTTACAGTTGCAGCACTCTAACCAGCACTGACCAAAGTGTAATCCACGGTCATGGTCCTAAATTACCAGCTGTCTGCTACTGTGGCAAAGTCCGTACTACACTGTCGATTCCGCAGCACCATTTTATCTGGTAACACTGTGTAGTTGCACAGTTGTGCTACCAGGTCTGTCCTCACACTGTCAACTTTATGTATCTCACTTCTCCCGTAGCGTAGATCACGAGGAGCCGAAGTAAATGAGTGTATTCTGCATGACGTAACATTCAGTATTCCCTTCTTTCATAGCCACTCTTCATGTGCATCGATACCAAATAGGAATGCGAAAACTCTTGCGAGTGAGAGAATGACAATAACAATCGTAACAAGAACAAGCAAATAATGAATGATGTTTATTCCAACGCAGAACGAGAATGGCTTTAAATATAAAAATCTGTATCTATATCTATATCCATATCTATTGATCTTTGAGTTGGCACAATGCAAATATATTCTTAGCATTTAGTTACTGAATTTAGTTCTGGATGTTTGCAGAGAAAAGGAAAAGTCGGTACTTCTCGCTAGTGTAATGTAATGTGAACCAGCAACTACCCTTTCCTTAGAACACGACTCAAGCAGGTCATCAAGTAGGTAGCAAGGCACTGCTGCATTCTGTTCCCTGACATTGCTCTGATGACGGTTAATGCAGATAGTTCCGATTATGAAATACAAAACGTATTGCAGGTTAGTTCCTAGGATAGTAACATTAAATTTGCGTTGTAGACGGCACATGAACGTGACGACTATCCATATTACTCATCAATATAAAAAGACAATATTTAGGGAATTTAGCAGGATTACTCAAAATGAATTCTGAAATTGGGTGACTGACTGCACAGGTGCTAAACGTCGTCAAGAGTATACGATGTCCTAATCGCATTAGGAATATGAAGATCGTCTTCGACAGCTCGCAACTTTCACATTGCTATCTCCACCCTACTCCAGACAGCCCTCGGTGGAGTTGCACGACGTTGCCCATGTTATGGAAGGCCTTCAAACGACAACAGACCACGTATTGAAAAATACAAGCGAATTCTCTTGCAGCGTAAGCTTATTGTAACTAATCTAAAAATTATTGGAGAGGAACATTGTCCTATTCAAAAAAAGTAAAATGTTACACACTGTTGACGTCAAACGGACATTATCTATGTCCTGTCTTGTGTCCTACTCATCTATAATATCAAGTGTACTATGAAAATGATTATATATAATGGATGATAGGGTAATGCATTGATACCAGATGGTGGGGGCCGGCCGGTGTGGTCGTGCGGTTCTAGGCGCTTCAGTCTGGAACCGCGTGACCGCTACGGTCGCAGGTTCGAATCCTGCCTCGGGCATGGATGTGAGTGATGTCCTTAGGTTAGTTAGGTTTAAGTAGTTCTAAGTTCTAGGGGACTGATGACCTTAGAAGTTAAGTCCCATAGCGCTCAGAGCCATTTGAACTATTTAACACAAAATGACATTAAAAATTAAAGTTATTCACGAGCAGCTAGTTGAGAATATGTATGAACATTAAATGACACGACGAACTGAAATAATATGACGAAGAGTTCAGCGCTCACTGGGAATAGAGCCCCACACATATCGTTGTTGACTACACACAAAGAGACGTCAGCTACCGAATTTTTCTCCACCAGCTGCTCAGAATAGCATCTTGAACTTACAGTCATCTCGCAAATAGTTCTGTGTCTCACTGGGAGTTAAAAACGTCAGATATCGTTAGTGTTGACAACGAATGAAAATAGATTAAAAATCAAAATTATTATCCACCAGCAGATAGGTGTTCTCATGATAGAGCTTGATAATACACAATTAAATCTTTAGTGCCGGGCCAGGATTCGATCCCATTCACGCGTAATATGTGAAGGTGTTGAGGAATCTGCAGTTTTGAACAAACAACAAATTGTAGCCGAGCTGTATTGCCACGAAGGGATCAAATTCCGCGTTAAGGGCGGTCAGAGTTGCATTCCCAGTTTAGAACCAATTTTATCGACATACAGAAGCTCAAATAAAAGATGGAATAAGTGTCCTGTGACCATACATAGCGTTTGTATCGTCACTTGAAATAAATAACTAGTATAAGAAAGGTTACTGGTGATAGAGTTTCTACATGTCGCCACTCCAGACTTTATTGTGGTTCAACCTACCGCCTACTTGGTAAAGAAGGAATATCATCTTTAATGTGAATTTTCAGACCACGCAGCCATTATATCTCCACACTTGGTGTAGCCAGGAGAGAATGGAATCTGTCTCTCCCTATCTAAAATCATTGACGGAAGTGGGAATCGAACCCAGACCATAGGTATAACAACCTACCATCCGTCCAACAGACCACGAAATCCTCTTCTCTGCGAGTCATTTTTCTATCGTAACGCAGTTGCGCCACACTGGATGAGAATTCTGACACACAGGCTCCCTGTAGTAATTTGCAGCATGTTCAGTTAATTCATTTACTTGGTTGACCGAATCACCATGAACTAGCTGCCTCGGCTACCCAGTGCATACATTCGACTATTTTGTAATCACAGAAATAAAATCACGTAACTGCCACCTACACACAACTGCCAACAGTGTAGGATGCAGAAGTTTAAATAGGAAGTGTTCCTTTCCACTTGAGCTATTCTATTGCGCCATCTGTTACTAGAAAACGTCGTTCAGTCCAAAAGAAAAGCTGTAACTGTTTGTCTCTCAGAAGTCAAGACCTGGCCATATGCATAATCTCACAGTGCTGTGGACTCCAAAAGTTCTGGAGGAATAGTTACCGAGCTCTGGAGCTGCTGTAGCTACGTGTCAGCTTGTAGCATAGATAAGATGTCGCGAGTTCGAATACATTCAGTGCTACATTTTTTAAAACGCAATTCTGCTCTCTGCTGAAGGTATCAATCTAATGGAACTTTGAACATAATTCCCTTCACATCTCAACCCAAAGTAGTCGCATGTGGAAAAAGGGCTAACTACTGTGACATTTTGTTCTATTCAGGTTTAATAGACAGCAGGCAGCAGATGCATCTCGAAGATGTGCAGAGAGAGCGCATCGTGCCATAATATGTCAGAAAAGTATTTTCTATATTAGCCGTCGTGTGGTAGTGATATTTTATTCTTCTTCAAACTTTGCTTGACAGCTTTAACTCAGAACAACTTTTCTACATGCATGTAATCAATAAACTGCATGTGCATTGTCAGACTGTCATAGGTAACATCTGAGAATTCGCATATATCGTTGATGATTAATTTCTCTCTCATGTTTACTATTGTTTTAACAACACTAAAGAAAACCTTACGAAAATTGTGCACTGTATTATAAGAAATGAAGTAAAACTAACCATGGTAACCTTACGACGAAAGTATCTGTAAACAAGCATGCCTCTATCGACACGAATTAGTAAAATACTACTCACTTAGATTTTGATTGGGTCTGTGTTTAATTGGTATGCTGTGTCATACTCAAGAGGTATGCAAATGTGGCATTTCATAAATATAGTTACGTATTCCTAGAATCCAAAATTCGCTTGTCAGCAGCGGAAAGAGGCCTTACCTGTTGTGCAGCATTGTAAGTTTTTCAACATTGCACTATGAGCTGAAAGCATTTTCTTGCGATTTCCTGATTGATGTTTGATCTGACTGCTTGTAGCTCTTTCACAGAAGGGATAAAAACGTTACAGTCAGTGAGACTGGAACTGCGAACCGTAACAGACGCTTTTTCACAGCTCAGCACGTTACCACAGAGCTGGCGAGGAGGTATTGGTTTTACATTCCTATTACGAGGGCAATAGTAACTAGAACTCGTAAACCGCTATTTGAATGTCGAGATTAGTTGCGGTTTCCACCTGCAACGACTTTCCTGGGCTGGAAACCGTAAATTTTCAATCTTTTGTTACCCTGCAAGCGATAATAACTCGGATTATTCAATGGAAATGACAGGTAAAATCAAGTGAACTTTGAGGCTTAATTCCGTGCACACCAGGAAGTAACTCGTCGATCACAGAGTTGCCAAACATACGTTGCCTTGTTGCCAAATCTCAGTTACAGTACCAGCAGGAAGAAGACGAACCGATGTGATCCTACAGCGGTCTGGGAAGTGACCATAGCTGGTGTCTCCAAGTCACGGCTGCTACGGCCTGGAATACGTAATGCGTCTGATTCGCTTTCTGTAACTAGGTTTAGGGACTGGAGCGTAGTTACTAATAATACTGAGAACTGACTGCAAACTGAGCATCATAAATCAGTAACTCTCATTGTTGTTTTTATATTTCTTTCGTAAGTGTACTCAAAACTAAGAAAGTCATTCACAGGCGTTTTCGTGCCTCGCCGATAGTCGAGCACAACATACAAATAAAAATAAAAAAGAATGTGTGTGTGTGTGTGTGTGTGTGTGTGTTTGTGAGAGAGAGAGAGAGAGAGAGAGAGAGAAATAGAAAGCAATGAGAGAGAGTGTAAAAAATTGTTGTAAAGAAATTGAATCATGGTATTTAAAGAAATCTTTCATTAAAATGACACGTTCCATATCATTACGAAATGTCGTATTCATGATCTATGGAACAAGAGTTAATCTAATGTAATCTAATCTAATCTAATCACATCATATTGATGATTAGCCATGAAGAGTCATGAATTACCGAAATTTTGGCCAATACCAGTAACCAAATCTAAACTTGAAAATAAAAGACGACAGTTTTTGTAATAAACCGTGACTCCTATCAAGACCCTTTCGTCCCTGTTATCGAACCACGAAAGATGTCTGATATACCTCCATTCTGAAGTAACAAAGTGTGCATGCATTTAAAGATGAAGTGCATGATGTGAAGTTCTGTGACGGAGATACGAACCCAACACGTAATCCGATTGTTAACTAAGAAAAATCAAATGTTACGTATTGGTTTTTCTTACGAGCCGCTAGGTGTCTGAATCTAGAATAAGGATACAAACTTTTGTGCCTAAGCGACAATCGAACTGCACACCTACCGTGCATCCACGAATATAGCTTAAGTTTCAGTTGCTTACTCATGAACAGTAAGATGTGTGCGTGTTTGACCAGAAATAACGACACCTGTTGCCATTGTTGGAAACACATGAACAGACATTGAAATTGCGCGTTAATTTTCACTAGCAGGTGGGTGTGCACTTGATAAAGCTAGAAATGAAATTATGAATATTTTTGTACTGGATCAGGTTTCAGACCCACATACTTACCTTTGGAGGAGACCTAGAGAAGATTGCAGTCTTGGGAAAAGGAACGAAATGACTGAACTATACTGTTCCGAGAGATTCAGATCCTCGAAAGAGGAGATACGAATTCGAATCACAGTCCAGCTCCAAATTTTTAAACGTCTCTAGTTCAATCAAGTACAAGTAAAATAAGAGCCCTGTCCCTTTAAATGGCTATCGGTTCATCAAATAAAATAAAATTTTCTAATGTAAGTAAGCTTACTGGCGACTGTATTTCTGTTTACCATGACTTCCGCTGTGTGATTTCCCAACGTAAACCGGCTCTGCCCAGTTGGTAATGAAGGAACGTGATGTTTAATGCGGATTCTGGATTATAACGTCTTTCTCTTGAGGTTACCAGAGGTAAAATAAATCTGTTTGTGCCTCTTAAAAGTAAATGCCTGAACCCACGCATTGCACCTGTGATAGCTCGTTCCACCATACCATTGTGGCCACATTACCCAGCCCCAAGAGTGTGCTGTAACGGATGATGTGCTTAGCTTACAAAATTAGTCACGGTGGAAAAAATGCGAGTCTATTAAATGGTCGAGTAGAAGCAAGCTTCTGACGCAGAGATTATGCTATTCTCATGTCATCAGGATGTAAAGACTCTTCTAGGCATCATAGGCTGGATGTGAAGCCATTTTGATTTTTCACAAATTCAGCAAATTTCTTAGTTCGAGAAAATCCACTGTGAAGTGTGAAGTTGCCGGATAATTCGATTATTACTGTTATTATTAATATCATTTTATTCATACCGCTGCTGTAACACAAGTGCTTGAACATCATTTAATGCCTTTTGGTCTCTATAGATGTAGTTTCCCATGAACAGGTTCTTTCCCTGTCTACGGAATCCTTTTCATGTTAATATCAAACACCAGCAATTACTCGTAGATTACTTTAAAACTAAAGTAATTGACGAAGACATTACTTGGTAACAAAAACGCACTGCCTTTCTTCACTTACTTTCGCCTAGAAATGGCTATCGAGTACTGACAAACCAAAAGGCAAGAGATCTTACTGCCTTCCGATATACGTTGCTGTTAGTTCTTCCACATGATTTGGTCGACATGACCTGTTTCAAGTTGTGTATGACAGACAGTGTTTTAGAAAATCTATTGTTTCCCTTCGAAATAAACAGAAGTATTTTCTTTCTAAGCTGCCCAAGTACAAAATTTTCGCAATATTATTCAAACTTAATATTCGCTTCTATAATGTAGGAAAGTATTTCACAGTCGCAAAACTCGCATCCGAAACGTTGACCTTACACTTAGTCGCTGACCATAAATTCTAGCTCAGAGTGACACCAGTTTAAATAACCTAATGTAGTGAAGACTGTTTGCCAGTGCTCTTTCTCACCGGAAAATACGCAATTCAATCATTTGGCTCCATAAGTACACTGTAACAGTAATTTCTGTGTGAAATTTGTCAGTAAGCTTTTGCCTTCCAACCGGCAAAATACGGCAGAGTACGGCCGGTAAACAATTCACAAACCACGATTTAGTGTCAATAAGACGATTTCTTTAAACATTGTCGAAGCTGAGGGAATTTAGTTTCTGCTTAAATCGTCTTAAGCAGCAACAATCACAGATATCTCAAATAGGAAAAAGCTGAATACCCAGGTACGAAGGTTGTAAAACAAACTTCCCACAGTTTGTGTCAGGTTGATTTTTTCGTCTGATAACACTGCTTAAGTATTTTGTCTAAGAGGTATCACAAGTAGTATCCTTGTAGCTGTGGGAATCATTGGTTGAAAACGAGTTTAACACCAATGGGTACAGTGCTGCTAAATTTTCACAATTATTATCAACCTAAGTCTGAGTTCATCCACAAACTGAGGCATATTTATAATATTGGAGCTAGACTGTGTATCCTTGTCTTTCTTGAGTGGTCATTGGAAGGCGTTTACACACACGTATACAATACTATGAATACTTCGAACGCTATGGTTAACGTTGCTCTCATAAACTACTTTTTTTTAAAATTCTTCTGGGTCTTCAGCGTGCAATATGTGTTGTAGATACAGTCTCAGACCAAAAAATTGACCGCCGAGTCGTTCACGTAAGGTGGACAATACAGTCGTGCTCCTCTCAGAATTCTATGTCTGGCAATATGCTCGATGTAGCAACATGTAGACTGTGGCACTTCCCAGAGGAAGTCTTGACTCCAGTCTCAGTACATTACTCTTGACTACGACCGTAGTCTTGAGGTAAAACGCGAGACCAGCTAATATGATATTGTAGATTCGCTTGAATTACACTCATAGCTTCAGCACCGAGAGGAAAGGGGCGATAAATATTTTGTCGATATGTGCTTTCGGTCGCCAGACGTCATATTAGCTGGTCTCGCGTTTTACCTGAAGACTACGGTCGAGTTCCAGCAGCGGTTTGAATAAAATGATAGTAATAATAACAGTAATAATCGAATTATCCGGCAACTTCACACTTCACAGTGGATTTTCTCGAACTAAGAAATTTGCTGAATTTGTGAAAAATCAAAATGGCTTCACATCCAGCCTATGATGCCTAGAAGAGTCTTTACATCCTGATGACATGAGAATAGCATAATCTCTGCGTCAGAAGCTTGCTTCTACTCGACCATTTAATAGACTCGCATTTTTTCCACCGTGACTAATTTTGTAAGCTAAGCACATCATCCGTTACAGCACACTCTTGGGGCTGGGTAATGTGGCCACAATGGTATGGTGGAACGAGCTATCACAGGTGCAATGCGTGGGTTCAGGCATTTACTTTTAAGAGGCACAAACAGATTTATTTTACCTCTGGTAACCTCAAGAGAAAGACGTTATAATCCAGAATCCGCATTAAACATCACGTTCCTTCATTACCAACTGGGCAGAGCCGGTTTACGTTGGGAAATCACACAGCGGAAGTCATGGTAAACAGAAATACAGTCGCCAGTAAGCTTACTTATATTAGAAAATTTTATTTTATTTGATGAACCGATAGCCATTTAAAGGGACAGGGCTCTTATTTTACTTGTACTTGATTGAACTAGAGACGTTTAAAAATTTGGAGCTGGACTGTGATTCGAATTCGTATCTCCTCTTTCGAGGATCTGAATCTCTCGGAACAGTATAGTTCAGTCATTTCGTTCCTTTTCCCAAGACTGCAATCTTCTCTAGGTCTCCTCCAAAGGTAAGTATGTGGGTCTGAAACCTGATCCAGTACAAAAATATTCATAATTTCATTTCTAGCTTTATCAAGTGCACACCCACCTGCTAGTGAAAATTAACGCGCAATTTCAATGTCTGTTCATGTGTTTCCAACAATGGCAACAGGTGTCGTTATTTCTGGTCAAACACGCACACATCTTACTGTTCATGAGTAAGCAACTGAAACTTAAGCTATATTCGTGGATGCACGGTAGGTGTGCAGTTCGATTGTCGCTTAGGCACAAAAGTTTGTATCCTTATTTTAGATTCAGACACCTAGCGGCTCGTAAGAAAAACCGATACGTAACATTTGATTTTCCTTAGTTAACAATCGGATTACGTGTTGGGTTCGTATCTCCGTCACAGAACTTCACATCATGCACTTCATCTTTAAATGCATGCACACTTTGTTACTTCAGAATGGAGGTATATCAGACATCTTTCGTGGTTCGATAACAGGGACGAAAGGGTCTTGATAGGAGTCACGGTTTATTACAAAAACTGTCGTCTTTTATTTTCAAGTTTAGATTTGGTTACTGGTATTGGCCAAAATTTCGGTAATTCATGACTCTTCATGGCTAATCATCAATATGATGTGATTAGATTAGATTAGATTACATTAGATTAACTCTTGTTCCATAGATCATGAATACGACATTTCGTAATGATATGGAACGTGTCATTTTAATGAAAGATTTCTTTAAATACCATGATTCAATTTCTTTACAACAATTTTTTACACTCTCTCTCATTGCTTTCTATTTCTCTCTCTCTCTCTCTCTCTCTCTCACACAAACACACACACACACACACACACACACACACACACACACATTCTTTTTTATTTTTATTTGTATGTTGTGCTCGACTATCGGCGAGGCACGAAAACGCCTGTGAATGACTTTCTTAGTTTTGAGTACACTTACGAAAGAAATATAAAAACAACAATGAGAGTTACTGATTTATGATGCTCAGTTTGCAGTCAGTTCTCAGTATTATTAGTAACTACGCTCCAGTCCCTAAACCTAGTTACAGAAAGCGAATCAGACGCATTACGTATTCCAGGCCGTAGCAGCCGTGACTTGGAGACACCAGCTATGGTCACTTCCCAGACCGCTGTAGGATCACATCGGTTCGTCTTCTTCCTGCTGGTACTGTAACTGAGATTTGGCAACAAGGCAACGTATGTTTGGCAACTCTGTGATCGACGAGTTACTTCCTGGTGTGCACGGAATTAAGCCTCAAAGTTCACTTGATTTTACCTGTCATTTCCATTGAATAATCCGAGTTATTATCGCTTGCAGGGTAACAAAAGATTGAAAATTTACGGTTTCCAGCCCAGGAAAGTCGTTGCAGGTGGAAACCGCAACTAATCTCGACATTCAAATAGCGGTTTACGAGTTCTAGTTACTATTGCCCTCGTAATAGGAAGCTAAAACCATTACCTCCTCGCCAGCTCTGTGGTAACGTGCTGAGCTGTGAAAAAGCGTCTGTTACGGTTCGCAGTTCCAGTCTCACTGACTGTAACGTTTTTATCCCTTCTGTGAAAGAGCTACAAGCAGTCAGATCAAACATCAATCAGGAAATCGCAAGAAAATGCTTTCAGCTCATAGTGCAATGTTGAAAAACTTACAATGCTGCACAACAGGTAAGGCCTCTTTCCGCTGCTGACTAGCGAATTTTGGGTTTCTAGGAATACGTAACTATATTTATGGGTTGGTTGGTTGGTTTGGGGAAGACCAGACAGCGTGGTCATCGGTCTCATCGGATTAGGGAAGGAAGTCGGCCGTGCCCTTTCAGAGGCACCATCCCGGCATTTGCCTGGAGTGATTTAGGGAAATCACGGAACACCTAAATCAGGATGGCCGGACGCGGGATTGAACCGCCGTCCTTCCGAATGCGAGTCCAGTGTCTAACCACTGCGCCACCTCGCTCGGTAACTATATTTATGAAATGCCACATTTGCATACCTCTTGAGTATGACACAGCATACCAATTAAACACAGACCCAATCAAAATCTAAGTGAGTAGTATTTTACTAATTCGTGTCGATAGAGGCATGCTTGTTTACAGATACTTTCGTCGTAAGGTTACCATGGTTAGTTTTATTTCATTTCTTATAATACAGTGCACAATTTTCGTAAGGTTTTCTTTAGTGTTGTTAAAACAATAGTAAACATGAGAGAGAAATTAATCATCAACGATATATGCGAATTCTCAGATGTTACCTATGACAGTCTGACAATGCACATGCAGTTTATTGATTACATGCATGTAGAAAAGTTGTTCTGAGTTAAAGCTGTCAAACAAAGTTTGAAGAAGAATAAAATATCACTACCACACGACGGCTAATATAGAAAATACTTTTCTGACATATTATGGCACGATGCGCTCTCTCTGCACATCTTCGAGATGCATCTGCTGCCTGCTGTCTATTTAACCTGAATAGAACAAAATGTCACAGTGATTAGCCCTTTTACCACATGCGACTACTTTGGGTTGAGAAGTGAAGGGAATTATGTTCAAAGTTCCATTAGATTGATACCTTCAGCAGAGAGCAGAATTGCATTTTAAAAAATGTAGCACTGAATGTATTCGAACTCGCGACATCTTATCTATGCTACAAGCTGACACGTAGCTACAGCAGCTCCAGAGCTCGGTAACTATTCCTCCAGAACTTTTGGATTCCACAGCACTGTGAGATTATGCATATGGCCAGGTCTTGACTTCTGAGAGACAAACAGTTACAGCTTTTCTTTTGGACTGAACGACGTTTTCTAGTAACAGATAGCGCAATAGAATAGCTCAAGTGGAAAGGAACACTTCCTATTTAAACTTCTGCATCCTACACTGTTGGCAGTTGTGTGTAGGTGGCAGTTACGTGATTTTATTTCTGTGATTACAAAATAGTCGAATGTATGCACTGGGTAGCCGAGGCAGCTAGTTCATGGTGATTCGGTCAACCAAGTAAATGAATTAACTGAACATGCTGCAAATTACTACAGGGAGCCTGTGTGTCAGAATTCTCATCCAGTGTGGCGCAACTGCGTTACGATAGAAAAATGACTCGCAGAGAAGAGGATTTCGTGGTCTGTTGGACGGATGGTAGGTTGTTATACCTATGGTCTGGGTTCGATTCCCACTTCCGTCAATGATTTTAGATAGGGATAGACAGATTCCATTCTCTCCTGGCTACACCAAGTGTGGAGATATAATGGCTGCGTGGTCTGAAAATTCACATTAAAGATGATATTCCTTCTTTACCAAGTAGGCGGTAGGTTGAACCACAATAAAGTCTGGAGTGGCGACATGTAGAAACTCTATCACCAGTAACCTTTCTTATACTAGTTATTTATTTCAAGTGACGACACAAACGCTATGTATGGTCACAGGACACTTATTCCATCTTTTATTTGAGCTTCTGTATGTCGATAAAATTGGTTCTAAACTGGGAATGCAACTCAGACCGCCCTTAACGCGGAATTTGATCCCTTCGTGGCAATACAGCTCGGCTACAATTTGTTGTTTGTTCAAAACTGCAGATTCCTCAACACCTTCACATATTACGCGTGAATGGGATCGAATCCTGGCCCGGCACTAAAGATTTAATTATGTATTATCAAGCTCTATCATGAGAACACCTATCTGCTGGTGGATAATAATTTTGATTTTTAATCTATTTTCATTCGTTGTCAACACTAACGATATCTGACGTTTTTAACTCCCAGTGAGACACAGAACTATTTGCGAGATGACTGTAAGTTCAAGATGCTATTCTGAGCAGCTGGTGGAGAAAAATTCGGTAGCTGACGTCTCTTTGTGTGTAGTCAACAACGATATGTGTGGGCTCTATTCCCAGTGAGCGCTGAACTCTTCGTCATATTATTTCAGTTCGTCGTGTCATTTAATGTTCATACATATTCTCAACTAGCTGCTCGTGAATAACTTTAATTTTTAATGTCATTTTGTGTTAAATAGTTCAAATGGCTCTGAGCGCTATGGGACTTAACTTCTAAGGTCATCAGTCCCCTAGAACTTAGAACTACTTAAACCTAACTAACCTAAGGACATCACTCACATCCATGCCCGAGGCAGGATTCGAACCTGCGACCGTAGCGGTCACGCGGTTCCAGACTGAAGCGCCTAGAACCGCACGACCACACCGGCCGGCCCCCACCATCTGGTATCAATGCATTACCCTATCATCCATTATATATAATCATTTTCATAGTACACTTGATATTATAGATGAGTAGGACACAAGACAGGACATAGATAATGTCCGTTTGACGTCAACAGTGTGTAACATTTTACTTTTTTTGAATAGGACAATGTTCCTCTCCAATAATTTTTAGATTAGTTACAATAAGCTTACGCTGCAAGAGAATTCGCTTGTATTTTTCAATACGTGGTCTGTTGTCGTTTGAAGGCCTTCCATAACATGGGCAACGTCGTGCAACTCCACCGAGGGCTGTCTGGAGTAGGGTGGAGATAGCAATGTGAAAGTTGCGAGCTGTCGAAGACGATCTTCATATTCCTAATGCGATTAGGACATCGTATACTCTTGACGACATTTAGCACCTGTGCAGTCAGTCACCCAATTTCAGAATTCATTTTGAGTAATCCTGCTAAATTCCCTAAATATTGTCTTTTTATATTGATGAGTAATATGGATAGTCGTCACGTTCATGTGCCGTCTACAACGCAAATTTAATGTTACTATCCTAGGAACTAACCTGCAATACGTTTTGTATTTCATAATCGGAACTATCTGCATTAACCGTCATCAGAGCAATGTCAGGGAACAGAATGCAGCAGTGCCTTGCTACCTACTTGATGACCTGCTTGAGTCGTGTTCTGAGGAAAGGGTAGTTGCTGGTTCACATTACATTACACTAGCGAGAAGTACCGACTTTTCCTTTTCTCTGCAAACATCCAGAACTAAATTCAGTTACTAAATGCTAAGAATATATTTGCATTGTGCCAACTCAAAGATCAATAGATATGGATATAGATATAGATACAGATTTTTATATTTAAAGCCATTCTCGTTCTGCGTTGGAATAAACATCATTCATTATTTGCTTGTTCTTGTTACGATTGTTATTGTCATTCTCTCACTCGCAAGAGTTTTCGCATTCCTATTTGGTATCGATGCACATGAAGAGTGGCTATGAAAGAAGGGAATACTGAATGTTATGTCATGCAGAATACACTCATTTACTTCGGCTCCTCGTGATCTACGCTACAGGAGAAGTGAGATACATAAAGTTGACAGCGTGAGGACAGACCTGGTAGCACAACTGTGCAACTACACAGTATTACCAGATAAAATGCTGCTGCGGAATCGACAGTGTAGTACGGACTTTGCCACAGTAGCAGACAGCTGGTAATTTAGGACCATGACCGTGGATTACACTTTGGTCAGTGCTGGTTAGAGTGCTTCAACTGTAAATGGAAGGCTTTGTTTGATAGTCTTATGCTGATGCTGTCTGAATAAATTATGCCGTTGGATACAAAGCGGTTTAGTTTTGAGACCTAACCCACGAGGGGGGAAGGCACAGTGGTCTGCTTCAGGAATTCCAAGCAATAAAACACAAAAAACAACCCAGGAAGGGAGACATGCATTTGGAATCTGTTCATCGTTACGGGGTCAAACAAGAGGGTAACATTACTGAAACAATGATCGGGCTACTTAGTATATAATAGAGCATACAGATTTCAAGGAGGAAACGTATGAAGACGCAGACTTCCTCGTTATCAATATGTGCGGCATATCTTTCGTGTTAACGAAAGTAAATTCCCGCTTTACCTCTTCTTACGTGTCAAATGAAATGAATGCCATGAGGAATAGAATATTTGTTGACTGCGTCTCTTCTTGCTTCCATCCTTACCAACATATTTCTTCATTCTCGTGGTAATCATGACATTCTATGTGTATGCTGCAAAAGATTGCAAGTGGACAAATTCGACATCGAGGTGCAAAGCGTTATATTCAATTCGAATAAGCTTCCGGTGTATTTTTACTTCGTTTGTATTTTTAGATGATTATGAACGTTACGGAAAATTATCTCACATGCTTTATGTTGAATGAGAAACATTGAATGATCCGTTTTGCTTTCCCTACGTTGAAATGATATAATGTCGGCGTCAACAGCCTTCTTCCACACCGGAAGCTGAAACTTGTATCATTCTGGATTAATGATAATTGAATGTCTCATATGTATACATAGCCCAGAAGGCGACGTCAGAAACCATCAGGGGAGAACGCCGCATAAAAACCAAACGTGCGCGCGCGTCTCCACTCTGAAGAACCGTATCGGAGAATCACGGCAAGCATTTCGCTGAAGAGCTGCCTCGTCAGAGAGCCTAGAAATGGCAGCGTCCTAGCAAGTATTTGTCAACACTCTGATAGTGCATTTACTCCCGGGTGTAGGTCGGCGTTACCTCGCTAAATTCACTTGACATTCGTTTTCCACATCGAAGACTCGTACGATATAATCCACTGCAAGATGACACAATTAGAAAGTATATTTAATTTCTGGACTCCAAGAATGGCGTTCTTCACATAAGTAACACCTGTTTGTGTGTGCATTCGGGAGGACGACGGTGCAATCCCGCGCCCGGCCATCCTGATTTAGGTTTTCAATGATTTCCCTAAATCGCTTCAGGCAAATGCCGGGATGGTTCCTTAGGAAGGGCACGGCCGATTTCCTTCCCCATCCTTCCCTAATCCGAGCTTGTGCTCCGTCTCTAATGACATCGTTGTCGACGGGACGTTAAAACAGTAATCTCCACCTCTTCTGTTCGTGTGTTTAAGGTTGCGTTTTGAGGCTCAGGAAACATCGCAGTGACTATATTCCGCCTCTGGCCGCCAGTGTGTCGTTAGCTCAGAGGTTCCCTTGTGCGTTGCAGTGCTTGTACTATAAGACATAGCAGTTCGAATCACGGTAGAAGCCGCTGAGTACAACCTTTTATTTTCCATTTTAATTAATGGAGTTGCAAACTGCTAGTAAAAATTTCTTATGCGAAATCTGAAGAATGCCTTTAAACATCAATCTTCGTCCGATTTCGACTTAGTAAATTAAGTTAATATCATGGATTTCTGCTTTGCGAATTCCAAGGTGCTTCACTGTAAAATAGACCCTGAAAAGATTCAAACCGACTGTCAACGATATAAATTTGAGCTTTGTTCGTCATATAGGTCTAACATGTCAGAAGGTTGTTTATGAAGTGCACATGTTCATTAATGTAGTTCCCTTCTTCTAAATTTTTGCAATAGCATTTAACTGTAGACGTTTTCTAACACCGGCGTTAGCAATTCCTTTCCGTTCTCTGAAACCTTCAAAACGACAAATTTTTCTGGTTTAAATCTGATGACCTTAACTATCACTCCCGATCAACAATAAATACTTCATGAACCCATACATGGAACTCCAAATGTGCAGTGTTCCTGCACTGCTACAGAGCATGCATTGCAAGGTATTCACACAGTTTATCGCATAGACTTACCATAAGGAATGAAACAAGAACTGTAATACACTTTACACCACAGACGCTCACTCTGGCTTGACGAAAACATCCAAACATTGACCAAAAGTTGCACAAATAATTGAGTTTGAAAGGAAAAGAAACGAGGTATGAAGCATTTATAAATTCATCGAATGTAGTGAGGTGGTTTAATTTCGTCCCAGTCTATAAAATTAATTTCGGGCCATACTCAGCTCTTGCCGATTAATGTAATATAATACCCGCCTACTAATCAGGGCGTCTGTCTCCGTTGCTTTTGAGCGTGAATGGAAATTGTAGAAATTTTCTGTGGAGCAACATTTAATAATAAAGCGTTTTAAATCATCAAAAGCGATGAGCGGTAGCAGGCGCTTTCGATAAAGAACGGGGGAGTGCAGCGCCGCTGCTGTCGCCACGGCCGCTGCCAGTAGCCAGCAAATGGATCCCGGAGCTTTGCCGCATACGGCGTCCAGAGGAGGACAGTCTGCAGGAAATCTGCCGCAAAATCGTTACTGGATAAAATTTTGATATCGGTGTGTCACAAAGCGAAATAGATTGAATCTGCGCTACCATTACATTCACGTCTTCAGCATTCAGACAGAAGAGGCTATAAAAATATTTTATGCCAGCTGCTCTCGATCCACTGACATTATAAACAGAAACAACGCACGCTACCGCTAGACCACAGGCGTAATCAGACTAGAGTTTCTCATCATGGGACAAGTTTTCCTCCAGGAAGTGCCGCAGTCTACAGTGTTGCCAGATTGTGCAGATAACCGGACTTAGAGAATTAGCGAGTTGGCCAGTTTTTTTGTCCCATGTCGCGATCGGCGCGGACTTAGACTCTGAAGCGGCCGGCCGCCGGTCAAGTTTTATGTCAAAGAGTGTACGTTGAACATTTTATTTCGGTTGTTCCAATGCGATACATGTACCTTTGTGAACTTAACATTTCTGAGAACTTATGCTGTTACAGCGTGATTACCTGTAAATACCACATTACTGCAATAAATGCTGAAAATTATGTCTGTCAACCTCAATGTATTTGGCAGTACGTGTAACGACATTCCTCTCAACAGCGATTAGTTCGCCTTCCGTAAAGTTCGCACATGCATTGACAATGCGCTGACGCAAGTTGTCAGGCGTTCTCGGTGCATCACGATAGCAAATATTCTTCAACTTTCCCAACAGAAAGAAATCTGGGGACGTCAGATCCGGTGAACGTGAAAGCCATGGTATCGTGCTTCGACGACCAATCACCTGTCATGAAATATGCTATTCAATACCGCTTGACCGCTCACGAGCCTTGTGCCATACATCCATCATGTTGGAAGCACATCGCCATTCTGTCATGCAGTGAAACATCTTGTAGTAACATCGGTAGAACATTACGTAGGAAATCAGCATACATTGCACCATTTAGATTGCCATCGATAAAATGGGGGCCAATTATCCTTCCTCCCATAATGCCGCACCATACAATAACCTGCCAAGGTCTCTGATGTTCCACTTGTCGCAGCCATCGTAGATTTTCCGTTGCCCAATAGTGCATATTATGCCGGTTTACGTTACCGCTGTTGGTGAATGACACTTCGTCGCTAAATAGAACGCGAGCAAAAAATCTGTCATCGTCCCGTAATTTCTCTTGTGCCCAGTGGCAGAACTGTACATGACGTTCAAAGTCGTCGCCATGCAATTCCTGGTGCATAGAAATATGATACGAGTACAATCGATGTTGATGTAGCATTCTCGACACCGACGTTTTTGGGATTCCCGATTCTCGCGCAATGTCTGCTACTGATGTGCGGATTAGCGGCGACAGCGGCTAAAACACCTACTTGGGCATCATCATTTGTTGCAGGTCGTGGTTGACGTTTCACATGTGGCTGAACACTTGCTGATTCCTTAAATAACGTAACTATCCTGCGAACGGTCCAGACACTTTGATGATGTCGTCCAGGATACCTAGCAGCATACATAGCACACGCCCGTTGGGCATTTTGATCACAATAGCCATACATCAACACGATGTCGACCTTTTCCGCAGTTGGTAAACGGTTCATTTTAACACGGGTAATGTATCACGAAGCAAATACCGTCCGCACTGGCGGAATGTTACGTGATACCACGTACTTATACGTTTGTGAGTAATACAGCGCCATCTATCACAAAACGAAAAAAGTAGTCCACCTAAAACATTCATATTTCTTCACGTACTACACGAATATGTAATAAAAAATGGGGGTCCTATTTAAAAAACGCAGTTGATATCCGTTTGACCTATGGCAGCGCCATCTAGCGGGCCAACCATAGCGCCATCTGGTTTCCCCCTTCAAGCTAGACGAGTTTCGTTCTTTGTAAGTTTTTCGTTTGTTGCTTATTTCGTCAGATATTTGGCCCGGTCACTATCAACGGACCACCCTGCATATGCCCTATGTGAATACGGTCGTGCGTCCAGCTGTGTTTACAGTTTGCGCGCAAGGTCCTGTACTACGTTTCTGTGCCTGTCATCGCCTTGATGAGGGAATAAGCATTTTTCGACTTGTCCTCAGTTCTCTACGCATGCCCTATCCGGGCGAAACGAGTCTTTCTTGAGTTAATGGCTCTGAGCACTATGCGACTTAACTTCTGAGGTCATCAGTCGCCTAGAACTTAGAACTAATTAAACCTAACTAACCTAAGGACATCACACAAATCCATGCCCGAGGCAGGATTCGAACCTGCGACCGTAGTGGTCGCTCGGCTCCACACTGTAGCGCCTAGAACCGCACGGCAACTACAGCCGGCTTTTCTTGAGTTAATAACGAACATTGTGCAACCTACGACTGTTTATTTTATAGCAGCCACAATACGGTAATACGGTTGCTGTACCACCAAGCCAGGACGGAATAAAATAATTTTTACCACACGACTAAAAAAATTCATTAAGCGGCTTAGACAATAATATATAAAGAAATAAATATTGACCAGGGTCTCGAACAACACTGCGAATGTGCTTACTGACCGCTTGTGAGTTTCTCTTATTTTGCGTATACTGCGCACTGTAGACGTCACACTGCAGGTGCTGACAGTAACTCAGTTGTGTAGCGTAAAAACTGGCAGATACAATGAGAACTGAACATTAATTGCCCAGCCTATTTAGATATCCCTCTGGTTCATGGTCAGTCCTAGTTCTCCGGCATTTCAGCGGTTTTAAGAGAGGCCCGACGACTTGCAGTTTAACGACCCCTGCTTGGCACCCTCGGAAGGCCCCATCGAGACGCCTGTGACTGCGACAGAGGCGGCGGTAGTAGCCGACCTGAGGGCCCGGGTGCGTATTTTTACAGCGCGTGGCAGGTTTAAGCGATCGTGACTTACCGTGGCCGTGGCTCCGGCAGCGGCAGCGACGACTTCTTAAAGCCCTAAATTTAGTGGGACGTCAGCCGCGCTGTCTGGAGGAACGAAACGGCAAGGGAAGGCGAGGGAAGTGAAGGGAAGGGTAAGGTGGTTCCTAGGTCGGCTAAATATACGCCGTCGCAGCCACGGCACGGCAAGCTGACGCGCGCCTCTGCCGTAGCGCACGAGTCGCTCCTCCTTCGCTGTGGACACACGTCAGGCGATTCATCCCTGCCGGCCGCGGAGGCCGAGTGGTTCTAGGTGCTTCAGTCCGGAACCGCGCGACTGCTACGTCGCAGGTTCGAATCCTGCCTCCGGCATGGATGTGCGTGATGTCCTTAGGTTAGATAGATGTAAGTAGTTCTAAGTTCTAGGGGACTGATGACCTCGGATGTTAAGTCCCATAGTGCTCAGAGTCATTTGAACCATTTTTTGGTTCATCCCGATACCGGTCGTGGGCAGCCTAGCAGACTGGAGTTCCCTCTCACATACTTCGCACTGAGCGATGTGGCGCAGTACTTAAAGCACTAGGCAGGCATTTGGGAGGAACGGAGTTCGAATCTCCGTGCGGTCGTCTCATCGGCTACACCTGGATTGTTCACTCTTCAATCGTCGAATTATCTGTCGATCTACGACGGCCGTTCGGGAAGTAAGCTCCGATGCTGTCTTGTTAGTGGAGGAATGGAGGTGACAGTGAGATCGTAGTAAAGATGTGTCATCGAGCTGATGTGCCTCTGCAAGGTTGTTGGACTGTTGTTTGCCCTGTTAGTGTAAATCAAAATGGCCAATGTTTTCGAAAATTCCTCCGTCTGTTAATTACGTACTGTAATACGTTTTCTGTGTGCAAAAGACGTGAAATCTGTAAAAGTTCGTAGTGAACTTTATACATTGTACGGTGGGAACACTGACAGTGCTGCAATGAAATAGTGCCGTTTGTTTCGGAATGATCGGGCGAACGTCCATGATGAATAGAAAAGTGAACGACCATCAGTAGGACAAATGAATTTCTTGCAAAAGTTAAGTACAGGATCGGAGAAAATCATCGGCTCACGACTACAGAATGATCGGTCAATTTCCCTCAGATATCACAGACAGTGTATCACGAACATATGACTAAAAAGCTTGCTTATCACAAATTTTGTGCACGATCGGTGCCAAATTTTTTGTCTGATGTCATCAAAAGGAAGAGGTCTGGACCTGTAATGACATTTCTGATGCTGTACAGTGTTGAATGAGACGAATTCATCAAATACATTGTGATTGGGGATGAAACGTAGGTTGCATACTTCAAAGTGTAGACAGGGAACCAATACTAATGGAGTAACAGCCCTGATTTGTCGCCTGTTGATTTTCACCTGCTACTGAAGATCAAAGGTGGCTAGGGTCGCAATGGTTAGATTACGACGAGTTAAAGGAGAGGGTCAATGATTATTTTGCTCACAGGTGGCAGAATTCTACAACAAGGGCGATGAAAACGTCGTTCATCGATATGACAAGTACTTTATTGTACGAGGTAATTACGTGGAAAAACACAGCTTCAACTTGTACAAAATTAAAAATCCCCTTAAAGTACTGGAGCTTTTTATAAATTAATGGAACTTACTTAATGAAGGGTCCTCCTTCAATTCAACAATGGATCACGTTATCCATACATATTCCTTGTATCTTACGTATGTGGAGAATCGTGATGTGCATTTTATATGAAATTCCAATACTTTTAAGACTCAGTTCGCCATATAGAAGTAAGCTAACCCTTTCCCCATGCTTCATATGCGCGTACATATGACACACATATTGAACACACCTCCTCCCTCCTCTCCCTCTTTCTATCCAGTTCATCCTCTCAATTCTACCTCCTTCTCCCCACTCTCCCTACTCTTCATCCCCTTCTTTCCCTCTCTTTGTCCATTTCCTCCATCCCCTCTCTCTGATCATATCTTCCTACCCTTCCTCCAACCATATTCTCCTTCTTCTCTCTTGTACTACCCACCCCTTCTTCCTTTTCCACCTGCCATTTACCCCTATACACTTTCTAGGTGCGTCATGCATCTCCTCCTGCTACTCTGTCTCTATCCATTTCCTCCTTCCCTCACTCTGCCCATCCCCTCCTCTGTGCATTTCAATCCATCCCCAACCATGCACATAGGCACAAGTAGGTACTGCAATACGGTTCAGTAAGGTGGGCCAGTACTACTCACATAAAATACTTGTCATGCAGGGCAGGCTACATATCAGCTGCTTCAAAATTATTTATTTCCCCTGACATACAGGCCACTAGGCTAAACAGGTTGACAAAACATAGTGATCACATTCCAACTCATCACACCTATCATGCAGGGCAGCATACATATCAGGACCCAGAAAACCTTTTCTTGCCTCCGACATGTAGACTGTCCTTAAAAGCAGAGTGATTTGACAGGCGACAATGTGCCAGTCATGCAGGGCAGCCTATACGCCAGGTGCTGGATGAATGTTTTTGCCAAAATCTCTTCTCCTTTTGGAGATAGCAGGTTATAAACCGTACAGTTCTGATACTTGTGAGGTCTGCTGTTTCCGTGCCGAATTTGGTTGACATCAATCCTGAGTTTTGGGAGGAGATCCCAAGTATACGTGCATAAACTCTGCTTTAAACATATACATAACATATAGAGTCCACACGAAGCTAGAGCTTGTACTTAACTGTGATCCTGGTGGATCAAATAATGTTCCCTTATGTAGTTTGTGAATTCCATTTCTGAACATAATATGTTTTCAGAATGAAAATTGTTAGAGCACTTGCCCGCAAAAGGCTAAGGTCCCGAGTTAGAGTCTCTGTCCAGCACACAGTTTCAACCCGCCAGGGAGTTTGATAATGTGTTTTGTCTTCCACATAGCACAAATTCAATTCTCTTTCAGGATCCAAATAAATAATAGAGGATATCACTGTATTATGATTTGTATTATCTCAAATACAGAATGAAAAATTGTATAGTGTCAGTAGGTGATTTGTTATATTATAATATTGGTTGATTTATTGTTTTAGTACATCAGTGTGTGGGAGGAAGTGCGACGCCTTTGTTTTGTGGACGAATTGTTGTGCTTTGGAAAGGTGGATAACTATATTCATTAGTAGCAACCATAGAGGAGCGGCTTGGATTTCGGAATAAAGGGAAAAAACCTGGCCACCTGCAAACAACATATGCATATGTAACTAAAGTTTTATCAGATTTGTAGTTAAAACTTCAGTAGAGGCATAAGTTATGAACTTCGCGGTGCGTGGAAGCATGCCTTGATAAAGAAAGAACATAGAGGTAGACTTTTCGTAGTTTACAGCTAGGTGTGAGTGATGGTGTTGCAAGCGAAGCAGGTTAGAGTGTCTATGGACATAGAGGGCACCACCTCAGTACACGACATTTCCCTGAAGTCATCTTGAGGTGTCCGCCCCCGGTAGCTGAGTCGTCAGCGCGACAGAATGCCAATCCTAAGGGCCCGGGTTCGATTCCCGGCTGGGTCAGAGATTTTCTCCGCTCAGGGACTAGATGTTGTGCTGTCCTAAACATCATCATTTCATCCCCATCGACGCGCAAGTCGCCGAAGTGGCGTCAAATCGAAAGACTTGCACTCGGCGAACGGTCTACTCGTCGGGAGGCTCTAGTCACACGACATTATATCTTGAGGTAATCTGGTGAATTAGATGCTCTCCTTTGGGCATAAGAGTGGGAGCTTCGGTAGTTTCACAACACTCAGACTTAGCCCTTATGACGACTATTGTCGAAGTCATCTAAAGCTTACGAATTTAACCGAAACTGGCACGGAAAGTTTACCGAGAACTTTCTATCCAAGGACTCCGTTTGAAAGACATCATAGCACAAATATATAATTATTAGAATTTGTACAGTAATGTTAGAGGAGAATAAAAGCACGGCTTACTTTTCAGGTAATGTATTTTTAGTTAGTTGGCGTTGAGAGATTGTCAGGAGCACTCGGAAATGTAGTGAGACGAACTAACCATTTTCGGTAGAGAATTTTATATTTGCAGTTGTGTATCAGAAGTTTGTACAGTTTCAATAAGATTCTAAGCTCTAGGAAAGTAGTATTGCTCTAATTTTGTTAAGAGTTTTGAACTGTTGTCATGATAATCATTAGTAGGCAGCCTATTAACGATCAGGTGATTCTGTATCTGTAGCTACTTTGAGCTTCATTATTGCTCGACGGAAGACAGATCGCAAGGTATCTTCTTCTCTTTCTTAGACTTCATTCCTTCTTGTATGGGGTCCGCTTTTCCAGAATTTGGTAAATTTTATTTTATTACTTAACTTCGTAGCTGGATACATTTCCTAACGACACAAACGTCAAGGCGACTGAAGAGAGGGTAGTTGCGTGCACCATCTGTCTGTGAACCGTGTAAGCTTTATCATGCGTGTGACTGTATTTTACCTGTGTGAGTATTGTATTCCCGGAGGCGGAATTTGGGGACCAGCTCAGTATTTTCCTAAACGAGCGTGGGAAACCACCTAAAACCTCACTGCGGCTGGCCAGTGCGCCAACCCACCAGTCTGGGACTGGTTCACCTCCCTCTCTCACAAGCTCACGAGCATAGCTAACGAAATATAAAGCTTGAACAGCACTTCCTAGTCCCTTATTGCTGTCCTACAAAACCATCAGTGAAAAGTGTAAAATAACTTTGAAAGCTGGTTGGTGAGGGAGCTAAGCCGCGAAGTGATTAAGCATTTTTTTAAATTTTTTTTTAACATGAATTGGCGGTAGGAAGCACATAGTATTATTTTGCTTTCATGTACACTCGGAGGTGACGAAAGTCATCGGAGAGCAATATGCATATATACAGACACACAAGCTACAAAAGAACAGTGCATTGCCGGAGCTGCTATTTGTACTCAGGTGATTCATGTGACAAGGCTTCCGACGTGATTACGGCCGCATGACGTGTATTAACAGAATTTTAATGCGGAATAGTAGTCGAGCTAAATGCATAGGACATTCCATTTCATAAAGTCTTGAGGAATTCATATTCCGAGATCCACAGATCAAGAGTGTGCTGAGAAAACCAAAATTTCTGGCATTTCTTCTCACCGCGGACGAAGCAGTGGCCGACAACTTTCACTTGCCGACCGAGAGCAGCGGCGTTTGCGTAGAGTTGTCAGAGGTAACACACAAACAGTACTGCGTGCAATATCCCCAGAAATCAGTTTGGGAAGTACGATGAATGTATCCGTTAAGACTGTGTGACGAAGTTTGGCATTAATGGGCTACAGCAGCAGAAAACCGACACGACTTCCTTTGCTAACAGCACGACAGCGCCTGCAGCACAACTCCTGGGCTCATGACCATATCGGTTGAACCCTAGACGACCGGAAATCCATGGCCTTGTCAGGTGAGACCCGATTTCAGTTGGTAAGAGCTGATAGAAGAGTTCGAGTGTGGCGCAGACCCAACGAGACCATGGACTCGAGTTGTCAACAAAGCCCTGTGCAATCTGATGGTGGCTCTAAAATGGTGTGGGATGTGTTTACATGGAATGGACTGTGTCCCCTGGTCCAACGGAACTGATAATTGACAGGAAATGAGTATGTTCGGCTACTTGCGGACCATTTGCTACCATTCATGGACTTCATGTTCCAAAAAAATGACACAATTTTATGGATGACATTGCGCTCCACCAACGGAAAACACAGTTGTTCGCGACTGCTTTGAAGAACATTCTGAACTATTGGAGCGAATGAGTTGGCCACCCACATCACCCAACATGAATCCCATTGAGAATTTATGGGGCATAATCGGGAGGTCAGTTCGTGGACAAAATCCTGCATCGGCAACACTTTCGCAATTATGGACGGCTATAGAAGCAGCATGGCTCATAATTTCGCCAGGGGACATACAGCGACTTGTTGAGTTGCTGCAATACGCCAGGCAAAAGGTGGTCCGACACGATGTTAGGAGGTATTCCGGGAGTTCTGTCTCCTCATTGTATATTCAAGGCCAGGGCGAGAGAACAGAGGAGTTTAGTTGACGTTATATATTTCCTTGGGCTGCGTGAAGAAGAATAAAAATACATATTACTTGTTGGAGTATAAAGTAATCACTGGCTATTAGTTCTTCTAGTATTCCATCTAGAGTAAATATGAATAAAACATGAAAAATTAATTTCGAAGAAATAATCAGATATTACACGAAAGAAAGAGAAACATATTACGAAAAAGATACATGCCAATCAAAAAGGAATTCGAAAGGTAAGACTACCAAATACAGAAATTAAAAAGTGATGTTAATTTTAATTATATTATATTATTATATACATTATTATATTAATATGACGGTGTACATGTGATGTGTTACGACAATGAAAGGAACCTGTGACCACTGGAGACAGTGCCACAAGTTCCTCTAAAAAATCGTAACTCAACACACACAAATGTCATACTAACAAATGTAGATCCACCTGATGATGGAGGTTTAAACCTTTGAAACGCGTCGTGGAGATACATAAACTGTGACTGGTTACATTAAACTTGTTGTTTCATATGTCAGTAACAGTCACGGTGAAGCCTAACCTAAAATACTTGCATTTAAGAAGTGATGAATAAGGTAACGTAAAATCGCCATCATGTTTAAAATAGTTTGATGGATTTTCATCTGTACGTAACAATATTTTATATTTGAAGCTGTTAGAATGATAAGAAAGGAAAGAGTCACATTTACTGAAACGAAGTTAGTTGTATGAATGCTCAACAAAAGCACGTGAAAGTTTAGGCTGTGCAGTCGCTGTATTATCATGTAATTTGGAAATGTTGTAAAGAGGTGATGTATATATCAAGTTAATACTGGAGATAGAGGACGTTAAAACAAATATATTTAGTTATGGTACATATGGTTCCCGACGGCTATTTCTAACACTAGGTACGATTTACAAACGAGGTAGTTTAGCGTGCTAATTACAGCAGTGGCATTCGCAGAACCTGCTCCAATGTGTCGCAGTTGGCTTGTATGTGTACAGTACATCATGGCACCAGCTGATACCAATAGCGACGGTAATCCCGACGACGAGGTCTTCTGTTTCCACAACAGTTTCATACACCGTCTGCTTCATATGCCGCCAGAGGAAAAAATCCAGACACTTGATGTCACGTGACTTGGGTGGCCAGTCCTCAGGGCCAGATCTGTCGGTGCATCGATTTCTGAAGATGGGTCTCAGATGATTCCCTACAGCAATGCTGAAATGGGCTACCTGATTTATAATTACAGAAATGATAAATATTGTCTCAAAGTAAACCATCTGCAAATTTTGACTTTAGCCAAACTAGTTCATTTGTTGGGTTTTCTCATACTATAGTACCATAGCATACGATGAATTCATCAACGATTGATTTTATGGGTATTACGTCTAGTTACTTATAGCGTGGCGCACAGGGTATTAGAACGAAGGGGGAGCAATAGCTTCAACCCTCCCTCCTCACCCAAAGAAAAAAATTATCATCTTCACTAATTGCACTTGCATCCTATCTCATCACATAGACAGAGCCGTCCATTCAGTATCAGTTTGGAAAAAGCCAGAACATGTAGTGGATACTATTTAGCAAAAAGTACACCCAAAGTAGCATGTTGTGAAATTACTTAAGTATTTCGCCATTCGCTTCTGTTCTCTTTGGAACTGAAAATAAGAGATGGCTCTAGTTTCTAAAACGTTCAGTTCGATCCACCTTTTCACGTTACCATTCAAAAACATCTATTAAAATGAATCTAAAAGAAGTATTTGCGCCTAGTATATCCTTAAGCGTTACCTGTCTTGCATCAAACTAATGTACCAGTCTCCTACAAACTACACTCTCAGCTAAGAGCATTGTAACTGGTAGCTACACATTAAAAAGTGGTAGCTTTAATATATTTTTGAAAAGTTAATGAATAATTATTCAGTTTTTTAAGTTCAGCTGGAAAGTGCAAATTATTGTAACCACTACATTTATTTTTCTTCACATTTGCGTATGAAGAATTATATTTTCGTTGTTAGGTGGTGTTTTTTTTTTTTTTTTTTTTTTTGCTATTAAGGCATGACGATTTTTGTGTACGAATTTATATCGCCATCCTTATGAACCATCAGTCCCTCACCAGTCTAATACCTGACATTTTAATCTGTGAATTTCATTAATCACAATTACGTCATGTTTCTACCAATCTATTTCTGCTTGTTGCTAATTACAGTAATGATGTCACTGATTGCATGGGTCCAGTCACCTTTTCCCAACTATTAAACTCCTCTAGTGTGAATGGGAATTTTTTCATGTCGAATAGTTAACTTTGCTTGTGAACTTTGGCCTGAGAATCTTGCAGATGCTACAGCAGGAGCTGTGGGTTGGGTTGGATTGGTTTGTTTGTGGGAAGAGACCAAACAACGAGGTCATCGGTCTCATCGGTTTATGGAAGGACGGGGAAGGAAGTCGGCCGTGCCCTTTCGAAGGAAGCATCCCGGCATTTGCCTGTAGCGATTTCGGGAAATCACGGAAAACCTAAAACAGAATGGCCGTACGCGGGATTGAACTGTCGTCCTCGCGAATGCGAGTGTAGTGTGCTAACCATTGCGCCACCTCGCTCGCTCAGTGTCTGTGGGCCAAGACACCTGCGGAGGTACTTTTGCAGAGGGTTGAGCAGAGAGACATCTCTGTGAGGTCGGATGGCTGCTGGGAACGTATGAAGTGTCTTCTACACTAGTAAAACATTATGAAAATTCAGTCATTTACTCACTGTGTTATAAAAGCTTCATCTCCTGCACCAGCCTCACTTGATGCTTTATTCAGCTGCGTGTTCGGTTCTAGTTGATATCTGTTTAGTCAGATCAGTGTCTGCACGACCAGGCGACGGTGCTAGCGACCCGTGCCACGATGGGTTTTGCTATCTGGCAGGTGGCAACCGTGTCCAGCACGAAAGTTTGGTCTCACACTGGCTGTTGGAGTGTTCTCGGTTCCACTCAGAATTTTATGACGACTGTTGATGATCCATCCATGATGTACCTAGTATCAGCAGTCGTGAGGTTGACCGATCTACTCCGTAGTGGCGTGATAGGTTTCAGCAGCTGGAGGCACCTGGGTGTTGAACAAGAATGTGGATCCCAAGAGGCCCTATTGCTTGCTTCTCTGTTGCAATTCAGTGCCGGAAGCATTCCGCTATGTTTGTTGTCAGAAGACAGTCAGTTTCTCCATCAGTAAGTGGTAGATAACAAGCAGTATGTATTTCATCAGGTGAAAACCATCATCTTGAGTATATCTTCACATAGTTCATAGACTGTGTTGGAGCATCTAGGACATAGATCCACTACAGTATCGTTATCATGGAATCGAGTGCAATTACTGTGAATGCCATCGGCCCCAAACGATCAACTCATGATAAGAGCTGGACTATTTAGTGGAAACTATCATGAAGCTATGCATAAAGTTAAGTTCATAATGACCGGATGTGTCCCCCTTATCTGCTATATTTACTTAAAAAGTGTTGTTGTGTAAGAGAGTGTTTCTTGCGCCATATTTTACAAGCTAACGAATATGCTTCCCTCTTTTCCCTTGTTTTTCTGTCACAGTCTTCTTTCTAGCGAATGTGTACTTCTTACTCAACCGACGGTGTTGTAATGTCTCAAAGACCAGACCCATTTGCGATATAGCAGTATGCTTCATGCTTGAGCATCTGTCAATGGCTTATCTCGATATTGCCTGTGTCAATTCAAATGAATTTAATAAAAATTGCTAATTTCCTACCCCTTGCTGTACTGTGGTCTGACACGTTCTAAAGGAGAGAGGCTGACTTCAGAGGACCCTGACAACAGGAGGAAGGATATTGCCTCTGGTCAGCCAGGATGCAGGTAGTCAACATTGTTCAGATGGGCACCACTTCAGCAGCTACAACGATGTTTTCTATGAGTCATATTCGACCACTGCACACAGTACAGGTCTGACTACAATGCCAAGACTCATGGTGAGACTCACCCGAAGTAAATAAATAGCTGTTTTACAATCAGGCCAATCTCAGCCAAAACATGCTATGGAGGAGCTATATAGTCACTATTACTATAATTGTCACAAACATATGGCTCACAATTTTAGACGAACAGTTGGTAACAGATAGGTTTTTTTTTAAATTAAAATACAGAACGTAGGTACGTTTGAATATTTTATTTCGATTGTTCCAATGTGATGCATGTACCTTTGTGAACTTAACATTTCTGAGAACGCATTCTGTTACAGCGTGATTACCTGTAAATACATCATTAATGCAATAAAAGCTCAAAATGATGTCCGTCAACCTCAATGCATTTGGCAATACGAGTAACGACATTCCTCTCAACAGCGAGCAATGTTCGCACATGCGTTGGCAATGCGCTGACGCATGTTGTCAGGCGTTATCGGTGGATCACGATAGCAAATATCCTTCAACTTTCCCTACAGAAAGAAGTCCGGAGACGCCAGATCCGGTGAACGTGCGGGCCATGGTATGGTGCTTCGACGACCAATCCACCTGTCATGAAATATGCTATTCAATACCCTTTCAACCGCACGCGAGCTATGTGCCGGACATCCATCATATTGCAAGTACATCGCCATTCTGTCATGCAGTGAAACACCTTGTAGTAACATCGGTAGAGCATTACGTAGGAAATCAGCATACATTGCACCATTTAGATTGCCATTGATAAAATGGGGGCCAATTATCCTTCCTCCCTTAATACCGAACCATACTTCAACCCGCCAAGGTCTCTGATGTTCCACTTGTCGCAGCCATCGTGGATTTTCCGTTGCCCAATAGTGCATATTGTGTCGGTTTACGTTACCGCTGTTGGTGAATGACGCTTCGTTGCTAAATAGAACGCGAGCAAAAAATCTGTCATCGTCCCGTAATTTCTCTTGTGCCCAGTGGCAGAACCGTACACGACGTTCAAAGTCGTCGCCACGCAATTCCTGGTGCACAGAAATATGGTACGGGTACAATCAATGTTGGTGTAGCATTCTCAACACCGACGTTTTTGAGATTCCCGATTCTCGCGCAGTGTCTGCTACTGATGTGCGGATTAGCCGCGACAGCAGTTAAAACACCTACTTGGGCATCATCATTTGTTGCAGGTCGTGGTTGACGTTTCACATGTGGCTGAACACTTGCTGATTCCTTAAATAACGTAACTATCCTGCAAACGGTCCAGACACTTTGATGATGTCGTTCAGGATACCTAGCAGCATACATAGCACACGCCCGTTGGGCATTTTGATCACAATAGCCATACATCAACACGATATCGACCTTTTCCGCAGTTGGTAAACGGTTCATTTTAACACGGGTAATTTATCACGAAGCAAATACCGTCCGCACTGGCGGAATGTTACGTGTTACCACGTACTTATACGTTTGTGACTATTACGACGACATCTATCACAAAGCGAAAAAAGTGGTCCAACTAAAACATTCATATTTCTTTACGTGCTACACGAATATGTAATAAAAAAGGGGGTTCCTATTTTAAAAAACGCAGTTGATATCCGTTTGACCTATGGCAGCGCCATCTAGCGGGCCAACCATAGCGCCATCTGGTTTCTCCCTTCAAGCTAGACAAGTTTCGTTCCTTGTAGTTTTTTTTCGTTTGACGCTTATTTCGTGAGATATTTGGCCCTCTCACGATCAATGGACAACCCTGTATATGTATACAGGGAGTCCAACAAGTAATGCAACAAGTATTTTTCGCGGCCAATTTCGGTTGAAAAAGTGCAGAATTCGTTGTGAGTGCAGAATTCGTTGTGGGACGTCGTGAAATATTCCCGATTCAGCAGATATAGTTTCATGTGGTTCTGATAGGTGCCCACTCTTTACGTAGTCTTCAAAATGGCGTTTTGTAAGGGAGGTCCGTTGCAAGCAGAGAACTGTAATTGAGTTTCTTTTGGCGGGAAACCAGAATATTGCCGACTTTCGTAGGCGCTTTTAGCAAGTTTGCGGAGACCTGGCAGTGAACAAAAGCACGGCGAGTAATCGGGTGAGGAGTCTTTCATCACAACAAATTCTCACAGACCTGTCCTACCCGCAGCAAATTGAAGAAACGATTTCAGCGTGTTCACCACAAAAATGCAAACGAACTTTTCCATAACAATGTAAGACCGCACACAAGTGTGCTCACCTGAGAGGAGTTCACAAAACTTCATTGGACTGTTCTTCCTTATTCAAGATACACCCTGGATCTCGCACTTTCAGACTTCCATCTTTTTGGCCCAATGAAAGACGGACCCTACAGAAAGCAGTATTCGAATGATGGTGAGCCTATTGTTGGCGCAAGACGTTGGCTCCGACGTCGACCAGTGGAATGGTACTATTGGAATCTGCAAACAGTCCCAGTAAGGTGGCGTAATGCCATCGCTTTGGAAGGAAATAATGCTGAAAAATAAGATTTTGTGGCTAAACGAGTGGGGAATAATGTGACATATTGGAACCTTGAGTAAAACCAAAAATGTGTTTCATTACGTTTGAACCCGACACATGATTGACTTGCGCACACTGGGAATGACGGTAGTAACCTTAGTTCACTTGGCTCAAGATTTTAAATCTGGAGTTAGTGAGTCATTTTCCCATTCTCTGTCCCGCTATTGATTTTGTGAAGCCCAACACCACTCGTTTACTATCAGCATCCCGTCAACATCATAAATTCAGTTGCACACAGTTTCTTATTCAGTATATGAGTTCACTGGGGAGCGATCTCCCTCTCAGTAACCCAGTTGATGAAGGTCCTCATAGCAGCTGCAACTCTCACAGTCATGGCTCGGTTGCCGCTTCACATAAATGGCTTTGCCCAGCCAGGATCAGAATTAAAATTCATGGTACAGGATTCACATAATTGGCTTCCCATGCCATGATGTCGTAATTAATAGTAATCTTCAGATAGGCAGTTACAAAATTTGTTCACTTTATCTGTTATTGGCCGTGTTTAAAATTAAATTTAGCATCAGTGAGTAAGATTCAGTTGGGTAAACTAAATTTAAGTGGCTGGCGCAAGTGACTAACCCATGCCTTTTTCCGCTTTTCAGCGTCTGTAATGTATTTTATGGATTCTGTTTCATTTTTATGTGGTCAATCTGCATTGCTACCAGCGTTGCAGAATTTCGGAGGGATTACTTATGTGAATTATTTGATGAAACAGTGTTGTGTTGTACATTTTGGCAAGAACAGTTGTGATACTCAAATGAAAGAATGGCTAGTGATGTTAGAGGTGAGAAATCGACTACAAAGCTGAAGGAGAAAAGGTGTCACCCCATCAGGAATTTGGAGACAGGCTAGTGCGAGAAGGGACAACCACTGATTATGAGGAATTTAAGGGAAAGCCAGAAGAATGGCACCAAATAATGTACTCGCATAGTAACTTAACAGGGCATAGTGTTCCATGAAACCGACGCGTGCCAGAGTTCTGTTCAATTTGTGGGAGACACATTCGCCCAAAGATTGTAGGGAACGTGCCTGTCAGCAATGCGAAAGAGAAAGTACACAGGCTCATCTGTTAAACTAATAAAATTAAATTTTGGAAAAAATTTTACTACCGTAAACATTCTGGGCATCTTTCAAAACTTGGTGGGTTTTGAGAAAGATCGTTAAGTACAGAATGGCACAGCCCATCATAGGTTTAAGAATAGTTGGGAGTCGTGATGCGTTGTTATCTTACCTAATTTATTTTGCGCTCCTGAATGAGGCTCTTGATCTCCCGATAGAAGGGTACGTCTTGTTGACCCTTGGCTATTTAATGTGTGAGTATGTTAGGTGCATGATTCACTGGAGTGCTCTAAGGAAGTTACATTATGCTGTTGGGCCATTGAATCACCGTTACCAAAAGGCGAAATTGCAAGCCAAGGAAGAGAAGTTGTTAAAGTGTTCGGAAATTATATTTAGAAAAAAATTAACAGCATGGCAAATCAAGAAACGATCGCTGTGGAAAATAGTGGCCTAGAAGGAGGACTAATGGTAGGGAGTGTGGGCTGAACCGTGCAATGTCTTTCGATAATGGATAGGGGCCATAAACTGGTAAAATGAGGCCTTGGGTCTAACGTAGAAACTATGAAACACATCAAGGGCGAATGGCCAATTCGAAGTATTGAGGAGAACACAAGAATGGCGAAGGATACCAGGCTGGCGTATTTTTCACGAGCGCATGCACGAAAGGCATCATGAAACCCAACCCCATTGGAAGAAGAAACTGAATTTACGCGGCTGCGGCTGCACGCCCGAAATTTTATGGAACAAGGAATGAAGAAGTTTGATTAAGAATTAAAGATAAAAATTGCCTAATAAATATCATAAGTAATGGAAGAGACAGAATGTTTGGGAAGTATTGTGGCATGAGTAATTGCAGAAGACTGTATGCAGCTGAAGGTTGAAGGAAAAAATCACAGGGACAGACGTAGATGTGAGTACATAGGAAGAAAACTGATGTGACAGGAAAGGAATTGCATGTCTTGTTGAATGGAATGGATAGTCAGATGAGTACAGAATATAAACTGAGAATGAATCAAATAGAAACGATAATAGTAAGGAAAAGCAAAAATGAGAGTAAACTGAAGATCAGGACTGTGGACCACACTGTATTTGAAGTGGACTGAATCTGCTACCTTGGAAGCAAATTAACCCATGAGAGACGAATCAAGGATGATGTAACAAATAGACTAGCAGATGCAACGAGAGAATTCCTCACAAAAAGAAGTCTGCTGGTACCAAATGTAAGTAGTAAGGCAGGACAGGTTCTGGAACAAAAGGGATGCATTTTTCTAGCATATCAAGGTCAATAAAATCCCTCCCCTCACATCATTCACTTGGATGACAGAGATAGAGATTGGACGAATTTATTTGCTTGGAATAGTGTATGGACTGTTTCACATACACGGTACTATGTACACGTCTGTGTAATTGTAGTACTTCTTCACCTGCTGCTAGTTGTACCCATTAGTTTCATTTTTTTCCCGTATATTGTGTATATGGTATAGAAGTATGTAAATAATAATTGGGAAATGTAATATCTCTCTGATGTCTATGTATTTACAAGTAAGTTTTCTGTTAACGTAAAAAATAATTATATTTTTAAATAACTTAACAAACGATGTTTTGTAAAAAATTATTCTTAATGAACCAGAATTTTATTAAATGCCTGTTATAATTTACAATGACAAAGACCATGACCCTTTCGTTATAGAGTACAGACATCTAATGAATGTCGAAACTAACAGAATTGGTTCATGGGGTCGCCATGTTCATGAATGATCTCAGCATACTAGAATAAAAGCCCCTCTTTTTCAGTATTGACTCTGTGTGTTGGTGATCTCACCTCGTGTCAAGGTGAGGAGAGGGGGTTCAGTGACTTTAGTGTAGTCGAACAAAGGGTCCATTAGTTCTATAGCCCGTTTTGCCTACTGGTAACACAGGCGCTAATTTAAGGAATAATTTACTGAGAATGTATAACTGGAGCAAAGCACCATAAGGAAATGAATCATCGTCTGTGGAAAAACTGCAAATGGAACTTCGTAATCTGAGTGTCTCAGACTTAGTGCTGAAGAAGGATGTTGAAAATTAAGGGGACTGGTAAGATAAGAAATATGATCCTCTGCAGAATCACTGAGGAAAATAATTTATCGAAAACGGTGACTAGGAGGTGGGAACCGTAAGACTCAGAAACGGTCGAAGGAGATGTAGATTGGGATACAACCAACAAGTAATTCAGGACGTTAGGTGGAGTATTTCTTAGAGATGAAGAAAAAGAAATCATGGTGGGCCACACCAAACCGGTCAGAAAAATATGTGTGAGTCTGATTTAGGGGTGCCCAATGACAAGGTTATCATCATAGCCAGAAAACTGATAAAACAGACAAATCACCGTTTATGTGAGGTGGAACTGTTCTACTTATAGAGAGCTACGTACAAGGTCTACAACTTTGCTTCCGCCGTTCGCCGATAGCCGGCCGGGGTGGACAAGCGGTTCTAGGCGCTACAGTCTGGAACTGCGCGACCGCTACGGTCGCAGGTTCGAATCCTGCTCGGGCATGATGTGTGTGATGTCCTTAGATTAGTTAGGTTTAAGTAGTTGTAAGTTCTAGGGGACTGATGACCTCAGAAGTTAAGTCCCACAGTGCTCAGAGCCATTTGAACCTTTTGTAATTTGTAATTAGTTCAGTGTTGACTCTGCGATCTCTATGGGAGAGAACTCAAGGATACTTCACTTAACACTGGTTCTAGAAATTTTGTATGCAAGTTCTCAGGGGACAATTTTCGTCTATCATCTAGATTCTTCCAATTCAAATTATTGAACGTTTCCCTGACAGTCTCCTGCGAGTCCGCCTGTTACCATTTGCGCCAGCCACCTTTGTGTACGTTAAATATCCCCAGACAGCTACCCCATTACTTTCCGGAGCAGGGAGGTGCTCCGGCCCCGGATCGAGTCTGCTCGATAGATTAATGACGAGATTTGGTGTGGCAGCCTGCCTGGATGTAGTTGTTGGGCAATTTCTCACATCCCGCTTGGTGAATACTAGGTTGGTGTCCAATGACTGCCTCAATTACACGAGTTGCAAATATGTAGAAACACTTTTGCACACTTCCACATGAGTAACACTATATGCAGACAGTTGGGGCGCAGGCCGATGTTGCCGAGCGGTTCTGGGCGCTTCGGTCTGGAACCGCACGACCGCTACGGTCGCAGGTTCGATTCCTGCCTAGGTCATGGTTAAGTGTGATGTCCTTAGGTTAGTTAGGTTTAAGTAGTTCTAAGTTCTAGGGGACTGATGACCTTAGAAGTTAAGTACCATAGTGCTCAGAACCATTTGAACCATTTTTGAACCCAGACCCACTACAGTAAGATGAGTTGCGTAAGTGATATGTAAGCAGCCTCCGTTGTAGACGGAGTACATTTTTCCAGTATCCCATTAATGAATCTGCTGTATCTACGATTGAGCGTATGTGATCATTGCACTTCAATATCCAAACTCCAGTTTAACTGTTACATCCAGATAATTGTGTGAGTGATTCTAACGCTGGTAGTGAACCATTGATATTATTGTCGTAAGACTCTCCGTTGTTTACTTTAACAGTAATTCTTGAAAGAACGGGATAGGTAGCAAGCGACGGAATGTCTCCTGCAACGATCAAACCTTAACGTTGATGAACGAGAATGACAATAACGCATCCGTTAAAGACTCGCGTAAAGTGTAATGGGAATGTTTCACTGTAGCAGCCACCTGCAGCTCCCGTTATGGCAACAGGGTTCGAACGCTAGTCCACGGCGTACAGGATGCGGTCGTTACCGGCGACCAAACTGGCGCAGGCTATATGATGGATTGCGGGCGGCGCCAGTTTTTGCGCAACCCGGCGTACCCCCATCCCCACCCCTAGCCGCGCCACAGGTTCATCAGCCGGCAGTGACCGGCACCCCGGCGCGGCTAATGGCTGCGCGTCAATCAGCCGTTTGTCTCGCAGCTCGCAACAAGAACAAGACGGAGCCCGGCCTCACCCCGCGAGGCGTGTTCGCGCCTCTCTACAACGACTCACTTGTCGCTCCGGCGGAAGGCGGGAGCCGCGCCGCAGCAAAACGCTCGCTCCTTCTTTCTAAGCACGTCGGCGCAGAAGCTTTAGTCAACGCAATGCCGTCCAACACGTCATGATTTTCACCACAGCGCAAAGAAACCTCACAGCTTACTGCCACTGAGATGTATAATAAACTGCACTGGTGTGACATTCTCCATTAATCAATCACTGTGATACTGAAACGCGTTTGGCACCTCTCTTAATGCAATGAGACCGACATTCTACACGCGAGGGACTTACGAACATTAAAATTAAAAAACAGAACAGATACATCAGAAACAATTTGTGATAGTGATTTATCTGTCTGATTTACAACGAAGCGTTTATTTAATAGATCGGAAGCGGTAATGATAATATTTGAGCTTACAGCAGTTACACTTATTTCAGTGATTGAACTTATTTTTTAAAGAGAAATACATAGATTTGGAAGTTGGATATTATAAATTTATGGCGTTATTTAAGGAGAGAGTAAAAAGAAGAAGGGAAAGAGTAGATATGCAGGTTGACAATTATTGAGCTATAAGAAAAAAATGTAAATTAGTTATAAACTATGGCATGCACAACATGTAACGTCACTGCAGATATTCGGATCTAGGTTATGACGTGTTAGATACGGCTGCCATCAATGGCGATGGTTTGGCGCAGACGAATAGCGAAATTCTGCATGACCCGCTAAAGTGTCGCAACATCGGTGCTGTCGATGACCACCTCAATGGCTGTTTTCAGCTCAGCAATGGTTCTGGGGTTAAAGCTGAACACCTTACCTTCAATACAGCTCCACAAAAAGGAGTTGCATGTGTTCAAATTCGGTTAATATGGGGGCCAATCGAGGTCGATGCCAGTGGCTTATGGGTACCCCAGAGCCTCAGTGCGGTCCTCAATGTGCTCCTCCAGGACATCACACTCCTGCTTCGATGGGGGTTGAGCTCCGTCTTGTATGAACCACATCTTGTCAAAATCAGGGTCACTTTGGACAATGTGGATGAAATCATCTTCCAATTATTCCGTGACTGGACATTGCACACCACAGAGTCACCCGTTGAGGGTGAAGAGACTTCTTGATCGCGAAATGCGAATTCTCAGTCCCCCATATGCGCCAGTTTTGCTTATCAACGAACCCGTCCAAATGAAACGGGCTTCGTCGCTAAACCAAACCATACAGCCTAATTCCCATCATGCGCTGCGACCAATCGGGCAGTTTGAACGTCCTAACACAAACATTTCAGAAGTTATGATGATTTTATTCCATATAGTTCAATTACTGTCACTCTGTACATGTCCCATCACCAGCACCAGCTGGTGAAAGAGACTTGGTATAGAACTTCAAGTCCAGCGTACCTACCCATGTTAGTATTATCCGCATGGACGTCATTCCTCGGGAAAACTAGATCTGTTCAGTTGATGTAGATCTGATTTACGTTGGTGTTGTTTAATAGCGCGCTGTGTGAGTTAATGTTTGTTGTGGTGCATAATAACTACTGCTGATAGGTTAGTTAGTAAACAAACTTTGCTGGTTTTGGAATAGTATTCTGCCTCGATTTAATCTAATTAAGTTAAATACAGAATTTACGTGGCTGTGGGTAATTAACAATCAACATACGCCCTATTTATAAATCGTGTAAAAACATATTTATATAAGAAAACTAATTTCTTTGAGTAATATACATGTTAATTCTGTGTGTATTGTGTAATATGCATGATCTATCGTTGTCATATCTTAACATTGAATAATTGCTTACTTACTTTATACTGAATTTATATTACATTCGCAGTATTACATTTATAATGATGTGTTCATTTAAATTTCTAATTAACAATGACGTGCATAGGTTTAAGTGGGATTCTAGAACTATATTTATCCACGGAATATTCCAATTACTTCTACATTTAACTGCTTTCATACATAGTGAGATATAAATTGCGGTTATTGACAAATGTTCATGTTACTTCTTGTGCTTGTTTTACGTGCATCATGTTATGTGTGCTTTGTGTGTCTATGTTATATCTGTACTGTCACTGTCACTCATTTCATCATGAGCACTGGAATTACTCGAGATATTTATGTCGCCCTATCTTCTACGACTTCTCTATTGATGAGTATCTTTGTACATGTTGTATTCTGCTTTTGAAATGTTAGCGATTGCGTTCAACTATGTCCATGTATCTGGGTCCCTCAGTCCTTCGTGTAGTGTAGTTTCCGTTACGTGTTCTATGCTGCTAAGCACTTGCCGGTATCTAAGTGTCTGTATTGATGCATTTCAAAAACAAGTGTCCTAGGAAATCATTTTCCCCGCGTCCGCACCTATTGCTTTCTGAAAACGACATGCGCTGCAAGTTCGTGAGATAAGGGCCATGTCCAGTCACAAAATGAATCATACCTCGGCCGGTGCTGACATGGCGCAGCTCCCCGATACTGGGGGAAAATGAATAGGCTGGACGGTCGTTATCACCCTAGTCCCACTTTTTTATCCAACTGTCTACACGCCCAACTTTTAATTGACGCCTATCTTGTGCGCTGCTCAGTGATTTGCAACACAATCTGCACAAGTCTATTCATCTTCAGCAATTATGCAGCCCGATATCTAATGGCTATGTCGAACGGGTATATTCCAAGCACCACATACAGCGAATCGACTGATGTGGTGCTGAACGCTCCAGATGTCTAAGAAGCACTTTCCCCTGCTCCCGCCTAACAGTGATCCTGTTCACGACAAGGGAGAATCTGTCTTGCCCATGTGCTAGCTGCAAAACTCAGTACCGGCTCAAAAAGTGCACAGTGGTGCATTCTAAGTGTGTAAGTGCTAGACTGTACAGTGTCGAATTTAATGTCGCTAGTCTGTAAAGTAGACATCTGGCTTTATTCGTGATTGGTCGTATGTGTTCGTTGGAGATATGTCGTTCATCAGTGTGTGGTCCCAGAGATAGTGATCCTTTAAGCAAGATCCTGTTTCTTGTGCTGCTATGGATAAATTGTTTTGGTTGCACCACTGTTGCGTTGTGTGTAGCTTACCACAGGCCTTGTTTTCCAACATTGCTCTTGTGTTGGATGATATCACTACTAACATGTCGTCAGCACACTCAACGATTCTCTCTGAACGTTCTTCTTCCTCGATTAAATTCAAGAGACTTCATTTGTGATACCCTAGAAGACGAGACCGCACACAGTGCCTTGTAGACATCCTTTGGTACGCCTTTTGACAACCTTGCGGTCGCCACTCTGTTGCTACAATAGTCTCGGAGACTAGTGTAGAGGGATCCACGTACCTGTAGTTCTCGAAATCGTCCAAACATCGCTGGCGACCAAAGATTATCAAAGGCGTCAGTAATGTCTATAAGAATCACAACTGTGTACTTCTGTCATGTCTGTTCTGCAAACTGGAAGGCCCCACTAACTGTGTCTTCAATAAATTTGCCCAGGCTAAAGCTAAATCGGTGTTGACTAAGGCCATGGAGTTCCCTGTGAGCCTGGAAACCGTTACACTAGAACCTCTCCTCGACCTTAGCCAATGTATTTGATAAAGAAATTGGATGGTATGGTTTTGGTTCTGATGGAACCCCATCTGCCGCTTTTTTAAATAAATACTGTGTTGGCAGCCTCAGAGCATCATTTATTAAATTTGTTAAATGTGGGATTATCTGCCATGGGACCTGATGCAATGTTTCTGAGCGACATGGTCTGGTTCTGGTACTTCCTTGTTTCTGAAACCAGAAATTGCTAGCGCGACCCCCTCTAGTGCTAACGCGCAGGTGATGGTTTTCTCTAGTGTAGTCCCTAATCTTCTTACCCTGAAATCTGCTGTAAGGTACCTGACACAAAGAATGAGTAACATGTCATCGCTAGAGAAGTACACAAGTGCAATTTTCATATGTAGCCAGAACAGCATACGTATAGCGTCACTCCCACTCATGTACCTTCGATGTATGATGGACGAGGGACTGTGGTTCAACATAAGATCACACCTGAATCCCTCTGAGACATATCTGTTGCAGCATTCTTAGATGAAAGCACTCTTTCGTCTTGCACTAACTTCTTTTTCCACCATTAGTAGAAGCTTCATTTAACACGGAAGCCACATACCACTCCATACAGAGCAGAAAGTAAACTGTACCTCTTACCCGCATTGGTTCTCGTTCGTCTACTTATGATATATTTGGCGCAGACGTGTTTATATGTCACGACAGACTTTTTAGAGTTACTTCAAAGGGGCCGTTGGCGCTTTCCTATTAGAAACTTCGCACAGAACGCTGAGGGCCGCTCACTTGACTAACTGGTCGAAGAACTGGACAGTCACTGCCTGGGGAGAAACCGGCTCCTTTGGCCGAGCCAGCAGGCACCTGGAAGCAGCGACCGTGCCATGGTACGTAGAGGTAGACGCGGTCTTGCTACGAAGAGGTGCAACAGCAAATCAGGCCTTAAACATACGTTCTCCAGGAGTTATTTCTGATACATCAGCAAAAGATCTTAATAGAAATCAGTTTTAGAGTTTTACAGATTACTGCTGTACACTTTCGCAAAATCCATATTAACTTAGCCACAATATTAGTTTTACTACGTCACACCTTCACGATTTCACCTAATAACGTATTTTCTGCATCACAAGAACGCCTTTATACATAGAGATCAGTCTTCCCTATAATCATAATAACAGACTCTGTGACGCTTAGGTTACTATTATTCTATTCCATTCTTGGCATTTATATCACATTGACAGCAAACGACTCCGCATCTGATAGCGATCTGAAGAGAATTCTATTAGAACTGTAGGCATCCAGATATACAAGTGTTCAATAAGTGACAGTAATATGAAAGGCATTATAGCCTTACAATCTAAAACCGGCAGCCTCGGACAGAACAGTAGCTTACCAAGTAACTTCTACGGAAAGGATGAAAATGAAGACCGACATTTGTATCGGTAGCCTCTTTTTTCGGCTAAGATCAGTGTCCGGTCATCCAACATTAAACTTAAAGAGAAACTCAGACAGGCTGGTACTAGAGATGTCAAAATACCACAAGATTCTCATAATTGCAGAGTGAAAAATAATGTTAGTATGTCACAAGAGTCTCATAAAAGCACAGTGACAAATAATGATAGTATATTGCATCAGAATATCAGGAGATTTTAAAAAAGTAGATGAGCTTCTTGTCTGTTTAGGAGATTTAGAAACGGAGGGTGGAATAGATGTACTGTGCCTTTCTAAACATCATATAGGCACAGGTGTGGAAATGTTAAACGTAGGTGGATATAAGCTTTCAGCACATGTAAGTAGAGACACTATAGAGAGATGAGGAGTTGCCATATATATGTTAAATTTGTCATAGTGTGAAACATTTGGAAATTAAAATATTTTGTGTAGAGCAACATATAGAAACACGTGCATGTGAGCTTAAAGTAAGTAATGGTACTTTCGTAATTGTAGCCATGTAGAGGCCCCCACTGCGAAATTTTCAGCTATTTTTGAAAACCTTGGATTCTTTGTTGTGTTATCAGTCAGACAGAGGGAAGCAAATTATTGTTTGTGGGAACTTCAATGTAGATTTTCTGAAAGACTCCCATAGAAAGCTTGACCTTGAAGTATTACTTGTTTCTTTCAATCTGATGTCAGTTATTGATTTCCCTAATCGAGTGGTACAGGAAAACAGCACACTGATAATGTTTTTATAGACCAAGATAAATTTAATCAAATAAAAACTTTTCCTGTTAAGAATGGTCTGTCTGATCATGATGCACAGCTAGTTACAGTATATGACATAGTTCCATACAGTAATGCAAAACTGTCCTCCAAACTAGTGCGTTCCATTAACGATTTAACGACTGAAAATTTTAGGGAAAGCTTGCAACAGTTAGACTGGGATGAGGTGTACAGGGAACCTGACGCTAATTTAAAATTTAACCTGTTTCATGATACCTTTGAGTGTACATCTGAAAACACTTTCCCAAGAGAACAGTGAAATGTAATTGTAATAAACCATCTAAAAAGTCATGGCTTACTAAATGGATAAAAATATCTTGTAAACAGAAAGGGGAAATGTATATTATAGCTAGGAGGAGTAATGATGCAGAAACAATGAAACATTATAAAAACTACTGCGCTGTATTAAGGAAAGTTATTAAAAAGTACAGAGGTATGTGCATTATGTTTGAGATTAGCACATCTGATAATGAAATTTAAAAAATTGGAATATTGTTAAATGGGAAACAGGGCAACCGAGAGCACAGAAAGACTGTATTTCTATCAAATTCAATCAAAAGCTTAACAAGAAGTCAGAAGTAGAAAACATTTCTAATAATCATTTTAAGTGTTGCAGAGAATATGGGATCCGCTATTCGTTAGAAAATGTAATGCAGTATATGGAAGAGGCAATACTTATGTGATTCGATATAACTGAAATTCAACTCATTTCTCCTACTAAAATTAGGAAAATAATAAACTACTCAAAAGTAAAAGCTCACATGGAATTGATGGCATTTCCAACAGAGTAGTAAATGCTTCTACCCAACAGATAAGTAGAGACAAGTAGGATTCTCAGTCACATATGAAGTAGCTCACTGAAACAGGGCATTTTTCCATATAGACTGAAATATGCTGTTGTTAAAACATTGCATAAAAAGGGATAGATCTGATGCTAACAACTATCGCCAAATCTCACTTCTGACAGCTTTATCCAAAATTCTTGAGAAAGTAATGCATTCAAGAGTGGCATCACATATTTGTAAAAATGAAGCATCAACAAAATGTCAGCTTGGTTTTCAGAAAGGCTTTTCAACAGAAAATGCTATATATGTTTTCATTGATCAAATGTTAAATGCATTGAATAACTCAGCATCACCCAGTGGAATGTTTTGTGATCTCTCAAAGGCTTTTTATTGTGTAAATCATGAAATTCTTCTAGATAAGCTTAAGTTTTGTTATATGAGTGGAACAATGCTCAAATGGTTTAATTCGAATTTAACTGGAAGAATGCAGAAGGTTGAAATTAACAGTACAGATAGTCTGCAAAAAAACAGCAAAGTCCTCTCACTGGGGAGGTATCAAGAATGGTGTCCCACAGGGTTCAGTCTTGGGTCTCTTATTGTTCTTAATGTATACTAATGATTTGCCACTCTGTATTCATGAATATGCAAAGCTACTTATTTTTGCTGATGATACAAGTTTAGTAATCACTTCCAACAAACAAGAATCAGCTGAGGAAATTGTAAATAATGTCTTTCAGAAAATTATTAAGTGGTTCTCTGCAAATGGACTTTCACTGAAGTTTGAGAAAACACATTATATACAATTCTGCACAGTAAATGGTATAACACCATTAGTAAATATAGACTTTGAACAGAAGTATGCTGCTTAGGCAGAATATTCAAAATTTCTGATTGTGTGCACTGATGAGAAATTGAATTGAAAGAAACACATAGATGATCTGCAGAAACAGTTAGGTACAGCTACTTATGCTATTAGGGTTATTGGAAATTTTGGTGGTAAACTTGTCAGTAAATTAGCCTACTATGCCTATTTTCATTCACTGCTTTCATATGACATCATATTTTGGGGTGATTCATCATTAAGAGAAAAAGTATTCATTGCACAAAAGCGTGTAATTAGAATAATAGCTGTGGCCCACCCAAGGTCACTTTGCAGACACTTATTTAAGGAACTTGGGATATTCACAGTACCTTCGCAATACATATTTTCACTTATGAAATTTGTTATTAGTAACCCATCCCAATTCAAAACTAACAGCGAAGTGCATAGCTACAACACTAGAAGAAAGGATGATCTTGACTATTGTGGGCTAAATCTGACTTTGGCACAGAAAGGGGTAAATAATTCTACCACAAAAATCTTTGGCCATTTGCCAAATAGCATTAAAAGTCTGATAGATAGCCAACCAACATTTAAAAACAAATTAAAAAATTTCTGAATGACTCCTCCTCCTCAATAGATGAAAATTTAGATATTAAATAGTAACTGCAAAAAAAATTAATTATTTTTTGTAAAGAAAACTTATGAGGTGCATTCAAGTTATAAGGCCTCCGATTTTTTTTCTCCGGACTGGAAAGAGATAGAAACATGCGCATTGTTTTAAAATGAGGCCGCGTTCATTGTCAATATGTCCCAGAGATGGCAGCACCATACGGCAGATGGAATTTTACCGCCAACGGCGAGAATGAGAACTGTTTTAAATACTTAAAATGGCGACGTTTTCCTTACTTGAGCAGCGTGCAATCATTCGTTTTCTGAATTTGCATGGTGTGAAACCAATTTAAATTCATCAACAGTTGAAGGAGACATGTGGTGATGGAGTTATGGATGTGTCGAAAGTGCATTCGTGGGTGCGACAGTTTAATGAAGGCAGAACATCGTGTGAAAACAAACCGAAACAACCTCGGGCTCGCACAAGCTGGTCTCACGACATGATCGAGAAAGTGGAGAGAATTGTTTTGGGGGATTGCCGAATGACTGTTGAACAGATCCCCTCCAGAGTTGGCATTTCTGTGGGTTCTGTGCACACAATCCTGAATGACGACCTGAAAATGCGAAAAGTGTCATCCAGGTGGGTGCCACGAATGCTGACGGACGACCACATGGCTGCCCGTGTGGCATGTTGCCAAGCAATGCTGACGTGTAACGACAGCATGAATGGGACTTTCTTTTCGTCGGTTGTGACAATTTATGAGACGTGGATGCCATTTTTCAATCCAGAAACAAAGCGCCAGTCAGCTCAATGGAAGCACACAGATTCACCGCCACCAAAAAAATTTCGAGTAACTGCCAGTGCTGAAAAAATGATGGTGTCCATGTTCTGGGACAGCGAGGGCGTAATCCTTACCCATTGCGTTCCAAAGGGCACTAAGGTAACAGGTGCATCCTACGAAAATGTTTTAAAGAACAAATTCCTTCCTGCGCTGCAACAAAAACGTCCGGGAAGGGCTGCGCGTGTGCTGTTTCACCAAGACAACGCACCCGCACATCGAGCTAACGTTACGCAACAGTTTCTTCGTGATAACAACTTTGAAGTGATTCCTCATGCTCCCTACTCACCTGACCTGGCTCCTAGTGACTTTTGGCTTTTTCCAACAATGAAAGACACTCTCCGTGGCCGCACATTCACCAGCCGTGCTGCTATTGTCTCAGCGATTTTCCAGTGGTCAAAACAGACTCCTAAAGAAGCCTTCGCCGCTGCCATGGAATCATGGCGTCAGCGTTGTGAAAAATGTGTACGTCTGCAGGGCGATTACGTCGAGAAGTAACGCCAGTTTCATCGATTTCGTGTGAGTAGTTAATTAGGAAAAAAATCGGAGGCCTTAGAACTTGAATGCACCTCGTATGTTAAAGTGACACGGTCCACATCATTACGAAATGTCGTATTCATGGTCTATGGAACAAGTACTTATGTATGCATGTATGTATGTATGCCAATCCACGACCCAGAGGTTGTCGATTCACGAAGGCTGAGATCTAACCATAAGGCCCTGCACTGAATTCCTTAGAGACATTACAGGAGCACTGACAGACCCCAGAGGACGTTTCTTAGAAAATGGTGTTATTTTGTAACGTAGAATCGGTTTAAATAAAAGAGTTGGAAAAGACTTCCATTCAACATGAAGCGGCTAACCAGTTATGAAGCTTGGCAGTAATGTTACGTTTTTTTAATGTATCTTACGACGAGAGAATTTTAAGCAGTGATGAGGAAAATAGCAAATTATAAATCATACTAGCGCTTTGATATCTGCACCTGGGCAATCTGGAGGAAGCGAGTTTGACACTGTATGCAATGACAGCGGTCAACAACCAAAATACACAATTAAACTCTGCGTCTATTACAATGGCTACAAACATTTGAGTACTGGACACAGTAGCCTAACCTCTCACAGTCTCCGCTGAAGTAAAGGTTTTCACGAGTTTGTTCTCAAGGGACGTTAGAGCTTGTCTCCAACGTTACTTCACAATTTCCCTCCTTAACCGTTCCCTGCAACAGATCCATATCACCCAATGGTCTGTCCCTCTGAGCTACAGTTTTCTACAGATTTTGACAAATTACCTGCGCTTAGTCGCTTGGTAGCCAGTTGCAGTCTACTTTCTCCTTACGTTTTCTCAGCCTTCTGCAGCATTACATCTGCAAAACCTTCAGTTTTTCCTCCAACCACACTTCATAGCTGTTGAGTATTGGCTTCAAATATGCGGTAACAGAAACTTCTTGCAAAATATGTAAATGTAGAAATGTCCTGAAATAATCTCGTAATTCGCACATGCTAGTAAGAGATGCTGGTACGAATATACACTCCTGGAAATGGAAAAAAGAACACATTGACACCGGTGTGTCAGACCCACCATACTTGCTCCGGACACTGCGAGAGGGCTGTACAAGCAATGATCACACGCACGGCACAGTGGACACACCAGGAACCGCGGTGTTGGCCGTCGAATGGCGCTAGCTGCGCAGCATTTGTGCACCGCCGCCGTCAGTGTCAGCCAGTTTGCCGTGGCATACGGAGCTCCATCGCAGTCTTTAACACTGGTAGCATGCCGCGACAGCGTGGACGTGAACCGTATGTGCAGTTGACGGACTTTGAGCGAGGGCGTATAGTGGGCATGCGGGAGGCCGGGTGGACGTACCGCCGAATTGCTCAACACGTGGGGCGTGAGGTCTCCACAGTACATCGATGTTGTCGCCAGTGGTCGGCGGAAGGTGCACGTGCCCGTCGACCTGGGACCGGACCGCAGCGACGCACGGATGCACGCCAAGACCGTAGGATCCCACGCAGTGCCGTAGGGGACCGCACCGCCACTTCCCAGCAAATTAGGGACACTGTTGCTCCTGGGGTATCGGCGAGGACCATTCGCAACCGTCTCCATGAAGCTGGGCTACGGTCCCGCACACCGTTAGGCCGTCTTCCGCTCACGCCCCAACATCGTGCAGCCCACCTCCAGTGGTGTCGCGACAGGCGTGAATGGAGGGACGAATGGAGACGTGTCGTCTTCAGCGATGAGAGTCGCTTCTGCCTTGGTGCCAATGATGGTCGTATGCGTGTTTGGCGCCGTGCAGGTGAGCGCCACAATCAGGACTGCATACGACCGAGGCACACAGGGCCAACACCCGGCATCATGGTGTGGGGAGCGATCTCCTACACTGGCCGTACACCACTGGTGATCGTCGAGGGGACACTGAATAGTGCACGGTACATCAAACCGTCATCGAACCCATCGTTCTACCATTCCTAGACCGGCAAGGGAACTTGCTGTTCCAACAGGACAATGGACGTCCGCATGTATCCCGTGCCACCCAACGTGCTCTAGAAGGTGTAAGTCAACTACCCTGGCCAGCAAGATCTCCGGATCTGTCCCCCATTGAGCATGTTTGGGACTGGATGAAGCGTCGTCTCACGTGGTCTGCACGTCCAGCACGAACGCTGGTCCAACTGAGGCGCCAGGTGGAAATGGCATGGCAAGCCGTTCCATAGGACTACATCCAGCATCTCTACGATCGTCTCCATGGGAGAATAGCAGCCTGCATTGCTGCGAAAGGTGGATATACACTGTACTAGTGCCGACATTGTGCATGCTCTGTTGCCTGTGTCTATGTGCCTGTGGTTCTGTCAGTGTGATCATGTGATGTATCTGACCCCAGGAATGTGTCAATAAAGTTTCCCCTTCCTGGGACAATGAATTCACGGTGTTCTTATTTCAATTTCCAGGAGTGTATTTTCCGTAAGCCGTAGTTAATCGCATCAGTACCCCGAGACGGAACAACTACAGAAGGTGCAGTGTTAGTTTCACTTCGGCCCTTCGAGGCTAGTAAAGTCCATCAGACGTTTTCACACTACAAAGAAATAGAAAATGTTGGATTCCTTCAAAGCACTTGTGAACAAAGTTAGGATGTTCTGATCCGATATAGCAGTAGCCCGGGAAAGGAAAAACAGGGAGAGAGAATGTGTGTGTGTGTGTGTTATGAACTTCGAAGCTCTAAGGAATAAATAATTTTATTACTGAGCACACAAATACAAATACACACAGCAATTCGTACCTCAACCTGCCGAGTCGCTGTACAAAACTGAAGAAACTGACAGCCGAAAACGTGTCAAAAGTCCACGAGCTCTGCTAAAGTGGTCGTAAAACAGATAGCAGGGGCCGCGAACGAGAACCACTTTCGATAACGCTGTAACGATGCAGACTCTTCCGTATAGGCCTTACTTAA